>NC_091432.1:216890575-218090575 GCF_964237555.1 Oryctolagus cuniculus
CTAAGATTGGGTGCACGGGAACCGCAGGACTGGAGGCTGAGGCTTGGTTCAGGAGAATGCCGAGGCACTCACCCCTCGCTGCAGCCCTCCCGGCCTGGGTGACCGTCCCTGCAGAGTCAGCGTGGTCATTCCTGCCTCGTCCGCCTCACAGGTCTCTTACAGAGATCACCTGATATAATAGGTGGTTTATTGGAAAATGCCCAGAGTAAGTCTTTTTAAAGAATTGTAGGGGCAAGATACTACTTAGTATTTAAGAAGGTGGTACCATTGTTACTAGATCATTTGTCCCCTCTTCCCTTGCAAACTGATCCTCTAGTTGCCTAAGAGCCAGTGCTAGCCCTTCTGTAGCCCTTCGCATTATAGCCTTTTCTTTCTCTGTTGCGGGTGGGAAGAGACTGTCCATTAGTGATGTTACCAAGATCCTTTTCCTTCCCAGACCAACCCTGGCTGAGATGCTTTCCTTTGTGTTTGATAGGAGTGGGCTTTGCAAGCTCTGGTCCGTTCCTGACTGTAACCTCCTTCACACTCTGCGAGGTAAGAGAGCGTTCCCAGTATGCACTCTGTTTGGCAGAACTGCCGGGTGCTCAGATCCATGACACACAGTGTAATTCTTGCTGCGATTTGAATTGCCTGGTCTTCTCTGACTGTAAGGCTGCAATATGACTTCATACACGTGTAACTTTTTTCTTATATCTACCCATACTCTGACATTTTATAATCTACACCAAAAAACAAAGTTTTTGTGTTTTGCCTTTTTTTTAATGTAACTAAAATATTGATTTAAATTAACATAGTTCTTTTTTTTAATCCTTGAGTAGTCACTTTACTATGTCTCATGTTCCCTGATATGGAATGTATATATGCATATGTATACACACGCACACACTGTGTTATTCAGTATCTCTCATCTCTTACACTCCTGCAGGCCATAACACAAATGTAGGAGCCATCGTCTTCCATCCCAAATCCACCGTGTCCTTAGACCAAAAAGATGTCAACCTGGCCTCTTGCGCTGCTGATGGTTCTGTGAAGCTTTGGAGCCTTGAAAGGTCGGGTTACTCTTTTGCAGTCTACTCTGTCGGCACCAGCCTTTGATTGGTTGGCACTTGGGACCTCTGGGTTAAAAATCTGGCATTTAACATCAGAGCTGCTCTAAGAGTGAAGGCAACTTAGCATGAAAATGGCATGGAAGATTTCTTAGACCTTTTGTCACCAGTGGAGTTGTGCCAGGTTTTTCTTCCCCATTAACTTTGGGCAAAGTGGCCACTGTTTCCTGGCTCCAGTTATTCTGGAAGGATCCAGCCTACCTCCTACAAGATCGATAAACAAAGAGGAGTACCGGATTTGGTTGGTGGAGTAAAGGGAATCCTCTGGGCAGCCTGTTGGTTCTTAGCACAGAGCCCCAGGGGAGAGGAAGGTGAGGCTGTCTCCTCCCAGTGGGGTTTCCTACCTAGGATAGATTTCCCAGCCACAACAAAGCTGTGGAAAATGTGGTTATGACGCCTGCTTCCCCCAGAACTTTTAGGAGTACCCTGTTGGCTGAAAGACATCTGAAATCCGATGCTGCTTTTCCTTTCTTTGGGAACACACAGGAAGGTTTTTATTCCAGAGTTTTTATAGAGCTAATTCGTGTCCTCCAGTCTAGGCCAGATAGGGTCTCGGGTATGAGCATAGTTTTAATTGGCTTTGGTAATACTCAGCAGCATTTATTCCCCTAGGGCTCTGGTTAGTTCTGTGTATGCACACGGACAAAGTTCCCTTCCTAATTGCCCTCCTTAGGGTTCATGTTTGTTTCCTTTCTCCCGTGTTTCAGACCTTTCTGTGGTTGCTGGGTTACAGTTTAACGGCCATCAAAAGGAGCCCAAGCCTCTGTCTCTTTAGGGGTTTCTATTTCCATCTGGATCCTTGGAACAGGCTAAGAATGGAGAAAGAAATACCTGTAACCCAGTCCTGTCGAAGCTACCTGATGTGTACCTACATCTCCACTGAAGCATGTTTTCTTTACAGAATCTGAGCGCTGTTTTGTGCAGAGTGACTGGCTTACTTAGCAGGCTGAAATATTTAATTTTCCTCTAATCCTAAGTGGTACAGCATTATGAATTTATTAACACAGCAAATTGAGGTGGTGCTCAGTTTGTCCTGTGGGCACGTGTCCCAAATGTTTTAAAACTTTGGAGAGTAGCTTAAATTACTCTTAACCTAGAAGTTTTAATACATTGTAAGTGTTGTTACAGTTTAGCCTCTCAAACTGTACAGAAAGGTTGTATGTGCACAACAGCTAGTAAATTCAAAGAATATCATATATTCTGTAAAATTATTTACTTGTCTATGTTTTGCTTTTTCCAGTGATGAACCAGTGGCAGATATTGAAGGCCACACAGTGCGTGTGGCCCGAGTTATGTGGCATCCATCAGGACGCTTCTTGGGCACCACCTGGTAAGCCATCCTCTTACTGTTCTGTCCATCCAGGCCTGTGGCATCCTATTTCCCTTTATGGCTGTCTGCAAGTTAAATTTTTAGAGCAGATATCTTCAAGTAGAATTTTCTTGGGCTGCAGTAAATCAGAATCAGAAGAGAGTGTCTGGGGCCAGTGTTGTTTTTTGTTTTTTGGGTTTTTTTTTTGACAGGCTGAGTGGACAATGAGAGAGAGACAGAGAGAAAAGTCTTCCTTTGCCGTTGGTTCACCCCCCAGTAGCTGCTGAGGCTGGCGCACCGCGCTGATCCAAAGTCAGGAGCCAGATGCTTCTCCTGGTCTCCCATGCAGGTGCAGGGCCCAAGCACTTGGGCCATCCTCCACTGCACTCCCGGGCCACAGCAGAAAGCTGGACTGGAAAGGGAGCAACCAGGACAGAATCCGGCGCCCCGACTGGGACTAGAACCCAGTGTGCTGGCGCCACAGGCGAAGGATTAGCCTATTGAGCTACGGCGGCACTGGCCTGGGGCCAGTGTTGTAGCACAGCACATTAAGCCACCACTCGTAACACTAGCATCCCTTATTGGAGTCTTATCAGGTCTCTGCTAATGCCCCTAAGAAAGCAATGAATGATGGCTCAAGTATTTGAGTCACTGTCACCCACATTGGAGACCCGGATGGAGTTCTAAACTCCTGGCTTTGGCCTGGCCCACCTCCAGCTGTTGCAGATTTGGGGAGTGAACCAACAGACAGAGGATCTCCCTGTCACTTTACCTTTCAAATAAATAAATAAATAAAAAGGTGAGTGTGATATAGTTAGGGCTAAGTGTATTTTAGACTGCAATTAATCTGAAATTTCTTATTTTTTTTTTTTTAAGATTTATTTATTTACTTGAAAGAGTTACACAGAGAGAGAAGGAGAGGCAAAGAGAGAACGAGATCTTCCATCTGCTGGTTCATTCCCCAAATGGCCCCAATGGCCAGAGCTGCGCTGATCCAGAGCCAGGAGCCAGGAGCTTCTTCTGGGTCTCCCACGTGGGTGCAGGGGCCCAAGGACCTGGGCCATCTTCTACTGCTTTCCCAGGCCATAGCAGAGAGCTGGATCGGAGTGAAGCCAGGACTCGAACTGGCACCCATATGGGATGCCGGCATTGCAGGTGTTGGCTTTACCTGCTCCACCACAGAGCCGGCCTCTCCCCCCTACCTTTTTTTATAAAAGATTTATTTATTTATTTGAAAGTCAGAATTATATACAAAGAGGAGGAGAGGCAGAGAGAGAGAGAGAGGTCTTCCATCCACTGGTTCACTCCCCAGTTGGCTGGAGCTGTGCTGATCCAAAGGCAGGAGCTTCTTCCAGGTCTCCCACGCGGGTGCAGATGACCAGGACTTGGGCCATCTTCTACTGCTTTCCCAGGCCATAGCAGAGAGCTGGATCAGAAGTGGTGCCCATACAGGATGCCGGCACTTCAGGCGGCGGCTTTACACGCTACACCACATCACCGGCCCCTGAAATTTCAATGATTACTTTCTAGAAAACTAGGATTTTCAGTGCTGCTTCTTTTTTTGACCTTTTCCAGAGGCGGATCTTTGTTGGTTGGTTTTTGTTTGTTTTTGCCACACATTGTATTGTAATCCCTGCCAATAAGTGAGATTCCCTTTCGGATGCTTTCAGTTCTGTGAGGCCAGAATCATTTGCATTGAGATGTACCTTACATACAGTGGAGTGGATTCTCAGTGTGCAGTTCACTCAGTCTTGACAAATGCAGTAGCAAGAATGTGTCCGTTGCCTGAGAAGGTTCTCTCTTGCCCCTTCCCAATCAACCTGCACTTTGAAAGCAGCCCCGATCTGGTTTCCATCACCTTCAGTTCACTCTGTCCATACCATGTGAACTCATCTGTGGATAGCTTCTTTGACTTGGCATAACGTTTTTAGGATTCACTCTTGTGAGCATCTGTCAGTAGTTCCTTTTTATTGCTAATGGTATTTGATTGTGTGACGGTCCTAAGGTTTATTTATGTTCTGTTGGTGGACACAGGCTTGTTTCCAGGTTTTGGCTAGTCAGGGTGAAGCTGCCATCATTATTATGCACAGCTTTCTGTAGAATGTGTCTGTCTTTCCTTCCTCCTGAGTAAATACCCAGGAGTACATTGCTGGGTCATGGGGTGGATATATACTGAACTTCTTAAAAACTTCCAAGAAGCTTTTGACTGGCTTTTTTTTTTTGACTTCATGTCCTGTGTACAGCCAGTTCCACCACCATTATTGAAGCGGGCTTTGGTGCCCTATTGAAACCTTTGACATCTGTGTTCTCTGTTCTGTTCCATTCATCTCTGCATGTGATACATTGTTTGTAGCTCCAACATCCAGTTTAGAGCCCAATAAATATATAAATGTGTGATGAATGCAGGGAAATAACAATGGAATGGAGGAAGGAAGAAAACCACAGAATCTTTCCTGAGTTATTTTTAAAGAAGTCTGATCTTAAAATAGTCACTGGTTTCCCTGTTAGCCCCAAACAGAAAGCTTAGCAGTTGAGGCGGTGTTTATCCCAGAGAGGAATTTCTTGTTGATATGCTTATATGGCTAGTTTCAACAGAATAACTTAAGCCACAATTGTTGATAGTACTTTGTACTGTTTAGAAGTTGAATAACTCTCTGCTGAAGAATCGCTAGCATTTTGTTTTTGTTGTAGTTACGACCGTTCCTGGCGCTTATGGGACCTGGAGGCCCAAGAGGAGATCCTGCATCAGGAAGGCCACAGCATGGGTGTGTACGACATCGCCTTCCACCAAGATGGCTCTTTGGCCGGCACTGGGTAAGGCCCCTCCCACGTGGCCAGGCAGCTCGGTAGGCCACCCCTTAGGTATTCCTGTTCCCACAGACCACTGCCTTCAGACTGTTCATTTATAAATGGTTTTGTCAGGGGACTGGATGCATTCGGTCGAGTTTGGGACCTGCGCACAGGACGGTGTATCATGTTCCTAGAAGGCCACCTCAAGGAAATCTATGGAATAAACTTCTCCCCCAATGGGTAAAGTAAACTCGCTGCATAGGGGGTGGAGAGGGCTTTGGGCCAGAAGGCGCCCTTGGCTTCCAGCTACAGTACTGCCTTTGTCCACAGCTACCACATCGCAACTGGCAGCGGTGACAACACCTGCAAAGTGTGGGACCTGCGACAGCGGCGCTGCGTCTATACCATCCCTGCCCATCAGAACTTGGTGACTGGGGTCAAGTTTGAGCGTAAGCTGCCTTCTTATTTTAGGCTTAAACAACAGTCAGACGACAGACAGACAAGGATTGAACTTCCGTAGAAGACAGGCTAGGCTTTACCTTGGAGAGCATTTGGCTTCTGTTAAAGAGAAAACTTCCTTCCCTCTGAGGCCTTTAGAACCACGGCAAAGCTTGTCGTCTATTGTTGGAAAGCCGAGGAGGGCCCCATGAATGCTTGGCTTCCTGCTTTCTTCCATGGACAGTCTAAGCGCTGAATCCTTAGTAGAACTCTGAAAGGATTAAGGATTATCTGGCAGGAAAAGAGCCAGAAAGACCTTACTAATGTTACAGTTCCCCTCCGTCTGCCTGTGCTTGTCCCCTTTATCTGAAAGCTTTCTGGATGTAGAAATAGCCTTTTTCTACATAGTGTGTTTTTGCAGATTTTTTTGCCTTTGCTTTCCTGTGCTCTTTTGAATTCTCAGATCCCTCGGCTCTCCCCTCTTCCCCTGCAGCTATCCATGGGAACTTCTTGCTCACCGGTGCCTATGATAACACAGCCAAGATCTGGACCCACCCCGGCTGGTCCCCGCTGAAGACTCTGGCTGGTCACGAAGGCAAAGTGATGGGCCTAGACATTTCTTCTGACGGGCAGCTCATAGCCACTTGCTCCTATGACAGAACCTTCAAGCTCTGGATGGCTGAGTAGACAAGGCGATGGACAAAGGACTCTGAGTTCAAGCTCTCCTAAGGAGCCATTTCCCTCAAAAGAAAAGAATTGATGTATTTTGTTCTATCATGTTTCCCACCAATTACCATGCATAGGCCCTCAATAGAATTGGATTCCCATGCCAGCCCCCGCTGTGGGCAGGCAGCTGAACCCCTTTCATGGTTGCCACAAAGCACAAACTGTGTAGACCTTATTAAGCTTTGGTCCGATTGCCCTGTCACCTCCTTCACAGCACTCAGCATTGTGACTGACTCTCCCCATTTTAAATTCATGAAACTTGGCTTTCTGTAACAGGGTACGTGCTTCAGGACCACATGTGACCCAGAGAGCAAGGCGGCTGGACTATGGAAGCTCCCCCATGCGTTGGTTAGCCCATGCCTGGCAGCCAGCACCTCTCCTCTCTGGGAGACAGGAGACAGGGCCGCCGGCGCCGCTGTGCAGTAAAGAACCCCATTGGGCTCTGGGAGCTCCAGCTGCATCAGAACTGAACGTGTGCCTTGTCAGGAACTCTCTTCCACTTTGCTCTGAAGTTCAGCAAGGCCGTTGTGTCAGGAGTCAAAGAAATTTCTAGAAAGCAAAGTGGGGTCTTTTGTACAGTCTTCTTTCTGTTGGTTATTTAAAGGATGTGCTTCATGTTTTTGATAGAATTTTCTGTCAAAGTAACCAAAAAAATCCCTAATGTCTAGTCCTAAGCATAAACTTCTTTTTCTTTATTACACACTGGCTAAGAGTAAAACCCTATTCTGAAAACTATCCTTTTAAGATTTATTTTCTACAGTTAAATATTTTCTGAATCCCAGTCACTGGTCCATAGAGGTCTTTTTTTTAGCTTGGAGTGTAGCAGATGATCTCACCTATGAATTACTCCAGATTCTGTCTCCTCCGGAAGCCCTCTGTGGACAATGTTTTAAATAAAATGGAGGGCTGTTTGCATGTGGGCCAGGCTCCCAGTGAGGTGTGTCTGACGGTCAGTCATCAGTCATTTAGCAGTACCCTCACCTCTTCCCACCACGAAGACACAGCCTCTGAACTTCAAAATCACATAGTAAGTTCACACAGAAGTAAGGATTGGTGGAAACAAGTATCGTGTGTAGAGGAAAAGTAAGGATTTACATGGTGACTTGCCCTTGGATGTTTAAAACACCATCCCCCCTCCTTTTTTGAGTTGAGAGACAGAGCTTCTTCCGTTGGTTCATTCCCCACATGCCTGCAACTGCCAGCCCTGGTCTAGGCCAAAATCAGGAGCCTGGAACTCAATGCAGGTTTCCCACGGCGGTAGCAGGAACTCAAGCACTCAACCCGGCACCTGCTGCCTCCCAAGTGGTACATTAGCAGGAAACAGGACTGGAGCTAGCAACTCATGGGGAATGTGAGTGTCCTATGCGGCAATTTAACCAGTGTGCCTACCACCCGCCCCAGATCCTTTTATTCACTGTTCCAGAGGGGCTGGCTTTATTGGAGTCTGTTTAATTGATGATCAAACATACTGTTCTCACGTATAACCGAAGGGTTGCATTTCCTGTGTGGCTCAGCTTCTGAGGCCTAGGTCTCCCTTTGTTGGGTATGTTATGGCATTTACTAAGCTCTCTTTCCTTCATAGGGAATTCATTCTTTTCAGAAATTATTTTTCATTACTATCTCTGTCGTATTAATTCCCTTAGGCATGTTTTCTTGTTTGTTTTGGGATGCTGTTCCAAGAGGTAGCAGTTGAGTGGAAACGTTTCGTCCCCGCCTTTGGCAGAACAGATACCTCCTGGCCACAGAAAGTAGATGTCATTGTAAGTGGGTAGCTGAGAAGCAGTGGCGCCTCACGATCAAGGTGAGCTGCACGTCCTAGCCCTAGCGGTCAGTGCCGTCAGTGCCCGTCCATGTCGTGCTGTCAGTTAACGAAGCACCTACTTACACTGCTCCAGGCACATTGACACATCGTGTTGACCCTTCACACTTTCATGAGTTTATTGCCTTTTTACAGGCAAAACAGGCTCAAAAAGTTAACTAACTTGCTCAGAGTTACTCAGTAAATGGTGCACCCTAATTTGAACCCCAGTCAGTCTGACCATTTGTGACCCATGAAAATATTTCACAGGTCTGTCGAGTTCGTTGACCACGCAGGCAAAAAGACAAGCGCAGCCAGCGTGACCTGCCCTGCGTAAGCCAGCCTGTCCGTACTCCATCTCAGGCACTGCCCCTTTGGCAGGTCATCTTGGCTTCATGCCAAGTGGAGCAGATGAGCTCCTCCTGCTTCGTGACCTTACGAGGAACCAGTTGTGTTTGTCCAGTGGGATAACTGCATTTTAGGATAGGTGACATCTCATGGAACATCGCATGCATCTTAGTGTCCCTGACCTCAGAGCCTTAAGCGTCAGGAGCATGACCCCTGTTGACTGAGTACTAACGATGCTTTAACGAGTGCCCCCTGAGGAAGGCACTATCCCAAGCTTAGCGCATCTGAGAGTGACAACAGCTGTTAGGGTGAAGTGTGTCCTCCCCTATCCAAAGGCTGTCAGACCTGAGTCTTTCCTTACTTGCGTGGTGAATTAACCACTCCACAAACAGGAATTCTGTTTTGACTGAAACAACACCTAGTGGATGACCTTGAGAAAGCAAGGGCCAGGTCACAGAGCTTCTGTTCATCTATGCAGTGGGGATGAGGCGCACGTAACTGGAAGCAGGGGCACTTGTGCAGAGGGGAGTGCGCTCTCCTGGGGCTCCCCCAGCTCTCGTCTGTCCCTCTGCTCAGAGAACGTGATGGGATCCTGGCCTGGCTGCCCTGCCGCAAGGTTAAGGAGCAAAGAGGTGTAAAGGAATGAAGTCAGTGGGGGGAGGCTGAGTCCCAGCTTCACTGTAATTATCTTGGATGCCGCAAACGGAGAGGTAGGCACCGGTCCCCTGGTGGGTGATGTGGGCAACTTTCCGGTTTTGCAATCGGAAATTTTCTGTATGTTGGAGTTTAAAACCACTTGGTTTTACTCAATACAAAATTCATGCCTTAGCTATTTTAGAATATGATATTAAGACCCTTAAAGGAGTTTATGGAAGCTAGTCTCATTAAACTCCTATTTACAGCAAATAAGACAAACTAGTTCTGGCCTCTGAAAGCTTATTCTACAAATTAAAAAGGTTATCTTTAAATAATTGTGATTTTTTTTTAATGTTTATTTATTTGAAAGGCAGTTAGCAAGAAGCAGAGGCAGAGAGAGAAAGTCTTCCATCTGCTGGTTCACTCCCCAAATGGCCACAATGGCCAAAGCTGAGCTGATCTGAAGCCAGAAACCAGGAGCTTCCTCCAGGTCTCCCATATGGGTGCAGGTGCCCAAGGCCTTGGGCCATCTTCTACTGCTTTCCCAGGCCATAGCAGAGAGCTGGATCAGAAGTGGAACAACCGAGACTTGAACTGGTGCCCATGTGGGATGCAGGTGCTGTAAGCCAAGGCTTTAACCCGCTAAGCCACAGCACTGCCCCCATGTGATGGTGTTTTAACCACTTTGAGATTGTTTCAGAGCCCTGAGCCACCAGGCAAGGTTAAAACTAGGGAAACGGGGGCGGGTGTCGTGGAGAAGCAGCTGAAGCTGCCACGTGGCATTCCTGCACCCCATAGCAGAGCGCAGGTTCAGGTCCCAGCCACTCCACTGCTGATCTAGCGTTCCTGCTCTTGCGCCCAGGAAGCAGCAGGTGGTGGCCCAAGTTCTGGATTCCAGGTCTCTGTGTGGGAGACCTGAGTGGAGTTTCTGGCTCCTGGTTTGGCCTGGCCCCAGCTCTTGCAGGCATTTGGGAAATGAACTAGTGGATAGAAGATTTTCTCTCTCTCTCTCCCTCCCTCCCTGCCTCCCTCCCTCTCCCTCCTTCCCTCTCTGTCACTCTGCCTTTCAAATAAATATTTAGAAAAATAAAACCAGGGAAGCAGAAATCCAAGTGTTCAATACCAAGGCAACAACTTGCCAAGCCTCTGAGCATTCAGGTTCTATCTCGTTCCCTTGGTCCCTGGATTCGATGTGGTCCCGCACCTACTACTGCAGCCTGCGATAGAAGCCAATGCTTTGCCTCTGCCCAGGGTTTCGCTCTCATGTCGTGAAGAGCTTGTGGGAGTGGAGCCAGAGCTCTCCTAGTGCCTTCCTATTAGGGCCTCTGCACCCACCCAGAGGGATAAAGACCTCCCTCCACCCCACCCCCCACCCCGCAAGCCCAGATTTCTCTTAGCCCTTGGCTCCTGATTCTTTGACCTTTAGACTTTTTTACTCCTGTGGCTCTGAACTCCGCTGACACAGGGTCACCCTGCATTCTGAATGCCCATGGGACTGCTGGGAAGGACGCTCCCAGCCTCATACTCATAGTCTCCTCCTCTGTCCCCTCAGTTCCGGCTCTAGCCCCAGCCCAGTCAACGGTCGTAGAATGGATATGGGAGTCAACGGATGAATGCAGACCATTTTTACTGGGGCTGGGGGAAAGACAGCCAAAGAAAGTGCTGGAAAGAGGAGACAGGCACATTTGCCCACAGAACGGAAGCTCACTTTCCAAATGTTTTAGCAACACACAGCAAAAAAGAACGAAGTAAAAACAACACATGAACTGAGTTTAAAGCAGCTCCTGTGGGAAATGTAACTTGTGGGGCTGGTCTGGAACCCGGGTACCATTGCCCAGTCCTTTGGCACAACTTGCTGGGTTGCTGTGTAGTCAGACGGCTTCTCTGCCCTTGTGACCCCCGAGGTCACACCTGCAGGTCTCACCACGTCTCCTAACCCTTCCGCCTCTCCCCTGACATCATAGGAGGGCCCGCCAGGAGCGACGACCCAGGGTAAGGGCTCCCCGGGCTGTAAAACGACCTATGCTTCTGAGGATGACAGCAAATGAGCTCTGTCCAGCCGCAACCCAGAAACGCTTCCTGCCTGGGAGCAGAGGGCTCAGCCCACCCCCCAAAGAAACTGCCTGGTCCAGAAGATGGAGAAGATGAGCAGCAGGGTGACGCTGAGGATGACCGCCATCAGGTAGGCAAAGATGCGGAACTGAGGGTTGCGGAAACACCTGCGCAGGGAGTCGCGGCGGGGACGGGGGATGGGCACGGACGCCGTGGCAGGGGCCACATCCTGGGAGGCCACGTCCTGAGTCTGGGTCCCAGGCTCAGGGCCCAGGTCCAGTGTGTAAACCCGAGGCTGGCGCAGGAAGTAGCGGCTCTTGGGCTGGTCCCTGAGACAGAGCTGCCGGCCGTCCAGCATGACGTGGTGGGGCTCCAGGCGGAGCAAGGTCAGCAGGGCCGTGTCCGTGGGCAAGTCCGTGACAGGCTGCCCCGAGGCCAGCACGGTGGGCTGGCGACAGAGCGGGCACAGCAGGCGGCGCCGGGCCCGAGTCACCAGGCTGAGGTGGGCCAGGCATTCCACGCAGAAGGAGTGGCAGCAGTCCAGCACCTTGGGGGTGTGGAACGTGTTGTTGAAGGGGTTCCAGCAGACAGGGCACTCGGCCTCCAGCGGCCGGCCCTGCTGCTCCGCCATGCCCAGGCGACTGCCCCGCAGGTGTCCTGGCAGAGAGGAAAAAGGGGCAAAGGAACACCGGTAAGCGCGCTCCCTGCGCTCTGACTGAGGCTAGGAACCCTGTGGATGTTCAAAGATATTACCCACAGGCGACAGATGAGAAGGCAGCTTCAAAGCGTTTTGTTCCAGATCACCCCGTTCCTAAGCCATTGAGTGAGTCTCCCCAGCATCCGGGGCAGGGCTGAGCCACCCGCACCAGCAGCACCGGAAGCAGCTGGCCTGAGAGGAGACGGATGTCCCCCGGACTTCAGAGATGCAGAGAGATGGCCCTGGAGCTCCCTGTGTCTGCCCTTGGCCGCTCTGAATCCAGGGAGAAGGGGAGTGAGGCACAGTCAGCTCCTTCCTGGCCGCCTTAAATCCCTCACCAGTGCAGCCATGGGCTACATGAATCTTCTGGTCCCCTCGGTGGGACCAGTGCAGGCCCTCTCTCTCAGCCCCTAGGGCCAGAGGGGCAACCCTTCGGAGCTGGCTCCCGGGGCCCCTGCCTGCCAAGGGGACCCATTGTCCGATGTTTCTCCTTGACCTAGAAGCCTTGAAGAGATTCCCTGCCCGGGTCCCCAGATCAGCCCCAGTGCGTCTCCCCTGGACTCAGCCACACACCCCCACCCCCTCCATCCCTTTGTCCTGAGAAACCTTCTGGGCACCCACCTGGGCTTCCGTGGGCTCCAGTGGTCGGGCAGACTACACTGAAGGTCTGGGGCTCTTGCCTCTCCCTCTCCTGAACCTGAACCTGCAATGCTTTGGGAAACTGCTTTCTTTCTCGTCACCAACCCCGAGGCTGTCTCCATGGCAGCACCCGCACAGCACCTGGGGCTGCCAGGTGGCCCCGGCTGCAGCCTCTAGAGCACACCTACCTGGAGCCAAGGCCAGGGAGCGGCCTGGGTGGTGGGGTGGGGATGTGGGGGACCTGAGTCCCTCCCAGGGCGTGGCAACCCACGGGACCTGGAAGCCGAGCTATCTGTATGTTCCAGGGGCTGTCCCTTCAGACGGGAAATCCCTGGCCTGAGAGGTAGGCGTAGTGACTTCCTCCTCTCAAGGCAGGAGGGTGAGTCTTCTGGGCTTCCTCTCTCCTGGGCCCTCATCACTTTTCTAGGATAGCCAGAGCCGCCTCCTCCTTGCACAAAGGGGCTGCCTGCTCTGCACTTCGATTGCTGTGAAATGTTCTCCAACACCTAAACGCTCTGAATATCTGATCCGGGCCCCTTCTGCGGAGAGGTCCAGTCCAAGACTTGGCCATCTCCCCAAACTTGTAGACTCAGAGGAGGAAGCTGGAGAGGAGCGCTGCATCCCTGCTTCCCCATTGCACCCAGAAACATGTGACCTTTATCTGATTCTCTTATCGGTCATTTGAAAAGTTTAAAGAGTTGAGCTTCTGGGGTGGGAGGGGGGTATATTCAACTAGGGCCACTTATTCCTCCTAAATATTCACTTTGCAGATGGGCCAGGAGAGGTGACTCACCCAGAGTCACCCAACTGGTCAAGGTCAACACTGGGCCCTGTGCCTTTGAACGCCTACTCCACCTCCACGCCGCCGTCATGAAGTCAGTGCACCTGCTGGATGCACGTGTTTGGAGCTAGACAGTGCTGTATTTGACCAGGAGGAATCCAGGCGCTGTGCCCCCGGGGAGTGGGCGGTGGCTGGCCCCTGGGCCCTAAAGAAAAACCTACTTACAGTCTCTCTTCCCTGGGGCTGTTCCTCTAGGCCTGACACTGCTCTGAACAGGGAAAAGGAGACAAGACAGGCGGAGGGAGAGGACACAGCCCTCACCAAAGCTAGCTTGGTTCACCCAGGATCCACGCCTTATTCTGCGTACCAGGCGTCCAGGCAGCAGTCACTGGGGGCTTACTGTGTGCTAGGCATTGAGTAAACCAGGAAAAAAATTTGACGTCATCCATGACCTCACAGCCCTTCAGGGTCAGGTGAAGCAAGGAGATATTTAATGAGGAATGGGCGGGGCCGGCACTGTGGAGCAGTGGGTTAAAGCCCTGGCCTGAAGCACCGGCATCCTATATGGGCACTGGTTCTAGTCCCAGCTGCTCCTCTTCCAATTTGGCTCTCTGCTATGGCCTGGGAAAGCAGTAGAAGGCGGCCCAAGTCCTTGGACCCCTGCACCCACATGGGAGACCCGGAGGAGACTCCTGGCTTCTGGCTTTGGATCGGCACAGCTCTGGCCATAGCAGTCGTCTGAGGAGTGAACCAGTGGATGGAAGACCTCTCTCTCTATATATATTTCTCTGTAACTCTGCCTTTCAAATAAATAAAATAAATCTTAAACAATAAGTAAGTACTAAGTTATGCACGCTGTAAAGGCCCACAGGGAAAACAGGCTTGAGGGGCTGCCTGCTTATGAGGAGACCACCAGGGACGATTTCTCCCAAGGGTGCCCTGAAAGCTGAGACTGAAGGATGCAAGGAACCCAGGGGTGCAGAGAGGGGAGGGAGAGCATCTCGGGTCCAGGGAACAGCATCTGACAAAGGGCAGAGGTGAGGAAGCGGAAGGCAGCCGGGGTGCCCCAGGCATGGAGAGCGGGACTGGGCTGGGCACGTGGCTCGGGATTAAGGCGGAGAGGTAGGAGGCAGGACCTGTGCGTGCAGGGACTTCTCTCTGGATTTTATCTGGGGAGTGGGCGGGTGACCTGCTCCTGTTTCCATTACTAAAACAGCAGAGCAGAGGACAGACTGAAAAGGGACGAGAGTGGACATGGATGAGCAGCGAAGGGCCCTAGCAGTGTGGTCCAGGGCTGTGAGGTCATGGATGATGTCTGTAGGTCGGGAGTTGGTGGCGAAGATAGAAGAGGATGGTGCAAAAGAGATCCCTGGAGACAGAATCAAAACCACTTTCTAAGAAGCAGTGGGCTTCTTGGGAATCAGGTTGTCCAAGTTCATGATCCCAGACGCACTGCTTATTAGGGCTATCTATGACTGATTCCAGTCACATCACTTAACCTCTATGGGCCTTCGTTTCCTCTTGCAAAAAGGAAGGTAAAAGTAATAAAGCTTTTAGATAGAGCCCGAGCAGGGAGGGTAAAGCCTTTAGCTAGAGCCTGGCACCCAGGAAAGTCTTAAATATGAGGCGGCCAGCATTACTGCTGCAAATGGACTTGAGAGAGAGGTAGGGTCACGGTTACCTTCAAAGCCATGGAAACATTTTCTGCACGGAGCTTGAAGGAGCACTTGGATTGCAGAGTGTGTGTCAGAAGCTGCCTGCTAATATTTCTCAAAAGTCTTAGCATGGGGCTGGCATTGTGGCGTAGCAGGTGAAGCTGCCGCCTGCCGTGCCAGCATCCCATATGGGTGCCGGTTTGAGTCCCGGCTGCTCCATTTCCAATCCAGCTCTCTGCTGTGGCCTGAGAAAGCAGCAGAAGATGGCCCAAATCCTTGGGCCCCTGCACCTGCGTGGGAGACCCAGAAGAAACTCCTGGCTCCTGGTTTCAAATCAGCGCAGTTCTGGCCATTGTGGCCATCTGCAGAATGAACCAGTGGATGGAAGACCTCTCTCTCTCTCTCTCTCTCTCTCTCTTTCTCTCTGCCTCTGCCTCTCTGTAACTCCACCTTTCAAACAAATAAGTAAATCTTTAAAAAAAAAAAAAAAAAGCCTTAGCATGTACGTAACCCTGACGCAGCAGTCCCCTCACTGGGGATCTAGCCATGGAAATAATCAAAGATGTGATTACGAAGAAGCCCAAGGAGGCCCTGGCCCAGTGAAGCACAGAGAACAACCTCGTTAGCCAATAATCGGGCATTAACAAGGGGGTTCTGCTCCATCCTCAAGAAGAGACGTTCTGCAGCCTTCGGAATGATGTGATAAAACACCTATTAACATAGAAATCTGCCTCTAATATAATGTCATTAAGTGAAAAAGAACCAGTAATAAAACCAAATTACAACACAATCCAATTTTCAAAAACATGTACCCAATAGAAAAAAGATCTGGAAAGATAAACAACCAGATGTTCACAGTGGTTACCTCTGGGGGCAAGATTATAGGTTTGGACTTCTCTGCACCCCCGTTTCCCCCCACCCAGTTCTCTTCTCTGGAATTTCTGACTTTACTGCTGCAAGCTTGTCTTGCTACCCTTACACGTCTCTCCTCCCACTGCGGATCAGAACCACGTTCTCGAAGCCGCATGGCCAAAGCTGCAGAGTTCGGTTCAGTTTCAGGGCAGGGATGATCACGAGCGCCCGCAGGCACTCCCCGTGTTTGCAGCTGGTTGGAGTCCTGTCTCTCCAGGAGAGACTCTGGCTGTGTATGGACCCCACCCTCCCACCCACACCTTCAAGCCAGGACATCTCAGCTGCAGAGAATTCCGGGCACCACCCCCAAAGCCCTCACCTCGGGTTATGAGCGAGTCATCACCAGACAGTAGCTGCAGCCTCAGCCCAGGGCTTTCCACCCCGAGCTGGTAGAGAGGGAGAACTGGCATATTTCTAGAACCTTCCTGTCCTCGCCAGGACCTAAGTGTGGCAGCATATCCAGAGAGGATAATGTTGCCTTTTACCACCTTTCCTCTTTACGTAGGCTGTTTGATCCTCTCACACGCCTCTGTGCCAGAGGCAGAACCGGGGAGTGGAAAGCCTTCAGGCGTTGAAACTTCCATGCTGGTCTTGCACAAACAGCTGGGCCCCTCTCTTAGCTTCCTTTTCCTCCTCCAAAGAGACTGTGAGGAAGGAGTCGTCTATGCGTCCAGCAGAACGCAGCGAGTGCTTGGTACCCAGCAGGATTATTTTGGTGCCCATTTGTTCCCAGATGGGGAGGCCACGATGGGGGAAGTGGCTTACTCCAGGCTTCACAGCTCAAAGATGCCTGCTGGGGCCCGCCTCCCGGAGCTCACCCTCTGGGGCCCAGAACCGGTCCCTCCGTGACCCCCTCGGCTCCTTACCTGCTCCCTCCAGTCGCCTCCTTCTCCCCTTAGCCAGTGCAGCAAGGGCTTGGGCTCTGGTTTCCTGGCAGCTGGGGGCGGATCTGATTTGCAGCTCTTGGCCAGCTGTCTCTGTTTCAGGTTCACCTCGTCTTCCTTTGGACGACTTTGGACTGTCTGCCACACCCCGCGAGCTACGGGCTCCTGTCTTCCCCCAGTGAGTCACTCTTGGTTCTCCGCGGGGGTCTGAGTGCACTCACCCTTACAGACCTCCATCCCGTTCCGCTGGGTCGGCCTGCTGCCATCACTTCCGCTCCCCGGGCTGACCTGCCATCACTGGAAGGCCAGCATCTCTAAGGCCTCTTTTGCCCACAGTCCAGACGGAGCCTTCCAACTCAGAGTCCCTACAGCCCGAACACAGAGTTCTTGGGAAATACGGAGAAAAGGCAAACAGTCCATCAGAAGTTCATGTGTATGGGGGGGGGGCGGGGGGTGATGCACAGTCGGGCAAAAGCAGGGAGAGCCAGGGTTCTCCGGCAGGGCAGCCTTCCAGGTCAGAGCTGGGACCTCGCTCCAACTCCACACTCTACCCACTAGTAATGGAGACCTGAGCGCGTGAGGTGACGCCTCCGTGCCTCAGTTTCCTCTCCTAAAATGGGCATGAAGACCCACCTGCTTGATCTGCAGTTTAAATGAGATAATCCACGTAGAGATGGAACACGGTGCCTGGCACACTGTAACATACATGCTGACCACACCTGTTATTTTTATATCATCAGGCAAATCCCAGAAAGAAAGGAATGCAAAAGAGTTTGCTTATTTACTCAAGAGCTCCTGAGAGGCAAGTGTGGAGAGCAGGGCTGGCAGCCAGGCTGTGCCGTGGTGCCAACGGCCTCGCCACCTTCCGAAAGTGAGCTCACGTGACCCATCCACAGCCTCGCCACACGACAGTCCTCTCTTTATTCCTTTACTGATCTCTTGGATGGCATTTGGAGAACAGGCAGAAATAAATACAGGCAGATATCCAGCTGGTAATATAATCAAGTGTCCGGAAGTGCCCGCCCCATTTTATGATTCTTTTTTTTTTTTTTTTTTTTTTTTTTTTTGACAGGCAGAGTGGACAGTGAGAGAGAGAGAGACAGAGAGAAAGGTCTTCCTTTGCCGTTGGTTCACCCTCCAATGGCCGCCGCGGGTGGCGCGCTGCGGCCGGCGCACCGCGCTGATCCGATGGCAGGAGCCAGGAGCCAGGTGCTTTTCCTGGTCTCCCATGGGGTGCAGGGCCCAAGCACCTGGGCCATCCTCCACTGCACTCCCGGGCCACAGCAGAGGGCTGGCCTGGAAGAGGGGCAACCGGGACAGAATCCGGTGCCCCGACCGGGACTAGAACCCGGTGTGCCGGCGCCGCTAGGCGGAGGATTAGCCTAGTGAGCCGCGGCGCCGGCCACATTTTATGATTCTTAAAGGTTATTTTAGGGGCCAGCACTGAGGCGCAATGGGTAAATTGCTGCCTGTGTCGCCGGCATCCCAGATGAGTCCCGGCTGCTCCACTTTGATCCAGCTCCCTGCTAACGCACCGGGGAAAGCAGTAGAAGATGGCCCAAGTGCTTAGGCCCCTGCATCCACACGGGAGACACAGAAGAAGCTCCTGGCTCCTGGCTTCGGATCTGCTCAGCTGTGGCCATTGTGGCCATTTGGAACCAGCAAATGGAAGACCTCTCTCTCTCTCACACACTCTCTTACACACACACTCTCTCTCTGTGTGTGTAACTCTGCCTTTCAAATAAATAAATAAGTCTTTTTTAAAAATAGGAAAAAATTGCAGGATTCATGCATGTTTTTTTAAAAAATTAATATTATTTTACTTTAGAGTAAGTAATACACGTGCATGGCTCAGCGTGTGAAAGGTGTGGTTTTGCAGTGAAAACGTTCTTTTCCCAGCCACCTAATGTCCCTGGAAACGAAAAGTTATAGCATCAGTTTCTTATGCACCTTTCCAAAGATGTTTTATGCCCCCCCCCCAAGACGTCCATGGCAAAATGTCGATGTATTCCTTTTCTTCCTCTTTATCCAAACGTGTATATTGTAGACGCTGCCCGGGCCTCTCTCACATATATCTGAGATGTCCTTCTGTATCGGTACCCAGAGAGATTGTAATGCTTGTATCATAGTCGTCGGCTGGCTGTACCGTAATAACCAATACCCTATTAATCAAAACTCTTCATTTTTTAAAAAGATTTTTATTTATTTATTTGACAGGTAGAGTTACAGACAATGAGAGAGAGAGAGACAGAGAGAAAGGTCTTCCTTCCATTGGTTCACCCCCCAAATGGCTGCTACGGCCAGAGCCACACCAATCCAAAGCCAGGAGCCAGGAGCCAGGAGCCAGGAGCCAGGTGCTTCCTCCTGGTCTCCCATGCGGGTGCAGGGCCCAAGCACTTGGGCCATCCTCCACTGTCCTCCCGGGCCACAGCAGAGAGCTGGACTGGAAGAGGAGCAACCAGGACTAGAACCCGGCGCCCATATGGGATCCCGGCACCGCAGGTAGAGGGTTAACCTAGTGAGCCACGGCGCCGGCCCCAAAACTCTTCATTTTAAATATAGAAATATTGGGCGAGAGGATAAACGATGAGATAACTACAGGTTTTAGGTTAGCCTAGAATTGTGGGAACATAAAATCTTGGCCTTCGGACGGTTTTAGATCTCCAAAACAGATCTCTAAGCACATCTGCACCTCTTTCTGAGCTGGAAACGGAGGGATGTGACAGGTGTGGCCCCCACGTTCCTCCCACTTCTGGAAGTCTCTGCTTTCCAGTTTCAAGGCTGATTGACCAAGGATTCCAGACACCAATTTCTGGAATTGTCCAAAGGATCCACTGTTTATCTGAGAGTTTGGAAGGCAGCTTTTTGGTTTGGCAACGCTGCTGCAAAACCATGCACAAGTCCATATACTTTGACCTAACAATACAGTTCCCCGGAAGCATCCACAAGCTACCTTTTGGTTGAGTGATGATGTTCACTGCAGTTTTACTTTAACCAGAAATGATTAATAACAACCCCAAAGCCCATCTCTTACGTGGAAAATTACATGATCATTTAAAATGATGTAGTGGAAGAATTTTTATTGACTTGTAAAGTGGTCACGGTGTACTATAAATGGAGAGGCAGCAGTTTGCAAAGTGTTGGATGTAACGTGAGCCAGAGTTTGTAAAGTGAAATACATGTAGACTGAAAGGCCAGGGCAGGCATCTGGCACTGTGGCTGAGTTGCTACTTGGGACACCCACATCCCCTATTAGAGAGCCTGGTTCAAGTCCCAACTCTTCCACTTCTTCTTTTCTTTAAGAGTTTTTTTTTTTTTTTTTTTAATTCATTTTAAAGACAGAGTTAGAGAGAGAGAGAGACAGAGAGATATCTTCCATCTGCTGGCTCACTTCCCCAACAGCCAGGATTGGGCCAGGCCAAAGCCAGAAGTCATGAGCTTCATCCGGGTCTCCCACATGGGTAGCAGGAGCCCAAACTCTTGGGCCATTTTCCACTGCTTTTCCCAAGGCCATTAACACAGAGCTGGACTGGAAGTGGAGCATCTAGGACTCGAACCAGCACCCATATGGGATGCCAACATCACAAGCGGCAGCTTTACCCACTATACCACCGCATCAGCCCCCCGTTTTCTCCACTTCTCATCCAGCTTCCTGATAATACACGTGCAGCCAGGTATCAGATGATGGCTCAAGCACTTGCGTACCTGCCACCCACGTAGGAGACCCAGACTGAGTTTTGGGCTCCTGGTTTTGGCCATCTGCTGTTTACAATGCCAGCATCCTATGTCAGACTGCTGGTTCCAGCCCCACCTCCTAGGCCTCTGATCCAGCTCCCTGCTAATGTCCCTGGGAAGGCAGCAGACGATGGCTTAAGTGCTTGGACCCCTACCACCCAGGTAGGAGACCTTGATCGAATTCCTGGCTCCTGGCTTCATCCTAGCTCAGCCTGTTTCTTGCTCTGCCTTTCAAATAAAAAAAAAAAAAAAAAACAATAACAATAAAGACATCAATCAGGGTATTGCAACTAGTGAAATAAACATAAAACACACACTGACAGTTTTCCGGATCACTCATTGCCTAGCGAGTAAATGCATTACAGTAATGTCTGTGGGTGGTCAAGGCCAAGGAGTGCTTTGTTTTAATAGTGGAAATTTTTTTTTTTTTTTTTTTTTGCTGTGGAGATACACAGGAGAGATAGTGAGGCATCTCAGGAATGTGAGAGTTAAATTAATTTAGCTCCTGCTTGTGGGGGCCGGTGCTGCTCAGCCGGCTGGAAAAATGCCCCACGTAAGCAGGACCTTGGAACCCTGCGAGTGAAGTCATAAGACGCTGGGGAGGCCAGCCAAGAGCTGGAGCAGAGGCGCAGGGTGAGCCAGACTTCTGGGAAGGAAGAGGCGAAGGCAGGCAGATGGGGGAGCAGTGAGGATGCAGAAAAGGCGGTGCCTAGATCCGGTTTTGATTAGGTGACGGTCAGGGTTTAGCAAACCCCGGCCAAGGACAAGGAGACGTTCACCCACCATCCCTCAGAGCCTGGCCTGAGACCAGCGTCCAGGGGAGTCCCAGCAGCGCAGGTGTCTCCTGGGATCGATAGAAATGCAGAATCCCAGGTCCAGGGGGGCAGAATCTGCATTTGGACAGGAGCCCTGGAGATTCGGAGACAAGTTCAAGTGTGAAGAGTACTGACTTAGGAAACTGTGCCCCCACTGCCTGGCTCACCCTGAGCTTACTCATCTGTAGGTGAAGGCTTCCCAAGGACCTGCCACCTGGGGAGTGCTGGGGGAGCCCCAGTCTGGGGACGGGCATCCACCCACCTCCACCTCACGCTCCACGCCTTATCAGGATTCGCTCCACAAAGCACAGTCCCCTACTCAAAACCTTGCGGGCTGGGCGGGGGGGGGGGGGGGGGGAAGGGGGGGTGTGCGCCGCGGCTCACTAGGCTAATCCTCCGCCTTGCGGCGCCGGCACACCAGGTTCTAGTCCCGGTTGGGGTGCCAGATTCTGTCCCGATTCTGTCCCGGTTGCCCCTCTTCCAGGCCAGCTCTCTGCTGTGGCCCAGGAAGGCAGTGGAGGATGGCCCAAGTGCTTGGGCCCTGCACCCGCATGGGAGACCAGGGGGAAGCACCTGGCTTCTGGCTTCGGATTGATGTAGTTCTGGCTGTAGCAGCCATTTTGGGAGTGAACCAACGGAAGAAAGACCTTTCTCTCTGTCTCTCACTGTCTAACTCTGCCTGTCAAAAAAAAAAGGAGGGGGGGTGGCAAATGTATTTCAGCATTCAGCACTGGTCCTATTTTGGAAAGGCATAGAGATGCATCAGCAGGCCACACCTTGGAATCCTATACACTTAGATGTTCTGCAGCGTAGTATGAATATTGACACCCGCAAGAATAAAAAAAAAAAAAAAAAAAAACACCAGATCAGGTCAAGTTTTGGCACCAAACTCAAAGACAATGGATAAGGGTCGAGGACTGTTGGATTACATAATCTTACTTTTAGGCTGTGTCAGTTGAATAGAGTTAGAAACACTCAGAAGTATTTTCTGGCCTTTGTTAACCTCAGACTTAGCAGGAACTCTAAGTTCTAGATGTCCCTTTTTTTTTTTTTTTTTTTTTTTTGACTGGCAAAGTGGACAGTGAGAGAAAGACAGAGAGAAAGGTCTTCCTTTGCCGTTGGTTCACCCTCCAATGGCCGCCGCGGCCAGCGCGCTGCGGCCGGCGCACCGTGCTGATCCAAAGGCAGGAGCCAGGTGCTTCTCCTGGTCTCCCATGGGGTGCAGGGCCCAAGCACCTGGGCCATCCTCCACTGCACTCCCTGGCCACAGCAGAGAGCTGGCCTGGAAGAGGGGCAACCGGGACAGAATCTGGCACCCCGACCGGGACTAGAACCCGGTGTGCCGGCGCCGCAAGGCGGAGGATTAGCCTAGTGAGCCGCGGCACCGGCCCTGGATGTCCCTTCGAACATCCTTCTTTTGATCCTGCAGGCCACATCTGGCGTGGTCATGGGACTCTCTGAGGAGCACTTGCATTTGGCAAAATGAAGCCACTTACCCAGCAAACTGCACATCAGAGCTGAGGCTGGAGCCCCGGGCCTCTGCCTCTTGGTCCAGTGCTTCCCTTGCCTGCCTGCCCCAGGGCCGTGCGCATGAGCGCTTGGGCACAAGGGCTCTTCCCTCTCAGTGTCCACACCATGTCAGCAGAGGGCAGGGGCCATTTGGCCTCATGCTCCACGGCAGAAAACCTGCGTTCAATTCCCAGCTCTGGCTCCTGACCCCAGCATCCTGAGCGTGCAGACCCTGGAAGGCAGAAGCGACGGTTCAAGTAGCTGAGTCCCTGCCACCCATGGGAGAGACCCGGACGGAGTTCCCAGCTCCTCGCTTGGGCTCTGGTCCAGCCGCAGCCATGGCACATATCTGGGGATTGAAGCGGGTGGGAGTACTTCCCCCTCCCCGCTTCAAATTTACCAAAAAAGAAGTGCCGCCGTCCCTGCCGGCCAGTACGGTTAAGAATACAGAACTGTACGCGGGTGGCAGCACCTGGCCCCCAGAAAGCCCTCGGGGTGAGCCGGCCCAGGGTCTGTCAGATGCGTCTTCACCCCTACCCTTCAGACTCTCTCCTGGTGAGCCCCATCAGGAAGACGCTGGCAACGATTTGGCTGGAAGTTCTCTGCAATGGAGCGTCCAGGAAGATCTCAGGGAGCTCCCCCAAACGCCAGCGTTAGGTCGACTGGGCTAGAGCCCATCTCTGCTCCTGTGTGCCCAGCCCGCAGCCCTGGCAAAGTGACCTGTGTGATTTGAATAGGGTTTGTCCCCTCTGAAACACAACGCCGGAATCTGATCACCATTTGTAGCAGTGTTGAGAGGGAGCCGGGCTTTTGTGATTAGGTCATTAGGAGAGAGGGGTTATTGCTTTTCTCAGGGGAGTGAGTGCGTGCTCATGGCAGGGCTGGGGGTGTTGTAAAGCAGGTGCAGTCTCTCTTGCTTGTGTCTCCTGCACATGCGCATTTGCCCTTCTGCTTCCCGAAGCCAACTGAAGCAGGGTGAGGGCTTCACAGGAAGCTCAGTAGGGCTGGCGCTGTGGTGTAGTGTGCTAAGCCGCCATCTGCAACGCTGGCATCCCATAGGGGCGCCAGTTCGTGTCCCGGCTGCTCCACTTCCGATCCCGCTCCCTGCTAATGTGCCTAGGAAAGCAGCGGAAGATGGCCCAAGTGCTTGGCAGAGAGACCAAGAGGGAGAGAGAGAGATCTCCTATCTGCATGTTTATTCCCCAAATGCCTACAGCTGCTGGGCCTGGACCAAGCTCAATCTCAGGATCCCAGTACTTGAGCTGTCACCTGCACCTGCTGCCTCCCAGCACATTAGCGGGAAGCTGGAATGGGAAGTGGAGCCAGGACTTGAACCCAGATACTCTGATATGGGCTGGGAGTGTCCCAGCAGCAGATTAACTGTTGTATCAAATGCCCAAAATGCACCAAATGCCCACCCCAAGAAACATCATTGTCGACACTAGAGTTAAGGCCGTCCTTGTTATACAACTGCAAAGAATTCGATTGCTTATGTTCCTTCCCCAGGGCTTTGTGAAAGGTGGAACTCAAGAGCATTGAGGATTTCAGGTAGAAGGAATTTCTTTTTTTTTTTTTTTAAGATTTATTTATTTATTTGAAAGTCAGAGTTACACAGAGGAGAGGCAGAGAGAGAGAGAGAGAGAGAGGGGGGGGGGTTTTCCATCTGATGGTTCACTCCCCAGATGGCCTCAACAGCCGGAGCTGTGCCGATCTGAAGCCAGGATCTAGGGGTTTCCTCCGGGTCTCCCACGCAGGTGCAGGGGCCCAAGCACTGGGCCATCTTTTACTGCTTTCCCAGGCCATAGCAGAGAGCTGGATCGGAAATGGAGCAGCCGGGTCTCGAACCGGCGCCCATATGGGATGCCGGTGCCGCAGGTGGAGGATTAACCAAGTGAGCCATGGCACTGGCCCCATGGTAGAAGAAATTTCTAAGCAGAATATAGCATGATTGCTTTGAACTACTCAACACTGAAATGACAGAGCGAAGGGATGATTTAAACACAGAATTTAGGAGCAGGTGCTGTGGGGCAGCTGTTTCAGCCACCTCTTGGGTTGCCCACCCCCCATACTGGAATTCCTGGGGTCAAGTATCACCTCTGCTTCCAATTTAGCTTCCTGCTCAAGTGCCTGGGAAGCAGCAAATGATGGCCCAAGCAAGTGAGTTTGGTTCCTGCGTAAGTGGGTCCCTGCCACCCACGTGAGAACTCTGAATGGGGTTTCTGTCTCTAGCTTCTGCCTGGCCCAGCCCTGGCTGTTGTGAGCATCTGAGAGTAACCCAGTGGGTGGAAGCTCTCTCTCTCTTCCCCTGCTCTTCGAATAATCAAAAATTAAAGATGGAATTTATAATTAAGAGGGAAGCAGAGTGCAAAAATGTGGAAAATCTGCCTCCTGGCCATGTAAAGAAGCAGCAGCATGCCTAAAGGTGACCGAGAAACCCTTGGCTAAGGACCCAAGCATGGCTAAAGCGAAGCCAGGGATTATGCATCAGGCAATGGGGAGAAGGCCTTGAAGGCATTTCAGAGATCTGGGAGGCTGTGCCTCGAGTCCCCGACCAGGGGCCTGCGAGGGTGGCAAGGTTTCAGGGACCGGCTCCCAGGCTGGCCACCCACACCTGCCTTTGTACACTGGCCCCCGTGTTTCAGCACCAACACCCTGAAACTGACTCAGCTGTGGCTAAGTGAGTTCAGGCGTGACTCATGCCATGGCGTCAGAGAGCATGAGCAGTAAGTTGGTTGAGTACATGCGGAATGAAGTCTGCAGGTGCACAAAGTTAAAAAAAAAAAAAAAATCTGTGGGAGTATAGCTTCCTCCTAGATTTCAAAGGATGCTGTGAAACAGCCTGGGGGCCAGACAGAAACCGGACACAGGGGCGGGGCCAGTCACAGAGAGTCCTCCCCAGTCAGCCTCCAAGAACGATAGAGCCACCTGCCATGTGCCTGCCTGACCTGGGAAAGCTACAGGCTCCAGTGTACAACCCCAACCCAAGAAAAGCAGCGTGGACCAAACTCAGCCAAGCCAGCTGGGCAGGGCTGCTGATGCTCTGAGGATCCAAACTCAGAGACCGCCCAAGGGTGTCCAGGGCGCAGCCCTTGGAGTGAAAGCTCATCTTTCAGTTTGGAGACTCAGCACCTGCTCTCTTGTATTTCCGGCTTGCTGGGGACCTGTCACCCCTTTCCTGTGGCTTTGGAATGGGAGTGTCTACCCTCTGCCTGTCCTGCTGTTGTGTTTTGGAAGCAGATAGTTTGTTTTGATTTCACAGGCTCAGAGACCAGACTTCAGACTTTTGAATTGGTGCTGAACAAGTTAAGAATTTGGAGGGTGGAAAGATTGCATTTTTCACTGTGAGGCTAGGAGTTTGGGGAAGGAGCAGAGTCAGGATGCTACGGTTTCCATATGGTTTGGCCCCTTCAAAGTTCATGTTGAAGTCTGATTGCCCTTGAGAGTATTGAGTGCTGGTGGGGCCTTTTTCGAAGTGATTAGGTCATTCAGAGGGATTAATAGAGCAGGTGTTATGGCTCAGTGGGTTTGTCAGGTAGGAAGTCAGAAATGAGCTTATGTGTATGTGACAAAGGCCTAAGGCACTGGCATCCAGGTCCAGCATCCTCATCTCAAAGTCATCCGATAACCTTCCAGGTGCAGCCCAGTATCTGCTCTTCAGACGTCTTGCCCCTTCTTCCCGATAACCATCCTTCCTCTAACCAGGGCGAGGCCAGCCAGGCTTCCCCCTGTCTGATAACTTCAGGGGGGAAACTCAGAAAGGAATTTTTTGTATTTACATCCAAAAAGTCCTTTGTTCCAGGAAGATAAGACCCATCCCCCTAAAAACCCCCGGCCTCAACCAGACTGCACGCTCAGCCCTCTGCCTCTCTGCTGAGCTGCCCGCCTGGCCGGCCAGGTGTACCCTCTCCACTTAACCATGTAACCCTGCTCTCCCCCAGTCTGAGCGACTGGGCACTCTCTCTCAGGTCCTGTCTGGAGAGGTGCCCATCCGTTCTTACAGATGTCCCTGCCCTAGTAAATCTTGCTATGTTGCTTTCCCCTGCTCTCTGTCTCATGCCTGAATTCTTTCTTGCACGAAGACAAGAACCCTTCTTTCTCCGGTAACTGGTTAAGCCGCCACATGTGAAGCTGGCATCCCATGTGTGTGCTGGTTCGAGTCCTAGCTGCTCCACTTCCTATCTCGCTCCCTGGCAATGTGCCTGGGAAAGGTGAGAGATCAGGAGGCCTGAAGAGGAATAGAAATGAGAGTCTGCAGACCAAGAGAGGACAGGAGAGGAGAGAGAGGCAAGGCCTCTGGCTTCCTGGTTCCGATATGTTAAGGTGGAGATTTGGTTTAGTGGTTAATGTGCCCACATCCCATATTGGAGCGCCTGGGTTTAAGTCCAAACTCTGCTGTCATTACCTTTTTTTTTTTTTTTTTTTTTGACAGGCAGAGTGGACAGTGAGAGAGAGAGAGACAGAGAGAAAGGTCTTCCTTTTGCCATTGGTTCACCCTCCAATGGCCGCCGCGGCAGGCGCAATGCGCTAATCCGAAGCCAGGAGCCAGGTGCTTCTCCTGGTCTCCCATGCGGGTGCAGGGCCCAAGCACTTGGGCCATCCTCCACTGCACTCCTGGGCCACAGCAGAGAGGTGGGCTGGAAGAGGAGCGACCGGGACAGAATCTGGCGCCCCGACTGGGACTAGAACCCAGGGTGCCGGCGCCGCAGGTGGAGGATTAGCCTAGTGAGCCACGGCGCCGGCTATTTCCTTTTTTTTTTTTTTTTTTTTTTAAGATTTATTTATTTATTTGAAAGGCAGAGAGAGAGAGAGAGAGAGGCTTTCCATCCATTGGTTCACTCCCCAAATGACCGCAACAAACAGAGCTGCGCCGATCTGAAGCCAAGAGCCAGGAGCTTCCTCTGGGTCTCCCACGTGAGTGCAGGGGCCCAAGGACTTGGCCATCTTCCATTGCTTTCCCAGGCCATAGTAGAGAGCTGGATCAGAGAGGAGCAAGCGGGACTCGAACCCGTGCCCATATGGGATGCCAGCCCTGCAGGCAGACCCTTAGCCTGCTACGCCACGCGGCCAGCCCCTGCTGTCACTTCCAGAATCCTACTCATAAGCACCCTTGGAGGCATCAGATGATAGCTCCAGTAATTGTGTTCCTACGACCCCTGTGGGAGACACAAACCAAATTCCCAGCTCCGAGCTCTGTCCTGGCTCAGGCTCAGCTATTGCAGGCATATGGGGAATGAGCCAGAGATGGGAGCTCTCTGCTTATCTGCCTTTTAAATACAGAAAAACGTTTTTCACACATGACTATAAAATGCCATAGTCTGTGGAATATGTTTCTGTTTTTTAAGCATTTTATTTAAGTTATACAGGTTTCATGTATTTCACATATACAGCTTTAGGAACATACTCTCTCCCACCCACCCTCCAACCTTTCTTCCTCCCTCTCCCATTCCTACTCTTAATTTTTACAGAGACCTATGTTCAGTTTACTAAATGATTGTAAGGTTAACTCTACACTAAGTAAAAGAGTTCAACAAAGAGTATGAAGAAGAAAACAAAACAAAACGCTGTTCCTCAACAGAAGAGACAAGGGCTGTACACAACCATCGAATCTCAAAATGTCCATTTCACTCCAAAACATCACATTTCAGGTGCTTTATTGGTTAGCCCTGATCAGGGAAAACAGATGGAATCTGTCTTTTTGGGACTGGCTTATCTCACCAAGCATAATGGTTTCCAGTTGCATTCTATGGACCATTTTTGTGGCCTCTTTTTTTTCCACGTAATCACCTTCCTACAACACAAAATAGCCTGCTAAACCTCTTCTTTAAAATGGACAGTCTTATCCTCTTTTGGTTGTATAAAGATATACGAAAATACACACATTTGCTTGTAAATACATAAAATCTCTCCGAAGGGATAAACCGGTTGCTGGTCACACCTGTTGCCTCCAGAGGGAGCCAGAGGGAAGGCAGACAAGGGAGGAGGGCAGGGTCTTTATCTCTTTTAAAGGCAGAGAGACAGGGAAGGGGGAGGGAGAGATCTTGTATCTGCTTGTCCACTTTTCAAATAACTGCAACAGTGACAGGAGAGAGGGAGAGGAGAAGGAGAGGAGAGGGAGAGATCTTTTATCTGCTTATTCACTTCTCAAATGGCTGCAACAGCCAGGGCTGGGTGAGGTTGAAGTCAGGAGCCCAGAACACCATCCAGGTCTCCCATGTGGGTGTCAGGAACCCAAACATCTCGGCCACCTTCTGCTGCTTTCCCTGGTGCATTAGCAAGGAGCTGGATGGGAAGTGGAGCAGCTGAGACTTGAACGGTCACTCTGATAGGGTATGCTGGCGTGGCAGGTGGCAGCTTAACTCGCTGTGCCACAAGGCCGGCCCCAAGAGTTTTTAATGTGTAACCTTTTGTGCACTTGTGACTATGTGAATATATTCTCCATTTCAAAAGTAAGTTTAAAAATCAATACAGAGGGGCGGTCGTTGTCGTGCAGTGGTTAACGCCCTGACCTGAAGCGCTGGCATCCCATATGGGCGCCGGTTGGAGACTCGCTGCTCCACTTCCCATCCAGCTCTCTGCTGTGGCATGGGAAAGCAGTGGAAGATGGCCCAAGTCCTTGAGCCCCTGCTCCTGCGTGGGAGACCTGGAAAAAAGCTCCTGATTTCTGGCTTCGGCTCAGCACAGCTCTGGCCATTGTGGCCAATTGAGAAGTGAACCAGTGGATAAAAGACCTCTGTTACTCTCTGCCTCTCCTTCTCTCTCTGTGTAACTCCAACTTTCAAATAAATAAATAAATCTTTAAAAAATTAATACAGAAAGGCATAAAGTAGGAAATAAACTCAGTTTTAAACTCAATACCCAGATTTAACACTGCCAATATTTTTGCCATATTCTCCCAGGCCTTTGTCTATGAAGGTGCAGACACATCTTTACCCAGATAGGATGATGCTGTATGGTGATGCGTTGTATTTGTGTTTCCCACTTGGGGTGACTCATGGACAATGTTCCAGGAAGCCTCATCCGCGTGGTTCTTCGTCATGTAAACGTATCCAGTTATGGAACTGACAGTCGGGCATCGACCTGCAGTACCAGTTGGCACCCACCCCCATCACCCACAGTGGCCTCTTCAACATGTGTGTGCAAGACCTGGCATAGGTGGGATTAATGTTCTGGGCCCTGCAGAGACAACACTGGGGAATGGATTAGATGTTCCTTTTTAAGTCTACATTGCTTATTCCACAGGTGAAAATACCTCCTACTTGTCCCCTTCAGCCTTTCTTTTTTTTTTTTCTTAAGATTTATTGGCCGGTGCCACGGCTCAATAGGCTAATCCTCCACCTAGTGGCGCCGGCACACCAGGTTCTAGTCCTGGTCAGGGCGCCGGATTCTGTTCCGGTTGCCCCTCTTCCAGGCCAGCTGTCTGCTGTGGCCCGGGAAGGCAGCGGAGGATGGCCCAGGTGCTTGGGCCCTGCACCCCATGGGAGACCAGGAGAAGCACCTGGCTCCTGCCTTCGGATCAGTGCGGTGCACTGGCCGCAGCGTGCCAGCCATGGCGGCCATTGGAGGGTGAACCAACGGCAAAAGGAAGACCTTTCTCTCTGTCTCTCTCTCTCACTATCCACTCTGCCTGTCAAAAAAAAAAATCTATTTATTTATTTGAAAGGCAGAGTAACAGAGAGGCAGAGAGAGAGAGAGGGAGGGAGGGAGGGAGGGGAGGTCGGTCTTCCATCCGCTGGCACTCTCCCTAGATGGCCTAGCGGCCGGAGCTGCACCGATCTGAAGCCAGGAGCTTCTTCTGGGTCTCCCATGCAGGTGCAGGGGCCCAAGGACTTGGGCCATCCTCTACTGCTTTCCCAGGCCATAGCAGAGAGCTGGATCAGAAGTAGAGCAGCCAGGTCTCAAACCGGTGCTCATATGGGATGCTGGCACAGCAGGCGGCGGCTTTACCCACTAAGCCACAGTGCCAGCCCCACTTCAGCCTTAATGCTCACCACCAGCAGGGTGCCATCTAAAGTAGAAGGCTTTGGTGGGGAGAACCAACTTAGCACTGCCAAGACCTGAGCTCCCATCTGGGCTCTGCCCTTACCATGTGACCTTGGGCGAGTCACTTTTCTTTCTATTGGCAGAATACTCTCCATGCTGCCTATCTGTGTTATTTTATTGGAAGACTCAATGAGATGATGGTTGTGAAAGCAGTGTGTGAAATATAGGGCACTGTAGACAAAGGTTCTAAGTTCTTACCTCTTAACTGGAGGTGTCAGGGAGAAGGGTAGAAGCGGAAACCAGTTGGTCCAGCTTCTGTTGGCTCATGGAGCAAACACCCTCATGCGCACTCCCCATCTACACACCCATCTCTAAAACAGAGTTGTAAAGTTTGAGAGCATAAAGTATTAGTAAGGGTGTGGACAACGGAAATTCTATTAACTGTGTTGCACGGGTGATGGGAAGTAAGTTGGTGCAGCCTTTTGGGAAAATATTTTGGTGGCATCTACTAAAGCTGACCATGTGAATTACCCTGTGGCCCAGCAGGCCCCTTGCTAACTGCATAGTGAACAGGGACACATGGCATATGTTCACCAGAAGACCCGTGTTAGAATGTTCATAGCAGCACTGTTTGTAGGTGTCCCAAACTAGAAACTACCCAGATGCCCGTCGGTAGTTGAATGGACAAATGGTATTTCCACATGGCGGAATCCCGTCTAGCAATGAGTGGTATTTAGCTACATGCAGGAATATGAATGCAGCTCATCAGCATGTTGAGCCAAAGGAGCCTGACCAAAAATAAGAGTGCTTGCTTCATTGAAATCTGTTGTTGCATAGGAAACCACTGCACAGCTTAGTGTCTTAACACAACAATGACGTATTTCTCACGCTTTTGTGGGTTAGCAATGCGGTTTCTCCTCTGGCTGCACCTGAGATCATCTGTACGCCTGAATTCAGCAGCAGAGTTGGCTGGGTTGGAAGACCGAAGGTACTCTTGTTCGATGACCTTGTTCTTGGGGTGCTCGGTTCTTGTCCATGTGGCCCAGGCCCCCTTCCAGACGTGACCTCAAGGCAGCATTCCAAAAGGGGAAAGCAGAACCCACAAAGGCTGGGAGGCCGAGCCTCAGGAGTGCACAGCGCCTGCTCCTTGGCAGGCAGCGAGCCTGCAGGAGCTGCTCGGCCCTCGGGGTTCCTCAGGGCCCCGCTGCCTCCACCTTGCTGCCACGGCCGCTGAGCAGCGGACACTGGCTTTGGCGGTCTGCGTTCTGGCCGGTGGGGAGGACTCCTTCCAAGCTTGCGGAGGTTACCCACACCACGTCCACCACCCTCGCCCCGCCATGCTCTCGCGAGTGCCTAGCTGGGCCTGGAGTGCAGCTGGACAGCCTGTGCCACGGAGATGTGCCAATTGCAGAGAAACAACCAAGGGTCCCCCACATGTCTCAGGACGAAGCTGCGCTTAAATGTCTTCAAAAGGCGGCTCAAGAATAGTTAAGGTTCTTTTTTTCTCGGTGTCAGAAGATGAAAAACGCCAAGTGACCTGAATTCAACATTTTACGGCTAATTCCTGGGCCAAAGTGAAGGCCACTAATTACCACTTATTTTCCTTAAACACATAAATACATGTAAGTGATAACCATGTGAGTACAGGGTTTTCTAAAATGTTGCATATATAATAGACCATATTCCGAAGGCTTTCCTGGGAAGACGTCAGCTGCCTCTGGAAAATTCCTTTAGACCTGCGTGAGCCTGGAGGGGCAGCCACTGACATGAAGAGTTCAGGGAGTGAATTTTAGCGACCTGGATGTCAGGTGTTCAGAGTATCCGACTGCGCCTCTCAGACCGGGGGTGGGGGGGGGGGGCTCTACTAACACGAGCATTTCTTCATGTCTTCTCTAATGAAAAATGTGCGGGTAAGGAATTCTGTCGTCAGGCAGAGTCTGGGGAAGTTCACTGGCAACAGAACCCTCCTACCTGACCAGAGACCTGCTCTGTTCTCGTTTGAACGTGCCTTCCCATCCCCCCCCCCCCCCCCCCCCCGTGGCTGCCCCCTCCCCCAGGACCCCTCCCAACCACTCCCTCGGAGCTCCTCTCTTGCTGCCTGCCCTTCTTCTAAGAGTGTCTGCTGCAGCACTAATAACCCAGCGCACGCTAGAAACTTCCCTGAGACACGTGTCTGCTACCCCTGTGCACCTGGCCCGGGGACTCCCTTAGAGTCAAGAAGTGAAGAACTGGTCTCAAAAATACAGGCCGCGGCTCACTAAGCTAATCCTCCACCTTGCGGTGCCCGCACACCGGGTTCTAGTCCTGGTCGGGGAGCCGGATTCTGTCCCGGTTGCCCCTCTTCCAGGCCAGCTCTCTGCTGTGGCCAGGGAGTGCAGTGGAGGATGGCCCCAGTGCTTGGGCCCTGCACCCCATGGGAGACCAGGATAAGTACCTGGCTCCTGCCTTCGGATCAGCGCGGTGTGCCGGCCGCAGCGCACCAGCTGTGGCTGCCATTGGAGGGTGAACCAATGGCAAAGGAAGACCTTTTTCTCTGTCTCTCTCTCTCACTGTCCACTCTGCCTGTCAAAAAAATAAAATAAAATAAAAAATACAAACAATGTTTAAAAAAAGATTTATTTACTTGAAAGCCAGAGTTACACAGAGAGAAGAGGCAGAGAGAGAGAGAGAGAGAGAGGTCCTCCACCCGCTGGTTCGCTCCCCAATTGGCCACAACTGCCGGAGCTGCACCGATCCGAAGCCAGGAGCCAGGAGCTACTTCCGGGTCTCCCATGTGGGTGCAGGGGCCTAAGGATTTGAGCCATCTTCTACTGCTATCCCAGGCCTTAGTGGAAGTGGAGCAGCCGGGACTGGAACCGGTGCCCATATGGTATGCCGGCACTGCAGGCGGTGGCTTTACCTGCTTCGCCACAGCACTGCTCCCATCATCTATGCATTTTTAAAATGCACAGAGAAGGTCTGTGACACAATGCAAAGGCAGAAAGGGAAAGGTGTGGCTTTGAGTCGGGCAGAACCAGAAGCAAATCTCAGCTCTCCCCTTCCATGTGCATGACTCAGAGCGTGCCTCTGGGTCTCGGTCTCCTCACCTGTGAAGCGGAAATACCAAGAACTGCAGAGAGAATACAGGTACTAGCCCTCGCTGGTGCTCGATGACGTCACTTCCTCTCCTGTTAGTTCTCCCCCCTTCCAGAGCTCAAAGAGCCACAGCTGAAGAGTTCAAAGGCAGGATGAACAATGACAGACAGGACGGAGAATGCAATGCAGGAAGGATGGGTGAAGGGCCGGCAGATGGCAGTGTGGACAAGACACCGTGGCTTGGACAGAGAGGAGAATAATTAGCTCGGGCTGCCAGTCAGCAGCCACTGCCCTGCCTGGCATCTACTACAGCTCTGCCCAGTCCCCCGAGGGCTTCCAGTGAGAGAACTGCGACCCCACAGCCTGTCCCAGATCAGCCAGCTACATGGAGGTGTGGAGATTCACGCTCAGGGGTGACTGCCCATCCCTGGGGCTCAAGGAGGAGCAGGAGGGGGACAAGGCGGGTGGCTGTGGCTGCTGGGACCAGGGAAGACAAACCCAAGCCGCCCCTGGCTGGGACTCTCCTGGCCTCGGCTGCCTCGTGTCGGGGTTTGTCTGAAGGTGGCGGGGGGAGCTGCTGAGCACCAGGCTGGGGGCTGCCTGCAGGGGCACGCGGGCAGCCCTGAGCACCCTGGCCCTCCTTCTCGGAAGGGGCTCAGTGCTGGCACAGTTAGTTGACTTCACCCCTTTCTTTATGTCTCTACGGCATTTCAGAGATTCCTTTGTCTCACTCTGGCCGTGCCCGGGAATTAATATTTCACTAGAGAAAAAAGTATTAACATTGCAAATGAACTCTTTTTTTAGCCGTAATCCCTGAGCTTCTGCATTTTCTTCTCCATGGAACAGGTTTGGTAACTCCTATAATTCTCAGCAATGCCCTTGAACTTGTCGGCCCCTTCAAGCCATCTGAGGGCGTCCTTTCCTGCAAGCTCACCAGCACGGTCTAGGAACATACCAGGAGCAGTATACCACTATAAGACTTGGAGTGGAGCCAAGGCTGTCGCTTTCTTGCCCTAACTCTGATTCTCCCCATTGCTGGCAGGCAGCGACTATCGCTTAAACTCCTTGTTTACAACCCATTTCCTCCATGGAGGCCCCATCCCGATTAGCTTTCACCTTTTTTCATCTTACAGAGTAACAGACTCAGGCCGTACACGCTGACTCAGACAGAGGCCGACCACTCTTAACACCCACAGGTCAGCGTTTTGAAGAGTAATCCCAAAATTAGGTCCAGGCTTCGTACCTCGATACCTGATTGTGAACCACAGGACCTCAGACGACTCCTACCACTGATCTAACGCCCAACTGAACACCAGCAAAGACCTGCAGCCCTACACCTGCTCCCCCCAGCCCACTGGGAAAAGACAACGCCACACTGGGGAAGGCGGGCCGTGGTCCGCTGTTGTCCAGGGAGTCTCTCGGTCTCAGAACGCTGCCACTTCCCGCAGTTCGAGTCCTCGGCTGCGGTCCACTCTGAGTAAGTGAATTCCTCTGTTGAAACTTGTACACAGTAAGGAGACGGTGTCACCAACGGCCAGGGAAGTCAAAGGCCCCGATCCATCCAGAGGCAAGGTGGACAGGCAGGCTGGGGAAGGAGAGCGGAGCCAGCAGGTTAGGCCCGGAGGACAACACATCACCCACGGCTTAACCCTTGGCAGGGGAGAGGCACACACATTTTGAGAAATGAACCATCAGGTGCTTTCCTTATTGTGCGAACATCATGGAGTGTAGGTGTAGCCTACTACACACCTAGGTTATATGGTAAATACCATTATATACGGGGTCTGTTTTTAGCCAAAGTGCCATTATATGGTGCCTGACTGTATTTTGAAACACAAGGTCTTCACGAGCCATGCAAGGAAATAAAGCGAGCGCTGCACACAAGGTGAATCTAACCACGTAAGAGAGGCCCCGCCTGCTCAAAGGAAAGCGCACCCATGGGGAAGTCAGAACTTGGGTCAACCCCACAATGTCTACAGCAGAGGGTGGTACCCAGGCCAAACAGGCTGTTTACTGCACAAGGGCCATGCTGAAAAGGTGCCCTCCATTTCTTGCCCAGAGAACAGGCAGCGACCAGGGCAGGGAAAATAGCTAAGGAGACCGACCTGCAGCCGCTAGCTCTCTTCAAGATAAAGGAGGATGGGGTACCTGCAGGGTGGTCTTCATGGGTTTCCAGCTGACTCAGTCTCCTTCCACCTCTGCCAAGGATGTCAGGTGCACCCACAGTTGGCAGGGCACGGGTGCCATGCCGTCAGCTCAATGTTTCAGAGCTGGTTCTTGCTGGCCTTAGGCCACGGTCATTAACATCAGCTCTCCCCGCCCACCTGCAGCCGTTACACCCGGGCAGCTCCAGCAGCCAGCTCCAGGCAAGGGGACAGCACGCTGTCTTACTGGGGACGTCTGCCTGTGGCTGCAGCCATCTGCAAAGTGCCACTGCCCACGGTCCCACCCTGTCCTCACCTCCCCCGGAGGGGGATGGGGGGGTGGTGGTGGCTGAATTTTCTGGAGGATTGCTATAGGACCGATCTGGCTTGGAGTTCTCTAAATTAATGCTATCCCTGTCTCTGGTGTAACCCTGTGTCAAGGGGGCAGTAAACAGTCCCACCATGAGCATATTTTAAGCTAACAAAGGTTTAACACCAGCTTGAACAATTTCTGAATAATTAGTGGCTGGCCAGTAGGGGCTGGCTCCAGTCTCGAGGCCTCTGGGGAGTCAGTGCCACAGACATCACCTTTCCTGGTGCTCTGAAGCGCCGTGACCTTGTGGTGACCTGAAAGTTCTCCTACAGAGTCAGAACAGGGCCGGGTCTGGACGAGCCTCGCTTCCTCCCACCCCACCGGGCGCCGAGGGAATTCCTATTCCCTTTCCCAGACACGGACAAGGAGGCTCAGGTAGGAGAGGCATAAGAACTAAACACATCTGAGCCCTTAGGAACGTGTCTACACATCATGGCACCAGGGGACACACAGTGATGGCTTCTAGCCAGAGCTGAAGGAGAGAGTCTGGCTGCAGGTTCCTTACCTCCAGTATCTTGGTTCCAAATCTTCACCTTGCAGTCATGGGATGAGGTAGCAATTGCAGGCATCAGGGCCAGTGCTCTTGGTAGAAAGACACAGGAAGCAACAGTCTGGAAATGTCCCTTATACTCACATATTTTGTTCCGTGTCTGCCTTAGGTCCCACAACTGCAAAGCAACAGGAGCCAGCTCATCACACAGGTTGAGCACCACGCATGCTTTGTGCATTGTACTCATGCCCCCGCCCCTGCCCCCACTGCTATATGGACGCCTTACCTTTCCCATCCCGTACACCCAACCACCTACACATCCAGCGATTACTTTCGCATCAGCCATGTCCCAGACAGCCCTGGTTAAGGATACGATGGAAGGGTTGCTGCCCGAGTCCCGGCTGGGGAAGTAACAGCTCCCTGGCCTACAGCATGACGGAGTAACACTTGCTTCCCAAGACAACTCAAGAGCTTCCTTAAATCAGCTCTTGGCATCTGTGGGGACCCCGAGATTAAGAGCACCTTCTCATAGTACACAGAGCTACTGACATGTGATTTAGCACCTAGTGTCTTCACCAAGGGGAGCGAGGGTCCTGCCAGCCCACCCTTACTGATTCAGATCAGACCACCCCTGTAGAACAGTATTCATGCAACTGTGTCCAAAAAACAATGAAGTCGCTGGAGAGCATGTCACTCAAGGAATAGTTTCCGGCTGTAGGAGCCGGAAACGCTTAGTTTGGAGAAGAGATGCAACATCCAAAGCCTGCAGCCCCCAATCCACCACCTGCCAGGGTGGTCTTGTGCGAGAGATTTCAACTGCCATGCCTCTATTTCCTCATCTGTAAAATGGGAATTCTAACAGAATACAACTCACGGGGTTTGCGGACTACATGGGAAAGTGTGTAGTGTGCTCAGCGCAGTGTCTGGCACGTGATAAGCGCGTGACAGAATGGGGGCTGTAGCTGTCCTATTAGGACACCAGACACTCCTGCTGGCTGACACTCCACGAGTGCGGAGGTAAGGTGCTGGGGAGCAGCCTCGGCAACCCGTCCTGAGAGTGAACTGCGGGGAGAGTGCGAGACGGGCCGGGGAGGGCCCCGTTTCCTAAAGAGTGGAACTTCCTTTACTGTGGCCACCTGTGCAGTGGGAATGGATCTGGTTCTTCAAGCAGCCCCTCTCCTAAGCTGTGCCAGCAGCAAGCTGGTTCTGTGTCCGGCTTTGCCCTCTCTTCACTGTCAGCCCAGTCCTCTTGTCTGCTACCTATTCAGAGAGCCCCAGGTTAATGGACATGCAAAGGATCACTCCCAGGACACACTTGAAACTGGCCTGAGCTGTTGGCGGAGCGGAGCCTGTGTAGTCCCTCTAACAGCAGGAGGCCAGAGGCGGTAACCTGCTCATTAGCGACCAGACACCTGGACCCGCACAATTACCGTGGCTTCGCAGCCTTCCCCGCCGAAGCCGCTGCTGCAGGAGATGCACGTGTGTCCGTCCCCACTGACTGCGCAGTGCGTCTGAATGTGCTGCTTGGCTGGAAACACGTGAGCCACCTGCAGCCCTCGACTGTCCCATAACCTGAAAGAGGGCGAAGCAGAAATGAGCTTGGGCAAATGTGTCTGAGACGCTCCTGCCCCTCCTGCTAATGTGAAGGCCTCGGCTCCTGGCTGCCTAGGGCAGCCACAGTGGGATGTCACGCCTTCTAAGCCACACCAGCGTCCGAGACGAGATCTAAAGCTGTTAAGAGGGTAGCAAAGTGAATGACATCTGAGTTCTTTCTATTTTGAGATCAGTGAATAGGATTTCAGACCAAGTGCCTCCACGGCAGAGGTTAACTTACTAATTTAATCCTTCAGGGCATTTCTTTAATGACAGGATATTTCTGTGCCTGGGATTTAAGTTTTTAAAAAGATACTTAGGATACAGAAGCAGCTATCATTCCAGGATCAGATACAAAAGATTCATAGGCTTTGGCCACACTTGGTCATAGGGTAGACTGGGAACTTTTTTTTTTTTTTTTAATCCCTTTATCCTACCATTCTTATCGTTACGTAGGATCTCCTCTGAGGTCCAAAGTTCCTAGTCGTGTTCTCCATCTAAGAACTACTGGCGTCATTTGACTCCCGGGAGGCTGACCCCCACCCCCTGCTTGGCCTGGGAGGGCTCCCGCCAAGGACTGGTGATTGAGCACACCAACACCAGCAGTGAGGGAGGCGGAGCAAGCACAGCCAGGCGGCCTCAGGGTGGGACAAGCCAGTGACTGACCCCGGGCTTGAGCGAGCACACTGGCGCAGCGGGCAGGGGCCGGATCAGTGGATTCGACAGCATCAAGAACTGGGGCTTCCTTCTGGGCTGATCCCCTGGCATCCAACCTCGAACCCAGGGGACCTGATCAGAGAGGCCCTAGCACGGGAGGCCGTGGGAAGCACCCAGCAGTGCGGAGAAGCTGAGTGGGAACGGTCCCGTGAGCATGGGAGCCACAGCCTTCACCAGGACCACCCTCGCCACTGCTCGGTGAGCCCACCTGATGGCTTTATCCTCAGAGGTCTGCAGGATACACGGCTCCCGGGGGACCCAGCACAGGTGTGTGACCTGCAGAAAGCACACTTCTTAAAACGTCCCCATAGCAGTCATTCCTCCGCTGTACTGCCCGTAAACTCTGCTAAATACCATCTCTGCCTCTTCTCGAGGATGTAGAGCTGGCAAGTTTGGCTTAGAGTGGTTTCATGTTTTGTGGATGCCGATCAGTTTTGCTGTGCCTCGGAAGCAATGGGGCAGAGTCCCTGAGTCCCTGAGGCCCCAGCAAGGTGGCAGAGAACTGCTGGCCAGGTGGCAGCCCCTCTCTAAGCTGAGAGCCCTGGAGCTCTAAGCTCACGGGAGCAGGAAGAGAGGGAGGGTCCTCTTTAACCCTGAGCCCCGACTGCAGGGCATGGAAGAGTTCTCTGAACAACCCAGGTAACAGGATTTTCTTTTCTTCCAACAACCCCCACAAATATGGAAGGCAGGGGGCAAACACATCCTGCCACGGAGAGTCGTCTTTGAAATCAGAAAAGATGATTATGATGAAATTGGACAGCTCCTAAAGGAACAGCTACCGTGCGCCAGGCGTAACGGCAGGCGTCTCACTTATAGTATCTCCTTTCACCCTCTGAGCCTTATCAGACGATACAGCTGTCCCCATTTTATAAATGAAGACACAAACTCTTAAGAGCCTAAGGCTCTTTTCTTGGGGTACACCGCTAACAAGTGATGCAGCCATGATTTGATGCCAGGCATGACTGACACCCCAAAGGCTAAACATTTTAAATACCAATCTGCTACCAGAAACGGCTGCTGTTCAAACACAGAGCAAATTATACACAAAGCACAAGGTAAGGTTATTTCTCTGCACGATGTGGCATATGAAAAACACACAGCAGCATTAGCTGTGAGCCCCTGGAAGACAGGAACTGTCCTGGCTCACTAACCCAATATAAACCAGTGGCAGGATCTGCTGGGTCATCTTACCCAATAACCCCAAGAGACCAGGGTCTCACAGAAGGCTGTAGGGAGGCAGCAGGTAGGACCCAAGGCTCTGTTGCCTGCTGTGGGTCTCCTGATCTCTCTCCCAAGCCCTTTCCTTCCCTGTCTCATGCTCTCTTCCGCTGCCCTGCCCTGTGCCAAGCTTGAGTTCATACCAGGTTCCTGGAGACAGATGCTCTCTCCACACACCGTCCAGTCCTCACGTCCCACAGAAGCAGGGAGTTGTCCCGAGAGCCAGTGCACAGCTGTGACGAGTCTTTGGAAATAATGGCAAGAATACAGCCTATGAGATGGGGCTTGCACAGGGCTGCAGGGGAAGCCAGAGCTGTTGGGAGGAGATCTACTTTACTCTACCTGGACTCACAGCCAAGCCGGTGACCACCATGGCATGGCCAGACAGCTGCTGCTTGGGTTCCGTGGAGCCATGCAGGTCCCACATCATGACCATCTTGTCTCGAGAGGCACTGAAGAACTGGTTTGATTTGGGAATGCAGGCTACCTGCTCAGGGAAAACCAAAACCAAGCCAGAAGTCACTCTGATTGTGTGCTTGTAGCTTTAGGCTTGAAAATGAAAATGGTGGCTTTGCTTAACTCGTGCCCCATACCCACTTTATAGGAAAAAAAAATTTATTTGAGAGGTAGAGAGAGAGAGAGACAGAGACAGAGGCAGGCAGAGAGAGCGAGCTCTCATCCCCCAAATGGCCTCAGTGGCTGGGGCTGGGCCATGCAAAAGCTGGGAGCTAGGAACGCAATCCAAGGCAACCATGTGGGTAGCAGGGACCCAACTACTTGAGCTATTCCCCAGGGTCTGCATCAGCAGGAGGCTGGAATCGGGTGAGAAGTCAGAACTCAGACCCTGCTCTTCCATATGGGATTCAGACATCCCAACCTCACATTACAACTGCTAGGCCAAACATTCCCATACCCACTTTTTCAAATGCCCACATTTGGAATCTATGAATGGGAAACCCATTCAGTTCAAATTTCCACTTTTTCTCCATGTTGTGCTATTCTCCCCTCTTTATGTGGTATATCATTACAGTGCAAGTAGTGTGCCCATTATTCTCCCTTAATAATAACACCTTTATATTGTTGGGTGGGTACTATGCTAAGCTATAAATTCAGATATCCCAGCCCCCTTGAAGAGAGGTCTAGCCCATGAGACAGACACACATGGAATGCATAACAATAATCATCTGACAATTACCTTGGTGATTTCACGTTCATGTCCTTTGAACCTTTTCACCACATTTCCAGTTTTCCAATTATAGGCCACCACTGTCTGGGAGAGGCATTAGAATATTTCAGTTCAATCACTCACCTAAGTGTTTACCTAATGAGACCAGCCTTTACTCATTCGGCACCACACCTCCCGTTGCTGCATTTTTTTTTTTAAGATTTATTTTTTTATTTATTTGAAAGGCAGAGTTTCAAAGAGAGAAGGAGAGGCAGAGAGAGATGTTCCACCCACTAGTTCACTCCCCAAATGGCCGCAACAGCTGGGGCTGGGCCAGGTTGAAGCCAGGGGCCCAGAGCTTCTTCCAGGTTGCCCGTGCGGGTGCAGGGGCCCAAGGACTTGGCCCATCCTCCACTGCTTTTCCAGGAGCATTAGCAGGGAGCTGGATTGGAAGTGGAGCAGCCGGGTCTCGAACTGGCGCCCATATGGGACGCCAGCACTGTAGGTGACAGCTTTACCAGCTATGCCACAGTGCCGGCCCCTACTTCTTTTTCTTTTAACCTTTTATTTATTTTCTTTATTTGAAAGGCAAAGAGAGAGAGATCTCCCCTCTGCAGGCTCACTCCCCAAATGCCAGCACGGCCAGGTCCGAACCAGACCAAAGCCAGGAGTCTAAAACTGTTCAGGTCTCCAAGGGGGTGGCAGGGATCCAACCATTTGCTGCATCCCAGGGTGTTCACTAGTAGGACACGGGACTAGAGGGGGCAGTCAGGACTTAAACCCAGGCACTCCCAAATGGGATATGGGTATCCCAAGCAGTAGCTTAACTGCTGAGCCAAACACAAACCTGGAGTGTACTTTTTCAGTTGTCTTTGAATTGGTCATTTCAATTTTAAAGTGTTCGGCTCATCAGTACCGTTAAGTAGATTCACACTGTTGTGAAACAGAGCACACTTCACAGTTGTTTTACAAAAGAACTCACCCATAATTCCATCTGCCACAGAGAATCATTGCTAAAGTTTTCCGGCCTTTCTCAGGTGTACACTCGAATATTTTACTGTAAGCATTTCTCTCCCTAAACAGGATTTTCAAAGCCTCTTCCAGCTGGTCTCCATGGTTCATTGCTAGAGAGCATGGAGTTATCTATCATAATGGACTCAGACCCTGCTGTGCTTGACCTAAATACCAGCAATCTGCAAAATGGAGAGGATGATCCTTGCCCTATCTACCCCTCACAGAGATGGAAGCACTGCACGAAATAAAAATATTTACATCTACGATGATCCAGATATTAAGACAAAATGCTGACAATTAAACTGATACTTAGATGCATCCTGATTTCAGAGGTGCTAGAGTGAAAACCTGTGCGTCATGGAACCCGTGAAATACATTACTATGCAAGTAGAACTTGGAGATTCCAAGGCCTAATGAAAATGAGAGGCATTATTAGGATTAATCTCTACAAAAAGGATCAGCATGTTTGCTAGCAATATCGTAGCTGTGAGTGCTATGACAGACCCAGATACGAAGGAGAAAAGGCAATCAGCGTCAAATGACAACATAAGAAGGGCAAAAATATAAAAAGAAGGAATCCTGATGCACACGGTTAGAGAAGTTTGTCCAAAGAGCGGCACAGAAGAGACTAGAAAGTTCCTTTCGTTGACACATAACTTCGGTGCCTGTGTGCAGGTGTAAAAAGGGAGCAGCAGGAATAAAGATGCTTGCCATCATAAAACACAAGGGGGTGGTCTGGCGCAGCGCTAGGCTCTTAGCGCTGTCTTCTCGGGTGATCGTCACAACCGTCATTAATACTAAGGCTGCCACTGTTACCCCACTTAACAGGTACGGAGACGCAAGCTCAAAATATGTCAAGCCTTGCCCAGAGTAACAGGAACGGGCAGAGCAGGATTCTAAACTCTAAAGCCGCATTTCTCGCCCCCATCAGCCCTGCTGCGAGAAATACAAAACCCAGGCTTCCTGGAAAAGTGTTTTCTCTTCCCTGCAGCCAGCTGGCTTCCTGCAAACCCCACCTTATCTTTTCCTCCGGAGACACAAATGTCTGAGCTCAGAGCAGCGACGGCAGAGACGGCGTCTGTGTGAGCAGGGCTGTACTCTGGACATGCTTTCGTCTGGACTCTCTCTTCCGTAATTCCATCGGGCCTGCTGACGACAGGATAGGAAACGAGAGGCCCCGTGGCCCAGGAGTGGACGGGGGAAGGAGGCGAGGAACTGTGTGGCCTAAGGTAAAGGGAAACGCAGCAGAGAAGGAGACCCATGGACATGGCGAGCAGCGGTACTATCTACTCAGAAAACCCCAGGATGACTGAGTGATTGGCGTCTGATAAAGCCGAGTCTTGAAGCCAGGAGTCCCTGCGGCCACCAGAGGCTAATTCCAAAGATGTGCAGCCCCTCCACGCGTGGGAGTGGACGCAGGCTGCGCGGGCTACTGAGCTGACTGGTTCTTATCCAAGAGAAAACAGACCCAGCGGTTCAGGGAGGTCATCAATACTCCCTCCGGGCCTTCCTTTCCCTAGCGGAGGGCTGGGATGGGGCAAGGTAAACCCGGGCTGCCGGGGTGGGAGCGCCGTACCTGTATTTGTTACAGGTACTGTGTCTGAGTTTGCTTTGCAGTTTCCCCATCCTGGTGCAGAGCCTACAGAAAACCTCCCGAGGTGGGCTTTGTTTGGGTTGGCACCTGCGTAACAGCATCCCTTGCGGCTGCTTCTGAAAGCTGTGGTCCCTGTTTAGGAAAAAGATTACGTGCCGTTCACTTTGTGAAGCACAATAATGACAGTTTAGCTATATTAAAAACCCTTTTTTAAAAAAAGGCTAATTGTTAGGCAAACAGCTTACATTTATATTTATTTTCTATTCCATACTTGTCTTCCCCATGTTTTTTCTCTCAATTCATTCCTTTAAAAAATAAATCTGTTGGAGATGTGTTAAAAAAAAAAAAAGGCTAATTATATGCATTTGCTTTTCCTCTTCACTCTTCTGGCCCTGGGACTGTGGCCTCCAATAAAACACCAACAGATAAACAAAAAAATTAATTGTAAAAAATACTAAGCAGCTCCTCAATAAGTTAAACACACAATCTAGCAATCCTGCTCCTGGACATCCAGGCGAAAGGACTGAACACAAATGTTCACACAAAATTTTGTCCATAAATGTTCCTGGTAGCACAGTTCCCAGCTAAAAGGGGAAAACAACTCGACTGCCCATCAGTGGAGGAATGCACAAACTCTGATCTAGCCATGCAATGGGTATTAATCAGCCATGAACAGGCATTAAATACTGGTACACGATGGACCTGGAAAACAGCACGCTAAGCAAAAGAAGCGAGTCGCAGAAAAATATAATTCCATTTATAAGAAGTGTCCATAGCTGGCAGATCTACAGAGGAAGAAAACAGACTAGTGGTTGTCAAGAGCTGGGGTGAGGAGGAGGATGGGGAGCGACTACTTTATAAGTACAGAAATTGCCTTTTGGGGTGATGGAAATGTTCTGGAACGAGACAGTAGTGATGGTTGCAAAGCCCCGTCTATGTATTCAGTATCACTGATGGCAAATCTTACATGCATTCTACAATAAAATACATGTAATTGACATACAAAATAATTTACACTGGTAAAGCTGCTCAAAATAAAGAGCCTTGGTTATTCTAAAAGGCTGCAGCCTTCCTTGCTTGCTGGATGTTTTTAAACACTTTCATTGAGGTGCTGCCTTAAATCCGAGCACCAAGATCATGGAGCGACTGGGTAACAAGAAGGAAGCACTAGACACAATGACACTACAGGAGACCATGTCAGTCATGACCAAGACTGGCAGTTCTCCCTGTGCGATCTGAGGACTCGGGGAGATCCCCGAGAGCTTTCCAGGGAGCCCAGGAGGGCTCCTCTTCTCCAGCTATGTCTCTTGCCAAGACCTGATTTTTTTGTTCTACTTCACTCCGAACAATATAGTGCAATGAACTGAACGCAAAGCACATACGAGAACACAAGGGTCTTGTGTTTAAGCCAAATATTAAACAGATGTGCAAAATGCAAAGTAATGCCATTCTAACTAATTTGCTTTTGTTTTATTTTTTGTAAAATTACGCTATTTATGTTAAAATAGAGTAGACTTATCATTGTGATAAATTAGTAAGCGCAGTTGCCTCTTAGTGTTCACAGTGGATGGGTCTCAGGGTCCCACGGACAGCAAAATCTCAATTCTCGTCCGTAACATGGCATAGCCTTGCACATAGCCTACACACATCCTCCTGTACACTTTAAATCTTCTCCAGTGACCTATGGTACCTAATATGTATGACTCATAATACCTAATATAATGTAAGTGTTATGGAACTAGCTGTTAGACTAAGGAATAACAAGAAAAAAGTCAAGACATGTTTATTTTTTTCAAATACTTTCAATCCACAGTTGGTTGAATATATGGACATGGAACACATGGAGGTAGAGGACCAACTATAAATATTTTTTAAATGTCTCAGTTTTAATCTCAAATGGAAGAAATCTGTCCCCAGTTTATAACCTACATAGACAAAAGCTCTTTGGAATCCTCAGTAATTTTTTTAAGAGTGAAATGAAATTTTAGCCAAACACCCTGACAGCTGAGGCCAGTGCTGTGGCACCTGCAATGCTGGTGTCCCTGATGAGCACTGGTTCAAATCCTGGCTGCTTCACTTCCAATCCAGCTTCTTGCTAACGTGCCTGGGGAAGCAGCAGAAGATAACCTAAGTCCTTGGGACCCTGCAACCACATTGGAGACCTGTTTGGAGTTCCTGGCTCTTGGCTTCACCTGACCCAGCCCTGGCCATTGCAGATTTGGGAAGTGAACCAGTAGATGGAAGATTCTCTCTCTGTCTCTGTCTCTCTCTTTTTCTCTCTCTCTCTCCCATTCTTTCTTTCTTCTCTCTCCCTCTCTATGCAACTGCCTTTCAAATAAATAAATCTTTTCTAAAAAAAGGAAATAAAAAAAAAAGACAGGGGCTGGCGCTGTGGCGTAGCGGGTAAAGCCACTGCCTGCGGTGCTGGCATCCCATACGGGCACCAGTGTGTCTCAGCAGCTCCACTTCTAATCCAACTCTCGGCTTTGGCCTGGGAAAGCAGTGGAAGATGGCCCAAGTCCTTAGGCATCTGCACCCACATGAAAAACCTGGAGGAAGCTCCCAGCTCCTGGCTTCAGATCGGCACAGCTCTGGCCATTGCAGCCATTTGGGGAGTGGATGGAAGACCTCTCTCTCTCTTTCTCTCTCTCTCTGTGCCTCTCCTTCTCTCCCTGTGTAACTCTGACTTTCAAATAAATCTTAAAAAAAAAAAAAAGGCTCATTGCCGGTGTTGTGGCATAGCAGGTAAAGCTGCCACCTGCAATGCCGGCATCCCAGATGGGCACCAGTTCGAGTCCTGGCTGCTCCACTTCTGATACACTCCCTGCTAATGCACCTGAGAAAGCAGCAGAAGATGGCCCAACTGTTTAGGCCCCTGTACCAACATGGGAGACTGGATAAAGCTCCTGGCTCCTGGTTTCACCCTGGCCCAGCCTTACCTGGCTGTTGCAGCCATTTGGGGAGTGAACCAACAGATGGAAGATTTCTCTTCCTCTCTCTAACTCTGCCTTTCAAATAAATAAAATAAGTCTTAAAAAAAAAAAAAAAAGAAACAAAGCTTCAATGACCAGTGCCATAGGGCAAGGGATTAGCACGGGTTTCAGTCCGGGCTGCTCCACTTCCGATCCAGCTCCCTGCTAATGCATCTGGGAGAGCAGCAGAAGATGCCCCAAGTGTTGGGGCTCCTGCACCCATGTGGGAGACCTGGAAGAATTTCCTGGCTCCTGGCTTCGGCCTGGCCCAACCCTGGCTATTTGGGAAGTGAACCAGTGAATAGAAGATCTATCTTTCTCTGTTTCTCCCTTTTCTCTGTAACTCTGACTTTCAAATAAATATTTTTAAAGATTTATTTATTTATTTATTTGAAAGTCAGAGTTACACAGAGAGAGAAAGAGAGGCGGGGGGGGGGGGTCTTCCAGCTGCTGGTTCACTCCCCAATTGGCCGTAACAGCTGGAGCTGTGCCAATCCGAAGCCAGGTGCTTTTTCTGGGTCTCCCACATGGGTGCAGGGGCCCAAGGACTTGGACCATCTTCTACTGCTTTCCTAGGCCATTGCAGAGACATGGATCGGAAGTGGAGCAGCCCGGACTTGAACTGGCACCCACTTGGGATGCTGGCACTGGAGGTAGCAACTTTACCCGCTACACCACAATGCTGGCCCTTAAGTAAATAATTTTTTTAAAAAAATTTTAAAAAGCTTGACAGCTCGGTTGCCCCTCTTCCAGGCCAGCCCTCAGCTGTGGCCAGGGAGTGCAGTGGAGGATGGCCCAGGTGCTTGGGCCCTGCACCCCATGGGAGACCAGGAAAAGCACCTGGCTCCTGGCTCCTGCCATCAGATCAGCGCGGTGCGCCGGCCGCAGCACGCCGGCCGCGGCGGCCATTGGAGGGTGAACCAACGGCAAAAGGAAGACTTTTCTCTCTGTCTCTCTCTCTCACTGTCCACTCTGCCTGTCAAAAAAAAAAAAAAAAAAGCTTGACAGCTACTGACCTAGAAATTAAATAACGTTAATACTTGATATTGATGAGAATAAAACAATAATGAAATGTTTCCAGATTTACTTGCATTGTCTGCATGAACTCACAAGGTTAGAAATAAAAGGAAAGAGAAAAAATAATGTCTCCAAAGATGCTCATCCACTCCCTCACTCAGCAAACAGCCCCAAATCACATCATTTGTGCAGGTCCTGTTCCATGAAACAGAAGGAAAAAGAGCAAAGCCTAAAATGTGGCCAGCACAAATACTGGCTGGGACTGAAGGAATCGGACCAGGGCCCCAGCTCAGCTACTCCAGGTCTGGTGTCCTCTGCCACCAGCCATTCCCCGAGATGCCAGAGGGCCGAGGGAAGTTAACGGGGTGGTGGGAGTACCCGGTCCCCACTTCTCCTGGGGTTCTGCTGAAAGAATTCCTGAGGGCATGAGCAGCTTAGTTCTCCAAAGAACCGTCTACAGAAAGAACAGCAGCTAAAACTCACCACCACGTCAGGACTCTCATTCATACCCTCAGTACTAAAGATGGTTTTCCGGGAAAACGCCCGCCTCTGTTTTGAGGAGCTGCCAGAACTGATCTCCTGACAAGAACAGGGAAGCAGCACCAGTGCTCAGCGCAGTAGCAAGCGCGCTGTGCTTAGCATCCGGAACCTGAGCTCTCGCCCAGCCCTGCCTCCTGTCAGCATATCCGTCAGTGGTTCCGCCCCCCACTCTGGGCCTCAGCCTCCCGTTCTGCAACATTAGGATGCCGGATGAAAAGCGTTGTGGTGGACTATCTGTCCCTTAAGGAAAAGGACCCTCAGTATTCTCCTTCTTCCCCGAGAGGCTTGCAGAGTAAACTGAAACACTTGCTAGGGATCCTAGGTCCCTTCCAGCTCAGCCACTCTCGGTACAGCTCTCTGGGACAGCTCATGTAAGATGTGCTAAGAGGGAAAATTCCAGAATAATTTTCAAAAAGCTTAGGATCCTGTGTTATTTATAGACAGAGGGTGTGGGGCTTCCTAAATGCCACACTAACCCATTTTTTTCAGCACTGTCATCACACTAAAGACACATGTCATCCACAGATCTAGGTCACTGGAAATTGCAGCTACTATAAATGGACTGGACCTTCTAAGCCTGATTGGATTCTTAGCTGTCATCTCCAGAGAGCCAGGCTTCCCAAATGGAGCGGAGTCCTAGGACATTCTAGAGAAAAGATTACTTTCAGAACTACTTACCCACAAAGCAATAGGGTCTTCTTAGTGAGCTGCCATAGTCAATGATTTGTAATGTTTATCCTTTGGAAAACAGTTCAGCAGCCACTTCTAATCTCTATAATCGTGAAAAGATGCTCCAGTTAATCTCCGTTCTGTCTAAGCACTTGGCACTGACGAGATTTATAAGGTAAATAAGGAACTCGTTTAATTAAAGATTAAGCGACGTTTTCCTTCACAAAGAAATACATATCTAACAAAAATACAAGATTTTATAACTATCATTATTTTCAACAATTAGAGAAAGTATACAACAATGTTAACTACACATCTCTTTTTAAACATACAAAATAGATTTAAATGCACCATTCAACATTTTGCTTTTACTGATACTGTAGTACTTCCGGGAGCCATTGCTGCGGCACAGGGAGTTCAGCCACTGCCTGCAGTGCTGGCCTCCTACATTAAAGCACACGTTTAGTCCTCGCTGCTCCACATCAAATGCCTACCCCCAAAGAAGTCCTTATTATTGAGAAATAAAAGTAGTACAGAGGGGCTGGCGCTGTGGCGCAGTGGGTTAAAGCCACAGCCTGCATTGCTGGCATCCCATATGGGTACTGGTTCAAGATCCAGCTGCTCCACTTCCAATCCAGCTCTCTGCTATGGTCTGGGAAAGCAACAGAAGATGGCCCAAGTCCTTGGGCCCCTGCGCCCGTGTGGGAGACCTGGAAGAAGCTCCTGGCTCCTGGCTTCAGATCAGCTCAGCTCTGGCCATTGTGGTCATTTGGGGAGTGAATAAGCGGAGGGAAGACCTCTCTCTCTCTCTGCCTCTCCTTCTCTCTCTGTGTAACTGATTTTCAAATAAATAAAATAATTCTTTATTTAAAGAAAAGTAGTACAGAATAGTGCAAATAACATTTAAGTGCATTAGTGTCCAAATTAGGACTAGTCTCCTAGTCTGAATTATAGTCCCACTGTGGCCTTGCGCAAGCTGCTTAACCTCCCTGAGCCTCGGATTCTTACGTGTAAAACGGGAGAGTAACTCTATCACTGACGTCTGTGAGCCAGAACTAGCACCTAACATGTGCCAGGAACTGCTCCTGGTACTTTGTACTCACTCATGTCATCTATTCCAAAAGGCTCTGAGGTACTGGTAGGTGCTGTTAGATTCTTTATACACACCAGTATGTATCCGTTACATACCATTTTGCAGATGAGAAAAATGAGCTAGGAGGCATTACAGAACTTGTTCTAATTTACACAGCAAGTAAGTTGCAGAGTTAAAACTCTAATCTAATCCAGGCGGTCCTATTCCACAGACACTGCTATGCTGCACATCTACAAGTGCTAGTGCCCTGAAGCCCCCAGCCAACTGTTAATAATCCGTGGCAGTTACCAGCACGACTGCAACACTAGCAGTGTAACACTGGAAGCAGCAATTTCACCCTTACTCATACTGCTCGGGGTGCATGTGTGCATTACATACACACCAGCTAGTCCACACAGAGACCTTACACTACTGGACCTATGAGGCTGGAGGACACTAAACTCAAGCCACTTGCATCCCCTGAACGGAGTGACTGACCACAATAGGGGCAAGCACTCATTATGCAATACAGTAAGGCAAATAACAAATCCCAGGAACAAAGTACTTGGAAAATGTCTATCTTTTTGTAAAATTATGAGCAGAATAATCTATTTTTATTTTTTTTAAATTTTTAATATTTTATTTTATTTTATTTTATTGACAGGCAGAGTGGACAGTGAGAGAGAGAAAGACAGAGAGAAAGGTCTTCCTTTTTGCTGTTGGTTCACCCTCCAATGGCTGCCGCGGCCAGCGCGCTGCGGCCGGCGCACCACGCTGATCCGAAGCCAGGAGCCAGGTACTTATCCTGGTCTCCCATGGGGTGCAGGGCCCAAGCACTCGGGCCATCCTCCACTGCACTCCCTGGCCACAGCAGAGAGCTGGCCTGGAAGAGGGGCAACCGGGACAGAATCCGGTGCCCTGACCGGGACTAGAACCTGGTGTGCTGGCGCCGCTAGGTGGAGGATTAGCCTAGTGAGCCGCGGCGCCGGCCAGTAGAATAATCTATGAAAATATTATTCAGTTATTTTTCACCATGTTATATATGAACATGGAATATACTTGAGGAGCAATCGATGTCTTGTCCATTTCTATACCTATGCTTTGAGCAGGGCTGGCAGAATGTACACAGGAATGGATGAATGGCATACTAAGAGGAAGAGTGTGTTGTGTGGAGAGCTTTTTAAGGACACAAACACACTGGGGCCAGCGTTGCGGCACAGTGGGTTAAGCCTGGGATGCTGGCGTCCCATATGGGCACCGGTCCATGTTCTGGCTGCTCCACTTCCAATGCAGCTCCCTGCTAATGTGCCTGGGAAAGCAGCAGAGGATGGCCCAAGTGCTTGGGCTCCTGCACGCATGTGGGAGACCCAGATGAAGCTCCTAACTCCTGGCTTCAGCCTGGTCCTACCCTGGCCATTGCAGCCATTTGAGGAGTGAACCAGTGGATGGAGAATTTCCCTTTCTTTCTCTGTGTGTATGCACAACTCTGTCTTTCAAATAAATAAATAAATCTTAAAAAAAAAAAAAAAGACCCAAACACCTAAAGGCCCTTTAAAACACCCAGCAACACAGTGTCCCGTTCCAGGAGCAATCATCCCGAGTGGAGTCATCCCAGATCTCAGGCCTGCGGAGGGTTTGGGGAGGGCTGTGAATCCCATTATGGTTCTGGAAGTCTCTGTTGCTTCCTCCTGAAACCAGGCCTGACTCTGAATCCAGGGCCCATTCGTGTCCAGTCTGCTTCCCAGACGCCTGGAGACACCCGGCGGTCACTCTAAAGAGGAACTCAGAGAATTCGCTCTGAACTCTCCAGTGCAATAGTGTTCCACACACATCACTACATAGCCAACTGTCAGATTCCATCAAGAAACTGGGGACGCAAGGGCTGGCACTCGCTGAAGGTCACAGGGCAGAGCTGCGTAGGCTGCACCTTATTTCCCAGGTCATCCCTGGTCCACTGTCCCTGCAAGTGCTGGCTTCCTAGTTCCCTTCCTCTTCCAGATCTCCCTCTGAGCACAGCTAGCCTACCCTCGTCCAAACCAGCGCTCAACGAGAAGAGAAACGCAAGCCCCGGCAGAAGCACCAGAAGGGTGGTCTGCTCCGACCCTTAAAGATACCGATCTGGGAGCTTGCCGCCCAGGGAATTAGATGGTCTCGCCCAGAGTCACACAGGTAGGCAGCACGAGGCCAGAACTCCCGGGGCTGAGGACAACCTGTGAGCACTTTCCCTTTCTGGCTCTTCAGATCACGAATGCCCCCTCTCTCTGCCATTATACCGACGGCTGCAGCCTATTATTATTATTATTATTATTATTATTTAATCTATAGGGATAGAAATGAGAAATGGAAACCTACAGCCTCCCAGTCCACAGCTGCCCTCCATCGGCTTCGGCCAAGTGGGCGGCTGCGGACAGAGAGCGCGAAGGCTTCCATCTCCATGTCTGCCTGCCGCGCCCCTTTCTCCCGCCTGGATCCCAGACCCACCGTGGGCTGGCCGAGCTGTACCTAGGGCCAGCCAGGACGCGAGGCCAGAGGGCGTCCGAAGTCCTGGCGCTCCGCAGCCTTCTGCGCCTCCGCCCCTAGCAACGAGGCGCGCGTTGCTAGGGAGAGTCCCTGCGAAAAGCCTCCGGGCGCCCTCGCTGGGCGCCGAACCACGGTTCCGTTCGCCCGAAGTCTCCCAGGAACGGAACCCAGGGCGCCTTTCCTGGAACAATGCATTGCTGGGGTACAGAGAACAGGACGGATGTGCTCAAGACCGCGCTGCTAGAAGCATCCGTAGAATCCAAGGCAAGCAAGTACCACGTAACTGCCACGGAGAAAACAATTAATAAATGTCATGGTTTTAATTATTATTAGAGGTATTGCTTATTTCTTTGGAAGTCGTTCCAGCTTCCAACCCTTTAGAGAGATCCCTCCTTGGGACGTGTCCCTCGTCCCCTACTGGCTCCTTTCATTCTTTCATCAAACTGTTACAGTCCGGCAAGAAACTGTCTTCGTACCTTCTTAGGATCCAAATGGGAAGCAGGCTCCAAAAACTAACGGCAGCTGCTGCACAGTTTTTAAGGTGGCAGTGACATCGCCTCCAAAGTCAATTCCTCTCCGTATTCCTGGTACACAGCCCTGGTTTTAGTATGTAGTCGGAGCTTGTTGAATGAATGAATGAATGAATGACAAGCCAATATCTCTTTTGCACCTCCTGTGGTTCTGCTCTGTCTCCCAGAAACACTTTCTTCAAGGAGAATTTGTGAAGTTTCTGAAAGTTGGGTGCTTGTGTGAGGAGTGAGGGTAGCAAGAGAAGCTTGCCTTCATGGAATATCAGGGTTGGAAATAAAATCAAACAAGCAAACAAAAGAATATCAGGGTTGGCCAGTGTCTGTATCTTCCACCCCTCACCCCTTCCCACCCCTGGCAGGCAGCAGGGCAAGGGCATCCCCTCCACAGCACCGCTGATGGCTTCCTCCAGCCCTTGCTGCCACTGCCTCCATGATGATGGACTCATTACTTTCCGAGTCCATGCCTTGTTTTGGGGAGATTTCCTCTTGGCAGGGAGCTGGGATCTGCCTCTTTGCCCCTTGCAGTATTGACCTAAATTCAGAGCTAAGGGCTCTCTCTGCAAAGTTAATCCCTCTTCCCTATTACAGGCTGGCAAGGCACACCAGGGTAGACTTAACTGCTTTGTCATGGGTCACTGTGCTAGGTTCAGGGAAGCTACATGCTTGCCAGGTCCCTGCCCTCAGGTGTTCCTGCTCTGGGGAGACAGCCTCCAGGGAGGGGCTCGAGGCTTAAGGCACCTGAGCCTCCCCAGCTGGGGTCAGCAGGAAGCGCTCTCCCAGAGCCAGACCTGTATATCCACCTGCCTCCCACCCAGCCCCACCTAGCTCCAGACGCCTCCTTCTTGATGTGACTCACACTGGAAATATCCTCTTCCCTCTAAACCTGTTTCTCCTCTTTTTCTCTCTCAGTGCCGAGTGCTACCATTCACCAACTATGCAACCCCAAGATCTGGGAGTCTTTTGTAATTTCTTGGGTTTTTTTTTTCCTTGTTGGAGAATGATTCCCAAGATGTCTCAATTCTGCCTCCCAAATGTTCCTAAATACAAAATGCTGTCCACTTGCTTCAAGCCATCATCATCATCCCAGTGTGTGATTGATTAAAAATGACTTCAAATTCTTTGCGGCTTCTTCTACTGGGGCTGGCCTTCTGACTTGTTTTAACCAACAGAAAATAGGGAAAATGACATTATGGGATATCTAGGTTTAAGTCCCAAAAGGCCTTGCAGTTTCTATTATCTTCCTCTTGGAACGATGCACTATAGGAAGACCACCAGGCTACTCTCTTTGAGAGACACACGGTCCATCCAATAGCTGTCACCAAATGCCAGATATGTGAGTAAGACTATCCAGTCCTGGATGAGCCATCGAAGGACTGCAGCAACGTGAGTGATCATAGAAAGGACAGCTCAGTACAATTTATGAGCCCACAGATTTCTGAGCAAATAAACAGTTCCTGTTTTAAACCACTAAACGGCAGTGTGGTTTGCTATACACAATAAACAACTGATATCCAAGGATCATCATGTCCAAACTCCTTCATTAGATCTATAAGGCTTGGTCTACATCTCTCTTTATTTATTTATTTGACAGATAGAGTTAAGACAGTGAGAGAGACAGACAGAGAGAAAGGTCTTCCTTCCATTGGTTCACTCCCCAAATGGCCGCCACAGCTGGCGCTGCGCTGACCTGAAGCCAGGAGCCAGGTGCCTCCCCCTGGTCTCCCACGTGGCTGCAGGGGCCCAAGCACTTAGGCCATCCTCCATTACACTCCCGGGCCACAGCAGAGAGCTGGACTGGAAGAGGAGCAACCGGGACTAGAACCCTGTGCCCATATGAGATGCCGGTGCCGCAGGTGGAGTATTAACCAAGTGAGCCATGGCGCCGGCCCAGTCTACATCCCTTTAACTTCATCTTCCACCTCTGCCACCCACAGAGTGTTTGTTCAGTGGTCTAGACGACTTGAAGCTTCCTGACTGACCGTGCTAGTTGTCACCTCTGGGGAGGGGGTTTTGCCTCCGCAGAGTGTGAGGGCTGGCCCTCGGGTCCACCTTTCAGCCCAGGGAAGGGATCTCCTCCGCAGCATCCCTGCCGCGGGCTCCTCCAGTCCATGTCAACGCTGCCTCCGGGATGATGCACTTGTTACCTTCTGAGTCAGGGGCCTGCCTGTCATCCTTGAATCTTTGCACCCACTGACCCCTCTGCCCAGTGTATCTCCATTATGTCCTCTCATTGTCTTTGGCTAACTACTTATCCTCACCTTAGAGGCCATCTCCCTCCCCACCTCCAAGCCTTCCCCAACCATTCCTCTCCTCCCGCAGACTGGTTCAGCTATCCTTCCGAGTTTCCACTGCCCCCACACTGTCCCCAGCGTGGTGTGATTTTTCACTTACTGTTTCTCTCACCCAACTGTGGGTTCCGTGAGGGCAATCACTGATGGACACACGGACAGCTGATGTCTAACAGAGGGCCTAGCATAGTACTACCGTAGAGTTTCCATCACAATGGAAATGTCCTATGTCTGCACTGTCCAATACTCAAGCCAATAGCCCCACAAAGCTATGAAGTACCTGAAATGTTATTGTGCCACAGAAAAACTGAATTTTAAATTTTATGTATTTTAATTATTTAATTTAACTTCAAGTAGCTATCTGAGGCTAGGGGCCATGGTATTGGACAGTGCAAGATGCTCAGTGAATATTCCTGAATATGGGGCCGGCACTGTGGCCCAGCAGGTTAAGCCATGGCCTGCAGTACCAGTTCCAGTCCTGACTTCTCTACTTCGATCCAGCTCCCTGCTAATGTGCCTGGGAAAGCAGCAGAGGATGGCCCAAGTCCCTGGGAGACCCAGAAGAAGCTCCTTGCTCCTGGCTTTGGCCTGGCACAACCCTAGCTGTTGCAGCCATTTGGGGAGTGGAACTAGTGGATGGAAGATTTCTCTGTCTCTCCTTCTCTTTCTTTGTAAATCTACCTTTCAAATAAATAAATCTTTATTTTTCTTAAAGTAAGAAAACTTACTGCCTGCCACTCTGCCTTCCATAAATCTCATCCTTGTTCTTGGCTCTTTCGCCTGGGTCGAGTGCTTTCTCTGGGCATGGCCCTGTCTGGTAATGCCCTTCTTCTGATGTGGTTTTGTTCTAAGAGCCCTCTGGAGACAAAATCTGGGCTCATCCAGTTCGGTTTGACCTGATCGGAGAAGAAGATTCTGTCCTGGGGGGCCTGGACTTCATCCTGGGGGACCCAGGTGGTCTGAGTTTGCCTGCTCTGACTGGCTGCCGACTTTGTCTTCAGGGTGATGGTTGAAACTGGTTGTGCTGCAGAAAAGTGACGGGAAGAGAAGAAGCCGCAGTGCTGACAGTCACTGCTACCCCTGGCAGTCAGGAGACTTCCAGTCCTGACACTGGAGACGCTGGCTGGCAGACGGGGCTCAGGGGCCACACAGGGCAGAGCTGGGCCAGGGCCCCACCCATCAGAAAGACAAGGATGGGTCTGCCGCCCAGGGAGCGAAGCCTGGGGGAGGATGGTACTTTCCAAAATGTGCATTTAAAAAAGTCTAAAAAATTTAAAAAGACCAAAACCAAGTGTCATAGCAGGTGAAAGGGCAGGTTGTAGGGCAGGAGGCACACATCACCCCAGTTTTACAAAAACAAGCACAGTCCTGCCTGGATTTGACACTGGGGTGAACGTATGCGTGAGGGTCTGTGACTCTCCTTGGAGCAGGTGTTCACACAGTGTGAACTGGGTGAGGGTCTTTGGCAAGGAGAGAGCACAGTGCATGGCAGAAAAAGGAATGTGCACCTGCCAGCCCCTCTGCCTGGAACACTCCCGCCCCAGACACTCTCCTGCTGTGGTTTTTCCCGTGCTTCCCTGAGCCCCTGTTGGGTCATCCTTCCCAGACCAGCACCTCCGCCATGCTGCCCCCTTTCCTATAATATTCGAGTCTTTTTCATAGCGCTTGTCACCACTGACATTATATGACGTAGCCAGTTATTTTATTTGTGTGTGAAAGGAGACTTTGTTCTTGTTTTAAAGATTGATTTATTGATTTGAAAGTCAGAATTACAGAGAGAAAAGGAGAGATAAGAGAGAGAGGTCTTCCATCCGCTGGTTCACTCCCTAAATGGCCACAACGGCCAGGGCTGGGACAGGCTGAAGCCAGGAGCCAGGAGCCAATAGCTTCTTCCAGATCTCCCACATGAATGAAGGGGCCCAAGGACTTGGGCCATCCTCTGCTGCTTTCCCAGTCACATTAGCAGAGAGCTGGATCAGAATTGGAGCAGCCCGGACATGAACTGGTGCCCATATGGGATGCTGGCACTGTGGACTATGGCCAGCACCAAGGGGCAGGAGCAGCTACCCTCACCCCATCACAGCTCCCCAGGTCCCCTTAGAGCTCTGAGCAGTTTTCCAACTTTTTTTTTTTTTTTGATCATAATCCTCAGAAAGAAATGCATTCTCTCCTCAAAGCGGCTACATATATGCACAGGTTCAAAAGGTCAGTCGACGGAGCTAAATGATCCAATTGGCTTTCACAAATAAATCTACAATTACGCAGCACCTCATTCTAGAGAACAGAGGGTATTCCAGTGAGCTGAACAGAGGACGTTGGCTTTCTAAGAGGCAGGAAAGGGTTGAAGAAAGCATAAATCAGCTAGGTTCAAAGTTACTCTCCATATCGGATTAAAACAGGGAGGGCTTCCTTACCCTGCCAGCTAAAGCTGCCCTTTGCAGGGATTTGGCTGTGTCCCGCCCCCACCCCCGCCCTTCCTCCGCCTTCTGATTTCTCTGATGGTCAGATGAACAATTTAGCTTTGGTGACGACTGGGTTTCACTCTGATAATTTGGAGCTTTCGCGTGAGTGTGAGTGACTCCATTGTGGCTTGCTCTGGTCTGATGGGGCCTGGTGCAAGGGGCTAGTCCAGAGCAACAGCCTCCCATAAATGTTAACCATATACCAGGGAATGTAACCGAAACGACCAAACACCTTACTCTGACCTTGTTTCTCTCCCTCGCTTCCTGCTTTTCCCCTCTCCTCTCCTCTCCTCCCCTCCTCTCCTCCCCTCCTCTTCCCTCCCCTCTCCTCCTCTCCTCCTCTCCTCCCCTGTCCTCCCCTCCCCTCCTCTCCTCCCTTCTCTTCCCCTCCTCTTCCCTCCCCTCCCCTCCTCTCCTCCCTTGTTTCTCTCCCTCGCTTCCTGCTTTCCCCTCTCCTCTCCTCCCCTCCCCTCCTCTCCCCTCCCCTCCTCTCCCTTCCCCTCCTCTCCTCTCCTCCCCTCTCCTCTCCTCCCCTCTCCTCTCCTCCCCTCTCTTCTCCTCTCCTCCCCTCCCCTCTCCTCTCCTCCCCTCCCCTCTCCTCCCTTCCCCTCCCCTCCCCTCCTCTCCTCCCCTCTCTTCTCCTCTCCTCCCCTCCCCTCTCCTCTCCTCCCCTCCCCTCTTCTCCTCTCCTCCCCTCCCCTCTCCTCTCCTCCCCTCCCCTCTCCCTTCCCCTCCCCTCCCCTCTCCTCTCCTCCCCTCCCCTCCTCTCCCTTCCCCTCCCCTCCCCTCCTCTCCCTTCCCCTCCCCTCCCCTTCTCCCCTCCTCTCCCTTCCCCTCCCCTCCCCTTCTCCCCTCCCCTCCCTTCTCTTCCCCTCCCCTTCTCCCCTCCCCTCCCTTTCCCTCCCCTCCCCTTCTCCCCTCCCCTCCCTTCTCTTCCCCTCCCCTTCTCCCCTCCCCTCCTCCCCCTCCTCCCCCCTCCTCTCTGCCCCTCCCCTCCCCTCCTCTCCTCTCCTCCCCTCCTCTTCCCTCCCCTCCCCTCCTCTCCTCCCCTGCCCTCCCCTCCCCTCCTCTCCTCCCTTGTTTCTCTCCCTCACTTCCTGGTTTCCCCTCCCCTCCCCTCCCCTCCTCTCCTCCCCTCCTATCCTCCCCTCCTCTCCTCCCCTCTCCTCTCCTCCCCTCCCCTCCTCTCCTTCCCTCCCCTCCCCTCCCCTCCTCTCCTCCCCTCCCTTGTTTCTCTCCCTCGATTCCTGCTTTCCCCTCTCCTCTCCCCTCCTCTCCTCCCCTCTCCTCTCCTCCCCTCTCCTTCTCTCCTCCCCTCTCCTTCTCTCCTCCCCTCCCCTCCCCTCCTCTTCCCTCCCCTCCCCTCCGTTCTCCTCTCCTGAGTGGATAACCCCACCTAAGAAAGGGTTGCCACTGCCCAAAGGCAGAGGTTCTAGAAGGGTGGGAGGGTTCTTTCCATCCTGATCAAGGGGCAACTGTACAAATGCAGACCCTGGCTCTGGATGAGAGGCCTGCAGGAGGGTCTGCAGGTTGACCAGCCCCCTTTCTTTGAGGCTTCCTAGCCTGCAACCCCATCGATTCAGCAGTCCCACCAAGCTTGAGAGCTACAGCCTGGGAGTGGCCGAGGGTCCTCGGGCACAGAGAGGACCTGCAGCCCGCAGGACTTGAGGCACGTTGAGGGAAGGGCTGGGTTTCCTGTTCCAGTTCAGCTCAGCGGGGAACAGAGGAACCCACGTTTACACCAGTAAATCCGCTCCAGTCCCAGCTCTCCGCTCTGCCCGGAAGCACCTCTGGGGTTTTGGCTGCAGCTGTGCGCTCCAGCCTCCTGGGGCCTGCCCCAGGGCCACACCCAGAGAAAGGGCCCCTTTCCCTGAGGACTTCAGCCTCTCCCTCCTCCCCTGGGTCCCCACAGCCTCTTTTCTTTTCTCTTTTTTCCTACAAAAAGCACCTCCTGTTTTCTTTGCCCCCCCCCCCCCGCAAGCTTTAATAGTTCCCCACTGCCACTCCTTAGAGCAAAAAATTCTAACCTCAGTCTCTAATTACCGACCTATCTCCACTCCCAACCCCAGAGGAGGGAAGATGTCCTTTTGGGGCCATCACTCTCCTGCCGGGATGCACCAGAAGCTGCCTTTTTAAAGAAATATACATATATATATATTTAATTTATTTGAAAGACAGAGTTACAGAGAGACAGAGAGAGAGCGAGAGCTTCTAACTGCTGGTTCACTCTGCAAATGGCCACAACAGCCAGGGCTGGGGCAGGCCGAAGCCAGGAGCCAGGAGCTCCATCCAGGTCTCCCATGTGGGCGGCAGAAACGCAAGTATGTGGATCATCTTCTGCTGCTCCCAGGATGCAGTAGCAGAGAGCTGGACTGGAAGTGCAGAGTAGCCAGAACCAGACACTGACACAGGACGTGGGGGTCCCAAGCAGTGGCTTAACCCGCTGTGCCACAACGCACACCCCTGACCCCATTTTAGAGATGAGAAAACTGAGGCGCAGAGGGATTAAGAGACCTGACAAAGGTTCCGTAGCTGTCAGTGGTGAAGCTGGCATGGAACAGACGTCTATCACACGCTGTGTTCTATCACGCGGGGCAATGTTTATCTATTTGGAGTGACAATGTGTCCTCACTGGATGATGGCATCACTCAGCACTGCTCTGGGCAGCTCCGGAGCTGCTGCCTGCTCTTACCCCTTAAGGCACTGAGAAGGGAAGGGATCCACCGTGACTTAGAGGAGCTTTGGGGTCAATGTGCCTGGGTCCCCATGAGTCGCGGGATGTCATGTTTTGCTTTCAGATTTTGTGTCCAGTTCTGATGGACTCCGAACATTCTCCAACACTCAGGACCTGGACCCTTCCCCCTTTGGCTGAGTTTTCTGCTCAGTTCTGTGCCAAGAGGCAGAGTTCCGGGTTGGGGAGCAGCGCGTTCCTCCCTGGCCCGGATGGCTGGGACTGGCTGCCCCGCAGAGGGTTCAGTCTGGGCTCATCTGGGTACAGGGGCTGCTGGTGGGAAAGTCCCTAAAACACCTCGGGTTCAGGCTAGTGGCTGCTCGCCTGGGATGGAGCCAAGAGCTTATGTGCATGGTCTATTTTCTTAAAATAAACATACATCGCTGTTTTCAATATTGGTTTTTAAAAATCCAGATATTCAAATTTGAGCCATCTGGATGCAAATAGTTTGGGGACAATCGCCCCCCCCCACAGACGTTCCTCATTTCAGTATGCAATTAAAAATTATTATAGTAAACCTCAATCAAACTGCTTGGGTTTCAGTGTCTCTGCTATGTGTTAGTAACTGGCAAATTACTTCCATAACAATGGGATCATAAGAATACCTTCCTCTGCTATCTGCAGCCACTTAGCTGTTGCGGCCACGGCCACGGCCAGATTCTGATTCTGCCTCTCTTAGTCCTGAGTGCTCAGTCCCACCCCCTCGACACTTGACACCTGAGGCCCCCCGGGGTGGGGTGGGGGTGCTCAGCCCTGGTCTGGCTGAGTGGGAGTTGAGTCTGGGCAGCCTCACGCCCGCGCTAGCCTCCAACTACTCTGTGCGGAGCTGCTGTGAGAATGCGGGAAGCGTACAAAGTCTGGCGCTTAATAAGTGCTCAATAAAGTTTCCTATGGTCGCAGTATTTGGTGCTTTGTGCTTGTTATAAAACAAACACGCGTGCTATGCGGTTTAATTCATTGAAGAATCCAAAAGGCTGATGAAGAGGGCGGGATCCTGGCCGGTTCGGGTCCGGGGTGCGGGGCTGGGTGTCGGCGAGCGCGGGGCCTGGGCGCGAGGGCGCCCCCGGGCGGGGCCCGGGGGCGGGGTCAAGGAAGCCCCGCCCAGCAGCCACCTGCGACAGGTGGAGCGAGCGGCGCCGGGCTCTCAGCCATGTCCGCGGAGGGTGCGGGGCTGGCGCCGGGGCCGGGGCCGGGGCCGGGACCGGGGCCGGGACCAGGGCCGGGACCCGGGCCCGGGGCCGAGCCGGGGCCGCTCTGCCCCGAGCACGGCCAGGCTCTGAACTGGTTCTGCGGCTCCGAGCGGCGGCCCGTGTGCGCCGCCTGCGCGGGGGTGGGCGGCCGCTGCCAGGGGCACCGCATCCGTCCAGCCGAGGAGCGCGCCGAGGAGCTGCGGGTGAGCGAGAGCGGGTGCGGCAAGGCTGGGGGCTCGGAACCGAGGCGACGCGCCAGGCGGGGGCCGCCGGGGACCTGGGAGCCTGGCGCCGGCTCTTCAGTGGCCTTGGCCGTGGAACTGGGCGGTTGAGGGTGTGGCCTCTGGAGTTAGGCCGACCCTGAGTTCGAATCCCTGTCCCTTCTGGCCGCCCCGCGGGTCACGTGACGCTGTGGCGCCTCGTTGGTTTCAGTGTTTGGGGGTAATAATACTGATAATAATAGCAGTTATCTATTAGCGCTGTAAGATAATGGGTAAAATGGTCACGTAGGGGCGGATCCCCAGGATCGTTGAGGGAGCTGGGGTAGCCTGGGGCAGTAAAAGTCCCAGCTGCTCCAGGTGCTCAGTGCAAGGTATGCTCCAGCTCCCGCCCGCCCGCGTGGAAGCTGAGTTCTGGTAGAACCCGCCCCTCCTCACCCCTCAGCCCCCTCCGCTCCTGCTTCCTGGCAAGGCGAACTGTTTCCTTTGCACTACTGGCCTGCACTGTGCTCCATTGGATACACGGAGAGGGTGGGAGGCAGCGGGAGGTCTCCTGTCACTCAGGGTTTCCCTCCCACCTCCACTTGGAGCTAGTGCGGGCCGGTCACCTTCCAGGGGAGCTTCGGAAGTGGGACAGTCCAGGTCACCCCCTCGGGCTTCCTCTAGCTGTGTCCTCTGGGGATTTCCTTGTAATTTGATGAAATGGCTTCATTCTTCCAACCGCACCCTGGAGTTCAGCCCTGCTGTGTGCTTGAGGGCCTTTGCCCCGGGGTAGGTGTGGGGGTGGGAATGGGACTTCAGGTGCGCCTACCTGTCTGTAATAAGCACACCTTACAGGGTGCTGGAGTCAGGAGGGGCTCAGTTATCAGTGACACCAAGAAGCTCCTGGTTTGGTCCTACCTGTCATTACTACTATCAATAACAGTCATTATGAACAGCAGCTTGGATGGCGTGGTATAATCAGCTTGCCTCATGGGTAGAAACCTTACACATTCCGAACCCTTGGAAGGAGGTCCTGCCTGTCTCATTTTACAGATCAGGAAACTGAGGCCCAGAACAAGGCAGTGACACCGCCAGCATCCTTAATGCTCAGGCGCTGGGCTGGCATTCATTGCCTGGGCACGAGGAAGTCCCCTAGTGGCTTCCGTGGTTGGAGGGAGGAAGTGAGGCTGAAGGGACTGAGAATTTCATGAAATCATTCAAGGGCAGCCGTGGAGGCCAGAGCTGAGCCGTGTGAGGGGTGTAGGGTATCAGGCCTGGTGCTTGTTCTGGAATGCACTCCCGGGAGCCTGCCCCAGCCGCACTGAGGCCCTACGCACGTTATCGCCTATGCTGAGTGGTGCCCCCCTGCCTCGTTTCGAGGAGATCCTATCTCTGTGCACACCTTCCCATCCCTCCAGCGAGCAAAGATATTCACCCCAGGGCAAGACTGTTACTGAGCGGGAGCAAAACAGCACCGGCTCAACTGCTCTCTTAACCTGGATTCTCGCAGAGAGCAGTCGCAGTTCTCGAAGCTTCCATTCACCTCTGTGACTTTGGATTTGGACCTGTGATGTGTAAGACTCATTCCTGCTTGTCGGGGAGCAGGGAGGAGATGGGTAAGGATTTAGTGGGGGGTTACCTGGAAGAGGTCGCTGAGTTGTCTTTTTTCTGAAACTGTCCACTGCGCTCCTCCACGGGGCCGCCAGCAGCCCTGGGAGCTGTGAACAGCCTAACCTCTTATGGCTACGGTGGTGGCTGTTCATTCATTCAACAAATATTTATTCAGGGCCTTCTATGTGCAGGAGCGCTTTTCTGAGCACTAGGTCGTAGAGAACAAGTCAAAGTCGTGGTGCTCCAGCAGTGGGCAGAGACACAGAGCAGAGAACAAACATCTCGTGTGTAGTCAGAGAGCCAGAAGCACAAGGGAGGGCAGATAAGGCGAAGTGAAAGAGTAGGGGGTGAGGATGGCTAGGGAAGGCCTCTCTGGAGAGGTGACAGCCGGATGGAGCGGAGCAGCAAAATATAGCATACGTGCACACACGCACACATGGAGACGGAAGGAACAACAGGTGCCCAGGCTGAGTCAGAACAAGGCAGGTGTATTTAAGGAACAAGGAGAGGGTCAGCATGGAGAATGGCAGGAGGTGAGGCTGGAGAATCAGGGAGACTTTAATGCCTACGGCGGGAAACTTGATCTCACTGGGAGTGGATTGGGAAGGCGCCGGAGGGCGCGGAGCAAGGGGCACGACCTGATTCGATTTCCTTACCAAAAGCAGCTGTAGCGGACCGTGTGTGTGTGTGTGTGTGTGTGTGTCCAGAAGTGGACACTGTGAAGATGGGGCTGATAGGACTTGCCCGTAGGTGAGGCTGGAGAGAATCTCCCGACGGATGGCGCTGTGTGATGAATGGGGGTGACTCGGGGAGAGCAGGTGGGGGAGCCCGCTTCTGCTCCTGTGTGGGTGGGGAGAGTCAGGGAGCTGGAAAGGAAGGAAGGTTGGCAGTGCACGCAAGGAAGCAGTTGTAACGATGGGCCGTGGGTCCTCAGGGTAAGGAAGGAAGTGAAGGCACCAAAGAGGGTGCTGGACAGCCAGTGTGTGTGACCCCATGAGTCGCTGAGCTGCAAGGTTGTGCGGTCCTTGAAATGAAGACTTTGGACGTGGAACTTTTTTTTTTTTTTTTTTTTTTTTTTTTTTTTTTTTACAGGCAGAGTGGACAGGGAGAGAGAGAGACAGAGAGAAAGGTCTTCCTTTTCCGTTGGTTCACCCTCCAATGGCCGCTGCGGCCGGCGCACCACGCTGATCCGAAGCCAGGAGCCAGGTGCTTCTCCTGGTCTCCCATGGGGTGCAGGGCCCAAGCACTTGGGCCATCCTCCACTGCACTCCCGGGCCACAGCAGAGAGCTGGCCTGGAAGAGGGGCAACCGGGACAGAATCCAGCTCCCCGACCGGGACTAGAACCCGGTGTGCTGGCGCCGCTAGGTGGAGGATTAGCCTAGTGAGCCGCGGCGCTAGCCGGAACCATTTTTGATAGTGCTGAGCTCTGGGTTATGACCACGGGTGCGGGTGGCTCAGGCGGGATAAAGGAAGGAATCATTGGAATGGAGGGGATGGCTCATATACATGGGTCAGGCTGCCATGAGTGTTGTTTGTGTTGCAGAACAAGATCGTGGACCAGTGCGAGCGGCTGCAGTTACAGAGTGCTGGCATAACCAAGTATGTGGCCGAGGTCCTGCCGGGGAAGAACCAGAGAGCAGTGGTAATTCCTCTTCCTCTTCTTCTTCTTCTTTTTTTTAAGATTTATTTTATTTATTTGAAAGAGTTACAGAGAGAGGTAGAAAGAGAGAGAGGTAGGCTGGCACCGCGGCTCACTAGGCTAATCCTCCGCCTGTGGCGCCAGCACCCCAGGTTCTAGTCCTGGTTGGGCGCCAGTTCTGTCCCGGTTGCTCCTCTTCCAGTCCAGCTCTCTGCTGTGGCCAGGGAGGGCAGTGGAGGATGGCCCAAGTGCTTGGGCCCTGTATCCGCATGGGAGACCAGGAAGAAGCACCTGGCTCCTGGCTTCGGATTGGCACAGTGCGCCAGCCATAGCGGCCATTTGGGGAGTGAACCAACAGAAAGGAAGACCTTTCTCTCTGTCTCGTCTCTTTCTCTCACTAACTCTGCTTGTCAAAAAAAAAAAAAAAAAAAAAAAAAAGAGAGAGAGAGAGAGAGAGAGGTCATCCATCACTGGTTCATTCCCCCAGATGGCTACAATAGCCGGACCTGAGCTGATCGGAGGCCAAACCCAGGAGCCAGGAGCTTCTTCCAGGTCTCCCGTGTGGGTGCAGGGGCCCAAGGACTTGGGCCATCCTCCGCTGCTTTCCCACGTGCATTAGCAGGGAGCTGAATCAGAAGTGGAGCAGCCAGGACTAAGCTGAATCAGAAGTGGAGCAGCCAGGACTTGAACTGGCATCCATATGGGATGCTGGCACTGCAGGCCAGGGCTTTAACCCACTGTGCTACAGCGCTGGCCCCGGTAATTCTTCTTTCCCCTCTACTGTAGACACCCTCCCAGGATCTGACCCCAGCCCTCTAGGGGCCTGAACAAGTCCAGGGTCCCTTCTCAACCTCACAGACTCATTGTGCAACTAGCAAAGCTGAATGTCCAGGAAGAGGGGCTCCCATCTCTTCAAGTGAGCCTCTTCCCAGACTCTTGGGTACGAAGACTCTACCAGGAAATGACTTTTTGGGTATGTATATTGGGTTAAGAAAGGTGGTAGAATTCTTGTGCTTTATGACAAGCCTGTGCAGTAGGTGGCAGTAATATCCCCATTTACAGATGGGAAATGGGTCCTAGAGAGATTGACTTGCGCAAGGCCCCACAACCTCCTGGCAGTCTGTTCTGTGATCCAGAGCTTCTAACTCCCAGGCCAGCGCTCCTGCTGCTGCATCCCACTCTGATCTTTATTTGGTGGACTTATTGCCACTGTTTTGTCTTTCCATTCCTTTTTTTTTTTTTAAGAAAGATTTATTTATTTGAAAGGCAGAGTTAGAGAGAGAGAGAGAGAGAGAGAGAGAGAGAGGTATCTCCCATCTGCTGGTTCACTCCTCTAATGTTATGCAATGGCTGGGGCTGGGCCAGGCCAAAGCCAAGAGTCTGGATATCCATCTGGGTCTCCCACATGGGTGCAGAGGTCCCAGCACTTGGGCCATCTTCTGCTTTCTCAGGTGCATAAGCAGGGAGCAAGATTGGAAGTGGAGGAGTTGGAGCTTGAACTGGTACCCATAAGGGATGCTGGCATTGCAGGCAGTGGCTTAACCAACTATGCCACAACACTGGCCCCGTATGTCTTCACTTAATTCTGCACAAGCTCTCTGTCCTTCCCACATAGTACATGGAGTAAGCTTGGCATTGACTTAGTGCAAGTTCTTTTAATTACACGGAACAGAACCCAGTTGAACCAGGAACCAGAAAGTTGTTAGGAGTCCAGGCAGCCCTTCTGTGTCCATCTCAGCTTCACTTTGCTTGATGATATCTCTCTCTCTCTCTCTCTCTCTCTCTCTCTCCCCCTCCCCCCCTTCCCCTCCCCCTCCCTCTCTCCCTCCCTCCCTCCTGTTGATTTTCTTGTCTTACTGGACTGGCTATGACCTTATACAATGCCAAATAGAAGCTTCTGTAACAGATCTTGACTCTAAGGGGAAAACTTCCAGTATTGCATCATTTATTGATTTAACAGATCCTTCTTGAGCACCTATCACGTTCCAGGCACTGTTGTCCTATGGGCCAAGCTTTCCACAGTGACTGAAACATGAAAGGGGCAGGCATTCTGGCATAGCAGGCAAGGCCACTGCCTGTGGTGCTGGCATCCCATAAGGGTGCCAGTTCGAGTCCTGGCTGTTCTACATCCAAGCCGGCTCCCTGCTAATGAGCCTGGGAAAGCAGCAGAAGATAGCCCAAGTCCTTGGGTTCCTGCTCCCGTGTGGGAGACTCGGAAGAAGGTCCTGGCTCCTGGCTTTAGATTGACCCAGCTCTGGCCATTGCAGCCATGTGGGGAGTGAACCAGCAGATGGAAGACCTTTCTCTACCTCTACTTCTACCTCTCTGTAACTCTGCCTTTCAAATAAATAAATCTTTAAAAAAATATGAAAAGTCTTGTTTTTATGAAGCCTATATTTTTCTCAAGGAAGAGAGATAATAATAAATAAAACACACAGTGTCAGAGGGTGCTCCATGGGGAATAGCGCATGTTGAGAACTGGGGTTGCAATTACATGACTGCAATCAGGGATGACCTCATTAAGGTTGATTTCTGCACAAAGACTTGGGAGATGGACCACACATCTAGGGGAAAACTATTCCAGAAAAAGGGAATGGCAAGTGCCCTAAGGTGGGAGTGGGCCTGGCATGTTGAAGAAGCAGCCAGGAGGCCTGTGAGGTTGAGGCAGAGTAAACAGCTGAGAAGGCCTAGGAGAGTAGGGAGCTGGGTTGTACACTCGTTGGCCACAAAGGGATGTGGCCTTTTCTGTTGAGTGTGATGGAAAGCCACTGGAGATGTTTGAGCAGAGTACAATGCTATGTTGAGAAGTGATGTAGGCAGCAAAAGTAGAAGCAGGGAGACCAGTTAGGAAGCCACTGTAAGAATCTAGACGGGAGACGAGAGTGGTTTGCACCCAAGCCGGTCCACTTGCCAGTTACTTACCTACTCTTTCCTCTGTACAGGGCCAATCGTGGGTCTCAATTTCTTCTGTGAAGCAGGGTCGACTGCCCCCTGAACTGTAGAAAGCAGTCCTCAGGGACAGGACACGGGGAGGGTGGATGGCTATCCCTGACTTTCTAACGTGAAGAAGGCGGTTCTACCGTCTCGTTTGCCAAGAGTACAAGTACAGGTGGCTTCTATGACAGATGTTTTGGGGGAGAATTCATTGCTCGTTGGCATCTGATGTAGTGGAATAGTGCTAGATGGAAAGGCAAGGATTGGGCTCTCGTCCCAGCTCTGTCACTGAGCCACTGTCACATGGGCACTAGCAAGAGATTTTTGGCTAAGTCGGAAGAAACATCCATTCTCTTGGAAGCTGAGAACTTGACCATATGCCAGGCACTGTTCTAGGAGTTAAAAGAAAATGCTCATTAATTTCTTATTGGCTGGGAATTGATTGTAGGCCCCTTCTGTTCCTACCATGGAACCCTTTTGAATGAACAGTGTTAGAAATAATGAGCTTTTGGTCCCCGGACACGGTGAACTACCCATTGGACCACTGTTGGTGTGGATCCTGCTGATGGCGATGACTTTTGAGGCCCCTTCTGCCTGATAGCTCTGTGATCCTCTGACCTTGCGTCCTTGGTCTTGGTTTTCCCAGTAGTGAAATAAGCAGGTGATTCCAGCAGATCTCTAAGCTCTGCCCAGCTCTTCCATTCTGTGACCATGGCTCCATGATTGATGCGGCCTGGCTGCCCAGATCTCAAATGTTTTACATCCTAAACCATATTTGGGAAGTCTCAGGGCAGGATGTCAAAGTATGGTTTAAGTGCTGTAACACCTCCCCTCCCCTGACTATACCTGTGGTAGACATCACTAATCAACCCCGACACTCCTCCCCACTGATTTCAGATCCTCCCGATGCTGACTAGGGCTTTGCCAGGACTCAACTCCTCATTTTATCCCTTGTCAGAGCATGGCCAGCGCAGCGAGGGAACTGGTTATCCAGCGGTTGAGTCTGGTGAGGAGCCTGTGCGAGAGTGAGGAGCAGCGGCTACTGGAACAGGTGCATGGTGAAGAGGAGCGGGCCCACCAGAGCATCCTGACACAGCGAGTCCACTGGGCCGAGGCCCTGCAGAAGCTTGACGCCATCCGCAGCAGCCTGGTGGGCATGCTCACCCAGCTGGATGACCTGCAGCTGATTGTAAGTGTGGGCTTGCCCAGCTGGCCAGACGTCACGAACGTTTGAAAACATTGACCGTGTCTGTGGTAGGAGCTGGGTGGAAATAAGCATTTGCAGCAGAGACAAGTGACACAAGTTCTTTTCTTGGCCAAACTTTTCATTGAACCCTTTCTTTAGACTGTAACATCTGTGCACTTCCTTGCCAAATCCAGTTTTAGCAAATAACTCTGCTGAGTCAGTGTGGCCAGAACCCCTATCCCCAGTATCTGATCTCCCTTCTTATCTGCTCAGGTTCCTCAGCTGCTACCAAATCAGATGTCTGACCTCCTCCGCCTGTCTTCAGCAAGAATCCTGCTAGGTCAGCTTAGCTAGAATCTCCCTTGCCCCTGATACTTCCTCTTAGTAACTGCCATCCACAGCCACTGTCTCTCCTCTGCCCCCTGCTCCTTAGCTCTTAATTAATTCCCTTTTGCCTATTCTGTTTTCAGAGCTGAGCCCAAATCTCTGTCCCCAACTGCAAGACCCTGTTGCAGTGGTCATGTACTTATCGTGATGGTGCCCAACAAAATCTCACTTACCACGAGTTACCAATTATCATGTAGTTTCTTCTATAACATAATGCAGGCAAATAAAAAGTATGTGATCTTTTGGGGCAGCCAATAACAATATTCTTCCACTGGGAGCAGACTTTACTGAGTGCCTCTTAGGTCCTAAGCATTGCGCTAAGGGGTAGAGTTACAGGATACAGCAGCTAGCCGCTCCCCAACCTTATGAACGAGGGAAACTCATTGCCTGGGAGTTAGGATGAGGAAGGCTGTGTGCTGGCATAGGAAATCTCTCCGAGCTGAGGATCCTGCAGTCTACACTGTAGGGAGGAGGGTTCAGGAGAGCTTCCTGGATGAAGTGGCTTAGAAGCTGATACTGAAAGCTAAGAGTAGCTCTGTTGCAGGCAGTGGGGAGGTGGAAAGGGTTCAAGAGCAGGCAGGAACAGCGTGCTCAGGGCTGCTGGTGAAAGCTCCAATGCGACGATGTGGAGCTCATCCTTAGTCCTACCAGCCAGGGCTGCCCCGTGTGCAGCCTTTCAAGGTCTTCTTCTTTTTTATTTTTTAAAATATTTATTTGTTTATTTGAGAGGCAGAGTTACAGACAGAGAGAGGGAGACAGAAGGATCTTCCATCTACTGGTTCACTCCCCAAATGGCCGCAATGGCCAGAGTTGGGCCCGGCCCATCTGAAGCAGGAGCTTCTTCCGGGTCTCTCATGCAGGTGCAGGGGCCCAAGCATTTCGGCCATCTTCTTTCCCAGGCCACAGCAGAGAGCTGGATTGGAAGAGGAGCAGCCAGGACACGAACCAGCACCCATATGGGATGCCAGCATCACAGGCGTAGGCTTAGCCTACTATGCCACACTGCCGGCCCCCTCAAGGTCTTCTGTACAGATCTGTGGATGCCTCCAGTATTGAGGGGACTGTAAAATGCCAGGCAGAGGCAGGAACATGTAAAACAACCTAGCCATCCCACTGCCTTGTCAAGTAGGGCAGTTTCCATGAGTGCCCTAGATTATGCGTTCACTTAGTCATCCAGGTTCCGTGTCTGGAGTACATGCTGTCCCTGACACTGGGGCAGGTATGTTGTGGAGGGGTATGTGTGTGTGTGTGTGTTATAGAGGTGTTGTTGTGTGTATGTTATGGAGGTGGTATGCGCATGTGTTATGGAGGTGTTGTGTGTGTTATGGAGGTTATATGTGTATGTGTGTGTGTTATGGAGGTGTTGTGTGTGTTATAGAAGTGTATGTGTGTAATGGAAAGGTTGTGTGTGTATGTGTGTGTGTTATGGAGGTGTTGTGTGTGTTATTAAGGTGTTGTATGTGTGTGTTCTGGAGGTATTATATGTTCTGAAGGTGTTATGTGTGTGTGTTATGGGGTGTTGTATGTTATGGAGCTGTATGTGTTTGTATGTGTTATGGAGGTGTGTGTGTTGTGGAGGTGTGTGTGTTATGGAGGTGTTGTGTTTGTGTGTTATGGAGGTATGTATGTGTTATGGAGGTATGTATGTGTTATGGAAGTGTGTGTGTTATGGAGGTGTGTGTGTTATGGAGGTATTTGTATGTTATGGAGGTGTGTTATGGAGGTGTGTGTGTGTTACAGAGGTGTGTGTGTGTGTGTTATGGAGGGGTGTGGGGGGTGTGTTATGGAGGTATTGTGTGTGTGTTATGGAAGTGTGTGTATTATGGAGGTGTGTGTTATGGAAGTGTGTGTATTATGGAGGTGTGTGTTATGGAAGTGTGTGTATTATGGGGGTGTGTGTGTGTGTTATGGAGGTGTTTGTGTGTGTTATGGAGGTGTGTGTGTTATGGATGTGTGTGGGGGTGTGTTATGGAGGGGTATGTGTGTGTTATGGAGGTAGTGTGTGTGTGTTATGGAGGTGTGTGTATTATGGAGGGGTGTATGTGTGTTACGGAGGTGTGTGTGTGTTATGGAGGTGTTGTGGAGATATGTGTGTTATGGAGGTGTTGTGTGTGTATGATATGGAAGTGTTGTGTGTGTGTTTTATGGAGGTGTGTGAGTTACGGAGGTGTGTGTGTGTTAAGGAGGCGTGTGTGTTATGGGGTTGTGTGTTACAGAGGTGTGTGTGTAATGGAGGTGTTTTGTGTGTGTGTTATGGAGGTGTGTGTGTGTGTGTTATGGAGATGTGTGTGTGTTATGGAGGGGTGTATGTGTTATGAAGGTGTTGTGGTGTGTTATGGAGGGGTGTGTGTGTTATGGAGGTGGTGTGTGTGTGTGTGTGTGTGTGTGTATGTATGAAGAATGAGCTTCAAAGCTTTAAGCTGGCTCTTACAGAAGAGTGGAAGTTTTAACTCTAGATCTATGTCCAGATGGAGTCTTTGAGATGAGTTTTTAGTCTTTCCCACCTGCTGGGTTCTGGGCCAAACCTGACTTTCTGTTCTTTCCTCCCAGGAGAAGGAGCAGGACATCTTTGAGAGGTGAGTACGGCCCCCTCTTGAAAGGCGATTTGCTCGGGCAGTCATGGAGCCCCTCTGGCCTCCACATAGTTGATCAGCCCTCACTGCTGCTGGGAGAAATCTCAGGGCATGCAGTGTGTGGTTTCTCTGGGGCCTGGCCTGATGGACAGGGGTCCTCCTGTCCCTGGCTTGGAGAGCTGTGCTAGCCCCGTGCGGGAGGTCGGGACATAATTACTCACTACCGGAGGCTTGTCCTAGGCTTTCCTAAACATGAACCTATTTAAAGACACAGTGACTTGTCTCAGGGTTTTATCACTGCCATCTACAGTGAGAATGCTGTGAGGCTCAGAGCGAGGGGGCTGGGCTAAGCCCCAACCACCTGCCACCTGCCCCAGTACTGTCTCCTCCACTTCACTTCCCCTATATCTGATAAAATCAGCTTTGAAACTTAAGTCTCTGTGACCACTCAAATTTTTCATTAAAAATATATTTTCATTTTATTTGAAAGGCAGAGAGACAGATGGAGAGAGATCTGGTTTATTCCTCTAAATGCCTGCAACAGCCAAGGCTGGGCCAACCTGAAGCCAGGAACTCAGTCCAGGGCTCCCATGTGGGTGGCAGGGCCCTAACTACTTGAGCCATCACCTATTGCCTCCCAGGGTACACATAAGCAAGAAGCTGGATCGGAAGTGGTGTAGCTGGGACTTGAACCCAGGAACAGTGATGTGGGATGCAGGTGTTTCAAGTGGTAGGCACTTCCCAAGTGGCTGCAATGGCCAGGGCTGGTCCAGGCTGAAGCCAGGAGCCAAGAACCTTTTATCTGGGTATCTCACCTGGGTGTGGAGCCCCAAGCACTTGGGCCATCTTCCACTGCTTTCCTGGGTGCATTAACAGGGAGCCGGATCAGAATTAGAGCAGCCAGGACTCGAACCAACGCCCACATGGGATGCCAGCACTGCAGACAATGGCTTAACCTGCTATGCCACAGCGCCGGCCCCAGCACACACTTTCATCCTTAAATTAGCACGTATCCCCTAAGAACAAAGACATCCTCCTATGTAACTGTAGCACAAAATTCAAGAGCTTTAATGTTGATATGACACTAATATCTAATAGCTAGATGTTGCCAGTTACGCTCACAATGATCTTGCCAGTGCTTTTTTGTTTTGGTTTTTCCTCATTCATCTGGTCTTTCTGAATCTGGAATTGTTCCTGAGCTTTTTTGGTTGTTGTTAATATTTTTAAGGAGTCAAGGCCAGTTTTCCAGGCTGTCCCTCATTTTGAATTTGTCTGATGACAGCTCATGATTGGATTTGGGCTAGATGTATTTGATAGGAATACCTTGTGAGTAAAGTGTTCTCAATCTCTCCTATCTGGGAACCTCTAGTGGCCCAGGATATCACTCTAGCCCCTTATGGATGTTAATTCCGATCACTTGAACAAAGAAGTGTCTACGAGATTTCTTCATTATAAAGTTATATTTCTCCTCTGACAAGGAATGAACAATTTGTGAGCAGATACATCCTGGGTGTGTATATCCTCTTCTCCTTTAAACGTTCACTCAATAGGGTTAGCTTCCATTTATAATTCCTGCCTGAATTATTCATTTGTTTATTTGCTTGCTTGTTCATTCATTTATTTGGGTTCATTTATCGTGGGTTCTTATTTTGTTCAGTGCATTATAAGCTATAGCTGCCATCAGTAATTTTGATGTTCAGACTGTCCCAGATTTGGCCAGACGCTTCCAGCTGGATGGTGTATCCCTTGAGCAGGTCCCCGTCATTCTTTGGGCACTTCCTTACTTTATGACACACAAAGATATCCCAGGTCCAACTCATTCTTTTTTTTTTTTTTTTTTTTTTTTTTGACAGGCAGAGTGGACAGTGAGAGAGAGAGACAGAGAGAAAGGTCTTCCTTTTGCCGTTGGTTCACCCTCCAATAGCCGGCGCGGCCGGCGCACTGTGGCAGGCACGCTGTGGCCGGCGCACCGCGCTGATCCGAAGCCAGGAGCCAGGTGCTTCTCCTGGTCTCCCATGGGGTACAGGGCCCAAGCACTTGGGCCATCCTCCACTGCACTCCCTGGGCCACAGCAGAGAGCTGGCCTGGAAGAGGGGCAACCGGGACAGAATCTGGCGCCCCGACCGGGACAAGAACCTGGTGTGCCGGCGCCGCTAGGTGGAGGATTAGCCTATTGAGCCGCGGCGCCGGCCCCCAACTCATTCTTTTCCTGCCCTAGCCCTGGAATCAGCTGTTTCTCCAAGGGCTCTTGGTTCCTTTTAATCGGGAATGATATATGGAAGCCAAGACCTGGAAAATATAAGTGCCTGTTGCTACTAAAGTGCATTGCACTCAGGCCTTCTTGGTGGACTCAGGGCTAGGAAGTGTGTGTGTGTGTGTGTGTGTGTGTGACTTTCTTATGCACGAGCTTGTATTATAACTTAAAATTCCAATCAAATGCCAGAGGGCTTTTCCTTTGCTTTCCCCCATTCCAGACTTGTATCTTTCTACTTTTACAGTGATAACCCTGGCTCCCAGTAAGCAGAGATATATAATTCGTTTGCTGCATCGAACACTACACAAAGTTGTTTGAGAATTGCTAGGCCCGTACCACTCTTGGCAAAACTGAGTCCAGTTAAGACTCGTCTCTAGTTTCTTGTGCCCACAGGCTGAGGGTGCATATGCTCATTGCTGTGGAACCCCGAGAAATGCCTTTGTCGGCCCCAGTGTTGTTTCCTCATCCACAGCTGGGCTCAGCTCCAACCCACGAGGCAACAGATCCTGCTGCAGACAGGGCACCCTGATCCCAGCCACGGCCCTGCTGTATGCGGACCCCACTTGATTCCCACTCCTGCAGGGTCATGGGTTTTCTCTTCTGCACCCTGGAGTGGCCAGCCCAGCTGGTTCTTGCAGAGCCTGGTGTCTGCATTCGGTCTCAGATGTGCCCAGGATGAACACTTGGCTCTGCCGACACTGGCTCCTCTTTCCTCCCCTCCCGCTGGCTGGGGCTTCACTGTGCTTTGAGAAGATCCCAACAGACTCTCTCTTGTCCTCATCATAAAGTGCCTTTGTTCCTGAGTCTGCTCCCAGCCCTGGTCACCTCATTCCTCCCAAGCTGGGACAGTTGGTGACAGTCTTACAAAGAGCTTGCCTCCACCAGGGGACATGCCCCACCTTCTGTCCTTGGATTCATTTGTGGGCAGTCATGAGGTCTGGGGAGACAGAGTGTACTCAGCACTGCTGCCCGATCTCAAAGCTATCGTTGGGGTTAGAGGCGGTGAGAAAGCTCCTTTTCAGGACCCATGGCAGGCAGCTGCAGAACTCCATGGTGGGGTGGTCATTCGGTGCCATGATTAAGATATTACATGGGATGCCCGCATCTCATATCAGACTGCCTAGGTTCAAATCCTGGCTTCGCTTCCAATTCCAACTTTCTGCTAAGGCGCACCTCGGGAAGCGGCAGTGATGGCTCAAGTATCTGAATTGCTGCTCCCCATGTGGGAGACCCTGATTGAGTTCTTGGCTCCTGGCTTCGGCCTGGCCCAGACCCCACTGTGGTGGACTCTGGGGAGTGAACCAGGAGATGGAAGATCTCTTTGCTTTTCAAATAGAGAGAGGAAGAGAACATAAGTAAAATCCTTTTCCACCAGGGTGACACCGGGTTGGCAGCCAACCCCATGCATGGGCTGCTAAAGGGGGCTTGAGCTAAAAGGGAAGGTGGGCATTCCTGTGTCCCCCACCAGCCTGAATCCAGCCAATCGAAGACACTTTACAGGGAGGGGTGTACTTGGTGCCAGTATTAAAGCAGGAGGGGCTGTGCTCTGAGGGGAGCAGCAACTCGCCAGTGTCCCTCAGTCAGGACGGAGCAGAGCCAGGACCGGGACCTGGGCCTCTGGGAGCCCCCTGGAGGCCCCTGTGCCAGTCTCCTCACTCCATCATCGTGCCCGGGAAACAGTTCGCCTCTCTGCAAGAACTGTTGGAGCAGTAATGTTCCCTTGGTTTGCTCAGCAGGTAGAGCTACTCCTCTGCTCTTAGCATGCAGAGGTGTGACCCTGGGGGGTCACCCCCCAGGAAGGGCTCATCAGCCATCACCCCAGCCACAAATTAGTCTTAGCACTTTGCTCCCCGAAACTCCCTCCCACTTTGAACCCAGAGTTGGGGACTGGGTTTCGTGGGTGAGGCCAGCTGAGAACATGGGATGCCTAGAAGGGCAGGGTCGCCACTGGCCTGGCAGCCAGACCCTGGGCTTGCTGTTTGCTCTATGGAATTGCAACTAAAATTTGCTATAACCTGGGGGGAGGTGGCAGTTATCCCATCTGACAGGAGAGAGCAGAGATTCAGAGAAGGCACTCAGTCGAAAAGCAGAGCTGGAATCGAGTCCTGCCTGCATGTAAAAACAGAATAAACCCAGGACAGAGCACAGGCACCACGCAGCATAATTTTTTCCTTGATATGAAATGAAATCTCAAAGGGATATAGGGCAAAGTGGGGCTCTGCCAGAGATCTGTTTTTGTTCTTTTTTATTTTTAAGATTCACTTATTTATTTATTAGAGAGAGAGAGAGAGAGAGAGAGAGAGAGGTATTGAAATCACTCATTTAGGGGCCAGTGTTGTGGTATAGTGGGTAAGGCCACTGCCTGTGACTCCAGCTCCCATATGGGTGCCTGTTCCAGTCCCACCTGCTCCGTTCCCATCCAGCTCCCTGCTAGTGCACCTGGGAAAGCAGCAGAGGATGGCCCAGGTGCTTGGGGCCCCTGCACCCACGGAGGAGACCTACTTGAAACTCCTGGCTCCTGGCTTCGGTCTGGCCCAGCCCTGGCTGTTGCAGCCATTTGGGGAGTGAACCAGCAGATGGAAGATCTCTATCTCCCTCCCCAGTACCCCATAACTCTGCTTTGCAAATAAGTACAATAAATCTTTTTTGAAAGGAAATCTTCCATCTGCTGGTTCACTCTCCAAACAACCACAATGGAGCCAGGAACTCCATTCGGGTCTCCCACATGGGTGGCAGGGACACAAGTACTTGGGCCAGCTTCCCCTGCCTTCCAGGTGCAGGATCAGAAGTGCAGGAGCTGGGATTTGTGTAGCATTCCAATATGGGATGCTAGTGTTGTAAGAAGCTGCTTAACTTGCTATGCCACAACACTGACCCCTTTTTGGTTCTTTTATTGTGTTAATTTTAAATATATGAAATATAATTAAATACATTTCCATATTTAATGATACAGATATATTTCTAGAACCTTCCTGACTCTATTTTTTTTCCCCTTGCATAAGGTCGGAGGAAGCAGAGGGCATTTTGGATCCCCAGGACTCAGAGAAGTTAAACTTCAATGAGAAGTGCACCGAGAGCCCACTACTGACCCAACTCTGGGCGACGGCCGTTCTTGGCTCCCTCTCAGGTTAGGAGCTGCCAGAGCCTAGCTCCATTAGGAGCAAGCGGGCTCCTGTCTGTCTGTGTGGGGTTCGCTACTGGGTGCCACCGGGCACCTGTGCTGCAGGGACGGCAGTGGAAGCAGCCAGTGATGCTGGACGCAGCCTGTGAAGCTGGGCCGAGTCCTTCCCGTCCACAGCACGCTGCTGAGGTTGGGTCTAGGATAAATCTCGTGCCTGTAAATCACATCCTCTTCACGTCCTGCCTTCCCGGGACAGCTCAGGATTATTTCTGGGAGGCCTCGAGTTTCTCTTTAAGAAGATGTACTAATGGGGCCGGCGCTGCAGCTCACTAGGCTAATCCTCCGCCTTGTGGCGCTGGCACACCGGGTTCTAGTCCCGGTCGGGGCACCGGATTCTGTCCCGGTTGCCCCTCTTCCAGGCCAGCTCTCTGCTGTGGCCCGGGAGTGCAGTGGAGGATGGCCCAAGTGCTTGGGCCCTGCACCCGCATGGGAGACCAGGAGGAAGCACCTGGCTCTTGGCTTTGGATGGGCGCAGTGCGCCGGCCGTAGCAGCCATTGGGGGGGTGAACCAATGGCAAAAGGAAGACCTTTCTCTCTGTCTCTCTCTCTCTCTCACTGTCTAACTCTGCCTGTCAAAAAAAAAAAAAAAAAAAAAAAAAGTAGTAATGGAGGACAACCGGAGCGGCTCTGTACCCAGAATGAAGCTGCCTGGAGTGCCCTCTCTCGTTCATTTAATAAATGTTGGCTTGGGCCGCCTGTGGGCCTGGCCCTGTGCTGCACGCCAGGGCTGCAGAGGTGAACATGACCCGGTCTCCTGCCTCCGGGAATTCCCACTGCGTACAGAGGTTCTCGAAGCAGGCTCTTCCCTGGCTGCATGGAAGCTTCCATGTGGTAGACTTGGCACAAGTCATGGAAAAGCGGGGTTAACACATTGATTCCCCCCCCCTCAATGTTAACCCTCCCCTGCCTAGTCTTAAACTTTCGGAACAAGCTTCAGCTTGCTTACACTAGATGCTGGCATCAGATGGTGCCTGGTTTATCAGCACCCCGCTTAGTTAATTGCGGGCAAGTGTCTATCTTACGCTTCTGAACTTTCAGGGCCTCCATCCCTGGGAGGAGTATGGAGGCCACAGATAAGACAGCGAGAAAGCAGTATGACCTGTGGTCATACTGCAGCAACAAGATGGGTCTTCATTTGGATCCTGCCACCAACTCAGTGGGTAGTCTGGGGCTAGTCCTTTCTGGGCCGTATTTCTATCAGAGTTTACAGGTGAGGGTCAATAAGTGTACTGAGCACTTATTCTATGCTAGGCACATAACATGTATCATTTTGTTTAATTTTCATGTCTACACTGCACTAAGTCCTAGTGTGAGCTCCATTTTACAGATGGGAAAACGGAGGCTCAGGGAAAGTAAATGGTCTGCCTCAGGTCTCGCTGCACCAGTGAGTGCCCCCCGGCAGGACTAGTTTGGGTTGAGCGTGGGCCCAGGCAACTCGGAGAATTCTTTCCGGCAGGCACAGAGGACATACGGATTGATGAGCGGACTGTCAGCCCCTTCCTGCAGCTGTCAGATGACCGGAGGACCCTGACCTTCAGCACCAAGAAGTCCAAGGTCTGTGCAGACGGCCCGGAGCGTTTTGACCACTGGCCCAATGCCCTGGCTGCCACCTCCTTCCAGGCCGGGCTCCACGCCTGGGTGGTGAACGTGCAGAGCAGCTGCGCCTATAAGGTGGGCGTGGCCTCGGGCCAGCTGCCCCGCAAGGGTTCTGGCAATGACTGCCGTCTGGGCCACAACACCTTCTCCTGGGTCTTCTCCCGCTACGACCAGGACTTCCGCTTCTCCCACAACGGGCAGCACGAGCCCCTGGGGCTGCTGCGGGGCCCGGCCCAGCTGGGCGTGCTGCTGGACCTGCAGGCGCAGGAGCTGCTCTTCTACGAGCCGGCGTCGGGCGCTGTGCTCTACACCCACCGCGCCGCCTTCCCCGCGCCCCTCTTCCCCGTCTTCGCGGTGGCCGACCAGACCATCTCCCTCGTGCACTGACCTCTGGCCACAGGGAGGCCAGCTCCTCCTCGCCGCACCCTTTCGGGGCACTGTTCTTTCTCAAATGGTGTGTGTGTGTGTGTGTGTGTGTGTGTGTGTGGCTAAGGGAAACAGGCCCAGGCCCACTGGTTAGCTCCGGGAGGGGTGACGATGTGACCCAGCTGGACCCAGTGTTTAAGTGCTGGGTACCCGGGGAGAACCTGCTGCTTCCTGGGTCTTCGTCTTCCAAAACCACCATGCACCTGCCACTCCCAGGCTGTTTATCTCTGGCATCCGCATGGTGCCTGGCGTGTAGAGTGCAGGAAGAATGAGGTGAGTGGATGGATGGATGGATGGATGGACAGATGGGGAGGTGGGGCTGCACAGTGACTGGGGGACGTGGTAGGCTCCGGGGTAGCACTGTGAATCCCCGCCCCAGCGTCAGTGAGCAGAAGAGGTTCTCTGGCAGATGCCTCCGGCCTCTTAGGATGCAAAGCACAAAACCGGGCTTCTTTCATAACATGGCATGCAGAGCAATGTTTGTGTAGCTCACAGGACAGGCTGGACACAGGGCTGGCCTGGCGGTCATGTCCTCTGCCGAGGCGGAGGACCAAAGTGTCCCATTAACAGGTGGTCTGAGTGCCATCAGCCTGGGCCTCAGACCTGGCGGCTGAGTGGAGTCCCCACCGACAGTGGAAGCCGAGATGAGGGCTCCAGGTCAGACAGAGCCGAGGGCTGGCCTTATGGATCACAGACATCATTAAAGGTTTCAAAAGATTGAAAGTTTCTTCCACGCTGTTGGTCACTGGGTAGATACGGTGTGCCGGCCCTGTCTTCCTGATTCTCGTCTACTCTCTCAGGGCGGCAGGTCCATGTAGCTACAGCCTGGAGACCTTACAAGTACCAAGGGCAAGTCCACTGTGTTTTCCTCCATGAGCTGTGCACCCTGGAATGTCTTCAAAAGCACTGTCACCTACAGCTTCAGGCCCCTGGGCCCAAAGAGGGCGAAAGCCAGAGTCCTCCCCACTCTATTTTGGGGGGAGACTCATAGCAGTTTGTAAACTACTGTTTGGGGCTGGTATTGTGGTGCAGCAGGCTAAGCCACGGCCTGCAACACCGGCATCCCGTACCACAGTGCAGTTTTGGGTCCCGGCTGCTCTGCTTCCAGTCCAGCTTCCTGCTAATGTACCTGGGAAGGCAGCAGAGGATGGGTCAACTCTGTGGGTCCCTGCCACCCATGTGGGACACTTGGATGGGGTGCATGGCTCCTGGCGTAAGCGTGGCCCAAACCTGGGTTTTGTGGCCATTTGGGGAGTAAACCAGCAGATAGAAGATCTGTCACTAAGTCCTTCAAATAAATAAATTAAAAAAAAAAAAAAAAGAGAGAAACCACTGTTTAATCAGGGGAGGCCACAACATAAGACGGTGAGGGTCAACAGTCAGTGACTGAGACAGCACAGGATGGGGACAGCCACAGCCTGTCATTTCCGGCCATGCAGGCACACACACCCAGAATGGCCAGGAACAGAGATCTTTGGAGAAAAACTGAAAACACTCCTGATTTTTACGTGAAATCTCTTGATGTTTAAGTTTGGTCAGTAAGTTATTTCAAACTCTGGGCACATAACTGCAGTCCACAGGACTCCGACTGAGGGGCAGTGGTTAAGACTCGGCCTGGGATGCTCGCACTCCGTACTGGAGTGCCTGGGTTCAAGTCCCGGCTCCTTCCCCATTCCAGCTTCTTGCTAATGCACACCCTGGGAGGCAGCAGGTGATGGCTCAAGTACTGCCACCCATGTGGAAGACCTGGATTGAGTTCCAGGCCCCTGGCTCTGACCTGGCCCAGCTCCAGCTATGGTGGGCATTTAGGCAGTGAACCGATGATTGGAGGATATCTCTGTCTCTGTTTTCCAAGAAACAGTAAAAATAAAGAACACCTGTTAACAACTATTCGGGTTGAAATGACCTTGGAGGCCCTGGCAGCTGAGACCACACAGCTTGTGACCAGCGTCCTCACTGCTGGAAGCTCAGGAATTATTGTTGCGACACCAGCTTTGGCGCCAGGCAGACAAACAGGGGTTTTGGTGAAGTTTGAATGTATCAGCCCTGCCTTTGCCTGGGCAGCCACGGCCCAGCGGTCTGGCTCAAAGTCAAGCTCCTCCAGTTGGCACCTGAAGGCCTCCATGTCCCCCTCCCCGCAGTGGCCGTCAGTCCACAGTTCAGCGGCCTGCTGCAGGATGTTCTCTGCCCATCTCGTCGCCACTCCCTGCAGCCAACCGCAGTTCAGGGTCCACTCCAGGGCTCCCCCTGGCTGCAGGCACTAGAACATGCACTGTGTGTGCCTGTCTTGGCATCTTTAAAACCCACCCCACGGCTTTAACCTCTCATTGTTCCCCCTACCTGCCCCTCCTGCCACCCTGGGCGCATCTTTGTCCCCAAGACGGGGGTGTCTTTCCCTGCTCTCTCAGGACCTCCACTGCGTTGGAGCTTTGCAGTGAAGCCTGGATCTCTCATTTGCAAAGCGGGAGGCGCACTTTTGTGCCTTAGTAGTTTGGAGGGTTACGTACGCCTATCATGAACTGAACACGCAAACACAGGGCAGGCCAGGTCAACAGTGCCGGGCCATGTTCTGCCTCAGATCTGCTCAGACTGGGGGGCTGTGGACGGGGTCCCTACAGCCCAGCTTTTGCACCCCGGTTTTTCAGGCAGCTCTGACCTCTCACATCCAGGGAGATGGCGTCGCAGGGGCTACAGGAGAGGCCTCCGTTGGGATTCCTGTGTTGACTCAAGCCATGTCTCGGGTTTTGCATTTCAGCTCTCCCCCGACATAGGGACCCTGTTGCTAAAACAAAATCTGAAGATGCCCAGTTTTTCAAAGCTAGCTGGCCCTGGGTGAATCTCGGGGGAGGGGAGGAGGATGCATGGTGGCAAAGGGACACAGGTGTGAAAGAGAATGAGCAAACAGTCCCGGACCGGGCAGCGGGCAGGGCTAAAAGCCAGCACTCACTGTTTATAGGCAGAACAGGCTGTGGGGGGCAGAGTCCAGGAGTGGGGGGAAGGAGGCACTGCTCGTCTCCAGTGGCCTAGGACCACGGCCCTCACCACATTCAAAGCCCTGGGGTGGAGCCCTCTAGGCGGTCCAGGGCAGGCAGGAGACGGGACAGAGAGGGGAGGATGTGTTCTTCAGGGACGGAATCTCTGACCGCAGGCTCCAGAGGCTCCGGGCCAAGCACCAGGAAGCCGTGCATGCCCACAGCCCGCGCCCCCTGGTAGTCACAGCGGTAGCTGTCCCCGACGTGTGCTGCTGCTGCGGGCTCCACGTGAGCCAGCCGCAAGGCCTCCTGGAAAATGCGGGGGTCCGGCTTGGGCCAGCCGGCAGCCTCAGAGGTCAACACAAAGTCGAAGTGCTCCCGCAGGCCCAGCCCCGTGAGTACGGCCTCCAGCCGCCGGTCAAAGTTGGAGACCACCGCCAGCCTCAGACCCCGCCGACGGCAGCCCCTCAGGGCGGCCTCAGCCCCCTCCAACACCTGCCAGTTGGAGGGGCTGCTAAAGTCCTCATACAGCTGCTCAGCAATGGGGGCCACGGCCCGAGCGTCCTGGATGCCTGCCAGGTGGAAGGTCTGCAGGACCACGTCCAGCCACCAGCGGCGGGAGGTGAGGCCCTGGCTCAGGCCGTAGTTGGGGAAGCTGTGGCTCTGGGCCCTGTGGGCCTGCCTGAAGGCTTGGCCCAGGGCTGCAGCTTCCACCTTCAGCCCGTGGGCTCGGGCCTTGGCGGCATACTCTTCCCCCAAGGGGCGGCGCAGCCTGAGCAGTGTGTCCGTCACGTCCCACGTCAGCAGCCGGATCTGCAGCCTGCGAGCCATGGGGCAGGCCAAGTCCACGGCCCAGAAGCAAGCTAAGCTGGACAGTGGCACTCCTCCACGGCCTGCCAGTCTCTGCTCTCCAGGCGTCGGGGGTCAGACTTGCTGGCTGACATGCGACCTTTGGGGACGTCTTCCTGGAATGAGAGACAGCCAGTGAAGGTTCCGACTGTGGTGCTGCCCGCTCTGTGAGCCCAGGACAGTCCCTCTCTGAACCCCTGTCTCATGGAAGAGGACTCATTCATTCCAACAGCGCTCGGTTTCTGAGCCCCTTTATGAGCTAGATGCTGGGGAATGGGAGATGTCCAACCTCACGGCATTCGCGGGCAAGCAAGAGTACGAGATACAGCTATTAGACAAAGCACTGTGCAAGCCAATGAAGTCAGAAGGGACCATGTGGATATGAATCCAGAGACCCAATCCAGTCTTTGTTGTCGGAGAATTTCCCAAGCAAGTGAAGAAGCTTCAGTGGAGATCTAAGGAATGGAGCTGCAGGAAGCAGAGGTGGGTAGTGGAAATAGCAAGTGCAAAGGTCCTGAGGCAGGGCAGAGGCCAGTGTCCTGGATAGAGCGGGGCCAACTCAGGCAGCCTTTGTAAATCAAGATAAGGAAACAATTATGACTGCTATTACTGTTATTAGTAATGTCAAAGATAAGGGGACTATTACAGGCCATTTGAACAACGTCTTGACTGTTTAACAGGGCAGACTGAGCCAGACAAAGGCAGGTACTTGCCTAGGGTCACAAGTGAGTCCCAGCACAGCCAGGAGTAGAACCCAAACTTCCAGAGTCCCGGGAAGGCCAGGACTCCCTTGCTCTAAACGCTTCGACATTAAAAACAACAACAACAACAACAACAACAACTTCGGTGAGGACCAGAGAGCGGAGAGAGCAGCCGGCTCCGCGCTGTCCCCAGCCTCTTGGTCCTTCCTGGAGGGGCCGACACATGCGTGGGAGGAGCCCCAGTGGAGGGATTTTGGACTCCAAGCACAAAGAAACAGTTCCCAGCCTGGGGTCCAGAAGTTGGCTGCGGCTTCCTTCCCCAGCCGGAGCTGGTTCCAGACAGGCCCCTGCCGGCCCGCTGAACCTGAGGGGCCGGGGTTCAGGGTGCAGCCGACGTGCTGCTCAGAGCGGACCGGGGCTGGTGAATCTGGCGCTGAGTGTTAGAAGCAGCGCTAAGCAGATGAGTTTCCGTCCGTCTGCAACTTAGGGAGGGAGGCGGAGCCAAAGACCCCCTCGTTCTGCAGGTGGGCAGAAGTGGGGAAGCGGGGGAGGGGTCGGGGAGGGGCGGGGACTTGCTCCAAGTCACTCAGGGTGTCACAGGCGCGGCCCAGACCACACCAAAGGGCTCTGCTTCCCAACCCACTTCTGGAAGCCGGGGCTGGGGGCCCTGGGCTGCAGGCCCGACCGGCTCACCCCCCTCCCTGGGCTCGGCGGACGCTAAGTCCAGGTAACCCTGAGTGAACGCAGTCTCCGCAGCGGCCAACGAATGAAGCTGGGCCCGGGCTCCTGGGCGGCCTTTTCGGCTGCAGCCCCTTCCCACGGCCCGGCGCCTGTCCCTGAACCCAAAACTCAACTCACCTGCCGGCAAAGAACGGGTCAGGAAGGCCGCCGCGCTGCACGCCGGCTCCAGCAGGCGCTCCCCGCGCGCACCGGGCCCTCGGCCGGGCGGGGTCACGTGGGCCGCGGGGCCCGGCCCCCGGCGCCCCGCCCCCTCGGGGCCCCGCCTCCTCATTGCCGCATCCGCGCGCTTTCGGGACTCTGGTCTCACAATCCCCAGAGGGTGGTAGGAGGGAATTGCGTTTAGTTGGAGACATTTTGCTAATATTGGAGTCCTCTGCAGTTACCCAGATGTATTTTGTTTTTCCCTTTGGGGGCGAAAAATGATTTGGGTTTTGTTTGCAATATAATGCATGCTCGTCTCAAAAACATTCCAAAATCAAGTAAATAAGACTGACGGGGTGGGGGTGGGGCTCTCTTGGAGATGTGGGCAGGAGAGGACCAGAGATCTGATAAGGAGGCAGCAGGGGAAAATCAAGGGACAAGTACTCCAGGTGAGCAACTGACAGTGAGGGCTGGAGCCCCAGCCTGGTTACTGAGAGCAAAGGCCATGGGGCTGGGAGGAAAGCAAGGCTTCTCCACCCCTATTCCACTCCCCAGGGGTTGTGACATGAATGTATGCTGTAAAAAATCCCCCTCCCTTTCTTAATATTTTTTTACTTATTTGAAAGGCAGAGTTACAGAGCAAAAGAGAGGGAGAGAAAAATCTTCCATCCGCTGGTTCACTCCCCAAATGACCGCAATGGCCAGAGCTGAGCAGATCTGAAGCCAGGAGCCAGGAGCTTCTTCTGGGTCTCTCACGTAGGTGCAGGGGCCCAAGCACTTGGGCCATCTTCTGCTGCTTTCCCAGGCCATAAGCAGAGATCTGGATGGGAAGTAGAGCAGCTGGGACTCGAACTGTTGCTCATATGGGATGCAGGTGATGTCACAGGTGCAGGTGTCACAGGCCGGGGCTTAACCCACTGTGCCACAGGGGCCCGAGACATTTTTCTAGAAGCGCACAAACAGGTACATGATTTTCTTCCTTCATCCTCTCTACCCCTACTCCTCCCTTTGGAAAAACAGAGCCTTTCTGTGTCTCCCAAGGCTGGGGTGGGTTCACTTCAGTGGGACAACCTCTGGGGGAACCTGACTGGGTTCAGGCCTGGGAGTGTGGAGTCTCAGACCTTGGGGGACTCAGCTGCCAAACTGGTTTGTGCCCCAGGCTTGGTTCTCAGGAGTGGGGGTTGGGCAGGGTGACTACGGGGAGGCCAGGGGTCCATCTGCATTTCTGAGGTTCCTCCCTTGGGTTCTGGGCCCAGATCTGCCACCTGACCCTCTGTGAAGCCTCTGTTCCATGCTTCCTCTGTGGGCTTCGGGCTCCCCACGTGCAAAGTGGAGGGACTGGACAAAAGAACTTCCACCTACAGTTCAGGCGAGCTTTTAGGTTAATTTCTAAGATAATTAACTTTGCCCATCAAACCTCAGTTTCTCAGTATGAAAATAGGGTACAAGGATATCTACATCAGTATCCAATGAACTCACATGGGAAAGCTCTTCAGGAAGTAAATGTTGACTCTTTTGGGATGAGAAAGTGGAGACTCCTGACAGGTTAAGGTCAAGGCCACATAGTGTTTCGACCCAGGGCCACCTCCAGGAAGGCAGCATTTCCAGGACTTCCCTGTGAAGGTGCCCCCTCCATGCGTGGCCCTGATTTAACCCCGTTCTCCAGGATTTGCTTGTCATTTTACCTGGGTAACTTGTTGAGCAGAGTAAAATGAACATTGTGTAGCACAGGAGTCAGTGACAAGTTTCCACTACTCAGAAACAACCTGCTTTGTCATTTGCCAGTGTATAAGTGGGAACATTTACTGGACATGTTTTCCTCCGTAGAGGTGCCCGATCTTCTGCAGGTGCCATCCCTTGATGTGTTTCATGGGGGTGTGGCCTGCTGCTTGCTTCTGGAGACACCTGGCCTGTTCCCGTTCTGGATGCTGGCTTAAGTGACTTCTCTTAGGGAAACCACGATTAGTACATAAGGATATTTTCGCTCAGATTTTTTTTTTTTTTTAAGATTTATTTGAAAATCAGAGTTACGGGCCAGCGCCGCGGCTCAATAGGCTAATCCTCTGCTTGCGGCGCCGGCACACCGGGTTCTAGTCCCGGTTGGGGCGCCGGATTCTGTCCCAGTTGCTCCTCTTCCTGTCCAGCTCTCTGCTGTGGACCGGGAGTGCAGTGGAGGATGGCCCAAGTCCTTGGGCCCTGCACCCGCAGGGGAGACCAGGAGAAGCACCTGGCTCCTGGCTTCGGATCAGCGCGGTGCGCTGGCCGCAGCAGCCATTGGGGGGGGGGGGTGAACCAATGGAAAAGGAAGACCTTTCTCTCTGTCTCTCTCTCTCACTGTCCACTCTGCCTGTCAAAAAAAAAAAAAAAAAAAAAAAAAGTCAGAGTTACCCAGAGAGAGGAGAGGCAGAGAGAGAGAGAGAGAGAGAGAGAGAGATATCTTCCATCCACTGGTTCACTCCCCAATTGGCTGTAATGGCCGGAGCTGTGCTGATCCAAAGCCAGGAGCCAGGAGCTTCTTCCGGGTCTCCCATGCGGGTGCAGGGGCCCAAGGACTTGGGCCATTTTCTACTGCTTTCCCAGGCCACAGCAGAGAGCTGGATCGGAATTGGAGCAGCTGGGACTTGAACTGGTTCCCATATGGGATGCTGGCACTGCAAGTCAGGGGGTTAACCTGCTGCACCACAGCGCCGGCCCCAGTCCCTCAGATTTTTATATTGAAAGCACTACTAAGCCCAGGCTGAACCCTCCAGGCACATATCTCTCTTTACTTTTAATTTTCCATTTATTTACTTTTGTTAACTTTAAAAGTACACAGAAAAAAAAAAGCAAAAAAGTATACATCCCATACAGGCAGCACCCACAGCAAAAAAAGAATTTTAATTTTTTTTTAAAGGTAGAGACAGAGAGAGAGAAGGAGGGTGGGGGAGAGGGAGAGAGAGATCTTCCATCCACTGGTTCACTCCCCAAATGGCCACAATGGCCAGGACTGGGTGAGGCTGAAGTCAGGAGCCAGGAGCCTCTTCAGGGTCTCCCATGTGGGTGGCAGGGACCCAAGCACTTGGGGCATCTTCTGCGTGCGCAGGCAGGGAGTTAGATCAGAAATGGAGCAGCTGGGGCCGGCGCCGCAGCTCACTAGGCTAATCCTCCGCCTTGCGGCACCGGCACACCGGGTTCTAGTCCCGGTCGGGGCACCGGATTCTGTCCCGGTTGCCCCTCTTCCAGGCCAGCCCTCTGCTGTGGCCAGGGAGTGCAGTGGAGGATGGCCCAAGTCCTTGGGCCCTGCACCCCATGGGAGACCAGGAGAAGTACCTGGCTCCTGCCATCGGATCAGCGCAGTGCGCCGGCCGCAGTGCGCTGGCCGCGGCGGCCATTAGAGGGTGAAGCAACGGCAAAAGGAAGACCTTTCTCTCTGTCTCTCTCTCTCCCTGTCCACTCTGCCTGTAAAAAATAAAAAGAAAAGAAAAGAAATGGAGCAGCTGGGGCTCAAAGCAGCGCTCACATAGGATGTCGGCACTGCAGGCGGCTGCTTAATCTTCTATGGGACAGTGTTGGCCTGAGAACGAATATTTCTGTCACCCTGGAGCTGTTTGCTTTCAATGGCTTCTCATTCCATAGTTTCAATACAGCATGCATTTTTTTGTTTGTTTGTTTAAGATTTATTTATTTGAAAAGCAGAGAGAGACACAGACCCAAATGCCCACAATAGCCAAGACTGGGCCAGGCCAAAGCCAAGAACTAAAAACTTCATTGAGGTCTCCCCCATGGGTGGCAGGAACCCAAAATTTTGGGCCATGATCTGCTGCCTCCAGGGAGCCTTAGCAGGAAGCTGGACTGGAAACTCCACTCTGATAGGGATGTAGGCAACCAAGCAGCAGCTCAACCCGTTGTGCTCCATCGCCTGCCCCTTTAGCTCAAAGTTTGTTTAGAAGATTCGTCCGTGTTGCTGTGTGGTTGCAGTTCCTTCCTTCGCATACCAGTAATATTCCATTACACGAACAGGTCACATTGTACCGCTGGTGGACATTTGGGTTAGCTCTAGCTTCTGGTTATTGCACATATTACAAAATGCTGCTATGAACGTTCTTGAGCATGTTTCTTGTTGAGCAGACCTGTATATTTCCAGCTACATAAATACCTAGGTGTCCACGTTTCTGTTGGATAAATCACTGTCGTCAGCTTCGCAGATGTTCCCCTTCAGTAAAGGGCCAGTTTCTGAAGTGGTGCAGCCAATAATCGCTGAGTTTGTTTCTCCACATTCTTCTTCTTCTTCTTCTTCTTTTTTTTTTTGACAGAGTAGACAGAGAGAGAGAGAGAGAAAGGTCTTCCTTTTCCGTTGGTTCACCCCCTCCCCCCAATGGCCGCTAAGGCCGGTGTGCTGCAGCTGGTGCACCGTGCCGATCTGAAGCCAGGAGCCAGGTGCTTCCTCCTGGTCTCCCATGTGGGTGCAGTGGCCCAAGCGCTTGGGGCATCCTCCACTGCCTTCCCGGGCCACAGCAGAGAGCTGGACTGGAAGAGGAGCAACCAGGACTAGAACCCGGTGTGCCAGCGCCGCAGGCGGAGGATTAGCCTAGTGAGCCGCGGTGCCGGTCTCTCCACATTCTTAACAATTGCCATTTCTTTTTTTAACATTGGGCATTCTGATGGTACTTTTCTTAAAGATTTATTTATTTATTGGAAAGGCAGAATTATAGAGAAATCTTCCATCTGCTGGTTCACTCCTCAAATGGCCAAAATGGCCGCAAAATACAGGGCTGGGCCAGACCAAAGCCAGGAGCGCAGAACGCCCATCATCCAGGCCTCCTACATAGGCGGCAGGGGCCCGAGCACTTCCGTCATCCGCTGCTGCTTTCCAGGCTCATTAGTAGAGGGGAGTTGGGTCGGGACTCGAACCAGTGTTCATAAGAGATGCCAGCATCGCAGGTGGTGGTTTAACCTGCTGCACCAACCACAACACTGGCCTTTCATTGTGGTATTTTTCTCCCTGTGGCTTTAATTTTAATTTCATCACCGACTAATGAAGACAACACCTTTTCATGTGTGTTGCCAAGATTCGTTTATTTATACAACTACACATGACTAAATCCCTGCTATATATAACATGTATAGAGATAACACATATACGTATAAAGCTAAAGTCCACCCAAGACAGTCCCTTCATAATCCCTTCCTTCCCAAGATTCCAAGGAGTTCGATGTGGTGGAGATGACCATTTACCTGGAGAGCCATCGTCTCCCTCTCCCTTAGTGAATGAACCTGGGTTGTAGCTGAGTCTATGGCCGCCCTCTTGAACTATTTTTCAACTTCCCATACACAATGAGTGTGGCCATGTGACAAAGATGATGTAACTTTCGGATCATGCCCATATTAAGAAGGGTCATGCCCTCCAGTTTGTCCCCTTCCTGCTGCCTAAACAGAGGACCTGGTGGTAGGAAATAGAAGCCACCATCTTTGATCATGAGATGGAAGACAAGATGTGTTGAGAATAACAGAACTGCGGGGTAGGAGCTAAGACACTCCTCCCCCCACGCCACCCTAACACACCGGATGTGGCTGACCAATCAGCCCTGTAGAGCTTAGAATTAAATTTGCATATTGAGCTATTGTTACTTTAACTTAACAAACCTGAATCTTGACAGAGAGTGACTTTAGAGTTGAGTGTTGAGTCTTGAGAAAGTGACACTTAAGCTGAGATCTTAACAGAAAGACACGGATACATACCCGGGAGCAAGACGTTCCAGGCAAGGGGGAGCATGTGTAAGGGCTCTGAGACCTTGCCAGCACTCTGCAGCTGTTTGATTGTGTCAGATCCCAGACAGTCCAACTCCCACGACCCCTGACTTAAACCACGGTGCCACACCAGCTCGCAATAAGCAGTAGCAAAATTATGGGTGTAACATCATGCTGTGATTTGCTCCAGGAATGGGAACCAGGACCTAAGGGCCCAGTTGCCTTCAGGCATCATGGTCTATGGGAGTGGTGGCCCTCTGGAGTGGGGACTTGGCACCTGGGGTGCTGGCCTGGTATTGGCTCCAGTCTTCGTTTTGTCTAGAGACAGTAATGGCTGGAAGGGTCTGAGTAGTCCTGTGGGATCTAGTTCCTGCACAGTCTGTCTCCTGCTATGCAGCCTGCTCTTGCTAGTAGTGATTTTATCCCTGGGCAGAGTTCAGCTTTTACAATCCGGTGAGGCTCGTCGGCATCACAGCTAGAAGACTGAACAAGACTGGACTTACTCCCCCCTCAGCGGTACCAGCTTGGACTACAGCTTGTCACCAATTTCCCAAGTGGGGAAAGGAGCTCCTGACCTGCTCCCTGCCCCACGTGCACTCTGCCAGTTCCCTCTGTCAGGGCCTCACAGCAAGCCATACTGAGGTTCTGGGAGCTCTGCCATTTTCCACCAACTCACTGGTGGAGAAGGAAATGACTGGTTTTCGGAACTGGATTGTGATAAGGACAGGTGTGGCTGGGGCCAAGGACAAAGGCTCTCAGGGAGGACTGCTCCCTCCTAGCTCTGGGTATTTGCGTCAGCCCGGCTTTGCTCTCAGGTGGGCTTCGCCACTTGGCTGCAACACAAGCCCCCGTAATCCTAGGCTTTAGTGATCCTGGAGACAGGGATCCATTCTGTCCCATCACTCACAGCAAATCTCTGGGCGCAGGTTACCTGGCTGACCTCTCAGCTCCGTCACTGTAGATGATGGTATGGTGGCTGGGGACACCATGGTCGCACACTTATTGAGTGCCCTTGGCCTAGTGACATGAGCCAAATCCTCACGTGGCACACTCGTTCTTGGAATAGTCTCAGAAGGCTGCTGTGGCCTTGGAGCCCCTGTGTAGGGCGGCCCTGGTCTCTGCCCCCAATCAGCTCCAGCCACACCAGCCGTGTATTCCCCTAGTTCCTCCTAGTCCCCAGTCCGTGCCCACCCATTTCCTCTGCTTGGAGTGCACTTCATAAGCACATCTTGGGGGCGGGGGGCAAATGCCAGTTCTTTGGGCTCAAATGCCTTCCCACCCACTCAGGTCAGGGAAACTCCTCATTCTGCTGTGTCCACTACTTGCTCCCTGAGGGGCACAGATACAGAGTTGTTTGCTTCCTTCGGTGTGTACCTGCAGGGCAGTGTCCCTAGTACAGAGCTGGGTCCTGTATTTGCCTGGCCGCAATGAGTCTGGGAATGGCTCTGAAGAACCTAACCATTTTCAGCAAGAAAGAGTTCAGGGTCCATAAGCTAAGACGGCTCAGGTTTCTGGTCTGGTCTTCCCATGGCCCGTCGACCTCACAGCTTGTCTCCATTGTGTGCTTCAGGCCGCCGGGTGGGAGAACCAGGCCCAGGCTCCCTGGGGAAGGGGAAGTTTTGGGTCGCCTTGAGCCCTGATTTTTGGCTGGTCTATTTCCAGAAGGCTTAGGACACGGTGAAATCATTCTTAAAAGTGAGCTGGCCACAGCCCTGGGGGGCACTGGTCTGAGTACAGGAGCTGCCAAGAGTTTCTCAATTGTAATTGGAAAATGGATTGTACTACTTTAAGGTCCAAACTGAAGTTCCTTTGGCCCTAGGGTCGGATTCGCTGTCACTCTGCAGATTGGCAGGTGGACTTGCACTTGGCCCCTTGCTAGCTGGATCTTACCTTTCACTAGGGGGAAATGTTATGCCTGTGTTAGTCTTGGAAGAATTGAAACCACCCTCCCTGCTCCAGCTGCTGGAGCCAGAAAGCCAGAGAGGCACGCGGCCTTGCTTCCTCTGTCCCCTTAACCGCCACCTGGATTTGCCGAGTCAGCAATATCTGCTAATTCTGCCTCCCAAACGTGTCCTGGAAATACCCGCCTCTTCCCGTCACTGCCACCTTCGCAGCCAAACGCAAGAGAAACTGGGGCAGGCCCAACTCCCGGCTGAGGTCCTGCAGATGGCCTCCGGGCAGATGCGAAACCCAATCGCAGCTTCCTCCAAGGTGCGGCATTGGGCCTGGCCGGCCCTCCCGGCCTGGTCCCCGCTTTCCTCTTCCTCATCCTGCCTTCACAGCCCTGCCAAGCCCCTCCCACTGCAGGGTCTCTGCACAAGCCGCCCTGGGGTTCTGTCCGGGGGTTTGCGCAGCCTCTGGTGCACCTCCCTCCTCTCTAAGGGTCTTTCCTTCCCGGCCACCTCTTGAGAAGAGCCCCACCCCCCAACCCCGCTTCCGTCTCAGACCTTTGCTTTCTTTTAGAGCACAGCACTGTTTGCACCTGCTTTCCTCAGTCTGCCCTCTTCTTGTCTCTCCCCCATTCTCTATGTGAATCCCACCGAGACAGAGCTGTGTTGCTCTGCCCCGGAGCCCAGCACCGAGCCTGGCACAGAGCCCAGGTCCTCAGCCTCCGGAAGACAAAGCCTTCCTGGCGGTGGCGTCTCCAGCATGCAGGGACTCCCTCTTCGCTTCTGGATTTTGTGCTCAATGTTTCTGCTCGCTAGTGAGTGACTCTCCTCGGGGCTGACGGCTGGGAGGAAAAGTGGAGATCTCGGGCAGCTTGTGGGGAACCGCCTCCCAGCGGGACTGCAGCAAAGCTCCACTCTAAGCGGGACACCTGCCCAGGCCTCAAGTGCCAGCACCCAGCTCTGCTGCCGGACGCCCCAAGCCTTCCGGAGCTTCTCAGCACCCCAGATCCAGCTGCAATCCTCTTCCCCTAAAGCTTCAAGCCCCTCTCCCGGGTTCCACCACGCCTGAGCCCGGGACTCATGGCTGCTTTCAAGCTGAAGCCATACAGCGGGAAGAGCTGGGATGGCAAAGATGAGCCCCAGCGCTGGCTGACGCAGGGTAGGGTGAGGATGTGGCTGGGAGCGGTCAGAGGTAGCAGCGCCTGGCAGAAACCACGGAGGGCCACTGTGCCCCCGCCAGCATGCGAGCAGGAAGAGGGCACAAGGGCACAGTTCTAAAAGCAGCATTTACTTTGGTTTCCACTTTGCCAAGGCCCCGGGAACTGTCTCAAGTTCTAGTTCTTGGGTCTGGCACACTTGCTCCGTCACTCCTCCTTCAGCCACTGCAACAGCTGCGGTGTGTAGTAGGTGATGATGATGTCGGCCCCTGTGTTGGGAGAGAGGCAGGCAGAGGGGGGAGAGGCAGGTGTCGGCGCCGAGCGCATATCGTCTATAGCTGAGGGCGGGTGGGGAGGAAGAAGGCACAGGCAGCCCACAATACAACACTGTGCCTGCCTTGGCCTGCTCTAGACCTTGGCCAGGTCATTTTCTCTCTCCGGGCCTCGGTTTGTCCCTGTCGGAAACGCACAGTGGGGGAAGCAGCTAAGCTGCCAGTCTGTCTCCCCTGCTGGTATACTCTACTAACTAAACCCGTGTCCCCTGATGGAGTCACACACGTATGTACATATTATCTCATTTAATCCTCAGGGCTACCACATCCCCGGGATCTCATTCCCAGCTCCTAGACAAGGACATGAGGATTGTCCAACCCCTTACATAGAAAAAGTAATAGAGGGCTCTGTGTTCTTGACTGCTCCGTGTTCTGTCGCCCACAGCCTGCCCTCAATCTATGTCAAACTGTGTCTGCTTTGGGCACTGTAATCTCCAGGCATAAGGCTCCAGGATGTCTTGTGACTTTGTTTCTCTGGGCAAAGTGCCTATCAGTCCCTGTGGCACAGGTCAGAAACCCGTCCCCTGCCTGCTTACCTGCCCTGCGGAAGGCGGTCATGGCCTCCAGGACGGCTGCCTTGAGATTAAATGCCCCGGCCTGGGCCCCGTGCCACAGCATGGCGAACTCTCCAGAGACGTGGTACACGGCGAGCGGGAGCTCAGGGTGCTGCAGGGAGGCCGCGGTGAGCACCCGGCAGGACGCAGAGGGTGGGGGAGCCTCTGGAGGGGCCCTGCCTGCCCAATCTGGGACCTGCTTAGGCCCCACGCCCCTAGTCACAGCTGCCAGCAGTCTGGCCCCATCCTTGGACTGATCAATCACAGCTGTTCAAAGGCTCCCGTGGGTCATGCCCCAAAAGGTCATGGTAGTTCCTGGGCAGCACAGGGAGGAGGGGATTCCTGGGCAGGGGCACATCGCTTCCAACTCTGAGGTCCCCCACTCTCAGCCTAAGGTCCCGAGTCTGTGGCCCAACTGTCCTGTCCCTCCCAGGCCCCGTCCCTGCTGCCTGCTCACCTTGACCTTCACCTCCCGCACAATGTCCAGGTAGGGCATACCCGGCTTCACCATGAGCATGTCGGCGCCTTCTCGTACATCCCGGTCCTAAGGGAGAAGGGAACGGCGTGGCGGTGGCAGTGCGAGGAAGGAGACGTGCTGGGGCCGGCTGGGAATCCAGGCCCGGTCACTCACCACTGCTCGCAGGGCCAGGCCTCGCGCTCCGGGCGGCAGCTGGTAGCAGCGGCGGTCTCCGAAAGCTGGGCTTGACTGAGCCGCATCCCTGCGAGGCAGAGGCCGCAGGGTGGGCTCCAGCTCTGGGCTACGGGGCTGGGGATTTCACTGCAAGCTCCGGCCCGTCCCACTCACCGGAAAGGTCCGTAGAAACAGGAAGCAAACTTGGCGCTGTAGCTCATCACTGACACCTGTGAGGAGGCAGTGCGGTCTGGGCTCAGCCAGCCCTCCTCCGGTGTCCCAGTGTGATGTGACAGGCAGGGAGGGGGCCGAGGCCGGCAAGCACAGTGCCTAGCCTTGTATTCTGGGCCTCGATTTCCCCCTCTGAGGTCAGTAGCTGACGGGGTTCCCCAAGGCCTGTCCTCAGTTCAGTGACTCTCTGTGGCTAAGGGGGCGGGGCCGCTCCAGGGTCCCTCACCGCCTCCCCACACCCCTCCGTGCACTCCCCACCCATACCCTGTTGCCAAGTCCGTGTGCCAGGAGGGCCTCCTTGATGGCTTCCACGCGTCCATCCATCATGTCTGACGGGGCTACCACCTGACACCCTGAGGGGCAGAGGGTGGCCTTCAGAGCGCTGGGGCCTCCCCCAGTGGCCACTCAGTGCCTGCGGTGCCCGGCCCCCAGGGGGCTCATTTACCTGCCTTGGCGTAGGCCAGGGCCACCTCTGCCAGCCGCTGGCGGCTCTCCTCCGCCTGGAATGCTCCGTTTTCACCCAGGAGCCCTGCAGGACAGGTGGCTGCCATTGGAGGGGCACCCTGGGCCCTGGGGAGAGGTGGGCAGTGGCGGGGTGGGTGGAGGGAGTGGAAGGGCTGGTGGAGGGAAGGGGCTCACCGCAGTGGCCATGGGAGGTGTAGGGGCACAGGCAGACGTCACAGGCCACCAGGAGGCTGGGGAAGGTCTTCCTCACCAGACGGACAGCCTCCACAGCCGGGGAGTCCTCCGAGTCAGCGCCAGAGCCCCTCTCGTCCTAGGGGTGGGGCAGACAACGCAGTGTGTGTTGGGAAGGCACGGCGGGCAGACACCGGGACGTGCCGCCAGGGGCCCATTTCTCCATTTCTTTCCTTACCATAGGACCCACCCCAGGAGGGACAGTCGGCTGGCTCTACTGGCAGGGGGGACAGAGCGGGAGCCTGGCCTCCCCGATCAGGGTGTCACAGCCCTACTTGGCTTCTTGACCCAACGCAGGTGCTGTCTTAGGGGCAGGGGCCATGTCTTTCCACCTGTGGCCCCAGGGCCAGCACACGGTGTGGCCAGTGTGGAACCTCGGCTGGGCCCCACCGGCTTCCCTTCTTAGCCCTGCATCCCTAGGATTCTTCACCTTGGGGACTCTGCTGGGGACGCCAAAGATCAGGACACTGCGCAGGCCTTCCTCCACCAGGGGTCGCAGCATCTCCTCCAGCCGGTTCACTCCGTACCTAGGCCGGGGCAGGGTGAGAGGCTGAAGGCAGCCAAGTGCCGGGCAAGGGTCCCCTGGCCCCTGTGCACATGGCAGCAGGAGGACTCAGGGCCCACCGGAAAGGCTGTGATGGGAATGCCCCACTGCACTGGAGGGGGCACTGCGGCCCCTAGGAGCAGAGCTATGGCACTCAGCCAGGGCAGGCTCCTCCCAGGTTCCCCTCCCACCTGAAGGTCCACTCCCTTGTGCGTCCACGCCTCTGGCGACGGGCGGCTCGTTACTCTATGAGGCTGCCTCTGGCTGCCTCTCCTATGGTAGAAGAGCTCTGGCCCTGGGGAAGCCTTCTCTTGACTGACCTGAAGTCTGCCTCTTGGCATCTTATACCTCCTGGCAGCTGCACCTGCAAAATCTCTCCCTCCCGCCGCCTTCCCCTTGCCCCCCAGCCCCCACGTCTCCTACCTGGCCACTCCTGGGAGGCTGTTGATGGGCTGCACGTCATCGGGAACATCCCTGCAAGAGCGGGGGTGGGCTATGGATCGGGAGCCGTGGGAGGGACCGGTGGCGAGCGGGTGACTTGGGGGGGATGGATGGGAAGCTGGGCAGGAGTATGGGGGTGGAGATGGCGGGAGGAGGGTGGGATCCAGTGTCTGGCTCCCCTGCCCGGCCAAGCCCAGGGCCTGAAATAATAATAGGAACAAGAATCACAGTGGCGGTAAGAGCAACTGCACCCGCAAGAACAGCAAGCACAGGAAGGAGCCACGTGGCTGAGAGCTTGGCCTCTGCAGTCGGCAGGGCCTGCTTTCCTATCTCAGCCGCTCGTGAGTGACCTTCACCGGGTACTGTCCTAGGCTCTGCTGGTGCAACAGCGGACAAAACAGACAAAATCCCTCCGGCATGAGTTACCCTCTAGGGGGAATCAGCGCGACACCTTTCTCAGGCGGCTGCTGTCGGGACGGAACGGGACTGGATACGGGTGCCCTGCCTAGCACCTGGCACGCAAAGGCCTCAGAAACACCTGTGGTTGCCATGAAAGCACTTCAGCAAGTGTTTTGTGGAAAAACGAAACAAGAAGATGTTTACTTTGGTGCAAAAAAATTTGAAATCCAGATAGTTTTTTCATAAAAAAAGAGCCATTGTATGCATGGATTTAAACATTTTTTGTACCAAAATAAACTTTTTTTTTCATCTACTTGAAAAGTACAGCAACAGAAAGAGAGAGAGGGCAAGTCAGAGAGAAAGACAGAGAGAGAGAGAGATTTGTGTCCATTGGTTCACACCCCAAATGCCTGCAACAGCCGGGGCTGGGCCAGGCTGAAGCCAGGAGCCTGGAGCTCCATCCAGGTCTCCCATGCAAGGACACAAGCACGTGACCCATCATGCGCTGCCTCCCAGGGTGCATTAGCAGGGAGCTGGAATCAGAAGCAGAGTAACGGGGACTCAAACTGTCACTCTGGCACGGGGAGGAACATTCGGCCTGCAGGCCACATAAGGCTGGCCAAATCATTTGGTCTGGCCCTGCCAAGGCAACTACAGGTGGGACCTAAAATACAGTAAACCTAGAGCAGGCTAAAGTTTAAGCTGATAATATGGCCTGCGAGTGATGTGATAAATACCCAAATGGCTCTTGGCAGAAAAAAAGTTCCCTACCGCTGTGACATGAGATTCGTGTGTCCCAAGCAGTAGCTTAACCCACTGCTCCACAAGCCTGCCTCTCAACTTACCATTTTTTAAATTAATTTATTTTATTTATTTGAAAGGGGGAGAGAGGGGGAGGGGGAGAGAGGGAGAGAGAGAGAGAGAATGAATACCTTCCATGCACTGGTTTACAAATGGCTGCAATAGCGAGGGCTGGGCTAGGCCTAAGCCACAAGCCAGGAACTCTACCTGAGTCTCCCAGTGGGTGGCAGGGGCCCGCGTAGTAGGGCCATCTTCCACTGCCTTTTCAGTTGCAGTAGCAGGGAGCTGGATGGGACTAGAAGGTGCCAGGACTCGAACTGGGGCTCCCAAATGGGAAGCCGGAGTCGCAAGCAGTGGCCTAACCTACAGTATCTATGCTAGCCCCTCAGCTTATTTTTTAATTCCCTTTCCCGCAAACCATTAGAAGTACCCTGGTGCTATTGATCACTGCAGCCGACTGTCACCTCTTCACGGACACAGCACTTTAGAACCACAGAGCGTCTTCTCAGCTTCTGTCGTAACTGCAGAAGCTCGGGATGGCACGTGAGGCTCAGTGTTCCGATTCTTCAAATGGGCTGCCTGAGTTCTGTCCTAAGACTCCTACCCCTAACCAGCAGGCCACTTCCGATACCTTGACTTTCAAGCTGACAGTCCACTGCACCCTGCCCCACCGTGCCCAGCAATACCGATGCCCACTCCAGGGGGCCTCCCCCCCCCCATCACGGGCCTGGCCCATTCCTGGGGACTCACGTGACGAAGATGGGGTAGATGAGGTTGGAGGCACTGAGGGTGGTGCTGGCTGTCTGCCAGCTCCGGAGCAGCGGGTGGAAGTAGCCGCTGTGCAGAACGGACTGGGGCTGCATGGCGTGGGCCGGGGCAGGGGCCCAGGACACTCAGCTGCTTGGGACGAGGCTCCTGGGGCGTGTGCTGCCTGCTCAGCTCTGTCGGCGAAGGGGGAGTGGGGGAACACTTGAGACAAGGTCCCTCTCCCCAGGAGATGGTTACACCTGGAAGACAGGTCTTCCCAAGATGCCTGCCTCCCCTCTTTCTAGCCCAGTCTAGCTGTGCACCCTGTAGTTCACTGATCCCTGCTGGTCTATGACAGACGACTGGAGAAACAAAGGTAAGCCTAATGTAGAAGCTTTCATAGCAATTACAATCTCATGGTATAAAATTTTATATGACTGCTTGTTAAAAAAGAATACTTTTTTCCTTGTAATTTATTTTAGCAAAGCTTCAGTGGGTTAGAGAGAGAGAGAGAGAGAGAACAGATCCTTCCCTATGCATAGTCGGAGAATCATGGACCTACCCACCATTTAAATTCTATTTATTGCATGGGAAGTACCCATGTTCGAGGCAGAAACTTGACGCAAGTGCAGATAAGCAGGAAGAGAAAACTCCCCTGTGATTCTCCCCCGAAGCACCGTTCACATGTTGGCACATGGACTTCTGTCAGGCACCACACACGTTAAGAGACAAGCCAGCACCATGCGCAGACACCTGCACGCATGCGCCCTCCCCTGCCACCACCCAGCGGGGCTGCTGCAGCTTTTCCAGTCCAAAGAAGCTTCCTTGCATCATCCAAAGCACAAGCTACACCTTCTTGCTCTGCCCACCTGGTTCTTGCACCGGGAAGACTTGTGATTTCTCCACAACCTCCCCGTACCCGACTCTACCAGGTTCTCCCCTCCCTGCGGAGGCATCCTCCTTGCCCAACCTCTCTTATATAACAGTTGTGTATAGACCTGTCTTATCTGGGGGCAGGAGACAGAGCCTCTGCAGGGCAGGGGCCAGGCTTAGCTCAGGTCCCCTCCCCCACTGCACTCTGCCCCCAGGCTATCTGGCTCGCCCAGTAAACACTTGATCACGTGAAGCCCAAGACAACATGCTCTGCACGCCAACTCAGTGACATAAGCAGGAGGGAGCCGGGGTGTGCGCGCTTACATCTTGAGCACCTACTGTGTGCCAGGCCATGCAGATTTCTTGAGTTTGAGATTTCTTGAGTTTGTGCTCCAGGCCTGGGAGGTCAGGCTGACAGAGCCCAGCCACAAATGTACCGTGGCCCCTCCCCTGTGTGAATTACGCCAGAAGGCGAGGGCAGGGGCTTGAACTTGGCTTTGCAGCATGGGTAGGTTTAGCTTGGTAAAGGGAAAGAGAATGGGGTTCCTGCAGTCAGAGAAGGAAAAGGCCAGATGGGGAAGACGGGAGGAGCAGGTGAGCGCGTGTGTGGGTGGGAGGGAGGGGGAGCTTCAGGACTGAAGCCCAGGGAATTTTCCTGAGCAGGGAGAGGCGTGGCTTAGCCAAAACCTGCCTGGAGGAAGAATCCTGGAGATGGAGCACTGCAGAGTAGCCAGGAAGCAGTGAGCCCAGGGCCTGGGGGTCAGTGGGGGTGGAGAGGAAGGGCCCTCTTATCAGGGCCAAGAGGCAGTCTCTTAGGGCGGATGCTCTGAGCTTGCAGGCCCGGGCAGCATGAAAGGACAGGAAGGGGGGGGGGGGGTGACCACGCTCAGAGAGGCGGTGCAGAGCTGTGTCTCGAGTCTCCCTTCTGGAGATGCCTAAGGAATACTCAGTAGTCAAGGAGGGAAACGAAAATGAGAAGCGGAAAATCGGGCAGCCAGGCCCGAGTCCGGATGTTCCTTTGTACAAATGGGACCTCAAGGTCCAGAGATGGGCAGGGACTTACTCAAGGTCGCCCAGCAAGTTAGAGGGTAAAACAGCAGGACCAGAGGCCTGCTGTGTTCTAGAAGTGCCCTGATCTGACTTTCTCCTGTTTCTCAGGACCCCCGACCAGCCCAGGGGCCCCGTTTTATCTGGTCTTCCTCCTTGGTGGGGTTGGCATTATCAGGAGCCCCACGGGGACCCACCCTACTACCACACCCCTGGGTGGGCCTCCCCAGAGATGTCTCTGCTCCTAAACAGACAGGGGGGTCCCGACTGCCCATTTTGTGTAAGATTTCGCTCCCACATCTGGCAGGAGTAAGCCCAGCTCAGAGGGGCTAGGTCGCCTGTTGAAGATCACCCAGCTGGCTCACGACCGAGGCAGCAGCTGAATTGGTCCTAGATGCCAAATGCAGGGTTTTATGTACTATATGCCTTGATGCTGGTTAAACACTTGATTCACTGCCCACACTGTCTCCACTCTGGGTGACAGAAAAGCACACTGAGGGTTTTGTTATGCACAGGGCCCTGGACTGGCTGCTTCAATGATCTCACTGAATTGCAAGAATTGTCCTTTTAGGGGCAGAGCAATGGAGGCTCAAAGAGGTGCGGTGATGGGGTCCATGTCATTTTGCTGGAGTCGGGTCAGGTTTTGAAGCCAGGCCTGGGATTCACTTCCCAGAGCACAACCTTCGCAGCTTCTGGACCCCTGGGGCCTCTACTCCCCACCATCAGCTTCCAGGGGGCTGAGAGGACAAATGCCTGTCACTGGTCTCAGTCTGGCTTCACACATTTCACCCAAGGAAGAACTGGGGAGGGCTCGCCAGAGCGCTTCTGGGGAGCAGCATCTACCAGGACTCCTTTTATTTATTTATTTTTTAATTCTAGTATTTAGAAGGCAATTTCAGAAATGGGGGTGAGAGCTGTAAAAGTCCCACAACACTGAGCCTATTCGGCCCTTTGCATCCGAACGCGGAAACGGGGTGCAGCGAGGCAGGGGGCCTTCTCTGAGATCACACAATGAGGTGCACAGCCGGGAACTGACCCTGAGGCTCTGCCTTCTAGCCCAGTGCTCTGTCACCCACATCACACAGGCGCTCAAGTAACACCTGGGGAGCGGCCAGATGCTTCCCAAGGCACACCTCTGTCCTGCTGGGCCAGGTCCAGCCTGGGGCCTTGCTCTGTGAAAAGTCCCTCGAAGTTTGGGAGATTTTTTCACATGCAGGGAGGGCACCGCTCCCCAGCTAAGGAGGCTTCCAAACCCCAACTAAGATCCTGTGGCGCCCAGTGAAGACAGAAGCCAGCCTCATGGGGCCCTGCACCTCTGCTCGGTCCGGTCAGGGCAGGTGAGTGGTGCGGGAAAGCAGAGGAACGCGGTACAGAAAAACTGTTTCCAGGCCAGTCAGTCCCAGGTCTGGGCTGGGCTGTGCGGTGCAACTCGGTGCAAGCTCACTGGCCTTCACTGTGCGACCTATGCAATCTATAAAATGGGTAGATCCCATGTGCAAGGCTGTGGGGAAGACTACAGATAGCGAGGAGGTATGTGTCTGGCACCAAGAACGTGTGGCTAATTTTATTTGGAGGAGATGCCAGTGCGTGGAGTAGAGGGGTGGCCCTGGTGCGGTGGGAGGGAGTTCTGTCTCTAGGGCTCAAGGACAGCATCACAGAACAGGGGGCAGGGAAGTGTTTCCCACACTGCCTGTGCCTCCTCCCTTACATCCCCCACCTGACAGCAGCTAACTCGGGCCCTGAGAGCTGCCCCAGGTGGGCTGAGCCCTCATGGGCCCTGCTGAGGATTCCAGACTCTGTGCATTTGCCCAGGGAGGATTGGTAGCTGCTGCCAACTCTGGCAGGCTCTGCCGCTGGCTGCGGAGGAGGCAGTTGGGAGGCCAGCTAGGGAGAAGGTGGCCGGGGCCAGCAAACCCAGATTCCCAGGAGGGCCTAGGACGGCAGCTGTTGGACAGTTCTGAGAAGCGGCGGACTGGGCAGCCTGTTCAGTCACCTGCACTTCCCGACTGTGCACCCTGTGTGCTGGGTGCCGCGCTAGACACAGGAGCTAAAGAGAAAAACAAGACTCTGGCTTTGTCCTGGGGGCTTCGAATGAGCCTGATCTGCTCTGGGTTTAGCCATCTGGAGCTGGAAGGAAGAGCTGCCATCTGCACAGACTCTTAGAACGTCCCGGCTAAGAGGCAGCTGTGCACATCACTGAGACATGATGAAATGGCTCAGAGACGGGCAGACACTGGCTTGGGGTCACTCTGCATTCAGACCGGATCTGTCTCCAGCAGCCCAGTCCTCAATGCTCAGCACGACTTTTTGATACTTTAAGGACACATTCCACAGTTGCTCCCCATAGCTGGGCTGGCGGCGGGGGAGGGAACCCTGACACAGGATGGTTTAGCTTTGGAGTGGGACGAACACAAATCCTGGTTCTGTCTCTTCCCGGCTGCGGGACCTCAGTTTCCTCATTTGGTAAACGGGAGGGCTTGAGGCGACCTCAACGGGCTCCTGATAGGGGGTTCTCGGGCCAAGGCACGCATGCAACGGCGAGCACAAAGCGGCTGTTACTGTTCTCCCTCCCCCATGCTGCGAAGCGCCTCGGGCTCGGGGCTGACGGAGACTGCCCCAGCGATCTCCCAGACGAAACGGGGAGCCCGCAGCAGGACCCTGCAGCCCAGATGGGGGTCCCAGGAGAGCCGCTTCCCCGCCGCACCGCCGGCGGCGCTTCGGGAGCAAGGGAGTCTTGGTGCCACAGCCCCCATCGCGCCCCGGAGCCGCCCTCCCAGTCCGCCATCTCCCCGGGTGGGACCCTCAGCTCACCTGCCTCCCGGAGAGATCACGGACTCGGCTCCTGCCACCGCAGTTCTACGTTCTAGTACCCGGGGCCCACGTGGGGGCGGGGCAGCTCACCCGGAAGCAGCACCCCCACGGCCCGCCCCCTTAGGGCAGCCCCGCCCCGGGGAGGACCCGCCCACAACAGTAGAGCTGGCCAATCGGGTGTGGAGGGGGCCTGACGGCCCGCCTTCCCGGGCTCGGCCGGCGCAGGGCCCGCGCTTGGGCGGGGAGAGCCCACGTGGGAGCGCCTGACCCGAGCTGGCTGGACAGTGCGTGAGAGCCTGCCTCCAAGGCAGTCCCAGCGCGGGCTGAGCTTGGCGGGGGTTCTCGTCCTAGCCCGGAGCAAACTTGGCGCTGGTTAGTTGTTGAAAGAAAAATTTGATGACGAAGATACTAAAACAACACCGTAATGCCTAACACAGTAGCTGGGTCCGTTTTTTGCGGACTGAGCATTTTATAGTGGGTGAGTTCAGCGCCGTGGGATTTTCTCTGCAATGCCTGATAACTGTGCTCCTTCAACCCACAGGGGTAACTGCTACTCATTTTTCCCAGTTCAGACCCCTGCCCAGCATTCCTTTCACAACACCTGTTCCCTCTCTGAGCTTCTAACTAAAAATAATCAGGACCCATGTATTTCTTAGAGCTGGAACCTGGTAGCAAAATAGAAATGTTGCCGGTCCATTTTTCCCATGCCTTGTTCTGGACTGGAAGATCTTTTCCCTTTAAAAATAATTTTACCTTCATCTTTCATCCACAAAATATTGTGATGAGAATATAAGTCTTGAACATAATGTGGGATAAAGAGTCAGACACAAGAGTACATATTTGGTTTCTATGAATTAAAGCCAGGCAAGATGACTCTGTGCTGTTAGAAGCTGGAACACCAATTGTCACTGGGGAGATGGGCAGGGCTAAAAGGGAGAGTGATGGGTCTTTCTCAGGGGGTTGGCAGTGTTTATCAGGGAGTGAGTTACATGGATATGGTTAGTTGGTTAACATTCATCAAACTTTACACTTACTTGCCCCTTTTAGTATTAATATTATACCACAATAAAAAGTTAAGCCAGTTGTGAGTGCCTGCCAAGCAGGAGCATGGTATTAGACTAAATGCCATGGAGAAAAGAAAGGAGACCCAAAGCAGGTGGGTGGTTTGCAAGGTGCTGGGAAGATGAGGGCATGGGAATAACTACTTAATGTGTACAGAGGGATGGAGATATTTTGAAACTAGATAGAGGGTATGGTTGCACAACATTGTGAATGTATGAAATGCTACCCCATGTTTGCTTAAAAATGGTTAACTTGGGGCAGGTGTTGTGGTGCAGCAGGTTAAGCCCCAGCTTGGAATACTTGCATCACATACTGGAAGGCTTGGGATAGAATCCTGCCTTTGTTTCCAAGCCAACTTCCTGCTAATGAGCCTGGGGGTAGCAGATGATGGCTCAAGTACTTGATCCCTGCTACCCACATGAGAACCCAGATGGAGTTCTGTGTTCCTGGCTTCAGCTGACCCAGTCCTGGCTGTTGCAGACATTTGGGGAGTGAACCAGTGGATGTAACCTCTGTCTTTGTCATTCTGCCTTTGAAATAAAGAAACTTAAAAAAAAAAATGGTTTTTGTTCCATGAATTTCATCATAACTTTATTTTTTAAAAATATTTATTTCAAAAGGCAGAGTGACGCAGAGAAAGATCTTTCTGTCTGCTGGTTCACTCCCCATATGCCCCAAGCAGCTATATAACTTGTTGCTACATGTGCCTGTTCTTCATCTTAGGCTTAAAAAGTGAGCTCACTTCCAATTTTTGTTCGGACATTTTTATAGAAAGTTTGTTAGTAGTAAAACAGGTGCAAGGCCAGTGCTATAGTATAGATTAAGCCTCCGCCTGTGTTCTGGTATCCCATATGGGCACTGCTCAAGTCTAGCTCTCTGCTTGTGGCCTGGGAAAGATGGGAAGATGGCCCAAGTGTCTGAGCCCTGCAACCACATGGGAGACTCGGAAGAAGCTCCTGGCTTCAGACTGGCCCAGCTCCTGCCATTGTGGCCATTTGGGGAGTGAATCACAGGATGAAAGACACACCCCCAGCTCCCGCTTTCCGTCTATATTACACGTTTCTTAGTTTTGACAAAGGCACCATGGTTTATGCAGTACGTGAACACAGGGAAAGTTGAGTGAAGAGTATGAGATTCCTGCAATTCTGTGAAACTTTTCTGTAAGACTGTTCCAAAGTTTGTTTGTTAAAATAAAACAGAAGCACAGCTGAAGGCCACCGGGACCCCAACAGGATCCCCATTCTTGTACATTGGTGCGATCTTGGGCAGGTCCCCTCGCTCCAAAGAGCCTTTCACCCGTCAGTGAGAGGTCTGGGGAGTGAACCAGCAGATACAAGACCTGGCTCTCTGCAACTCTGCCTCTCACATAAATCAATCAATCTAAAAACAAAAAACCAAAAACCTGTAGTTTTAAGCCAAATATTTCTAAGGAAAAAAATTTTTTTTTTTGGTGTAAGATTGGTGAGGAGGGGCAGGATGGATGGAGTTATAATGCAGTTCTTTTGGGATTCACTCCTGACAGGTGCAGTCTTATGATGGAGTAGCAGAATAGATGGAACGAGCTGTCCTTACGCAGGGCTTGTGTAACTGGTTTGTTTGACAGGAAGCAGGGTTGGGGGGAGGACTGTAACGCAGCCATGTTCCAGAAGGTTCACTTGGCTAGTACAGAGGGGAAGCAGAGATGAGGCAGGAAACTCAGCTCAAAGGAAGCCACAGGAGTCCAGATGGGACTTGGCTTAGCCTACAGCGGTGCTCATGGGAATTATGAAAGGATGTTTCTGCTGTGGACAGGGAAAAACCCATTGGATCAACTGACCGTGAAAACCTGCATACAGTTCTTCAAAAAAATATTTATTTGAAAGAGTTAGGGACAGAGAGTGATCTTGCAACCTCTGGCTCACACCCTACATGGCTGCAACAGCCAGGGCTGGGCCAAGCCAAAGCCAGGAGCCAGGAGCTTCTTCCAGGCCTCCCACATTGGTGGCAGGGGCCCAAGCACCTGTGCCATCTACTGCTGCCTTCCTAGGCCATTAGCAGGGAGCTGGATCGGAAGTGGAGCAGCTGTGTCTCAAACCAGGGCCCACATGGGATGCTGGCAAGGCAGGTGGTGGCTCTACCCACGAAGCTACAATGCCAGCCCCGATATGCATGAACTTTTTATGATTTGAAAAGACTGCGTAGGTTAGAGTGCGGTTAGGAGCAGTGTGGTTAAAAGGTAATGAGGGTGACAGCAGGGCTGCTTCCCAGGGTCTAAGAGGTAGTTTTGGCAGGCATTCGGAACAGCGCCAGACGCAGTGGGAGCTCAGGAAGTGGCGTCGCTGGCTTTCTAAGGTGCCAGCCATGATCAGGCTCGCGCCAGCTGAGCAGCAGCACCCTTGCCTGTGAGCGAGCGGCATCTGCTGGCCGCCAGCGGTGATGCAGGCTCCCGTGTTTCCAAGATCTGGCCCGGGGATCACACCCCAGACACTGTATGGGGACTTGATCAGTGGCTCCTCTCCAAAAGCACACGGGGAACACGCAGGCGTCATCTCTTCTAACAAGAACGTTCTTTATTCGTACAAAGCATTACAATCTTCTCAACAGCCATCACTCATTGAACGCCTCCCTGTGTTCATTTAACAAGTTGACAGTGTCAGACTACACTTCCCTACCTGTCAAACCCAAGCGCTCAACCTGCAAACAGAACAGTGCTTGTAGCACTGACCCAAAAGAGAGAAAGGCTCAGAGAGGCCAACAGGGGTGCTTTAGAAGCAGCTCGGGGGCACGGCTGGTGGGCCAGCCATTACATTCCTGAGCGCCATCTGACTGCCCTAAAGGGTTTGTATGACATTCTTTTTAAAAGCCGAGAGATTAGAACTAAGAAAGCAGAAGGACTTGCACTTTGGAATACTAAGCAGACTGTCAAAGTTCCCAGACTGGCAGGACTGAGAGAGAAAGTGGAAATGAGAAGAGCCACAGGAGCGGAGGGAGAGCTGTGCCTAGAGGGGAGACGGTCTGGAACTCTCCGTGAACTGAAGGAGGACGCTCAGGCCCCAGCCCGGGAGGCGGGCTTGGCCTCCAGCAGGTTCTCAAGTGCACATGGCGAAGGCAGTGAGGCGCCTGCTCCGTAAGACCCCGGCGTCCCTGCCTGCCTGCCTGTGGTCTCCACTGTTCAATCCGGAGCGCGTGAGCTCAGAGCGCGGCGCCCGGCCCGGCCCGCCCCAGGCAGGCTGCCTAAGGCACACAGATGAGCTCCAGGGTGAGCGGGTCTAACAGAATCCACTCCCACGGATGTTCCTGCCAAGGGGAGAGACAACAGAACAGATTTCTTTAATCCTCCAGTTCTCTTAGCAGTGTCCTAAAGCCAACCGCCTGACCACTTCACGGGTTTCCACGGCCACATCGTGTGCAAGGAAGCCCAGCTTTCTGGAGCCTCATGGCCTCTGAGACTTGGAACACAGCAGGCAGCAGGGGAATTACGACTCTCTTCAGGGGTAGGAGGACTGGGGGTCAAAACCTACCCAGCCATACATGTAAGCCAACACGAGAGATCACACTGACTAACGGAGCGAGCTGTTCAGTGACGACCGCCCGCTCAAGGAAGCGGCACAGGGCTGTGCCAGGCGGCTGCGCGGCGTCGGGAGCGCCGGTTCGGCTGGCGGCCTGCATCTGCTCCAGCACTCCAGCCCGGGGCAAAGCAGCGCACAAACACGGAGCCCACGGCCACCGCCCGCCTGCCTCCCGCCGCCCACCTGCCTCCCGAGGTCCAGACTCCCGCAGCACTCAGTTGTCAATCTCCTCCTCTTCATTCTGCTCTTCTTCCTCCAGCCTCTCCTCATCTTCATCGTTGTCCTCGTCCCTGCTCTTGTCCGGCTCTTCCGAATCCGCCTTTTTGTCTTTGTCTTTCTTCTTCTGTTCCGAAGCTTCCTTCTTGCCCCTCTGCTCCCGCCTATAGGCTGCAGGAAGAGGGGCGGGGTTAGGAGACAGGGCTGGGGGAGACAAGCGGGGACCGCAGCCGGCAGCATCACTGGACAGCTGGAAAAACCAAGGGACACGAGCAGAAAAGGACCTGGCGAGCAGCACCGAGAGGTCTCGGGTGGTGCCACTGAACTACGTCCGGTCACATCCGGTACTGGCTTTCTGGGCCACTCTTTCACAGTCCCAGGGCCACATCAACAGGTCACCCGTCTTCCATGTGGTTTGGGAAACAGAAGGGTACGGGCAGGCACTGGGGGCAGGGATTAAGGCGCAGCTCGGAACGCACGCATCCCATACCTGTACGGGAGTGCCTGGTTTGAGTCCTGGCTCCGCCACTTTAGAGCCAGCCTCCTGCCGGAACACCTTGGATGGCGCAAATACTTGGGGCCCTGCTCCCCACGTGGAAGACCCAGAGGAAGGGCAGGGGTCCGGCCCGGCCCGGCCCGGCCATAGCTAACCTGGGCATTTGGGGAGTGAACCGGAGGGCGGAAGATCTCGCTGTGTTTAACGATCTCTCTCTCTCTGCCTTCCAAATAAAGTGAAGAAGAAGAGAAGCCACGCGGGGGTCGTTACCTTCCAGGGCCTCCTTCAGCGGGGCGACGAACCTCTGGAACTCCATCTCCTCCATGGCGGACAGCACGTCGCTGGCATTCAGGGTCTTGCGTTTCCCTTTCATCGCGAAGTTGTTGGCACTGAAACAAAGCAAAAAGGGCTCTAAACGGCTGCCCCCTTCCCTCTTTAGGACGCGAAAAGGGGCACCCAGGGGTGGGAAGGGAGAACCCAGGCACATCTTGGCCGTACAGATGTTTGCGTAACCTGCGTAAACCCTGCCCTTGCCCGTACCTAAGTCTGCTGTTCGAACAGACCCGGGAAGACCCGGGAGGGGGGTTTACATGGGTCCCAGACCACAACTGCCAGCAGCGGTTCCCGGTGCCTCCCCCCCACCCTCCAGGCCTTAGACCCAGCCGGACGCCGGCTCGCTCTGTCCTGCTCACCACGATGTGGCGTACAGCACGAAGACGCTGGCGGCGCGTGAGATGGCGCTCCGGGCCTCCTTGGAGATGTTGACACCTTCCGGGAGCTGTGATGACGGCGGGAGTGAGCAAAGCCGCCGGCCCAGGACCTGCTTCCCTTCTGCCCGCTCGTCCGCCCCCGGCCCATCGCCAGCCCGAGCTGCTCACCGCCTCCTTGATGATCCTGGTGATTACGGCGTTGGGCAGGTTTAAGTCCTCGGGCCTCTCTGCCATGGCCGCGGTCGAGGCCTGAGTCTGAGCCTAGGGCCTCCTCCCCAGGTACCTCCAGCGTCCGGACTTCCCGCGCCGCTGCTGTCTGACCCTCCGAGGCTTCCGTTCCGCCTCACGTAGGCCGCACCGTGTCCCACAGTGCCCCGCGCCCCCAGCCTTCCTCCTACGCCAGCCCCGCCTCTCCACCTCAAGACGCTTTGCACCCGAACTTTTTGCGCTCGTAGCGGTTTTGGCTCGCTGGATCTTTCGGTCAGCGCCCACCGTACGCCGCACGTTCTTCCTCAGAAGAGTGTCTCTGCTTCACGCTCCCGCTACGTCCAGAGCTTTCGCCTCGAACTAAGTATGGCCCACGGAGGCTTCCGTCCGAGCCCCATCGTGCTCTGCGCCGTTGCTTGGCGACGGAGCGGCCTCGCGCCTCGCGTGGGAGACGGAGGCGTGGAGCCGAGGCGGCTGGGTGGGGCCCCTCCGGACGAGAGGCGGGGCCTGGTGAGCCATTACCGCCGAGCTCCTCGCCGGGCGGGGCTGCGTTGGGCCCCTGGATTTCGGGAACCCTCGGGGTTTCATCTTTGCCGTGGTCCCGAGGAGCCGGGACCCTGCGAGGCGGAACCGCTCCCTCCCGACAGCCACAGTGTTTTTCCTGTTCCAGAACGCAGCGGGGAATCTTTCTTCAGCCCAGCGCTTGCCGATGTCCATCCATCTTTCCGCCCCTCACGGCGCTGTGCTAATCCTTACCAAGGATAGGTGTTAGCTAGGCTTTTTTGGGGAGTTACCTTTTTTTTCCCTTGAGCTCTTGTTCACAGCGGGATGCGCCTGACCAGACTTAGAGGTTCATTTCGGGCTGGGCAGGAAAGGGCGGGAGCAGCCGCTTTTAAAATACTGCATCGTCCCATTTAAAACAGCCTTGTTAAAATTGCGTTTAGTTTTAGTTCATTACATTGTGTGTCGTACACCTTTCCCAGGCAAAATCATACCCAAGGGTTTCTTCTTCTTCCTCTTCCTCTTCTGTAATTAACAAATCTTTTTTATTTGGGAAGAGAGAGAGGAATCTTACATCAGGTTCAGTCCCCAGATGCTGGCCAATGGGTGGTGAGCCAGGTGGAAGCCAGGAGCCTAGAACTCAATCCAGGTCTCCCACGTGGATGGCCAGGACCCAACTACTTAAGATTTAGATATTTGATATATATATATGTGCATATATATATATATATATAAAAGAGAAAGCGAAGGAGATCTCCCATCTGCTGATTCACTCCTCAAATGGCTGTGCCCAGCTGGGCCAGGATGAAGCCAGGAGCCCCTACGTGGGTGCAGGGGCCCGAGCATTTGAGCCATCCTCAGCTGCTGTCCCAGGTACATTAGCAGGGAGCGGGATCAGAAGTGGAGCAGCCGGCACTGGAACCGGTACCCATATGGGATGCTGGCACTGCAGGTGGCGGCTTTCCCCACGACACTGCGGCTCCTGCAGTGGCACTTCAAGTTGTATTCCTTTCACATTAGGTATGTGGAAATTCTTACTGCCACTGAGAACTAATCCAGTTGTTTTTTTCCCCTTGAAACATGCTGTCTCAAATTTTTCTTGCTTTTGATGGATACATGATTAGAGCGAGATACTTCCCTATTAGAAAAACAGCAGAGCACATGCCATGGTAAAAGGCAACCAAACTTGAGCTAGAGACCAGGACCTCGTGGGGGTCCTACTGTACTTGGCTAGGGCAGACTGGGCGTAGAGATGCCAGGAGCTGGAACGCTTCAGCCAATTGCTGTGTAGTTGGAATTGGGCCCAGTGTTGTCAGATGTTTTGATCTGTAAGAGGAGCCAGAAATCTGGATATTAGGGACTATTTCGATTTTTGGTAGGCTCAAAGTGCCTGCCAAACTAAGCAGGTCAGGTTGGGTACAATCCAAGGCCAATAGTTCGCTGTCTTTGATCTGACAAGGTGTTCAGAACATGGTTTGCTTATCAGTGTTCTCCGTGCCCCAAACGAGCCCTCTCATATCTTTGGTAGTCAATAAACATGTTGGATAAAAGAAAGAAGAAGTGGACACTGTCCTTAAAAAGCATTAGGGATGGAGTGGTAGTGATTGCCTGAAACGTCTGCAGAGGGAAGAAGATTCTGAGCACCCATAATACCAGCAATTCAAGTGTATTATCTTATTTAACGATTCCACAGTTCTGCTTAGGGGTTCACACGCACACACACACACACACACACACACAGCCAGCCGCCTGCCCCAACCACACACGTTACGTGAGGAAACAGGCTAAGATGAAGTCACTTGCCTAAGACCTTATGCTTACAGCCAGTAAATGAAAAAGTAATGACCTCCGAAGCAACTACAAGTCTACTGATTTGCTATTTGAGTGTTCAAACCCATGCATTGCTGGGATTTTGCCTGCATGGGAATCAGCATGGGGGTAAGTCTGCAGAAATGTGGAATTAAAAGATAGGTTTATTTTGGAGCAAAATATTTTCAAACCCATGTGTAGTTTTTTCATAGTTCTCATTTTTCATAAAAACTTTGAAGAATCTCTGCATGGATTTCAAAATGATTTTGCACTAAAGAACGTCTCTTTTAATGCCATTTTTCATGAACATTTTGAAGTACCCTCATACTGGAAAAGGAAGCCTGCCTTCCCAAGGTTTGAGTCATCTAAAGTGATTGTATGACTACATTGGTTTTAATTTAAGGCTTTTGGAGATAATGGCACCTTCTCCCTGATCATTGACTAAGGAGAACTGGAAATGATGCTAATGCTTATTTTAGCCTATATGTCAAGCCTTTAATATTTATTAACTAATTTGGTAATGTCTGTTTAATAGGCTTATCCCCATTTTACATACGAGGAAACTGAGGCTCAGATTAAAGTCCCAGACCACTCAGATATTAAATGAATGACCAATTAGGAGGAGACCTTCTGAACTCCGTCCCCAAACTCTTATGTCGCTCTGAGATGTTTTCATGCCTGTTTATTTCCCAACCTTTACTTATCCAATGACCATTTACCAATGAAAGTTCAGTAGAAATATTTTGTGCATTGAGTCCAAATACTGCATGGTTTATGTGTAATATTCCCTAATTATTATTTGTTGATTTCCCAGAGGGGTAGAACACTGCAGGGCTGGCCGTTGTCCTAAACCTTTTACAGCTATGGACTTGCCAGATGAGACCCAGTGGGATGAAACCACCTGCAACTTAGCTCTCTGTCAGCATCCGCAATGCTGGGCATCTTTCCGCCGGATTGAGAGGGGCCATCCTCGGATCCTGGGCTCACCATGCCAAACCTCTGTGGATCCTGAAGGTAACTTAGCATCTAGACTCTTCCTCACAAGGTCCTTAAGCTGTGTATGCTCGGCTTCCTTTCTCTAGGCAGCATGTTACATGTTTCCTTCTGGTCTGCTTTCTCAGATAAACTCCCCATGCTCACGGTGGTAAACATCTCAGACTCCTGCTTCCGGGCCAAGAGACTTGCTCGTCGTCCATTATCAGCATCTGCCGTCAGCAAGGCTCATGCCTTATTGTCTCGGGAATCAAAATTTGACTCAAAATTTCAAGACAGGTGATGTATCACGGAATCTTCTGTTAACATCCCATTGTCTCAGAAAATTCTGGGTTGGCCGGCGCCGCGGCTCACTAGGCTAATCCTCCGCCTAGCGGCGCCGGCACACCGGGTTCTAGTCCCGGTCGGGGCACCGGATTCTGTCCCGGTTGCCCCTCTTCCAGGCCAGCTCTCTGCTGTGGCCCGGGAGTGCAGTGGAGGATGGCCCAGGTGCTTGGGCTCTGCACCCCATGGGAGACCAGGAAAAGCACCTGGCTCCTGGCTCCTGCCATCGGATCAGCGCGGTGCCCCGGCCGCAGCGCGCCGGCCGCGGCGGCCATTGGAGGGTGAACCAACGGCAAAGGAAGACCTTTCTCTCTGTCTCTCTCTCTCACTGTCCACTCTGCCTGTCAAAAAAATAAAAAAAAAATTAAAAATTAAAAAAAAAAAAAAGAAAAAAAAAAAAGAAAATTCTGGGTTGTGATATTCCTGACCGATGCAGTAGGCTCTGAGAAGCTGCATTGAAAGGAAAATACTAGTTCAGAAAAAGAAAGCATTGCTGCTTGTGTTCCAGGAGTTGGCTAATCTGGGACGTATGTTGGTTTGGTAGGGCTGCTGCAATGGACAGCATGGTTTCAACAGCAGACGTTTATTTTTTCACAGTCCTACAGGCTGGAAGTTTAAGATTGAGGTGTCAGCAGTATTTTTTTTTTTAATTTATTTATTTGGTTGAAAGAGATGCAGAGCGAGAAGTGAGGGGTGGGGGATAGCGAGTGAACTTTGATCTGCTGGTTCACTTCCCAAATGGCTGTAACAGCTGGGCCAGGCCAAAAACAGGAGCCAGGAGCTTCTGTGTCTCCCACGTGGGTTCAGGGGCCCAAGTACTTGGACCATCTTCTCTTGCTTTCCCTGGTGCATTATCAGGGAGCTGGATCAGAAGTGGTGCAACTGGGACTGGAACCGGCGCCCATATGGGCTGCTGGCACTGCAGGTAGAGGCTTACCCGTCCACACCACAGCGCCGGCCCCACAGTGTTGTTTTCTTCTGGGACCACTTTCCTTGGCTTGTAGGTGGCCAGCTTCCTGCCGTGTCTTCACATGATCTTTCCTGTGTGCCCATGTCCTCATCTGCTGTTTCTATGAGCACGCCAGTCATGTTGGATTATAGCCTGCCCATGTGATCTCATATTACCCTATTACTTTTTTAGACAAAGACCTGATCTCAGATGGTGTCACATTCTGAAGTATTGAGGGTTGGGACTTCAACAGATGGATGGGGTGGGGACAGGATCTTATCTGTTGATCATCAGAAAGTGGGTGCTCACGTGTGGTCCTCCTTATCTCTTCCACAAATACTGGAAGCTACTTGTAAGCTCCCCAGAGCAGAAGCAGGAGCTTGTCTTTTGGAATCTCCTGCACAGTCTAGGGACCCAGCTGGTGCTTGCTGATGTGTGTGAAACTAAGGGACTGGGCGACCCTGTTGCTCGTGGTGGCCCTTGTGGGGGCTTCTTCACTCCTGTTCCAGACAAGCAGTCCCAAATGACGTCTCTTGGGGGAGAGAAGTAGAGGAGAGGTCAAGGCTACTTTCAGGTTCTCTGGGACTTGAACTCTTGGGAAACAGCAGCATCTCCCCGAGGAGACCTGCGATGCCCTTCGCTCGCACCCCCGCCACGCCCGTGCCTGCGGTGTGGTGCGGAGCTGTGAGCAGGCACCTCATCCGGGCAGCCCCTGGTCTCCGTGTTTTCTCCCCTCAGTGCCTCTTTCTTTGTGCCTCACGCCTTCTCCTCTCGACCCTCCTTCCCTCATGGGTAGGCGTTCGCAGTGGCTTCTGCATTGGTCTCTCTGCCTTCTCCCTTGCAGCCACCTTATGTGTGACTGACAGATTAATTTTCCAGAAGTAGTACTTTACTTATCAGCACTTCCCTACTGAAGAACACCTAGACCCAGACCTCTCTCCTGGAGTTGTGACCTCTGTGCGTTCTGGCCCCTCTCGAATCATGAAGTCCTGTCTTCTCCGACACCACCTTTTCCTCTGAGCCAGACTAGTTTTCCGATTGTGCTTTCCTGTCCCTGACACTTTGCTATGCGAGTTCCCCACCCCTAGGAGCCCTCCACCCTGGCCTCTGCTTCACTGGGTGCGTGGCAGGCCTGGGAGGCTGTGCAAGATGCTGTCTTCCTGACGGACCCCTCCCCCCGTTCATTCCTTGTTCAGTAGGTCCCAGCCACACTGCTCTTTCCATTGCTCACGTACTCCACACGTCCCACCCCGGGGCTTGTACACCTGCTGTGGCCCCTGAGTGGAACCACTTTTCCTGGGTCAGGGTTTTTCTCTGTCCTGTACATCACGGAGTGTTTAGCCACATCCCTGGCTTCTACCCATTGAGTGGCAGTAGTACCCCCTTGTGACAATTGTGACAACCTCTAGAAATTGTCAGATGTCCCCTGAGAGGGGAAATCGCCTCTGATTGAGAAATGTCGCCCTTAGTTCCTTCCATGGCTAATTCCTTTTTATCTTTCTGGTTAAGCTTAAAAGTTGCATTTCCACAGAGATCTTTCTTGAACAGCCTACTTAAAATTTCCCTAAGCCCTCACCCTCATTTAACCTTGCTACTTTTTTCTTTAGTTCTTCTGATTGGAAATGATTTTTATTGATTTGTTTGTCTCCCCTCGTTAAGGAACCATGTGTATTTTGTTTATTGCTCTGTCCCTGTGCCTTGAATAGCACATGGAATAGAGCAGAGACTCAGTAAGTACTTGTTGAATGAATGAGTGAACATGGCCTCCTCCTGTTTCAAGTTTGCGTTTCTTGTTTACCACTAGTCCTGGGGACACACCCTTCCAGTCAACCCGGCACTTACTGCCCCTAGTGTGCTTACTGATAATTTTATGCCTATGTTCTTTTGCCTACTAGATTTTAGGCCCTTTGAAGTCAGGGGGCACAACATCATTCATTCATCTAATCTCTCATTCAATTCAGAAATAAGTTTTAGTGGGGGCCGCTGTGCTGGACCCTGGGGATACAGCAATAAACAAGATACAGTCTTTACCCTCGAGGGCAAAGCCTCTTTGGAGAGGCAAAGAAGGAATCAGGGAGGGCTATCCGGTGTATGAGTGTCATGAAAAGACCGAGTGTGCGGAAGCCCAAGGACACTTTCATCCGGCCCAGTGTCACCTGTGCTTAGCCCTGAAGTTTGGACAGCCCGGGAAGTAGGGGCTGCAGGGGAGGGTGGCACAAAGAAAATCTGAGCTCTAGGAAGAGCACATGCAAAGGCCTGGAGGCAAGCGGGCGTTCTTCAGGTATCAGGGAAGTAGTTCATTGTGTCTGGGACATAGAGTGGAAGTAGAAGAAGCGTCAGAAATGAGGCTTGGAGTAATAATACCAGTAGAAAGGAGGGGCCTATATCACATAGGACTTTGTAGATCAGGCTGAGAATTGAGTCTTTTATCTTACACCTCTGTGAATTATTGATTCATTAGAATATTTAACACATTTTTTTTGATAGGCAGAGTTAGACAGTGAGAGAGAGAGACAGAGAGAAAGGTCTTCCTTCCGTTGGTTCACTCCCCTAATGGCCGCTACGCCTATCTGAAGCCAGGAGCCAGGTTCTTCCTCCTGGTCTCCCATGCGGGTGCTGGGCCCAAGCACTTGGGCCATCCTCCACTGCACTCCCGGGCCACAGCAGAGAGCTGGACTGGAAGAGGAGCAACCGGGACTAGAACCTGGTGCCCATATGGGATGCCAGCGCCGCAGGTGGAGGATTAACCAAGTGAGCCATGGTGCCAGCCCATTGTAACCATTTTTTATAGAAAGCTTTTATTTAATATATATATATATATATATATATATATAAATTTCCTAAGTACAAGTTTTATATACTATAAAAAATTATAGCGGTTGTTTCCCCCATACCTGTCCTCCAACCCCCAAACCATCCCACCTCCTATTCCCTCTCCCATCCCATTCCTCATTAAGACTCATTTTTAATTATCTTTATATACAGAAGATCAACTCTATACTAAGTAAAGATTTCAACAGTTTGCACCCACACAGACACACAAAGTATAAAGCACTGTTTGAAGACTAGCTTTACCATTTGAAATGTCCATTTGAAAGTGGCTGGCACTGTGACCCAGAGGGTAAAGCCCTGGACTGTAGTACCAACATCCCATAATGGTGCTGGCTCAAGTCCTCGCTCTCGCTCTCCACTTTTTTTTTTTTTTTAAGATTTATTTATTTATTTGAAAGGCAGAGTTGGAGAGAGAGAGAGAGAGAGAGAGAGAGATTCTTTCATCCACTGGTTCCCGCCACAGATGGCAGCAACGGCTGGAGCTATGCTGATCCAAAGCCAAGAGCCAAGAGCCTCTCCTGGGTCTCCCACATAGGTGCAGGGACCCAGGGACTTGGACCTTCTTTTACTGCTTTCCCAGTTCATAGCAGAGAGCTGGATCAGAAGTAGAGCAGCCAGGACTCAAACCGGCGCCCACATGGCATGCTGGCACTGCAGGTGGCAGCTTTACCCACTATGCCACAGTGCCCTGCTCCTCTTCTGATCCAGCTCCCTGCTAATGCAACTGGGAAAGCAGTGGATGATGGCCCAAGCACTTGGGAGATGTGGGAGACCTGGAAGAGGCTTCTGGCTCCTGGCTTTGGATCTGCTCAGTTCTGGCTGTTGCAGCTGTTTAGGTAGTGAACCAGCAGATAGGAGACCTCCCCTAACCCTCTCTCTCTGTCTCTGTCTCTACATCTCTCTGTAACTCTGTCTTTCAAATAAATAAAATAAATCTTTACAAAAAATGTGCAATTCATTGGCATTAAGTACATTCACAATGTTTAGTAGCCATCATCACTATCCATTTCCTAAATTTAAAAATAAAATGTATTCCAGCTCCCTGCCAATGTTTCTGGGAGGACAGCAAGAAGGTGGCCCAAGTCCTTGGGCCCCCACACCTATGTGGGAGACCCAGAAGAAGCTCCTGGCTCCTAGCTTCAGCCTGGCCCAGCCCTGGCCATTGCGGCTGTTTGGAGAACGAATCAGTGGATGGAAGACCTCTCTTTCTGTCTCTCTTCTCTTTCTCTAACTCTGCCTTTCAAATAATAAATATTGAAAGTTTACTCATTTACTTGAAAGTGAGAGTTACAGAGAGAGAGGGAAATCAGAGAGAAAGTAGGAGATCTTCCATCTAGAACCGGTGCTGTGGCATAATGGGCCAAGCCTCCTTCTGTGGCACTGACATCCCATATGGCCCCTGGTTCGTGTCCTGGCTGCTTGTCTTCCAATCCAGCTCTCTGCTAATGGCCTGGGAAAGCAGTGGAAGATAACCCAAGTGCTTGGGCCCCTACACCCACAGGAAGAAGCTCTTGGCTCTTGGCTTCAGATAAGCCCAGCTCTGGCCTTTGCGGTCATTTGGGGAGTGAACCTGCTGATGGAAGATTTCTCTCTGTATCTCCTTCTCTGTCTCTGTCTTTTAAATAAATAAATAAATATCTAATAAAATAAAAGAGAGATTTTCTGTCTATTGGTTCATTCCTCACGTGGCTACAATGGCCAGGCTTGAACCAGACTAAAGCCAGGAGTAAGGAGCTGAATCCAGGTCTCCCACGTTGGTAGCAGGGGCCCAAACACTTGGGCCATCTGCTGCTGCTTTCTCCAGGCTGTTAGCAGGAGTGGAGCATCCAGGACGTGAACCAGTGCCCATATGGAATGCCAGCATCATAGGCAGCAGGTTTACCTGTTGAGCTGCAACGCCAGCCCCCAAAGGTATTTTGTAAAATACTTTTCCAAAGGGAGAGAGAGAAAGAGAAAGAGAAAGAGAAAGAGAGAGAGAGAGAGAGAGAGAGAGAGAGAGAGAGAGAGAGATCTGCTGTGTGGTGCTTCACTACCCAAATGCCTGTGTCAGTAAGGGGCCAGGTTAGGCTGAAGCCAGGATCTGGGAACTCAATCCAGATCCTCTCTCTTGTGTGGCAGGGACCCAACTACTTGCAGCATCACCTGCTGCCTCCAAGGCTGTTCATTAGCAGGAAGCTGGAATAGAGAGTGGAGCCAGGATTCCAATTTAGACATTCCCATATGGGATGTGGGTGTCGCAAGCAGCAGCTGCACCACTCTGCCAAATCCCTGTCCCTCAAAGGTACTTTTGTTGATGGTGATGCAGCTGTGTTACTGAGAGAGGTGGAAGCTATGAATGTCGGCTGTGAAGGGTTTCCAGTGTGCAGTGTCGACTAGTGACTGTTTTGGGTAAAACAAAGCCTAAGGAGATGGTGAGACCCTATGTTCGTTTGGCAGATAGCAAGCCTGAAGGTTTCTGTTGATAAATAGGATTTTCCTCCCAGCACTAACTGTCATCCCAGCAAGTCTTTCGTGTCTCTGTTTCATGTTGGGAACTCACATTTTTCAGGCCTCAGAAGGGTTTACCTGACGATTTGAGCAGCCTTACTGAGAGAGCTCCCAAAGTAAGTCACAGGTTTGAAAAGCTATGTTTTCTCTTTTCTAGTGCGAATAAAATGCTCATATTTTGCCTTCATTTAACGTTTTTCCTCAGGAAGACTATAATCTGAATAATAAAGATGGTAATAGCTATCTAACAGTGGGTTGCTAATATATGCTAGGCTCTGCATGGCTTTATATGCTATATTTTCAGGAATCTCAGCACAAGTAGGATTTATCTGTGGAAGTTTTGTATGGGTGAGGATTTTATCTCTGTTCTGCACAGAATGTATTCAGCTACTTAGTAAATAACTGTCATCTCATAGGCAGGGAAGTTAGGATGCTGGGATGTCGGACCTAAGTGGGCCTTCAGGTGATCTAGCCTGATGACTTTTAAACTTATTAACTTATTGCCATGATAAGAGATAGATTTCACAACCAAAATACCATGGAATAATGCTTAACCTAACTATGGTAACCTCTGATATTTTCTGTCTTATTCTGTTTTATCCTGTTTCATTTTGAAACAGTGTGTGCTCTGATTCACAAATTTGATTTATTACTTATGAACAAGTCTGAAGATCATTACCATGGTTATTCTCATACATCTTGCGGGTGAGGAAACTGAACCCCACGCATAGGAAATAATTTGCTAAAGCACAGAGGCTAGTTTGGTAGAGTTAAACTAGAACTTTTGGGAAAAAACCTTCCTACATACCTACTGTAAAGAGAAATTTACTCTTCTTTGCAGTCCTATTGGATGCCTTTTTTTTTTCATGTGGTGTTTCACTGCTCAGTGTAAGAGACTACTAGATGGTTGATGGGTTTGAATGGATGAGTTTGATATCTTTAGAACAAGAGGATTAAACTTTTTTTAAAGTCAGAATTACACAGAGAGAGGAGAGGCAGAGAGAGAGAGAGAGGTCCTCCATCGATGGTTCACTCCCCAAACGGCCACAACGGCCAGAGCTGCGCTGATCCGAAGCCAGGAGCCAGGAGCTTCCTCCAGGTCTCCCACGCAGGTGCAGGGGCCCAAGGTGTTGGGCCATCTTCCACTGCTTTCCCAGGCCACAGCAGAGAGCTGGATTGGAAGTGGAGCAGCCAGCTCTTGAACCAGCGCCCATATGGGATGCTGGCACTTCAGGCCGGGGTGTTAACCCTCTGTGCCACAGCGCTGGCCCCACCTATTTTTAAGCTAATTGTTTGAGTAGATAAAACACAAACGTGATTCTAAATTCAAACGGCATAAAAAGGGAGCTAGCATGTGGCATAGCAAGTAAAGCCACCTGCAATGCCTGCGTCCCATTGGGTGCCAGTTCAAGTCCTGGCTGCTCCACTTTCAGTCCAGCTCCCTGCTTTGGCCTGGCCCAATACTGGCTGTTGTAGCCACCTGGAGGGGAAGATCTCTTTCAGTCGGTGAAAGATATCTTTCTCTGTAACTCTGACTTTCAAATAAATACGTAAGTAAATAAATCTTTTTTTTTTTTAAAGCATAGAAGGAGTTCCAATGAAAGTGAGTCTCCCAGTTCCTCCTTATTCCCCCCAAGTCAGTGAGTTCTTTTTCACAAGGACAAACTCGCTGTTATTATTCTTTTTGTTGTTGTTAAACTATTTATTTATTTGAGAGGCAGAGCTACAGACAGAGAGAGGGAGAGACAGAGAGAAAGCTCTTCCATCTACTGGTTCACTCCCCAAATGGCTGCAATGGGCTGATCCAAAGCCAGGAGCCAGGAGTTTCTTCTGGGTCTCCCATGTAGGTGGCAGGGGCCTAAGCCCTTGGGCCACCTTCCACTGTTTTCCCAAGCCATCAGCAGATAGCTGGATCAGAAGAGGAACAGCCAGGACTTGAACTGGCATCCATATGGAATGCTGGTGCCTTAGGCAGAGGCTTAACTTACTATGCCACAGCACTGGCCTCTATTATTATTCTTTTAAACTCAACTCAACTCTTCTCTTCTCTTCTCTTCTCTTCTCTTCTCTTCTCTTCTCTTCTCTTCTCTTCTCTTCTCTTCTCTTCTCTTTCTGAAAGGCAGAGGCACATACAGGCAGAGAGAGATGTTCCATTTCCTGATTTACCCCCCAAAAATGCTGGCAACAGCCAGGGCTGTCAGGCTGAAGCCAGGGACCTGGAGCTCAATCCAGGTCTCCCACATAGATAGCAGGGACTTAAGCACTTGAGCTATTACCTGCCGCCTCCCAGGATGCAATTAGGAGGAAGCTGGACTGGAAGTGGAGGAATCAAACTGGAACAATGCACTACCATATAGGACGATACAGGATGTGAAGTTCCATCTGTGACTTAACCACTGTGCCAAACACTCACCCTCATCTTATTTTTAAAGGTTGTTTAGGTTTGTCTTATCAGGTATATGGACTAGATAGCTGATCACAAGGTTTCTTTGATCATTAGTGCTCTACAATCCCAAATAGCTCAATGTGAGAAAGCTTAACACTTTAACTTTTATATAGATGTTTATAATGTAAATGGGGTATAAAATAGAAAACTTGCTTCTATCTCCACCAGTTCTCCCCCTGTTCTTGAACTACCAGTTGTTTTACTTAAAGGGGATCTAAGTCTTTGGAGTGGGGTAGTCAGAATAAACAGTGTTCCCATAGGTAAGCCCCAAGGCTTACCCCAAGGTGAGGTTGGAGTTGCTAAATACCACCCAGTGTCACAGGGAAGCCAAGAAGATTATTCACCTATTAGTACTCACTCCTGTAGACTGCCTATGTTGATATCTGATGAAATAGTTGGTTTTTGGGGCAGAGTATTATGAACATATTTTGGTGTTGAGAAGCCTCCTTTTTACTATCTTCTGAGCCACTAAAATATTTGCTTAACCTGATAATACTCATACAATAGTCAGTGCTACTGACTACTGTTAGGAGCCTGGCACCACAAGCTATATGTAAGATTTATATCTTTCTCTTAGCTTTCAGTGTTGAATTTGAATGAGATAGAAATTCCCTCCTCTAAAGACGTTAGAAATATGGTTGTGGTCTGGATCCCAGAAGAACAGGAGAAGCCTGTGAGGTGAGTATCATGTCTAGAACTTGGGAACTGTTGACCTTTTTATTGTACAAACCCCTGCCCTCCTCTTCAGGCCTCCTTTTTGTGGTCTCTCTTTAGCTCCCATATTGTAAGTAGGAGACCAAGCAGAGCTCTCGGTCTCTTGCATCCGCATCTTGCTGCACTGGAATTCTGTTTTAATGCACTTTGATATTCATGCTGGGACTTTATCAATTTTACATGGCAATAAATAGCTTAGAAGACAAGGCTCAATTTATTTGTGAGGTTCAATTAAGAAAGCAATGCTATTAATTTTCCGTATTAGTCTTCAGAAACTAGTGAAGCATTTCTCAGCAAAGCACATGATATCTGATCTTAACCCCAAGATCTTGTACAGTGGCACAAAATGAATAACGTATAGGACTTGTACACAAAGCAGTGTGTGACAAAGACCATTTGGTGAAGGCCAAAAGGCTTGCTAGCATTGACAGCCATGAGGAGCGAGTTTGCTTCTTTTGTGGTTGTGGATGGCTTCTAGATTCTTACTGCTCAGAGGTGATGAGACTTCAGAATTTCTTTGTCATTGGCCATCTTGCCAATGTCAACCTCAAGAGCTTCTTTTTATTTCGTTTTCTTTTTTCCAAATGATCCTATAAATGCTTCTTTATATGTGAATTTTTATGTATAGATATGTGATATAAACAAACAAACAAGGCCGGCGCCGCGGCTCACTAGGCTAATCCTCCGCCTTGCGGCGCCCGCACACCGGGTTCTAGTCCCGGTTGGGGCGCCGGATTCTGTCCCGGTTGCCCCTCTTCCAGGCCAGCTCTCTGCTGTGGCCAGGGAGTGCAGTGGAGGATGGCCCAGGTGCTTGGGCCCTGCACCCCATGGGAGACCAGGAAAAGCACCTGGCTCCTGGCTCCTGCCATCGGATCAGCGCGGTGCGCCAGCCGCAGTGCACTGGCCGCGGCGGCCATTGGAGGGTGAACCAACGGCAAAGGAAGACCTTTCTCTCTGTCTCTCTCTCTCACTGTCCACTCTGCCTGTCAAAAACAAACAAACAAACAAACACTCCTAAGGATTTATTTCCTTTCATTCAAAAGAAGCCCAGAGATGAGTAGGCCAGGGCTAGTGTGTCAGCTCTATGAGGTAGTCAGAAGCCAGGATGCCTTCTGGTTTTCTGGGCCATCCCCTTTAGTCTGTGGCTTCCATCTTCAAGGCACTTCATAGGTACCTTTAAGTCTAAGTTGGCTGCTAATGCACCAGGTATTATATAAATTTCTAGTCAAGAAGGAGGCAAAAAGGACAGAGTAAAAAGTACTTCTTGAACATTTCCTCTTTGCCAAGCAGTGAGCACCCACTGGAAAACCAGATAGATTTGGTCCCTGTCCCTCCTAGAGCTATATGGGGGGTGAAAGGGAGTCAGACAATATGAACATAATCACACTTAAGTGTATAATTCCTAATTTGGATTCATGCCATGAAAGTAAATTACTTGATTATCCGAGAGAATGGCGATAGTAAGGTATCTTTTTAAAAAATTTTATTTATTTGACAGGCAGAGTGATATAGAGGGAAACAGAGAGAGAGGAAAAAAGGAAAGGAGGGAGGGAGAGAGGGAGAAGAAGAGAAGGAGGAAAGGTTGGGGGAGGTAGAGAGAGAGAGAGAGAGAGATGTTTCATCTGCTGGTTCACTCCCCACATGGCTGCAACAGCAAGGGCTGGGTCAGGCTGAAGCCAGCAACCAGAAACTCCATCCTGATCTCCCACATGGGTGGCAAGGACTCTGGTAGTTGAGCCATTGTCTGCTGCTTCCCAGGTGTGTCATCAGGGAGCTGGATTAGAAGCAGAGTAGCTGAGACTTGAGCCAGCACTCCGTTGTAGGATGTGGGTGTCCCAAGTGGTGGCTTAATCTGCCACACCACAATGCCTGCTGCCCCCTTGCCATGGTGTTTTTTTAAAGGTAAGTCCCTGGCAGCAGATACTGCTGGACTCCTAGAAACCATCTTTGAGTACTGATAAGGGAGAGAATCTTCATCATCACCATTCACAAATATCCTTGGTTCTTCTACTTAAGATGTCTAGGGATAAGGGTTGCTCTATTTCAGTCCAGCTGAAAAAAATGCCTTTTTCCCCCAGCCAGCATGAGAAAAAGAAAAGAAAGAAATCAACAGTGGTGAGTTCAATATTTTGTGCAAACCTTTATGATATTACTCTGTAGGATTTATTTTTGTGTTCCTCTCAGGTCTCCCCAGCCCCCACCCTTAGCCTCTTCCTTAATGAACAAAATCAGCAAAAGACAATCCTCCTTTTAGAATAATTACCCAACCACTTGCTATTCAGAGACTCCTTTTCCCTGTGTCACCTGCTGGGGAGCTGAAGAGTACTTTGAAGAGATGATAGGATAATCATTGAGTGTTCAGGGGGTACTTTTTGGCCAATTTCCAGTGCAGTGAAGTAGAATTTCAGTGGACCAAGAGTAAGACCTGTGCTTCTAATTCTGATTCTACTGTTTATGGGTAAACATGGCCTGGGGGGAGGCACAGGGCTCTAGGACTGCTGGGCCCATGGGAGTAGTATCTATTCCATTTCATTTGTTGCTGAATCCTCATCCCTAGCTCTGTGCTTGGCACATAGACAGTAAATTTCCACTCAGTTTGTTGAATGAATAAATGAAATAGCTAGAAAAACAAAACAACACAACTAATTCTTGGATGATCTCAATACAACAATAGGGTCGGGGGCCTAGAGGGAAAGATGTGGTAGTCCTCTGTGCAGAGGAGGTGGGGATGGCTGGTGCTGACCTGGAAACCGAGTTTCACATATTGGGGCTGAGTTGGGAGGCTGGAATGTTAAGGGGAAGAAAAAGGCTTGAAGAGAGTGCTTTGCACAGTTCTTTCCATAATTTCTCTTCCAGAAGAACAAGTTGTCTCTGGGTCTGCCTGGAAGGCAGCACACAAGAGCACAGTTGAGAGCGCCGGCGATAACTGTGCCCCCCGCTTCTCCAGTCCATTTGTTTGAGCAGTTCAGTTCGGAATCCATGCCTGTGTGGGCCCCAGTTGACATGTTACCTCCGGATCTGGTGGCCGAGTAAGTATCCCTTAGGCCTGTAGGACAGCCTGAGTGCCAGCTGTTGGTTAATGCTGGGAAGGGTCTAAGCGGTGCACTCTTTTCCAGCAAGTAGCAGGCTGAGAGAAAAACTGTCACAGTACTTAGTTACTGAATTCTTAGACTGTCTGACAGGCAGCGATGACAAGAGTTAACCATCAGGGCCTGCACTGTGGTGTAGTGGGCTAAGCCTCCACCTGCAGTGCTGGCCTCCCATATGGGCACTGGTTCTAGTCTTGGATGTTCCTCTTCTGACCCAGCTCTCTGCTATGGCCAGAGAAAGCAGTAGAAGATGGCCGAAGTACTTGGACGCTTGCACCTGTGTGGGAGACCTGGTAGACGCTTTCTTTGTATCAGCCCAGCTCTGGCCACTGTGGCATTTTGGGGAGTGAACCAGTGGATGGAAAACCTTTCTCTGTCCCTCCCTCTCTCTGTCTTTAACTCTACCTCTCAAATAAATACATTTATTTTTTTATTAAAAAAGAGTAACCATCACCATTTACCAAGCACTTGCTGCCAGCCAGGCTCCGGGCCTAGCACTGTACACACGCTCTCATGTTAGCCTCCATTGGCAGGAAAGGCGCTATTGCTCTCTTCTTCTATTGTGGGTGAGTGGGAGGCAGAATGGAGTTTGGAGTGAGATGACCTTTGAATTTTTGTTGAAACTTAACCAGCTTGTGAATTTGCTGGATATGTTTAGCCTGTGTAAGCTTCATTTTCCTCATTTGCAAAGTAGAGATAATAATACCCATGCTCAGCGGGTTGTAAGGATGGAGTGATTCAAAGTGCATGAGCCTGGCATGGGAACTTAGTGCAGCCTGGGCCATCAAGTTGCATGTGTAAGGCATCCCGGTGAGCAACTGCTGGTGCAGGCCTTTGGGCTGAAAGTGGAAGTTCCTTCGAACACGGACCTTCAGACCTTTCATCCAAACATCCCTTCAAACATTTCATCACTTTCTCCTCAGTCACACACTCCGAGAAGAGGTGTTGCTGACTGTCTGGCTCTGTCCCCCCCCCCCCCCCCATCAGCCTTTTCCCAGGTGGAGGGAGAGACGTGCCTTGCCCGGAGTTGAAGCTCCGGCTGGCCATGGTGAAGAAGACACTTCCCCTGGAAAAGGACCGGCCCGACAGTGTGCTTTCTTCTAAGATGTTTCTGACTACCCACCGCCTCACCCTGCAGGTAAGCGCTGGGAGCCGCCCAGGAAGAGGCCTGCGTGAGGAAGAGCTGGCTTTGTGCCCCTTATTTCTCTTTTGCCCTTACGCTCTGCATGCAGGCCCCGCAGGAGGTGGACTCTATGGAGGTGAAGGCCAGTGTATGGGGAGAGTTTGAGGAGAGCTCTGTTGGTGATTCCTCCGCACTTCAGTCCCCATGCTTTTTCCTCCCTCTGTAGGCCCTGGTACAATGCTGCAAAACACCAGGTTGTCAAAATAGCCTTGTTGATTAGAGAATAAATGCGTTGAGGGATACTCTTGGGAAAAAGGGAAAATCTACAGCTGAGCTTTTCTTAAATTCTTTTTCCCTCCAGAGACCATCGTTGCGATATCCTGAGCATTGGAAGAAGTTACAATACAGCCTAAAGATAGAAGGTAGATTTGCTGATGTTGCTGCATCCGCGTGCACTCTTCCCCCTCCAGGCCACGCTGCGCATACTTTAACTTGGTCCCAGTTAATTATCTCTGTGGCCACAGTCAGGGCCCCAGGTCAAGAACTCAGCAAACTCCAGTTTCAGGAAGTAGCTGCCTCAGGCTTGGTCCTAACCAGGGAGAGTCACCATTGTGGGGCAGGTCACAGCAGGCAGCCCGGCAGGAGGATGGGGCCTGTCTGTGGCAAGAGAATTGAGCTGGCTCTCTGGTCACCAGGTCTCAGGAAACAGCAGTGGTGGCAGCAGCAACAGAGGAAGGTGAAGACGCCTACTAAGAAACAGTAGGGTGATAGTGAGAGGACGCCTGGGCCCCGCTGGGACTGGAAGAAGCTGGTGCAGCCTGCAATGGGAAGGGATGCGTGAGGGGGCTTCTCTCTGTCTTGTGTGGCTGTGGACACAGAGTTCCTGTCTGCTTGTAGATGTTCTTTCTTGCTGTCTCCTTTTTAAAAAGTTTACCTCACTTCCAGAAGTCCCAATTTGGTTCCTTCTCTTGTGAGTTTCAGGGGGCTAAAAAGAAAGCCAAAGGCGATGCAAAGAGGTGGGACATGTCTCGTCAACGTTCGGTTAACATCGTCTGCGACTCTGTCTGTGGTAAGGAGAACATGTGCTTGGTCGGGAGGGATGGAATCCCCGAATGTAACTGAGGACAGAGAAAATCCAACATGCTTTTGCCATTACGCGACCTGCCTTTGTCAGGCCCTCAGAGTTCTTGGAGTGCTTCAGCCTGGCTGAACTAATTCGTATCCTTTGTCCATCAAATACTTGGCAAGCCAGCTGGGCTGGATGTCTGCTTTGCCTGGGGATTTGAGAGATGACCCTCAGCACGATTCCGTTATTTTTGCCTCTGGGCATACCTTAGAAAAGACAGGGCTTTGAGGATCAGGGCGTGAGCAAGTCCAGGTTCCTGAAGAGATTCCCATGAGGATCCACTGGCCAAGGAGGGAGGAAAGAGCAGGGGCACCTCGCTAGGGCCTCAGAAGACTCCTAAGAAAGCAGAGTCCCCGGGCCCTGCTGCTTCCCCACCATGACGAGGGAGTCACTGGAGCCTCGGGTGGTGTCAGCATGCTGTCCAGGGTGGTGTCAGCACGCTGTCCAGCCCCGTGAGGAAGCAGGCAGCCACCTCATGGCAGGCAGGCCTTTCTCTTTCGTGTTTGTGCCAGAGGTGAGAATGACTGTCTCGCTTTTCTGGATCCCTTCTTGTTTCTGCGCTGACAGATACACTGACCTTGACCCTCTAACATCTGACAGCTTGAGCACAGGATGGGAGGGAGGGAGAATACAGAGAGGAAGAAAGATCCTCTGAAACCTTGTGAGATTATTCCACTCTCCTCAGACTGACACTGCTGGCTTTAACGTGAGGGCAGCTGGGTAATCATCAGCGTTGCCCCTCTGCTTCTGGGGCTTTGGGAGGGCTCAGGTGAGCTGTTCCTGAGAAGGACGCTGCGCCTTACTTAGCTGCCCCTCCTGCTGAGCTCTGAAACCAACGATGCCCTCCAACCTGAGGACGTCGGGAGATCCCCGACCTTCCCAAGGGAGGAGCCAGGATCAGGGCTGTGGCCCACGGTGGGAGGAGACGTGTCCAGGAGTGGCAGCCCCTCCAGGTGATCACTGCTGCTCCCCCGAATGCCATTCCAGTGCCTTTTATACCCCTTCTTGATACCTCCAGTAGGAGCCGTTTTGCTTGGGTGACTGGGGAGCTCCTTGAGTTATTTCCTTAGGGCAGTGGCCTGTCCTCACTGAGTTGAGAAAGGTCTGATAGAAGAGATGATTCTTGTACTGAAACTTTTTTTTAAAAGATATTTTATTTGAAAGAGATACAGAGGGAGAGAGAAGGAGAGACAGAGAGAGAACTTCCATGCTCTGATGCATTCCCCAATGGCCACCATAGCTGCGGCTGGGACAGGCCAAAGCCAGGAGCCAGGAGCTTCTTCCAGGTCTCCCATGTGGTTGCAGGCACTCAAGCACTTGGGCTATCCTGTACTGTTTTCCCAAGTGTATTAGCAGGGAGCTGGATTGGAAGTGGAGCAGGCAGGACTCAAACCGGTGCACGTACGGGATGCCAGCACTGTAGATGGCAGTTTAACCTTCTTTTTTTTTAAAAGCTTTTATTTAATGATTACAAATTTCATAGGTACAACTTTAGGAATATAGTGGTTCTTCCCCTCATACCGACCCTCCCACCCCCACTCCCGTCCCACTTCCTACTCCCTCTCCCATCCCATTCTTCATTAAGATTTGTTTTTAATTAACTTTATATACAGAAGACCAGCTCTATACTTAGTAAATATTTCAACAGTTTGTACCCTCCCCCACAATGCATAAAGTACTGTTTGCAGTTAATTCTCATAGTACAACTCATTAAGGACAGAGGTCCTGCATGGGGAATAAGTGCACAGTGACTCTGTTGTTAATTTAACAATTAACACTCTTATTTATGACATCAGTGTTCACCCAAGGCTCTTGCCATGAGCTGCCAAGGCTATGGAAGCCTTTTGAGTCCACATACAGACTCCATCAGTATGTAGACAAGGCCATAAGCAAAGTGGAAATTCTCTCCTCCCTTCAGAGAAAAGTACATCCTTCTTTGATGGCCCCTTTCCACTGGGATCTCACAGAGATCCTTCATGTAGGACTTTTTCTTTTGTGTGTGTGTGTGTGTGTGTGTGTGTGTGCTGCTGTGTCTTGGCTTTCCATGCTTGAAATGCTGTCATGGGCTTATCAGCCAGTCCAGAGTGCCTTAAGGGCTGCTTCTGAGGTCAGAGTGCTGTTTAGGGCATTCTATGAGTCTGCTGTGTGGACTGCTTCCCATGTTGAAACATTCTCTCCTTTTAAATTCTATTTTTATTACCAAACATTTGGTCTTATTTATGTGATCCCTTTGACAGTTAATCCTATCTGTATGATCAATTTCTTACTTAATATGATCACTTTAACATGTAAGATGGCATTAGTACCACCCAGCTTAATGGAATTTGGATTTGCATGGCAAGTTTTTAGCTTTACCCTTAGGGGTAAGTCCATGGGAATGTGTGCCAAACTATATAGCTCCTCCCTCTCTTATTCCCACTCTTATTTTTTTTACTGGGATCTATTTTCAATTGACTTTATACACCTATGATTAATTTTATGTTAAGTAAAGAGTTAAACCAATGATATTAAATAATAAATAAATAAAAATAATTAAAAAATAAAATAAATTAACAAACTGTTCCTTGACAGTCAAGACAAGGGCTGTTCAAGTCATTGCTTCTCATAGTGTCAGTTTCACTTCTACAGGTTTCCTTTTAGGTGCTCTGTTAGTTATCACAGATCAGGGAGGATATATGGTATTTTTCCCTTTCAGACTGGCTTATTTCACTAAGTATGTTTTACACATTCATCAGTTTTTTTTTTAAATGACCAAATTTCATTTTTTTTACAACTGTGTAGTATTCCATAGAGTACATATCCCATAATTTCTTTATCTAGTCTTTGGTTGATGGACATTTAGGTTGATTCCATGTATTAGCTATTGTGAATTGAGCTGCAATAAACATGGAGATGTAGATAGCTCTTTTATTTGCTGATTTCATTTCCCTTGAGTAAATTCTGAGGAGTGGAATGGCTGGGTTGTATGGTAGGACTATATTCAGATTTCTGAGGTATCTCCAAGCTATCTTCCATGGTGTTTTTACCAGTTTGCATTCCCACCAACAATGGATTAGGGTACCTTTTCCCCACATCCTCGCCAGCATTTGTTGTTTGTTGATTTCTGTATGAAAGCCATTCTAACTGGGGTGAGGTGATGCCTCATCGTGGCTTTGATTTGCATTTCCATGATGGCAAGTGACCCTGAGCATTTTTTCATGTGTCTGTTGGCCTTTTGGATTTCTTCTTTTGAAAAATGTCTGTTTAAGCCCTTTGCCTATTTCCTGACTGGGTTGTTTTTTTTTTTTTTTTTTTTTTTTGTTATTGTTGAGTTTTTTGATCACTTCATATATTCTGGTTATTAATCCTTTATCAGTTGCATGGTTTGCAAATAATTTCCCCCATTTTGTCAGCTGCCTCTTCACATTTCTGACTGTTTTCTTTTGCAGTACAGAAGCTTTTCAATTTGATGTAATATTGTTTGTTGATTTTGGCTTTTATTGTCTGTGTCTCTGGGGTCTTTTCTAGGAACTCTTTACTTGTGCCAATGTCTTGCAGGGTTTCCCCAATGCTCTCTAATAGTTTAATGGTATTGGGTCATAGATTGAAGTCTTCATCCATTTTGAATGGATTTTTGTGTAAGGTCTAAGTTAGGGGTCCTGCTTCACGTTTCTGCATGTGAAAATCCAGTTTTTCCAGCACCATTTGTTGAAGAGACTGTTCTTGCTCCAGGGAATGGTTTTATCTCCTTGGTCAAATATAAATTGGTTATAGATGTTTGGATTGATTTTTGACATTTTTATTTTGTTGCATTGGTCTATCCATCTGTTTTTGTGCCAATACCGGGCTATTTTGATTATAACTGCCTTGTAATATGTCTTGAAATCTGGTATTGTGATGCCTCTGGCTTTGTTTTTGTTGTATAAGATTGCTTTAGCTATTGAGGTCTCCTGTGTTTCCAAAGAATTTCAGCATCATTTTTTCTAGATCTGAGAAGAATGTCTTTGGTATTTTGATTGGTATTGCATTGAATCTGTAAATTACTTTCAGAAAAATGGGCATTTGGTGATATTGATTCTTCTAATCCATGAACATGGAAGTTTTTACTTTTTTATGTCTTCTATTTCTTTTTAATGTTTTGTAATTCTCCTCATAGAGATCTTTGATGTCCTTGGTTAAATTTTTTCCAAGGTTTTTTATTTTTTTGTAGCTGTTGTGAATTGGAATGATCTTAGAAGTTCTTTCTCACCTGTAGCATTATATGTGTATCCAAAGGTATTGTTTTTTGTGTGTTGATTTTATATTCTGCTATTTTACCAAACTCTTTTATGAGTTCCAGTAGTCTCTTAGGGGAGTCTTTTGCATCCCCTATATATAGAATCATATCATCTGCAAAGATGGATAGTTTGACTTAATCTTTACTGATTTGAATCCCTTGGGGCTAAAACTTCCAGGACTTTATTGAATAGCAATGGTGAGAGTGTGCATCCTTGTCTTGTTCTAGATCTCAGTGGGAATGCTTCCAACTTTCCCCCAGTCAATAGGACGCTGGCTATGGGTTTGTCATAAGTTGCCTAGATTGTGTGGAGGAATATTCCTTCTAAACTCAATTTGCTTAGAGTTTTAATAATGAAAGGGTATTGTATTTTGTCAAATGCTTTCTCTGCATCTATTGAGATAATCATATGGTTTTTGTTCTTCAGTTTGCCAATGTGATGTATTACATTGATTTCTGTATGTTGAACCATCCCTGCATACATGGGATAAATCCCACTTCGTCTGGGTGAATGATCTTTCTGATGTGTTGTTAGATTTGATTGGCCAGAATTTTGTTGGGGATTTTTGCATCTATGTTCATTAGGGAAATTGGTCTGTAGTTCTCTTTCTCTGTTGCATCTTTTCCAGGTTTAGGAATTAAGGTGATATTGGCTTCATAGAAAATTTGGGAGGATTCTCTCCCTTTCAATTGTTTTGAATAACTTGAGAAGAATTAGAGTTAGTTCTTCTTTAAATGTCTGGTAGAATTCAGCAGTGAAACCATCTGGTCCTGGGCTTTTCTTTGTTGGGAGGGTCTTTATTACTGATTCAATTTCTGTCTTGGTTATGCGTCTGTTTAGGTTTTCTGTGTCTTCATGGCTCAGTTTAGGTAGATTGTATGTTCTTAGGAATCCAACAGTTTCTTCTAGGTTTCCCAGTTTGTTGGCATACAGTTCTTTGTAGTAGTTTCTGATGATTCTTTTAATTTCTGTGGTGTCTGTTGTTATATTTCCTTTTTCATCTCTAATTTTATTGATTTGGGTCTTCTCCTTTTTTTTGATTAGTTGGGCTGATGGTGTGGCAGTTTTGTTTATTTTTTCAAAAAATCAGCTCTTCATTTTGCTGATCTTTTATATTATTTTGGTTTCAAATTTTGTTGATTTCTTCTCTAATTTTGATTATTTCTTTTCTTCTACTAGTTTTGAATTTGGTTTGCTGTTGTTTTTCTAGATCCTTGATAGTTCATTTATTTGGTGTCTTTCCAATTTATTGATGTTGGCACCAATTGCTGTAAATTTTCCTCTTAACACTGCTTTTGCTGTATCCCACAAATTTTGGTAAGTTGTATTGTTGTCTTCATTTGTTTCCACAAATCTTTTGATTTCTTCTTTGACTCACTGTTCATTCAGAAACATGTTGTTCATTCTCCATGTGTTTGTAGAGATTCTTGAGTTATTGATACCCAGTTTCACTGCATTGTGGTCCAAGAAAATGCATGGTATGATTTCAATTTTTTTGAATTTTCTGAGACTTGCTTTATGGCCTAGCATGTGGTCAATCCTAGAGAAAGTTTCATGCACTGGAGAGAAAAATGGGTACTCTGTGGTTGTAGGATGGAAGGCTCTGTAGATATCTGCTAGGTCTGTTTGGTCTGTGGTGTTGATTAACTCTGTTGTTTACTTATTGATTTTTGGTCTGATTGATCTGTCCATTGCTGAAAAGTGAGGTATTGAAGGCCCCTATTACTATTGTATTTGAGTCTATATCTCCCTTTAAACCCTTAACACTTCTTTTAAATAGCCAGGTGCCCTGTAATTAGGTGCATATACAATTATAATAGTCACATCTTCCTGTTGAATTTATCCTTTGGTCATTATGTAGTGTCCTTCTTTATCTCTTTTAATAGTTTTTGTGTTAAAGTATATTTTGTCTGATATTAGGATGGCCACACCAGCTCTTTTTTGGTTTCTGTTACCATAGATAATCTTTTTCCATCCTTTCATTTTCAGTCTGCATGCATCTTTGTTGGTAAGATGTGTTACTTGTAGGCAGCAAATAGATGGGTTTTCTTTTTTAATCCATTCAGCCAGCCTGTGTCTTTTAAGTGGGGAATTGAGACTATTTACATTCAGTGTGACTATTGTTAAATATCAACTTTTCCCTGTCATGTTTCCGTAAATAGTCCTGTTTATGTATTTTGGATTTCATTTGTACTTTTGCTGGATGATTTTCTGTGTTCATCTACTTTTGTAGTGATGTTCCTGTTTCTGTGTGTAGCACATCCTTGAACATCTTTTGTAAGGCTGGGTGAGTAGTTGCAAATTCTTTCAATTTTTGCTTGCTGTGAAAGATCCTTATTTCTTCTTCATTCATAAATGAGAGTTTTGCAGTGTACAGTATTCTTTGTTGACAGTTTTTTTCTCTTAGGACTGGGATATGTTTTGACATTGTCTCCTTCCCTGTAGGGTTTGGGATGAGAAGTTCAGAGTGATTCTACTTGGGTTTCCTTTAAATGTGATTTGTCCTTTCTCTCCTGCACATTTTATTTTTTATTTATTTTTAAAAGATTTATTTATTTATTTGAAAGTCAGAGTTACACAGAGAGAGGAGAGGCAGAGAGAGAGAGAGAGGTCTTCTGTCTGATGGTTCACTCCCCAGATGACCGCACCGGTCAGAGCTGTGCTAATCTGAAGCCAGGAGCCAGGAGCTTCTTCCAGGTCTCCCACGTGGGTGCAGGGGCCCAAGGTCTTGGACCATCTTCTACTGCTTTCCCAGGCCACAGCAGAGAGCTGGATTGGAAGAGGAGTAGCCGGGACTAGAACCGGTGCTCATATGGGATGCTGGAGCTTTAGGCCAGGGTGTTAACCCACTGTACCACAGCGCCGGCCCCTCCTGCACATTTTAACATCTTTTCTTTATGTTTTACTGAGGAGAGTTTTTCTGCCATGTGTGGGGAGCAATCCGGACCGGACTAGACTGAGTTACTGGAATTAAGACTTATTCTATGCATCTGCTCTCCCACAATATGGCGCTGGGAGAGAAGTAAACAGCTTCCGCACAGCTGCCTCCAGTTCAACTAATAAACTGTAGGACTTGCTATTGATTGGAGGAGAGCAGCGTACTCGGCATGTGGGCAGCCGAGTTAGGATTGGCGGAGGAGGACTATAAAGGAGGAGAGAGACGGCATGCACCAGGAACATCTATGGGGAACATCTAAGGGAACCCGTGCAGCCCCCGAGAAAGCCGGCCGGCGGTGTGCCGCTCCCCTGCGGAAGTGGGGAATGTGGCCAGGGGGAACTGCCCTTCCACGGAGGTGGAAGGGATAGTAGCCAACCCGGGAAGAACCAGCAGCAAACCCGGGGAAGGCCGAGCAGACGAAAGAACAGCGCAGGGTCCTGTGTCGTTCCTCCACGAAGAGGGGGAGCGACATAATGGTGCCGTGACTCGGATAGGAAACCTAGGACGGATAGGAAACTTAGGAGGGAAGAAATGGGAAGAAGCAGGAAAATACCGGAGAGAGAGACTAGCGAAGAGCCTAGGGGAAAGCCGGACAAGAAAGGTGCCGGAAGAAGCTATTGAAAGCCTAGGCATAGACTCGGATACGGACTGTGGGAAAGAAGTTAGGATTGAAAGCGAAAGTGAAAGCTTTCATAGACTCGGATGCGGACTATGTCGGGGAAGCTAGGAGATTAAAAGCGAAAGTGAAACCTGGAGGAGGCTTGGACTCCGATACGGACTGTGGGGAGTAGCCAGGAGAAATGAGAGGAATATTGTTGGAAGAAAACTTAAGGAAACATACCGGGTAGAGAAAAATGTTAGGGAGGATGAAGCCGCGAGTGCAGGCCGAGGCGGAGATATAAGCCACCTTGGAATTCTTCAAGTCACCCCGGGGAGCAAGAGGCGAAGATCTGGAACCAGAGGCAGAGACGTGGGCCGCCAGGTTGAAATTCGCCAGGTTAGTCCGGGGAACTTGGACTGAATGCCGGTGGTGGCGGAAACATTCGCGGAAGCCGCCGCGTGCAGAGAGAGCACGGGGCGTGAATAGATAGGGAACGCTGGCGCGAGGCCGTGGTGCAGGCGCGAAGTGCGTGGAGACCGCGGAGCGTGCGCGCAGAGCCGGGAACCCGCCGGCGGGGCGAGGCGCCGGGAAGCTGCAGGGATAAGAGATACAGAAGTTTAGAAGTAAAGTGAGAAAAATAGGAATGCTGGAAGATAGAAGTAAAATGGGAGAAATAGGAATGCCCGGAGATAGAGAAATAGAGAAATAAAAAGGCCTCCCTACAACACTGCAATGTGAGAGCTTGGATTCGGTCTGCCCAATTAGTGAGGCGATGAGCACCTGGGCGGCTAGCAGCTTGTGCGCCGCAGGTCACCGAAGACAGGCACGAATTAACATCAGTAAGGCTTCCCCACAATGCAACAATTAGGAGGCTTGGATTCGGTCTGCCTGATTAAGGCGGTAAGCGCCAGCAAGCAGCTCGACCAGAGTATGAGCTGCAGGTCACCGAAGATAGGCACGAACCAACACTAATAAGTCTCCCCCACAATAAGGCAATGAGAAGGCTTGGATTCGGTTTGCCTGATAGGTTTTGTAAGCACCTGCAGGCAGTTCTAGCAGAGTAGAGCATGCGCTGCAGGGCACCGAACACAGGCACGCATCAGCGCCTAAAAACCTCCTCACAACATGGCGAAGAGAGGACCCGGATTCGGTTTGCCTGATAGGACTTGTAAGAGCCTGTGGCAACTCTAGCAAGTAGAGCAGAGTGTGTGCCACGGGGCACCGAAGACAGGCGCGTATCAACGCCAAAAAATAAAAAGAAAGGGGGATCTGTGGGGAGCAATCCGGACCGGACTAGACTGAGTTACTGGAATTAAGACTTATTCTATGCATCTGCTCTCCCACAATATGGCGCTGGGAGAGAAGTAAACAGCTTCCGCACAGCTGCCTCCAGTTCAACTAATAAACTGTAGGACTTGCTATTGATTGGAGGAGAGCAGCGTACTCGGCGTGTGGGCAGCCGAGTTAGGATTGGCGGAGGAGGACTATAAAGGAGGAGAGAGACGGCATGCACCAGGAACATCTATGGGGAACATCTAAGGGAACCCGTGCAGCCCCCGAGAAAGCCGGCCGGCGGTGTGCCGCTCCCCTGCGGAAGTGGGGAATGTGGCCAGGGGGAACTGCCCTTCCACAGAGGTGGAAGGGATAGTAGCCAACCCGGGAAGAACCAGCAGCAAACCCGGGGAAGGCCGAGCAGACGAAAGAACAGCGCAGGGTCCTGTGTCGTTCCTCCACGAAGAGGGGGAGCGACACCATGTATCATGGTGAAGTTCTTTTCTGGTCATGTCTATTGGGAGTTCTGTGTACTTCCTGTACTTGAGTCTCTTTCTTTCTCCATAGTGGGAAAGTTCTCTGTTATTATTTCATTAAGAAGGCCTTCTAATCCTTTCTCTCTTTCCATGCCTTCTGGAATTCCTAGGACCCATATATTGGGTCATTTGATAGAATCTTGTAGATCTCCAACTGTGATTTTAATTTTCTAATTTCTTCTTTTGTTTGGTCTGACTGTATTTCCAAAAATTTGTCTTCGAGTTTTGATTTTCTTTTTTCTGTCTCACCTATTCTATTGTCAAAGCTTTCCACTGCATTTTATATTTGATCTACTGAATTCTTCATTTCTAGTATTTCTTTTTTTTCAACTTTTATTTAATAAATATAAATTTCCAAAGTGCAACTTTTGAATCACAGCAACTTTTCCCCCCATAACTTCCTCCTACCCACAACCATCCCATCTCCCACTCTCTCTCCCATCCCATCCTTCATCAAGATTCATTTTCAATCATCTTTATGTACAGAAGATCAACTTAATGTATTACTAATTAACGATTTCAGCAGACAGCACCCACACAGACACACGAAGCACAGAGTACTATTTGAGTAGTACTTTCACCGTTAATTCACATAGTATAATACATTAAGGACAAAGATCCTACATGGGGAGTAGGTGCACAGAGACTCCCATTGTTGATTTAACAATTGACACTCTTATTTATGATGTCAGTAATCACCGAGGCTCTTGTCATGAGCTGCCAAGGCTATGGAAGCCTCCTGAGTTCACAAACTCTGATCTTATTTAGACAAGGCCATAGGCAAAGTGAAAATTCTCTCCTCCAGAGAAAGGTATCTCCTTCTTTGATGGCCCTTTCTTTCCACTGGGATCTCACTCACAGAGATCCCCCATCCAGGTCATTTTTTTGCCAGAGTGTCTTGGCTTTCCATGCCTGCGAAACTCTCATGGGCTTTCTAGCCAGATCCGAATGCATTAAGGACTGAATCTGAGGCCAGAGTGCTGCTCAGAGCATTTGCCATTCTATGAGTCTGCTGTGTATATCGCCTCCCATGTAGGATCATTCTCTCATTTTTGATTCTATCAATTATTATTTGCAGACACTGGTCTTATTTATGTAATACTTTTGACACTTAATCCTATCTTTTTGATCAACTATGAACTTAAACTGATCACTTTAACAAGTAAGATGGCATTGGTACGTGCCACCTTGATGGGATTGAATTAGAATTCCCTGGCACGTTTCCAGTCTACCATCAGGGGTAAGTCCAAGCAAGCATGTGCCAAACTATTTATCTCCTCCCTCCCTCATTCCCACTCTTATATTTAACAGGGCTAACCCCTCAGTTAATTTTAAATGCCCAAGAATAATTGTGTGTTAATCAAAGAGTTCAACCAATGGTACCAAGTAGAACAAAAAAATACTAAAAGAAAGAAAATAGTAAGCTGTTCCTCGAAATAAGCCAGTCCCAAAGGGACAAATATCATATGTTCTCCCTGATTGGTGACAACTGAGCACCTAAAAGGAAACCTGTTGAAGTGAAATGGATACTATGAGAAACATTTCTAGTATTTCATTCTGACTTCTCTTTAATATCTCAATTTCTTGGGAGTGCTTTTCATTTAGATCATGGATTTGTTTCTGATTGCTTCTAAGTAATCTGACGATTAATTTTCTGAATTAGTTTTCTGGCATATCCTTGATATCTTTTTCTGCAGTTTCTATTATTGAAGAGTTGTAGTGTTCCTTTGGGACACTCATAGTGTCTTCTTTATTCTTATTTGGGTTTTTCCTTTGTTTTTTGGCATTTTTGGTTTCTTTTCTCTTTAATTTGTCTTTGTGCTTGTGGTGAGATTTCCTTCTATTATGAACTGCTGTGTGTCTGTGTGATGCAAGTGGAAGCACGCAGCTTCATCTCCTGGAGTCCTGCTCACTTCTAGATCATCATGGGGGCAGGTACAAGAGGTCTGGTGCGGCCGGCGCCGTGGATCACTAGGCTAATCCTCCGCCTAGCGGCGCCAGCACACCGGGTTCTAGTCCCGGTTGGGGTGCCAGATTCTGTCCCAGTTGCCCCTCTTCCAGGCCAGCTCTCTGCTGTGGCCAGGGAGTACAGTGGAGGATGGCCCAGGTGCTTGGGCCCTGCGCCCCATGGGAGACCAGGAAAAGCACCTGGCTCCTGCCATCGGATCAGCGCGGTGCGCCGGCCGCAGTGCGCCGGCCGCGGCAGCCATTGGAGGGTGAACCAATGGCAAAGGAAGACCTTTCTCTCCGTCTCTCTCTCACTGTCCACTCTGCCTGTCAAACAAACAAACAAACAAGAGGTCTGCTGCACTAAGCCCCGCCTACTGGGGGGGCCAGACTTGCTTCTCACTGGTGCATGAAACGAACTTGAGTTTTTTATATTTGGGACTTCTCCTTGTATAGCTTGCGTGGGAGGGAGGAAATTACTCTGAAATGTTGTGATCCTCATTCCCAGTGGGGGGTGTTGTGAGGTGGCCCCTGTAGTTGATGGGTGTGTGCATGGGAGGCATATGCGGTAGTCCCTTGCTTACATTTGAAAATGTGAACAATCAATATGGCTTCTCCCAGCCAGCTGCAGGTCCGGTTGGGGGAAGGAGGGAGACATAGATGAACGGGGTTGTCCCCGAACTCTCCGTTTGTTCTATACTTTCTCTTTCTTCCTACTTGGAACTTCAAACCCAGTAGCCAGGCTCTCTTGGCTGCTGCTATCTGCAACTCCGTGGACTCATGGTTTCTCACCTGGTTCACTGTGGAGGGTGGTGCGCATCTCCCTGTTTGGCATCTCCACCGCGCCTCTGCTGCAGCTCCTCCACTTCCCTTTTTTTTTTTTTTTTTTTTTTTTTTTTTTTTTTTTTGGCTCCCTCAGTGTGGACCTGCTCAGTCTCTGTTGGACTCCTGGGCTTCGCTGTGTGAATTTATCATGGCTCTCGAACTTCCCCTTTTGAAAAAAGACTTATTTATTTATTTGAAAGTCAGAGTTACAGAGAGGGTGAGAGAGAAAGAGAGAGAGAGAGATCCATCAATCCAGTTTAGCCTTCTGTGCCACAATGCTGGCATCTTTGTACTGAATGTTGAATATGTGTGGGAGGTGGGAGGTTTCTGTGATACAGAATAGCATTTCTGGGAGCTGGAATAGCCTGTGCAAAGATATCTTTCAGGAGCACTGCTGCTCCTGGTAAGTTCAGTGTGGCTGCAGAGCTGGGCATTAAGGAAGCAGGGTAGGTAGATCAGGCCAAAGAATTAGGTGGATGCTTGTAAGCCTTCAGGTTGCACCCCACGCCTATGAAATCAGAATTTCTGGTGCTAGGAAGCAGTCCTCAGTGATTGTAGAGCTCCCCAGTGCTTCCGGTGTGCAGCGAAGGTGAGAACCTCCGCTTGTGGGAGCCAACGGCAGTGTTGTCTTTTGGCATAATACTCCTGGTGCCAGGTTGGAGGCTGCTTGTTCAAATGGAGATTGAGGAAAGAGTGAGCACATTTAGGGACTAGTTGGTGAAACAGATCATGCAAAAGAAACATGAAACTAGAACTTTGTTTTGGTTTTCAGAATCCGATGGGATGCTGCAGGAAGAAGGTGAGTCACATCTGGTAAGAGGAATGTTCATAAACTGAAAAGGTAGAGTTGGGGTTTCTCTTGCTGCTTTAATGTGTAGGTATCTGCCCCTTAGGTTTCCTGGAGGAATTCTGATTCTTTAAAAAGATTTATTTATTTATTTATTTGAAAGTCAGAATTACAGAGAGGAGGGGAGAGAGAGATACCTTCTACCTGCTGGTTCACTTCTAAAATGGCCACAACGGCCGAGACTGGGCCAGGTGGAAGCCAGGAGCCAGCAGCCTCTTTTGGGTCTCCCACGTGGGTGCAGGGACTCAAACACTATCCTCTGCTGCTTTCCCAGGTGCATTAGCAGGGAGCTGGGTTGGAGGTTGAGCAGCTAAGACTTGAAACAGAACCCATATGGGATGCCAGTGCTGTAGATGGTGCTTTAACCTGTGTCGTCACAGCGCCAGCCCTTCTCTTTTTACACAGATATTTTGCTTTAATCTCTGATTCTATAGTAGATGTGGTCACAGTCCTAGGTAAAGAGAATTACAAAGGTCTGTTTTTTTTTTTTAAGAGAAGGCCCTTGCTTTTTTTTCTTTTAAGATTTATTTATTTATTTGAAAGTCAGAGTTACAGAGAAGCAGAGGCAGAGAGGTAGAGAGAGAGAGAGAGAGAGAGAGAGAGAGAGGTCTTCCATCCTCTGGTTCACTCCCCAATTGTCTGCAATGGCCGGAGCTGTGCCCATCTGAAGTCAGGAGCCAGGAACTTCCTCAGGGTCTCCCACATGTGTGCAGGGGCCCAAGGCCTTGGGCCATTTTCTACTGCTTTCCTAGGCCACAGCAGAGAGCTGGATCAGAAGTGGAGCAGCCGGGACTAGAACTGGTGCCCATATGGGATGCCGGCGCTGCAGGTGGCAGCTTTACCTGCTATGCCATGGTGCTGGGCCCCTTACTCTCTTTTACATGTTCCCAATGTTTTGCCTTATGTAGGGTGGGGATTCACTTGTAAGCTACTAGAGTCACTTGTAGGTCAACTAGAAACTCAACGATGATACAGAAGTACCAATAAGATGAGAATTGAGTTGGCTCTGTGGTCGTGAGTTCAGAGAACTCTGCCAGGTCTGGCAAGTAACATGAAGCAGCAGCAGTAGCAGATGGAGACAGAAGTAGTCTGGTGAGTGTACCAGGGCCTCTGCCCAGTGCGGTTGTCTATTACAGTGAGCAAATCCCCCCAAAGCTTAAGCCGTGGAGATGTGTTATTTCTAGTGATCTGCGATCGGCTAGGCAATTATTCTGGCCTTGCTTAAGAGCACTCAGTGTAGCTTGTCTGGGACAGTTGGCCGCATTGCCTGGATTCTTCAATGAGGCCTCTCCGTGTGTCTTGTTTAGTACTTGATAGTATAGCGGTCTCATGAAAATACCTTCATAAGTGATGGGCCTGGTGGTAAAACAGTGTCACTTTTCCCATATTTTATTGGTCAAAGAAGTCACATGTCAAGCCAAGATTCAGAATAGAAGAACCAAATTCCATCTCTTGATGGGAGGAACTTGTGTACCTACAGGCCTATGGGTAGTTGTTGGCAGCCGTCTTTGGAGGTGGTCTGCCTTTAGGTGACTGAGGGAATGGAGAGAAGTGGGTTCTGGCTTCATCTGGACATCCCGGAGGGCAAAGAATATGTGATGCATGGCTCTCTTTAGGCCTGGGAGGGGAGTCTTTGTTCTGTCTTTGATGTGAATTTCTCCAAGAACAGCATCTTTTAGGAAAATCCTTTTAGTTTCTGAAGCCTTGACTCATATTTCCTTATACTTCCCTCAGTGAATCACAGAATTCCTCAGAGAGAACAAAGATGGACCACTCTGAGAGCTCTGTGGGTTTTTCTCCAGTGTGGAAGACAGGCTGTGAGACTGAGTAGAGGGATGGCAGCTTCTGTGTTAATGTGGACGGTTTACCTCGGTGGAGGGCGGAGTCCTCCTCCTTCGAGGAGGTGATGCAGGCTCCTCAGTCTTTCTTTTTTCCACCCTCCGCCTGCCACAGTTACTTGGGAGAAGGCTACAGGTGCGATTAACGGTTGGGTCTCCTTTTAGGTCCTGAATTGTCTGAGATGGAACCTGCTTATGAGAACAATAGCACTGCAGCGGAGGCTGTACTGGAAGTTGAGGTTGCCAGGCGAGAGACCTCCAAGAGGCTTGCAGGAAGCGTGACCGGAGTAAGCTGGAACCCTGAGCTCAAACTCCTGAGGATTATTCAGGCCACTGATGACGAGGAGCAGGAGAACCAAGCCTCTGGGGCACAGAGTGAGGAGTCTCTGGAGGCCTGGGCTGCGGACGAGACTGAGGAAGCCTTATCCAGAGCAGAATGGCTGGCAGCCCACGGATCGCGGCCTTCCCTCTGAGGGAAGAAGGGAGAGGGCACTTCCGTCCTCTGGAGCCCTCACCAGCGCCATTCTGTTGCTGTCATTCACTTCTCGCCTCTAAAATAAATGAGGGAGAAAAGCCCCACCCATTTTAAACTTAGATTATTTCTCTTTCATGAGAGTCCGAATAATTTTAGTGAATAAATGCAACTACTTTTCTATCAAAAGACTTATTCTCTTGTCTCTGGGAGGAGGGGAGAGAGGTTTCCAGTTAGAGGAGCTGCATTTTGCCTATGGGAACCCTCCTGCCATTCCTAGATTTTCTTCTCCTTCTTGGAATTGGTTTCTTTTAGAGGTGGGATCCGAAGCTTTATCAAATACTGCCCCAATCCATGTTTACTGGACTCATACTAACCAAGAGGAATTCAAAGCTCTAGTTTCTAAGGGGCCGAGTCTGCAGAAGTTTCAGTTTGATGCTCATCAAGCTTCAGAATTCTGTAGTCTCTGTGGGGAGCAGCCCGGACTGGACTGAGTTACTGGAATTAAGACTTATTCTATGCATCTGCTCTCCCACAATATGGCGCTGGGAGAGGAGGCAACAGCTTCTACACAGCTGCCTCTCACCAACTTGACAAGCTGCAGGACCTGCTCCTGATTGGAGGAGAGCAGCGTACTCGGCATGTGGGCAGCCGAGTTAGGATTGGCGGAGGAGGACTATAAAGGAGGAGAGAGACGGCATGCACCAGGAACATCTAAGGGGAACATCTACCTGAGGAACACCTGTGCAGCCCCCGAGAGAGCCGGCCGGCGGTGTGCCGCTCCCCCGCGGAAGTGGGGAAGGTGGCAGGGGGAACCGCCCTTCCACGGAGGTGGAAGGGACGGTAGCCAACCCGGGAAGAACCAACAGCAAACCCGGGGAGGGCCGAGCAGACGAAAGAACAGCGCAGGGTCCTGTGTCGTTCCTCCACAAAGACGGGGAGCGACATAATGGTGCCGTGACTCGGATATGAAGCCTAGGCAGAGCTTAGTGTCATTCCTCCATGAAGAGGGGGAGCGACAGTCTCAAAGGACTTAGAACTCAGGTTTTTTAAGGATTTTTTTTCTCTTATATTTTAGTCTTTAAAAATATTTTAATACAGTACAATTTCAAAGTTATGTAAAATAAAGGGAATAAAACATGAAACACATATGTACCTAGTATCTTGGATCTGATCAAGAAGGGCCCTTGGCTTCGGGCCCCTGCTTTGGAAAGTTCTACTCTGGCCCACTGCTGGCCATGCTGCTGTTCATGGAAAGAAATCTACAGGAACAACAGGACTTATGCCTCTTTGGAATCTGCATTTCTTCTAGTCTTGGCTCTTAGTGCCTGGAACCCGGGAATTTGCTGTCCAAATGGCTTCACACTTATTTCTGTGGACAGGTCTCTTTCTTTAGTCCATCCTCCCAAGGGCGGACTACCCCACCAGTATGCACAATGCTGGGGATAAGGAGGGGTGTCTTAGGAATATGCCCAGAGCTTCGTCTGCCCAATAAGGGCAGAAACTGGGAATGAGAAGGGTGGGACATGGACTAGGATGTCAGGATTGAAACCTCAGGAATATGAGTTCTAAATGAACCTGAACCTGACCTTCCAGGTCATGTAGTCACACTGGTCAAAGCAGGAGAAAGAAGATGTTTTCTTTAACAATTTATTAGCTTGAGTTTTCAAATGTGGTTAGTAGACCTGCTTTTGTATTCTTTTCCTGAGTCCTGCAAAAATTAGGATTGGGCCTGCATGGAACATTGTCTGGGAGAAATTTTTGAGGGAGAAGAATTTAACCCTAAAACTTAGATTATTATTTTGCAGCTATGTTACATTTTTTAAAGTTTATTTTTATTTTATTTGAAAGGCAGAGAGAGAGAGAGAGAGAGAGAGAAGGATCTTCCATCTGCTGGTTCATTCCCCAAGTGCCCACAACTGCTGGGGCTGGGCCGAGCTGAAGGCAGGAGCCAGGAACTCAATCAGAGTCTCCTGTGTCAATGGTAGGAACCCGAGAACTTGAGCCATCCCGCTGCCTCCCAGGGTGTACATTAGCAAAAGGCTGACATTGGAACCGGAACTAGGAGTCAAACCCAAGCACTCCAGTATGGTCCCAACCAGCATCTTAACTACTGAACTCAAAGGCCCTGCAGCTGCCTCTTAAAGGTAAGGTTAGCGGAGCTAACGAGGCTTGACAGGTTATGAGCTGGGGAGTGTTGGAGCTGAGCTTGGATGTGGATCTCCTAGCCCCGCATTTGCCAGATGACACTATGCCTGTGTCACAGCAATTCTCCAAAGTTGGATAATCACAAAAAACTGAGAAATATAATCTTATACCATGTTAGTTCTCAAAGTGCTTTATATCCACTATTTTGGTTGATTCTCTGGCCAGCTCTATAGATACAAGTGTATTGCCTCTTTAATACACATAGAGATTAGGTTTAGAATACAGGGCCAATGGTAGTCTCTTTGGGGCCTTGGAGTGAATTAGGAAAAAAGCACTCCTTAAGACACTTTACTACCTGTTGACACTTTACTACTATCTGTTGAAAAATGATCTCAATGAATGTACACATCTCTGATGAGTACAATATGAGCAGCACCCCTAGAGATGGTCCCCAACCTTCACAACCCCACCAAGTGGTCCTGCTAGAATGGTTAAGTCATTTGCCAAAGGCCTGCGAGGGAAGGGGGCTGGACTCAGAATCTCGGTCCTCGCCTCATCCACTGTATCACAATGTCTCTCACTCGCTTTCTTTAGCGCACAGCTGAGACTGGGACACCCTTATTTGAAGGATGAGGCCATATGGAAAATAATTGACTGTTGGGGTAGAGTCCTCACGAACCCTCCACTGCACTTCCCGGTGTTCTGAGAGAGAAGGAACCAGGTAACTGTTGCTAATTACCATTTCTCCGCCATCTGGGTCTTAGGGCAGCTGGAGATAGCCAGCATTGCTTGGAGCTGCACTTCATGTATTGAAGCTGATGTGAAGGCTTAAGAAATATGTTGGAACATTCTTAGGAGACTTCTATCCCCAAGAAAGCAGTCCTTAGTTTCTCTTCTTTTCTTTTTGCTTTGTGATCCTTGCTAAGATAGGCCTCTTGATGTGAGTCGCCGTGGCTTTCTGAGCACATTTCCAGTGACACTCGGCCCAGTCTGACTTGTGTGTAGAAGCAGGATCAAAGAGATCATTTTCTAGGCCCACTCTCCTCTTTCAGAGCCAGCTGTCCTAGTTTGGTATTCATCTCAATCTCTGGGGTTACAGACTTTGTTTTTCAAGGTTTTGAATTGTATGAAGGTACTTTAAAAAGTTCATGGAAAAAGGAATGAGAAGTTTATTTTGGTGCAAACATTTTGAAATCCATTCTCAGGTTTTTGGTTTTTTTTTTTTTTTTTTTTTTTTTTTTATATTCTCTACTGTCCATAGCTTTTTTGGAAGACCTCTGGTAGAAAGCTCCCTGGGCTTGGTGGGAAAGGGTCAGGGTTTCATCTGTGACACAGCTGACTCATAAAAAATCAGCTTATCCAAATGCACCTGAAGGAATTGCTTGCTGAATTAAGGACAGAAATACTCTGACCTTTAGTTAGAAATGATTAGAGGTTCTTTGGAGTCCAGGATAATCTGGGAAAGAATTTCTCAATTTTCTTTCAGTTGCCATAAAGTACCAGGATAGGGAACTAATTTGTCCTTCTCTTTTTTTATTTTAAAATTTTATTTATTTTTATTTGAGCAGTAGAGTTACAGACAGTGAGAGGGAGAGACAGAGTGCTGTTTCACTCCCCAAATGGCCACAACAGGCTGGAGCTGTGCCAGCTGAAGCCAGGAGCCAGGCTCCTCCCAGTCTTCCATGTGGGTGCAGGGGCCCAAGGACTTGGGCCATCTTCTGCTGCTTTCCCAGGCCACAGCAGAGAGCTGGATGGGAAGAAGAGCAGTCGGGACTTGAACCGGCGCCCATATGGGATGCCGGCGCCCGCAGGCAGAGGATTAACCTACTGTGCCACTAATTTGTCCTCTTTTTGCCCCTATTTGTCCTTTTTTTTTGCATTTATTTAACAAATATTTATTGCATACCTATTATGTGTAATAGAATCAACCTCTAGATTGTCTTATAGAGAAAGGGAAAGTTCTGCAGAAAGTGGAGAGTCATTCATTCCCAGGAATGCAGGAAAGTACTCCTGGATTAATTGGTAAAGTTTTTTGGGACCACTAGGTGGTGATATTATATTGCAAAAATCACACCCTGTCTTTACACCTTTTCGAAGACTGGAGGCCTCTGGTTATTTTTAAGACCAGTGTCTATGCTGCCAAAGAGATTTTGTTGTGAGTTAAATGAAGAGAAAGAAACACATTCACATTTATGTTTGTGATCCAATGTCAGTGCCTCAGGGGATGGACAGTTTCTTAAAGGAGGGCGCTGTGTCTATTGTTGCTAAGGTTACAACCCCAGGTTATAACTCTGGTGTGTAGGAGGCATTCAAAAACTACTTGACAAATGAATGAATTTAACTCTGAACAATTCAGATTGTCAATGAAAAATCTATTTCTGGAATGTGGCAAATTCTGGAACATGCCCAGGGACCTAGAATGGGGGTAATGGTTGAGAGCTATTAATGTTTTTTTTTTTTTTTAATGATTTATTTATTTGAAAGACAGTCACAGAGAGAGGTAGAGACAGAGAGAGAGGTCTTCCATCTGCTGGTTCACAACGGCTGCAACGGCCAGATGGCCACAACGGCCAGAGCTGCACCAATCCGAAGCCAGGAGCCAGGAGCTTCTTCCAGGTCTCCCACGTAGGTGCTGGGGCACAAGGACTTGGGCCATCCTCCACTGCTTTCCCAGGCCGTAGCAGAGGGCTGGATCGGAGGAGCAGCAGCTGGGACTAGAACCGGCACCCATATGGGATGCGGGCGCTTCAGGCCAGGGCTTTAACCCACTGTGCCACATTGCTGGCCCCTTATTAATGTTCTTGACAGATGATTGGTTGGGCAGAGACTTAGGGAGGCAATATTTTGGAAAGAAGAAATACCAAAAGTGATCTGAGACACTTACCTTGCTTTGTGTCCCTAAGTTTATCTTGAGCAAATTTCACCTGTTTAAAAATAGAGTCTGGGGCCAGTGCCGTGGCTCACTTGGTTAATCCTCCGCCTGCGGCACCGACATCCCATATGGGTGCCGGGTTCTAGTCCCGGTCGCTCCTCTTCCAGTCCAGCTCTCTGCTATGGCCCGGGAGGGCAGTGGAAGATGGCCCAAGTACTTGGGCCCTGCACCCGCATGAGAGACCAGGAGGAAGCACCTGGCTCCTGGCTTCAGATCGGTGTAGCTCTGGCTGTGGTGGCCATTTGGGGTGTGAACCAATGGAAGAAAGACCTTTCTCTCTGTGTCTCTCTCTCTCACTGTCTAACTCTGCCTGTCAAAAAAAATAAAATAATAATAATAATAAAAAAAGAGTCGGGGCTGGGGGGTGGGGGGGCACTGGAACATAGGGAGTTAAGCATCCCATCTGGGCACCGGATCGAGTCCTGGCTGTTCCACTTCAAATCCAGCTCCTTGCTGGTGCACCTGGGAAGGCAGTAGAGGATGGCCCAAGTGTTTGAGCCCCAGCACCCACGCAGGAGAACCCAAAAGAAGCACTTAGCTCCTGGCTTCAGCTTGGCCCAGTCCTGAAAGTTGAGGTCATTTGGGGAGTGAGCCAGTGGATAGAGGACTTTTCTCTTTGCCTCTGCCTCTCCCTCTCTAACTCCACCTTTCAAGTAAATAAATAAATCTTAAAAAAAAATGAAGGGGGGCAGGGGGCTGGAGAATGCACATTTAACCTAGAGGTTAAGACACCTGTGTTGGGGCTGGCGCTGTGGCATAGTGGGTAAAGCCATCCCTGCAGTGCCGGCATCCCATATGGGCACCGGTTCAAGTCCCAGCTGCTCCACTTCCAATCCAGCTCTCTTCCATGGCCTGGGATAGTAGTAGAAGATGGCCCAAGGCCTTCGGCCCCTGTACCTGCATGGGAGATCCGGAAGAAGCTCCTGGCTCTTGGCTCCTGGCTTCGGATTGGCGCAGCTCTGGCCATTGCAGCCAACTGGGGAGTGAACCGATGGATGGAAGACCTCTTGCTCTCTCTCTGCCTCTCCTTTTCTCTGTGTAACTTTGACTTTCAAATAAATAAATAAATAAATCTTTAAAAAACATGCCACCTGTGTTCCATATCGAAGTGTCAGGGTTTGGTAGCTGACTCTGGCTCCTGACTCCGGCTTCCTGCTAATGCAGTAGTGATAGCTCAGCTGATTGAATTCCTCCTTAGCAGCATGTGGGAGATCTGAATTGACTTCCTGGCTCCCAACTTTGGCCTGACCTAGTTTCAGACATTGCAAGCATTTGGGGGAGTGAACAACTGATGAGTGCATTCTCTCTTCAATAAAAAAAATGACAGGGAGAGTGTAAATTCGTAATTCCTTATTTTTTTCTTGGGTCTATATTGTTTGTAAGGATAGCTGTGCTTTGGGAGAGATCCCCAAAAGTTCTTTAGGCTTTCTTCACGGCCCATCATTCATTTATTGTTTTTAATTCAATCACTGCACACATATTTATTGAACATCTAGGCCGGTGCCGCGGCTTAGTAGGCTAATCCTCCGCCTTGCGGCCCCGGCACACCGGGTTCTAGTCCCGGTCGGGGCACTGGATTCTGTCCGGTTGCCCCTCTTCCAGGCCAGCTCTCTGCTGTGGCCAGGGAATGCAGTGGAGGATGGCCCAAGTGCTTGGGCCCTGCACCCCATGGGAGACCAGGAGAAGCACCTGGCTCCTGCCTTCGGATAGGCGCGGTGCGCCGGCCGCAGCGTGCTGGCCGTGGCGGCCATTGGAGGGTGAACCAACGTCAAAGGAAGACCTTTCTCTCTGTCTTTCTCTCTCACTGTCCACTCTGCCTGTCAAAAAAAAAAAAAAAAAAAAAAAAAAAAAAAAAAAAAGACTATGGGATCATCTATGACGTTTTCTTCTCATGGTTTCTTTGAGTTTTCTCATGGTTTCTTTGAGTTTAGCTCATCACAAATCATATTAGTTGTGGCATCCAAATCTCTTCACTTTCTCATCCTACTGTCACCCTTGTCCAGGCACTGTTCTGCGCCACCACCATCCTTTTGCCTGTCTTTCCAACATGCAAATATGGCCAAGATATACCTTCCTGAAAACTAACCTTTGCCCTCGGGATCAAACCCAAACTCTGTCACAAGGGTCACAAAACCTCACAAAGCAGGGCCATGGATCTGGCTGGGGCCCGTGTGTCTCCCCAACTCTAGTGCTGCCTCTTCCCTTCCAGCCTGCTCCCATCTTGTATGTCTCCAGTCAGGATGATTTTTGGTTTGGTTCTTCTAATGAGTCATGTCCTGTCTTACATTCAGATTTTTTGGGGGGGGTACTTTTCCTTCAACCTGGAACATTCTTTCCTACCCCCTTCTGCCTACTTTCTAATCATTCTTTCAGTCTCAGCTTACATGTTACTTATTTTGGAACTAAGTGTTTTATTTTGATCATGTGAAGATGAGGTTTTCCTGTTTCATTTTCCCTTGCATAGCCTCTAAGCGGTTTCATTGCTTATCTGTTACCCTCCACTGCCAGACTGAGTTCTATGAGAAGCAGAGTCCTGCCTTTGCCTGGCACATTATAAATGCTCGATAGAATATATTGAATGAATGAAAAATACATAAGATCTCTCCTTTCTTTAGGGTACTTTAACTATAGCAATGTGAGATCAGTGGCACAATGAAAGGACTAGTGTGATGAGAAGGAGAAGTCACTTTGGATGTCACCATTTTTTTCTAAAGATTTATTTATTTGGGGGACCGGTGCCATGGCACAGTAGGTTAATCCTCCACCTGTGGCACCAGCATCCCATATGGACACCGGTTCGAGTCCTAGCTACACCTCTTCCAATCCAGCTCTCTGCTATGGCCTGGGAAAGCAGTAGAATATGGCCCAAGTTCTTGGGCTCCTGCACCCACGTGGGAAACAGGGAAGAAGTGCCTGGCTCCTGGCTTTGGATTGGCATAGCTCCGACTGTTGGGGCCACCTGAGGAGTGAACCAACGAATGGAAGACCTTTCTCTCTGTCTCTCCCTCTCACTGTCTGTAACTCTATCTCTCAAATAAATAAGTACAATCTTTAAAAAGAGAGATTTATTTATTTGAAAGTCAGAATTACAGAGAGACATAGACAGAGAGAGGGAGGGAGAGAGAGACAGGTCTTCCATCTGCTGGTTCACTCCCTAGATGGCCACAATGGCCCAGGCTGGGCCAGGCTGAAGCTGGGAGCCAGGAGCTTCTTCCAGTTCTTCCACATGGGCGCAGGAGCCCAAGGACTTGAGCCATCTTCCTCTGCTTTTCCAGGTGCATTAGCAGGAAGCTGGATTAGAAGTGGAGCAGCTGGGACTTGAACTGGTACCCATTATGGAATGCTGGCATCTTGGCAGTGGCTTAACCCACTGTACCACAGTGCTGGCCCTGGATGTCATCATTTGAAGCTGAGTTAGGTTTTGGTAAGTGGAGATGTTTGAGGTGGAGGTAAGTGACATAGGTTAAAAAAAATAGAGTATAGGCAAAGAGTATAGTGTTCCTGTCTGGAAAGAGTGGGAAGTAGGCCTGGTGACAGCTTGTGACAAGATTGTGCAGGGCCTGGACTCTGTTAGCCAATGGGGAGTCATTAATGGCTTTTGAATGGGGGAGTGATAGAACTCAATTAGTGTTTTAGAAAATGTTAATTGAATGGCAGTGGGAAACAAGAATTGGATAGAGACCAGTGAGACCAGTTAGGAGGCTGTCCTAGGAGTCAGAATGAGAGGGAATCAGGGCCTGGATTATGTAAGTGACAATAGGATGGAGATGAAGGGACATTGTGCAAAAGAGGGAAAAATGAACCTGAACCTGGAAACTGGAAAGAAAGGGTGGAGTGAAAGATTGTTCAGCTCAGCTTTGTGAGGTGCTACTGTTGCCAAAAAGGTGAAGTTAAGAGGAAGAACCAATTTAATGAAAGATAAAAGGGTTCATTCATCAAATCGGTACAATGAAGTTATGACTTATGTGTTTCACTTGTGGAAATTCCGGCAGTGTGTGGAGTAAGAAAAAAGCACGAGTGGAGAGGGAGTGACAGAGAGAATGAGGGCATCCAGAGGGGGCTGGAGTGCGAGGTGCGGAAAGTACGTTTGCTGTTCCCATTTCTGTTTTCAAAGCCATGTGTATTTCATGGGTGACAGAAGGGCTTGTTCGAGAGTAATTATGGTTATTCACAGTCTATACTTGGCATGTCTTACGTGCTGATTTTAGAGCCGAATTCCCTGGCGAGATTTAGTTTTTCAAAATGTGTGCTGGGTCCTTGACTGGGCAGGAGGCAGGTATGAAGAAGACATCGCTGTTGCTTACAATCAAATTGGGGGGGAAGATAGCGAAGCTGACAGTTGGGGCTACAGTGTAGGTGAGCAGTCAGGGAGAGGGGTGGGTGTGGAGGGGAAGCCGATGGGGGACCCGGGTGTCAGAGCCGAGGTAGCCCTGGGCTGAGGAGAGACCTGGGAGTCATCACCAGTCCAGGTGAGAGTAGCAATTGGAGAGTGTGCAGTCTCAGAGGGAGAGAGTATTGAAGAAGGAGGCTGAGGGGCACAGATAGGGAACGCACTCTCACTAGACAGCAGGAAGAGTCATAGACTTGAAGAGTTATCGGAGAAGGGAGAGGAAAGCTGGGGCAGGGGAATGAGGCTGTCACAGGCAAGTGGTTTTCATGATGAGAAAGACAGTGCTGATCACTGAGTGAACAAACAGCAGAAAAAGGTGCAACAGCGGTAGGGAAGAATCCAGAAACAAAGGGAACACATGCCACTTCTCTCAGTTACAGAGCCAGGGAAGCCAGTGGAGCTATGGCCCAGCTCCCAGTGACGTTCCCCTGCAGGGCGTTGGGATCTCTGTCCACTGGAGGGGCGCTTCAGCGTCACGGGACACTGATCCGGAAATAGGCCTTGCTCTGCACAGGCCTTGTATTCGAGCCTGAGTGCGGTCCAGCCGAGCCACGACCTCAGCTGCGGTTGTATTTTATATTAAACACACCTGTATTATTTCCTTCCGTAAGTAGAATCCGCATTCCCACATCACAGCAAATGCTCACTAATAGCTTCCCTGGAGTTTGCTTCTCACAGTTACCTCATCAGAATTTAGGAAGGGCAACATGCAATAATTTCCTTTAGGATGCAGTGAGCTCTGGCTATTTTTTAGTCAATGGTCCCTTAGTGTGCTCTTTTAAAGAGATTTAAATAATAAGAAAAAGCTCTTTATATGTACCCATATAGTTACCATCTCCAGTGTTCTCTTTATTCCTTTATGTAGATCCAGTCTTCCATATGGCATCATTTTCCTTGGCTGGGAAGACTTTAACATTTATCCTTGTATATGTTTGTAGGTGTTGACTTCATTCAACTTTTGTCAATCTCAGAACATCTTTATTTGGCCTTCATTTTTTTAAAATTTTTTTGACAAGCCGGCGGCGCGGCTCACTAGGCTAATCCTCTGCTTGCGGCGCCGGCACACCAGGTTCTAGTCCCGGTCGGGGCGCCGGATTCTGTCCGGTTGCCCCTCTTCCAGGCCAGCTCTCTGCTGTGGCCAGGGAGTGCAGTGGAGGATGGCCCAAGTACTTGGGCCCTGCACCCCATGGGAGACCAGGATAAGTACCTGGCTCCTGCCATCGGATCAGTGCAGTGCGCTGGCTGCAGCGCGCCGGCCGTGGCGGCCATTGGAGGGTGAACCAACGGCAAAAGGAAGACCTTTCTCCCTGTCTCTCTCACTGTCCACTCTGCCTGTCAAAAAATCAAAAATAAAATAAAATAAAATAAAATAAAATTTTTTTTGACAGGCAGAGTTAGAGAGAGAGACAGAGTCAAAGGTCTTCCTTCTGTTGGTTCACCCCCCAAATGGCCGCTACGGCCGGCGCTGCGCCGATCCGAAGCCAGGAGCCAGGTGTTTCCTCCTGGTCTCCCATGCAGGTGCAGGGCCCAAGCACTTGGGCCATCCTCCACTGCCTTCCCGGGCCCCAGCAGAGAGCTGGACTGGAAGAGGAGCAACCAGGATAGAACTGGCACCCCAACTGGGACTAGAACCCGGAGTGCCTGCACCGCAGGTGGAGAATTAGCCTAGTGAGCCGTACTGGCCTTGGCCTTCATTTTTGAAAGATATTTTTGCTGAGTAAGGAAATCTGGTTAACAATTTTTCCTTTTTAGTACTTTAAAGATACTGCCACACTATCTTCTAGCATATAGTTTCTGATGAAAAGTCTGATGTCATTCCTGTCTTTGTTCCTCTGTGTGTAAAGTGTTTTCTTCTTTAAGATTTTATTTGCTTTAATATTTTTATCTTTTTCACTATTTTAATTAGATGGTGGTGTGCTTTGGTATAGGTTTCTTCATGTTTCTGCTTCATCAGCCTCTTTGAATTTGTGGGTTTATAATTTTTTTAAAGGTTTATTTTGATTTATTTTAAAGGCACAGTTACAGGGGTCAGCACCATGGCACAGTGGGTTAATCCTCTGCCTGAAGCACCAGCATCCCATATGGGTGCCAGTTCTAGTCCTGACTGCTCCTCTTCCAATCCAGCTCTCTGCTATGGCCTGGGAAAGCAGTAGAAGATGGCCCAAGTACTTGGGTCCCTGCACCCACGTGGGAGACCAGGAAGAAGCGCCTGGCTCTTGGCTTTGGATCGGTGCAGCTCTGGCCGTTGCTGCCGTCTGGGGAGTGAACCAGCGAAAGGAAGACCTTTCTCTCTGTCTCTCCCTCTCACTGTCTGTGACTCTATCTCTCAAATAAATAAATAAAATCTTTAAAAAATAAAATAAAGGCACAGTTACAAAGAAAGAGAGACATCTTCCACCTGCTGGTTCATTCCCCAAATGGCTGCAATGACAAGGGCTGGGCCAGGCCAAAGCCAGGAGCCCAGAGCTTCTACCAGGTCTCCCACATGGCTACTGGGGCCTAACCACTTGGGACATCCTCTGCTGATTTCCCAGGCACATTAGCAGGGAGCTGGATCTGAAAGGGGGCAGCCAGAACTTGAACTGGTTCCCATATGGGATCTGGAACTTGAACAGGTACCCATATGGGATGCTTGTGTCGCACCACAATGCCATAATGCTAGCCCTGTACTTTTCATCATATTTGAAAAGACTTAAATCATCATTTATTCAAATATATTTTCTATCTCCTAATTCCTTCAGGGATTCCAATTATATATGTCTTTTAGGGCTGCTTGAGGTTGTTCCAAGTTCACTGATGCTCCATCCATTTATTAATTTGTTTTTAGTCTTTCTTGTGTTTAATTTTGAGTGGTTTTTATTGCTGTGTCTCCAAATTTTTTTATCTCTTCAATGTCTTCACTTCACATACTTTTTTTTCCTAAGATTTATTTATTTATTTGAAAGTCTGAGAGAGAGAAAGAGAGGCAGAGAGAGAGAGAGAGAGAGAGAGAGAGGTCTTCCATCTGCTGGTTCACTCCCCAGTTGGCCACAACAGCCAGAGCTGAGCCAGGAGTCTCTTCCAGTTCTCCCATGCGGGTGCAGGGGCCCAAGGGCTTGGGTCATCTTCTACTGCTTTCCCAGGCCATAGCAGAGAGCAGGATCAGAAGTGGAGCAGCTGGGACTAGAACCGGTGCCCATATGGGATGCTGGCACTGCAGGTGGTGGCTTTACCCGCCACACCACAGCGCCGGTCCCCACATACTCTTAAAGTATGTCTTTTGGGTTGTGCTTTTAAACTTTTTTTTTCTATTGAAAAGACTAGAACAGCATTTACTCTAGGGCTAATAATTCCCAACAAGGGAGGAGAGACCCTTCTGAGTTTTTTGCCTAATGCCTCATGAATTAGATCTGTCTACTCTGGATGATGAGAATAAGAACTGTTCCTGGTCATTTTTTTTTTAAAGATTTTTATTTATTTGATAAGTAGAGTTACACACACAGAGAGAGGGAGAAACAGAGAGATAGGTCTTCCTTCCTCTAAATGGCTGCAATGGTCAGAGCCATTGGTCAGAAGCCAGGAGCCAGGAGCTTCCTCCAGGTCTCCCATGTGGATGCAGGGGCCATCTTCCACTGCTTTCCCAGGCCGTAGGCAGAGAGCTGGGTGGGAAGAGGAGCAACTGGGACATGAACTGGCACCAAATGGGATGCCTGTGCTGCAGGCCGAGGTTCAGCCTACTATGCTACAGCACCAGCCCCCCGTTCCTGTTTAAACTTTGAAGATTGTTCCCTGTGATCCTTTTGGGTGGTTCTTTCCCTCTCCTTAAGGTCCTTTTTTCACACTGGTGAGCTGGCCAGTACCTCTTGAGGACTGGAGGAGGACCTTCCACAGATCCCCAGGGGACTCCCATTGTGTGACTCTCTCCTCTCTGGTATTCTGTCCTGTGACCTGTAATGCCTTGGCCCCTGAACTCAGCTCAGTGACGTGGTGTTAGCTTGGGTTCCTTGTGCCTTTTAAAAAGTCTCTCTTGGCCATAACCTGGGCTAATCATAGGGATTGCCTTGTTGGTTTATTGTTTCTCAGGGACCACTGAGCTTTGCTGCCTGATTTTAGAAATCATTATTTCCTATGTTTTGTCCAGTTCTTTAGTTGTTTTAGGTGGAGGGGAAAATCTAGTCCACTTTATCCCATCTTGGCTGGAGGCAGAAGTCTATCTTGTTCTTTAAGTTTGCATTGTTTTTTCTGTAGCAACACTTTGGAAAGTGAGGTCAAGCCAAGTGGCCCACTATAGCCTGAAAAGGGGTGCTTCTGGAGTCTGAAAGGGCTCCCAGCCTAGCCTAACTGTAAGCACGCAGTCATTCTCAGAGGCATGGGGTACACTGTTTTTCTTTTCTGGCTCTTAGCAAGCCTTGGGTTGTTATTTTTGGACCCAAACTACTATTTCACACTTAAAATCTTGAATTTTGTACTTGGTTTCTGCTTAGACCTCATTTGTGTATTGAGGTCACTGATGGCTCCTACATCTGAGGCAAATTGGAATTTCTCAGTGGTATTTACAGCAACCAGCACCTGCTCCTGTAGAGAACCACTCACCCGAAGACACTGTGTTCTACCTTGAAGGTGAATTGCAGACCTACTTTAAAAAGGCAACTCCTTCATTTCAAGAGTGAACAGAATACCATGTAACAAAGAATTCCAGCTGGTTAAATTTAGGACAAGAGAAAAAAAAAAAAAACCTGACCAAAGAATATTCTCTGGCTTTGAGCCCAGGGTGTTTTTCTTTTTAGAGTGAATTTGGTGCACTTTCATTCATGTGGAGCTGTTGGCTCCCAGCATTTTATTCTGGGATGGAAGGTCAACAATGCTTGCCTTGTCACCAAATCCAATGAACACTGCTCAGTTATTAACCTATTGACCTCTCAACAGTATTTGACATCGCTGATAATTATCTCCTTCTTACTACATTCCCTGGCTTTCCTTCTCCTTTCTGGCCTTTGTTCCTCTGTCTTCTGTCTTTTCTATTGGAACTCATCTTGGTTCTGTTCTGAGCCAACTTCTCACATACAACCTTTTCCTCGGGCTCTCTTATCCATGCTCATGGCTCCACTGGGAATTCCTAAGTCTAAATTTTTGACCTAAGTATTTTTCCTGGGCTTCAATCCAGTGTATTCAACTGTTCACTTGATGTCTTCACTTGGACAGTATGTAGGTAACTCAACCTGAGCAGCCTCATAGTTAAGCTCATCCACTCTCCTCTCAGTCAGCCCTTTCTACAATGTTCTCCAACTCAGAATTCCTTACTTTCCATCTGCCACTCAAGCACCCAGTCATGGTGGTTCCACTTCTTTCCATTCTCATTCCTATTATCCTAGTTTGATCCCTATATTTAACTGGAAAAGCTGGAAAAGATTTTTTCTAATAGCACTTGCTGTTCCCATCCCATTCATTCCTCTCACCCCACTCTAGCCAGAGCAGTCTTTCTTTCCTTCTTTTTTTTTTTTAAAGATTTATTTTATTTATTTGAAAGACAGAGTTAGAGAGAGAGGTAGAGATAGAGAGAGAGGTCTTCCATTGCTGGTTCACTCCCCAGATGGCTGCAACGGCCAGAGCTGCGCTGATCCAAAGCCAGGAGCCAGGAGCTTCTTCCAGGTCTCCCACGCAGGTGCAGGGGCCCAAGGTCTTGGGCCATCTTCTACTGCTATCCCAGGCCTTAGCAGAGAGTTGGACCAGAAGAGGAGCAGCCAGGACAAGAACTGGCGCCCATATGGGATGCTGGTGCTTCAGGCCAGGGCTTTAACCTGCTGTGCCACAGCGCTGGCCCCCCTTCTTCCTCCCTCTCTCCCTTCCTTCCTTCCTTGAAAGATTTATTTATTTGAGAAGCAGAATGAAAGAGAGAGCGAGAGAGAGATGAATGAATGAACAGATCCGTCTGCTGGTTCACTCCCGGAAATGCCACAATAGCCGGGCTGGGCCATACCAAAGCCAGGAGCCAGCAACTCCATCTGGGTCTCCCATGTAGATGGCAGGGGCCCAAACAGTTAGGCCATCTTCTGCTGCTTTCACAGGTGCATTAGCAGGGAGCTGGATTGGAAGTGGAGGGTCTGGGCCTCAAACGGGTGCTCGCATTGGATGCCACCATCAAAGGCAATGGCTTAACTTGCTGTGCCACAATGCTGGCCCCCAGAACAACCTTTCTAAAGCATGAATTGATCTTGTTTAAAATCTTTTGATGGCTTCCTTGTGCCGTTAGGAAAAAGCCCAAGATCCTTGCAATAAAACATGAGTTCTTGTGTGATTTGACCCCTGTTTGCCCTTTTTTTTTAAAAAAAAAGATTAATTTTATTTATTTAGAATACAGTTAGAGAGGGAAGACAGAGGGAGAGAGAGAGAGGTCTTCCACCTATTGGTTTATGCTCCAAATGGCCGCAACAGCCAGAGCTGGACCAGGCTGAAGCCAGGAGCCAGGAGCTTCATCTGGGTCTCCCACATGGGTGGGTGCAGGGGCCCAAGCACTTAGGCCATCCTCTGGTGCTTTTCTAGGCACATTAGCAGGGCTGGATTGGAAGTGGAACTACCAGGACTTGAATAGATGCCCATATGGGATGCTGGTTTTGCAGGCGGTGGCTTTATCTGCTATGCCACAGTGTTGGCCCCTTGTTTACCCTCTTGAATATCACTCCCTTTCTCCCCCTCTAAATTCCCTGCAAAACTTTCTTATTTTCCAGTTCCTCATGCTGCAGTGCTACCCTATCCTTTGCTGCTCTACATGTTTTGTTCTTTCTGTTGGCAACCCTTTCTTCTCTGCTTGGCCAACTCATCCTTCAGGTCATGTTCTTCAAGAAGTCCTCTCTGACCTCCTTTATTGTCTTGGTCTGCCCAGCTCCCCAGACTGCGCGCGACATTGTCTGCAGGTTACCAAGCTTCCTCTGTTCTGACACTCATCCAGTCTCCTAGTTGACTATGAACCCTTGTTCACGCCTTTATCACCAGTGCCCTGTATAAGGCTCAGCTCAATAAGTGCTTAGCAAACATGTTGAATTGCATTTTAATGTGTCAGTAGACATGGAGGTCTCAGTCTTGCTGGTCTGTGGCCTCACCCTCAGAGCAAGGAGCATTGTGTGAAAGATGGCATTCTATAAAAGCTCTCTTGCTGGGAGCTGCATCCCCACTGTTTATGTATTAGTTTAGCAACCTGATTCAGTTAGCAACCTGCACTTTGGTTGCTTCATGCACAAATATAAATTTATGGGCTTCCAGAAGGCAAATGGTGGGACCTGATCGTTTCTTTCTTTCTTTCTTTTTTTTTTTTTAATGTTATTTATTTATTTATTTGAAAGAGTTACAGAGAGTCAGAGGCAGAGAGAGGTCTTCCATCCGCTGATTCACTCCCCAGATGGCTGCAACTGCTGGAACTGTGCTGATCTGAAGCCAAGAGCCAGGAGCTTCTTCTGGGTCTCCCACACAGGTACAGGGCCCAAGGACTTGGGCCATCTTCTACTGCTTTCTCAGGCCATGGCAGAGAGCCACATGGGAAATGCAGCAGCCGGAACTCGAACTGGCGCCCATATGGGATGCTGGCACTGCAGGCGGTGGCTTTACCTGCTATGCCACACCACTGGCCCCTGTTTTTTTCTTCTTCATACCTTTGTTACTAGTATTTTATGTATTCATGGTATAGTTCCTCCCTTGCACAATGATTATTCATGTTTGTTGGTACATTTTATCTTTTTTTTCTTATTGATTTATAAGACTTATTTGTATTTGCTATATTTTATGAATATTTTAAACTAATTTTTTTAGGTTAAAATTTTTATGGCCAAAGAAAAGTCTCTAGTTTAAAAAAATTTTTCCTCAGTCATTTGGAAAAGCAAAATTCATTCTTAGTTCACCTGCTATACAAAAATAACTAGTTACCCAAATCTGGCCCATAGATCATGGGTTCCCAACCCCTTCACTAATGTGCTCTCTAAATTTGAAACGTCTTTTTATTTCTTGAGTGAATATGACTTGATCATGAGCATACTGATGGATCTGACTTGCTAATATTGTATTTGTAGGATTTGTGCACCCGGGTTCCTAAGCCAGATGGGTCTATGCAGAGGTTTCACGTTAGTTGTGGTTGCAGATATGTTCTATGTAGCCCAGGTAAAACTTTGTAAAAATTTGCTTCTTTTATTTATTTGCTTCTTTTCATTTTGTTGTGAAAGTCAGAGAGGCACAGAGAGATAGAGATCTTCCATCTGCTGATTCACTTGCCAAATGCCTGCAGTAATAGGGGCTGGGCCAGGGTGAAGGCAGGGGACGAAATCAGTCTCAGTCTCCTGTGTGGGTGGCAGGGGCCCAGCTGCTCATGCCATCACTTGCTTGCTCCCAGGATGCATATCAGCAGGAAGCTGAAAGCAGAAATGGAGCTGGCACTCATAAGCAGGCACTCTGGAATGGGGTGCAGGTGTCCCAAGTGATGACTTAACTACTGGGCCAAATGCCTGCCCCTGGCCTACATAATATTCTCAAGTTATATGAATCAGTGATCAGTATTAAAAAACTGGGGGAAAATACATTAAAAATTTGACATTTCTGGTTCTTCTTTAACAAAAAGGGAGACTGTTGGCCCAGTTTTAGCCACATTTAAATAGCTCTTCTCTATTGTATTTCTTCTGTTTCATTGATTTCTGCTTCTATTTTTATCTTTCATCTTTGATCTATAATTTTCAGTTGCTGACCTCATTTATTTTTGTTTATGTATAGTTGCCTACCTAGTACTGACAGATCTTCCAGTTTTTTTTTTTTCTGAGCTCTGAAATAGTTTAAATTATGTTGGCATAGTTTGTTTCTTCAAATTCCTCTAGAGTTGACTTTTAAAATGATCTGGGTTATGGGGCTGGCGCCATGGCTCACTTGGTTAATCCTCCACCTGCAGCGCCGGCATCCCATATGGGTGCCGGGTTCTAGTCCCAGTTGCTCCTCTTCTAGTCCGGCTCTCTGCTGTGGCCTGGGAGGGCAGTGGAGGATGGCCCAAGTGTTTGGGCCCCTGCACCCGAATGGGAGACAGGGAGGAGGCACCTGGCTCCTGGCTTTGGATAGGCGCAGCGCCGGCCGTGGCGGCCATTTGGAGCGTGAACCAGCAGAAGGAAGACCTTTCTCTCTGTCTCTCTCTCTCACTGTCTATAACTCTACCTGTCAAATAAAAAAATAAAATTAAAAATAATTAAAAAATTAAAAAAATTTAAAATGATCTGGGTTTTCTATAACTTTTTAAGGTAGTATTTTGGTTTCCTTTTCTCTTTTATCTATTATTAATGATCTATTAAAATTTCAAACACATACCAATTTTAGTAATTAATACTTTCTAAAAAATCATCCATTTCTTCCCAGAGTTTCAGATTTGTATATTAAAGTTGAAATAGTTTTTAAAAAATTTATTATTTTATTTATTTGAAAGGTAGAGTTACACAAAGAGAGAGAGAGAGAGAGAGAGAGAGAGAGAGGTCTTCCATCCTCTGGTTTACTCCCCAGATGGCCTCAATGGCCAGAGATGGGCCAGTCCAAAGCTAGGAGCCAGGAGCCAGGAGCTTCTTTTGGGTCTCCCTCATGGGTGTAAGGGTTCAAGCACTTGGGTCATCCTCTGCTGCTTTCCCAGGCCATTAACAGGGAGCTGAATTGGAAGCAGAGCAGCCAGGACTCAAACCACACCTGTATATGGGATGCCCGTATCATAGGTGGCAGCTTAACCTACTATGCCACAATGCCAGTTCCAATAGTTTTATTTTATTCTTAAAAAAATTACTTTTGGGGCTGGTGCTGTGATGTAGAGGGTAAAGCTGCTGCTTGCAGTGCCAGCATTCCATATGGGTGCTGGTTCGAGTCCTGGCTACTCTACTTCTGAGCCAGCTCTCTGCTATGGCCTGGGAAAGCAGTGGAAGAAGGCCCAAGTGTTTAGGCCCCTGCACCCACCTGGGAGACCTGGAAGAAGCTCCTAGTTCCTGGCTTCGGCTCAGCTCAGTTCTGCCATTGCAGTCATTTGGGGAGTGAACCAGTGGATGGAAGACCTCTCTCTGTGCCACTGCCTCTCTGTAACTTTGACTTTCAGATAAATAATAAGTCTTTTAAAAAATTACTTTTGTATCTTGGTTATCTTTCTTTCATAAACTTCTTAACTTACAGTTTTCTATGTAAGTTTTGCCAGAGGTCTGCTTTATTAGTTCCTTCAAAGACTAGGCTTTGGTTTGATTATTGAAAAAATTTTATTATATTTTTTTTGGAATAAATTCAAACTTTATGATCTCCTTTTAAATAGAATTTTAAACATTATTCAAAAGGCAGAACAACAGTGAGAGACAGACAGAGATCTTTCATTTACTGCTTCACTTCCTAAATGAAAGATTTCTGTCTCCCATGTGGGTGGCAGGACCCAACTACTTGAACCATCACCTGCTGCCTCCCAGCGTGTGCATCAGCAGAAAGCTGGATCACAAGTGGAATGGGGACTTGAATCAAGCACTCTGATATGGATGCCGGCATCTTAACTGCTGAGCCTAATGCCTGCCCCTAAAATTTCCTCTTTAAAAAGTATTTATTTGAGGGGCTGGCATTGTGGCGTAGTGGGTAGAGCTGCTACCTGTGACACCGGCATCCCTTGTAAGTGCTGGTTCCAATTTTAGCTCCTTAACTTCTGATCCAGCTCTCTACTGATGCTCCTGGGAAAGCAGCGGAAGATGGCCCAAGTCTCTGGGCCCTGCCCCTGTGTGGGAGGCCTGGAAGAAGCTCCAGGCTCCTGGCTTCAGCCTCTGCCCTGCCTTTGCTGCCATTTGGGGAATAAACCAGTGAATGGAAGATCTCTCTCCCTTTTGTCTCTCCCTCTCTCTCTCCCTGTAACTCTGACTTTCAAATAAAGAAATCTTCTTTTTAAAAAATATTTATTTGAGAGGGATGGAGGGAGGGAGGGAGAGAAGGAGGGAGGTGGAGAGAGAGAAACTCCCTTATCCAGTGAGCTACTCCCCACATGCTGGTAACAGCCAGAGTTAGGCTGGACTTGGCTGAAGCCAGGAGGCAGAAACTCAACCCACGTCTCCCATTTGGTGGCAGGAACCCAACTACTTGAGCCATCACTACTACCTCCAGGCTGTGTGTCTTCAGGAAGTTGGAGAACCCAGGCATGCCAATGTGGGAGTTGGCATACTAACCAGCAGCTTACTAGCTACAGTAAACATCCACCCCCATTATTTGCTCCTTTAAATTTCTTCTGAATTAGCTTATTCTTCTGACATTTTAAAATATATCTTTAGTTTTAAAAAATGTAAGATTTTTGTTGTTTTCTAAATAAATTGTTTTTCCCTTTAACTTTTAATTATATTTCATTGATCTGCTTATCTTGCCTTTCTGATACATTATTTTTAAAAAAATATTTATTTATTTATTTAAAAAGCAGAGTTTCAAAGAGGCAGAGGCAGAGGCAGAGGCAGGGAGGGAGGGGGGAGAGAGAGAGAGAGAGAGAGAGAGAGAGAGAGAGGTCTTCCATCTACTGGTTCACTCCCCAAATGGCTGCAATGACTGGAGCTATGCCAATCCAATGCCAGGACCCTGGAGCTTCTTCTGGGTCTCCCACTGGGTACAGGGGCTCAAGGACTTGGGTCATCTTTCACTGATTTACCAGGCCAAAGCAGAGAGCTGGGTTGGAAGTGGAGCATCTGGGACTGTAACTGGCTCCTATGTGGGATGCTGGCATTGTGGGTGGTGGCTTTACCTGCTACACCAAAGTGCCAGCCCCCTGATACTACATTATTACTGCACCATTTAATATTGATATTTCAAGTCTTCTTTATTGTTATTTTCAAATTTTTCTTGGCTCCTAGGCCAGAAGATATCGTAAAAGTCATTAAAATTCTTTTATAGTTAATATGAAAATGCACCCAAATAAATCCTTTTAAATCCCTTCTCTCCAAATCCAAAATACAAAAATCCAAATCCCTCCCCTCCAAATCCAAATATTCCTCATTCATTCCAATTCTAAGTCTTTAAAAATTGCTTGGTGCAGGCATTTGGCACAGTGCATGGGTCACTGCTTAGGATACCCCCATTTAATACCAGAGAAGTGGCCAGTTTGATTCCTGACCACACTGCTTCTGATCCAGCTTCCTGCTACTACACACTCTGGGGGACAGCAGGAGATGGTTCAAATATTGGGTCCCTGCCATGCATATATGGGAGACACAGATTGAGTTTCATGCTCCTGGCTTAAGCCTGTCCTAGCCATGGCCACTGTAGGCATTTGGGGAGTAAATTAGAGAACAGAAGATCTCTCTCTGAGTCTTTGACTTTTAAATAAAAATGAAAATCTAAAGAAATGCCTGGGGACTGGCAATGGCACAGTGAGTTAAGCAGTAACTTGCAATGCCAGCATCCTCATCAGAGTGCCGGTTCTAGTCCCTGCTGCTCTGCTTCTGATCCAGTTTCCTGCTAATGTGCTTGAGAAGGCAATGGAAGATTCCCCATTTGAGAAGTGGACCAATGAATGCAAGATCTTTTTGTCTCTGTCTTCCTCTGCCTCTGTCACTCTGCCTTTCAAATAAGTAAATAAATAAACAAAAAATAAATCTTTTAAAAATGCCTATAATCAGGGGGCACATTTTTGGCACAGTAGTTAAGTTGCACTTGGGATACCCACACCTCTTTCACAGAGTGCGAGGGTTGAGTTCCAGCTCCTCCACTTCAGATTTAGCTTCCTGCTGATACACACCCTGTGAGGCAGCAGGTGATGGCTCAAGCACTTGGATCCCTGCCACCCACATGGGAAACCCAAATTGAATTCCAAGCTCCTGGCTTTGGTCTGGTGCAGTCCTGGCCATTGTGAGTATTTGGGGAGTGAAGCAGTAGATAGAAGATCTGTGTGTCTATATGTCTCTTTCTGTCTCTCTGCTTTTCAAATAAAAAATGAAAATAAACAAACATTCTAAAATGCCCATGATCAATCTGTCTATGTGAATGTGATTTGTGTAGGAGGTGTATTTCGTGTGTCTGTGGTGTGTGTGTGTGTGTGCACAGGATACATGTGGAGTGTGTCTGTGTATGTATGTGAAGTATGTTTGCAATTTGTTTATTTGTGGAATTATATGTGGTATATATGGGATAATGGGATATTTTTAAAAAAGATTTATTTATCTATTTGAAAGGCAGAGCTAGAGAGAGAGAAAGAGAGAGAAAGAGATACAGATCTTTTATCCCCTGGTTCACTCTCCAAGTTGTCACAATAGCTGGAGCTAGACCAGGCCAAAGCTAGGAGCTTGGAAATCCACCTGGATCTCCCACATGAGTGACGGGGCCCAAGCACTTGGGCCATTCTCCGCTGCTTTCCCAGGTGCATTAGTAGGGAGCTGGATTGGGAAATGGAGCAGAGGACACTTGAACCTATGCTCTGATACGGGATGCCGGCATTGCAGGAGGCAGCTTAAACCGCTGTGTCACATGCTGGTCCCGTGTTCAGGTATTTAGATGTGTGCATATTGTGTGCAGTGTGTAAGTTTGTATGTGGCATGTGTTTATGTATGTGGGTATGTGGGAGTGGAATAGAGATACCGAGGCTTAAAAGGGTGCTAGGGTGCTCAGGTCATGCCAGAAAGCCAGGCTTGGTCCTTACAACCCCCTGCCTTGTTGGGGAAAGCAGGGCCATGACCATGACCCTTTCTAGATGCCACCTGTGGACAGCACTGTAGGTACTGAGTGCTACTGCCCAAGTTGCAGTTTACCTCTGCCCTTCAACTCCTGAGAAAGGGGCAATCCCCCCTTTAAGAGAGAGGAAGCTCCCAGGGCCCTGCCAAGTGAAAGAGCCTTACTAGTGGAGGTAAAGGTGGTGGATGTGGTTCCAATGGAGGGTTTCAAGTCAGGGTCAAGTGGGCCTTGGGGTCTCCCAGCTGAATAAGCTAGCTACTGAGTAGGGAAAGACTCAGGAGGGAACCTGCAAGGCGGGGGATCTTTGTCTCCAACAAGGAGTTAAGTGCCTAGTGTGGGCCTTGTTCTTTTCTCCTCCAGGTCGCACTCAGACAGTGCAACTCTGTCCAGTTCTGCTGCCGCCCACCTTCGTGTGCTGGTTCTTCAGTCTCCTGGGTCCACGGTACAGGGCTCAACAGTGATTCCTGGTAGAGCTGTGAAGAGGGTGACTGTCACCTTGAGCGTGTCACACTCCCCTCTCCCTGTAGACCTTTCTTTGCCCTGGCTCCTAAACACTATCTTTCTAGTTCCTACTGAGGATGAAGACCCCCGGCAGGGAGCCTACCAGGCCATGCCCCCAACTCATGCTCTCGCCGTGCCCCTGCAGGGCAGCAGCACCTCCAGGCTCATCCTCAGTGTCCTGTCCTCATCCTGTGGCTTGAACCTGAGATTACCTGTTTCCCAATTTCCCTGCTGGATGGAGTGGAGGAGACAGGATCCCTTCCTTTTCGGAAAGGATGCCTGGACTCAGACTCCCCAGGCCAGGAAGAGGATCAGATACCTCCAAATCCAGGGTACAGGTAAGCCCATCTGCCACTGGGTTGGGTAGGGGAAGTGCCAGGCAGGACTTCACAGAGTGCCAGGATTCAGACAGTCCACTAGTCATTCATGCAGCTGGTTTGCTGATTCCAGGGCTCCTTCTCCAGTTTCTGTGTCCTGCTGGTCCTGCGGCATCTAGTTTCTTTACCTACCTCAAGAAGGAAGCAGGTCTGCTACCTCCACCTGCTATTGACCATGGGGCAGGCGTGGGATCAAGGAAGAATAAGCCAGTGGCCTTTAGGGTAGTCAGGCCTGGGTTCAAATTTCAGCTTGCCTCCTCCAAGCTCTATAAACCTTGTACAAGTCACCTGTCCTTACTGCCTAAGGTTCAGATTTCTCCCTGGTCACGTGGGCTAATACCTCCCAGACTTCCTGTGAAGATTAAGTGAGATGTGTGTGAGTTGCTCAGCTCAGCGCCTGGCACCTGGTCCTCACTATACTATATATGCACATAACTCTGCTTCCCACTTTCTTGTGTCCACCAGTCTTGCCTTGAGTAGATCGCTGAACCATAGACATCCACTTGGCAGTGAAATCCGGGGACCAGAGGCAGATACTGACACAGCTCATGTTCAGATTGCCCTGAGACCAGCAGCTTTGCCTCCCGCAGCATAGCAGATAATCTTGGTGTGAAACCACTCTCCGGAGGTGTCCTGCGAATGTTTGCCAACAAAGCCAGGCAGTGGCTGACTTTCCTTCCAACTCTGCCGCCCCACACCAGGCCTGGGAGATTCGAAGTGCCTCCCTCCCTCCGTGTCCTGTGCATTTCTGTCCCTTAGATGCTGTGGGTCTGTCCTGTTGCTGGATGGTACCAGGCTGCAGATGGGAAGACAGAGGCTGGCTGGAGCCAGCTGCTCCTTTGGGCTCTGTGCCAGCTGCTGTAGCTGGGGGGAGACAGGAGGGAGATCCAGGCAGCAGTGTTTGGGGGAGGCTGCAGTATGGTAGGGGTGACTTGTCCAAGTGTGGAAACTCTTTTCCAGTCCCCACTGCACTGGAGCAGGAAGGTGCTCCTTTGCTCTTGCTTGGGTCTCCTAATTACAGGTCTGAGCTTCAAAGCAGGTTACAGACCTGGCTAATTGCTTGGCCTGGGGGAGCTGGACAAGCAGGCCGAGCCCGCCCGAGTGGGCATGCCGGGCTAAGGGCCTTTTGAGGCTGGCTCTGCAGTCCGGAGCGCAGTGCTGGAGCCCAGGCGGTTCCGCCAGCTCCTCTGGGAGGGAGCCGCCTCTGGCCGCAGGTGGCTCTGCTTGGCGCTCGGGCTCCGGCGCCTCCTCCCTTCTGGCCCCGCGGCGGCTCCGTCAGGTGGAAAGCTCCCCATTCAAACCAGCGCCGGCCAATCAGGGCCTGGCGCGCCCCGCCGCTTCCAACGCGCGGGGCAGCCGGCCTCCGGCTCCCGCCGGTCCCGCCTTGGAGACACTGGCGAGAGGGCGGGTGAACCTGCTGCCTCGGTTACTGGGGACCAACAGAGCCGGCCTTGGGTTACAGGCGCTTCCGCCGTATCCACAGCCGGGACGCCATGGAGCGCTCCCTGCACCGAGTCTCACTTGGGAGCCAGCGTGCCCACCGGGACTTGTCTTTCTACCTCACCACCTTTGGTAAGTGCCCTTCGGGGCAGGTTGCGCTCAACGCCCCCGACGCTGACGGAGCCCCGCTGTCTCTGTCTGGGGGCCCCTTCTCTGCCCCACCCCCTTCTGTTTGCCCTGGAGCGCTCAGGCCAGGGGCTCAGGCGGAGGAAGCCGCTGGACACCACCTGCTGCCTGCCCACTGGTGCCAAGCCAGTTGGTTCCGCCTCACTGGGCTGGAAATAATCATGCCCCAGCTGGTCTTTGAGAGGCCAGGGTTGTCACCACCGAGTTTCCCATTAGCAGGCAGCTCAGGTGAAATCAGGGTCTTGCTACTGCATCTGCAGGTCTCATTCACCTCTTTGCTGTGGCTCAGGGACCCAGTAGATGCCGGCGAGCCTAGATGGCCTTCCTCCTGTGGGCTAACCTTGGAGGCAGTAACTGATCCACAGGCAGATGGGAGAACTCTGCCCTCCAAGATAGACCACCCTCTCAGAAGAGTCCCGGGACTGCCCTTAGGGCTTGAGGTGGAAGGGAACGGGCAGTGAGCCTCACCTCCCTGCCCTCACCTCCGAGGCTCTGGAAAGCAGACAGGGCGCCCCCAGTTGCCCCAGAGGCAAACTTGGCCTTGCAAGTAGCCACAACAAAGATAAGTCCCCCTTCCTCCAGCACTGCCCATCACAGCTTTTCCTCTCCTCACTGGCCCTGCGACTCCCTGTGAGAAGGTTTTCTGTCCTCTGTGTGGACTTGAACCCAGAGAGAGCAAGTTCTTCCCTCAGCAATGGCAGAGGGGTTTCCTCAACTCAAGCTTTCCCAGGAGTCCAGTGCATTTCCTTCCAATGATTATTTTCTTTTTGAAAGGCATAATGATAGGGAAACAGAGAGAGAATCTTTCATCTACTGGTTCACTCCCCAAATGACCACAACAGCAGGGTCTGGGCCAGGCTGAAGCCAGGATCCAGAACTCCAACCATGACTCTCACATGGATAGTAGGGACTTGTACTTGCGCCATCATCCGTCATCCTGGCTGTTTCCCATGTACCTTAGCAGAGTGCTGAATTGGAAGCAGAGCAGTGGGACTCAAACCAGTGTTCTGATGTGGGATACAGGCAACCCAAGCTGTAGCTTAAGCCACGCTGCCACAGTGGCTGCCCCTGTCCAGCACATTTCTGGTTGAACTTGCGTATGCTTTCCTTGTAAAGGTTGGGGCAGTTACCGCAGCATAACTGGGCTTTGCCCAAGGAGTTAGGCCCTCCCTGGCGTTCCTGGCTACCCTGCTGTCAGGCTTACTGCTGCCCAACACGCTTGGTTCTTTACAGCCCGAGTGATGGAAAAGCAATGACTTGGCCCCTGTAAGTGGCCTGTAGTATGGTACCCTGAAATTTATTGGTTTAGTTGGTGAAGGGTAATAAAGAGAGCGGTTAATTAGCCACCGTGGCCCTCACCATGTGCCTTGGCTTTGTGAGTTGTTTTACCTGCATCATCTCCTTTAATGCTCCCAATTCGAGAAACAATTCCTGTTAGCTCCACTGGGGTGAGGGTAGGGGCGGTTTGAGACAGGGGAGGTTTCCAGGATGATCTGGGTTGGTGTTGGGGAGCTGTGAGGCCCTGTCACCCAGCTGTGTCCTGATGAAAAGCAGAAGTGGGTTTCATTGTTCTTTCTCTCCACGTTACCATAGTAAGACGTGTTCATTGTTGAAAACTCAGTGAAAAGAAGGTGGTGAAGGTCATCTGACATCTGATTGTTAATGTTTTGGTTTCTATTCTTCCAGACTTATTTCTATTTCTGAGCATATGTGGTCTGATGTTACCAGAATTTAAGTTGGATGCAGAGTTGTATAACCTATCCTTTTTTTCTTGCTGGCATTCTGTGAATATTCCCTAGCATGAGCCCAAGCTCTTCTGCTGAGTCAGTCTCCCTGCCGGATCGGAGAAGCAGGGGAAGTCCAGGCCCAGGGGAGTGGAGCCTCACACTCGGTCGTGACTGCTGGGTCCAGTGGCTGCTGCTTGCGCTCCTGAGTGTGCAGGAGACAGGCAGGATTCGGGGGTTTAGGGGGGAGCCTCCCGCCTGTATTTGTGCAGCTCCTCCTCTCAGACCGCTCTGAGGTTTGTAATGAGAACGTTTGAAAAGTTCTTGTGGGGCTGGCGTGGTGCCGCAGGTTAAGCTGCTGCCTCCAACACCAGCATCCCTTATGAGTGCCAGTTGGAGTCCCAGCTGCTCTGCTTCCAATCCTGCTCCCTGCTGATGTGCCTGGGAAAGCAGCAGCAGATGGCCCAAGTACTTGGGTCCTTGCCATCCATGTGGGAGACCTGGATGGAGCTCCAGGCTTTGGCCCGGCTCAGCCCTGGCTGTTGTGACCACTTGGGGAGTGAGCCCACAGATTGAAGATTTCTCTCTGTGTCTCTCCCTGCTTGTCACTCTGCCTTTCAAATAAATCTTCTGAAAAATTCTGTTCTGTTTCCTGCATTAACTCTGTTTCCTTTGGTGCTGTTTGTTTTGGTGGCCTTTTTTAGGCTGCCACTTTTCTTTATACAGAGTGAGCTTTGCTCATTGACTCCTGAGTGAAGATTCCTATTAGTGGTCACCAAACCTGGCCAAATCTCAGAACCTTGTGGAGCCTATTGAAACATATTTTCCTAGGATATTCTCCCAGAGATTCTGGTTTAATAGGCTGAGGTGGAGCCTGAAAATTTGTAATGTTAAGATGCCACAGAAGTATTTTGACCACCAGCCAGGTTTAGAAGCTATGGCTCCAGGGCCACTTTGGGTAGCCAATGTGCACTCTCTTTACTGTGGAGGTCTTTGCTGTGTTTTCCCCAGGTTGCTGGCCTTTTTCCAGCATGGCAGGTAGTCCCTGGCCTTAGCAATGGACTTTGCTTTGATAGAATGAGTAAGATGCTGCCCAGCTGGTAGTTTCCCGAATGCAAACATTAAAATATATATATTTAAATTTGAGAGGGAGAGCGAGTGAGAGGGAGGGAGGGAGGGAGGGAGGGAGGGAGGGAGGGAGGGAGAAAGAGCGACCATTTCTATCTGCTGATTCACTTCCCAAGTACCTGCAGGGGCTAGGGCTGGGCCTGTTGAAGCTGAGAGCCGAGAATTTAGTCCAGGTCTCACACGTGGGAGGCAGGGATCCAACTACTTGAGCCATCACCTGCTGCCTCCCTAGATGCATGTTAGCAGGAAGTTGGTTTGGAAGCAGAGTAGCCTAGATTAAACCAGGCAGTGTGGTGTGGGATGCGAGGATCTAACCACTAGGCCTAACCTTTGCCCCTTGAGTACAGACATTTAAAAGTAGCATATGCATCTCAGGAAATAAAAAGAGACAGTGTTGTTTTGATCAGAATTCCTGTTAGAGAGTGTAATGTATGATATGTATATTTTTGTGTGTGCATGAGCACAACCTCTGTACCACTCAAATGAACATATTCAAATCACATTAATGGACCACATACTGTCTTCTGAGAAGGCCTGACTTCAGGGGAGCGGGTATGCAAGCTGAGGCTAGGACACTCCTACTCTAGGGCCTCTTTTTTTTTTTTTTTTTATCATAATAACTGATGTACTTTGACAAAATCATTTTAGGGTTATATAATACTTTCCATCATATTTTTATTTATTCAAATATTTGTTAAAGTGTTCTGGGAAACAGTTTTATTGAGATATAATTCATATATACATAGTTGACTAATTTAAAATGTACAGTTAGTTCAATGGTTTTTAATATATTTTTTAGAGTTGTACAACCATTAACACTGTTGGGACAAGCATTTGGCAAACACTGTTGGACAAACATCTTGGACAAGATGTTGCTCGGGCCACCCGCATGGCATAGGGGTGTTCCTGCCTTCAAGTTCCAGCTCCACTTGATTCCAGCTTCCTGCTAATGCATATACTGGGAAGTAGCAGATGATGGTTCAAGTAGTTGCATCCCTGCTTCCCATGTGGGAGACCTGGGTTGATCTCTCTCTCTCTCTCTCTCTCTCTCTCTCTCTCTCTCTCTCTCTTATGTTGCTCTGCCTTCCAAATACATAAAATGGATAAATAAATCTTTAAAAAAGGAAGCACTGGGGCTGGTACTGGGCATAGCAGGTAAAGCTGCTAACTTCAGTGCCGGCATCCTGTGTGGGCGCCGATTCGAGTCCCAGCTGCTTCACTTCCGATCCAGTCTTCTGCTATGGCCTGGGAAAGCAGTGGAAGATGGCCCAAGTTCCTGGGCCCCTGCACCCGCGTGGGAGACCCTGAAGAAGTTCCTGGCTCCTGGTTTTGGATTGGCGCAGCTCCGGCCATTGCAGCCATCTGGGGAGTGAACCAGCAGATGGAAGACCTCTCTCTCTCTCTCTCTCTCTGCCTCTCCTTTGCTCTGTTGTACCTTTTATCTTATTTCCCCTAATTCCCAATTCTTTCTCACTTCAGCCCTAAGCAATCTCTAATCTATTTTCTGTCTCTATAGATTTGCCTATTCCAAACATTGCATAGAAATGAAAACATGTAGTATGTGCTTTTTTCTTTTTTAAGATTTATTTATTTCTTTGAAAGGCAGAATGATGAGGGGAGGTGTAGGGGCAGGGACAGAGACAGAGAGACAGAGAAACAGAGTATCTTCTATTCATTGGTTCACAAAGCCAAGGACAAGTCTCCCACATAGGTGGCAGGAGCCCAAACACCTGGGCTATCTTCTACTACTTTCCCGGAGGCATTAATGGGGAGCTGGATCGGAAGAACAGCTGGATTTCGAATTGGTGCTCTGATATGGGATGCTGGCATCCCAAGCTGCAGCTTAACCTGCTGCCCCACAGTGCTGGCCCCTGTATGTGCCTTTTTATGTTGACTTCTTTCACTTAGCTTAATGTTTTCAAAGTTCATTCATGTTGAAGCATGTATCAGTACTTCATTTTTATGTCCAAATAATATTCCATCATATAGATAGATCACATCTTACCCATTTGTCTGTTGACGAATATTTGAGTGGTTTCTCCCTTTTGACTATTATGAATATTTATTTATTAGAAAATTTTTTTAGTGAATCACTCATACCAAGTAAGATGAACTGTTTATTTACTTATTTTATTTTTATTTGAAAAGCAGAGAGAGGGAGACATCTTCCATCTTTTGGTTCATTCCCCAAATGCTCACAACAGCTGGGGCTGAACTGAGCCAAATCCAGGGTCCCAGAATTCTGTTCAGGTCTCCCATATGGGTGGCAGGGACCCTGAGCCCTTGAGCCATCATCTGCGGCCTCCTAGGATGTGCATTAGCAGGAAGCTGAATTGGAAGTAGAAAAGCTGGGATTCAAACCAGGCGCTCCGATAGGGGACGCAGGCATCCCCAGAGGCAACTTAATCCTTTCCCCAAACACCAGCCCCTCTTAAGAATATTTATGTACAAGTTTTTGTGTGGACAAATGTTTCAGTTTCTCGGGTGTATACCTAGGAGTGGAATTGTGGGATCATATGGCAACTCTGTGTTTAGAGTTGAGGAACTTCCAGTCTTTTCCAAAGTGGTTACACTATTATTTTACATTCCTGTTGGCAGGATATGCAGGTTTTGATTTCACCACATCCTTATCAACACTTGTTTTTGGCTGATTTTCTAATTAGAGCCATCCTGGTGGGTATGAAATGGTATCTCATAATGGTATTGATTTTCATTTCTCTGATGATCAGTAATGATAAGTATTTTTTATGTACATACTGACTAGTTGTATATTTTCATCACAGAAAACCTTATTCAGATTTGTTTATTCATATTTAAGTTGGGCCATTTGTCTTTTATTATTTATTATAAAGATTTATTTGTTAGAAAAGCATAGTTACAGAGAGAGGAGAGAGAGGTCTTCCATTTCCTGTTTCATTCCCTAAATGGCCACAGGGGCTGGGGCTGGGCCCAGCCAAAGACAGGAGGCTGGCACTCCATCCTGGTCTCCCGTGTGGATGGCAAGGGCTCAGGCACTTGGGCCATCCTCTGCTGCTTTCCCAGGTATATTAGCAGGGAGCTGGATCAGAAGTGGAGCTGCCAGGACTCCAACTGCTGCCCATATGGGATGTTGGTGTTATAGTTGGCAGCTTAACTCTCTGCACCACGACCCAATCCTTGTCATTTTATTATTGAATTGCAAATATTCTTTATATATTCGAGACAAAAATCCTTTATCAGATATAAGATTTTTAAATATTTTCTCTCACTTTGTATTGTTTTCACTTTCTTAGAAGCCCAAACATTTTAAATTAAAAAAAATTGATTTATTTAGTTGAGAGAGAATGAGGGAGAGTTGGAAAAAGAGAGAGGGAGATCTCATTGTCTGGTTTTCTGGTACCCAAATGGCTGGACCTGGGTGAGGCTGAAGTGAGAAGCTAGAAACCAAATCCAGGTCTCCCACGTGGGGAGCCGGAACCCAGTTACTTGACGCATCACCTGCTGCCTCCCAGGATCTGCATTAGAAAGGAAGCTGGAATCAGAAGCTGGAGTCAGGAACCAGCCAGGACTCCGGCCAGCGCACTCAGATATGGGATATAGGGATCAAACTTGTGTCTTAAGTGCTAGGCCAAATGCCTGCCCCAATATTTTAAATTTTAATTAGGTCCAATTTACTTTTTCTTTTGTTGCGTGTACTTTTGGTGTTGTATCTCAGAATCCATTGCCATATCTGAGGTCACAGAGGTTTACCTTTATGTGTTGTTCTTCTAATAGTTTTATAGTTGTGACTCTTAAGTTTTTTATTTACTTTGAGTTAATTTTGTATATAGTATGAAGCAAGAATCCAGCTTTATTCTTCTGTATGTGGCTTTCCAATTGTCCTAGCACTGTTTGTTGAAAATTCTGTTATGTCCTGTCCATTGGATGATCTTGGTACCTTAATTGAAAATCAGTTGGGACCAGTGTTGTGGCATAGTGGGTAAAGCTACTGCCTGCAGTGCCGGCATCCCATATGGGTGCTGGTTCGAGTCTCGGCTGCTCTACTTCCCATCTATCTCTCTGCTATGGCCTGGGAAAGCAATAGAAGATGGCCCAAGTCCTTGGGCCCCTGCACCCGCGTGAGAGACCTGGAAGAAGCTCTTGGCTCCTGGCTTTGGATCGGCTCAGCTCCGGCCATTGAGGCCATCTGGGGAGTGGACCAGTGGATGGAATACCCAGCCCCCCTGTCTCTGCCTCTCTGTAGCTCTGCCTTTCAAATAAATAAATAAATCTTTCAAAAAAAAAAAAAAAAAAAAAAAAAAAAAGAAAATCAATTGACAGAGGCTCAGCTCCAGGAGTTAGTAAGTTGATATTCCTTCAAGAGACATTTGTAAATATTTACCCAACATTGGTGTGTGTGTGAACTTGGATTGTTATTTTCTCTACAAAATATCATGTCTAGGGTCTGGCATTGTGGCACAGATGGTTAAGCCATCACTTGCATCTCCAGCATCCCATAGCAGAATCCAAATCAAGTCCCAGGTGCTTTACTTACTAACTTAGCTGCAGCTAATCTGCCAGGAGTTAGCTCAGCTCCAGGCCGTTTGGGGAGTGAACCAGTGCATGGAAGATTCCTCTCTCTGTCTCTCAAATAAATATATTTTTAAAAGAGAAAATCAGTTGGGGCCTGCGCTGTGGCACAGTGGGTTAAAGCCCTGGCCTGAAGCACCAGCATCCCATATGGGTGCCGGTTCTAGTCCCGGTTCCTCCTCTTCCGATCCAGCTCTCTGCTATGGCCTAGGATAGCAGTAGAAGATGGCCCAGGTCCTTGGGCCCCTGACCCACGTAGGAGACCTGGAAGAAGCTCCTGGCTTCAGATCGGCTCAGCTCTGGCCCTTGCGGCCATCTGGGGAGTGAACCAGAGGGTGAAAGATTCTCTTTCTCTCTCCCCCCACCCCCTCTCTGCCTCTTTTCTCTCTGTGTAGCTCTTTCAAATAAATAAAATAAATCTTTTAAAAAAAGAAAATTGACAATAGATATAGGGTCTCCCAATTCTATTCTGTTTATCTATTTGTCTATCGTTATGCATGTACCACCCTCGATTTGCTACTATTGCTTTATAGTACATTTTGAAGCTGGCAAGTATAAATCCTTCCATTTTGTTCTTTTTCAGGATTATGTTAGTTATTCTGGGTCTCTTGAGTTTCCATGTGAATTTTAGGCATGGTTAGTTTTGTTTACTTATTTTTTTTAAAGAAAGATCTGTTATTTATTTGAAAGGTGGAAGGACAGCAAGAGAGGGAGGGACTGAGAAGGAAATCTTCTGTCTGCTGGTTCCAAATGGCCACGATAGCCAGGGCTGGGCCAGGCTGAAGCCAGGAGCCTAGAACTCCATCCTGGTCTCCCATGTGGGTCCATGGGCCCAAGTTCTTGGGCCATCTACTGCTGCTTTTCCAAGCACATTAGCAGAGATCAGGATTGAAAGCAAAGCAGCTGGGACTTGATTTGGATTCTGCTATGGGATGCTGGAGATGCAAGTGATGGCTTTACCATCTGTGCCACAATGCCAGACCCTAGACATGATATTTTGTAGAGAAAATAACAATCCAAGTTCACACACACACCAATGTTGGGTAAATATTTACAAACGTCTCTTGAAGGAATATCAACTTACTAACTTGCCTGGTAAACCAGATTATTCACCTGCCTGGTGTTTCTGAATCAAATCCTTTACCTGCCTGGGCTCTGTGGTAGTAGTGTCAGGGGAGAGGAAAGGTTGCCTTTCCTCCAGCAGGGCCGGGTCAGGAGGCGCCGTGCAGACTGCTCATGTTCTGAGGGTGCAGGTGATTGGACGGTGGGTAGCATAACCCGCCTCCCTCTCGAAGTCCCAGCCCCCGGTGAACCTGCGAGAGGAGAGCTGTAAGGAGCACCTCTGAGTGCAGGGCCTGCGGGGCCGCCTGCTGGCTCTGGTTCTCCAGAGAGAAGTCAGGAAGATGAGGTTCTGAAGGCGGAGTAGACTGAGGCATTTTCTTTCTTGTTCCATGTTTGCTGGAGAGGCCCAGTGCTAACTGCTCCCTTCCCTTCTCTGTCTCTGATTAGAAGCCACAGAGATCAATCATGCCTTTTCCGTAGTGAGAATGAAGCTTGAGAACAGATGCCAGCCAGCTGCTCACGGTGCTGGGCAGAGTAGGGTCAGGCCTTGAACCAGAGGCCTCCACTGTGCCCCTGCCAACCGCCTCCAGCTGGCCCTTGTTCCCAGCCCTGCTGCTCTGAGCCTGGGAGAGTCCCTGGGCCTGGCTCCTCCGAGGCTCAGAGCCCCCAGCAGCCCTTGGCTTCTCTGTCACTCGGAGTCTTGCCTGCTTGGGTGCTTTCAGAAATTCCTGAGTTAATAGTGCTTTGTCATCTCTCCCAGTTCTGCTGTGTGGGTTCTTTTTAGGCCTTTTAAAATGATGAAATATTACACTGGGGCTGGCACTGTGGTGTAGCGTGTGAACCCGCTGCCTGCAGTGCCGGCATCCCTGTATGTGCCGATTAGACTCACAGCTGCTCTACTTCCGATCCAGCTCTCTGCTATGGCCTGAGAAGGCAGTGAAAGATGGCCTAAGTGCTTGGTCCCCTGCACCCACGTGGGAGACCTGGAAGAAGCTCCTGGCTCCTGGCTTTGGATCGGCCCAGCTCTGGCCGTTGCAGCCATTTGGGGAGTGAATGAGCAGATGGAAGACCTTTCTCTGTGTCTCTCCTTCTTTCTCTGTAACTCTGCCTTTCAAATAAATAAATAAAGCCCTCTGTACCACAGCACCAGCCCAGGCTCATTAGTTTTTCTTTTTAAAGGTTTATTTATTTATTTGAAAGGCAGAGTTACAGAGAGGCAGAGTCAGAAAGAGAGAGAGAGAGAAAGAGAAAGGTCTTCCATCCTCTGGTTCACTCCCCAGATGACTGCAATGGCCAGTCTCCTGCACAGGTGCAGGGGCCCAAGGACTTGGGCCATCTTCTACTGCTTTCCCAGGTCGGAACAGAGAGCTGAATCAGAAGTGGAGCAGCCAGGTCTCGAACCTACGCCCATATGGGCTGCCGGCACTGCAGGCAGCAGCTTTACCTACTAGGCCACAGCACCAGACCCTCATTAGTTTTTTTTTTTTTTTTTTAAGATTTATTTTATTTATTTATTTGAAAGTCAGAGTTAGGAGAGGCAGAGAAAGAGAGAGAGAGAGAGATTCTTCCATCTGATGGATGGTTCACTCCCCAGATGGCCGCAACGGCCGGAGCAGTGCCGATCTGAAGCCAGGAGCCAGGAGCTTCCTCTGAGTCTCCCATGTGAGTGCAGGGGCCCAAGGACTTGGGCCACCTTCCATTGTCTTCTCAGGCCACAGCAGAGAGCTGGATTGGAAGACAGCAATGGGGACTCGAACCGGCGCCTATATGGGATGCCAGGGCTTTAATCCGCTGTGCCACAGTGCCGGCCCCTCATTAGTTTTTTTAAGTGTTCTGTGTGTACTTGAATTCTGTGGCAGTTGGATGCAGTATCCTTTTTAGATGTAAAGTCTAAGTCAAGTTTGCTAATTATGTTGTTCAAATATTCTATATCCTTGTTGGCTTTTCCTGTTTGTCCTACTAGTTACCACGAGAGATGTATTCAGATTCCTACTGTCATTGTAAATTTATCTATTTTTCATTCTAGTTCTGACAGTTTTCCATTATATATTTTGAAGCTATATTAAGAACATACAGATTTAGAATTATCTTTCTGGTGAGTTGAAACTTTTATGGTGAAGTTGTCTTTTATCATTGTGGAGTCTTCTCTTTGTGGTACAGCTGATGTTGACACAGCTACCCGGCTGTTTCTGCTCATATTTGCCTAGCCAATCTTTCTCGCTCCCCTGTCTTTCCAGCCTTCTGTAGTTTTGCCTTTTCGATATGCTGTGTGGATTAGGAAGGGCAGGCACAGCTGCATTCTTTTTCCTGCTCAGTGTGGACCGAGAATGATTTCTTCCTTCAAAAAGATCTTTATTTACTTGTCAGGGGCTGGAGGTCACTAGCAATCTGGGGCCATCTTAATTCAGTGTTAGCAACTGAGATTATTTGAAGTTGAGTTGTAGTCCCTCGAGAGACTGTGTCTGTTTATAGTTCACTCTGTTCCTGAGGAGCGACCCTTCAAGGGTTCCAGTACAAAAGGTAGGGACTCAGAAGAGCCCCACATCTTGGTGGGCCCTGGCCTCTCTCCTGTTCTTCCAGCGCCGTCGGCTCAGAGAGGCTCGCAGAACCTCTGCTCAGCCTCTCTGCTTTCCAGCTCCCCCTCTGGAATTTGCAGACACCCAGGAGACAGCGAGCCCGGAAAACCACTGGTGTCTGTGGACCTCCATCCCCGGCAGCCCACCTGCTAACGCCTCCCTGTTTTGTTAGTGCTACAGAAAGGTGCTGTGCAGATGTTCTGACTGGTGTTTCTACTTTGCCTGTGTGGGTCTGTCCTCCTAGAAATGGAAGTCCCCTCCATATGCTAATCCTTCTGAGTTGTTCTTCCTTCCTGGTTGGTTTTCCCTTATTTCTCTTCCTCTTTCCCGCCCTGTCCTTTTCAAGGAGTGCCATTTATGTGCCAGGGGCTTCAGAGATCTGTTAGAGCCGTGTTATTCATGTTCCCATTGTGCGACGAGGAGAGGGAGGCTGGAGTGCTGCAGGTTCATCCGTGCTGGAGCCGGCACCCGCCGGGTTCTGTGCCTCTAAACCCATGCTTCTTCATAGCTCCGTGCTTTCCTCTCGTGTTTTCCATATGAAACTTATTCTGCCAGAAAACTTTGATAATTTAAAAATAACACAAATGGTAAACATAATGAAAATAGGTTAGTGATTCTATTGTGTGGCGTACAGCTATCAGCAAGCACTTAACAGACACTCATTATAAAGTAATACGTAGGTAACTATTGAGAAAAAAGTCTGTAATACGAAATAGGTAAGGATGCGAGTAGTTTATAAATGTGGTCAAATTGACAATTTTGGAATTAAAATTATATGTCTTTATGTTGCGGTTTTACAAAATCATTATAATAAAATCTAAAAGGAAATTGCAAATGGCAGAATAATGGTAATTTTGTACACATAATAACATTGTATACAAACATATATGGGTTAAGGGGCACAGTTCCAGATTTTGCAGTGTAGTGGAATTGGCATGATTTGAATCTATCAACAGTCTTTATTAAGAAAGCCAAAGACCTCGAAAATCAGAAGTCTTTGTCTCCTTAGTAATATGTACTGATTTATCTTAAAACTGTATTTTGTCTTAACCAACTTTTAAAATAACAAATTACCTCAGCAAGGAGATCAGATTTATGTGTCTTAACTATGGATGCAATGTGGGGACTTATTACTTGTCTATTGTTCTAGAACAAGTTTTCCCAATATTTGTTGGGTTGAAAACCTAACCATTTTCTGCGAGTCAGGAGTTTGGGAGGAGCGTGGCTGGATGGTTTTGGCTCAGTCTCCCACTGTGGTTGCAGTCGAGATGTTAGCCAGGGCTGCAGTTATCTGAGCAGACGTTACTGAGGCTGGCGGTCCCTTCCAAGATGAGTCATTCATATGGCTCTTGGCGGGAGTTCAGTTCCTTGCTGCCTGTTCTTAGAGGCTTCTGTTTCTCATTGCTTGGGCCTGTTCCTAAAAGCTGCTTGAGTTTCCTTAGGACATGGCAGCTGGGTTCCCACTGAGCAAGTAATACACAAAGAACAATGAGAATGATCTCCCATAAAAAGACAAATTACCCAATTTAAGAAGTGGGCAAAGAATGTGAATGGGTATTTTTTTAAAGAAGATATACTAATGGTCTGTAGCACTTGAAAAGATGTTTGACATCATTAGTTATCAGGGAAATGCAAATCAAAACCATAACGAGATACTAGTGCACTAGAATGGCTGTAATAAAAAAGACTGACAATAACAAGAGTTGGGGAGGATGATAAGAAATTAGAATCCTCATATATCACTGGCAGGAATGTAAAGTTATGCAGCTACTTTGAAAAAGAATTTGGCAGTTCTTTAAACAATTAAATGTGGAGTTACCATTTGACCAAGCAATCCCATACTTAGGTATATATCCAAAAGAAATACAAACTTGTGCCCACACAAAAACTTGTATGTAAATGTTCAAAGCAGCATTATTAATAATAGTCTGAAGTCAAAATAACTCAAATACCCTTCATCAGATGAATGGCTAAGCAAAATATATCTGTACAATGGAGTATCATTTGGCCATAGAAAGGAATGAAATATTTTAAAATAAGTTTTATGAATATAAAGAAGACAGACTTCATGTATTTCATAGTACAGTTCTAAGAAGATAACCATCCTTCCCTCCCTTCCTCTGTCCCTCCCTCAATCCCCCTACTTCTTTCCGTTTTTTCCCTTAATTTTTGCGAAAACATACTTTCAGTCCACTCTATAATCACATACTTAATGCACCACTACCCATAATATTCAAAAAGTAGAAAGAACACAGTTCCACAGGAGTATAAATAAGAGCTAAAAACAAAAATTAAACCACAAGATGTTCTTTTATTCCTGTATTTTTTTAATATTTTATATTTACTACATATCAGAGAAAACATATATGTCTTTTTAGGATTGGCTTATTTCACTAATCATAATGGCTTCCAGTTGCATCTGTTTTATTGCAAGAGACGGTATTTCATTCTTTTCTGTGGCTGAGTAGAATTCTGTAATGTATATGTACCCCCTTTTCTTTATCCAGTCATCAGCTGATGGCCATCTGGGTTGATTCTACATCTTAACTATTGTGAGTTGAGCTGCAATAAACATGGGGGTATAAGTCACTCTTTCATATGTGATTTCATTTCATTTGGGTAAATTCCCAGGACTGGAATGGCTGGGACATATGGTTGATCTACTTTCAGATTTCTGAGGAATTGCCATACTGTCTTCTATAATGGTTGAACTAGCTTACAAAGAAGGAAGTATTAAGAATACATGCTGCAATATGAATGAACCTTGAAAAATTATGTTGAGTAAAAGAAGCTGGTGACAAAAGACTACATATTGTATGATTCCATTTATATGAAGTGTGCAAAATAAGCAAGTCCATGGAGACAGAACGTGATTAGTGGTGACGGGTGGAAGGAGAAGGGAATTGGATATGACTGTTAATAAGCATGGAGTTTCTTTTTTTTCTCTTCTTAGAAAGATTTATTTATTTATTTGGAAGACAGAGTTACAGAGAACGAGAGCAAGAGAGAGATCATTCATCCACTGGTGCACTCCTTAAATGGCTGCAACAGCCAGGGTTGGGCTAGGCTGAAGCGAGGGGCCTGGAACTCCATCTGGGTCACAGGGGCCCAAGTGCTTGTGTCATCTGCTGCTGCTTTCCCAGGTACAGGGAGCTGGATGGGAAGTGGAGCAGCCAGGACTCAAATCTGGCCCTCATATGGGATGCTGGCGTTGCAGGTAGTGGCTTAACCCGTTGTATCACAATGCTGGCCCCAGGGTTTCTTTTAGGGGAGGATGCAAATGTTCTAACATTACAGAGTAGTGATTGGTTGTACAATCCTGTGAATATACTAAAAAAGAATGGATTACGTGCTTTAAATCAGTGAATTGTGTGCTATCCCAATATAGCTGATAGAAAAAAGGACTCCCAAATGCCTTTACTTTCTTAGTCTTGGAAGCCACCTTTTGTCACTTCTACTATATTCTGTTTGTTTGAAGCAAATCATGAAGTCCAGCCCACAGCCGAAGTCAGGGACAGGGCTCTACCTCTTGAGGCATCAGGGACTTGGTGGAACGCTAAGCATTATGACTTGGTGGGAAAATGACCAAGCCAATGACTTGGTGGGAAAATTTTAACCACCACCTACCACCCCATTCACCCAGGCAGAGTGACTAAGAGCAGAGGCCCGGGGGCCGGACTGCCTAGATTCAAACCCGAACTCTGCCGCTTTCTGTCTGCGAGACCTGGATGACCTGTTTAACTCTGAAGCTTCATTTTCTTTGCCTATAAATGGTGATAGCAGTGATAACTTTTATGGAGTTGCTATGAGGAATAAAAGGAAAAGCATGTGGTAAAGTTTGAGGGCCTGGTAAGCACCCCAAAACTGTTAACTTTTTCTCCTTGTGCTTGTGCCCTGCTTAGTGTTCCACTATGAACCTGGACTCTGGGGTGAAGTGTATATGAGGCATATAGGGTATTTGCCCTGAGCCCCAGGGAACTGCTAGCCTTTATGGTGTTATGGCCCAGCCAAGGGTAGATGCTGACTGCAGTAGATTCAGAAATTTTATTTTGCTGGCATGCCAAGGAAGGATCTAGAATCCCTTAAGTGATCTACAGGAATCTAATTCATTAGGAGACTTGAATGCTAATTTATTAGTTTATGCTGAAAAAATAGAATTGCTGAGTGGACTAAAAGGCTTCTGATGAACAGAGCAGTCTCTTTCCGGGAGGAAAGACAGCTTGGGAAAACACAGTGTCAGGTTTCACAGGAAGCAGAGTCAAGCCAAGGGGGTTGAATTCCCCCGGCACAATTATGCTCCCACCACAGCACCCCCCATTCATGTTGACTCTTCAGGTCTTCTCCTGCCAGTGGGCACCATCGCCAGCCAGGGCCACTTCTCTGAATGGAACTCTAGATTGTCCCTCTTCAGCACAGCCAGCGCTTGAGATCAACCTCTAGGGTTATGTGCCGAGAGCAGGGTGGCTCCCAGTTCCCCAGCAGTGCCGAGGCCTACCGTTTCTCCATTACAGGGCACGGAGGGAGAGTGACCCTCTCTGAGCCTTGATCTCTGAGCTATTATTGGGAGGAGGCGGGGAAGGGGTACCTGGCAGCTGGCTAGGCCCGAGACCGACTTGTTCTCACACATGCACGGGGATCTGTGAGTGTCAGTGGCTGACCAGGCCCCTGGTAGACCCAGTCTCCTTTGCCTCAATATCATCTCCTTTCCTGCAGCTTTTAACACGTGACAGCTCTGAAACAAGCAGTTTCAGAATTGGGGTGAATTGGGTTTTAGGGCGACAGCTGCTGCATGGTGACCAGGCAAGTCCCTCCTAGCTGCATTCTCTCGCCATACCACGACGGCATGGGCTTCCTCTGGGACACGTTCCTGCACACGCCCGAGGCCAGCAGCAGCAGGCAGCCCCATGTCCTCATGCCTTTTTTTCTGAGTAGGTCTCTTCCTGTGTCCTGAGAGTCGACTTTAGTCTTCCTGCACTAAGTAATGTCTGCTGCATTGAGTTTCTCAGCCAGTTTCCATGTCCTTTTCCTTGATACCCATGTCTCCGATTCCCCGCCACACCCTGTGCCCCACAGAATTTGGGTTTGCAGTGTCTCCGAGCACTCATCACACCACCCTTTGTAGACAGAGTTGGTGCCCAACTGCAGTCCCTGGGGAACTGGGATCATGCCCTCTGTAGGCACCCTATCTAAGCCTGATGAGGATGGCGTCAGCCTGAACCCTCTTGGGTACTCTCTCAGAAGTAGGAACACTGAGAACGCCAGAGATGTAGGGGGCATGAAGGGGTCAATTAGCTGGCAGTGAGACCAGCTGAAGACTCAGGAGTTTAGTCTGATCTCCACCCCCCACCCCCAGCCCCACCTGCTGGGTTCCTTCTCTAAACGTGAAAGCAGTTCATGGAGCCTGTCCTCTCTTGGGCATCCTCATGGCTTCTTGAGAAAAGCTGTGGCGCCTTGCCTGTGCCTGATGACACTGCTCCTGAGCTGAAGGGTTGCATTGGCAGACAGAATGTTACACACTAGGGGAAGTGCATGTTAGACAGCCGTGGGTGTTCTGGAAGATCAGTGCATAGGAAAGAGTGCTGGAGTTAGGGTCTGCAGGCCTGGCTTGGGACTACCCTGGATTCTTTGAGCCCAGAGCAAGACTCTGTGTGGTGTTTTTTGTTTGTTTGTTTGTTTGTTTAATCTCAGACACAGCAGTCTTAGTTGCCAAATGGTGGGATTGAGCCAGGTGACTTCAGGGACCTTAAGTGTCAGACATTTCATGGAGTAGGCTGATGGAGGAGGACCGAGGAGAGAGGCATGACCGAGGGGAGGGTCTCATTCTTCATCCTACCCTTATCTGCGAGCCCCAGGAGAGAGAGGATAGACTGTGTCCTGCCCTGTGGAGCCTGCTTTGCTGGGTTTGGTTTCTCTGCTGGAACAAGGTATAGGACACACTGGCCCTCCCTGAGGCCCTGCTAGTCAGGGCCTAGAGCAGGATGTGCATGGAGCTCTGAGACTCTTCCGAGTTCCCAGTCTCCACCCCAGGTCCATCTCCTGCTCCAGCTCCGCCCCCAGCCTTGCTCACAGCCCTGTCCCAGCCACTGGGCTTCGAGCCCCCCGAGGGCAGGTACTCACGTCATAGAGGTGCCAGGCAAGTGCTTGTTAAATGGAATTGGTGGCCATTTGTATTGGGGCGTTCTCGTTCTTGTTTCCTGGGAAAGGGCCTCTGTCAGATGGTAGATGTTGTGCAGCATACTGGTTCCCATGGCTTTGGAAATTCAAACATATCCAGGCCAGAACTGCCTGTGCACTGCTAGGAGTGTCAGAAAAAAATGTTCTGTCTTAAACATAGATGCCTTTGAATTGGTGAGATTCCATCCGTGTCTGCTGGCCCTGTCCATTTCTAAACTTCCCTCTCCCATCCACCATGCCAAATAGGGCACAGTTCTTGTAGGACGTTGCTCAACTCTAGGGAGCCCCAAAGTGGTGATCGCTCAGCCTTTGAAGTAATGATGCTGTAGATCTTTGTGATGCCTTTCATCCAAGGACCTCCTCACCTTGCAGTGTTATCTGATCACAGTTTGGGGAGTACAGCAACCCCCGTTATTAAATATCCACCTCATAGCCATGGACGTTGAGGCCTGGAGAGAGGAGAGGGCAATAGAAGTGGGAACTGGAACAGGATTCTGGGCTTCAGCGACCTGTGTCCTGGGCAGGAGAGCAGCGGGCTTTTCTGCTGGCTGAAGGGCTGAGCCTGAGTTTGCTGGATTCTGAGCTCCTCTGAATACTGCCGGTGCAAGGGTTGGGTGATTGCTGGCCCACAGTGGTTGGTAGCAAGCCCCACCCTGAGACATGGCGATTCCCTCTCTTGTTCTCCAAACTCTTCCTGTCCTGCCTCCAGCCAGTCATGGAGCACAGGCCCCCACTGCCATCTGTCTCATGGGGTGCGCCCAGAGATGAGCAGTTAGAGTGAGGAGGGGATGTCCCGCTGTGCCACGCGAGATGGTGGAAGGACTTCATGTGTGAAGTTTAGAGGAGAGAGAGCCCGGAGATGGCGGAACCAGATCTGGTCAAGGAGATGCCCTGAGAGGCCACTTCTGGTTCAGAATATGATAGAGCATTGAACAATCAAGAGTTATTTCAAAAAAGGGGAAAGGAAAGCAAGTTCCCCTCCCTGCAGGTAAGGGAGCAGAGGGAGCAGACTGCTGGACGCAGGTGTCATGGATGTAACAGATGCAAAGTCTTTCTGGCTGATGGGTCTAGTCTTATTTTCTGTCTCCCCAATGTGCCGTGAGTGGGTGGACTTCAGTGGATTCTTCTTCTTCTTCTTCTTTTTTTTTTTAAAGATTTATTTATTTGACAGGATTACAGGGGGCCGGCGCTGTGGCGCAGTGGGTTAACCCCCTGGCCTGAAGTGCTGGCATCCAATATGGGTGCTGGTTTGAGAACCGGCTGCTCCACTTCCAATCCAGATCTCTGTTATGGCCTGGGAAAGCAGAAGAAGATGGCCCAAGGGCTTGGGCCCCTACACCTGTGTGGGAGACCCAGAGGAGGGACCTGACTCCTGGCTTTGGATCAGCATAGCTCCAGCCGTTGAAGCCATCTGGGGAGTGAACCATCGGATGGATACCTCTCTCTCTGCCTCTTTTTCTCTGTGTAACTCTGACTTTCAAAGAAATAAATAAATCTTAAAAAAAAAGAAAGGATTACAGAGAGAGAAAGAGCGAGCTCTTCCATCTTCTGGTTCACTCCCCAGATTGGCTGCAACAGCTGGGGCTGGGCCAGGCAGAAGCCAGAAGCCAGAAGCCAGAAGCCAGAAGCCAGAAGCCAGGAGATTCTTCCAGGTCTCCCATGTGGGTGGTGGGTGACAGGGCCCCAAGCACTTGGGTCATCTTCCACTGCTTTTCCCAGGCCATTTGCAGGGAGCTGGATCGGAAGTGGAGCTGCTGGGACATGAACTGGCGCCCGTATGGGAAGCTGGCGTTGCAGACAGTGGCTTTACAGGCTATGTCACAGTGCCACTCTCCAGTGGCTTCTTGAGATTCCAGAGAGAGTCTACTAGCCTGGAAGAGTTTTCTAAATGTCCCTAAAGAAGAGGACTATGGCCCTGTCTCTTCTCTGACTCTAATAGAGGTCATTAGGTGGCTGTGCAGATGCCTGGAAGTTTTGTTTAGTCTTAGTTTCATTTTATTTAAATAAAAACAGGAAAAGCCAGTGGAGGAGGGTGGGAACCTCACCCAGCCTCTCATTCTTCACCCATTTTTCTGTCCTGGCCCTTCTCTCATCTCACATTCCCCTCTTCCTTCCCTCTCTCTCCCTCCCTCTCCCTCTCTCCTGCCTTCTCTCCCTTCTCTTCCCTCTTTCCCAGTTTCCTCTTTTTCTTTGTTTTTAATGGTAGAAGTGCTGTAGTTCATGGACAGATTCATCTTGTTAAGACAACAACGCTAGCAACAGGTTGAAATCCTCGTGACCACCTTTGCTGTAACTCCCAGTCCCCTCCCTGGCTGCGATGGCTGTTTTCACTCTGGCATCTTTTCAGAACACACGCACATCTGCACTGTTCTGCAATTTGCTTGTTCATTTTAAAAACCTGTGTCAACTGTATTCCCTTGCCAAGTCGTATAGCACTTCCCCATTCCCGCTGACAGCCCATTCTGTTCCATAGTGTGGCTAGCTATAGATGACTTGCTTAACCACTTTTGTATTGATGGACATTTCCGTTGCCTCCAATATTTCCTTATTTTAAATAACGCTGTGGTGTCAGCAGCCGTGTTGAGTTTCTGTCTCTGATAATTGCCTGGAATGAAACTTGCTAGGAATGCAGGACATGCATATTGAAATTCCAATAGATGTTGCCAAAAACTACCCTCTGGCTGTCCTCCCTCCAACAAGGTGTGTATGATAGCGTCTGTTTTCTCAATACTTTCACCAACATCTGATACCTCCCACGGCGAGCACTTGCCAACATCCACCTGGACTGCCTGGTACGGCAGTGAGCGCCCCGTCACCAGAGGGCATGAACCATGACAGGGAACCACTGCTGGGGACATTGCAGTAGGGACCCCTGGTGTGGTATAGTGGCTGAGCCAGCTGGCTCCTGAGAGCCCTTCAACCAGAGACTGTGGGAGTTTTTGGATGGCTTCAGTGATCAAAAGAGCTTTCTTGGCACCTTTGCTCCAGTTTTTGCCCAACAAGGAACAGAGGCGAAATTGTTCCTATTGTTGTTTCTTAGGTCGGCTGAAGCTGTCAATTGATGCCCAGGATCGGATTCTGCTGCTCCACGGTGAGTATAGCTGAGTGCAGCCTCGCCAAGGAAGCGCGACCATTCCCTCCCAACCTGGAGCCGGGGCCAGGGCATTGTCTTCCTATAATGTCCTGCAACAGTGGGTGTTTACTTGGGCTCTTTGTACTGACCCAGCCCCTGAGTCTACTCAGTGGGCCTCTGTCCTGCACAGGCTAGGGCTGTCCCTGGGCACCTCAACATCATCCTTGGTCCCAATGCAGCAGGCCATGGAAGAGCTTTCTTATCCTCATTCCCATCTTTTCTCTATCTCATTCATTGATGGGCAGTATAGTATTACAGTTAAGATCACAGTCAAGATCATAGTCTTCAGAAACAGACCCCTAGAAGCTGAATCCTAGCTCTGATGCTTTATTGAGGAGTGGCCTTGAGCAAGTTGGGGTTTCTCGTGTGTTGTATAGTGGTGGTCATAGTATCTGTCTTATGCGTTGTTATAAGGATTAAATGAATGAATATTAAAGTGCTTAGAACAGTGCCCTGCTTGTAGGAAACCCTGTGTGTTAAAAATAGAAAACTGTCACTCCAAAAATAATGATTAAACATTGGCTTTTTAAAAAAGATTTTATTTACTTATTTGAGAGGTAGAGTTATAGACAGAGGGAGAATCAGAGAGAGAGGTCTTCTATCCACTCGCTCACTCCCCTAATGGCCACAGCAGCCGAAGCTGCGCTGATCTGAAGCCAGGAGCCAGGAGCTTCTTTCAAGTCTCTCATGTGGGTGCAGGGGCCTACGCACTTGGCCCATTTTTCTCTGCCTTCCCAGGCCATAGCAGAGAAGTGAACTGGGCAGCTGGGCACTCCACACAGGTGGAACAACAGGTACAAAGGCCCAGGGGTCAGAGAGGGCAGAATGCAACTGAAGAGCTATCTGGTACGATTAGGACACAACCCAGGAGAAGATTTCTGCTTTCTCAATCTATTCATCCACTGTTCATCTTCCCATCCAGCACATAAACAGTTACCAAGCTTCTGTCATTGTCCCCAACACCTAGACTCTACTGTTCAGCCTGGAAGGCGCGACCTTTCTCTTCAGCCTCCCTAGTTCTGGTTGCTAAAATGGCACCCTCCCCTTGTTTGTACCCCCTTGAATACATCCTGCCTGGCCTTCCTTCTGTTACTTGTGTTGGGTATAATCATTTTTTAAAAAGCTCCTTTTGAAAACTAAATCTCTCTCCCTCCTTGCCCCTGAATTTGCAAGAAATCTGCCTGTCTTAGCCATCATTAAGATTTCAGAGGGAAGGTTCATTTCTGCCTTATTTTCCCCTCCAGGAGTCACCTCCCCCGCCACCCCCCAACCTGCTTGGGCTATTTGTTTCTTTCTTGCTTTGGTGTGTCCTCATTGCAGCCTGACTCTGCTGTGTCAGAGTCGGTCCACCCTGTGTCTAGTCCTTCTGCTGAAGTGGGAGACACAAACAGAGCCTGCCTCACTGCCCCTGGTGGCAGGGAGACCCAGGGGGTGTACAGGCCTGGAGCCTGCCCTAGACAGCTGTGCCCTCAAGAGAGTGATGCATGCAAGAACAGTAGCTAGGATATGGGGCGGAACAGACCAGCAGGCGCCTGGGGTCCTGTGGTGCTGGCCCTGGGGTGCCCAAGGTGAAGTTCCCAAGGACCAGCAGAGGGGTGTTCTTTGCCTGTCGGGGCCTGACTCCAGCTGTGCAAACAGTTTTTGCAGGATGCATCTTGGCCTCCACCGCTCCATTTGTCCTGCACAGTTTGCTTTGGCTTCACCCCAGTTGCAGGCCTTCAGCCCTTGCAGCCCATCCCCTCTCCTTCCTTTGGCTTCCCAGGCCTCATGCCTCAGTCAGCTGGGAGCTCTTTCCAGCTCAACCCTAGGGCTCAGTCACAATCAAACATAAAAAAAGACAGAGAAGAGCCGGCGCCGTGGCTCAATAGGCTAATCCTCCACCTTGCGGCGCCGGCACACCGGGTTCTAGTCCCGGTTGGGGCGCCGGATTCTGTCCCGGTTGCCCCTCTTCCAGGCCAGCTCTCTGCTATGGCCAGGGAGTGCAGTGGAGGATGGCCCAGGTGCTTGGGCCCTGCACCCCATGGGAGACCAGGAAAAGCACCTGGCTCCTGGCTCCTGCCAGGATCAGCGCGGTGCGCCGGCTGCAGCGGCGGCCATTGGAGGGTGAACCAACGGCAAAGGAAGACCTTTCTCTCTGTCTCTCTCTCTCACTGTCCACTCTGCCTGTCAAAAAAAAAAAAAAAAAAAAAAAAAAAAAAAAAAAAAAAAAAAAAAAAAAGACAGAGAAGAGGCTCAGGTTCTGTAAGATCTGTTGTTGATTTCTGCAAACCTTAGGCAAATGGCCATGCTTGCTTTCTTTGTTTTTTTTTTTTTTTTTTTTTTTTTAATAAATTTTTTTTTTTTAAAGATTTATTTACTTGAAAGGCAGAGTGATAAAGAGGGAGAGACAGGGAGAGAAGAGACTTTCCATCTGCTAGTTAACTTCCAAGATGTTCCTCAGTAGTCCAGAACTCCACCCAGGTCTCCACATGGGTGGCAGGGGTCCAGGTACTCAGGCCGTCCTCTGTTGCAATCCCCAGGCACATTAGCAGGACGCTGGATTGGAAGCAGAGCAGCTGGGACTCGAGCTGGTGCTCTGATATGAGATGATGGGATCCTGGTGGTGGCTTAACCCACTGCATCAGCCCTGCCATGCTTGCCCTCGTGACTAGACCTGCACCTGCCTGCCATCTGTCCTTTACCTTCCTCTTCGTTTCCTTAGCAACCGTTTGTTGAGTAGTTACTTACACACCATCTCATGTAAATGGCACAGCTACCACGTGTACATCATCGCCTCAGTGACTATTGCAGTGTCCATCAGTCACAGCGTGGGTCCCTCTTCTGGGGGAGTCCTCCAGTCTAACCCTTCCATTCCCAGGAAGCAGTCTTGTGTGGTATAAGGAGCACTGGACTTGGAGCCAAGAGACATGGATTCTAATCCAACTGTCCTTACCATTCCTTCATGATTTTGGGCTCCTGCTTGGAGCCTCATTTCCCCCATTTTAGTGAAGGGCTTGGCTCAGTAACCTTTAAGTGCCCTCTTAGTTGGGAAAGCTCAAGAATCGAATGCCCTCCATCAGGCCTCGGTGAGGGTGCTGCGAGAGTGTGGGGGAAGGTGGGAATGGACCAGGCAGTGGCCGCTGGTGGTTCTGCAGGTCCAGGGCCTGGGAGGAAGAGCCAGAGCCCTACTGCTCACACGTGCGCCTTAGAGTGAGTGTGTGTGCTCCCCCTTACCTACCCCAGCGTTTCAATTCTCTCTTAGTCATAGAAGCCAAGGGTCTGATGAACAAAGAGCCTGGTGTCTGCGATCCCTATGTGAAGGTAAGTAACAGGGCTGGAGGTGTTGGGGGGGGTTGGAGGGGTCACAGCTGGGGCCACTTGATGTGGTGGCTTCCATCCCCTTCATTCAGGCATTTATTAGGCACAGTGATGATGCTCTAGCCTAGGAGAGACCCCCTCCCTGATCCCAGCATGGTCCCTAGGACTTTGTGCAGGAGCTAGAGTCTTAAGGCTGATCTTGGTTGCACACACAGGTGGGCACAGTGAGCATGTGGGTGACCAAGAACCACAGACAATTCCAAGCCCTCTTGTGATGAGCAGCACCTGCACTCTCTTTCTCTCCAACACTAGGGGTGGAAGGGCCAGGCTGGGCAGCAGAGAGCAGGGAGCGTCTCCAAGATCCTCCTGATTGGGGCCCACGCAGTGAAACCAGAGGCTCTGCAGGGGCAAGGGTTTACTTCCAGGGAGCGCCAAAGGCCAGGAGTGTGGCAGCTGGGGTGCCAAGGACAGGCCCTGATGTGCACCTCTGCATCCTTCCCGAGGCCTTCCATCTGGTCAGAGGCCCCTGTGGGCAGGGCTGGCTGCTGGAGGCAGGGGAAGAACAGAGTGTGGATTTGCAGCCTTGGCAGGAGGCTGACCTGGAACCTCTTGTGAAGGGAGCACTTGGCAGCTGCTGGACACGTAGAAGAGAGAAGGCTTTAGGTTTGGGGGAAACCGACCTGGAGGAAGAGTTGGACCCATCTCTAGCTGGGCACCGGCCACCTTTCTGGAACCACCCACCGTGAAGCCCTGTCCCAGCGTCTGACTCCACGGCCTCAGGGCTTAGGCTCCTTGTTCCTTTCCAGCACCGGACCAGGGCCTCTCTGTCCCCTGCAGAGGCTGGTTCGCAGGACACTGGGGAGCTGTGCAGAGTCAGCTGCTGGGCTTGGGTGATTACGTGGCCGTGAGATCTGCTAACACTTAACTTTCTCCAATTCAAGATCTCTTTGATCCCTGAAGACAACCGAAGGCGCCGGCAGAAGACACAGACCATTCCAGACTGCAGGAACCCGGCTTTCCACGAGCACTTCTTCTTGTGAGAGTCCGGTGCAGCTGGGCCTTTGAGAAGGGAGGAAGGGTGTTTATCCAGAAGCAGCTCTGTTTGCCAAACCTACAGCTGGCTCTGGGCAGCACAGCAGTCACTTCTAAAGGATGTCTTTGTTTTCTCATGCCCTTGTGTCCCTGCATCCCTGGCACCGGCCCTCAGTGAGGTTCATGATGATAAGGTGTCATCGGGCTGCTTCTCGTAACTCCAGTGCCCCACCTGGGGCTGGCAGCCCTGGAAAGAGCAGGGAGTATCCCACTGCACCCCAGGCCAAGCTTTCACCTTCAGCAGAAGGAATTTTCCAAACGCAGGGAGGGTTCGCCTCCCTGTCCTCCCTTTCATTTAAACTTGCTAACCTCCCTGAGCCTTGGCTTCCCTTATTGTCACACGGGGCTAAGGGCAGTACTAGCCTCAGAGAGTGATGCGGGGTGGGGGTGGGGGGCAGACCTGGTAGCGCTGGGCCCGGCCAGCTGGTCACTATTGGGTTATGAAGCTTTCTTTCTCCTCTCGCTGAACTCTGGGGCCAGCAGGAAGGTGGTGGACATTTTGTCTTTTCCCATGTGTGAAAATTAATCATAATCATTTGGTTTTTCCTCCGTATACAAGGTAGTTTTGCTTATTGTAGAAAAATAGAAAATACAAATAGATGAGCAAAGAGAAGGAAATAGAAAACACCCCTAGTTGTACTACTCAGGCAGAAATATCTTGCAGGATATCTTGTCAGACTTTTCACTTCTGTGAGGATGACTGTCTCTCTGTGTGTAGAGGTGTGTTTACAAAATCCAGGTGTTTTCTACTAGTGTGTGGTCACCTCCCTTTGTCCTTTATCGTGTAACTTCAACTCCGTCAGTGTGCCGGTGGTCACCTCCCACACTATTGGCAGTGTGTGTCCTTCATCGTGTAACTTCAACTCCGTCAGTGTGCCAGTGGTCACCTCCCACTCTATTGACAGTGTGATTTATTTGACTAGCTGTGGAGGTTATTTCAGATTTTTGCAGGTGCGGTGGACTCCGTGGGCCTGGCCTGGAGCAGAGCCCCCCTAACACTCTGCTTGGCTTCACAGTCCTGTCCATGAGGAGGATGAGCAGAAGCGTCTTCTAGTCACCGTGTGGAACAGGGCCGGCGGGTCCAGGTGAGAGCTAGGAGCGGGTGGGAGCCCCACTCCAGGTTAGAGCCAGCAGGCAGCGAGGGCTCAGTTAGTGCTTGCTGGATAAATGAGTGGTGGTGGCTAGGCCACATTGCAGAGGCTGCCACTCCCAAGTCCCTATCACTCTGGCTGATGCCGAAGGCTGTGTCCCCAGTGAGTATTTGCAGAGTGCTGGTGTCAGCAAGGCGCTGTGTCAGTGGCCACTGGGGACACCAGCCAGCAGACATGTGGATCAGCTCTCAGGATGCTCGCTGGTCAGGTGGGGATACAGCAGGTGCTGCATGGAAGTAAATTAGTTTATAACACAAGACTCCATGCGTGATGAAAAATATGCCAGTTTTCTTTTAGTCAACTCTGTCTGTACCTAGGCCTAACACACAGATGTTTAATGAATATCGGTTGCATGAGTAAAGGACTGAAATGTGTAACAGGGAAGAGGGAGCGCCCATTGCAGGCAGAGATGGCCAAGGAGGGCTTCGTGGGAAAAGCTGAATTTGCGACTTGGACAGAGGTTAAGAGTAAGGCAGAGAAGGCTGGAAGGGGTTTTGCAGGCAGGGTACAGCAGGCTCAGAGGCAAGGAGGCAGGGTTATGTGTGCTGGGCTCAGGCTGCGCTGAGGAGGTGCAGAAGTCTTCTGTGGGGAGTCCACACAGGCTGGCGTGGCAGCCCAGGGCACGGGGTGGGGGGGCAGGTGTAGTCACTGGCCATGCGGTTAGCACACTGCAGGGGAGGGGTGCTCAGGAGGAGAGCATGAGGAGTGCTAAGCAAAGGGCTCAGTGCAGTTGGCTGTGGCCCACAGATCATCCAGCGTCGCAGAACCAAACGGTGACTCAGAAAGGGGCCTGTGTGATTCACACTCAGTTCCGCTCACCACCTTAGACCTGGAAAATGGTTTTTTATTGGGTGGATGTTTTTTAGTACCCTAAACTTTATTGGCTAATGTGCTTTTATATATATATATATATATATATATATATATATATATAAAGATTTTTTTTTTATTTGAAAGTCAGAGTTACAGAGAGAAAGAGAGGTCTTCCATCTGCTGATTCACTCCCCAGATGGCCATAACAGGCAGGGCTGAGCCAGGCCGGAGCCAGGAGCCAGGAGCTTCTTCCAGGTCTTCCACGTGGGTGGCAGAGGCCGAAACACCTGGGCCATCTTCTGCTGCATCTTCTGCTGCTTTTCCCAAGCCATCGGCAGAGAGCTGTATCAGCAGTGGAGCAGCCGGCACATGAACCTGCGCCCACATGGGATGCTGGCATTGCAAGCAGCAGCTTTACCCACTACGCCAACAACGCCAGCCCCAAGTGTGCTTTTTAAAGTTGAACACTATTTTCCCTTCAAAATGAAGACTTTTCTTTTTAATCGAGTATCTACTTTTCATCATAAAGTGGTACTCATGGTACTATAGGCTTCATCCACCCATCCAGCCATTCACTCGCTCATTCATCAGTTCATCTGTCACTTCCTGAGTACTAATGTGGCAATAACATCCTGGGTGCTGGGAACACGTGGGACTCGTCAGAGACTGTGCTGTTCCCTTGAGGATCGGTAAGAGCACCTTGGGGGGGTGTGGAGGAAGAGGGGAACATCGTGTTAATAAACCCACCATTGGCTGGGTGCTGGTCTTGAGCTAGGGGCCAACAGTTCACATATTATCTCATTTAATTCTTAAAATTTGGAGTGTGGTTTTGTCCCAAGTTTTCAGAAGAGGAAACTGAAGCTAAGAAAGGCTGGTAAATGTCACCCAGCCGGTTACCAGTAGGAGCCAGGATGGGGACCAAGGCAGTTGGACCCCAGAGTCCTTTCCCTTAACACGGTACTGTCTTGTGGATGCACAAACGAAAGCACAGAAGAAAGAACCAGCAGAGTAGAGAGGACAGAGCAGGGCGGGAGTGGAGTGAGGTGTCTGCACACTCAGCAGGTGCTGGAGGACCCAGGGCAAGGTCGGGGCTCCTAGAGGTAAGATGAAGGGGTCGGCAGAGCCGAATCAGACGATTCTGCAGCTTCTCTCTGGAGTGTGGGCTTCCTCCTTGTGAGACGCACAGCTTTCCAGGAGCCATAAAGGACTGCCTGAGCCTGAATCTCCGTGGGCAAAGCCTAGGAATCCGCGCTGTGAGGTTGAACCTGCTGTAGCCAGTTTGGGGTTTGGGGAGCTGTTAGCTGTTGGGAGGTACTGAAGGCTGTTGAGCAGGGGGCTGGCAAGTGTGCATTTCAGACCGATCAGCTTGGGAGGCCTCTGGGGGGTCAGGGTGAGAGATGGTTTGGGATACAGAGGAGAGAAATAGACTCAGGACAGACTTTGGAGGTCGGTTCAACAGTACCGCATGGTGATTTGCCTGTGAGAGCAGTGGGAGAAGGCAAGGCTAACCCCTGGCCAGCTGGTGGTGTTCCTGCTGAAGTTAACATGTACTGGAAGGGAATCAGCTTGGGCTCAGCTGAGGGGCAGGTGCCTGCAGAGCAGCCCGGTGAGAGCTGAACAGGAGGGCTTACCTTTACCTTCCTGATGTTGCATAGGGAGTCAGTGCTGGTGGGACTGTGGGAGCCGTGACCATCAAGGCAGGTGAGACTGCCCAGGAAGAGCACTGAGTGTCAAGAACCAAGGTCAGAGTCTGTCTGAGGGGTCAGGAGAATAAGGGAAATGCCCTGAAGGCGGCAGTCGGGATGTGTCAGAGAGGTAGACACACCAGCCCCAGCTCACAGGGGCAGGGACTGGCAGGTGCTAGAGGCAGACCCTAACCAGGGGGAGCCGCCCGTGGCATGGTGATTGTCCCTCCTGCCAGGACAGGATGAGGGGGCAGAGCTGCTGGAGAAGGAGCCAGGAACGTGGGTCACGTTTTTGGAAAAGCAAGTGAGGCTGGGGAAAGTGAGTCAGCCCCCAGTGAGGTGGCGTGACTGGGGCAGTGTCTCCACTTGTTGCCTATTTTGGGAAAGTGAGATTCTTTATTAAACAAAACACAGCCAAACTCGTGGTCACAGTCCCAGCCCAAAGCTCAAGAGGGACAGAGCAGGCTCAGGCAGGCCCGCCTTCGGAGCTGATGGCCCTGCCCAGGCTGTCAGCACCCGGGAGGCCGGCTCAGGCTCCAGTGTTCTCCGCGGACTCGCTCCTGTATCGACCTTTGAGTGAGCAGGCCTCTGGGCTGGGGGAGGCGGACCAGTGACAGCAGGAACCTTGGGCTCCGCTGGATCCTCTCAGATCAAACTGTGTTCTCAGAGATGGATGGCAAAGTAGCGATGTCAAAGCAGGGAAACAAATGGTTAGTGTGCCAAGCACTTTACATACATTATCTCATTTAATCCTCGTAACAGTGCCGAGGGGTAGGAATTAGTATCAGCCTTCTCATCAGGGAAAGAAGCCGAGGCTTATGAAGGCTAAGGAGCTTTCTTGAGGTATTACAACAGCTCTTATTTGATAAGCACTTCTCATGTGTGGTCATTTATCTAAGCCCGTGCTATGTATGATCTGATTTAATCCTTACGGCATGAAGTAGGTGTTATTATTGCTGCTGTCTTACAGGTGAAGAAACAGGCATGGAGAGGTTATGTTAGCTCTCCAAGCTCACACAGCCGCGCTGCAGCGAAACAAGATGCACATGCCAGCTGTCTGGTGCCAAGTGCAGGCTGTGTCACGAGGGTGATAAATGACTAAAGCTGCACCCTTTCTGTGTTGCAGCACTTGCTCCTCAGGCCTCAGGGCGCGTCTCGCAGCACTCACAGTGTAGTTTCCGATCATCCTCAGCCGCGCGGGTGACTGTCACGTTCTGTAAGCAGTAGGACACAGAGGGAAGTGTCTGCCCAGCAAGTCCTCACCGTCCCTTCAGTGACAGCGAGAATCGGTACTGGAGAAATGAGACGCCCCTCCGAGAAGCTCTGGGTGAGGGCGGCAGGAGGTCGGCACAGCCCGGGATCCCAGCAGGAGCTGGGGAGAGCCAGGCCTCAGAGCACGGGTTCTGACTTCACTCTGGCTTGGGTCAGTCCCTCCCCTGCTCTGGGTCTCAGTCTCCTCATCTGTAAAAGGCAGTTATCTTTAAAGTTTACAGAGAGAGAGAGAGAGAGAGAGAAAGGGGGAGAGAAAGAGATAGAGAGAGAGAGAGACATCTGTCTTCTGGTTCACTTCACAAATGGCTTCACCTGGGTCTCCCACGTGGGTGCAGGGGTGCAAGCACTTGGGTCATCTTCCTCTGCTTTCCCAGGCACATTAACAGGGGGCTGGATTGGAAATGGAGCAGCTGGGACTCGAACCGGTGCCCTTATGGGATGTTGGAGTCTCAGGCAGCAGCTTTACCTGCTATGCCACAGTGCCAGCTCCTATCCTGTGAGCTTTTTGAAGTCCCCTGGTGTATGGCCAATCTTAATTTCATCTATGCCCTGCCCTCTTTCTCCCTCTTCTAGTGGTTTTATTTACTTATTTGTTTTCTGGGGTTTTTGTTCTTTTTTAAAATTTTGTTGGTTTCTTACCTGATTTTTTTAGTAGGTTGCTTTAAAAGAAATCCCAGACATCATCTCATTTTATCATTTTGTATTTCTAAAAGATGGCTTAAAAATCATGATGCTATTATCACACTTAAAAATGAATAGTAATTCCTCAGAATCATTGAATATGCAACTAAGCTATTTGGAAGTTCTGTCTGAAGAGATGGTGAAAGCCAAACTGACGTTTCTAATGTCTGCTGCAGCGTTTCAGACATTGTGGCCAGAGAATAGTGTTGGGGAACACTGTAATATTATGTGTCCAGTTAAATGCATTTATATGTAATTAAAGAACATCCTATTTCTTTAAATATTTATTTATTCAAGAGCCAGAGCACCACAAAGAAAGAGAGAGGGAGAAAGAGAGCGAGCGAGCGAGCGAGCGAGAGAGCGCACTTCCATTCACTGGCTCACTCCCCAAATGCTGGCAGTGAGTGAGGCTGGGCCAGGCCGATGCCAGAACTGGAAATCAATCCAGGTCTCCCATGTGGGTGACAGGGGTCCAGGAGCTTAAGCCATCACTTGCTGCCTCCCAGCCTGTGCATCAGCAGGCAACTGGAGTCAGGAGCTGTGGCCAGGAATTGAACCCAAATACTCTGGTGTGGATGTAGATGTTTTAACTACTGTGCTAAATGCCCACTCCAAGAATATAATGTTTTGTGTTAATAGAAGCTGCATTTACAGAGGGTCTGTTTTCTCTTATGCCATGCACTGCCCTGGGCACTGCAAGTGTATTCTCTCCTTTAACGTATTTTACAAACAGGACCTCGGTGCCAAGTGCAGTTGCCTAACTTCAGAAAGCTTGTGACCAGTGGTGGGTACCAGGCCTAAAGCAAAACCATCAAATTAAAAATAAACTGGGGCCAGCATTGTGGGTAAAGCTGCCACCTGTGATGCCAGCATCCCATATGGGTCTGATTCATGTACCGGCTGTTCCACTTCCGATCCAGCTCCCTGCTAATGGCCTCGGAAAGCAGTGGATGATGGCCCAAGTGTCTGAGCCCTTATGTGAGAGACCAGCATGAAGCTCCTATTTCCTGGCCTTGGCCTGACCTGTTATGGCCATATGGGGGAGTGAGCCAGCAGATGGAAGACCTCTTCTCTCTCTCTCCCTCTCTCTCTCTCTCTGTAACTCTTTCAAAATAAATAAGTTTTAAAAAAAGTAAAAAAAAAATTGCATTTGAATAGTATCATCCTCTAGCAGAAATCGTGTAAGGCCCCTCAAGAATGGAAGCGCACTCCCTGAGAAATGGTGCGTTTTCGTCTTACAGTGGTCTGCTCTCTGCGGCAAAGCAAACGGAATACTCCTTCCGGTGTGTACGTGAAGTTAGCTCTGAGCCTCCCGACTGGCCGTGCTGTCTGTCTGCTGACATGTTCTTCCTCTCTTTTGCTCTGACTCAATCCGTAGGCCTTCTTCAAGCATCTCAGCCCTGTGCTACCTCTTGCCTCTCGAGCCTTCGGAACGCGCTGCTCGCACTGCTCATCTGTCAGTCTCACCCTATCCTGTGACATCCCCTGTGTTGCTGTCTCGAGCTGCTATTTAAATCCCTACATGTTTGTCTTGTTTCCTTAATGCTGCGGCTGCGTGCCCAGTGCCTGCCAACCGCAGGCGTGATGGATTCATCCATTTGTCAAGCTTTCACTGAGTGCACTGGGCCCCACGCGCAGGCACTGGCAGGCAGAAGTATCCAGAGCTTGATTTCCAAGATTTTGTGTCTAACGAAGCTTCAGGCAGTCTGCGGGGTGAGGGCTAGCTCCGGAGTTCATAAGCTCACTGCTATATTGCCATGTGCTCAGGTCGCTTGCAGAAGTCTTTTCTTCCTCCCAACAAAAGCAGGCCTAAAGAAGCTAATTGATGAACACTTAGTGAGAGGTTCCTGCCTGCAGACATTAATGTGACCGTTTACTCTGCCTAAAGTATCATGAAATCTTTAGAGGCCCCTTAGCAGGAAGCAAAGCTCAAGGGAGGCTACTAACCATTTAGCATTCTCTAAGCACCAGGAAATGAAAGTTCACTTACTGAAGTCGAGAGAGATGGCATTCCTGCAGCTAATTCCTCAGCCCGCAGACCTGCAAAATTTCAGCCCTGTGTGGTGCGGGAGGGAGGTGCACAGCTAGGCGGTGAGGGCACCGGCTCTCAGCCGCCATACCAGCAGGGCTGGACAAACACAATTACGTTGGCGTGAGGACGCTGGCAAAATCTTGCCTGGGCTTTCCTGGCCGGGCACTGCCATGAGTGTCTGCACTTGTTTGTGTGCCTGCCACTGCCTCTTGTTAGAACTGATCTGGCCACTAGCCAGGGGGGAGGAGTGTCTGTCTCTGGCTGTGGGCAGGCTCTGTGGATGTGGAAGGGTCGCTTTACTGAGGGCACTTGACTGTCCTCTTTGAGGAGATTATGAATATGGCCTTAGGTGATGGAGAAGGGTGAGAGAGACAGGAGCTGGAGCAGGAGGAGGGGGAGTGGGAGCTGCTGGTGAGGGCCTCGGAGCATGGCCGAGGCTGAGTGTGGATTTGCAAGCAGGGGACCCATTTTGAGGACTCGACCCCGGCATTCATCATCCCCACCCCTGGCTTGGCTCTGCTGCCTTCGAGAAGCCAGTGTTATTTTCTTTGGACTATCAGGTGGCAAGTTGCCACTCTTTCCGGAGAATCCAAACAGTGTGTATTTATAGAGGCCTTCTAGCCCTCTGGGCGTGGCCTGTGTGGGCATGGGTGGAGACCCAGCAGAGTCTCTGGAGGGCTCTCTCCATTCCTGGACTCCACCTGGTGCCACCTGGATGTGGGTTCTCGGGCATGAGCTCTGAAGCCCAGATCTGGGCCAGGCTCTTCAGCTGGTTGTGGGATGTCCTCCTGGTTCTGGGGTGCACTCCTGGTTAGGAGGTGGCCCTGGCTCAGGCCCCTGAAGCCCAGGTTCCTGGGAGGCACATCTCCAGGGGCTGCATTATCTCTACAGGCAGTCTATTCCACCCTTGGCTTTGAAATGCTGCCTTGCACAGGACAGACCTAATCTTCCACCTGTGGGGGTCCCTGAGACCCACCATGTATGTCCAGTCCACTGCCGAGTCATCCTGCTGTCTTAAGATCCCTGAGATTCTTGATCAAAACTTATTAAGCTAATCTACAGCAAGGGGTTGCAGCAAGAGAGAAGAACCGGGAAAAGAAACCACTTAAAACCCAAGTGTTAGGGCAGAGTAGGATGTGGTATAGTAGAAGTACTTAGAAATACATTTATACTGTTTTTTCCCCCAATGACAAAAGTAGTGCTTGTTCCCTGCAAAGGTTTGCAAACAGTGAAAACCCAAAGAAGAAAACAAAAATCCTTAATAATCTCACCAGATAGACCCATTGCTAGTATCTTTGAGAGTTTCCTTCTCATTGAGCTATAGCTTTGTAAACTTCCTTTTCTCTGACAACAGGAAATTTTTTTTTTGCATTTCTTTCATATTAACCATAATATTCATCATTTTTAAGTTAAAGACTTATTTATTTATTTGAAAGGCAGAGAGATGGAGAAAGAGATAGAGAGAGGTTTTCCATCTACTGGTTCAGTCCCTAAATGGCCACAATGGCCAGAGCTGGGCTGGTCTGAAGCTAGGATCCAGGAGCTTCTTCTGGGTCTCCCACATGGGTACAGGGGCCCAAGCACTTGGGCCATCCTCTGCAGCCCTCCCAGGCACAGTAGCAGGAAGCTGGATTGGAAGTGGAGCAGCCAGGACTCGAACTAGTGCCCATATGGATTCCAGCATTGCAGGTGGCACCTTAACTTTCTATGCCACAGCACAGCCATTAATATTCACCATTATTAGAAGCTACAGAGTATTAACCTACCCTTGATTATCATGTGTTAAGGGTCAACTGTGGACATTCTTCAGGAACTTTGAATAACTCTTAACCAAGAAGCACCAGGTTGAACACAGCCCCCTCACCATAGACAGCTGTTGCCACGGGGCCTGACCCTGGCTCATGCCTATTTGCCCCATTGGCAGTCAGGTCAGATTGGTGTCACTGACTTTTGTGTGTCAGTTGGGTCCTGCCTGACCTGAGACTAAGCTTCTCAAGCTTGAGGTCCCATAGCTTTTCTCCTTGGCTGAGCGTCAGCAAAGTTGTGGCAGTGGAGACTTGCTGTGGGGACCAGCCCTTGTGTTCTCTCCAGCACCAGAACCATGAAAACCTGCGAGGTAGTTCTGAGTGTCTGTGGTTGGTGGAGAGAGTGTGCATCAAGGCCTAGGACCATCGAGACCCCTGGACCCGACTGCTAACTAATCCTGTGATCTTGGACAGGGAGCCAGCTCTGAGCTTCCAGGTTCCCTCTGTAAAACAGAGATAATAACTCCTCCATAGCCTGCTTCTCCCCATGAAAGTGCTTTGTAAGTCAGAGCACATCGGGCAAGCCCATGTTGTACTTGACAATGAATGTCCCAATGTAGACCCGTGAAAAGGTGTTGACTCAAGCCTCCTATTCTCCTAGACACAGTGAACTCATCGGCTGCATGAGCTTCGGGGTGAAGTCCCTGCTGACTCCGGACAAGGTGGGTCCTGGGGAAGCTTCTGGCAGCCTCACCCAGCCTGGGTCAGTACTGGGACAGCCAGGGCACTTGTCTGTGAGATGGTGCCCCACTGAGGCAGGGGCCCAGAGACCTGAGTAACAGCAGCGTTTGTCGCAGGCCTAGCTGAAGGTTTGGGGCCCCTTCTTGTTTGTCTTGCCAGAGAGCAGTTGTTAAGCAGCCTCAAGGTCTCTGAGTCTGGTGCCTGCCACTGAGGACCCTGGCAGATTCCTTGGGGCCCAGTACTTGTGGGCTGCCCGGGACAAGGAGGGCCAGGTGCTCTTTGTGGTCTGCTCCAGTGGTCCTCTTGATGTGTTAACCAGGCCTGACACTCTGGGTCTAGCAGGTGCACAGGGCTGGGATGAGCAGCACATGCTCTGTGGGGGTTTCCTTCATGATGCACGAGGACTCTGGAATGCAGAAACCCCTCCCTCTGGGTCATGAATCCCTCATCTGTCTCTGATCTGCACTATGTGATCAGGGCAGTGATGTGCTCCCTTTGCTAGAAAAGTCCAGGTGGTGTCTGCTCTGTGTCCTGGAAGTGAGGTCTGGGTCTGGAGTGGGTGGCTGAGGACCATGTGTCCTGAGTATGGGTCCCAGTGACCCCTGGCTTCATTCGCCCTTGAGAAAAGATAAACCCTGTAGATTGTGTGGGAGCCTCAGGATGCCTGCCTTCCGTCCTCTCCACTCTGCTCTCGTTCCTCCCTGGAAGGAACATACATTTGCTGAGCTCCTCCTGTATACCAGGCTCAGGGCTAGGCACATCAAAGAGCCTGTGCACAAAAATCTAGTGAGAGAGCCAGGTAGGAAGTAGATGGGTGTCCTGCAGGAACGAGAGGCTATGAGAATTCGGCAGAAGGGAGGCCCAGCTCTGCCCAGGGCATCAGAGAAGGCTTCCTGGAGGCCCCCCATGGCGGCCGTGGGGCAGAGAGGTTGGAGTGTCTGTGTGTCCTGAGGGAGGCTGCCCAAGGGTGACTTTTTGAGGGGGGTTTGGTGGCTGCCTGGCCAGGACCCTCTGCCGCCTCCGTCTGAGCATGTCATTCCTTCTCTCGTGGCAGGAGATCAGTGGCTGGTACTACCTTCTCGGGGAGGACCTGGGCCGCACCAAGCACCTGAAGGTGGCCCGGCGGCGGCTGCGGCCCCTAGGAGGTGTGAGCACGCCTGCTGCAGTCTCCCCCGCGCTCGCTTCGCCCTCCTGGTGTCACTCCGAGTCCCGGAGCTCGTCAGAGCCCCTGCTGGAGCGCACACTCTCGCCCTTGACACCTTTACTTATCTGGTTGGGCTTCCCTTGGCAAGTCTGATGGCCTGGCCCATGAGGGTCAGCCCTCCCCACCCCAGGTTTGCGGTGCTTCATCAGTGGCCCCACCTCTGTAGGCGGAGTGTTTAGGCCCTGCTGTGAACCACAGGGCCCAGAACTTGTTCCCTCCAGTTCTGCCCTTCCCACATACTACAGCCCTGGTCCCCAAGCCCCAGAGTGTCCTGGAGGCCGAGGGTGGCCCAGCCTCATCCCGTGGGAGGTCTGTGGAATGGACCCTTAACGTGCCTGCAGAAGTGTTGTGACTCGGCTCTGTCACCTTTCAGACCCGTTGCTGAGGATGCCAGGACGTGGGGACCCTGAGAATGGGGAGAAGCTCCAGGTAGGTGGGGACAGGCTCGGGTGGGGCTGGGGTCCCTGAGCAATGCTTCAGGGGCTCTGATCTGCTCCTTGTCAGTGCCTACACCAGGGGCACCCTGAAAGAGGGCAGCATTTGGTGCTCGAAGCACAGCAAGCCGTGTGTTCCAAAGGGATTCTTCTTTGACTTCCTCAAGTGAGCTAGAGGAAGTACTGTGCATTTCTCAGGTTACTTGTGGTCACAGCACGGCTGGGGAGACAGCCAGGCCCGCAGCCCTGGACATGGGGGCATCTGGGTCTTACTGACTTTGAGCCTCTAGAAGCCAAGTGTTCCCTTTGCCCTGGCCCCTGGCTTCCCCTGGCATGGTGGGCAGGTCACCCTTTCAGGTTAGGCCCACTTGGGGCTGGGGAGCAGCTGTGACTTTGGACCTGAGGCTGATGGATCCTCCTCCATTAGGGCTTTGAAGGCGGAGAGGAACGCTCACTCAGGGTTTGGGAGGAGGCTCCAAACTTCCAAACTCAGCAGGTGACCCGGGGTTTTCTCACTATTAGGAGAGGGAGCCACACTCCCAGTGATTGAGTAACCCCTTCCTCCCAGGTGCTGGCGTTACCCACTGCCCTCCACCCCCTCTGAGGCAGTGCCCTATCTTACCGCTGAAGGAGACATTAGGTCTGTCTGTGCCACCACTCAGCAAGGGGCAGAGGCAGGCTTTGAGGCCCCCCGTGTGCAGGTGCCACACTGCCTTCTGCAGGTGGCCTGCGTGGGGAGATATGGTATTGCTGTCTTCCATACAAACATGTTGGGTGTTCCAATCTACAGAACGTCTTCCCTGTCATGGACTCAGGTCAGTCGCTCACTCCCTCATTCAGTGCTCCCAGCTGTGGGGGCCATGCCCTGTGCTGGGTGCTGGGACACAGCTCTGAGCATGTCCAAGGCCCTGCCCTCGTGGAGCACAGTCTCAGGCAGTGTGGTTCCTGCCCGTGGCTATTGCATGCCTGAGGCGTGGCTAGTGTGGCCGAGGAACTGAAGATCATTTTATGTAGTTTTTTTTTTTTAAGATGTTATTTTATTTATTTGAAAGAGTTACAGAGAGAGGTAGAGACAGAGAGAGAGAGAGGTCTTCCATCTGCTGGTTCACTCCCAAGATGGCCACAACGGCCGGAGCTGCACTGATCTGAAGCCAGGAGCCAGGAGCTTCCTCTGGGTCTCCCACATGGGTGCAGGGGCCCAAGCACTTGGGCCATCTTCTACTGCTTTTCCAGGCCACAGCAGAGAGCTGGATGGGAAGAAGAGCAGCTGGGACTTGAACCGGCGCCCATATGGGATGCCAGCACTTCAGGCCAGGGCTTTAACCTGCTGTGCCACAGCGCTGGCCATATGTAGTTTTTTTTTTTAGTTTTTTTTTTTTTTTTTTTTTTTTTTTTGACAGGCAGAGTGGACAGTGAGAGAGAAAGAGAGAGACAGAAAGAAAGGTCTTCCTTTTGCCGTTGGTTCACCCTCCAATGGCCGCCGTGGACGGTGCACTGCGCTGATCCGATGGCAGGAGCCAGGTGCTTCTCCTGGTCTCCCATGGGGTGCAGGGCCCAAGCACTTGGGCCATCCTCCACTGCACTCCTGGGCCATAGCAGAGAGCTGTCCTGGGAGAGGGGCAACAGGGAAAGAATCCGGAGCCCCGACCGGGACTAGAACTCGGTGTGCCGGTGCCGCAGGCAGAGGATTAGCCTAGTGAGCCACGGTGCCGGCCTGGCCATATGTAGTTTTAATTCATTTCAACTTTCCTTGTCGAGGACAGCATAGTGTGAGTGACTTGCGGGTTTGTTGTGTGTGACTTCATGAGGAGCTTAAAGGCTTTCCTCTGGCTTCAGAGGAGAGCTGCAGAGACCTTTCGCCCTCTGTTCTCACCGGCCGAGCACAGAGAGGGTGGGCAGGGAGCCCAGGGCCATCAGCACTGTGGACTTTTCAGCGGCTTGTGGAAGTCCTGCTTGGTGCTGGCCTCTGCACGCATGTCCCGAGGCCTTGATGCATTTTCCCCGGGGCAGTGGGCTTGTACACTGAGGTGTGCCCAGGACTCTCGATTGTCAGTGTGGTTGGGGCTAGAGGAAAAAGCCAGAGGTCACCTATTCAACTTTTACATTGTGTGTGTCGGGGTGCGGGCCCAGAAACCTGGGTGACCTGCCCATGCTCACTCAGCAACCAAGGCTAGGCTGGCCCAAGGGATCCCTGCTGTCAGCGAGGATGTGAATGGTTGGGTGGGGCTTCCCCAGAGGCTCCAGGGTGGCAGGAGTGGGGTGGGGTGGGGTGGCAGGGGCTGGGCTCACCCTGTGCTGGTCTACAGGTTTGGGGGTTATAAGGCAGGAGACAGGACCTCAGTAATGGTCCCTGCCTGGGCACTACTTTTCTGTGTGACCATAACCTCTCCTGGCCCCAGTCTCCTCATGGGTGAGACAAGAGGCTGGCTCATCTGACAGCCTGGAAATGCCACATTGGACCAAACGGTCCCCACATCATCAGATCCTGAAAGCAGCCCCTCGCATGGGCTAGGAGACGGACTTGGGAGTAGCTTGAGTGGCAGGCAGGTCCTCAGACTGCCTGGGTTTTCTGTTCCCTGTCTCAGATGGGCTGTCCAGGGGACAACCATCCAAGGCGTCCCCTGCCTGAATCCCTTAGGCTGAGTTAGCCCCCTGGCCTTGCTCGGGACCTGGGACTTGGGGGGAGGCGGTGTTGTTGTAGGGCGGGTGGGCGCGTTTTCTGCCTGGTCTCCTGCAGCAGGGGTGTTTGTGAGAACACTGGAATCACCAAGTGGCCCATGGCGGGGAATGCGGCCAGAACAAAGGCGCCCTCTCCCCGCCGGGCCCGGGGAATACTAACTAGTCGACAGGAATTTTAATATCAAACTCTCCCTCTTCCTTGTCACTCGGAGGGCTCAGGAAGCCTTCGGGCTTATCGTGCAGAGGCACACAGCGCAGACGGGGCTTGGGGAGGTGAGAGGTGATTTCCTGCCATTCTTCTGTGGGGCGGGCTTCCCAGGGCGGTCATGCCAGGCTGACGGGCGCAGTGTGGGCTCCCGCTGCTGGGGGGAGAGCTGGGTTTTCATGGGGCGGCAGCCGAGGCAGGACCCGCAGCCATGAACCGCTTCAATGGGCTCTGCAAGGTGTGCTCGGAGCGCCGCTACCGCCAGGTGGGTGCTTGGCCCCGGGGCAGGGTGTGTGCGTGGGTGTTGGGGGCCGGCCGTAGGGGTTCACCAGAGCAGGACCTCTCCCCCAACCTGGCCTTCCTTGCAGGCTCGTTTTGATCTGGGGGAGGACTAGAGGCAGGTGCTGGACTGCTGGTTTGGCCTCTTACCTACTGGCCCACTTTGGGGGCAGACGAGGTCCAGCCCTGTGCCTTTTTCCCAGCCATCCTGGGTGAGATGATCGAGCTGATTTGCTGTCCTTTTATCTGGGGAGGGGTGTGGGTTATGAAAAGTCCTCTCCAGTCTGAGATTCCAAGTGGGTCGGCTGTGTGTGTGTTGAGGGGGGGCGCCTGGGGAGCTGTGGTTTGGCTGACTGGGCCTCCGTGTCATGGCACAGCAGTCCGCCTCTGTCCCCATGCAGGTTGATGTTCCTGGGATGGGGACACCCATGGGACCTGCCTTCCAACATCCCCGGTACCTTGAAGTGCCTCAGGGTGCCCGTGGCTGTGGGCCTCTCAGCCTCCAGTCTGACGGTGGGGCAGAGTGGGGAGCGCTCACCACATTAGCTGCTCAGCCTCTTCTGGAGCTGCGATAAAGTGTCCTTCTCTTGGATGAAAGGGGAATGGGATAGGGAGGGTAAGACAAGGGCTGCTTAGATTTAAGGCGTGTCCAAGCCAGAAGGGAGCTCAGAAATTATTCTTTCCAAAACAACCAGAGGTCCCTGTGTGGGTGTTAATGGCCAGGTCTGACTCTTATAACAGGCAGCCCTTATGTCCCAGGGAGTGCCTAGAGGTGCCCTGGTACCTGGCCCCCAGGGGACCTGCCCTGCTGACCCCACTTGGTATCCTCACCCTCCTGCATCCAGGCAGAGCAGCGCCTATCACTCCAGGGCCTGGGGGCAGAGTGCTGGGGCGGCAGAAAGTGGGTCGGGATGTCAAGAAGTTACCTTGGGACCTCGGGCCAGAAGGCTAGGCACGCCGGTGGTCAGGGTGGGGCCCTCTGGGGGTAGGGGCTCTGGGACTCGGCGTTCGAGGTGGCTCCTGTGTCGGAAACCAGTGCAGAGCTGAGAGCAGACACAGGCTCACACCCAGCTCTGTGTCTTCTCAGCCGGAGGCGCAGCTCTCAGGGCCCTCAGAGCCTTTCGGAGCTGTGCGGTGCAGGGAGGGTGCTGGGAGAGGAACTGACAGTGCATGTGAAGGGCCCGGCCCAGCGTCTGTGCCACACGCACCTAGGGAGTATTCAGTAAATGGCGGCTGCGGGGCTAGAGGCCCAGGGACCAGGCAGGGGAGTGAGCGCCAGGCACGGCCGAGACCTGCAGCAGTGGCCGTTCCCGCCCTGGACAGGAAAGAGCAAGAACCACCCCCAGGAAAGACAGCCTGTGACAGGAGTTGCCGAGGTCCCAGAGTCAGGGCAGGGCTGCTCCCTCCCCTGCTGGCCTGAAGCCCGAGGTCAGAGAGGGGGGCCGAGGGGTAGTGTGTGCTGCTTATGCCAGGCCTCAGTTTCTTTCTCTGTAAAATGGGCACGGTAAAACCACACTGCCCTCAGGATCACAGAGCTGCCCAGGCTCTGAGCTGTTACCTTGTCAACATGGTCCACGCTGATGGTGCTCCCTCCATGCAGGGCCACCCCTCCCACTGAACCCCGAGATGAGCTCGCTTCCTGACACTGCTCCCTTCCCCCTCCTCACCCCCCCACTGGCTAGGACTGCTGTGGGCACTGGGAGTTCCAGTCCATAGTCCTGCCTGGACAAGGGCCCCAGGGAGGGACAGTCTCACTGAGCCACTCTCCTCACTCAAAATGGCAAGCCTAGAGCCTAGGGTGCTGGGCCTCCTGCCCTGTTGGGGAGGACTGGGGAGTTCTAGAGATGTTTTAGAATCTCAGCTTGGGGTGAGGGGTGGGTTGCAAGGTCCCCCAAACACCTGCTGTCCCGTGCAGCAGACCAGGCTGTGGCCATGTCCCTTGGCTTCAGGCGGCCTGGCAACGCTGGGCCGTTCTTTCCTCCAGCTTGCCACAGTCACCCCAGCTTTGTTTTTCTTTCTTTCTTTCCATTTTTTTCTCTTCCTGTCTTAGCTGCGTGTTTTCCCAGAATTCTTATGGGAATGGGGTATTTTCCTGCCCCCTCCCCCTTCCCCTTGTCTGTCAGATTTCCTGTTTTACAAACTCGCTTTGAATCCAGGCCCAGGGCTGGTGGGAAGCAGCACGTCAGGGGCCCCAGCAGCTTCCAGAGACCCTGGTCACCCTGGGCCGCTCCCATCCTCCTGCCTCGCGCCCAGCCGTGGGACAGCCGGCAGGTAAATCCAGGTGCCCGCCACGAAGAGCTGACCCTGTAAGGCCGGCGTACTCTTGACCTTTTCTGGACTCGCAGAGCTGGCTTCTTCCGCACCCTGCCTGGGACCCCCGTGGCCATGGCTCTCCAGGGTGCCCTAAGTCTCATTCTAGCAGGTCTCTTGTTTCTTCCTTCCTGCCCTGCCCCCTGTCCCTGGCCCTCGAAGCCCTTTTCTGACCTTTGCTCCCTTAGCAGCTTGCCTGAGCCAGTGGACACGCCGCACATGGCATCTTGTGCCGGTGGGAAGTGACCATGCTGTCCTGGCTAACTTGGCTGACTTCCTACCACGCACCAAGCATGGCACCCGAGTCAGAGCACACAGGACGGTTCACAGCACAGCCCCCAGGTCTTGCCCTGTTGCTTGTCACATGCTGTGCTTCTCTGGAGAGATTTGTGTGCCCTCGTGCCCCTCTGGAAGCTGGAGGACCAGAAGGCCTCTTGCCCCTATTCCTCAGCAGAGGTTGGCATGCAGTAGGAGCTCAATCATTGTCCACTGGTTTGAAAAGAATATCTGGGTTGCAGGGCCCTTTGCTGGGACTTCCGTCAGTAGGGGTTGTGGACCTGCTGTGCTCACAGGCCCCAGCAGGCGCAGTGAGGTCAGAGTTCAGGTTCCTCCCAGAGGCCTGTTTGTGCCCTCATCGGGCACATCTTGGGTGCCTTGAGATCCTGGTCATGGGCTGCACCAAGGAGGCCAGGGCTCTTCCCCTGAACCTTGGCTTGAGATTGAGTGAGTGCATCCTAGTTTCCCTCCCTTGTGCTCTGGGAGGGCAGCAACCAAACTGGCTGTGACTGTGGACCCTTGGCACAAGGCCAGCCCTGGGCCAATGCCCCGTGGTCTGTGTGGCACAAGGAGAAGGGAATGAGGCTGGCAGTGGTCCATGGGCATCGTGGAGGGGCACAGCTCCTGGGGACTCAGAGTAGAGGGCTGGGCTGCTGGGGCAGAGGAGGGTGACCCTGTTCCAGGCCCTCTGGACATTTGCCTGGGTTTACCTCCTGAGCTCTCAGCCTTCCTGCTTGGCCCACAGCTGAGCTCAGGAGGCCTGGACCTAGCTGGGGACAGCAAGGGGGCTGGCCAGCTCTTTCTTGGCTCTGATCTCCTTGGAGAGGAACGTGGCCCTGGGGTGGGGCCTGTGGGCTTCCAGGCCTCGCAGCTTCTGGGAGTGACCGGGAGGGTTGTGTCCTAGATCACCATCCCGCGGGGGAAGGACGGCTTCGGCTTCACCATCTGCTGCGACTCTCCTGTCCGTGTGCAGGCCGTGGATTCCGGTAAGTGAGTGCCTAAGGGTCTGCCTGCCCCATTTGCCTGCCAGGCCCCTGGGCGTTGCACATGGAGCACAAAGTGCAGGGAGGCCCACGCTGGAGCACAGCGTCCTGGACTGTCAGAGTGAAAAGATAATATTTTTAAGTGGCCACAGATGAAACTGAGGTTTATGAAAATATGCCCACCTTTTTTTTTTTATCAAAATGAAAACAGCTTTTTATATTTAGTTTCCCAGTTGTTTGAACAGGAACTAAACCTATATTTTCTGTAATGACCGCATGGGAAAATGAGAATCATTTATGAACTCTGTTTGAATTAGTAGTTTATCCTACTGTGAGCCTGTTTGACCCTTGAATACAGCCATTCCTTCCCCACTTGCTGCATAGAAAAGATTTCACCTCCTCACAGAGTGCGCATCTTAAGGGCAGAAGCTAACTAAGGCTCAGTGCTCAGGGTGTCCCAGCGCTGGTGCAGGGATGGGTGGGGGGGAGTGCTCAGTGGACGATGTTGAAGGAATGACTGAGATGTGTGACCTGGGCTGCAGGGTAGGGTTCCCAGTGAGGTGGGAGGCCTCGGGTGGCGCTGGGTGGCACGAAGCAGAAGGGGGGAGGAGGGGGCCCAGGGTGCCTCCCTCCAAAGCCCTTGACAGCGGCCAAGTTCAGCCCCTCTTTTCACAAGGAAACAGAGGAAAAGGGCAGGCCTTGTCTGATGTCCCTGTGAAAGCAAAGGATGCCAGGCCCTTTCAGGAGGTCTTGGGCTTCAGGGGCCCCTGATTGGTTTTGCTTTGTCCCCACAGGGGGCCCGGCGGAGCGGGCAGGGCTGCAGCAGCTGGACACGGTGCTGCAGCTGAATGAGAGGCCTGTGGAGCACTGGAAATGTGTGGAGCTGGCACACGAGATCCGGTGACAGGGGTGGCGGGGGCCTCAGGCTGATGGCACATCTCCCCTGCTCCCCACCCCCACCCCAACTCTTCCCCCAGCCTGGGCGCACTGCCTCACCGGCCCTGCTCTGGCGGGTCTGCCTCTGCCCAGCTGTGAGCAATTCAGTGTGCTCCTCGGGGAATCCGTTTCTTGGCCTGCAAATGGAGGGTTCAGACGCAGAGCAGTTTGGATCCTGGAGCGAGCCGCAGGGAAGCAGCTCTCCAAACAGACCCTGGGGTTCATGATAGGCTTCAGGGCGTCGCTTTCCACTTGAGCTAATTATTTCTGCTACCTATAAGCTAAGCCCATTGTTTCGGAGCGTGTGTAGACATTGCAGATGTTTCAATTGCACACTTACTCTTTCAATTTTGACTCTCTGGGATGAAACCCGGATGATTCCAGTTTTGATTGGCTTCTAGAGTAACTGGAGAAGAGCAGCATGTAGGTGCCTGGCATGCTGCAGCCTGCTCACATCTTGCTCTCGACAGGCATCATGGGTTGAGCACAGTGTTCTTTCCTGTTCAACCTGGACTTGGCCTAAACGTTTTCAGCCACTGCCCGTCAGTTAGAGTTGACCTAAGAGACCGCTTTGCTGACTCTGCTTGAAATGGCCTCTTCCATCCCTTCCTGTCCTGACACTGGGACCTACTCCTTGGATCTGCCCCCGCCCCCCCCCTCCCCGGTCCTGCCCTGGCTGACTTTGGTCTCCCCCAGGCTCAAATTGTCTGTGCCATCCCCAACTTCCAGGAGCTGCCCCAGTGAGATCATCCTCCTAGTGTGGCGCATGGTCCCCCAGGTCAAGCCAGGGCCAGATGGCGGAGTCCTGCGGCGCGCCTCCTGCAAGTCAGCACATGACCTCCAGTCACCCCCTAACAAGCGGGAGAAGAACTGCACCCATGGAGCCCAGGCGCGGCCTGAGCAGCGCCATAGCTGCCACCTGGTGTGTGACAGCTCTGATGGGCTGCTGCTCGGCGGCTGGGAGCGCTACACCGAGGTGACCAAGCGCGGGGGCCAGCACACCCTGCCTGCCTTGTCGCGTGCCACCGCCCCCACCGACCCCAACTATATCATCCTGGCCCCGCTGAACCCTGGGAGCCAGGTATGGACAGCTGATGCATCGCAGGTGAAGGCTTTGGGTCACTGTGGGAGGCCAAGAAGTCTCAAGGACTCAGAATTGGGTTGTGGGGAGGCTGCGGGGTGTTGGGAGTGTTGCATCAGGACATGGGTAGGTGCTAGCTCTGGCTCCTGTGAAGCTGCCCTGGGAGAGGGTGCAGATGGGTCTGTGTGGCCTCAGGGCCCAGCTCCAGGACCAGGGCGGGGGTGGGGGAGCACAGGCTGCAAGAATTGCACTCACACGAAGGAAGAGCTTCCTACCAGCATGCACTTCCCCACAGAGGAATGGGCTGTCTCGGAGCCACTGAGCGCCTGTCACCGGAGGTGTGAAAGCAGAGACTGCTTGACTCATGGTGGGACTATGCAGTGTGTTCTCAAAAACATTAGTCCCTTGAGACACTCTGGGAAAAAGTGTCCTGAGGTCAGCTAAGCCTGGGACGTGTCTGAATTCTCTTCCTGTCCCGGGAGGACTCGCAGCGTGGCTCTGAGGGCGCCCTGCAGTGAGGAGGGTGGCCCCAGCCTCTCCCCAGCTTCCCTGGCAGTGGCGCCCTTTAGGGCACAGGTGTTCCGCCCCACTGTTCCAGGGTTCTGTGGAAGGCACTGTGGTCCCAGCAGCTGCCAAGGAAGTTGGGCGCTTGCTCAGACCTTGGACTTTATGCCACAGAAAGCCTCCCTGGACTCTAACACCGGGGCTGGGTGCCGCCGCCCCCGTGGGCTGGCAGGGGCGGCCCGAGGTGCTCACTTCTTAGCCCAGGTCCTGCCCCGCTCCTGGGGCTGAGGTGCTTCTCCGGTCTCTCCCTGCAGCTGCTGCGGCCCGTGTACCAGGAGGACACCATTCCTGAAGAAGGTGAGTGCGCTCCCTGCTGCCCCGCCCCTGACCCTGCCTGCTCCTGAGCCCAGAGGCCTTTCTCTCAGTCACTGCTGCTCAGCATGCTGGCAGGCTCCTTCCTGTTGGGAAAAGAGCAGTGTCTTCCTTCTCGCTCCCGTCGGAAGCGAGGCGGAAGAGAGGCGACCTTGCCGGCATTGTCGAGAGGCAGTGCCGGGACTCGGGTGGTCCGTTGAGCTTCATTCAGTTTTACAGGGCAGTCAGTCTGTGGCAGGTGCTGTGGGCAGCAGGGCGGGGCCTGTGTGGAAGGGAGCCATGGAATTTGGAGCGAGGCAGTTTCAAATCCAACTCCTGACTACAGGATTTCGAGCAAATCACGCCCTCCCACTGGGCCTCTGTTTCTTCATCTGTAAAATGGAGACGGCAGTTCCCACCAGAGCTGCCTTTGGGAGGGTGAATGAGTGAGGGCCTGTCTGTGGTGGGAGCCGGTAAGCTGAGAGGCAGCACAGAGCCCGCGGGTCTTTGAAGTGCGTGGCTGTCTCTGCTGCTTGATGGACTCTCCTTCGCCCTTCAGATCCTGACCAGTAATGGAGGCCAGGCTCAGACCTGTTCCTTCTCTCGGGAAGCCTGAGATTTCAGTCTTTCAAATAATTTTCATTTACATATTTTCATTTTATTTGAAATGCAGAGAGAGAGAGAGAGAGAGAATGAATGAGATTTTCTGTCCACTGCTTTACTCTCCAGATGTCTGCAACAGCCAGAGCAGGCCAGGAGCCCAGAACTCAGCCCAGGTCTGCCACTTGCACCTGAGCTATCCCCTGCTGCCTCTCAGGGTGCACATTAGTAGGAAGCTGGACTGGTAACAGAGCTGGGACCGGAGCCAGGCATTCTGATATGGGATGTGGGCCTCCCAAGTGGTGTCTTCACCTTGCACCAAACGCCTGCCCCTGAGCTGTCAGTCTTGATGGTGGAGCTGGCTGGACTCTCCTTTAGCCCCTCCTTGCACCTGCTGGAGAGCTCAGACCCTGTGAGGCTCAGGTCACTGATGGAAGATATTTTCTTTCTCTCTGGGGCAGTTGGCCTGGTCTGTAGGAAGTGAATTTTTGTTCCATCTGGGCTGATGAGTCTGACAGTGATTCAACTATGAGTTTTTTAAAAAGCTTTTAGTTGGTACATTAAGTTAGAGTGGAGGTGCCACTGCTAAGTGGTGACTTCATTAAGGGCAGGGCCTGGGCCTGGCTTATTTCTGTGTGTCCAGTGCAGGACCCAGGGCCTGGTAGACAGCATATACTCAGTAGAATTCCAGTTGAGTGACTGACTGAGGGAGAAACACTCTAGTAGCCTTTCAGGTTTGAAGCCCAGAGGAAGGAGGAGGGATGGGAGTGTTGCCTGCAGTTTGCACATAGCTGGGTGATCGGGGATTGATTCCCCCTCTGCCTGGGGGATGTCTCTGAGCTGTGTCTATGTTTTCATCCCCCCCGTCCTGAGAATATAATGCTTGGTGAACCAAGAAGGGCACAGTCAGCTAGGCTGTGGGGAGAGGGACAAGTAAGGAAAAGACGATGATGTCAGTAACAATGGGACTTTTTGAATCATTGCATTGATATCTTGATCTCACCTCATGTATTCATTATAATAATCCTTTGACGTCCAAGGACATCTTTGCTGTTCCAGGGTTTAAGCCTTCTTCATAGCTCCCAGTCCTGGGGTTCAGAGGCAGGGGTGAAAGTCATGGCACAAAGTTGCCCTTAGACACACTTGGGGATGTCTAGAGATTAAGACTGTCACCAGAGGGCGAGTTCTCAGTGCCCCTGTAGGAGATTGCCTTTCAGAAGGAAGGGTGGAGCTATCCCAAGTGGAATAGAGTCTGGTATCCTTCCCAGGCCATGGGTGCCTGCCCGGCTGTGGTTCGTAAGTTCCCCAGGGTTGCTGGTGCCCTTGGCATTGTCCCCTGCTCTGTGAAGGTGGCCTAGCCTCAGGGGGGCATGGCTGCTGGGGCTCACCTTGGAAGCTGGGGGAGAAGCCGTTGTCCTTACTGTGTTTGGTCAGTGAAGCAGGTGTTAAAAGAGGGTGTCAAAGAGTTTGGACCAGACATTCCAAGAAGTCACAAGTGGAAAGTAAGAGTTTGCCTCCACAGAGCTCAGTAACTGGGTTGCAACCTAGATTGCTCTAAGAAAAACATACTTCAAAACCAGGTTGGGAGGGCCATGCCCACTTGCTATACCTTGCCTGGGGTTTGTGGAGATGGGGCATCAGGGCATGACTGCCACATGGGTTGGGTTGATCCTGCCTTGTATCGTTTACTGGCCAAATGACCCTGGGCAGGTCATCAACCACTCCAGGCCTCAGTTTCCTTGTTTAGATTATGGGTTAGACAGACCTTTCCTTACTCAAGTCTGAGTTATGTGACTCTCAAGGCCGCAGGTGAGGATTCTCTGATAGCCCTGGGCAGTTGGGCTGGGGCAGGGAAGAAAGAAATTCTTAAAAGTCTAGGACTGGGGACCTAAGGCCCAGGCTTTGACACTTGCCAATGGTCCGTTTCTTTAGCTTTGGCCTGTTTTGCCTGAGTCCCCTGCTGGTCAGTCTTGCATGTTTTCCCTTCTGTGTTCGAGGTGTGTCCCTGTTAAATCGGTCTGTCAAGTTCCAGGCCCCCCCTGTGGCTCCCGTCGTAGCACGGTTTGAGGCACAACAGAAACTCTGCCTCTGCCTTCACTAGCCCTGAGGAGTCGATTATTCAGTGACACAGGATTTGTGATCATCTCTTACCCATTCACACTCGGGCCCACTTTACCAGCTCTTTCCCATCAGGTCTCCTGTGCGAGCCTCCTGCCGGCCCGGGGAGTCAATATCCATATCTGGTCCAGTTGGCAGTGGAGAAAACTGCAACTCAGCAGGGCTAGCAGCCTGCTCGGGGTTGCAGAGCCAGACTCTGGCTTGGGAAGCCAGCATGCGCAAGTTCAGGTGCCATTTCCCACCCCCATCCAGGGCGGAGCTTGACACTCAGGATGGGTTCTCTCTGTAGAGGAGCCCCTCTGGGCCTGCCCAGACGAGGAGCTGTGCAACCCCTTCCTTACTTCTGCACCTCCTTACGCCGTGGGCTCTTGCTCCTCCTCTCTGAGCGACTTGCAGAAGAGGCAGGAAGTGGTTTGAGTGATCATGGTTTGAACACTGCCCCCAGATTTGACTGTGTTCAGTGGTCACTTAGTGGGGGCAGTCAACTTGTTTTTCTTATCTTTTCAGTAAGAATGGGCACAAGGTGGTGGGAGGAAGCAAGTGTGAAACCTTCTGAGTTGAATTTTCCTCTCAGGGCCATAGACTTTGCGTGGGCGGGGGGCTCCCCTGAGATGTATGATGCACAGGGCCACCTGTTTACCTGCTGGCTGCCTGGGCTGGGGGTGGCAGAAGGAGGCCCAGGAGCTGGGACTCAGGCTGGGCACCCAGGCCAGGGAGGCCTTGTTGGTTGCCCGTCTGGTAGCAGGAATCCCTCTGGAAGGGGCCCATGTGTGTGCAGAGTCCAGTCCTCTGGGGTTGGCCTCCTACCTGCTTGTGTCCAAGAATTCTTGGCTCCAGCTGCTGTGTTTGCCTCCTCTGGCCATCTGGTGGGCTGTGATATGGCCCTCTTGTTCAGCTGTGTGTCCAGAAATTCCCTTGAGGAGGGACCCCCCACTTCACCCCACTCCCATACCATGGCAGCCTTTGGCTCTCTTTCCTGAGGGTGGCCTTGTTTCTCTCTCCCTTCCTCCCTTGTGTGTTTTGACTCATTTTGAGCTGGTGGCCAAGCTGAAGTACCTTTCTGGACGCCATGAACCCTGGAGTCCTGTGGGGCACCTGATTTCCCAACGTGCTTTTCCAAGTGAAGGAATCACAACCACAAGTTAGCAGCTAAGTTTTACTGCACATTTAGGAGGTCCCAGGCACTGTGGTTCTAAGGACTTTACTTGGAGCACCTCATTTACTCCCCACAGCACCCCAGTGAGCGTGGCACTGTTATTCCAAGGTCACATGGCTACAAGGGGGAAACAGGATTTCAGTGCAGCCATCCGGCTTCAAAGCCAGTGCTCTTGACTGGGAACTAGGGCAGCGAGTGCCACTCCTTACTCTGGGCTGACCAGGGTGAGCCAGGTGGCTCCAGCTCCCTTTGCTGGTACAGGACAGACTCCAATGCCTCGCTCTCTCTGTTCCCACTGCAGAGCCTGGTCCATGGGCCTAGGCAGCAGAGCCAAATGTGCAGGGAGTCGTGGGGATCGTACAAGGGGTGAGCATGTGCCCTGGCTCAGGGCCAGTTGGTACTCCTCTGCGACCCACTATTCTATGGGGGACTGTGGGCCTTGAGAGGTAAGACCTTTTGAGTTTTCAGAACCTGAGCGATCTTGGTTTGTGAGAGTGAGGCCAAACGTAGAGGTCTGACTCCCAGCCTGGGTCATTGCTGCCTCTGTCGCAGTCGGTGGGTCCCGGCTCTCTCCCAGTGCTGGAGTTGCCTGTTGACGTGCCCATGTTTCTCACTAGAGTGTGAAGGAATTCCTCGAGGCCTGAAATCTGTCTGGAGCCTACCTGTAGCTTCAGTGCTTTTCCCAGGGCCTCGCATGAAGCAGATGCTGAGGAAACAGGCGCTGACTGGATGCGTCTGCTTTCCCTGCTCCTGCGAAGGGGATGTCTGGCAGGGTGAAGGAAGTGCTCATGCTCCCCATCTCTGCCCCCCAGAATCAGGCACTCCCAGTAAAGGGAAGTCCTCCACAGGCCTGGGGAAGAAGTCCCGGCTGATGAAGACGGTGCAGACCATGAAGGGCCACGGGAACTACCAGAACTGCCCGGTCCTGAGGCCGCATGCCCCGCACTCCAGCTACGGCACCTACGTCACCCTGGCCCCCAAGGTGCTGGTGTTCCCCGTCTTTGTTCAGGTGAGCCTGTGGCTGGCCCCAAGCTTCCCTCTGGAGGAGCTGCCTCAGCCCCGGCCTCACGCTGGGACTGAGGCGCCCCCTGGGGAGGAGAAGTAGCTTCAGACGCTCAGGGTCCTGGGGGTTTCACTGAGGGAGCAGAGGGAAACGTGAGGGACGTGAGCCCAGCGGTAAGGGGTCCTCCTGCTGTCCCTTGCACTCTGCTGTGCTGGGCACAGGGCAGGCGCGCTACCACTGCTTGGGCCAACGTCACGGGCCTGCTTGCCGGGGCTCCTGCTCCTGGCTCTGGTGGTCTCTTGCTTGGAGATGGCTGAGGAAGAACCTGGAGGTCTGGCCTCTGACGGTCTCCTTGGGCTCAGCAAACCTGCAAGGCTGATGTTCGCTGGTGGCCTGAGAGCCGTTCAGGGCTTTCTTCTTCTCTCTCCTCCTCCCTGTTTCCCTCTCCCGCTCTTTGTTACTCCGTCCTGATAAAACCAATGGGGACGTCCAGGTGTCTCCTGTGTGCATATACACATCAGGAGAATCAGACTGGATTTTGTATTGTTTCAATACACAAGTGGCAGCACGAGCCTTTCCCATGTTGTTAACCGTTCCTTGAGCCTGTTTTGTATTTTCTGCACACTCTTCCATCACAGGGTATGCGTGTTTATTTCGCCAGTTCTCCATGCAGATACTTCTGAGTATCTACGCTTTGTCTGTTGTGAACAGTTCTGTGAGGCAAATCCTTGTGTGTGAATGGCCTCTCTCATAATTTTCCTTGGAAGAGTATTCCTGGAGCCACTTGACTGGGTCATAGTCACAATCATTTTTAAAGGCCTTTTACACACTTGGCAACAGGCTTCCCAGGAAGATTCTTCTATTAGTTTATCCTCTTTTCAGCACCATAGAGGGGACACAGCCCCAACAGCTCATTTCTGACCATGCCTGCCTTCTCTGGTAGCCCCAGCTCCCCACGCTGGGCCTGCTGCTGTGCAGTGCACCTGCAACTCAACGCTGTGTTAGGGCGGCTGCATCATTGGCACGCAAATGCCTCTCCCACACAGCTCTCTATCCAGAGGGCCTGGCTTCTGCCTTTCTCTGGGTATTTTTTTCTTTCATAGGATGACACAAAGGTCGTGGGTATCACAGGAAAGTTATTATTTTATTTTGTTTTTGACTTTTTATAAGCAATTAAAATTAGTTTTCAAAAGTTATAATTTTTAAATTGTGAAATATGTAAACTAAAGATGGCATAATACTTAAATGTGTGGTCTAGAAAATAACCCCAGGACAAATATCCACTAAGATGAAGAACTAGACCATGGCTACCGTTTTCAAAGCCTGTGTGTCTCTGCCGCTCATGCAGCACCCTTCCTACCAGGCTCACCCACCAGCCTGGCCCTACTGTCAGCATTTGCTCGCTTTTCTCTAGTTTTCCATCTATGTGCCGTTCTCTAACACATTTGGTCGGCCTCTTTCTAAATGTTATTTAATAGAGCCATCCTGCGTCCGTTCGTTTGGCTCCTGCTTCTTTTGCTTCGTATGATTTAGAAGATTCATCTAGGTTGTGTGTGTAGTCGCTGTTTGTTTCATTATCTTTCTTCAAGCACTTTCAAGCCATGTTATAAATAGATGTCCACGAGGACCTGTCCTGCTGGGGAGAGCAAGGCCTGCTGGGTAACCTAGGACTTGTGGAGCTCTCTCCTGGGCTGAGTGGGGCAGGCTGATGGGTGAGGTGAGAGGTGTGGGGGAGAATCGGTCCCTTGGGAACTGAAGGCTGAAAAGGAAGTCACTTGGCTGAAGTGTGGAATGAATGCAGAGCAGGGCCTGGCCCGGCCCGGGAGGGACTCAAGTGACCGAATCTCTTGGCCTGTAGCTCTCAGGATTGCTGCAGGGTCTGGCACCAGGTGCCTTCCTGAGGGGCAAGAATGGGATGATTGGGGACTGGGGGGGCTGGGAGCTGGAGGAGGAGAGCAGGGCTGCAGAGGGCCTAAGCGGGTGACTTCCTGCCAGAAAGCGTGGCTGTCACGTGAGGAGGGCTGGTGGGGAAGGTGGCAGCCACAGTTCCACACAGGACAGGAGCATGTCTTTCTGTTTCCAGTTTGCGCTTGAGGGGGCGTGTGGGTTCAGTGGGCTGGTGGCTGGCAGTTCCCTCTCTGTCAGGCCGCCACCCACGCCCGCCTGAGCCTCACTGGCCCTTTGAACTCACTCAGCTCAGGCCTTGCTCTGTTTGCAGCCGCTCGATCTCTGCAACCCTGCCCGGACCCTCCTGCTCTCAGAGGAGCTGCTGCTGTACGAGGGGAGGAACAAGGCTGCCCAGGTAAGACTTGCATGCGCTGTGCCCAGGGAGGCCGTCCTGCTGCCATCGCTGGTTGACCTCTGGCCCTCACCTGTCTGTCTTCCTGAGGGTCTTGGAAGCGTACAGTCTCAGGCTAGAGGAGACCTGGCAAGTGTGCCAGCCCCCTCCCCCTCCCTGCCTCCTTACCAAATGGCTAGCCTGCTTTTTCTTTCACATTTCCCATGATGGGGAGCTCAGCTCCTCTCAGAGCTGTTTAGGCCATCTTGGCTGGCTTGGTCATTTCCCCAGCCCCTGCAGGCATCCCCTTGTCGGTCCCGGCTTCCTGTAAGGAGCAAAAGAGACGGCACTTGTGCCCCGCTGTGATGAGCGGCTTTGCGGGTGAGAAGATTAAAGCAGTTAGCCGGAGAGATGTTTTAGGGAAGCATCGGTTACTCGAGTTTTCTGAGTCTGTATTAACCCAGATCCCAAATCCTGTGCTGAGAGATCAGTCTGTGTATATCCTGGCTGTGCCAGCAGAGCTTGGGGGTGGGGGAGGGGGTGGGCGCAGGTCCTGGGCCCTGGGCCTGCTTCCTGCTGGTTGGGAGAACCTCACTTTCAGTCCCCAGAGTACCTGGGTATCAGCTCAGCCCCTGAACTTCCAACTGTTTGGGAAGGCAAATGGGAGGCCTGGGATCTGGCCAGGCTCTCTGGAGGTTTTAAAGCTTCTGCCAATCATGTCCTGATGCCAGACTGCCTGCACCAAGTTGAGGAGCAGCTGGAGGCAGTGGAAAGTTCAGGAAACGGGGAAGCAGGAAGCACGTATCCAGCCCCAGCTCTGCTGCTGTCCTCTTGTGACTTCTACCCCTCTTCCTCTGTCTTCCCATCTGAACAGTGGGTATGTATTGTGTATTCGAGGCAGCAAGGGCCGAATCTGAGGTGGGCTGATCTAACAGCCTCAGCATTTTGGGGCACTGTGACTGTGGCTAAGGCAGGCAGCTGGCTTTGCTTCGTTTTGTTGTTTAATCAAGCAGACCAGAGCTCCTATGTTCCAAATGGGCATTGGCTTTGGCGAGGGAGCTCCCTGAGGAGGCTGCGTGCTCATTTCCACCACACTGGTATTGCTTACTGTATTTCTGGATCTCTCCTCTGAGAGCGTATCTTCTGAATTGCCTTGCTGGAAGTAAAACTTCATCGGGTACGAGGTTAGGTTTGACCAGCAAGCACTGCCTTGGAGCGGTGTTGGTGAATGTGCCTGTGATTGTGTCAGGAGTCAGAAGGTATGGTGGAAATTCATCAGGGCCCAAAGAAGGGGAGCCACCCAAAAACATAGAGAGGAGCACTTTAAAAAGTTCATGGAAAGGGACAGCACTGTGGCATTGTGGGTAAAGCCCATGCCTGTGACTCCTCCGGCACCCCGTGTGGGCGTTGGTATGGGTCCTGGCTGCTCCACTTCCCAGTCGGCTCCTTGCTAATGCACCTGGGAAAGCAGCAGAAGATAGCCCAAGTGTTTGGGTCTCTGCACCAATGTAGGAGACCCAGAAGAAGCTCCTGGTTCTTGGCTTCTGTCTGGGCCCATTTGGGGAGTGAACAAGCAGATGGAGGATCTCTCTCTCTCTCTAGCTCTGTCTTTCAAATAATAAATAAAATAAATCTTAGAAAAAAATAAAAACAATACAATGAAATCACACAAAGAAAGTTCACAGAAAATGGAATTAAAAGGTAAGTGTGGGGACTGGCACCATGGGTAGCACATAAAGCTGTTGCCTGTGGAGTTGGCATCCCATATGGATGCTGGTTTGAGTGCCGGCTGTTCCACTTTTGATCCAGCTCCCTGCTAATGGCCTGGGAAAAGCAGTAGGAGATGGCCCAAGACCTGGAAGAAGCTCCTGGCTCTTGGCTTTGAACAGGCCCAGTTCCAACCATTAGGGCCATTTGGAGAGTGAACCAGCAGATGGAAGATTTCTCTCTCTATAACTCTTTCAAATAAAACAAAAAGTTTTTTGTAAAAAAATATGTGTGTTATGCTGTTGAAATGTTTTGGAATCTATGCGTCTGAGAAACTCTTCAAAAGGTTCATAGAAAATGCATATTATGCAAAAACTATGCATGGATTTCAAAACTTGCTTCAACATAAACTTATCTTTTAATTCCATTTTTACATACCCTTATACATATGTCTAGATTTGTTCTTTTAAATTTTGCTCAGCATTAAAGCTGCACATTTTTTGTTTAAGACTTCTTTGTTCACTTGAAAGGTAGAATCAGAGAGAGAGAGAGAGAGAGAGAGAGAGAGAGAGGGATCTTCACTGTGTAGGATTCACTCTCCAAATGACTGCAATAGCCAGGGCTGAGCCAGGCTGAAGCCAGAAGCCTGGAACTCCATTTGGATCTCCCACATAGGTGGCAGGGGCCCAAGGACTGGGACCATCTTTAGCTGCTTTTTCGGGCAGGAGCATTTACAGGGAGCTGGATTGCAAGTAGAGCAGCTGAAACTCGAATGAGCACTCGGATACAGGTTGCTGGTGTGGCTAGTGGCAGCTTAACCCACTGTGCGGCAGAGCGGGCCCCTACTTTGCATATGTTGGGCACTTTCCTGCGTGTCCTCACTCTGTGTCCATTTCACAAACTGAATCCCAGTGAGGTGGGGGCACCCCCATGGGAGGCATGATGAGGAAACTGAGGCTTGGGTGAGATTCACTAGGACCCAAGGGCTTCAAGGTTGGGGAGGGCTGGAGCCAGGAATTAGTTCTTCAGTCTCTGGCTCAGCACTGTTTCCTGTGATCCCACGCTGCCTCTGGCACGATTGTTTAAAAACAAACCAGCAAGCCCAAGCTGAAGCCATCCAGAAAAATCTTTGCCTTGTGCATCTTTGGAGCCTTAAAACTAAGAACATCCACCCACCCCTTGAAGATTGAAGGAAGCGATTTGAAGAAAGTAAAATAAATACATTCCTTTCTCCTGCATTGTGATGGCAACCAACTATGTGGCTCATCGGTGCCCTATCATGTTATTAAGCCAAAAATACAAACCAACTCCAGAAAGATTTGGATAAATTCATAGAGCCCCAGTGTTGGTCAGGCTCTCAGGAATCACTTCTTCCAATTGCTTCCCTATAACTTTCCAGCTACAGATTTCCTGGTCAGTTCTCCTCGGGGCGATGGAGAGCACTAAATTGTAGAAAGCCTCTACGCAGAATTAATGTCTGTATTTCTGGAATGTTCTTTCCTCTTGCTTCTTTGTCCCATCTCCTCTCTGGGCAGGCTCAGATTTGCTAATGTCTGTGAGCGGATCCAGTCCCACACCATGAACTGTCCCCCCCTGCCCCATCATACCCCGTGCTAAAAATCACATGCTTGAGTGTCCTGAGATCAGACCAGCACTTTGGAGCAGCCTCACTGAAGCGTTCAAACCATAGTTACTGCACGTGTGCTGCAGAGGCCAGGCTGGTGCTAGGTTCCAGGAATACTATGAAGCACCAGACACACCCTCACTTTACACTCTGACTCATTCAGTTTACCATTAACCAAGGCACCAAGGTCTTTTCTGCAAACCCTGCCCTTAGGCCATATTCCCGGGAGAAAGTATGGTTAGGGCCACTTGGGAGAAGTCACCCTCCAAGTTGTAAGGATTCCAGTACCCAAATGGTCCCCTCAATCCCTGACCCTTTGGGAGAACAGATGTGTCCTTGGAGAAGACACCTGGTGACTCCATGGCCTGTGGGGGAAGCCAGCAGGTGCCCGTTCCAGGGAGATCCAGCAGGATGCCGGTGACATGGGAGGGGCCACGTGTCCTCCCCAGGCACGCTCGCTCTCTGCCTTGCCTCAAGCCGTGTGCCAGCTCTGCCTTTTTCCTGACCTGACCTTTGGGGAAATTTTTCATTCATGCCTTAATCACTTCCTGTCTAGACCATATTCTCAGCTCTGGGACTCAGCCCCAGCAGTGGCCTGGGGCTTTTCTCACCTTGCCCTGACTCCCCCCTCCCCCCCACCCCCTTGCCTTCCATGCAGCCTTCCCTGGGCCTGGGCCATCTTTTGTCTCCCCAGGTTGTCTCCTCCAGCCCTTCCTCTGTGGGCTTTCCTATGGGCCAGGAGGTGACTGCCAGATTGCCCTTGAGTTGGGGGAGCCTGAGGGTTTGCAGCTAGTTTTGAGTCTTCTTTCTGTCACCTTGCACTTTGAGGTCCTTGCTTCAGACAACCAACCCCTCAAATCCTCGTGAACTCTTTGTTTTTCCCCCTTCCTTTAACTACTTTATTATTATTCGGCCTCCTTTGTCCCTCTTCTTTTTGGAATCCCTGTTTGGATTCTTTTACATTCAGGGATAGGACAACTATAGGGTCAGCCAGACCTGGCTGTGTGGCTATGGACAGGTCACTTAACCTCTCTGATCTGTAGGGTCCTCACACGTAAATGAGGGCAATGATGTTATTTAAATGAGGATCCACTGAGCAGGAAGTAACTCACCCCCAAGATCTCTTCCTTCCCAGAGCTCTTTAGCCTCCATGTTTGGGCCCCCTGGAGAAGCCAGAGCTGCTGCCAGTCTCCTGTTTGAGGACATCTGGTCCCCTATTGTCTGTGTGGCCCATATCCCCTCATTTTCCTGTGTTTATGCTACTTTCAAAAAGCCAAGAGATTCTTGGGATACAAGATATTTTCAAATTATAAAAATAACAGAGGCCGGCGCCGCGGCTCACTAGGCTAATCCTCCACCTAGTGGCGCCGGCACACCGGGTTCTAGTCCTGGTCGGGGCGCCGGATTCTGTCCCGGTTGCCCCTCTTCCAGGCCAGCTCTCTGCTGTGGCCCGGGAGTGCAGTGGAGGATGGCCCAAGTGCTTGGGCCCTGCACCCCAGGGAAGACCAGGAGAAGCACCTGGCTCCTGCCTTCGGATCAGCGCGGTGCGCCGGCCACAGCGGCCATTGGAGGGTGAACCAACGGCAAAGGAAGACCTTTCTTTATGTCTCTCTCTCTCTCACTATCCACTCTGCCTGTCAAAAACAAACAAACAAACAAACAAAAAAAACCCAAAAAACAAAACACCAGAGTCTTATTGTGAAATAATGCGAATTAAGCAGAAATATATGAAGTCAAGTCCCACTGCCCTGGTGTAAGGAATATGGTGAGTATTCTAAGTGCTGAAAAGATCTGTAGGTGTGTGCGCTCGGTGCTGAGACCAAGATGCCACTTGAGATGCCTGCGTCCCACTTGGAGTGCTGGGTTCAAATCCTGGCTCCGGCCTGAGTCCAGCTTCCTGCTCATGCATCCTGGGAGGCAGCACGTGATGGCTCAAGCACTTGGGTACTGGCTACGCACATGGGCAACCCAGATTGAGTTCTGGCCTCCTGACTGGCCTGGCACAGCCCTGGCTATTGCGGGTATTTGGGGGAATGAAACAAGATGGAAGCTCTCTCCCTGCCTATCTCTGTCTCTCTGCCTTTCAAATTAAAATTAATAAAAAGTTAAATAAAAATGGAGAGAGATCTATAGTTTTACAAAAAGTGGATCATACTTTCGGTATTTCTGCCCACTGTGCTATTTTGGCTTATGATAGATTTTTATTTCTGCCCACACAGCCGTACTTTGTGCTTTGCATGGTCACGTCAGTTCTGCCACATGAACATAACATGGCTTGTTTCCTCCATCCTCTCTTGCTGGGCGTTTGCATTATTGGTGAGAACATCCTTGTAGATTGCTGTTTACGTATCCGGTGTTTACGTATCCTGGTGTTTACGTATCCTCCATCCTTGGAGGATGGAGTCTTAGGAGTGCATGGTGTGGACTTGATAGCTTAAATGCACCATGTTGACTCCTTAAATTTCAACAACAATCCAGCACACTCTCACTGTGCCCCTCAGTACATCCCAAGTACTCTGGCTGATTCTTTCTACGAAACAAGCGACAGACAGAACAGCGAAATGTCAGGTTTTGACACCTCAAAGGGGAGTTCACATAATTAATACTTTGTTTTCTTTGGAGACTCTAAAATTGGATTTTATTGCTTTTTGCTGAAAGGCCACTGCAGGATTTACACAACAAAGACCAGTGTAATCTTCACTGGCATTAGAGGATCAAGTGGATTTTTTTTTTAGCATCAAAATATGCTGAGCATGCCTGTTGGTTTACCTATAGTGTCTAAAAATAGTCCTCTCCTTTGTTTTTGGAGCAGCAGATACATAAAAGAGATAAAAGTCATGTACGTATCTGTATTGGCGCATAAGGAACTGGCTTTTTCTCAAACTGATTTATGATTAATGCAGTTAGCATTTTCTGTAAGGACTTTGGAAATAGAACCTCACAGTACACAATGCTTCACTTGAGTCTCCAAAGGGCTTGTGCAAGGAGCTTGGGAAGGACCCAGGGACCTGGCGGGAGAGTCTAGGGTGGTCGTTTGGTCAAAGAGGTGGGTTGGGGGCCTCGGGCTCTAGAGAGACCTGCCCAGGCTGTCTGCCATGGAGGGTGACAGCCCTTCTTTGTCCCCTGTTCCTTTTCTCCTGCTTCGAGGAGTGGAAGTGTAGGAGAGCGGCAGGTGGAGGGGCTGTCTCCTCTGCAGGCAGCTCTCTGTGCAGGCCTGAGTTGCTCCTCGCTCTGCCCCAGCTGCCAAGGTTGCATTGCCCGGAGCTCCAAGGGAGGCTGGGGCTCCCATGCCCAGGGGACAGCGGAGCAGCCTGTTTGCCTTCTTCCGGTGCAGGTAACCCTGTTCGCCTACTCGGACCTGCTGCTCTTCACGAAGGAGGACGAGCCTGGCCGCTGCAACGTCCTGAGGAACCCCCTGTACCTCCAGAGCGTGAAGCTGCAGGAAGGTAGGAGGTGTCCCGCCGCGGCGGCAGCAGGCAGCACGGTGCTGGTGTCCGTTCTCCCCCGGCAAGACCTCTGCTGCGCCCCGAGCTTCCCAGGGACGTTTCTGCCCTAGCGAGTGAGGGGGTGGGAAGAGCTTTGCACTCAGTGCCGTGTCCTGAGTGTCTCAGCCCTGCCCCTCGCTACCAGCTTGACCTTGGACAAGTTCCTCAGCCTCTCTGTTTCCTCCTGTGTGAGTGGGGATAATAATAGCATCTTAGAAAGTTGTGAAGATTAAATGAGGTCATATATGCAAAGCGCCTGGCCCACAACAGGTGGCCAATAAGTGCTTGTTGCCGCCCCCACTCGCCACACATCTCTGCCATCGGAAACCACGGCCTCTTCTACCCGCAGCTGCGTGGCCCTGCCAGAGCTAGCGAGCAGGAGCCAGTGGGAGTGTGGAGTGAATTTCTAACCCGCCTTTGCACTGCGCCGCCTCCGCTGGGCCAGCCAGCCGGGAAGCAGCTGGGAGTATCTGTCGGGCGGTTTGGTTTGGCGCCTGAGCTCTCCGCTGTGAAGGGCTCGATTTCCTCTCCCAGATTATAAAAACAACAACAGACCTGTCTGAGCACGGGGGACAGGGGCAGGGAGGAAAATGTGACCCAGCAAAAGAATTCCGTTTGGGCGGGTTTTGCTCCGGGAAAACTTCCTGAGTGCTTGCAAAGCCGTCCTGCACACAGGGCCCGGCCGCTCCTCCCCTGGAAGCTGTCAGTGTGAGAACCGCTCTCCGGGCGCCTCGGCACAGGAAGGCACGGACTTTCCCTTCTCCGCCTCTGGCTTTCTCCAGGGCGGCCCCCGAGGGGCAGTGAGGACGAGTAGGCCTCTGAGCTGCCATGCCAGGGAGCTCCCTTGGGCCAGCCAGGGGGGAGCAGGCTGGACTTCTGGCAGCTCTGCCCTTGGCCTCCCGCTGCTTGCCTGCCGCTTTCTGGCACCCGGCTTTCTCCTGCACTCCCCTCTCCCTGGTCCCCCAGCGTGCTCTGAGACCTGGACCCTTGCTCTGTGCTACACCTGGCTGGTCTGGGGCCCGAGCCTAGGACCCTCTTTGCTGCTAAAAGGAGGGAGGGAAGAGAAGGTTGCGTTTTAGGTGGAGGCTGGGGATGGAAAGAGGGCAGTGCCAGACCTGGAGGCAATAACAGTGGTGCGGGGGTCTGGCCTTGGCTTTGCTGCTAATGCACACTTGGAGTACCCGCCCACCGCCCCCCCCCCCCCCCCCCCCCGCCGTGCCCTTTCCGCTCTCAGAGCCTCAGCTTCTCTGACAGGGGAAGTAAGGGTGGGGCCAGCTCCACCCCTCCAGCTCTGACACCTCCCAGACAGGACCCTCCCAGGGTTGGGGTGCTGTGAGGAGCTAGACCGTGAGTATACCTTCCTGCCTCCACCCCTCAGGCCTGGTCTGGGACTTGGTTAGATTTTCCTCTTCTAGAACCCCCAGACCCAAAACTTGAAGTTGGGGAGCTCCTGTGGACAGGATGGCCTCTCATTAACATTGCTTATGGCAGGAAACTCCTAGGTTTCTTGTTTGTCTCTTTGAAATCAACATGAATGCCATGGTTAGCAAAGGTGCCACTGACCTTGCCTGATGGTCCCTGGGAGGAGGAATCTGCCCCACCCCAGGGACCAAGGACTCCATCGTGCAACTTGCCTGAAGGGTGCTTAGCCCCTCGGGCCATGCACATGATCAGGGCCTGCCATGGGACATGGACCATCATGGATGCCCCACGAACATTTGTTGGGTGAATGAATGAATGATTACAAGAAGACCTGGGCCAGCCCAGGAGGGGGGTGAGATGGGCAGGAGGTTACACCCCTCCCCCTGGGCTCCCGCCAGCAGCCACTCAAGTTCTGCCTGCCCTCCTCCTGCCCGGCTCGCCCTTAGCCTCAGCAGGCCTGTGGGCAGTGGAATGGGAATAGGCAGAGAGCTGGCGTTAGTGACATTGGGACCCCTCTGGTCAGCCCGGCCCATTGTGGTCTCTTCCTGCCTCTGCCGCCTGCTGGCTTTGCTACTCTTTGTGTTTTTGTCTCCCAGGTGGCAGCATCACACCCACATGGTGTCTTGCTGACTGTCTGTGGTCTCAGAAATGGCCTAGAAATGTCCGCTTGATTCCTGGGCGCTGGACTCGCCCTGGGGAGCCAGGGGCCCAGTCTTGGAAACTTAGCTGCTAAGGTCCCACCCAGCTACGGGAATGCTTGCAGTTAAATCTGAGACCTTCTCTGAGTGCTTCCTCAGATCTCAGTCAGTGCGGGCGGCCGGGGCGGTGGCAGGGGTGGGTGGGGGGGAGCCACGTTCCCCTCTGGAGAGCAGAGCCTTGCGGAAGTGCAGAGGAGTCAACCTGCAGCCGGGCGGGAGGGTGAGGCTGTGGTCACCGACACAGGCTTTGGAGGCAGCTGCCTGCCTTCAAACCTGAGCTTTATTCACTGTGTGCCTTGAACAAGATATTTTCCCACCCTGGGCCTCAGTCTTGGTGTCTGGAGAATGGAGAGAACAGCCTTCATGGCTAGTGTCAGAGGAAAGAGGAGAGGGTTTGGTGAGTGGTGGAGTCTGAGAACAAGGCAGAGGGGCACATCTGTTCCAGGAAGCTGTCTCTAGACTCTGCCCAGCCCTTGGCGGGGGCTTGCTGCACACGGTGGGACGCCAGACGCACTCCAGGACCACATGGCTCCTGGTTAGCTCTCAGAAGGTCCGAGCACTTGGGGAGTTTGAAGGAAGACGGGGATGTATGCAGCATTGGTGCCCTGCTCCTCGCCCCGCTTGCCCGCCCCGCGGGGCTTTCCTGGGTCAGCCCCTTGCAGCCTGCGGCTCCTCCCCGCCCCCTCCGCTCCTGCACTTCTTTCTGAGGCCCTGAGCCATGCTGAGCGCTGCCCCCATTCCATCCTTCTCGCAAAGTGCTGGCAGTACAAGGCTGTGCCGGGGAGCAGAGTGCAGTGAGCGTTCACAGTGATGCAGGGCCGGCGGGCCAGGAGGGGGTCGGCTGTCACGCGTCAAAGCATCCGTCCACCCACCCCGGTGCAGGCGCAGAGAGCATGTCCCGGGGTGTGTCCCCCTGACCTTCGTCTCCTGGCTCCCTGAGGCTCATCTCCTGGGCTTTCTCAGTCCCTCCAGCGCTTTCTCTTGTGTCACTGCCAGCTTTCCATTTCGCTTACTTTCTTCCATAGATCTGCTGGCCCACTCTTGGCACTGGGGTCTGCTTGTGGAAAGGTCAGAGAGCGACCCAGTTGCTTTTTACGGGAAAGCAACCACCTCCTCTGGTCTCCACCCTCAGCGGCACAAGAAACCGGCAGCAGACACTTCGGACTGTGGTTTTCTGAAACACGATGGCGTTCTTCCCTCCAACCCCTCTCTCAGCCGGGAGAGCTAGAAAGATCGGTTCTCCCTCTGCCCATAGCAGGCCCCCATTGACTTGGGAGCTGTTGGTATCAGGCTCTGGCTGGCAGCTCCCAGCCCTAGAGATATTTTTTGTCTAGGGAACTGCTTGTGGACTGGCTTCCAGGGGGCCTGGTCTACACCCACACCAAGGCCCTCACTCCCTGCTTTGCCTGGGAGCTGACCTGACCCACATTCTCTGTTTCCACCTTGCTGCCTTCTCCTTACAACACGGTTTGGTTTTGTGGCTGTTTGTTTGCTTCAACTGTGTGTTGAGGGCATCTACTTTGGGCCCAGTGCTAGGCCGGGTGCCTTGATAGGAGAGAGGGGCTGAGCAGGACCAACATGGTGGGTGGATAAGGGGTGGAGTATGTAGTGGGTTGGAGCCTGTCTACTGGATGCTGCCCAGGAGTTAAATCTAAAGTCTTGGGGCTGGTATTGTGGTGCAGTGGGTTAAGCCGCCACCTACAACGTCAGCATCCTATATAGGAGCCAGTTTGAGTCCCAGCTGTTCCACTTCTCATCCAGTTCTCTACTACAGCGTTTGGAGGAGGAGAAGAAGATGACCCAAGTGCTTGGGCCCCTGCCACCCATTGTTTTATGGGGGACCCAAATGGAGTTCTAGTTTTTTGGCTTCAGTCTGGCCCAGCTCAGGCCATTTGGAGGTGTGAACCAGTGGGTAGAAGCTCTCTCTGTAATCTTAAAGAAAAAAAAAATTAATCTTAGTCTCCTTACTGTAACCTCCCGAGAGGTGCTTGTGATGAGGGTGGAGTTTATGCATGGGAAGCATTTAGAGCAGCAGGGGGCGCATAGCACTGTGGTACTGGAGGCTCCGTGGCACTCAAGTGTCGCACCTGTGCTGACAGCCTGTCAGGTGAGTCAGTTGCTGAAGTACAGGGAGCTCCTAACTGCACCAAGCCTGGGCCCCGACCAGCGGCCTGTGGGGGATGCTGCTAGGCCCTGAGGCATGGCCGTGGTGGTCAGTGCAGGTGTTCTGGAGGAGGAGAGGGGGTGGGGGCAGGGCGTCTTCTCGGCACTCAGCGTCCCTTCAGGAGATCCTGTGCTTCTGCATCTGCTCTCCTTCGCCAGGCTCTTCCCTCCTCCCGCAGTGCCCTTTCTTCCCGTCTCCAGTTCTAGCTCAAGAGGGGCCTCCTCTAGGAAGCCTGCCCCAGCAGCAGGGGCTGCCCTCTCTGCCCTCATGCTTCTGCTGGCTCTGAGCAAATCCCTTCCTGCCTGCGTTCTACCTGGGAACCCTGCTCGGGGTGGGGGAGGGAGCACTGCCTTCCAGCAGGGAGAGGGCTTGCTGACTGTTGAGTCTGGGATCCTAGACCAGGTGAGGGGGCGCAAGCCGGGCTGGGAAGCCATCTCTGGGCTGCACGCACAGCCCACACATTTCTGGTGGGAAGCAAGGCCCACCCAGGAACCGGATGGCTCCTTGTATTTCAAAACGGCGAAGACAGTTGGAGCGTATAAAGGAAAGCCCAGGCGTCTGCTGCCTCTGTGTCCCTCATTGCAGGGATCTTGGAAAGGACAGGGCCTGCTGGGGTGCATGGCAGCTCCTGCCTCTGGCTGTTGGTCGCTTGGAAGGTGCTCCCGGTTCCCTGTCCTGGATGAGGTCTCAACATTCCTAGGGCCAGGCTGACCGGCAGGCGAATGCCTTGCTGCTGAACATCGCCCTGGCTGGTTGCTAGTGGGCTTCCCTCTAGAGACTTCCCTATTGCCTGGGTCTTCCTCTTTCTCCCTCTTCTTCCGGGAAAGCGCCACACTCAGTGCCTGGACGGTTCAGCGGCTGGGACTCTTCAGCCAGGGCTAACACAGGTCTTCCTTTCTGTTTCTTTAAAGGCTCTTCTGAGGACCTGAAATTCTGTGTGCTGTACCTGGCAGAGGTGAGTCCTTCCCTTTGACTTTGAGGAGAGAGGTCTGTGTCCTGGTGCTTGAGGGAAGACGTTGGGCTGGGTTCCCTGACGCCAGCCTCCCCAGTAGGGGTCATGCAGGGGTCCTGGGGAAGTCCAGAATGGCAAGCTCCTTGCTCGGTAGCAGAGAAGTAGCATCCCTACCTCTCTGGTCTCTGTGAAAGAGCAGTAGACAAGGAAGCACTGGGAATGGCTTCATGATGGAGTCCCTGCAGAAGCCTGAGAGAGCACAGCCCAAGTTGCAAGTCCCCCTTCCTTTAGGGGTCACCCTGATTCCCGTTGTCCTCATTTGAACAGACCTCTGGGAGAGAAGACAGTTGATAAGATGTTAGCTTCAGAGACAGTGCACATGTGGGAGGTGAGCTGGGGACTCTGGCTGCTGGAACTCAGACCTGAGGACCAAGGAAGCATTGGGTGCCCTCCCCTGTGGCAGGCATATCCCACCAGGGTACAGGTGTGGCAGGTGGGATCCCTTCAGTGTTGGAGGTGTTGAGTCCCATGGAGCCAAGTGAGCAGAGAGCAGGTAGAAGCCCAGGCTGGCCCCTCCTCCAGCCTCACCACTCTGGATTCCATTCCTCTCAATAAGCCCTGCAAGGGTTATCCAGGCTCCTTCGTGCCCAGAGAGCTTCCTGCAGGCTGGGTTTGTTTTTCCCAGAGAAAAAGCACTTCTGCTGTGTTGGTTTCCAAGGATCTGTGACCTCCTAGTCCTCCGAAGATTGATGGTGGGTACTTAGTTCAGTAATGTGCCAGGTGATCTGACCCCAGGGGGCTAGGATAATGAAGTTCATGGGCAGCTACAAGCCTCTCTATTCTCTTAATGGATTGGTGTTCATGAGAGGCACATCTGTAATGCAAGGAAGACAAATGCCTGCTTGGTCCGTAGCTTGGGACATTCTTGATGTGGGTGGTTTTAGATCCCATGGAGAGCCCAGACTCACATCTTGATTGGAACTTCTGGCATGTGGTCCCCTAGAGAAGAAACCAGGAGAAGAGAGTCAGGGTTTGGAGAGGCTTTTCCATTCTGCGTTGAGGCACTGCCAGTTGCCAAGGTGTTCTCTCTGATAGCTCCCTGGCCACAAAGGTCCTGGGTACTGTTGCCCTCTACAGTCCTTGGCTCTGGGTCCCTAGCCCCTGGACAGGTGTCCCTAGCCCCTGCAATCGCTGGGGCAGATGTGCCTCTGACTGGCTTCAGGGCACCCAGGGTTATTGGGTCAATTGGCACATTGGTCAGGGACCATCTCCCAGCCTAGAATCTGATCCTGGCTTCATTAATTTAAGAGTCCTGGCCTTGGAGTTAGGGAGACAGGTCTGCCAGTTCCTGAGTGACCTGGGGCAAATTATGTAGTTATCTGACAAGAGGCCGGTGAAGTCCACCTTGCCGGGTTGTTGTAGTGATTAAATGAGATTCAATGAGATGCTGCATCCAGAGCACTTAGCACAGAGCCTGGCACACAGCGAGTGCTCAATAATGTTAGCTATCGTTATTTTCAGATTCATAACGAGGGGAAGAGCTTTTCATATTCATTTTCTCTCCATTAGAGACATCACCAATGCCTTATTGATCTTTTAAAATGAAAGTTAGAAGGAATTGCTGCTATTCTTTGTGTACACATTCAGATACAGCAAGAGCACAGGCTCTGGAGGAGGCGGAGGAAAACCAAGAACCTCCTCTTCCAGACCTGGGCAGACAACTTACCTCTCTGGGTCTTAGTGCTTGCAACTGAAAAATAGGCATAGCCATGCCTTTGCTTCCTCCCTCTGTTGTAGGGCCATTAGGAGAACTGCATGAAATGAGAGAACATTTTTCAAAGTACAGGGACAAACTTTAACTGTAGCTGCAGAGAAAACGTTTTAGTTTTTACAAAAACAAAATTAGCTCAGGACAAAGGAGGTCAGGCAAGATGGGGTTTTGAAGAGGCCAGGTGGAACTGGGTCTCTGGTTGGATTTGAGGATGCCCACATTTCAAGGCAGGGATTTGCTGTGCATCCCAGAGGTCTGTGCGGGGCGGCACTGCCTATGAGTAAGTTTCCTGAGGATGCCTTCAGGGAAGCTTATGGGCTTGGCCCTGGAGCCTGGGATTGAGGATACGCCGGGAGTTGGCTCAGTTGGATCACATGCTGGATCCAGAGGGATGGTCCTCATGTTAGGGAAGCCACCAGGAAGTGAGGGCTCCCAGTTTAGACAGATTTAGGGAGATGGGAACGCAGTCTCTCTGGTGGGAGCTGGCTCAGCACTTTTTCCTCTTGGCCAGGCCAATTTCCAAGCTCAGACTCCTACAAATATTTGTCCATCTAAGACAGCCAGCCACTACTCCTGGGCCCAACCTGGGTTTCAGCCCTTGTTGCTTTGGAAGCCTGCTGGGCCCTCTAGCATTATCAGCGTTTTCAGCCTCAAGCTCTCAGAGCCAGAGAGCTGCCCTACATGCCGCAACTGAGCTGGGCAGTGTGGTCGCCACCCCAGGCGGGGAGGCGTGGCTTTCCCCAGTTCCAAAGGAGCCTCCGCGCTCAGTGCTATGGACTCAGGAGCTTATTGAATCTCATCTGCTTGTGACAAATGATAGGGCTGCTAGGTCAGATGGTGACACATGGCTTCCCAAAGAGGAGGGGAGCAGGAGTGGGTCTTGCAAGTGTCCGTAGGGTGGAGGTGGTCACAGCTGCCACCTTGCACGGTTGTTGGAAGAAGTGGGAAGGCATTGCTGGTCAAGTGCTTTGCACTGTGTGGGGCACTGGGTGGGAGGGCAGACTTAGACTCAGGGCCGTGAGAGGCCGTCTGTTAACTTCTGCAGGGAGGGTCGAGCGGGCTGCAGATGTCCAGCAAGCTGCCAGGAATTCTGCAGGTGCTCGTAGGCCCACTGGCCTAGAGTCTGGTCTGAAGGTTTGCACTCCGCTTGCCTTCAGGGCCCGTCTGCCACGGGAGGGTCCTGCCAGCCAGGCATGCAGCAGCCTCCCCAGGTTCCAGGGTGAAATTCCGCAGATTTGTCTCCAAGGCCTTGAGTCTTATCTCTGCCATTCCTTGGCAGTGAGACTCAGTGAAGCCCTTGGCCACTCTGGGCTTTGGTTTTCCCCTTCTGGAAAATGGGAATAACGATCCATGTCCTCGGGCCTCTCTGTGGAATCGCCCAGATGCACAGGTGATCGTGGGTGAGAAAGTGCTTTTGAAGATTGAGAATTAGCTAAAAAGAATTGGTATGAAGATGGGACTCTGCTTCAGAGCAGAGCAGGGCAGAGGACACTGCGGCTCAGCGGGAGGAATTTGCTGGATCCCACACAGGGGATGAAAGCTGGGCGGGGAGGCTGAGGTCAGGGCATGGCCTTGGCAGGCTGGGAGGGACCATGGTCCTCACTCGCCCCTCCATTTGCAGGGGACCAGGACAGGACAGGGGGCGGAGGGCTCTCTGGTCAGTGGCTGCCTTACCTGACTTCGCCCTGGGAAACCTGGAGTCCTTTGCTGGGTGTGTTCCATGCCCCTCCCGCTCCTCCTGCGGTGGGCAGGAGGGTTCTGGGAAGCAGCAGGGGCTCCAGTGCTGCCCAGCACGTCGGCTGCAGTCCCTGAGGGCAGCAGCCAGGGCTCTCCTCTGCAGCCTTCAGGAAAACCAGCATCCGAGGACTTAAGGCAACAGAGGAATGGCTGGCACCCAGGGGACACTTCGCATGGCGGGGGTGGGGGGGACCACCCTGAAGGGTGGGAAAGTCCCCAAATGACATTAGGTGATGTCAACAGCCATCCCTGGCTCAGGGCCTCTGCTTTGCTGTCCTCTGCCTAGGACAGCCTCTCCCAAGCACTCTCCTGGCTGGCTCCCTCTTGTTACGTAGCCCTTAGCTCCAGCGTCACCCCCTTCTAGGGACTTTTCTGACCACTTCGCTTAAGGGTGACCTTGCTTTCTGAAGTTTGTGACTTTTCACGGTTTCTCCTTGTATCATTTATGTATTTCTTTATTGTCTTGACCCCCCCAACTCAAGGGTGCTAAGGGCTTTGTCTGTCCCCTCTACCTCCTTATCTCCAGTGCCTAGGCTGGTCCCTGACGCAGAGCAGGTGCTCAAATACTGCTTGCTCGGTGAGCACTTCCTGAGCAATAGCGATGGCTGCTGTGTGATGAGGCCTGGGCTGTCCTCGCTGCTCCCCGTGCTCTGCGAGGTGGATGATGTCATTGTCATCCCAGTTTACAGAAAGCTCTCAACTCTCCTGAGCTGGGAAGTGCAGAGTGGGATCAAACCAGCCTGTCCAGCTGCAGGATAAGGAGGGCCTGGGTGGAAGCACTGTCTTTTTCTCCGTTCTAAGTGTCTCGTGCTCTTAGCTCCCTGGCTTAATCCATCTAATTGCTGTCCTGTGGGGCTCTAATACCTTCCCTTGGAGTTAGAAAGTGTCCAGTAGTGGGCGGTAACCCTAGGTGGTGGCACCGCCCTGCCCTGCCCCCAGCACATCCTGACTGCTTCCTGGTGACTCCCTGGGTCCTGAAGCTCCATGCTTGTACCAAGGCTGGCCTGGGTTTGACTCCTGGAAGTTCCTCCAGACAACCAGCGCTTAGAGAGGCCCATCCCTGCTATGCACTCTACGAGGCCCAGAGGACTAAGGCCTTCCTAGAAGGAGTTTATGGTCTACGTGGTGGGATTAAATGATAGCCATGCCAGAGATGTGGTTGTCCACAGTTGGGCTGAACAACCATTGGTGTCACCCCACGCACACGCTGGGCAGTGGTGGAACTGCCGCGGGGCACGTGGCCGCCCATTGTAGGCTTCCCAGAGGGGCCTGAGTGGCTGTTTGGGTTCTGTCGGTGTGTCTGTCCAACGCCTCTAACCTCGGCCTTGTGACCGGAGGAGTGTGCCCTGGAGGAGAGGGGTTCTGGGGGCTGGATGGGAGTACTGGCTGCACAGAGCATCAGCCTGTGGCCTTAGCCCGCTGGGTTCCCCATTGCTCCCCGAGCTGCCGCCTTGCTCTGTCTGCCCACCCCCTCCCCGGGCTGACCTCGCCATTCTGTCCTGCAGCTCCCCACAGGCCTCCTCTGTGCTGGGAGCCACTGCCTTGCTCCTCTCCCCTCCCCCGCGGGCCTGCAGCTCACCAGCTGCCCCCAACCTTGCTTCCCAGCTTCTCTGGCTGCCTCAGTGTCACCAGGGATTAGTGTGCATTTGTGGCTTTTAGTGGGCGCTCCCCTCCCCACTGCAGCCTCGCCCTCAGGAGCCCAGGGCTGGGCTTGGGCCTGGGAGCCCCCTGCTCGGGGAGCAGCCCTGACCATCCCTCTCTCTGTTTCCCTGACGTCAGAAGGCAGAGTGCTTATTCACTTTGGAGGCACACTCACAGGAGCAGAAGAAGAGAGTGTGCTGGTGCCTGGCAGAGAACATCGCCAAGCAGCAACAGCTGGCCACCTCGCCCCTGCAGAGCAAGGTAAGGGCCTTGTCCGCCGCCTCACCCCTGCAGAGCAAGGTAAGGGCCCCATCCACCTCGCTTCCCAAGGCTGGCCTCCACCCTCGAGCCTCCGAGTTGAGTTTGGGGCTGGCCTGAGCTCTGCTGGAACTTGCGTCTGGACAGTGATCTCCTGTGCTTGAATGTCTCTGTCCTTGGCTTTTCTCTGGGTCCATTGAGTGGATTTGACATTGCTTGGGCAGATTGGCAGAGACAAATTGAGCCTGACCCATCAATTCTCAGCACTGTTCTTTGGTTTGCCTGTGGCTGGGTTTCATTTGGGCTGGCCTCCCTTGCTGTTGCCTGGTGCTGGCTCCCCTCTGCCCACGGGCAGGCTTTGCCCAGGGGCGGTGTGCTGGTGTTTAACACTGGCCCGAGGCAGACATCATTGAGGGGAGATTTGCGGCAGAAGCTGTTACAGTGTGCTACAGGCCAGAGCCAGGCGAGCTGCGTTTGTACCGCTGGGGCTAAGGACCAGCCAGCCAGAGCATCAGAGAAGACCCGACTCTGGGGAGGCCGATCTGGGCCAGGCCCACTCAGCTGGTCCAGTGGCTGGGGAGGGAGGGAGGGGAGATGGGATGTGACAGGAGCTGGACCAGTGCCTTTCCCTTTGACCCCCCCCCCCCATGCCAAGCACAAAGCATAGTTACCATCCCCCATCGCTGAGACTTTCAGGTCTCTTCTCTTTCTGAATGTGGGCCCCTGAGGGGTTGGGTCTGACTGGCTGCGTGGTTGCTAGGTGTGGTTGCTTTGCCCAACCTGGGGGAAGAGGAGAGATGAGTGCGAGCTGCAGCTGGAAACTCGCTGGTCTGGCTGCTCACCAGGCTGGGTGGGGGTGGGCATCAGACCCGCTGTGGCAGGAGCTGGGGGGGGCAGCCTCTCCTGAGGGCCACTGGTGGGCAACGCTCTCCAGCCACCCCCGTAGGGAGTGAGCCCCTAGAACCGTGTCTGCTGAGCTGTGAACGCACGTGATCTTACTTGACATTAGGCAGGGGTGCTTTTAACTTTGATGAGGGAAGACAGCGGGCAGGGCAGGGATCCTGGGTCTCACTGTGCCTTCAGTGTGACCTTGGGCAAGTCACTCCGCTGCTCTGTGCTTTGATGTCCCTATCAGTGACGTGGGGACACTGGTTCCTCCCCCAGAGGGTTGCTGTGGATTCGCAGAAGGGCTGACATAGGTCTCGTGCAGTTCGTAGCACAGGCACTCACTTGCCCACAGCTGTGGGGAAGACGCTGCCCCCATCCCGGCTCCCGGCGGGGCAGGTTCCCACCATCATGGTCATCTCTTGAAAAGAGACCTGCCACCATGGCTACTGCCGGCCTTTCCCCGTTGGTCTGGCCTGGGCCACAGCCACAGTCCAGGCTGCTCCTTCTTCACTGAGCAGCCGCTGAGGCGCTGGGTGGCTGAACATGTGCCTCCAGCTTGCTTTGCGTTGCACTGACTCAGTTCCTCCTGTTCTGAAGGAAAGAGGATGTTTGTGCCTGGGCTTCCGAGTTGCTGGCTCCAGCATATGTCGGCAATAGCCTTCTCAATGCCTTGGAGACCCTTTCCTCCTCTGAGTTCGGGAGGACGGTGGGTGACTGCAAATAGGCTGTGCTTGCCCGGCGCGCCTGTAGTCCCAGCTACTCGAGGCTGAGGCTGGAGGATCGCTTGAGTGCAGGAGTTCTGGGCTGTTGTGCACTGTGCCGATCGGGTGTCCGCACTAAGGTCAGCATCAGCATGGTGACTTCCTGGGGGTAGGGCACCACCAGGTTGCCTAAGGAGGGGTGATCCGGCCCAGGTCAGAAATGGAGCAGATCAGAACTCCCGTGCTGATCTGAAGGGCTCTGGACTTGGAGGCTGAGCCTGGAAGGTGTCCAGGGTTTGGGCATCCTGAGTAAGCATCAGGTTGGACACTCTTCAAGCCAAAACTGTTTAAACATCGAGTGTCATGGAGAAGCCGTGTGCTGTGTAGGAGAAGGGTGATGAAGCAGGGGGCCTGGCTACTGAGACAGCCTTGGCGTTGTCTCCTGGGCCTGAGAACCAAACCCTGCCCCAGACTCGCACACTCTCCCGGGCCTGCACTCCTTAGAAGGCAGTCGTGGACCCGTCTGTCATGGGGCAGGTCCCTTGGAGTCTCTGCAGAACCTCCACCACCCGCCCTTGGAGTTTTAGCAGTTTAGTCCTCCGAGCCACGCGCAGTGCTTCCCGCAGATACGACTGACTCTCTCCAGCCTTGTAGGTTTCCAGACAGCTTCTGCGACCTCAGTGACTGGGCCCACGTGGCCGTCCAGCTGGCCCAACCTGCACTTGGCTCTGTCAGCTCCTGGCTGCCTGAGTGACCGTGACCCTCCTTCCCCAGGGCTGGGCCACAGCCTTTCCACTAAGGTCTGTCCCCTAGGGTCGGAGAGGCGGGACCGAGGCCCGCTGACACTGGCTGCTTGCTTTCAGTGCGTGACAAGTCCCGCTTGACTGATGCACTTGGATCCTGACTAAGCAGCATGCCCTTTTACGCCTTTTCTGTGATCCTGCCTTCTGAATGTGCGCCTTCTGTTAAACAAAGGAAAGCGAGAGCGAAGTACACCCCCCCCCCCCGCAATGCCTCCCAGAACTCCCCGGCTTCCCTGCCCGCCCGCCCGTGTCCCTGCTCCTCTCCGAGTGTCTGCCTGTGCCTTGGGATGGGAGTTCTTCCAAACTCTCAAGGAATGTAAAGCTCTTTCCAGATTCATCAAATGTAGCCAGTGCGCTTTGCCCTGAGGATGAAACAGCTGCTTGGTGGGGAGCACGGGTGTGGGGAGGTTGTGGTTCCCGTGGGAGCCGAGGGCCAGGGCTCCTCCGGTCTCCTCCAGGGATCTGCGCCCTGAAGATTTCTGCCTGATTCGACTGCCTGTGAAATCCGCCACCTCGCGGGGCCAGCTCTGTTCTCCCCTCGGGGGTGGGCAGGGGCAGGCAGTGTGGGGGTCCCTGCGGATGTCATCCCTTCCCTGGGGACCATTGTCTTTCTGTTGCTCACTCTTTGCCTGCAGCTCCTCCCACTTCTGTAGAAATCTTGACCTCCTTCCTGTCCTGCCCGGCACCCCGCCCCCAGTCTTGCTTCATGACCTCTCCCAGGAGGGCATCTCCCTTGCTTTGGGGCCCGCTGTGATGCTTCTAATGCTCCCAACTTCTACCACCTGTGGCTGCTGAGGTTCTAAGCCGGGACGGAGAGGCAGGGTGGTTTTGTTTTGGTTTTCAGTGAAATGTAGACACTAAATACCTTCTCTGTGCCAAATGCTGGTTTAGGCCCTTTGGGGTCACAGAGATGAGCAAGACGTGGGCCCTGTCCTTACTGATACCTCCTAACTGGAGAGAAGTGGTCAGGGCACTGGAGAGGAGTTGCGAGCATTAAAGACCAGGCCTGCGGGCCCTAGGGGTGGCCCAGCAGGGTCCCGGCTAGCTGTTCATCATCCGTTCACTGAGCCCCCCGGGCTGGGCTGGCCAAGCCTTCTGAGAAGAGTCGGCTGGCCCCTGAGCCCTCGGGCGTGAGAAGTGGGGGTCAGTGCAGCGGAATCTGTCGCACTCTTCCCTCTGGAGATCACAGTGTAGTGACAGAGACAGACGTGGCAACAGACTGCTCCAGATAACACGGTGAGTGGTGTGACCCCGGGAGGGCCACCTGGCCTCTCCGAGACGCAGTTTCTGCACCAGTAAAGAGGACGGATTAACAGGGAGGAGTACACTCAGAATGCGCTTGGCCAAGTGGCGCGCAAGAAGAACGCTGTCGACTAGCTGCTGTTGCTAGCCTTATTCTAAGTGATGTCTAGAGGAGGAGCCGTCTGCTAGCCCTGTTCATGGAAGCTGACACCGCCACTCAGCACACGGGACCACCGCCTGCCTTATTCCAGGGCCCAGGCGGGGACACAGGGCCTCCAAGGCACAGAGGTGCATGCCGCCTTGTCATCTCTGTTTAGACAGCTAGAGCCTGCCTGGCCTGGAGATGCCAGGGTCTGTCTGAGTGACTTAGTAAGGGGCAGAGGCAGGTCCTGGAGTCAGGCAGCCCCGGCCTGAGTAGACAGCAAGCTAATTCCAGTTCTGTCTGGTTCCACAGAAACTCCACCCTTACGGCTCTCTCCAGCAGGAGATGGGGCCGAGCAACTCCTCCAATGCTACCCAGGATAGAAGCTTTACCTCATCAGGACAGACTCTGATTGGCTGAGCAAACCCAAGGGCGGGACTCTGCTTCTAGCAACTTAACCCTTTCTTGGGCCTCCCCTACCACACAGTAGCCTCACCTCAACTGGACCCAAAACAGAGGACCAAGATGGTTGGCCTAGGGTCATCTGAAGGGAGTGGTGCCAAGGGTGTGTGTGGACTGGCAGCAGGAGGACTGCAGGTGACGTGGAGGCCCCGTGAGCCTGTGCAGACTGTACAGACTGACTGCAGGAAGTCGCTGATGGAGAAGGTTCGGAAGCTTATTCCCTCCATGCAGAAGGAGGTCAAAGGGCATCTGGGCCTCCAGCAGTGGTTCCAGTACCCACTTTGAGGCCAGCAGGAGAGGCTGGAAGAGGTCACCCCAATGGAGAACAGCGCCGTGATCCACTGCTGCCTGAAGACGGCGCCAGCCACTCGTCTCTCATGCGGACACCTTCGCGGGTTCCTTCAGTGGATTTGGGGGAGGGGGTTAGGGGCTGGCATCTCCTTTGTACCAGGCTCTGTGCTTGGGGATACTGCAGAGAACAAGGTGAACCTGGCCTCTGCTCTCATCAAGATTCCAGTCCTAGGAGGGAGTAAGTGCGAACCAAGTCACACCACCAGCACACACCCCGCCCCCCATGGTTGCCAGCGGTGATAATCTGGGAAAGTGGCAGTTTCCTGCAGAAAGGACTGTAACTGGATTGCTGTGGGGGAGGTGGGGCAAGGGACGGACATAACTTCGCCTGCTGGAAAGGAGCGAGCCAGTCGAGACTCAGGGAAGTGCGGTCCGATGGGAGGAGGTCCCAGTGGGGAAGGGCTTGGAGAGCAGGCCAGTGGGCCGGAGCTCTGAGAGGAGCCAGAGGGGTGAGGGCCACATTGTGTCACAGAGCCTGGGGTAGTTTCTACAGGGGTCCTATTGCAGATAGGAGGGGCCAAGTGGATAGGAGGCCAGTCAGCGCCCCCATCCCCACCCCAGTGCCCTGGTGAGGCTGGAGCAGCCGTGTATCAGTGCCAGGCTCTGGGATGAGAAGAACTGCTTCCCATCCCCCTTCCGGTCCTCGTCCTCCACCACCCTGGATGTGAGGGAGGACTTGGAACCTTCCTCACAGAACCCCACCCTGGCCAGGTCTGGGCTCGGGCCAGTGCTGGGTTCTGAGTGTCCGTGGGAGTTGGGAGCCGTGAGTGCTCAGCTTGGCCACAGTGGGAAGGCTCACGGCCCCCCAAGCTTCAGCAGGGGTCGCCTGTGTTTTCCCTTCATCCTATGCTGATCACCTGATGGAAGCTTGAGCCCAGTCAGCTTGATTTGCCTTCTGTGGAGCCCTAGGGGTCAGGGACCAGGGCTGGGTATGGTGCAGCATTGCTAGTGGAGACTCCTGCTACAAGACTACAGGAGGCCCTACCAAGGGGACCGTGACCAGAGCCCAGCCGGCTCACACCTGCTGCAGAAGCTCCCACACCCCTTTCTAACTGCCAAGACCCAGAGAGAGGAATGCCCAAGGCCACAGGTCTGAGGGACACGGTTCTGCACTAAGGCATATCTGTAGGGTCAGGGCCACTTGCCTAGGAGAAGGAGGTCAGAGACCCCCCTGAGCTGACACTGTCTGTGGCATGTTGCACAAGACTTTAGAGAAGTCTTGCGCTGGGCCCTTGTGAGATTGCTCAGTTGCTGTGGCTGCTGGAACACTAAAAATGAGGGCCCGGCAAAGAATATGCCCCTCACCCGCCACTTCTCCCCCTGCTCGCCCAGGAAAGATGAGACATATGGAATCGGCCGCCTAATGAGTGGTGGGTGAGTGTGCCTGTGATTAGGATAATGCTCCCGTCCGGCGGGGGCACAGACGTTGCCTGGACTGGGCCAGCTGACACATAGTGTCTCTGGCAGCCAGGGCTCAGCCCGCAGGGTGAGTTCTGAGAGGCTGAGCAGCCGGGGCTGCACAGACAGCAAGCTGCACTTTGATTTCATTTGATTCCCTTACAAAATGACATTAAGGGGAATGTGAGGCGCAGGAGAATTGCCTGTCTGGGAAGGCAGCGAGCTTGTCTCTATCGGGCCTGGTGACATACCTCTGGCCACCAGACAGGGGCCAGAGGACGGGAGCTGTGGCCACACACAAATGGAGACTTTGAGTGCAGTGTGCAGCCCCGGGAGTGGGACTCTGCCCGGCTTGTTCCGATGCACTGCTGCGGGGAGCTCGTGCTCCCATCAGGATCCAGGCTGGGCCTTCTGGTGGGCCCGGGGCTGGTCCCCCCAGTGCCTGTGGTGAGCCACAGCGCATTGCTGCTCTGCCTCACCAATCAATGAAGCACTTAATTTGGCTGTACAGGCTTAAGAAGATGAAATACGACCTGGTGGCCACTGCTCTTCAGCATCCCAGTCCATCCCGGCCATCCGGGATGATGAACAAGCATTCGAAATTGCCTCTAAGAACCATAATCACGGGAAACATGGCGCAGCCCCTCCCTGCCACATCAATCACTCCAAGAAGCACACAATGGCCTCTTTCCTGATGGGCCGATTGTCTTGGTTGGCTGTCTCGGGCGGAGCTGGGAGGAGGGGAGCACAAGCGTTTATTGTTGAAAAGGCCATCTGTGCAATTTGAATACAAAGTGATCCTTTTTGTTCCCCACACACCCATGTTCATGTTTTCTTGTGTCTCGGCCTCTGGGGCCTTTTGAAACTCTCATCTGCCCTGGAAGCCGTCATGCCTGGGTCTCTGCCGGCCTGGGGCTTTCGGTGCCTTGGAGTTGAGACAACATGGACCGTTTTGGAAATGATGACATTGTTGGTGTATGTCTTATGTGTTGTTTTTATTCTTCAAATTTCTTTTTTCATAAATTCTGCCACCAAAAGCGCTTGTTACACATGACACCAAGACACCCGAGAGAGTTCTACAGAGTGGAGGCACAGGGAGTTTCACAACGTGGGAGAGTCCACTGTGAACACGTGGGCTTTGGAGGTGGCAGACTGAGCTGGTCCTCACCTGTGGCTCTTTCCAGATGCCAGGGCTTCTCTTTTAGGGATGGAACTAAGAAATCAGGGAGAGGCAGGAGGGAGACATTCGGCCTGCCAGAGGTTGTGGCTCATTCAACTGTAGAGGGATACTTTTAGGACAAATGAAATGAAATACCTTATTTCCTACCTGGTGGAGAAGAAACTTCCAGAATTCATTTTCCTGAGGGATGGTACAGGCTGAAAAGGTCAGTAGCCTCCCACGTGGTTTGACCAAAGTCTGATAGGAAAATCAAGGTTGAGCTCGTTGTGATAAGCTCATAGGGGGCCCAGCCCCAGAGCACCTACTTCTGGTTATTCTGCAACCATGACCACCCAAGTTGGGAGGGGCCAGGGAGGCTGGGCGGTCACTCCTGCATAAAGGCCATCCTGGGAGGCCGTGGTTTTCAGAATGGAGCCCAGGTCTCAGTGTGGCTCTCCAGGCTCTCCCTGGTTGCACTGCCCCCTGCTTGACTCTGATAGCCCAGCCCCTGGGACTTTCTCCCTGCTGTAAACGTGCCGTACACCTCCATGTTTAGGCTGTTCCTTCTGCCCGACACTGCCTGCCCTCCCGGCTGTCCCTGCTGGGTGCAGTCCCTAACCTTCAGTGGGTAGCACTTGCTCAGAGATGCCTTTCTCGAGCATGCGTCAGCAGCCATTGCTCCCCCCTTGGCATTTCTAGGCCATTTTGATCATCCTTAGCGCAGTGTGTGGGGCAGATAGAGCTCATCTGCGAGACAGCTCTTGGGGAGCAGGTCGAGGGCATGCTTTATTTCTCTTGACTTCTGTGGTTGCCTGGTCTCCTGTAGGTGTTCAGTAGACACTGTGCGATTCAACCTGACCATCCACTTCAGCCTTCCTGTGTTCTAGGGTCTAGATGAGGAAGCAGGTGGAAAAGGGAAAGTGGCTGACCAGCATCACGGGGCAGGCTAGTGTCAGAGCCAGAGCGGGGACTCAGCTCTCCTGATTCTATCGGCTCAGTGTTTTCTGTTGCGCCTCAGCTTTGCAGAGATACGACCGTGGATCCCCAGCTGGTAGATGCAGCAATCTGGCCAGGTTCACCTCAGGGTCGTGGATACCACCACATTCCCATGCTGACACAGGGCTGTCCCTGGAGAGGAAGCACGCCTAGTCAGAACTGCCGCTGCGGTTCTCTTCCCTGGGTTGTGGGGCACCCTTCTCACTGAGCCCTCAGAGAAAGCCAGAGTAAGGTTCTGAAGATGTTGGCTCAAAGTTTGACTTTGCTGATCCTTACTGTGTGACCTTGGACAAACTCCTTCACATCTCTGATCATCACAAAGAATAAAGGAGTTGAATGTAGATGTCGTCCAGGAGTTGCCTGATGACAAAATATGAGGACAGAGCAATAAAGATAAGTGTAAAGTAGCCACTCCTCGCAAGAAAGCTGGAAAGCCTGACGTAGGACAAAAGTTGGTTCGGGCTCTTCGGTGTATACACGGTCCACTGAAACCATTCCATGAGAGATTTCAGAGGGGAAAAATAGGCAGAGTTCAAAGTTTCAGGCATAAAGAAAGAAAAAAAAAAAAACCTGGACATTTTAATCTTCGTGTTGAAACATGAGTGCTTGTATGTGGATCCATGCAAATATTGTACCTGGTTTACCTTCACCACAAACTTGTAACACGTAAGTACACTTAGGATCTCGTCCAGGAAGGAGTCCTCATCAGAGACACCCAGCTTGCAAACACTCCTACCTCCTCCCCACCCAAAGGTGCCTCTTGCAGGCTGCGCAGGCAGCTCCCCAGCCCAGCACCCTCCTCATTCCCCTTCCTTTCTGCGCAGGTGGGTGCACACATGCTGGGTTCTCTCATCTGAGCCTCACCCCTGCCTGTACCCATGCCTATGCTCTAGCCTTTCCGGTCCATGGCATCAGGGTAATTTCCAGGTGCAATTTAGGGTCCTCAGTGTGCCGGGTCTTTTGTTTCTAGAGTGGCCAGAAGTCTCCTTCACATCCTTTCCCAGAAATCGCCATTGACAGTTTTACTGCCTTTAAGGTACCTTGCTCAGACCGCCCTACTCAAGATAAATGTTCTACACAGGGGTTTTAAAGTGTTAGTGGTTTTCCATCTTGGTTTAATTCTATTGCTGCAGCATTGTTTTCTGCTTTTCCTTGGGGAAAGCCCATCCGGGGTTCAGTAGGCTAGCCTGGGAAGTAGACCATCCGGGGTTCAGTAGGCTAGCCTGGGAAGTAGACCAGCCCTCATCACAGGGTTTTCAGCAGGGAAATGCCCTCTGAGACCTGGAGTCCACTCTCAGGCAGGCTTACGGAGCATCGCCCAACACACAGGCAAAAGCTCAGAAGATGGTGCCTGTCTCAATCGTAGCTGGAACACTGGTCGAACCCTTGAGTCTTTGAACAAGCAGCTGAAAAGCCCGAGCTGAGTTGATGAACAAGCCCATCTGTAGAAACCACAGCCAAGAGCGAGGCAAGAACCTGGCCCAGAGCACTGAGTGGCTGACTCCTGAAGATTCTGCCAGGTTGGGGGCAGGGGCGGGGCTCACTCAGCAACCCACTGTGTTGTCACCACTCAGGGCTGTAATGGAAAGAGTGAGAGATCAGCCCTGCTAATGGCGTGGGGCGAGGTTGTCTCGTCGGCTGGCTTGTCTAGAAATTCCCGCTGCGTTCTTGCTGGAGCGGAATGAATGGGGTGGCTGTGTTTTACCTGGAGCTCCAAGCTGTCCCTGTGGTCTGTTCTAAAAATAGCAGTGGGAACGGAGCTGAGGGGAAGAGGAGAGGGTTCCTTCGGGAGCAGGGTGGGGACACCTCACCCCCTTCCTCTTCCTGCTGGGCCCTGTGTGAGGAAGTCTCACGGACTGAGAGGACTCAGATCTGGGAGGGTCCTGGAGCCACCAGCCCACACACCCCCACCTCATCCAGAAGAGGGACCCAGAGGGGAAAGGACTGGCCAAAGTTTATGGAGCCCTGGGAGAAAGTGCCAGAAGCAGCGAGGTGGCTGCAGGCCTGGCGAGGCTTTCTCTTGCCTCTGGGCAACAGGGCCTGGGAACCACTGGGGCTGAATGTAGCTGGCTTCCTGAGAGTCGCCAGGCAGGCGAGGAGTCCCTGGCTAGTCCACCCTGAGCCCGACCCGGGCCAGCTGGCCTTCAGCACCATGCCTTCCCCTTGCGGCTGTCCCCTCCCTTGCTGACTTGTCCTCCTGTCACTTCCTACACTGTCTCCAGGGAGGGAGGACAAAGGCCAGGGCAGAACTGTCAGACAGAGAGCCTAGCGGTTGTAGACTTTTCTCTGCCCTTCCTCAGGAGCAAGCAGAGGAAACTAAGGGGCCGGCAGGTCTAGAGACAGGCAGACCAGGGTTCAAACCCCAGCTCTGCTTCTCGCCAGCTGTGGGATTGCTTATAGGTCACCTAGTATCTACAGAATGCCTGCTCACGGGGGATGTACTAATGATCAAAGGGCTTGGTATGTGCAGTGTCTCTCAGAATGCCTGCTAGGTGGCAGGTGCACTCTAGTGGTACCTATCACTGGAGATCAGTGAGCATCCTTGACTCTCTATAACCCCCTTCTTTGGACTTCTGCTCGAGGCAGTTGGCTTTTTTTGTTGTCACAAAAGTAATTCGTGTAACTGATGTTTATTATGAAGAAAGCATTTAATGTAGACGTACAGGGAGAAGGAAATGCAGTTCATTCTTAATTTCAGCACCCAGAGATAACTGATGTTAGCCTTCTGGGGTGCATCCTGTCAGCCGTTTGCTTATACGTACTTATTTGCAGGTTGAAGCCGCTGGTGCAATCCTCTTACCTGCCTTTTTCCATTTTACAGCGTAATGTATCCGTGTTTCCATGTCAGTAAATACTTTTCTTCAGCTTCATTGTGAGTGCCTGCAGTCTCTTTCATTGTGTAGATGAGACTGCGTTATTTCACCAGATCCAGGCGCTCCATGTTCAGGTTGCTCCCATTGTTCCCTTGTTGTAAAAACCTGAGATAAGAACATCTTGGTAGGTATATGAATGAGGGGCCTTCAAAAAGTTCAGGGCAAAAGTGGAATGAAAAGATAAGCTTATTGTGATATTTTTTTAAAAAGTGAAATTTGTGACTATTCAGAATATACACTCTCCGTGACCCTTTGGAGATTCCTTGTTATGGTATGCCCTAGCATTCAGTTCAACACCTGCTACATGTTGGATCCTCAGCGAATATTTGTTGAATGAACATTTTGTTAGAGTAAATTTCTGGTAGTGGAATTTCTGGGTCATGTGTGTTGGAAATAGATTCTTGATCCTGTAGCCAAATTACTTTTCTGAATGACTGTACCAAATTTCTACTCCCACCTTGAATTGACCGTTCATCCTGCTTTGCCAGGGACTTGCCTTTCTCAGCACTGAAATTCCTCACTCCTGAGAAGGCCCTGAGTCTGGATCAGAGAATGTCTGTTTGCCCACATCCTTAGCACCACTGGTGTTGTTAGATTTTTAATAGGTTCCCTTCATTGATTACTAGAGATACTGAATATTAATTTATATGCCTTTTATTCTCTTATATCAACTATTGTCAGAGTAGCCTGTTCAAGTCTTTTGCTCATTTTCCTGTTGGGTTGTTTATAGTTCAATTATTAATTCACAAGGAAGACTCCTTATATAAGAAGGTTATTTATCTGTTAGGCTTTTGTTATTATTTCTTTAAGTTACGGTTGTCTATGATTTATCAGTAGTCATATCTGCCAGTTGTCGTGGTTTCAGCTTTATTGAGATATATTTCAAATTCCATACAGCTCACCTAGTTAAAGTGTACAATTCAGTGGTTTTTAGCATATTCAGTTTCTGCAGCTGCCATCATGATCAGTTTTAGAACATTCTTATGATCTCAAAAATTCTCAGAGCCAGCATTGTGGTGCAGAGGGTAAGGCTGCTGCCTGCAATGCCAACATCCCATATGGGCGCTTATTCAGGTCCTGACTGCTCCACTTCTGACCCAGCTCCCTGTGATGGCCTGGGAAAAGCAGTGGAAGATGGCCTAAGTGCTAGAGCCCCTGCCACCTACTTGGGAGACCTGGAAAGATGCTCCTAGCTCCTGGCTGCAGTCTTGCCCAGTACTGGCCATTGTGGTCATCTGCGGAGTGAGCCAGTGGATAGAAGATCTCTCTCTGTCTCTCCCTCTCTCTCTCTAATTCTGATTTTTAAATAAATAAATCTTAAAAAAATTCTCACCAAGTCCTCTATCCCTTCCAGTCCTAAGCAACTATCAATCTACTTTCTGTCTCTGTAGATTGCATATACTTGACATTTCATATAAATGAAATCATATAATATTTTGTATTTTCATGACAGAACAGTCTTTGATTTAGCATGATATTTTCATATTCATCCTTGTTGTAGCATGTATCACTACCTAATTCCTTTTTGTGGCTAAATAGTATTCCATTGTCTGGAGAGACCACATTTTGTTTAACCACTCACCAGCTAATGGATATTTGGGTTGTCCCCACCACTTGACTATTATGGATAATGGTGCTGTAAGTGGTTTTGTGCAGGTTTTTGTGTGAATGTATGGTTTCATTCCGTTTGGGTGTATACTGATGAGTGGGAATGCTGGGTCAAGTGGTAGCTGTGTTGAGCTTGTTGAGGAAGTGCCTGCCTGGCTGTGCAACTTTAGTTTCCAACCACCAATGTGTGAGGATTCCAGTTTCTCCACATCTTTGCTAATGCATGTTATTTTTCTGTTTTAAAGATGATAGCCATCCTGGTGGGTGTGGAGTAGTATCTCATTGTGATTTTCTTTCTTTCTTTTATTTTTAAGATTTATTTGAAAGGCAGAGTCAGAGAGAGAGAGAGAGAGAGAGAGAGAGAGATCTTCCACCTGCTGGTTCATTCCCCAAATGGCTGCAATGGCCTGGGGCTGGGCCAGAGTGAAGCCAGGAGCCAGAAGCTTCTTCCAGGCCTCCCACATGGGTGCAGGGGCCCAAGCACTTGGCCATCTTCCACTGCTTTTCCCAGGCCATTAGCAGGGAGCCGGATCAGAAGTGGAACAGCTGGGACCTGAACTGGTGCCCGCATGGGATGTTAGCATGACAGATGACAGCTTTACCCACTATGCCATGGCACTGGCCTCATTTTTCTTCTTATTTTCTTTTGACTTCTATGCAATAACAGATTCCAGTTTACTTTAAAATCACAGGGTCAGTACTCTTAAACAAAGAGCTCTGTAAGTAAAAGGTGGCTAGACCACTGTTTCACAGTGGTGTAGACAAGGTTATAGGCAACAATTGCATTTTCCTGAAAAAGCATATCATTTCTGTGCATTTTAAAATGTATATTTTGCCTTTGATGTTGTGGTATTTGACCAGGGATTATAGGATAGTCACTTTTTTCTACTTGAACTTCGTGGTTTCATTAACATTTTAGTTTGCGTGGACTTTCCTTTGGTGTGTACATGAGGCAGAATGCTTTCCATGGTTTTCCAGGTTTTTTTCTCCAGTGCTTGCACTTACGTTAGAATAAGCACCCTCTTATTCCTCTTTATAAATTGCTCCCCCCCCACCCATTCTCAACTATTTCTTCTTTTAAATGAAATCAGTATATTTTAAAATTATTTTATCTAAAAACTTCTTTATTTGAGGGGCAGACAAGATTTGAGAGAGAGAGAGAGAGAGAACATGAATGTGTTCCCTTCTGCTGTTTGACTCCATAGATGCCTGCCAGGACCAGGAGTAAGCCAGGCCAAAGCTGGGAGCTAGGAACTCAATCTGGGTATCCATGTGGGTGGCAGGATCCCAGCTTCCTGAGTTTTGACCGCTACCTCCCAGGGTCCACGTTAGCAGGAAGTTGGGCTCAGGAGCCAGTGCTGGGAACTGAACCTAGAACTTCCAGTATGGGTTGTAGATGTCTTAAGCAATATCTTAACTGCCAGGTCCAAAGCCTGCCCCTAACTATGACTTTATAATTCGGTCACCATCACCTTCCTATAGGTTCTTTAAAAAAAAAAAAGACTCACTGAGATTTTTATTGTCATTTTATTAAAATATTTGGGGCAGACGTTTGGCACAGTGGTAAGACACCACTTGGGATGCCCACATCCTGTGTTAGAATGCCTACTTCTGAGGCTCAGTGCCTCGGCTTGCAACCCAGCATCCTGCCACTGCATATCTTTGGAGGAAGTGGAGGATGGTGCAAGGACCTGAGTCCCTGTCGCGCATGTGGGAGGCCTGGATTGTGTTCCAGGCTCCTGGCTGGGGCCTGGCCTCACTCTGGCTATGGAGGGCATTTGAGGAGTGAACCAGTGGATGGGTGATCTCTGTCTGTCGCTGTTCTCTTTGTTTGTCTCTCTGCCTTTCAAATAAAGTGAAGAAAAAAAACATTTTGTAAAAGTTTGTAGCTACACATACACACATACACCCCAAAAAGGGAAGGATTAAAGCTATATATAATTTATTCTCATATGGGAATAGGATTACGTTTTTTCATTTATGCAAATCTTAAGATTTCACAAGGAAAAGTTTGAAAAAAAATTTCATATAGGTCTTGTATATTTTTGTTAATTTTTTGATGAGATTAAAATATTTTTAAAATATTCATTTTGAATGACAGAGTGACACACAGAGAGAGAGAGAGAGAGAGATTCCATTTGCTGGTTCAATACCCGAGTGACCACAAAAGCCAGATCTGGGCCAGGTCAAAGCCAGGAGCCAGGTGATCTACATGGGTGGCAGGGATGCAAGTACTTGAGCCATCTCCCAGCACCTTCCAAGGTGCATTAGCAGGAAGCTGGATCAGAAGCAGGGCAGTCGGGACTCAATCTGGGGCTCCAGTGTCGCACGCTGTTGTTAGTGGCCAGGACTGGAACTGGAGCTCGAGTATGGGATGCCATCGTGTGTGTGACAGCTTAACCTGCTGCACCATAGTGCTGGCTCCTAAGCGCTTTTATTTATGGTACAAATGGGAATGTTTATTAATCTGTTATTTTATGTGTTCTTTATCTGAAAATATACTTGTACAAAATTAATACCAAAAAACCCTGTTACTGAACTGAACAAAATAAATAAACATTCCATCCCCCAAACCCTGTCGCTCTCAGTATTAACTTCTAATATCTCTTAGGTGTGGTTCCTCTAAATCTTTTTCCATGAGAATCCATACATGTATTTTATTTTACTGGGTAATACCACATTATACATAAATTTCTGTAACTCATCAGTAAAAATAGATTGTAAAAGTCTTTTACATTATTACCTGCAATTATCTTTTTAAAGAACCAGTGGACCACAATTTATTTAATTTACTGATGCACAGTTAAGCTGTTCGTCATGTTTTGATCATCTGAACAATGCTGCAATAAATACCCTCAGAATGTCCTGTGTATTACAGTTACATTTGTCTATGGAAAGGAGAGTGACCTTCTGATTACACGTGTAATCTGCCTGCTTTATAGATGAGCAAACAGGAACAGGTGGATTAAGAATATACAGCCTGGCCGGCGCCGTGGCTCACTAGGCTAATCCTCCGCCTAGCGGCGCCGGCACACCGGGTTCTAGTCCCGGTCGGGGCGCCGGATTCTGTCCCGGTTGCTCCTCTTCCAGGCCAGCCCTCTGCTGTGGCCAGAGAGTGCAGTGGAGGATGGCCCAGGTGCTTGGGCCCTGCACCCCATGGGAGACCAGGAAAAGCACCTGGATCCTGGCTCCTGCCATCGGATCAGCGCGGTGCGCCGGCCGCAGCGCACCAGCCGCGGCAGCCATTGGAGGGTGAACCAGCGGCAAAGGAAGACCTTTCTCTCTGTCTCTCTCTCTCACTGTCCACTCTGCCTGTCAAAAAAAAAAAAAAAAAAAAAGAATATACAGCCTACCTTCCTACTGACAGTGAATGAGAGTACTCATTCCCCTACACCTGCCTAATATGCGTATTGAATGTTGTTGCTCTTTTAATTATTGGTCCAAGCAGTGAAAAATTCTGTTCCATCCTAGCTCACGTTTACTCGATTATTAATGAGGCCAGACTCCTTTATACATTTATTAATGATACGTATTTCTTCTTTTCTGGCTTATTAGTTCTTGTCATTTGGCCAGAATTCCAGTGGGGCTTTATTGGATTTATGAGATATCTTTATGTGGTTAGAATATTAAGCATTTGCTGATTATATAAGTTATAAATACTTTTTTCCATTTCATCATTTGTCTTCTAATTTCATTTGTAGTGTCTTTTATCATTCAAAACTTTAACATCTTTTTTTGGTAATCTGTATTTTTATAATCAATTTTTTCTTTGTGAGTGGGGCTATACTTTCTAAGACCTTTCTGACTCAGGGTATAAGGAATATTCTTCAATATTCAGGGTTTCTACATTTATAGTTTCAATTCCTCTGCAATTAATGTAGTGACTGGTGTCGGATGGAAATCTCATTAATCCCCACCCCCAACAGATGACCAGTTTTTTTTTAAAGATTTATTTTTTATTTTGAAAGAGAGACAGAAGGAGAAAGAAGGAAGGGGAGGGGAGGGAGAGAAAAAGGGAGGAAGGGGGGGAAGAGAGAGAGAGAGAGAGAGAGAATCTTCTGTCTGCTGGCTCACTCATATGTTTGCAAAACCTGGGGCTGGGTCAGGCTGAAGCCAGGAGCCTGGAACTCTACCCAGGTCTTGCATGTGGGTGGCAGGGGCCCAAGTACTGCTGCTTTCCCAGGTGCATTAGCAGGGAGCTGGATCGGAAGTGGAACATCCAGGACTCAACTGGCACTCTGATAGGGGGTGCCATGTCCCAGGTGGTGGCTTAACTCACGATCGCAGCCCCCAACCAGGTGTTTTTCAGCTGTCCTTCTCTTTTTCACTTATCATAGGCCAACTTCACACATGTGGGCGGGTCGATTTTTGAACTCTCCTGTCTCCGTCATTAACCTGTCTGTTCCTACATCGGAATGAGGTGTTGTCACTGTAGCTTCGTGATATGTTTCAGTAGCATTGCGCCTGCTGGAGCCAGCCCCCATTCATTCTCCTGCAGAAGTTATCCACCATCATTCCCGTCTGCTAATGGCTTTACACTCAGCTCTTTCACACATCTCTTTCAGGGGTCTGTAATCATTTGTCTTGCCTCTGCCACCTGCCATGAGTGTGTCAGCTCACCCATATGCCTCTTCGCTTTCTTCCATACTGCCTAAGTATCAGTGAAATAGCCTGGAATGTCGATTTCTGGTTGTTACTACTTTTAGATATTAGTTCTAATCTAAGAATCATCCTAGACTCAATCAACCTAAAATTGCATTTCACTTCCAGTTACATGATGAGTAGTAAAATCTGCAAGTGTTCCTGGCGTCATTGCTTGCTTCCATCTCTTGGATGCCTGTCGTCTCATCCTTGACTTCTTGGTGTCGATTCACTTTTGTCTGGAGAGCTTTCTTGAACAATTTTTCCAGAAAGTATCTGAGGTGGTATATTTTCTTAATCCTTGTACATCTGAAAATACCTGTCCTCATGCTGGAGTCACAGTTTGCTTGCATCGTGAGTTCTAGGCTAACAGCCCTTCTCCCCAGGGGACCTAGCAGCAGTGTTCTGTGTTCTGTGTGTTCAATTCCCTCTTTCTGGGACTCCTGTTCCAAAGAATAAGGGCACCTAACATTTATGGAGTGTGCGTTCCTCCTGCTCTGTAATCTGCCCAACACTGTTGTCATTATCCCCATTTCATAGATGAGGAGACAAAGGAACAGCGAGTTGGGTAGATTGAACTAGGTGTTAGAGCTAGGAGGTATAGGTCTTGATGCAAACCCAGACACTGGCTCCAGAGCCTGTGGTCATAGCCATGACTACACTATATTTCTTCCTGTCAGGTCCATCCCAGGGCCAGCCTTGGCCCTGACTTCGATACTCTTCAGTGACAGTATTGAGTGTTGACAGCTAAAGTCTCTGTAACCACTAGGGCAAACTTGGGAGTGCTACGGTTCTAGACAGGTGGTGATACTGAGACCCAGCGAGGGACAGGAGTTGTCAAAGGTTCTCTTGTTGGGAATCTTCCCCTCCCTCCCTTTCTGTCTGTCTCAGTTACCTCTTCAGGCCTCATCTCTGTCTCTGGGACTATTTCATGATCTCCTGTGGTTCTCCCTGTTTCTATTCTTCTCTCTGTTTCTTACCTTTCTGAACTGCAGCCAAGATGATTCTTCCTATAGTGCAAACCAAGTCACCATCTCACTGCCGAATGTTTATTAAATGACTACATGAATGAACAAATACTTTCAGAAGGACGAATATGCTCAGTACTGGTGACTAAGTACGTAGTCAGGAATCCACTGGTTGCAAGCAGTAAGAACCCAGCTCAAGCTAGCTCAGTCAGTATGTGGACTTTATTGAATTATGGAGGGTAGCCTTCAGGCATAGTTGGATTCAGGCCCTTGAGCAACATCACCAAGAACTGGGCTTGCCCTCTTCATTTCTGTGGGGAGCAATCCGGACTAGACTGAGTTACTGGAATTAAGACTTATTCTATGCATCTGCTCTCCCACAATATGGCGCTGGGAGAGAAGTAAACAGCTTCCGCACAGCTGCCTCCAGTTCAACCAATAAACTGTAGGACTTGCTACTGATTGGAGGAGAGCAGCGTACTCGGCGTGTGGGCAGCCGAGTTAGGATTGGCGGAGGAGGACTATAAAGGAGGAGAGAGACGGCATGCACGAGGAACATCTAAGGGGAACATCTAAGGGGAACGCCTGTGCAGCCCCCGAGAAAGCCGGCCGGCGGTGTGCCGCTCCCCTGCGGAAGTGGGGAATGTGGCCAGGGGGAACCGCCCTTCCACGGAGGTGGAAGGGATAGTAGCCAACCCGGGAAGAACCAGCAGCAAACCCGGGGAGGGCCGAGCAGACGAAAGAACAGGCAGGGTCCAGTGTCGTTCCCCCACGAAGACGGGGAGCGACATAATGGTGCCGTGACTCGGATATGAAGCCTAGGCAGGGTTTAGTGTTGCTCCTCCATGAAGAGGGGGAGCGACAATTTCTTGGTTATACTGCTTATGTGTTGACTCACTCCCTCAGTGGCGGCTGAAGAGCTGCCCTAAGTATCAGGGGCATAGCCTTCCAGTTTGACTTGTTCATTCATTGCAACAGTAGTCCCTGGCCTGAGTTCCAAGGGCCTGAGTTGGATCATGTGTCCACCTCAGTCACTGAAGACAGAGGAATGGGATACACTGGTTGGCTGAGGCCTGGCTCATGTAGCCTTGTGGTGAGAGATGGGCCAGGTCCTGGTGGATCACCTGGTGTGAGCAGAGGGAGGGATGATGGCAAAGAAGGGCAGAGGGAAGCTGGTCAGGCAGGGCCTCAGGCGTCCTCTTCTTCACCCACCCACATGGTCCTCCTTCCCCCCAAAGCGGAGTCGGCTGTCGGAGGAGAGTCAGACATGAGCCCACTAGGAATGGCACGGAATGACTCAGGGACAGCTGTGAAGGGGTCAGTGAGATCACCTGGTGGGAGGAACTTGGTCAGGGACATTACGGAAGTTTCTGAGACAGGGCAGGGGTGTGAGGTATAGGAAGGATTGTTCTAGGTGTTCTAGGTGAGGACTTGAAAGCAGACCAGTGTAGGTGGAAGAATGAGGAAGTGGACAAAACCCACGATGAGGCTGGAGAGTGTTCAGGGGCTGGTGCGGCATGACCCGGTGGTTGGGGCAGGGAGTTTGAACTCTACTCCACAGCCGCGGGAGCCGCCTTGCTGGCTTTGGGTGGTAGAAAGCTCCCACCAGGCTAGGAGGAGGGCAAGGCAAGAGGCTGGCAGCAGCTTGGAGCTTTTGCCCTCAGCCAGGTGAGGGTGGCTTGGGCTAGGGTGGAGTTGGTAGGGATTGAGCGAGGGGTGAAGGATTGGCAGGATTTGGTGGGTAATCAGACGGAGTGTATTGGGAGAAGGTTGACACTCAGGAGTCAGGTTCAGGCAAACAGGTGCATGGTGTTGCCACTCTCTGAGCCAAGAGCAGTGGAGGAGGAACAGTGTGGGTGACCAGGTCATGAGTCCCACTGTAGTTGTAAGCATTGTGAAGCACTGTGATGGAGCCCAAGCTGGCGAATTCTTACGGAAACCAGAGCGTTTACACCAGGCATGTTCATCCACCTGTGGAGGTGGACCTAGGCTTCTGTAGAACTCACACTGCGTGATTTGCTACAGTGGTTTGACATCCCCTGCTCTAGTCTTTAGCTTGTTCAGTGGGGTCAGTCCACTGATCACACTCTAGGATGCTCTGTCACAGTTCCTATACATTCTCAATCTTTCTACTTACCTCATTGCACACCAGTAAAAAGCAGTTCACGAACCGTTACCACTCTGCAGACTACTTTTTGAGTAGACAGATGTAGTCCTACTACATGCATGTTTACAAATAGGGAAACTAAGGCTCGGAAAAGGGGTTGGCTTACCCCAGGAGTCACAGAGGGCAGCACAAAGTCTGCATTTCAGTCCAGTCTTTCCCCCCTGTTCCTCTGTTTATGGCCTGAGCTCAAGCCCAACAGTCCGAGCAGGGGTGGACCTGGGGGGGTCTAGCAGCCGAGGCCACAGGGCTGGCCTCCACATAGCTGAGTCAGTGACTCTATGCTAATCGCTTCCCAGGAACTCAGGTTGTCAGGGCACAGCTTGGCCCTAGAGCTGGCACAAGCACAGTGGGTCGAGGATTACTCCCAAATGCCTGAAATCCCAGGCCAGCATCTGGCTGGTTGGGCTGGAGCCAGGAAGGGTCATGGCTCCTGGCCATCCTGTGCTGCTATAGTGCCCAAGGTCAGGCTGATATGGCTGAGGTGACTACAAAGTGTGCCCCAGGCTGCAGGCAGAAGCCGGCCAACTGCAGGCCTCAGAGCCAGCTCTGTGGGGGGACCTTGGTATCCTGGCTGCCCTTGCATGTGGGCTTCTCCTGGCCGTGGTTGGGCACTAAAGTTCCTACTAGCAAGTTGGGACTTGTCCTTTCCTGCCGGGAGTTTGTTGCTGAGAAAGAGGCAGATGGCATGGGAAGAGACTGTAGGAAGCACGGTATTGAAGGAAGAGCATACCGGTGGGAGCACAGGCCTTAGAGCCAGTCCGCCTCCGTGCCACTGCTTTGTCATGCTGCTTTTCTTTGCCTTAGTTGCCTGATCTGTGAGATGGGTGTGATGATAAAACCCCATGGCTCAATAAGCGTTCATTGTATTAGTCGCTTTTCCATTACTGTAACAAAATATCTGAGATTGGGCAATTTGGAAAGAAAAGAGGTTTATTTATTTAGCTCACAGTTCAGTGGTTCAAGAGCATGACACAGGCACTGGCCCGGTTCTGGTGAGGACCTCATGGCAGATGGCATCAGCACAGTGGTGGGAGTGTGGGTGGGAGGGAGAGATCCCATGGCAGGACAGGAAGTCAGAGAGCAGGGAAGGGCCGGGCAGCCCTCCCGCAAGACCTTGCCGGGGCCTTGAGAACTACACTTACTCCTTCCCAGGGCAGTGCCCCTGATGACCCGATTACCCTGTGCGAGGCTCTGCCTCTCAGAGGTTCCGCCGCTTCCCAGCATTGCCACACTGAGGACTAAACTTCCAGCACACGAACCCTTGGAGGACTCAAACCAAATGGAAATAGTACCCTCGATGATTACCAGCTCTCAGTACAGGCCGGGTGCGTGTTAGGCTGTCAACAGATTTTACAACATTTGACTTTACTGCTTACATCAACCCTCTCGAGGTAAATCCTGTCTACTTACAGAGCCACAGTGATAAGACACCAACAAGAATGACAGCTCTAATTTACTGAGCACCTGCTGTGTGCCAGGCAGTCCACAAACACCACCTCGTGTAGTCCCCTGCAAGGCCCAGCCCAGGAGAGGGTGCTACCCCATCTTACAGATGTGGAAACTGAGACTCAGAGATATTAACGTGGCTTGCCCACAGTCATTCACACTCAGACTTTTTGGACCCAAAGGCTGTGCTCTTTCTGAATACTCGGGACAGAGCCAGTTCCTTTAATGGGAGAGCCAGAGGGAAATGAGATTGACCACTGCTGGGACTCTGGGTCCCTACTCCCTGGCCAAGGAAGCAAGAGACTTAGCCTGGGTTCTGCATTCTAGAACCTCCCTGTGACCTTGATCCTGAGGATGCCCCATCACTTGTGATAGTGACCTCAAAACAAGGCACGTGCTACCAGGAACAGTAGGGCCCATGTCCATAGCCAGCTATAGGAGAATGTTTCCTTGTGTCAGGGTCCCAGAGGCCAAAGCCTGCAGGACAACCCCTGCTTAGAGCTTCAGCACCCGGATGTGCCGTGCCTACCTCTAAACTCTATCCCAGAAGCAGGCTGCTTCCCTGCCAGCTCCGTATCCTTCGTTCCCAGCACAGAGGCTCAGCACAGCGAAGGAATTCAGTGGTTATCAAAATAACAAACTTTCCTAGCTGACTCTGCAATGGGGAGGGCCTTTCTGCGTGCAGTCCGTAGACTCCAAACTAGAGCTAGAAGCTCCAGTCCAAGCTTGGGTCAGGGTGAGCATCTGCAGACACTTCCATGGAGTTTCAGAGCAGCCCAGCCACCATCCCCCTCTGCAGCCGCAGGCTGGAGCAGGGCTGTGTTGAGGTGAGGCCAGTGTGTACCTGGCCCAGGCTTGGGTGTCTGGGTGATGCAGGCCTGAGCAGCTGCTGGCAGCGGGGAGGGGATGCTGTTAGTCCCTCGGATGTTCTGAATTCCTGTACCAGCCCTCTCGCGGCTTCTACCCAGTTTGTGCCATAGCTGTGTCGCCTTCCAGGATGGGAAGGCTCAGGGAACAGCCCTTGGCAGGTGTCCTTCTCTCTTTGTGGAGGACATTGCCAGGGCTTCTCTTCCCCCAGCAGTGGGGGGCGGGGGTCGTCTGCATGGGGAAAGGAAGTAGGCTTCTATCTGGGAAGGGCTGTTGGCAACATATTGGGCTGAACACAGCAGAGACAGGAAGGGAAGACGGTGGAAACCTCACTGGGACGTGGGCTGTAGGGGAGCAGGGGGGCCCAGCGCCTAGGCTGCATCTCCCTAAAAGGCCTCTGTGGACCCTTTGGTCCCGCCTGAGGGTGCTGCCCTGAGGGAGCTGAGTCCCTGCCAACTCTCCCGTCCCAACCTGGTGCTGCCGCCGGCTGAGCTGGCATGAGCGATGGGAAGTTTGCTGGTGTGGCTGGGCTGCACAGCCAGCCGACTTCTCAGGATACCCGATGGGCTTGTCCATTGCGTGGGTTGCAGTGCCGCACACACAATAGAAAGTGGACCCGGCTCAATCTGTAGCTCTGCACTGACTGATGTGTGATCCCTGGAGGGGTTCATAATCTCTCGGGGCCCCTGTTTACCCATCTGTGAAATAGGGGTATTAGAAATCACATCTGAAAAGGTTTTGAGGACTTAGTCATCAGGAAGTGCTTAGAACAGTGCTGACACTGAGGGTCAGGTGTTTGGTACATGGATGCTGTGGGCCACCAAATGGGGCTCAGCCCCTGTGTGTCCAGATGTTGACTTCATCCTATGGCCCGTGGGCCACCTGGATTTCGCTGCTCTGTAGGTCCCCGTTTCTCCTGTATTGAGCACTGGCCTGGGGCTGAGCAGTCCCTGCTCCCAGCCCTGCTACCCAGTTACTCCATTTCTTTGGAAGCCACTGTGGCTCCCTGGGCTTCAGTTTCACTGGCTACAAGTGGGAAACAGGAGTGAAAGATCTCCAGGGATCCTCTGGCTTAGGATTAGGTAGCCTGGCGATCAGTGATACCCCCAAACTGTCCCCAGGCTGTACTCTGGAAGGCCACCGCACGGGCAGAAAGAAGACAGTAACTGCCCCAGGACCCCTGGACACTCAGTGCCCCTGAGCCTGGCCTGGCCAGCTCCTGCCTGTGGGACACAGAGCTGTCAGCCCCTTCTCCCTTAGGCTGTGGTCCAGAGCTCTGATGAGTGTGTCCTGGACCCAGGGCCTCAGGTTGGGAGAGCTGCCTTGCCCATCCCAGCACAAAGTCTCACTGTGGGCTGGTAGTCTGACCCCGTGGCTGCCGTCTGTGCCCCTCACTGCACTGTCTGCCCTCCCTGTTCTCCATCATCATTCCCAGGGCCCAGCATGGAGCCTGGCATGCATTTGCTGCTCTCGAGCCAGGAGTTGGCTGAGAGCAGGTAGAGGCTCCCCACCCTCAGAACTCTCGTCCCAAGGCCCCCCAAAAGGCTGTCCTGGGAGTGAGCCCCTGGAATCAGCCATCTCCTGAGTCTCACGCCCTAAGTCCCCAGGAGCCTGTGGGATGACAGCCTCCAAGTCTGAAAGCTCTCCGGGCCCTGCCTGGGCTGCTGTGGCTGAGTTCGTGGGTGACCGGATCACTGGGGACTGCTCTGAGCTGCCCGGATGAAGGGTGTTTTCTTACACCAGCATGTGTGTGTGAGAGAGAGACAGGAGAGGCGGGAATAGAGTCCGAGCCGGGAAGGGCAGGGTGGCAGGAAGAAACAGACGCTGAGGTGCTGAGACCAGGCTAGGGAGAGTAAGAGGCAGAGGGTGGCTCAGGCGCGACGGGTGAGGACAGGAGATGGGGTCCTTCTGCCTGATACTTTCTGTACTGACATCCCAGGGTGCCTGCTGCTGAAGGGAGAGCCATCCCTGAGACAGGCACCCCAACCTGGACCCCAGGAACAGCGGTGTTGTGTGATGGCAGCAGCCACCCCAGCCACAGCATCTGAGAATGGCTTTGTGCGTGCAAACTGCTTGGTTTTTGCCAAGGAAGAGTGGGCGCCCAGAGTTGGGCCGACCGCTCTTCAATCCTGGCTTCACAGCCAACTAGCTTGAGACCTCTGCTGTCCTGTACCTTGGATCCTCCGTCTGCAGACAGGGTAATAATAGTCCCGCCGCACACAGTGCTGGGGAGCATTAAATGAATTAATGCAGACAAAGCTCTGGGAATGAGACCTGGCACAGAGCTCATGTCCAGGAAGGGGTAGCCAAGAGCTTGCTCACTGAATCCTCAGTTAATCCCACAGGTGAGCAGTTCAGGGGTTTTCAGCCCCATTTTACAGATGTGGAAACTAAGGCTCAGAGAGGGGCAGGAACTTGCTCAGCGATGCCCAGTACTGGAGCTGGAACTAGAATCAGGGACCCTCGCTTCCCTGCCCAGTGCTCTTTCCACTGCCCCCATGGTCCCTGGGTTCACCCAGTCTTAAGCTCTGCCCATCTCAGATTCCCCGGAGTTTGGTGCACAAGGCTGCTCAATAAAAACGCTGTCCAGCTGTGCTGGAGGGCTCTGCCGAGAGGGAGCTGAGACCGCCACTCCCCCACCCGCGAGTTGCTTGCATTCTCAGAGTCAGCTGTGCCGGCTCCAGGTCCCTGGGTTCAATTGCAGCCGCCCGCTGGGACAGAGCAGCGTGGGGGTGGGGGTGTGACGGGGAAGCCTCCGTGATTGGCTGGGTCCTGCCAGGGAGCGGCAGGCGGCGGCTTTGCGCTGCCCCAGCCGGGGAGCCTTGGGGCTGTGTGCGGGGTGGAGCCGGCTCAGGATCCCAGTGCCAGGGGGTGCCGCCGGGAGTGAGGGATGCCTCGCTCTCCAGGGCGGCACTTTGGGGTGCAGCTTGGGCGCTGGGGCCGGGCGGCAGGGGAGCCGGTATCTGTGAGCGTGTGAGCGTGGCTCTGGGGCGCCGGCTGGGTCCCCGTGGCTGAAGGACAGGCTCGCCTCCGCGGACTCCGTGCGGGAGACATCCCGGACTCCTTCTCCCATGAAAGTGGTTTGGGAAACCACAGAGTTTTCTATCTGATGGAAGAAAGAAGTGCAGCCTTTCTTCAGAGTGGCGGCGGCCGGCTGGACAGGGTGTGTGTTTGGGAAGGGCCCTGGAGGAGGAGGAGGAGGGCGAGGAGGAGAAGGAGGAGGAGGAGGAAGAGGAGGAGTGGGAGGAGGGATGGGTGATGCAAGGGTTTTGAAAACGCAAATGCTACCTAGATGTGGGAGGTGGAACCTGGCCACTGGGTTCTGCTTTTCCCAGCAGGTACCGCTCCCCTGGGGAACTTGGGTGAGTCCATAAATAGCCCTGCTAACACAAAGGAGCTCTGTCGGGGAGGGCAGCGCTTGACACGGCCGCCAGGAGCTGCCACAGCCACAGCCGCCTGCCTGCCCGCCCGCCCGCGGGAGGAGCCGGGTGGAGACCGGGCGGGCTGGCTGGGAGCTGCCTGGGTCCCTGCCGCTGAGTGCTGGGTAGGTGCCTGGGTGACAGGGTGGGTGTGTGGCGGGCAGGGGGCTCTTCCGCTAGCTACCCCATGCCCTTGTTCCTTTTGTTTCTTCCCCAGGGCAGCCATTGAAGGCATGTTGCAAGCAAACCAGTTGTATTCTGTCGAGATAGCTCTGTGTGTGTGTGTGTGTGTGTGTGTGTGTGTGGTGTCTCAGGGCCCTACAGGGCTAGGGGCACTCGTTGCTGCTCCCCACTTCTTGTCTTGCCAGCCAGCGTTTCTTTCCCGGAGGGACAAGGAATGTTTGGTGACCGACAAGTCGGGACACTGCGTGGGGAGGGAACACTCAGCCAGCAGTGTTGGCTATTGTGTCAGGGATGTTGGCCACACACCAGACGCGGGGGACAGCAACTCTTGCCTAGTTCCACTGGTGGGGAGAGAGGTGGTTTCTAGGGCTACTCTCGGGGGGGTTACCCCTGATCCCTGGGACTCAGCTTTTGCAGAAATGTCTGCTGGAAACACCAGCAGGGATGCTCTGCCTTCTGGGCTCCAGTCCCTCGGGGCAAGGGCCTGCACCTGCTCCTTTGGCTCCAGCTAAAAGTATAAGAAATGGGGTAGTGGCTCGAGACCCACTCACCCACAGAACTAGCCGCTGAGAATGGACAGAAGCCAATCCTCTTCTCAGTGTGGAAGGTCCATGTTGCTACTCTAGTCCCAAGGTGTCCAGGGAGAACCTGGGTCCGGAGAGGGGGACAGCTTGTCCAAGTTCAAACGCAGCTGAGCCAGGACTGGGATGGAAGACCTGTGTCTCCTCTACCCTGTGGACAGGACACATGGGAAGCCATGACCTTGACTGTACAAGCTAGATGCCTCACTTGGTGCAGGGCCGTGAGGCCCTCGGTAACTCACAGACTTCCCACATCCTGCTGCCCTCGGGTCTTCTGGCTGGGAGGCTCCCTGGCCCCCCTGTCACAATGGCTAGAGTGGGCATATCTCTGGAAGCAAGGAGCTACAGGGCCTGCCCCACTGATGCCTGCGGGATCTCAGCCAGGGCCTTGCAGGCATCGTCAAAGTTTCCACCAGGGCCCCTTGAGTCTTCTGCACCCAGCCAAGGGGCACCTCCCCTCTTCCCCAGCCCTGGCACGTGGCATGGCTTATCCCAGGGCGGGCCCTCCAAGGAGCCAAGTTCTACAGCAGGGCCAGCCCAGCATCCGGGAAGAGGGCAGATGGTGAGAAGGGAGGCGGCCGAGGCGAGCGACGCTTTGGTGGGAAGTCTCCAGGGTTTCGGGCCCGAGACCACCGATGGGGTTTCAGAAGTTCTTGGTGTCCGTGAGGCTGCTGCACCTCCTGGCCCTTTGCCCTTGCACGTGTGTTTCCATCTGCTGGGAAGCCCTTCTCTTCTCTTCCCTCCAGGTCTTAATTCCACCCGACTTCCACAGCAAGAGCCAAGAAGTCTGTGCATTGGTGGAGGCACCCATGTGGGTGCTTTGTGTCCTGTTTATGCAGGATCTGGCCCGGAGTCCCCGGGGGCCTGGCTGGAGTCCCATGGCATGGGTGGGGAGGGGTGTTGAATTGCCCTGGCCAGTTAGGGTGGGGTTTTCTTGAGGACAAGCACTCTGCACCCGTCAGCTCTGTCTGCCCATCTCCTAGCTCTGTCCCTGGCAAGAGAGCGGGCACTGGCAACTGCAGGCCTGGTGAGCAGCCCTTTCAGGAGTGACCCTGGTCTCTGTAAGTCAGGGTTGCGTCTAGGCTGAGAGGCTGCCTTTGGTGGGCGCTGAGGTGGGAAGTTTTCACCTGGCTGAGGCCATAGGGAAGCTGACTCGGGGGCCGTGCTGGACCGGGTGGTGTCCGTGTATAGCCTGGGCCGTGGACAGCAGAGCTCTGGATGGTTCAGACACAGTGCTCACGCTCCTCTGCACAGACTCCTGGGGCTTGGAGCTGCGCTTCTTGGATTCCTTCAGGCTGGGTCCAGAGCTGACTGATTCTCAGCGGGTGGTCTCCCCAGCTCCCCCAGAAGAGGCACAGCTGAGGAGGGGTCTCCCATGCCCAGATGAGTCCCTGGGCTCGGAAAGCTGCTTCCCAGTTGGCCTGTAAGGCCCTGGAGATGGTGGAATCTGTTTGCCTTCTGGATGGGTAGGTGGAGAGACAGGGGACCGGGGCAGGAGAGGAAGGACTTGCCTGCTCTTAGACACGACTCAGCAGCCACGCAGAGACAAGAGCCCGGTCTCTGGTTCCCCAGCCTGGGTCTCTCCCCTCCGCATCAGCTGCATGTCTCAGGGAATCTGTTCCGTCCTGGGGCTCCCTCGTGTTTGGACTCCCAGTGATACTTCCTCTCCAGACCCCTGGGTTTGCTGACTAGGTCCCTGCTGTTCTCTGGAAATGATGATGAGTGTGGTAGAGACGGCTCAGGAGATGGAGGCATCTTTCAGCCCTACTCACTGGACGAGCCCAGGCAAGTCAGCCTCTCTCTGGCTCAGTTTCCCCTTTGCAGCAACCAGGAACTGGACCAGGTATTGCCGTGCCCCTGTCAGCCGTCTGATTTCTCTGATCCTCTTCCACTTCCTGGGTTCCAAGAGTCAGAGTCAAGGCCAGGGTCTGGCTCTGCAGGGGAGCAGCCCCCAACCTGCAGCTCGGGCGCTCCGGGTAGAAGCTTTCTCATGCAACCCGCAGCCCAGGCCCTGGGCTGGGAGATTTGTTGTTGTTTATGGAGCCAGGCCGTTTCCAAGATGTCATTGCTCAGGGAAAAACCATCATTCCTCCCAGGGATAAACAAGGCTGCTTATGGCTCAGCCCCCTAAGCCCGGAGAGGCTGGAGCCACTCACAGCAGGCCAGCTGGGCTCAGCCCCAGGGAGCCGCCGCCTTTCCCTGCACAACCAGCTGCACCCAGACATTCAGGAGTGGGGTTGGGGAAGGGCTTGGTGGAAGGGTGCTGAGGCCATGAGCCACTTGAGAGATCAGAGCTTCCAGACACAAAGCAGAGGAGAGAGGGTCCTAGGATATCCCCTTCCACTGGCAGAGGGCCTAGGTCATCCCGGCAGATGTGTGGATAGCTGCCCGGGGTGCCCTCTGCTCCAGATGGCTCAGGGCTTCTCCCCTCTTCCCGCCTGCCATGGGCTAGCCTGCCTGCACCTGGCACTGTGGCCCAGGCTGCTGCCAGGGAACTGCCAGCGACCCCCTCCTAAGAAAGGTGGGGTGTACAGGAAGTTATTTGGAACTGGGCATGCTTTTCACCCTATAGCCAGGGCTCGCTGTGGCATCCTGTCATCTCTTGGTGGGGATGGTCTCAGGCTAATAGCTGAGCCTGAGACACAGGGGACAAGCTCACAGATGGTGAGGACACACGGGCAGAGGCAGAGAAGGGGCCTGATAGAGCCACTCCTTAAATGGCAGTGAAAATCTTGAGAGAGGCTGGGGGCAGTCAGGAGAAGAGCCATGCAGTGGAAGGTGGCCTGGCTGTGACCCCTCAAGTCAAGGGCCAGAGCTGATGTCCAGCGAGGACACAAACCATCACTGCTCAGGCCTCGATGAGTGGAGTTTCCAGCTGACCCAAGTGGCAGCTCTGTCCCGTCCTCACCAGCTCCTTCCCTCCCTGCCTTCCATACGAGCTAAGCATGTGCTTTGTGCCATGCACTTACCCAGTACCAGTCTCTCAAGCCCTGATCTTCAGTGTCCGGGGTGGGCCGGTAATAGACAGAAACCACACAACTTCGATGGGGAGACACTGCGTGGCCTGGGAACCCCCAGCAAGCATCCAGAGCAGCCTGGGTGCCTCAGCAAAGCTTCCTGCAGAAGTGGGGCTGAACTGGTTGTGTAGACACTCCCCATTGAAGAAGTCTCTGGTTTATGTATAAATCTGAGGTGCAGACATGTCTACCTGTCTGGACATAGAAACTGCTTCTGTGTGTCCAGGAGCCACCTGTTCCTCCTTGTCTGGGGAGGCCATCTGAGGCCTCTTAGTCAAGACCCCAAGCTTACCTGCCTCTGGTTCCTCAGGCAGTGACCCAGCTTCCTCCGCTCACGTGAGATGATACACGCAAAGCAGAGACGCTGCATGTGTATTGGCTCCAGGTCACGTGAGCAGTGGGCGTGCCTAGACCAGTACCTTGCCTTGTGTGGTGTGGTAACATCGAGTTGAGGGGGATGCTCGGCTCAAGGTCCAACACAGAGAAGGCAGTCAGCAAATGGGAGGCATCTCTTGCTTCTCACAGGCTGTGAAAGATTGTACAAGACAAGGAACTCACAGAAGGAGCCACTGCCTCAGCCCAGGGTACCCAGGAGGAGACACTGGGGTGAGCATTTTGTTTGTTTTTCAAGTAAACTTCCAAATAGAAGTGTAGCACACTCACAGGAATGTGAGGGACAGTACGGTGATGCATTTTCACCAAGTACACACACTTGTGTAGCTCCTGTCTGGGTCAAGAGAGAGAACATTCCAATCCAAGTGCCTGGTTTCAAGTCCTAGCTCTGCTTCCAATTCCAGCTTCCTGCTAATGCACACTCTGGGAGACAGCAGTGGTAGCTCAAGTACTTGGGTCCCTGCCACCCACATGGGAGACCTGGATTGAGTTCTGGGCTCCTGACATAGGCCTGACCTGGCCCTGCCTGTTGTGGACATTTGAAGGGTAGACAAGCAGATGGAAGATCTCTATTTCTGTCTCTCTACCTTTCAAAATGAAAATAAATAAAAAATTTAAAAAAGAAATAGAACTTTACTATACCCAAGAAGCCTCCCTTGCACTCCTTTGACTTGCTACTGCCTCAGAGTTAACCCCTATCCTAGTTCTGTCATTGATTAGTATTGACTGTCTTTGAACTTCTTATAAAACATTGAGTATGGGTTCTTTATAAAAAAAAAGGTTTACTTATTTATTTGAAAGACAGAGTGAAAAAAAGGTGAGAATGAGAGAGAGAAATTTTCCATCTTCTGGTTCATTCCCCAAATGCCTTCAACAGCCAGGGCTGGCCCAGACTGAAGTCAGGAGCCAGGAACTCTGTGCAGACCTCCCACGTGGGTGACAGATCCCAAGTGCTGGAACAATCATCTGCTGCCTCCCAGATGCACCAGCAGGAAGCCGAATCAGAAACAGAGGCAAGACTCAATTGTAGGCATTCTGATGGGAGGCATCCCAAGCTTCGGCTTAACCCACAGCACTAAAGTGCCCGCCCCTGAGTATGCGTTTTATTCTGCTGACTTCTTGTGATGAGTGATTTGATGTGAGATTCATCAGTGTGATTGCTTCCAGTTTTGTTTTGTTCATTCTCACCACTGTGTGGTATTTCGTTGTGTGACTATACCACAGTTTGTCCGTTCTACGTTGGTTTCCAGTTCACGGCTGTAATGAGCAGTGCTGCTGCGAATATTCTTGCCCATGTCTTGATTTCCTGTATGTGCTTTCTGTTGGGTAAATACCCAAGGTTTGCAACTGCTGAGTCATACGGTTGTGTATAATTAGCCTTAGTAGACACCATCATATAATTTTCCAAAGTGTAACACCACTGCCGCCTCTTTGGAGTCTTGCACCAGAGTGCCAGTTGCTCTGTGTCCTTACCAACATGAATGGCATTAGATATCGTGATATCTAATTGTGGTTTCAAGCTGCATTTCCTTGATGACTAATGAGGTGAGCACCTTTTCGCATGTTGAATGGCCCTTGAACAATCGCTTTTGTAAAGTGCCTGTTTGAGTCTTTTCCTTATTCTTCTGAATAATCTTTTTCTGATTGATTTGTAGGCGTTTAAAAATATTCTGGACATGTGTTCCTTGTTGGATAAACACATTGCAAATATCTTTGCTCCCTCCGGGCTTGCCGTTTCACTCTTTCCAGGGAATATTTGAAGAGCAAAAGGTCTTAATTTTCAAGCAGTCCAATCTGCTAATCTTTTGCTTTTAGGGAGAGTGCTTGTTGAGTCTTGTTCCTTTGCTTGCATTAAGGCTATGGATATATTCTCTTGTGTTATCTTCTAGAAATGTTATTGTTTTGTGTTTCATATTTAGATCTAAAGTTCACTTGAAATCGACTTTTATGCATGGTGTGATGTAGAGGCCAAGACTCATTTCCTCTGGGTGGATGGCCAGTTGATTAAAAAGACCATCCTTTGTCACTGTAGGTTAGTGTCACCTTTGTCCAAAGTCAAGGGGAGTGCACGGCCAGGTGAGCTGGAGTTCTGAGGACTGAGGAGCGTGGTTCTCCAGGGAAGTGGGGGGAAGGGGAGGGTGCTCCAGGAAGGTAGTACAGGGTGAGCATAGGTGTAGGGGTGCCTAGGAGGTGAGTGTATTTGGAGAACTGTAAATAGATCACACTGGCTGGGTGGCAAAGAGGAGACACCGCAATAAAATGTCGTCAAGAAGGACCAAACATACAGGGCAAGGGGCTGGGACTGCCCCCGAGGGACTGGGTGGGGGGATTTTGAGCAGAAGAGGAATATGGTCAGTGAGACCGAGAGGGTGTGAGGAAGTCCCATGACAGCGCGACGGCAGGAGGGTGAGCTGGAGCAGACCCGGCCAAACCCAGCCCCACCACGACCTCAGCAGAGCAGGGGTGTCTGCCCAGGGAGGCCGTGCAGGCAGGAGTGTGCCCGGAGCCTCAGAAGCAATGGGCTTCCCTCGCACCACTTCAGCGTCTCAAAGTGGTCCACATCTCTGAGCTGTTGCTGGGAGGGAGGCCTTGATTTGGGGGTTGGTCCCTGGTGATGGCCCCCACCCCCCACCATGCAAGAGAGTCAAACTGTGGAGAGGAAGGCGAGGAGCAGAGGGCCCAGCCTCCACCTGTCCTACAGCAGCCCTAGGAGGCCACACTGACTCGATCACATGATGAGGAAGTGGGAGTCAACCCTGGGCCTGCCCAGTGCCAAACGCTGGCTTTGTGACCACAGCATGGTTGCGCCCTTCCCTGGGGTCTTCCCGGCGTGGCAGAGCGTTCTGTGTGATCAGCTCTGTGGAACATCATGGAGAAGCCCTATGCTCTGCTTCTCCCCACCAGGGACCACTTCCAGGTGGGGAGAGTTTGGGAGGGCCGCCAGGTAGCTGGAATTCTGTGTCCTTCCCGAACCCCGGGTGAGTCTGATTCCTGCTACCTGGTCTCCAGTGGAGTAAGAGAGAGGTCCCTGCCCCTGGTCTTGCTCGCTTCTGCCTAGCAGTCTCCAATGTATAGCACAGTGCTTGCCCCAGGTGGATGCTCAGGTGCTTTGAAAGGAGGGAGGGAGAAAGGAAGTGAGGCAGGGGGCAGAAAAGGAGACCCCAGGCTAGTGGGGAGAGCATGATGTTGGAGTCCGGCCCGGCCACGGTTTCAGTTCCAGCTCCTCCACTCCTGGTGTGCGAGTGCGTGCACCATCTCATTTCCCTAATATCTCTGCTTCCTGCCCAGCCCTGGGAGCGCTGGTTGGATGCTCTCCTGATGCCCCAGCTGGAGGGTTGTCTGCTGCCCTGCCAGCCCTGGCCTGCCCCCCACATAGAGTTTCCTCTACTTGTTTGCTTCTCAATCTTGAACAACTTACTTAACCTCTGGGCCCCAATTTCCTTATTTGCAAAATGAAACCAATAATACTAACCTCCTGAGTTTGTTAGAAGTGAGAGCATATACAGTGGAACTTCAAAGAGTTAAAAGTTTATTTTGTTGCCCCAAATCTTTGAAACCCGTTCCATCCCCGCCCCCCACAATGTGCATATCCCGGAGCTTTTTGCACATCCTCTTGTGTCAAGCCTGGTGTATAGCAGGTGCACAGTCAGTGACCTCACTCCCTCTCCCGATCCTTGTCATTCTGCCTCTGCCTTCCCTCGCCCCACCTTCCCTATCTCTACAGCACTAAGTAATCATAGCTTTCAGGGTAAAGTCCACATTCCTTAACATAGCCACACTCCTGCCCACAGAGCTACCTGTCCTTGTTCCAGTGTCCCTGCAGCCTGGGGTATCCTGTCCCTTTGCCTCCCATGCCTCCCTCCCCCATAAAAGCCTCTTTCTTGCTGCCTCTGTGCTTCCATAGCCCCCCGGGTGGCAGCAGAGTGGGATTGGAGATCGGTATGGCCCTGGCCCTGGACAGCTGTTGCTGTCGCCCTGGTGCCTTCTGGGCAGGGAATGTGTCCTGCCGCTGTTTGGCTCTAGTGCCTGGCACAGGCCCTGGCCCATGGCTAGGGCCCTGTGGACATTTGCTGAGTAACTCTGCGGACAAATAGGGGTTCAGTAATCCTGATGAGCCAAGCAGGGCCTGCGCAAGGCCCCAAGAGCAGGGCAGGCCAGAGCTGCAGGGAGGCAGAGAGCCCTCCAGATGGGGCATTGAGGGAGCATCTCAGTGGGGCTCGCAGGGATGGGCAGGAAGGGGATTGAGGAAGCAGAGATATTAGGAAAATGAGGCAGCGTGTGCCTGGGGCAGGCAGAGGACGAGGGGGCCAGCTGAAAAGGAGAGTGTGGGTGGAGCCCACAGGTGAACTGGTGCCTGAGCAGACAGGAGAGGCCAAGCAGCCTGGAGCTGTCCTGATGAGGCATCGCTTAGCGAAAGTACAGGAAGAGTCTGCGGAAACCACAGCTGTGCACTGTGCACTTAGTGCCTTTCAGAGAAGAGAAATAGAAGCAGAGAAGGGGCTGTGGGCTGGGGGCATAGACCACGAGGTTGCTCCCTCGCCCCTCCACACCACCACTAAAGCCATGTTGTCAGAGGCATTGAAAGGAGAAGGGGCACACATGACACATCCCAGGCCCTGGGAGCTGCCGCCCCTGCCCAGTGACGTGGGATCTCCAGCAGGCTCCCGGGGCGTGTCCTGGCCTGGTCAGGTAGCATGGATGAGAAGAGGGAAGGTTTCTAAGAGGGGCCCCCTGTCACCTCACTTAGGAGTCCCCTTCCCCGAGTATTGGCCTTTCCCCGAGAGTCTGACCTGGGCCGAGGGATTTCAGTGGGCCTCAGTATTGCTCTCAGCAGAAGGCATGCTCCCAGCTGCCTTCCAGCCCCCTGCCAAGGCCCAGACAGACCCACAAGCTACGGGGGTCTTTAGAGACAAAGTCTCAGTCTGTGACCACTTCCCTTCCTCCTCCCTCTGTCTCCTGCAACTGGGCTTCTGTGTATCGGCAGCATGCATGGGTAGGTGCCTGCGGCACCCCTGCCAGCTCTCCATCCTGCGCCGAGATCATGCGTCTTGTTCATGAGTTCCTGTTACAAAGGACGCAGGGTGTGTGCAGGGAGCTGGCCCCGGCTGGGTCCTGGGCGGGATTCTAGTCTTGATTCTGTTGCGTGACCTCGGGTGTGTCCCCTGCCTCCCCTGGACCTCAGTTACCTTGTCTGTTATCTGAGCTGCTCCCCAGAATTGTCTGGGAAGTCAGATAAACATACAAGGGGCTGTGCCTTACTCTGAGGGACTCTGGTCTGGTAGGTCTAGAATTGAGCCCAAATATGGGTGATCTAAGGTGGAGCTCTCTTGAGAACCAGTAGTCTAGAGATGCATTTTTCAAAGTTTAATATGCAAAGGAACTATTCGATTTCTTGTTGGATTGCAGCTTGTGATCAGGCAGGTGTAGAGTGAGAGTCTGTGTTTCGTCCAACTCCCTGCAAAGGCCGCACTGCCGGTTCGTAGGTCACACTTGGAGAAGAGAAAGTCTACGTGGTCTTGTGAAGTTCGCCAAATTGCTCACTCATTCATTCACTGTTCATCAAACACTCAAGGAGGGGAGTGGTCAGACTGGAGGCTAGAGGGAGGGACGGAGCCCAGGGTCTCCCAGGACTACAGGATTTAGAGTTGATCCGAGAGCCAGGTGTATCCAGGCCTTAAGCAAGGGAGTGACAAGTTCAGGTTTGCAGTTGGAAGCTTCCCCTGGCACAGCACAGAGAGCCACCGGCGAGGACTGGGCCAGCCCAGGGGGTCCGTGTCATGTGGATAGGGGATGAGGGAGACCTGCAGGGCAGTGGTGGTATGGGCTTGGAGGGAATGATTAACCGGCTTCAGTCTTTAGGGGAGTTCTGGGAACTGAGCAGAAAGGACAGAGCGTTCCCACGTATCCTGTGCCCCCCACAGTGGGAAGATGCCTGTGTTTTCACAGTGGGCGATGGATGAGGAGCTGGTGATTGGCCAGGGGCTTTGGTGGTCGAAGGGAAGGAAGAGAGAAGAGTATCCCAGCGCCTGACTCGGTGACTCTGGTGGTGTCACTGATACAGACCCCAAGAGAAGGAAGGGGAGGGTGCTGATGGGACTTCTAGGGGGTCTCCACTTGCGTGTTCTCCGTTCCACCAGCGTAGGAAGCCCCTTCGTGGCACAGGACCCTTGCCTGTGCTGCTTCCTGCCCCGCTGGGCCCCCTTGCCCAGTGAGCAAATTTCATTGCGTCATTCTGCAGGGCGGCCCTTCCCAACACACATGCCCCTTTCTCTTTCACAGCGTCTTGGAGTTTCCTTCATGGTAGAGGTTGTGGTTTGTGTGGATCCCCTGGCTTACGTGGGCGGCGACTTGGTTCAAGTTTGTCCGACCCCTCCACGCTGTAGGCTCCATGTGGACAGGGATTGTGTCTTTCCTAGGAAGCCTAAGATGGTGTTTGGGGGCATAGCCGTTCTGTGGAGATTTGCTGACTGCTTGTCCGCAGGATCCGGCCTTGGCACACGGCCCTGGGCTGGCCGGCGGTGTGGACTCGAGGTGTGCGCAACCAGGTGGCGCACAGGGTGACTGTAGTCTGGAGTGGATGGGTGCATGCAGGGCTGAGATGGGAGGTGCCTGGAGCAGGTCCTTCATGACAGGCAGGGGAGCCCATAACAGAGGGAAGGGGTCAGCAGATGGGTTGGAGGAGTCCAGGGAGGGAGATGTCAAGGCCAAGGTGTAGCGGAGTGGCCATGGCTACTGTTTACTGAGTGTTTACAGGCTCTAGCCCCGTGCTGAGCTCCGGATGTGCGCCAGCTCATTTATTCATTCCTCTAACAGCCCCGTGAGGGGGGCTCGTTCATCCCATGATATAGCTAATGATATTAGGTACAGGCGGGTTAAGCCCAGGTCCCTCCAGCCAGTAAGTGTGAAATGGAGGTGGCGTCAGAGCCCTCGCGCCCTCGGTGCCGCCCCCACCTTCCCAGACTGCCCGGAAGGAGACCAGCCTGGAGGGCCCCTGAGCCGGAGGCGGAGGCAGCCAGAGCTGGAGGAGCTCAACTGGGACTGGGCCAGGCAGCCTGAGCATCTGGGCTTCCTGGAAGTCAGCATGGAGCCGGGGCCCAGGAGCTGGTGACCTGGCGTGCACCACGCTGGAAGGAGCAGCCCCTGGCAAAAGTGGGCAGGCATTCTGAGCGCCTTGCCCTTTGCCAAGTGGCATTCTCCCCCGCAGAGCACTGGCCTGCCCTGCTTAGCTGCCCGAGCAGGAGGCGTCCTCACCTGCTTCTTGGTGGAGGGATCCACGCACCGGTGACCACAAGCGAGCAGACGCTGTGGGAGCCCCTCCCCTCCCCCCCAGGTTTCCTGGCTTTCCGTGCCCTGCTCTTTCTGCAACATCCCCACTGCCTACGGGCTGCCCTGAGACCTGCACACCCTGGTTGACTCCTGCCCTGCCACCCCCACCAGAGCAGGAAGTGGTTTTGGAGGGCAGATGCTGAGGCCAGCATCTGCGGTGGAGCTGATGAATCATCTGAGAGCTACAGGTGGCCTCAGGGGTCAGCAGTTGCTGCTGTGTGACACTGGGCAAGTCACTTCTAGCACCCGTGGCCACCTCCAGACCTGGGCTCTAGGGGCTGGGCTGCTGGAGGCTTGAGCTCTGGCCGTCAGCGCGGCCACCCTTCCCCAGCCTGTGCGGAGCTCTGGATTGGATTTGGGAGAGGATTTGATTAGATCCTAAATAGTGGCTCCATTTAGAGGGCCTGCTTCATTTCCTGTGTGCTTCCAGCAGGCGAGACCCGGGCAGCATTAACCCTGGTCCCGCCGAGTCAAAGAAGCGACAGACGAAGGAAATGCAGACCCTTAGGAGGGTGGCGGGGTGGCATCCAGTGGCGCTCTGGGCCCAAGGTCCTGGGGGAGCAGGCTGGTCTCTCTGGGGTGCCCTGGCTGAATTCTTGCGCCCCCAGCCTGTGGCAACAGCAGCCTAACTGGGTGGCCCTGCCGCCTGCACTTCCTGTATTGGAGCCCTCAGCACCTCCTGCAGACCAGCCGTCTAACCTTTGCTCTGCTTAACGGAGGACACAGATGGTGTGTGACAGTCCCCGCTGTCCCCAGTACCTACCTCAGTGCCTGGGAAAGAAAGAAAGAGTGAACGTGTGAGCACACACAGGGCCCCCTCCTGACCCCTGCCACAGTGCCCACTTGTACCCCCGCAGCAGGTTTGCCACAGCACAGCTCTGCCTGTGCCATTCCTGTTGACAGGGCACTCCACGCCTGCCATTCGTTCGGCTTCCTCACCCTCATCTTCCTCTCCTCTCCTGCCTTAACTCTCCCCTGCACTCAGCACCCGGCCCTGCTGTCCCCGAGCGCGGGCCTCACCACGTCTACACAGCGGCTGCTGCTCACACAGCCCTGCCCGGGAGCCCAGGAAAGAGCTGTGCTCTGGCCCTCATGGCAAGGGCTGTGGGGGTGCTGAGCAGTGCTCGCAGCCTGCTGCCCGTTGCTACAATCCCCTGCACTTGTGGGTCAAGGGCCCAGGGGACAGGAGGTACAAGTCTGAATCCTGCATCGGCCTCTGATGTCTTAGGGAATTCCTTTACCCACGGAGGGCTTTTTCCCCATTTCTAGTAAGATGTGACACCTACCGGCCACCATGGTGCCACGTGCTTTTCCGGGGCCAGTGCTGTGAGGAGACGGAAGACGGTCCAGTGTGTTAGCCCTGGGCTCTGCTCCAGATGAGGAGACAGAGGGTCTAAGAGGTTCAGAGGCTCAGCCAGAGTTGCACAGCTGGAAGGAGGCCTCACTGGGGTCAAACTCCTGAACCTGGACCAGCTGGGCACCTGGAGAGCCCTTGGGGCCAGGTCTGTGGGGGTGGGGGCACCCCTGCTGAGCAGCACTTCCTCTCCTGGCTGTGTTTGGTTTGGCCTCTTCTGGGGCAGGGCTGGCAGAGGCGGGTTGACTTGCCTTTCTGGTTTTGGGGCTGTACTACGCTTTCCCCAGGGGTGGGAAGGCTGGGGGAATGCGGCCTGCTCCCCGAGCTGCTCCGAGCTCCGTCCCAGGCCTCCAGGGCACCCGGCTGCCTGCGGCTTCCTTCTGCCCTTCCAGAAGCAGGTGGGCCTGCCTGTCGGGCGCTGGCTGCTGGGCCCTTGGAGTTTCCTGAAGGAGGGTGCTTTCCAGGGGGCTGTGGGTGATGGGCAGCGGGCAGGGCAGAAGCAGTTCGGGAAGGTTCCAGCCCCTCACTGGGCAGGTCACTAAGTCACCGTCTGGGTACGCTGTCAGTCCTGTCTGTGCAGTGCAGGTGGAGGGTCTCTCCCCACCCAAGAGCAGCCCAAGGGGGCTGAGGCCCAGCCCTTCCTTTTCAGATGAGGATTGTGCACGGGGGGGGGGGGGGGCACTGCTTCACAGTTGCTGGCTTTGACCCTGGCATTTGGCAGAGCTTGCTTCGAGGACAGTGTGGGCAAGATGCGTCACCATTTGAGGTCTTTGACTTCAGAATTTCCCTCTAGATCCATTTTAGCATCACCTTGACTGTCGCCACACCATCTCCCTTCTTTGTATTGTCTACTGTAGGAGGTCACTTGGCTGCATTGGTGGTCGCAGATCCGAGATGGAGACCTTGAGGCGCAGAGGGTTATGCCTGGCCCTGCCTGGCCCCTGCCTGGCCCCTGCCCGCTCTGAGCCGCAGCCTCGCTATCCGTGCAGTGGGGGTCGGGAGTTGCTGATGTTTCAGGGTCTGGGACTGTGGGGTGATCACCCCCGAGCTGCAGGCAGGAGTCCCAGAGCAGAAAGGCCGCAGGGTCAGGGGGCCCCTGTCTTGGGCCTGGAACCGGAGCCTAGCATGTGCCCCCACTGAGCCTACCAGAGCACCCGAGAGCTGTCTGAGGTGTGATGCATCCTGCACTTGCCCTGGCCAGGCCCCACTTTCACTTTCATGCTCCCAGACAGCAGCTCCTACCCACGCTGTGCTTTCACACCCGCCCTGCCAGGGCAACCCCGGATGTGTGTGCGGAGCCCTGCAGCTGCCGTGAGCCGCCCGGCTGGGTTGCCTACTCCTGGCTTCAGACTCCCCAGGGCCTCAAGGACGTCTCGGCTCCATGCGTGGGCTTTTTGGTCTTGAGAGGATTGTGCCACAGTGGAGAAGTCCCTGCTCTTGGGGCTCAGTGTTCTCATCCATGAAATGGACATGAAGAGTCCCCATGGCAGGAACTCTTAACCCGTGTTCTGCATGTACTTACAGTGTGTGTGTGCACACATGTGCACGGATGTGTGCACCACCTCCTATCACAGCGATTCTTAGGAACACGTATGATTTTTTGCCGTCATTAGTTCCAGGCAGCTGCGTTGTTCTGAAGGACGAAAGCTGGGCTCTGAGTAGTTCTAGCCCCACTGCTCCAGGTCCTGGAGCGTGACGAGGGCCTGCCCCCGGCCTGAGGCTGCCTCCCCACGGGGCTGTCTCTGGTGGTGCTTGCTTGTTAGACAGCTTCTCAGAGCGGCAGCAAGGGAACACGGTTTCCCTCCACAAATGACATTTACGGCTGGGACGCAGCAAGCCGCCAGGGCTCCGAGGGCTGTGGGAGGCAAGAGATGCTTTGCTTTCTTGCGGAGTCCCTGAGGTTCCCACAAACAGTTCAGAAATCTCTGGGCGGATGATCTCACAGCGAGGTTCCATGTGTCTGCGATGTCTGCTTAGTCCAGGTGTATAAGACTTGGAAGTTCTGGTTTCATTCCAGCTTACCAGTTTCAAAAAAAAGATAGTTGACATTTAGAGCGAATTCTTGTTTGAATGACTCACTGGGACTTTTTTTAAACTTTGGTTTGGTTGACGCGCCCCTTCGGCCAGGCTCGAGACTCTGCCAGTCTGCCACTCCGAGACTGCCCCGCCTGGGGGCTTGGTTTGCTTCTGGTCCCCGAATGTAGACTTCCTGCTTTCTCTCTTACTCACAGAGTCAGCATCGCCCGTGTCTCCTTTTCTGAAAAAGTGAGACAGTGATGTCTCCCTTTCAGGGCCTTTGGGAAGATCGCGTGAGAGCCAGGCCTGGTACCTGGCACACAGTAGGGGCAGGCCATCTGGCAGGTACTATGCCCTCTCCTCTCCTAGGTGGCCAGCCATGTTGTTGATGGAGCAGAAGCCTTGGGCAAGGAGATGAGGGTAGAACCCTCGCAGAGCTGAGCCACGGGGGTTTTCAGTTTTCCATCGGGCACAGGCTTCTATCCGTGGGGGCTGCAGGATCCTGGCCCCTGCCAGATTCCTGTCCCCTTCCGTGACGTCATCATTCTGTGCACGTGGGGCCAGCATCGCGTGGCCTCCTCTTCTGAGCCTTCCTTGTTTGCTTTCTGTTTCCCAGATGTTTGAGACCGAGGCAGATGAGAAGAGGGAGATGCCCTCAGCTGAAGGGAAGGGGCCGGCTGCCGAGGCCCCCCCACCCAGCAAGGACCCCTCTTCTGGCCAGGAGCCTCCTCCAGAGCCAGAGCCACCCCTCAGCCAGGACCCGCCCAGCAGAGATGCACCCACCTGCACGGAACCCACTCCGGAGCAAGAAGGCCCACTGAGCAAGAATGCCACGCCATGCCAGGAACCGCCTCCGGCCCAGGACCCCCCACCCTGCGGTGACCTATCTGCTGGCCAAGAGCCCCCTCCCAGCCAGGATGCTCCACTCAGCAAAGACATCCCTGCCATCAGAGACCCCCCGTCCTGTCAAGGCCTGCCTCCCAGCCCTCCTCTGCTGGCTGAGACCACGGGCACAGGGGACCCCCCAGCGGCCCCCGGGGCCCCGCCTGCCGTCTCCAGGCCTGCCTTTGTGATCCCCGAGGTCCGGCTGGATAGCGCCTATAGCCACAGGGCAGGTGCCGAGAGGGGCAGCTCAGGAGAGGAGGAGGAGGATGCAGAAGAGGCAGAGGAGGGCGAGGAAGGGGAGGAAGACGAGGAGGAGGACACGAGCGATGACAACTACACGGAGCGCAGTGAGGCCAAGCGCAGCAGCATGATCGAGACAGGCCCGGGGGCCGAGGGCGGCCTCTCGCTGCGGGTGCAGAACTCACTGCGGCGCCGGACGCACAGCGAGGGCAGCCTGCTGCAGGAGGCCCGCGGGCCCTGCTTCTCCTCGGACACCACCTTGCACTGCTCGGACGGTGAAGGCGCCGCGTCCTCCTGGGCCATCCCTTCACCCCGCACCCTCAAGAAGGAGCTGGGCCGCAATGGGGGCTCCATGCACCATCTGTCCCTCTTCTTCACGGGGCACAGGAAGGTAAGGAGACCAGTGTGGAGGGAGGGTGGCTGGGTGGCTACATGAGAGGGAGGCGGAGGGACCCAGGGCTGCAGGCTCTGAGCAGGCACCCTGTGTCATCCCTGCTCTCTGTGAGCCTCCCAATGACTCTTCTACCCACTGGATGGAGGGAAAAACTGAGGCCCAGAGGGACCAAGGAGGCAGAGCCTGGACTGAAACCCATGATTTTAGGATTCCGGATGGTGTGTTCTTACGCCTCCATCCCACTGCTGGTCCTCACGGAACATAGTGCAGCTGTGACCTGGCTCAGGGCACTGCATACTTGGGTTTAAAAGATCTGATAGTGTAGGTGAGGAAATAAAAAGTTATGGTTTATCTCTGCTCCAGGCCTTGCCAGACCAGAACTCCATTACCCAACAACAAGGACAGTGACAGTCTTACTGTGTATCATTGTTCTAAGCAGTTCACATCCACTCATTTAATTCTCACAGCAGCCCTACGCAATAGAGAGTATCTCTGTACCCATTTTATAAATAAGGAAACTGAGGCACAGGGAGGTTGTCTAACTCAGCCCCAGTTACACAGTCTATAAATGAGCCGGAACTGGAATCTGCTTCCAGGGCTAGACCTCTTAACCACCGTGCTGTGGGCCTCATGCAAATCTTTATAAATCGCTGCGTGTTGATTGCCCCCCTGCTGTGTGCCAGGCCCTGTGCTCCATGCCACAGCAGGGGCCACGGAATGTGTGAGGCTCCTCCGGGCCTGTGAGGAGCCAGCCCTCTGTGTGGTGTGCAGGCAGGGAAGGGGCTTGAGCGGGGCCTCTGTGCCTTACATGCTGTGTGGCCTTGGGCGAGTTTCTCAGTTCCTTCCCTGAAAAGTCAGGGTGCACAGCACTCGGTCCCAGGGTGGTTGAGGGTGAATGGGAGGAGGCTGGTGCCTGATGAAATTAAGGTCCTGGGAGTGTGGGTCCTACTTGTCTGGAGGTGTAGTAGCCAGTGCGAGGTGTTGTTAGGACAGCTGTGGTGAGGCCAGGGCCGAAGGTGGTTGGCGCCAGCAGGGTGCCGTGCCCATTCAGGAGAAGGGGAGCCTGGGCCCAGGGCCATCTGGGTAAGTTCCAGGAGACAGACGCCCCCAGCGTGGCCTTGCGAGTTGAGTGGGTTTACAATAGACAGGAAGAGGCAGGCGCTCGATGGCCAGAGTCAGGGACTCCCCAGGGCAGGGGTGGCAGAAGCGTGACATGTGCACTGCCACTCTCCACTGCCGACGCGGCGCCGGCCGACGCCCCCTGAGTGGGGACGTGGCTGAGAAGCCTGCCCGGCTTCCTAGCTGCCAAGCACTCAGGCAGACGGCATTCGGGAGGCCGAGCCCTCCAGAAAGGGCCTGGAACTTTGGGTGTAGGAATGGGGACAGAATCCCAAAGGAATGGCAGCACTGGGCCTCGGTGCCCGCGTCCGTAAGCCCGTGTGGCTCTCAAACACTGGAGAGCTGTGGACTCACTGCGGGAGCCGTCCCTCTGGGTTTCTGGGCCTCAGCCCTCTGAAATCAGGATTTCCAGGGGCAGTGCCGAGGCCCCGCGTTTTAAACAAGGCCCTGAGGTCGTGAAGTTTGAGTGCCACCCTCTGCGGCCATCTTTGGGCAGCTGCTACAGAAGAGTCAGGAACTCTGTCCTAGCAGGCGAGGCCTCAGGCTCACGCGGCTGGGGCCTGGCCACTCCTCTCCGGAGGGTGACTGAGGCCAAGGTCCCACCCTGCCTTGAACCTCGCGTCCCTCTCCCCAGTTCTGTTTCTCTGCTGCCACCTTTGCTCCCATACAGATATTTGTATACAGATACATTCACACACATTCACGTCTGTACTTCTACGTAGCTGCCCAGCTCCGCTGTCCTCAGCTCTGTTTCTGGGACAGATCCTTCTGCCCGGGAGCCCAGCAGGCTCGGACCAGATCGCTCCTGTCTCAGCTTCCTCCTTTGGGTGGCCGAGGTTCCCCCTGGAACTCCCACACCCCCCGCCCTGCCTCTTGGCCTGCCACTTCCTTTCTTGGGCACGAGAGACTGAGCTGGCAGGGGCCTTGGAGGTTGTCTTCGGCCCTGCGCCGGCTGCCCTCTCGTGCGGCTCCCACTTACCTGGGCCAGAGCCCTTTGCTGTTCACCTGCTACCCCCAAAATGCCAGCTTCACAAGAAACCCATCTTAAAAAAAAAACAATGGAAACCAGGCTTTTATTATTTTTAAAGCTTATTCATTTCTATTTGAAAGGCAGAGAGAGAGAAGGAGGGAGGGTGGGAGGAAGGAAGACATCTTCCGTCCACTGGTTCACTCTCCAAATGTGTGCAACAGCTGGGGCTGGGCCAGGCAAAAGCCAGGAGTCAGGAAATCTAGGCAGGTCTCCCATGGAGGTGGGGGGACCCGAGTATTTGAGTCATCACTGACGCCTCCCAGGGTGCGTTAGCAGGAAGCTAGGTCAGAAGCAGAGGTGGGACACTTAATCCCAGGCACTCTGATACATGCTGTGGGGGTCCTGAGAGGCAGCTTAACCCCTGCACCACAGTGCCTGCCCTAGGAAACCCACCTTCTTCAAGAGCCACTGATGCCCGGACTGGACAAGCACTTGGCCTAGCTGCATCCCCCACTGGCAGTGGGCGCTGGGCCAGTGTCCGTTTCCTCATTGGTGAAATGGGTGTGGTCGCAGGATCTCCCTGCGAGGGTCACTGAGCAGATTAACTACCTCGGCAGGGGGAAGGGATCTGTGGCCGTGCCTGGCACTTGGTGCTTCAGGATGATGATGAAGAAGGGCGCAGAGCGGAGGAGGAGGCGGCCCCTCTGCATGGCCTGGCCCTCCTAGGAGCCTCAGCTGGTGCTTCCTCCCCCCACTGCCAGACCACGGGGGCAGAGAGGGGAGGTCTTCAGGCCGTGGTGTCAGGCAGACCCAGGGTCAGGTCTCAGCTCTGCCGCCGCCTTCCTGGCTCTGGGAACGTGGCCCACTCGCTTCTTTAGAAAGCAGGTAGCAGTGTGCAGAAAGCTGTGTGCCAGGCACATTACAAGTTCTGCACGTGGCAGTGACCCTGTGATGCCGGGAGACCCAGGAAGCCCAGATGGGCAGGCAGATGGGCAGGCGGGGCTTTGGGCTGTTCATTGGTGCTGCTGTGTGGAGGAGCTGAGGCTGCCCGGAGCCTTGCCCCCTGCCACAGGGTGAGACCCAGTCCCACCCTCCTCCTTCCCCCGCCGCTGTCCTGTGCTCTTGGGTCCTGGGTGATTTCTGCTATGAGCAGGATGGTTGGGACCAGACAGACCTTGGAGAGGCCCTGTTGGTCCACCGGCACTCACACAGCAAGGCCCCAGGGTCTCGCAGCAGGTCATCTGCGGAGCTGGCTCCTGGTGTGGAGTTGTCCCATGGCGCCCCCTGCTGCCAGACCCCGGAGGCTCAGTAGGGCAGATCCTACTGGGGTCTACTGGGGTCCTTATCCTTCTTCCCTCCTGCAGATACTGTCACAGTGGGGAGAGGGGTGGGTGGAGGCAGCTCTGCAGTGCTAAGCTGCCCACCTGGGTGGAGTCAGGCAAGAGGACCCCCAAATACCTTCCAGCCCCAACGCCTGATGACACCTTCAATCATTCTGTTTTTAAAAAGCCCAAAGCAGAGCAACTTCCTATCTCTGAACAAATCAGTGTAGAGTTGGGATCCAGCGCTTCCGCACAGTTTCACGGGACCTGCCAGGCTGTTCCAGCCGAGAGGGCAGCCACGTGTGGCTGGTGGCCACAGAGACCACACTGGGACAGGTAGAAGCAACCAGCCGGCACCCCATCCACACAAGAGCCCGTCAGCACCGGAGGGGTCTGGAGCGGGACCCAGCATTCTGCCACTTGCCAGTCGGGAGGTCCGGGCAGGTCACCAGATGGCTCTGGGCCTTGTGCCCTTACCAGTATTTCACTGGATTGGGGGAAGTCAGAGCAAATGGCTTAGAGAATTGTGCAGGGATTAAATGAGATACATTAGCCCGTGGTGAGCGAGCGCTCAGTTAATAGTTAGAGAACCCCCCGCAGCTAGCGGCTGCCGAGTGCCTTCCCACATGTGGAGCGCGTCCCATGCATTGACTGACCTTGTCCCCATGAGCAGGGCCAGTTTAGTAGCCTGGATTTGCACTGAAAGAAATGGAGGCCCAGAGAGGGCGTGTTGCTGATGAAGGGCAATTAGCTGACAAGTGATTGAGCCGGGATCCCAACCTGGGCAGCTTAGAAGCTGCACCCTCGTCACTACTGTAATTATAGTTCTAATGACAGTCTGATAAGAGTCATCACTCTGAGAGGCAGTGAGTGTCCAGTCTCTGGGGGTGGCTGGGTGAGGCCCCAGGCCCCAGGGACTGCTGTGCAGAGGGGAGGGAGGGCTGGCTGCTTCTGGCTCCCCTCTGATTGCCTGTCAGCAGGGCGGGAGCAGCAAGTGAGAGAATGAGGAGCAGTGGAAGGAGAATCTCTGGGGAGCCCCTTTGCACGTGGGGCCCGAGCCTTGCCGCAGCTGAGCAAGCAGGGCCAGAGGCCACAGCCTCCCTGCAGATCTGGGGAGGCCCTAGGGCTGGGGGTCAGAACGCCGTGTTTCCCTCTTCTCAGTCTCTTGTCTCCCCCCTGGTGCCTGGCTGGCCCTGGCTGCCCAAGGAAGAGGCCCACTTCCAGTCCTAGCAGCTCAGCCGCTCTGTCAGGCCGCTTGGCTCAGGCCAGTGCCTGCTGAAGACGGTCTGCTCCCAGCAGTGGAAGGAAGAGCCCATTTCCCAGCAGTGCAGAGGCTGGGGCAGTGGGCAGGGCGGGAGTGGTCCCCAGGCCCATTGTGTGGGGCCCATAAAGTGCGGAAGCTGAGGTTAGAATGGGAGGAAGCCCAGCGCTTGCGGCCGCTTTCCCACGGGTGGGGGCCCAGGGCTGCTGCGCTCAGCAGACAATGAACCCCCATTACAGAGGGCACTGTGTGTGCCAGGACCGGGCCATGGGGGCCTTGACTTTGTCCTGGTGAACCTTCCAGCAGCCCCCCGAGGCGGCCATCACCAGGACTCTTCTGTGGCCACACAAATGGAGGCTGAGAGCCCTGGACACTCCTCCCAGGCCGAGGGAAGCAGGCGGGCCGTGAGCCCTAGCTCTGCAGGCACACACCGTGCGGGTGTGCGCCTCCGTGTGCACGTACACACACGTGTGTTTACAGCTCTGGTAGGGCGGCACTGTCAGGCAGAACTTCCCCCGAGCCTTTCACTGGAAACGTGCAAACCGTGCCCGTCCTCGCGTCTGCGGAGCGGCATCCTCTGCGGGAGAAACACGGCCTGTAATCCACACTTAGATTCCAGCTCTGCTGCTTAAATGCTGGACGTCCTTGGGCGAGTGACTTCATGTCTCTGACCCTCCGTTTGCATTATGGATGTACTGTGAGTAGCTGGATTCTGCGCGTGCCAGGGTCTGGCCTGTAGTATGATCTCAGTAAAAGAAGATGTCATTCTTCCATCATCCATCCATCCATCTGTCTGTTCATCCATCCTTCCATCCCTGGTGGATGTCCCACGGAGGCCAGGTGCTTCCCCTGTTGGCTGTATCTGGAGATACCCCCACCCCCACCCCCACCCAGAACTAAGAAGGGCACTTCTAGGGTTAGCCTATTTTCTTTTACAAATAAGGAAACAGGCCCTGGGTGGGGGCGTCTCCTGGGGAGTCAGAGGTGAGCTCAGCCCGGTGGCCTTCTGTCCTGTCTGGGGACACAGGGCCACGCCCGTCCTGCTCTGAGCCCTTGCCCTTCTGCCGTCTCTGAGTGTGTTCAGGTTCCTGTTCCGGGGTAGCGCTGCCGGGGCCCTGGGTCTCCCCAGAGGAGGATGCCTGAGCCCAGGCAAAGCAAGGGAGACGGCACAGCCCCCGTAGAGCTGGTGGGAGTCTGGAGTGGTCCAGAGCAGGAGGGAAGCAAGGATTGAGGAAAGACAGCTTTCTACGGGGGTGGCCGGCACAGGTCAAGGCCAGGGCTCAGCTGGGGAGGAAACAGTGGGCTGCCATGGAGTTGCAGGCCCTGGGTCAGGCAGTGATGGCTTCAGAGCTCGTCTCTGCAAATCCACTTCCCCTCCTGACCCAATCATTCATTCGTTTGACACATCTGACTCACTGAGCTCCTGGTGTGGGCCCACACCAGGCAGACAGAGGCCTTGCCCTTGGGAGTCCACAGCCCAGCAGAGGCAACAGATTTGGATCAAGCATTCTGGGTGGGGGGGGCCCTCACGAGAGGTGAAGGGGCACAGCCTTGTTTGAGGGCTCAGGGAGGGCTTCCCAGGGGAGGAGACATTTGAGTTGCTTACCTGAGGTCTAGGTCTTACCTGAAGCTGGGTCTTGGGAGCAGAGGGAGGTGGGAGAGTCACAGAGGCATCCCCATGGAGGAGCAGCGCGTGCAAAGGCCCAGGTGAAGACAGTGTGGGTTGGAAGGCAGTGGGGGAGCTCTGTGCAGTGGGGCCAGGCTGCAGAGCGAACTGGGAGACTTGTAACTCATGTCAGAATTGAACTTCATGGGGCAGGCATTTGGCCGAGCGGTTATACTCAATGCAGTTTGGGATACCTTCATTCCATATTGGAGGGCCTGGGTTCGAGTCCCGCCTCTGCTCCTGATTCCAGCTTCCTGCTTATGCACGCCTTGGGAGGCAGAAGTGATGGCTCAAGTATTTGGGTCTCTGCCACCCTGGTGGGAAACCTGGATTGGGTTCCCAGCTTTGGGGCATCTGAGGGGTAAACCAGCAGATGGAGGTCTCTCTGTCTCTGCCTGTTTCTCAAAATAAGTAAATAGATAAATAAATAAAGATCTTAAAGCCTGGCACTTTCTTCCCAGGTCCTCAGAGGGCAGACGCCGTCACACTACAGGGTTCACACATTCTCCTGGGGTACTGGGGATCCATGGAGAGCTTGAAGGCTGGAGAGGTGCTCTCAGGCCAGTGTCATGCCTCACTGTCCACACTGCTAAGCAGTCCCAGGTCTCCTTCAGTCCTCAAAATCCCAAGTGAATCACCATGATCCCTGTTTTAGAACTTAAGGAACGGAGGCAGAGACGGGTAGTGACTGTCCAGGTCACACAACAGAAGCCTGGCTGGAGCCATGCCTGCTGCCTCCGCCGCCTGCAGAGGCACCGCCCCGAGTGCTCCCCCCCTGCCCCCGGCAAGCCAGGGTCCTAGAGGAATCAGGAGAGGGTGCAGCCCATCGCACGGCAAGGGCAGGCAGGACGTTCCCACCAGTGGCTTTCCTCCCTCACCTGTTCGGTCCGGGCGGGAGCTTTGGGGACTGGGCTGGCTACAGGCGTCTTCGGGCCCCTGCACCTCTCCTGCTTGGGCGCCAGCCCAGATGCCCCGACTGCACTGTGTCTGTCTTCTCTCTGCAGATGAGTGGGGATGATGACGAGGCCTCCCGGAAGAGAAAGAGCAAAAACCTGTATGTTGGAGAAACGCGTGGCCCCTTGCTGGTGATCGGGGAGCAACCCCTAACCCTTCTTCCTCCCCACCCTAGGGCTTCTCTCTCCTTCTGGGGTACAGGTGGGGAGAAGGGGCTGTGCCCGATCCCACCCCCAGCCCCAGGCAGACACCAGGAACCTGTGGGATTGGGACTTGGCAGTAGTCCTGGGGCAGGGTCACCAGGGCCCTGAGCATGCACTCAGAGAGAGACAAGGTGCTGACTCAGGGCCCGGAAGCCACACTGCACCCCAGGCAAGTTGCCAGGTTGCCCTGGCCCCCGGCCAGCTCCTGAGCCCAGCAGTGACCTGAGGACGGGAGAGCTGACCATTCTAGGGCTCTTGAATGGTGGCTGTCTCAGGCATTGCCAGGAGGGGGCGCTGCTGGCTTGGCTACTGTACACCATCCTCCCCAACCAAGGCTCTCTGGCCCCACTCAGGCCTCCCATGCTCCGGGAGGTTTGTTAGAGAAGTCAGTGAACAAGGTGTGGGGAGTACTTCTCCCTGAGGCCCTGGATCCTGGGGAGAGGCACAAGCAGGTGGCACACAATGGCCTCCAGGAGCCCGTAGCACCCACCATGAAGCAGAGATTGGGCCTGAGGGAGGAGGACACCCTGGCTTCCCAGATATCTCCTGCAACCCTCTTCCCTGGCCTTGACCTTGGCTGGGTCCCCAGCTCCCCTGTCCTGTCCAGTGTGCTGCAGCAATTGCAGGCCTGTCGCTCTGTCGCCAGGAACAACTGCACGCACACACTAAAGTAGTTCTTTGCACCAGCGCCCTCACTCGGCTGTTGGTAGGACGAGGCAGGGTCCTGGCAGCAGAGCCTTTCTGGAAGGCACTGGCGGGGTGAGCGGAGTGGGGCCGGGGAAGGCAGGCTCCCAGGGAGCTGGAGCCGCCCTGGCCCAGACTCCACCCCCTTTCAGAGTGGGTGCTGCCTGAAGCTCATACTCCTAAAATATCATTCGAGGACCCAGTGCTGAAAATGTACCTGACATTTATTGTGTCGGGCACAGCTCTGTGTGCACATGTATCGGCTCACTTCATCTTCACCGTTATTTTTATTTCACATTTGCTGTTATGTTATCCTCATGTTAGAGCTGAGTAAACTGAGGCACAAAGAGGCTACATTACTTGCCGAGTCCCGGAGTGAGTACGCGGTAGAGCTGGGCCCTGACACCTGGCACGCCAGCTGCGTGAATGTGCACCTGTGTCTGTCCCGTGTGCATCTGGGAGGGAAGGCCTGGCTGGACAGGAGCCTCAGCCTCCTCCCGCCCCCGAGGAGTAGACAGGGCCCTGGTGATGGAGGCCCCCCGCAGACTGGAGCTCAGGGAAGCCGCTTGCCTGTCCTGGGCTTCTGCGTCTCACCTGGACACAGGTGAGCTGGAGGAGGGCCCTCGGACAAGAGCTCTGTGCCCCAGGAAACACTGCTCCCTTGCTCCGTGTCCCGCGAGGCTGAGGATTCCGATCCTCACCCACAGAGCTGCTGATCCCGGGACTCCCCAGCCTTATCTCACTGGCCTGGAACCTCCGGAGCAGGATTCCCTGACCTGTGGGCCAGGTGGGCCTCGATGACCTCGGCCCAGGCACTCTGCACCAGGCGCTGGCAACGGCCCAGTAGGTGCTGCTGCTTTCCTCCCTGTTGGCCATTCAGAGAGGGTAGGCCACCTGACGGAGGGCACACAGCCCGCAGCTGCTGGAGCTGGAGCTGGAACCCAGAGCTGTCTGGCTCCTGGGCCTGCGCTCCTAAGCCACCCACCCCCCTCCTGGTACCGCTTCCCTTATATAAGGTGTCCCTGCGGCTCCCAGTGCCGTTTGAAGCATCATTAACTTCCGAAGAACAAAAGCTACAAACTTAAGGAAATGCACTTGAAAGTTTAATTATCTAAATTCCTTTGACACTTATCGAGCCTTGTGATTCGATAATAAATTTTGCATTTAAACTTCTGGTTCCCATCAGCATTTTCCACCTTCAGAACGATGGTGACCAAAGATGAAAACTGTATTATTCAACAATGTGTTATTCGATTTATTATTCCAAAAAAATTGTTCAAAAATCATAAAACTAAATATGCGTGCAAAATGCAGTAATTCAACTTCCAAGTGACATGCTTTGCGAGTGCACAGGATTTGAGCTCGGGAAGTTAGCCGAGAGTTTGGGGACTTCTGGTGCATTCAGGGTTGGGGACGGGTGTACCCGAGCCCTCCTCCAGGAGGTGCCCTCGCTGCAGCTGGGCAGTGGAAAAGGTGGGGACCAGCGCTGAGAGTCAGAGGCATGTAACCCCTTCCTTGCCGGCAGGCAGCTCGCCCTACCCTACCCTTCGATGGTAGCGGCCTGGCTAAAAATGGTTCTTGGCTAAAAATAGCCCGTCCTGGTGGGCAGAGCCTCCCCTCCCTCCCTTCCCGGCTTTCCTCCCTGCAATTTGCTGACTTGTTTTCTCTCCCCTTCCCGTTGCCGGCTGCCATGGGAACCGGGAGGCTGGTGACAAATAACTGGGTCTGGCTGGGGGCCGAGGGCGGGCCCCGGAGGCCGGCCCGCGCAGACACATGCCCCTTTCACGGCTCCCTCTCCGCGCCCCCTCCTGGTCCCTCCCATTTCCTGGCTCCTCCTGTCGGAGTCCCAGCCCCAGCCTGTGCCTGGGCGTCCAGTCGTCCGGCCAGGCTCCCAGTGAGCGCCCGCGTGGCTGCCGCCTGCACCGCTGCTACCCGCTCAGACCGGGGGCCGGGGGGCAGGAGCCCAAGGGGTGCTCCCGGCTTGCCGTCCTGGGGCCCAAACCTGGGGGCCCTGCAGAGATGCTGCGGGGCATGTACCTCACCCGGAATGGGAACCTGCAGAGGCGGCACACGATGAAGGAGTAGGTGGCCCCTGCCCAGCCCGCGGCGGCCTCCCTGCCCCGCCGGAGTGCCGGCTCACCAAGCGCTTTCTCTGCTTTTGTCCCCAGAGCCAAGGACATGAAGACCAAGCTGGGCATCTTCAGGAGGCGGAACGAGTCCCCTGGGGCCCAGCCGGCGGGCAAGGCAGACAAAATGATGAAGTCATTCAAGTAGGTCCTGGCTGGCCCCCGGGACCCTCCGCGGGCAGCAGGGCAGGGCGGAGGGGCTAAGGGCTGTGTGTGCCTGATTCCACTCTGGGCAGCTGGAGGCGCGAGGGGGGCGGGGTACCCAGCCAGTGGCAGCGCTCCGGGAGTACGGGGCGCGGGTGGGGCTGCAGGTGGTAAGCACCCCAAGAAAGGGTGTGAGCTGCCTTCCTGTGCTCACCAGCCCGATTCAGCAGCAGCCCGGGCTCGGGCCCCTGACAAAGGGCCCCAGGCTCATGGTCTCGCCGTGTTCTGCCCCTCACCTCTCAGGCCCACCTCGGAGGAAGCCCTCAAGTGGAGCGAGTCCTTGGAGAAGCTGCTGCTTCATAAATGTGAGTAGGGCTGGCCTTTTCTCCCCGCTGGGTTCTCTCTCTCCTTTCTCGCTGTCCAGACCTATAGCATGGCCCTGGATAGGCCGCCTTCCCTCTCTCCTGCCCAGGCAGGTGTCCCTAGCCCTGGGGAGAGGCCCTGGCTTTGGCCTTGCTGCTGGCTTCTGCCAGCCACTCCCTGTCTGTGGGACTGGCCCTGCTTGCCGGAGGTCATCTGGGACCTGTGTGCCCAGACCCGTATTCCCAGAACAGCAGTAAACATCTCCAGGTACTGAGGGCCCAGGTCGGCCGCAATGTGCCCGGTGTCTCGAGGGCAGGAGCTCTGACGCTCCCAAGGTCCCCGGAGACGGGGTTGACGACCCCTGTCTTACAGGTGAGGACACTGAGGCACACGTGGGCCTCTCGTGAGGCAGTCACAAGGCTGAGAGCACAGCCCAGGGCGGGTGGGGACTTTGCGAACTGTGCAAGGGCCGGTGGGACAGGCCCTGCCTCTCATGGGGGGCCGGACTTCTCCTCCTTACAGATGGCTTAGCCGTGTTCCAGGCCTTCCTCCGCACGGAGTTTAGCGAGGAGAACCTGGAGTTCTGGCTGGCTTGTGAGGACTTCAAGAAGGTCAAGTCGCAGTCCAAGATGGCAGCCAAAGCCAAGAAGATCTTTGCTGAATACATCGCGATCCAGGCGTGCAAGGAGGTAGGGCTTTGGGCCGGCCCTTGGCCCCCAGTTGCCACTGCCCAGTGGAGCTTCAGCCAGCAGCTTAGGGCGGCGAAGAGGCAGAGGGACTCTTGGGAGCTGGGCATGCAGGCCGGGGGTGAGAGGCCCAAGCGGGGAGCAGAATCCCGGCCACACTTGGGCATGGCCAGGGGCCAGGCACGTGCTAAGCCCTCTGGGCTGGGGGCTTTCGTGTAATCCGCGTGACAACCTGTCAAGTGGGTGTTAGTACCATCTTCTCCCAGGGGCCTAGTCCTGGCTGCTCACTTGTGTTGAGCGCCTGCTGTGTGCCAGGCAGCCTGAATTTTCAGAGCTCCTGGAGGTGTGTGTGTGTGATTGCCAGCCCGCGGAGAAGGCAGCTGGGGCACAGCACATGGCAGTGGTCGGCTTCAGGTCACACAGCCCGGGCCGGCACTGTTGTGATGGGAAGCCTGGGCAGCCAGCCCCTAGTGGGGGGTCTTTTCAGGCTTTGTAAACTCTGCCACCCCCCGGCAGGGTGGCACAGAGCCAGGACTTGAGTCCTGCGGCCTGAAGGCCCCCGGTGCAGGTGACCCTGCCCACGCGGGGCAGAGGGGCTGCACCAGCCGCCAGGCCTCTGACTGCGCCCCCTCTGCCTCTGCAGGTCAACCTGGACTCGTACACGCGGGAGCACACCAAGGACAACCTGCAGAGCGTCACGCGTGGCTGCTTCGACCTGGCCCAGAAGCGTATCTTTGGGCTCATGGAAAAGGACTCGTACCCCCGCTTCCTCCGCTCCGACCTCTACCTGGACCTCATTCAGCAGAAGAAGATGAGTCCCCCGCTTTAGGAGCTGCTGGAGTGGAGCTCACCCTTCACAGCAGGCAGGCTGGGCCCCCCGCCCACCTGCCTTCCTCCCCACTGCGACGGAGGGGGCAGGCAAGCCCCCAGAGGACAGACGGACGGACACTGGGACGCGAGGCCGGGTCCAAGGAGACCCAGGCCGCTGGAAGAGTAGAAGGGCTGGGTCCCCGCTGGGTCCCCACTGTCCCGGTACGAGGGGGCCCAGGGCCCTGGCAGGGCGGGGGCCCCGGCGGAGCTAGATCTGGAGCTGCCACTCCCGGCCGCAGAGACCTCGGAGACTTCGCGTTGACCAAGTTCTTTAGAGAGCTGGCTGAAGGGGCAGGAGGCCTGGGCCTGGGCTCGGGTCCCCGCTGGGGGCTGTGGGGTTCAGCAGCACGGCCGCCCACCTTGAGTTCTATTTATTGAAACAGCAGCTGGACGCTTGGCCGTCATGCCGCGCTAGGAAGCCCTTGCCGCGCCAGTTTCCCTCATTTCCAAGTGCAATATTTTAACCAGCGCCTTGTGAAAAGCCACCTGCCAGCCGAGGGGCCGCCATTCTCCAGGTGCAGGGCGTTTGCTGGTCTCAGGCACCAGTGGTGGCAGCAGGGCCTTCTGGACCGAGGGGTCCTGGAGGGCACCGCGGGCTGACCTCACAGACACCTGGCACAGGTGGGGTGTCGCTTGGCGGCTCTGGGCAAGCATGGCACCCTCGGACCACACAGTAGCCAAGTTCTGGAACAAATAAAAGGCCTGTGTTACTTCTCCTTCTCGACCCTTCCTGTGTTCCTGGTCTTGAGCCTTCCCAGGGTGGCTGCCCGGGGTTGGGGGCCACCGAGGAGCTGTCTGTCCTCCCCGCTTCCCAGCTTGTGGTCGTGTCCAGAGCTGGACGCACCTGTAGGAGCTGCTCCCCAGCTGCTGCCTCTGCACCGGGTTCCCTGCCACACTCGCCCACCTGTTGGCACATCTTCTCCCCAAGCCCGGGGGGTAGGCGTGATCCCCATTTCACAGATGAGGAGAGTGAGGCACTGGCGGCTCGGGGGACTTCCCCAGGTCACCTGGACAGCAGGTGGTGGGGCCAGGTTCAGCACCACAGATCCTGTACACTACGAGCCACAGGACGTGTCCCAGGCTGGCCGCACCGCCGGCGGGCCCAGCGACCTGCAGCAGGTTCTTCCACTTCTCTGCCGTGCCGCAGCCGGCGTTTCTCATGGCGCTCTCAGGTGGTGCTGGGTGGTCAGTGGAGGTGGACAGGGCCAGAATCTCGGGCGTGGTGGCTGCTGGCTCAAGGAGGTCTGGACAGAGCTGCTGTTTGTGGTGGTGGTGGTGGTGGTGGTGGGGTGACAAGAAGCAGGACTTACACAGATGGCAGTGGCCCTGCGACCAGGCTGTGCCATCCGTGCCTTTGTTTTGCCAGGATAGGCAAACTTAGGAAAGGCCTGGCTCCGAGGCATATTTCAGAGAGGGACACGGCCCCCTCTCCCAGGAGTGGGCAGAAGGGGGCACAGAGCCCAGGCCGGACCCTGATGCCCACACATATAGCCTCCCAGGGCCCGGGTGGAGACCCACTCTGCAGGCTGGCTTAGAGGAGCGCATGGAGATATGTGGGAGGCCTTGGGCCCCATCCACGTGAATCTTGTTCTGTGCCTGGGTTCTGGGCCCCACTCGGCCCACTGGGCCCCTGCAGACACAGAGGACATGGGTGCTGTGCAGCCCCTTCCTCCCCCGCTCCATGCTGGCCACCCACCTGCCCCCCGCCCAGTGAAAGGGTCTCAGCTGGTGGTCTCTGGAGGCTGGCAGGGAGTTTGGGGGCTGAGCTTTCCCCAGGATTGCAGGGGGCTTGGGCACAGAGGGGGTCCTTGGTCCTGCTCCCACAGCAGATCTTGGGGCCTCCTCCCCTGGGGTTGCGGGGGTGGGGGCTGAGCTGCCTGACTGGCCCGGACAGCTGCTGTCTTCCCAGCCTCCTGCAGGTGGGGCTCCCTGCTCCTGCCACCCCTGCGGCCTGCCAGTAGCACCACCACACACAGCTCTCCTCTGGTTTGAGGCGGCCTCGCTCCCTCGAAGGGCAGCCCCTTCACCAACAGCAGCGCCAGGGGCTCGCTTACCTGTCGGAATGGGGCAGGCCTGGTTGGAGACCTGCCTTGGCCACTAGGTTGCTGTGCACCCTTAGTAAGTCACTGCCCCTCTCTGAGCCTGTGGAGGTGGGATTGGTGCTCTCAGCTTCTCCACGACGGGGCCGGAAGAATCCCTGGAGCCCATTGCAGCATGGGCCTCTGGAGGTCCATCTCGGCAGCTTCTCCCCCAGCCCGGGAGCCTGAGCTCCTCCCACAGGGGCTGGGTCTTCCTCCTGCGGACCCCAGGGGCCCGAGCCCTGTGTGGCTCTGTGAGCCAGGAGGGACTTCTTCCTCCGCCACCCCGGAGCCCGCGGGCCTCTCCGAGGTCAGAAGGACCAAGGAGCAGAGCTGTTCTCTTCATTCTCTGCGGGGCACCCGACCGGTGACAGCAGAGGGGACTGAGGCCCTGAGAGGACCGCAGTACCACGTGCTGTCCCCCTGCGAGGGGCCCAGAGGCAGAGCTGGCTCAGAAGCCAGGACTTCGCCGTCCCAGCCTGGCCTGGCCGCTCCCTGGCATCCTGGGCTTGGAGAAGCCGCTGGGCCCACGGAGAGATTCATCGTCCACTTTCTTGAGGTTCCAAGGATTCAGCCTTGAGCCAGGCGCTCCACCTTCCGGCCCCCTTGTTGCCATGGAAACCAAAGTCCAGGAGCGCAAAGTCAGGCAGATGGAATTCCCATTTCAGAAAGGCCATTGCGGCCTGGTTTCCATTACTCACACCCCGGTGCCCTTGGCCTCCGCGCGGCTCTGGCTGTGCAGAGCAGCTGGAGAGCCCACTGGAAAGGCACGGGGTCCTCCTGCCCTGGCCTCTCCTGGGCTCCCTAGAGGCCTTGGGTACATCCTCCAAACCCTGCCCTGCGCTGCTCGGGCCGGGCTCCATTCTTTCCCACGTGGGGAAGGAGCAGGCTCCCTGGTCTCCGGCTGGCAATCCCAGCTGGTTCAGGTGGGGCCTCGGCGCTGGGAGGTCCTGGTGTCCAGCTCCCACCCCCCTGCACAGATGGGAAGACTGAGGCAGAGGTGGGGCAGGCGGGGCCCAGCGTTCGGAGCCAGGCTCTTGGGTTCAGACCCTGGCTGCACATCTGCCAACCTTGCCAGGAACCACATCACCTCTGTTCACCTCGGCTTTCTCAGGTATACATTGTGCGTATTGGCACCTACCCAGGCGTGGTGATGACAGAGAGAGGCCGCATATGTGTGTGGGGGGGGGGGAGGCAAGGACAGGTCAGCGCTCGGCACGTGCATGTGCAGCTTCAACGTGAGTGGCTGTTAGCATCAGCCGACGCCCAGGCAGTGTGGATGGGGAGAGCCCTTAGCCTGAGACCCAATTCTCATCCTTCCAGGAACAGGTTCAGGGAGTAAAGTCAGCAACAGCGTGGCTGGAGCAGCTGGGGTCACTGGCAAGGAGGGCGGGGCCGGGTGAGGAGTGAGGAGGGCACAGCAGTGCCGCTCACCTGGGTGAGTGGCAGGGGCAGGGGGGCGGGCAGTGGGCACCACTGCTGCTGAACTCCTGGTGAGGGAGCCAGGTCCCTCCTGCTCTTGGCCTGTGCTGTGTGTGCCATGTGCCCACATGGCCTGGCTTGGTGTGACCCTGGCCTCCTGGTATCTCTAGCCTGGAAGGGACCATCTAGCTGCCCAGTGCTCACCCCTGCGTGGGTTTCTGCTTGCATCCCTTCCGGGACAGGGAGCTCATTACCTTCAAGGGGGCATGAGAGGCCCCGGAAGCCCTCTGGGGCGCTAAAGTTCTCACCATCTGAAGTTAGGGTCCTGGGGTAGGGATGGGAAACAGAGGCAGGTCAGCAGGGAGCCGTCCGCCCAGGAAGCCACCTGTCCACCCACTGGAGTCTCCACTCCACTCCTCCATGTTCCCTCCCCTGCACAAACTCCTCCTGGAGCCCCACCGCTGCCTTGCTGCCTCTGCACCCCCTGGGCCTTTTGCCTGTGTCTTCTCCGTGGATTCCTCCCGTGGACAGCCTATTCTAGAGAGCACCCCCACTGGCCCTCTCTACCCCTCCAACCCTCAGCCCGCCCGCCCATGGCTCCCAGCCCTCGGCCTGCGGACCCGGGGTCTCAGCAAAGCCCCTGGTGTGCTGTTGTTTTGCTTACAACTGGCGACATCTGCAGAACATCTGGCTCTGCTGTCTTCTCCCTGGACGGGCCAGGCCAGAGGGAAGGAGATGCGAGCCCCGTCCTGGGGTGGGGCGAGGTGCAGCTTGGGGGGCAGCTGGCGAGGGTCTCCTGGGGTCAGAGCGCCGTGAGGGCAGAGAAAACAGGTGCACACCCCTCACCTTCCTGCTTTCGCTCCATCGTCCTCACCACAGCCCTGAGTGGGAGGGAGGGCTGTGGATCATTTGCAGCTCACAGATGGGATAATTAAGGCTGAGAGAGAGTGGCCAAGCACTAGGACCAGAGCCCCGATCCTGGGCAGCCGCAGCCCGGCCTTCAGGAAGCCATCTATACTGCGGGGCCATTCGGGTGGGCAGCTCTGGTGGCAGGTTCTCCTGGGCTGGAGGGTGGAGCTCTGCGAAGCAGGTTGGGAGAGGGGACTAAAAATCAGCCTATTTGTGGGTGGTGCCGTCCATCCCCGAATCTTGTGAGCCCTCAGGCCAGGGCCAGGCCTGGAGAGAGCCACCCAGGAGAGAGGCCAGGCCCTGCCTCCACCAGCTGCCCGGGACCAAGCCGCCCCCACATCTGTCCCTAGGGCCAGCTTCTAACAATGGGCCAGTGACCACCTGGGCTCAGCAGGGTGCAGGAGGTCCCTCCACGGTCAGCCAGTGGTTCTGGGTTCTCCCAGATGTGTCTCCCACCCCCGGGTGGCCTTGGACGAGGGCCCTTGTGTCGCTGCGTGTGTGAGCTCCGAGGACTGTTCTGCCACCTCCCCCGAGGCCTGCGGGGCTTGGACAGAGCAGCCTGTTTCCCGCGTGCCCCGGAGTCACGGGGCTCCCGCCGCTGGGACACTGCCCTCCCCTCTCTTGCCTGCCTGGAGCCTGACTGCGGGTTATTTACAAGCTCTGCTCTGCCACCGCACACCCTGGACCTGGGGAGCCAGAGCAGCCCCTCTGGGGGAGTCAGCACAGAGGGTGCCTTCCAGGGTGGAAAGGTGGGGGTGGGGTCCCCACAGGCCAGCTGATGGCCCCTGGACTGCAGGAAAAGAGCCCAGCCTTCAGCAGGGTTCTGCTGTCAACCTGGGGCAAGGCCTTCCTCCACCAAGACCGAGCCTCACCGTCTACATCTGCACGGTGGGCAGGAGCTGTCTGACCCCAGGTGGCTGAGTGTCTCCCTCTGAAGCGCTCCTGGGACAGGAGCTGACTTGGAGCTCTGTCCCTCGCTGGGCAGAGTGGTGGTGACTGGGAGCTCGGGCCCAGGTTGGAGTTCAGGCTCAGATGCGGTCTTTGCTGTGTGACCTCGGGCAAGTCACTTACGGTCTCTGAGACAGTTTCCTCATTTGGAAGGCGGGTTAGCGGTCATTCTTGCCTAAGGAGACTGTGAATGAGATAAAAGCAGCCCCACAGGTCTGCCTGGGGAGCCAGGAGCTTCATCTGGGTGGCCCACGTGGGTGACAGGGGCGTAGGACTTGAGCCATCCTCCGCTGCTTTTCCCAGGCCATTAGCAGGGAGCTGGGTTGGAAGAGGAGCAGCTGGGACATGGAGCCGGCGTCCACACGGGATGCCGGGGCTGCAGACGGAGGCTTGCCCTGCTGCGCCACAGCGCCGGCCCCAAGTGCTGTTATTCTTAACCACGGCCATGCAGCGTCCCCAGCACAGACCTGGAGCCGGGCTGCTGGGAGCTCTTCCACTTCACTGTGTGAACTTGGGACCTTGGTTTACCCCTCTGCACACAGGGTTGGGAGCAGTACTGTATCATTAGGTAGCTGCATTGAGAGACTGTGCCTTGTCCAAGGTTAACACAGTGGCAAGAGGAGACGGGACCTGAACTCTGGCCGGCTGGCTCCAGCTCATGCTCTTGAATACTAGGCTATATTCCCTACTCAGCTTGGCTTAAGTGTCACCTCCTCAGGGAAGCTTTCCCTGATAACCCTGTCTGCTCCCGAAGTGCTCTGTGATGCTTTTTCGCGGCACTGGTCCTAGGTTGTAATCCGACATTCATTTCTTTGCTGTCTCTTCCCTTTCAACCTTACAGCCCCCTGGGACAAGGACCCCTTCTGTCTCTCTTTTTGCTCTTTGCTTCTCCCAGCTGGGGACACACCACCAGCGCAGAAGCAATGCCTGCTTGGTAGGTGGGAGGGCGTATGGATGTCGATTAGCATTCCCAGTTGCGAGGACAAGCCATGAAGCCTGGGTGAGAAGCTACTGTACAAATACATTGACCCCGCGGGGAGGGTCACGAGCCAACATGGAAGTCTGTGTCTCTCTCACATAAAGGAAATCCAGACCCGAGCAGCCCAGGCTGTCTGGCATCAGCACCCTCGTCAGGAATCCCTCTATCCCATTACCAGGGAGTTAAACCGCTGCCTTCGATGCCGGCATCCCATAGCTGAGCTCCAGTTCCAGTCCCGGCTGCTCCGCTTCTGATCCAGCTCCCTGCTAATGCACCTGGGAAAGCAGCGGAAGATGGTGCGGGTGCTTGGACCCCTCAAAAATGTAGCTTGCACCTCATGTCCAAAGTGTCTGGTTGAGCTCCCGCCATCATGGAGGGTGAAGGGGCTGAAGAGGAGGGGACAGGAGGTGAATGAATGAATGAAGGGCAGTGATCTCTTAGGATGCCCGATGCTGTCAATGTCACGCTCTCCTTACTAACCATTGGCCAGAATTGGGTCCACGGCACCCCCGCTGCCACAGCCACCAGTGACTGACAGTCGGCTGTGGGGGTGGGGCAGTGGGCGTGTGTCGATCAGCCATGCACACAAACCTCCCCAAAGCTCGGTGGCCAAAAACAGAGATCAATTCTTTCTTTTTTTTTTTTTTAAGAATATTTATTTGAAAGGTGGAGTTAGAGAGGCAGAGACAGAGAGAGACAGAGAGAGACAGAGAGAGCAAGAGAGGTGTCTTCCATCCACTGGTTCACTCCCCAGATGGCTGAAACAGCTGGAGCTGCACCAATCTGAAACCAGGAGCCAGGAGCTTCTTCCAGGTCTCCCACATGGGTGCAGGGGCCCAAGGACTTGGACCATCTTTTACTGCTTTCCCAGGCGATAGCAGAGAGCTGGATCGGAAGTGGAGCAGCCAAGACCCGAACCAGTGCCCATATGGGATGCCGGCTCTGCAGGTGGCAGCTTTACCCTCTACGCCGCAGCGCCCACCCCTGTCGTTTCTGCCCTCTTTGCTTCTGCACCTTGGTCAGAGCCCACAATGCAGGAGGAGCGCGGCTGGACGTGGCTTTGCCCTGTGGGTGGGGCTTAAATCTGCTCCGTGGGAACCTCCCTATACCTGGGGAAAGCTGTTATTGCAATGCAAGTGTGGTTTTGTTTTTTGATTTTGACATTTTGAAATAATGATATATTCACAGGCAGCTACAAAGATAGTACAGGGAGGCCCCGCCTCTCCCCAAGTGCATCTCATGTAATTACAGTAACATCCTAACAGTGGACACTGCTACAATGCTTGTGCAGAGTTCTATGTCATTTGATTCCATGTATGGATTTGTGTTACCACCGCCACAATTAAGATACAGAACCATTCCATCACCACAAAGATCTCCCTCGAGACCCTTTTATAGTCACACCCACCGCTACCAGAATAACCACCGATCTGTCCTTGGTCTGTATAATTTTGCCATTTCAAGAATGTTATATAAATAGCATCATTCAAAACATTTTGACATTGTCTTTTTTTCCCCTCAGCATAATAATGCCCTTGAGATCCATCCAAGCGGCCGTGCGCATCAATGGTTCCATCGATTTCCTTCCTGGTCGTGTTTAGTTTTACTCCCTGGTGTGGATGTGCAAGAGTTTGGCCACTTACCTGCTGATGCCCACTTGGACTGCTTCTGGCCTGTGGCCTTATAGGCAATGGTGCTGTGAACAGTTGCGTGGAGAGTTCTGTGTGGACGCATCTTTGGATTTCTCTGGTATAAGCGTCCAGGGGAATACAACCGCACAGGGACTGTAGGTTTAGCTGTTTAAGAAATTGCCAAGCTCTTTTCCAGAGTGGCTGCACTTGAGAGATCAATTTCACCACAGCCTTGCCAGCTTTTTTTTTTTTTTTTTTTTTTTTTTTTTTTTTATTAAGGCAGACTTAGCATTCCCAGGAGCAGAGAGAAAGAGGAAGACACACACACACACACACACACACACACACACACACACGGAGATCCTCCATCTGCTGGTTCACTCCCCAAAGGGCTGCACCAGCCAGGGCTGTGCTAGGCTGAAGCCAGGCGCCAGAGTTTCTTCCAGGTCTTCCGTGTGAGCGCAGGGGCCCAAGGACTTGAGCCATCTTCCATTCCACTGCTTTCCCAGGCACATTAGCAGAGAGCTGGATCAGAAGTGCAGCAGCTGGGTCTCGAACCAGCGCCCATATGGGATATTGGCACTGCAGGCAGAGGCTTAACCTGTTATGTCACAGTGCTGGCCCTTCCTTGCCAGCTTTTAATATTATCCCTTTGCTTTATCTGAGCTGTTCTAACAGAATGAATGAAATGGTGACATTTCATTCAAGTCTTAATATGTGTTTCCCAAATGGCCAGTTAACATCTTTTCCTGCCCTTGTTTGCCTTAAGTGTATTCTCACTGGTGAGATATATCATGTATGGGATGGCGCAGTGGTGTAGCGGGTAAAGCCCATGCGTACAATACTGGCATCCCATATCCGCGCCTGGCTGCAATGGCCAGGGCTGTGCCAGGCTGAAACCAGGAGCCAGGAACTCCATCTGGGTCTCGCGTATGGGTGGCCGGGGCCCAAGTGCTTGGGCCATCTTCCATTGCTTTCCCAGTCCCAGGAACAAGCACCTGCATGGGCAACAGAGCAGCCAGGACTCAACGCGATGTTCACATGGGATGCTGGCATCGCGCGTGGCAGCTTACCCTGCTGTGCCACAAGGCCAGTCTCTGTCTCTTCGTGTCTTTTGCCCATTTTCTAAAGAGACTGTTTGCTTATACTGACTGTTGCGGGTTGAGAGTATGCCGCCTATCTTATGAATGAGCCATTTGTTGAATGTGTAATTCGCAGAACATTTTTCTCCATCTGTAGCGGGTCTTTTCCTAACAGCATAATTTGCAAAGCCAGCTTTTCTATGTTTGATGAAGTCTAGTGTATCATTTTTTTCTTTTATAGATCATTTGCTAGTGCTATGTCAAAGAACTTCTCACTAGGATTTTCTCCCATGTTTTCTTCCAAAAAATTTATAACATTACACTTCACACTTAAATCTATGATCCATTTTGAGCTCATTCTTATATAGAATGTGAGGTTTATGTTGTGATCCTTTTTTAAAGGATTTATTTATTTATTTGAAACGCAGAAGAGGGGGTGAGAAAGTTCTACCATCCACTGGCTCACTCCCCAATGGCCACAATGGCCAGGCTGGGCCATCTTCTACTGCTTTCCCAAGACATTGCAGAGAGCTGGATCGGAAGTGGAGCAGCCGGGACTTGAACCAGCACCCATCTGGGATGCCGGTGCTGCAGGCAGAGGCTTAATCTTCTATGCCATAGCACCAACTCCAAGATCCTTGTGTGTGTGTGCATGTGTGTGTGTGTCCAGATGTTCAATTGCTCCAGCTCTCCTTGTTGAAAACACCATCCTTCTGTTGAATTGCTTAAAAAAGAAGAAAGAAGGACCTTTATGGGTAGAGTTCCATCTCCCACAGTTCACCTATTTAAAGTGTACGATCCAATGGCTTTAGCATATTCACAGAGTTGCACAACCATTGTCACAATGACTTTTAGAACATTTTCACCACTCCCTAAAAACTCCATCTACGCCGGATAGCAGTGGCTTCATCCGCCAGATCCTACCCTCCCAGCCGAGGGTAACCACGAATCTACTTCCTGTCTTCACGGATTTGCCTGCTCTGGGCGTTCTGCAGTGGAATCGCGTGACTGTGGTCATATGGGACAGGCTCTTTTCCCTTTACACAATATTTTCAAGGCTCGTCAGTTTGTAGAATCAGCATGTAATTTCTTTTTATGACCTAATATTCCATTGTGTATGCACGTTTCACATGCCACAAATAAAAGACATCTTATTTCTCCATTCATGACTGGATGGACATTTGGGTTGTTTTCCACTTTTTTTAAAAAAAGATTTATTTATTTTTTATGTATTTGAAAAGCAGAGTGAGAATCAGAGAGGGAGACAGAGATGCCTTTCATTTGCCGGTTCACTTCTCAAATGCCCACAACAGCAGGGTTGGGTCAAGCCAAAGCCAGGAGCCAAGAATTATATTCGGGTCTTTCATGTGGGTGGAAGGGACCCAGATGCTTGGGTCACCACCCACTGCCTTCCCTGGACGCATTCTCAGGAAGGTAGCTTGGAAGCAGAGCAGCCAGGACTCAAACCAGCACTCTGATCTGGGATGCTGGCATCACAAGTGACGGCTTAGCCCACTGACCAGTGCCACTGCTGGAACTTGAACCAGTGCCCATATGGGATGCTGGAGCTGCAGGCGGCAGCTTTACCTGCTATGCCACAGTGCTGGCCCCTCCTTTGTCTTTCTGTATAATTTAAAATGATCTTGTTTAATCCACAAAAAATCTTCTTGAGTTCCTTTTTTTTTTAAGATTTTTTATTTTATTTATTTGAGAGGTAGAGTTACAGACAGTGAGAGGGAAAGACAGTGAGAAAGGTCTTCCTTCCGTTGGTTCACTCTCCAAATGGCCTCAACAGCCGGAGCTGCACTGATCCGAAGCCAGGAGCCAGGTGCTTCCTCCTGGTCTCCCATTCAGGTGCAGGGGCCCAAGCACTTGGGCCATCTTCTACTGCTTTCCCAAGCCACAGCAGAGAGCTGGACTAGGAGAGGAGCAGCTGGCACCAGAACTGGTGCACATATGGGATTCCAGCGCCACAGGTGGAGGATTAACCTACTGCGCCATGGTGCCAGCCCCCTTCTTGAGTTCTTGACAGTAGTTGTATTGAACCTGTGTTTCCTTTGTGGCAAACTGGTAACTGCTATGTTGCATACTCTATTCCATGAACATGGTATGTCTCTTCATTTGTTTAATCTTTGATTCTCTTCATCAGTATTTTGTAGTTTTCAGAATACAAGTCCTGTACGTGTTTTTGTGATTTATACACAATTGGGACCAGTGTTGTAGTGCAGTGTGTTAAGCCCCCACTTGGGATCCTGGCATCTTTTATCAGAGCACCATTTCAAGTTCTGGCTGCTTGGCTTCTGATCAGCTCTTTGCTAACATGCCTGGGAGAACAGAAGCAGATGGCTCAAGTGTTTAGCCCCTGCCACCCCTTGGAGTTCCAGGATCCTGGCTTCAGCGTGGACCAGCCCTGGCCATTGTGGCCATTTGGGAAGTAAATCAGCAGATGGAAGATCTCTTTGTCTCTGTCTCTTTCTCTCTCTCTCTCTCTCTCTCTCTCTGCCTGCCTTTCACTTTAAGTAGAATATTTACACTTTTTTTTTAAGATTAATCATAAATGATCCTACATTTTTAGCTTCAGTTTCCATGTGTCCATTGCTAGCACAAAGCACATAGAAATACAGTGGATTTTTGGGGCTAGCATTGTGGCATTGTGGGTAAAGCCACCACCCACAACATTGGCATTCCATGTGGGCACTGGTTCATATCCTGGCTGCTCTAATCCCAATCCAGCTCTCTGCTATAGCCTGGGAAAGCAATGGAAGATGGCCCAAGTGCTTGGGCCCCTGCACCCACGTGGCAGATTCAGAAGTTCCTGGTTCCTGGCTCTTCCCTCCTGGCTTTGGTCTGGCCCAGCCCTAGCCGTTGAGGCCATTTAGGGAGTGAATCAGTGGATAGAAATTCTCTCTGTCTCTTCTCTTTTTATCTGTAACTGTACCTTGCAAATAGATAATAATAAATCTTTATTTTTTAAAGAAATAAAGTTGATTTTTGTATGTTGATCTTGTACTTTGTGACTTTGCTGAATGCATGTAACAGTTCTAGGAGCTATGTTTTTTATAGATTTCTTGGGCTTTTCTACACAAACCATCATGTCATCTACAAATAGGGACAGTTGTCTATCTTCTTTCCTGAACTGTATGCCATTTAGTTCTTTTTCTTGCATTACGGGGCTTCAATCTTTCACCAATAAAAATGATAATGGTTGTAGGGTGTAGGTATTATTTCCTTAGGAAGTTATTTTACTTACACAGGAAATTTATTGATGTAGCAAGTTGCCCTCTATTCCTAATTTTCTGAGTGTTTTTTTTTTATCATGAATGGGTATTTTTTGGTAAATGCTTTTTCTTACATTAACTGATAAAATCATGATTTTTCTTCTTTATCCTGCTAATGTGGTTGATTACAGTCATTGGTTTTTCAGGTATCAAACCAGCCTTGTATCCCTGGATTAAACTTCACTGGGTAATAACACATAATTTTAAAAACATTTGACTTAATTCTATTTGCTAATATTTTGCTATGCATTTCTGCATCACATACATCTGGGATGTTGGTCTGTAGTTTTCTTTCTTTTGTATTGTTTTTGTTTAGTTCTTTGTAAAATTCTGAAAATGAATTGGGCAGTGCTCTCTTTTCTCTGTTTTCTGAAAGCTAATATAAGGAATTGGAGCTAATTTTTTAAAGTTATTTATTTATTTAATTTGAAAGGCAGAGAGGGAGAGGGAGAGAGAGAAAGAAGGAGAGAGGAAGAAAGAGAGAGAGAGAGACCATCCATCTACTGGTTCACTCCCTGAATGCCTGCGACAGCCAGGGCTGGCCAGATTGAAGCCAGCAGCCAGAAAATCTATCCAGGTCTCCCAGGTGGGAGGCAGAAACCATACCACTTGATCCTCACCTACTACTTCCTTCATTAGCAGGAAGCTGAGATCGGGGGCGGAGCTGGCGTTAGAATCCAGGAACTCCAGCACGGGATACGGTGTCCCAAGCAGTGCCTTCACCACCATGCTAAATCCCTGCCCTTGGAGTTAATTTTTCTTTAAGAAGCAGGTGCATTTTAAGCCTCTGAGATTTATCTGTTAATCTCCTATTGGTCAAAATAAGTCACCTGGATGTGCCTGGCGTCAACAGGCAAGCCGCAGAAATGCAAACTCACGGCACAAAGGGTGGATGCCGGGAAGGACGGAGAACTGGGCCGGTGAGTCAGCCACAGGCGCTTGGGTGCTGCCTGCTGGGTCTCCCCAGAGCCCAGCCCTGCCCAACTGCACCCTCCCACCAGGGACTTTTGGGTGCTGTTTATGCAATATTGCTGGGCTCAATTTAAGCAGAGCTTAAATCCAATCTGCAATGCAGGAATGACACAAGACCTGCCTGCGCGGATAAGTACAGCGAAGTCTCTGAGTGAGCTAGAAAGAGCGGAATTTAGTGTCGTTTGGTTGATTGCCACTTTTGAGTCATTCACTGGCGCTTCTTGGAGGGACACACACACTCACACTCACACACATTCACACAACACACACACACTCACACATTCACACACACATGCACACACATTCACTCACACTCACACACATGCACACTCACACTCACAGACACACACTCATTCACACACACTCACACACTTACACACACACACATGCGTGTGTGTGCACTCACACGCCACAGCCTCCGCACAGGCTGCTTTCTGACCCCTCTTCACCCAGGTCTCCTCTTCACGCCCAAGGTTCAGCTCTGGGGGCGTGTCTGCCGGGGCGCCTTTCCTGGCACCCCCCCCCCCATCTAAAGCAGGGGCCCTGGTCTGGGTGATCCTTTGTCAGGAACTCAGCCCTGGAGTCACAAGGGGTTTTGCCTGCCTCTCCTGGAGCTGTACAAAGCCCTTAAAGGCTGGAGCCAGGTTGCCCTGTGGGACCCAGCACCCAGCCCAGGGCTGGTCCAGAGCAGGCGCTTGGAAACTAACAGCAGAAGGCCTGAACGGCCCCGGGCCAACGTGGCACTCGCAAGGAGTCTCCCTGAGATGTCTTGGGGTGAGCAGCCCGCTCACCACCCCACCCCACCCCATTCTGAGGCCTGGGGGTCGGATCCCCGAGCCCTCTGCTCCTGCGAGGAGGCCCTGGAAGTGAAGGGGTTTAAGGAGTCAGCCCACAGGCAGACTTGACCTTGAAGGTCATGGAAAGACTTTCTCAATCCAGCCTGCGCTTCCCCTTGAAGCCCCTCCTCCTGCTCCACCGAGTAGACTCCACGGGCTCTCGCTGCCGCGGGCACCTCACCCCTCACCCCTCTTCGGCTCTGTTTCTACCACTTGGAACACTGTTCCCTGTGCCTCTGCCTAGCCAGTTCCAGCCTGTTCTTCCAGGCCCTTCCGTAGAACCCCGGCTGAGCCCAGCTCGCCCCTGACCTCTGAACTCTTGCACACTGACAGCCTGCACCAAGGGAGTTGGAGCCAGCATCGAATTTTCCACTCAATCTTCCGCGGTGAGAGTGACTTTGGGCTTCCTGGTCAGGGCGATCCACGTCTTGGCCAAGCTGGATTTTGGCCAGAGTGGTGGCCGGGAAGAGCCAGGCACCTCTTGATCCCTGGAGGGAGATAAGCAGCTGGACCCAGACACTGGTGGGGCTATTTTTAGTCGCTGGTTCCTGGCAGGCCTGGCCCCCTCGGTCTTGTAGGGGAACAATGGGCCCTTGAGCCTTATGCAGCCCCCTGGCCTGTGCGGGCCTGCAGGGGGCAGACGTGGGGGGGGGGGGAGGGGGAGGCGGTGCTCAGAGGCAGAGGCTGCAGGAAATGGCCTTGCCAGACTTCCTGTGCAGCAGGTGCGGGCCGCCAGGAGATCCCGGAAGCCGCTGCTCCTTTGTGGCTGAGCACGGCCCGCGGTCCTGGGGTCGAGTTCTGGGGGCCACGCGCGGTCTCTCAGCCTCGCCCTGTGCCTCAGCATACTGAGGCCAGCCACTCACATTCAGCAAGTAAGAGGAGCGGGGGTCCGAACCCAGGTCCTCTCTGTCTCCTCCCAGCAGGGCGCCCCTGCTGAGCCCCCCTCAGGACCTGCTGGCAGCCATGGGCGTCACCATCTCCTTCCCAGCTGCTCTAACTCCATGAACGACCTTGGACAAAACACTTGGCTTCCCCGAGCCTCAGTTTACCCATCTGTATAATGGGCATAGGGACTTTTTTTTTTCCTCAGGGCTGTAAGCCAGGTGGATGGCGCATCCCAGATGGGGAGGGGCGCCGAGGGAGACAGGGAGAGGCCTCAGGGGTCATCCCGCTTCCTGGCCCACATTCCGGAAGGTGTCCACGCCGGGAAGCACTTGGGGCATGGTGAGTTCCAGGTCAAATCTGCCAGAGTAGCTGGGGACAGGCCTTCAAGCATGGACCGCAGCCCTGCCCTGACAGCCGCACAGAAGCAGGGACCCCTCTCCGCTGGTGGATCCCCCACCGCTGCCACACCGAATGCCCCCAGTGGGGGCTTAGACAGCCCGGGGCCATCTCTGGTGGGCCTTAGGTGCAGTGCTTAAGAAGCCACTGGTGGGAGGCCCCACCCCATGTCAGAGTGCCTGAGCCCTGGTTCCACTGCTGACTCCGGCTTCCTGCTAACACACACCCTGGGGCACGGCAGGCAGGTGACACCCAGGAACCGAGTCCCTGCCACCCACGTGGGAGGCCTGGATGGAGCTCCCCGCTCCCAGCCCCAGCCTGGCCCAGTCCCAGCTGTTGTGGGCATTTAGGGAGTGAACCAGTGGATGGAAGATTCACTCTCACTCTCTCTCTCTCTGCCTTTCAAATACATAAAATAAGAACACCTGAATCAATGATTTACTTTATTCCCTGCAGGGCTGGAGACCTGGGTCTGAGATCACGAGAGGGCGGGGCTGGGGTCTCCCGGGGTCTCTGCCCTTGACCCACTGATGGCTGCCTTCTGCCTGCATCTCAGCCGCTCTCCCCTCTGTGCCTGTCCGTCTCCTCTGCTTATAAGGATGCCAGTCACGTGGAGTAGGAAGTCACGTGGGGTAGGAACCCGAGGGCCGCGGGTTCAAAGTCAGCAGGTGGATTTTTGGGGGTGAGGGGGAGATGCAGAGCAACTGGCAACAGCCCCTGTGTCTGTGGGCAGAGGGCATGCTGGGATCTGAGGGGCCCTGCATTTATTTTTAAAGATTTATTTATTTATTTGAAAGGCAGAGTTACAGAGAGGCAGAGAGAGAGAGAGAGAGAGAGATGTTCCATCCACTGGTTCACCCCAAATGGCCGCAATGGCTGGAGCTGCGCCGATCCGAAGCCAGGAGCCAGGAGCTTCTTCCTGGTCTCCCACGCAGGTGCAGGGGCCCAAGCACTTGGGCCATCTGCTGCTGCTTTCCCAGGCCACGGCAGAGAGCTGGATCGGAAGAGGAGCAGCTGGAACGCCAATCGGTGCCCATATGGGATGTCGGCACTGTAGGCGGTGGCTTTACCCGCCACAGCGCCGGCCCCAGGGCGCTGCATTCCCACAGGAGGGGCAGGGAGGGGACAGTTTCCTAACAGTCCCAGAGGCCGGGTCCTCGTGCCCCAGCTGTGGGTGACGCGCTGTGGTGAGGCGTGGGTGACGCGCTGTGGTGAGGCGTGGGTGACGGCGCCCTGGGCGTCGCTTGTCTGACCCTGAGGATGCAGGGGTAGGATGGGGTTTGCCTGTCTGCAGAGTGGAGGAGAAGGCCGAGGGGAGCGCGCCCACCAGGAGAGACAGTGGGCTTTGAGGCAAGGGCCCAGTGAGGGCAGTGCCTAGTGTTTCCGCAGACTCTGAGCCGTCCCTGGGGAGCCAGACCCCGCATCCAGCCCTTCCTGTGGGACCGGGGGCAGGAGGGCACGGCAGTGCTGGCCCGAGGCAGAGAGGCCGGAGTGCCAGGTACTAAGGAAGGGAGGGTCGAGTGAGGAGCTGCCGTGTCTGGCGCGGCCCCGGCGCCCAGTGCAGGGGCCACCCCAGACCCCGCAGAGGGCGCGGGCCATGTGGCATCGTGACCCCTGGCCCGGCTGTTCTTGGAAGGACGCGATGGCAACTTTCCAAGAACTGCTGTTTCTTTCTCCCTCTGGCTGCTGCTGGGCCCAGGGAAGCAGGGACCTTTGCGCTGGTCAGGCCCAGCGTGGAACTCCCGGCCGCGGGGGCTGCTGGGGACGGGAACAGGATGCACGCTGATCCTGTGCCCGCCTCGTGCCCGCGCCAACAAGCCTGCCACGTGGTCCTCCCAGCTGTCCCGGGAGGCAGCGGCTGATAGCCCCGCTTTTGTTTTTTAAGATTTGTTTATTTATTTGAAAGGCTGTTACAGAGACAGAGAGAGAGAGAGAGAGAGAGAGAAAGAGATCTTCCATCTGCTCGATCACATCCCAAATGGCTGCAAGGGACAGGGTTGGGCCAGTCTGAAGCCAGGCGCTTCATCTAGGTGGGCAGCAGAAGCCCAAGCACTTGCGCCATCTTTACTGCTTTCCCAGGTGCATTAGCAGGGAGCTGGACCGGAAGTGGAGCAGCCAGGACTTGAACTGGCTCTGGTCCTGGGCGGGGCCTGTAATCTCTGCAGAAGAAGAGGAGGCCGTGCCCCTCAGGGGAGCTAGACTGCTGCATGCCTGGAACTGCCCCGGCTGCTCCACGAGAGCCCAAAGCTGCCTTCCTGGCTCTGAGGACTCCTGTGCTCCTGGTGGCTGCCAGGAGCCTGCCTTCACCTCTGTTTCCTCTCCAAGCCCATTTCCTGTTTCTGATGGAGCAGGGCAATGATGCCATGATGATGGGTCAGCATGAGTGGAAAAAATAGGCCACCTCTGTAACGCACACAGGTCACCGAGTGCCAGTCCTGGCCGAGCTGGCTGTTGCTGCGAGGGTTGCTGTCTTGGCCAGTGTTCCAGTCTTGCCCCATCTCTTCGGCCCTGATGGACTTCGAAGGCAGACCCCACCACTGGGAGGGGGCGGGGGCCCGGGCTCTACTTCCTGTGCTGTGGGGGGCTCTGGGCTGCTGCCTGTCCACACTGCAGCTTTAGTGTGCATTCGGGCTGGGGGCGGGGTTAGGACTGGGTGTGGGGGCGAACATGGGTTCTGACATCAGGGGCAGGGACTGGCGGGGGCCGAGTTCCAACAGCGGCCCCGTCCCCTCAGCTGCCTTCTCCACCTGTCATGTTTCACTCCACAGGGGGCCTAGGTGAGACCTCGGAAGTGTCCTCCGGGTGGGGTGCGCTCGGGGGCAGCAGGGACCCTCTCCGACCCAGCAGCCCCCAGTTCCAGGTACGCCTCGGGCTGCACCGCCTCTGGCTATGGCATCGGCGCACAGCCCCCATCAAACTCCGCACACGTCACACAGGCACCCCGCACAGAGCAGCGCACGTCACAAATACACACAATGAGCATACGAACATCACACACACACACACACACACACACATGCACACAGCAGCAGCGAGCACGCGTGCTCTGATTGGCAAATGCATTTCACCCAAAGCTGCCAGAGCTGGGTGACACGGGAAATGACGCGGGCTTCCACGCGCCGCAGCATTGTCGCAGGCGACTGAAACTCAGCGCCCAGAACAGCGCCTTTAGTCCAGACCCAGAGGCGCCAGGCACCCAGTAGGACAGCTGTGCACCCCAGGGCTCCGTGGGGACCCCTAGCTGGCTCAGGCCACAATCCGGTCCCCCTCTGCTGGTGGTTCCTCCTGCCCCACCGCGGTCCCTAACCCAGTGCGGGGCTGCGTGCGGTGTGTGTGTCTCCGGGAGGGACGGCGGTGGACCCGGAGCCTGGCCCCCACGCCCTGCCCCATCTCTGAGCTCACAGCTGCTCGGCCGAAGGAGCCTCCTCCCGAGAATTCTGCCAGCTGCAGCCAGCAGGAGAGCAGATGGAAAATTGGAGCAGGCCCTCGTCTTGGGTCAGAGAAGAAAATACTCTTTTTTTCCCCTGCTCTCTAAAAATATGCTCAGGGCTTTTTTGAGCCTTGATGCAATAAAACCAGCTGCGGCCCATGAGGCCCCCGCAGCCTTCGCCCCAGAGAAGAAAAACAAAAACACGGGCTGGCGGCCGGCTCCACGCCTCGTCCAGGCCACCTCCGACCCGGAACAGCGGCCCGGAGCGCGCCAGGCGGGCCTTGTTTGTCATCCCGCTCACTTGGCCCTTGTTCTTCTCGTGCCCGGTGGGGCGCCTGAGCAGGCGACAGAGGTGGCTGCGGCTGGGACTCTGCTCCTGTCTCAGGGTGGGCGCACCAGGGACCCAGAGGCAGCCCAGCGGAGTCATCCGGGAGCCAGCAGGCAGCGCGGCCCTGTCCTATTTGGGGGAGCAGGAGGGCTTCCTGGGGCAGGTGAGGTTTGCATGACCTTAAAGGAAGGTGGCTGGGAAGTGGCCAGAAACCGCAAAGGGGCCGGAGATCAGCGGGTGGGCATCGGAACGGAAGTGGCATGAGGGAGGGACACGGGGAGACCAGCTGATGGCTGGGAGCCTGGATGCGCCATGAAACGCGCACTGGGTAGCAGCGAGCCATGGAAGGTGTCTGAGCAGACCTGTGGCTTATCTGGAACCTGGCTGCTGGGGGCACATTTGGAGGGGGAGGCTGGTTGCACCATTGGAGCCGAAGGCTTTGATGCAGGAGTCCCTTAAAGAAGGAGCTATGGTTTCCAGCAGGGCCTCTCCTCCCTGTGGCCTGGTCTGGGGGTGTGTGGGGGGTGGAGTCCAGCGATCTGACTCCAGGCTCCGCCCGTGCTGGGGACTCCACCCCTGGACAGGTGCCTGTCTCAGGTCTCTACCTTCCACCTGCAAGCAAGGACCAGGTGGCCTCTTCTCCTGCACGGTCAGCGCTGGGAGGCTCACTGGGCATCTGAGCTGCTGCCCTGACGGACAGACAGACGGACAGACAGACGGGGACGCTGCACTTCAGAGCAGGGAGGGGCTGCTTCCTGGCACCCCAGGGCCGGCAGGTCAGGAACCTTGGCACCCAGGCTCTAGAGGAAGGCTTCCCAGTGTGGCTTTGTCATTCTCAGGGTCCCCTGGGGTTGGCCACTGGCCACAGCTCTGTCCCCAGAGAGCTGCCCTGTGCTGGAGCCCCGGGGGCGGGGCCTGCTCATGTCTGCTGAGGCAAGAGCTGTCAGTGGTGTCACCGCGGCAACTCTGCCCCACTCCGCCACTTGTCCCCCTTCTTGGCAGGACACAAAACGGAGGCTGGACAGTCCCCACGACCTGCACTGGGCTCAGAGCAGAGCCCCAGGGGGCCCTGTCCTTCCTGGCACACCCCCGCCCCCTGCCACCAGCCTTGTTCCCCTTGGGGTCTCGGGGCCTCGTCTGGGCACACAGGCAGTGTGGGGGTGGCTGGGTGCCCGGGGGGGGGAAAGCATCAGCTGGGCCATCCCTGCCCCTTCCCATGCCAGAATGTTCTGTGGGGCACAGAGTCCCCTTCTTCGGGCAATCCTGGTGTGGTGGCCCGCGACACCCTTCACCCCACCCCCAGCACCCGAGGGAGCTCCTGGAAGGGCCTGGGTCCCTGGAAGCCGCTATCTCTGACCCTGGCCCTGTCTAGCCCAGCCAGTGAGTGGGCAGCAGCGTGGGCACTGGGAGGTACCTGGAGGTGACAGTGGGTATTTGACTCAGAGCAGGGAGCCCAGAGACAGGGAGGTGCAGCCGGGGTGGCTGGGGGCCCTGGCCCATGATGGCAGCCAGCTGAGAGCGTCCCCAGGGGCAGGTGCATGCCTGCTGCAGGCCGGTCTGCATCCAGGAGAACGTGCCCTGGGCTTGGGTGCTGCCCGGTGTTTTCCAAGCCTCTAAGTGGTGCCAGCTGCACCCCTGGCACTGGGATGGACCTGGGCCGGGAGTCTGGGCCCCTGGTCCCGCAGCCGAGACCCCTCCTTCCTGCCAAGCCCCATTTCCTGCCTTGGTCCCTGAGACCCGATGTAACCTGGGGTCCCTAAGAAATAACAGCAGTAAATGTTTTCCGGATCTTTTAAAAAAAGAAAAGGATTTATTTATTTATTTAAAAAGCTGAGTTTACGTAGGGGGGGGGAGAGAGAGAGAGAGAGAGAGAGAGAGAGAGAGAGAATCTTCCATCCACTCTTTCACTCCCCAAATGGCCACAATGGCTAGAGCTGGGCCGGTCTCTGGTCTGAAGCCCGGAGCTTCTTCCGGGTCTCCCCTGTGGGTACAGACTATCTTCTACTGCTTTCCCAGGCGTGGTAGCAGGGAGCTGGATCAGAAGTGGAGCAGCCGGGACTTGAACTGGCGCCCATATGGGATGCCGGTGTCACGGGCGGCAGCTTGCCCCTCTACACCACAGCTCGGGCCCCTTGAACATTTTCTTATGCGTCAAGTACCAGCGCTGCTCGCTGCTCTGCATCCCTGGAACCCTCGCAGCCGCCTGGGGAGTGGCTCATGAGAACCACACAGCCCAGCCACAGCAGTGCACGCCGTGGGTGTCAGCCGTGTGCATGCCGGGGTCACCCAGGGAAACATCACGGCTCCCGAGGCTAAGCGCAGCCAGCTTTACTGTGGTCTAATTGACAACATGCGCTCCCACGATTTGCTGAGTTTTATTTATTTATTTTTTTAACAGCATCCTAACCACTTTGAAGGTGCAAGTCGGCAGCGTTGCGTATGTTCACGGTGTGGTGAGAAGACATCCCGGATGTTTGCGTCTTGCAAAAGTGGGGCTCTGCGCCCCTTAAACTACTCCCCACTCCCCACTCTCCCCCCACCCCCACGCCCCGGCCTCCAGGAGCTGGGCACAAGTGTTGCAATTTCTCTACCTGGTCGCTGACACTCGCTGTTTTCTGTTTCGGGGACAGTGGCCCTCCTAGCCGGTGGGAGGTGCCACCTCTCTGTGGTTTCCAGCTGCACCTCTGCCATGCTGAGTGATCTTTTCCTCGCCTTGACGGTCATCTGGAAACCATCTCTGGAGAAGTGAGGGTGGGTGTGGCCCAGGGCCCAAGGCCCCAGGAGGGATGGGGCCACACTTTTCCCCTTGAACGAGAAGAGGGGAACACAAAGCCAGCATCCTTCAAGACTGAAGGGGTGGAGGAGGCGCAGCTGCGGGGGAACAGGGGTCCCTGACAAGCTTGGGGAGTGGACCCCAGGACTCCTGGCTCTCCTCCCTGTTCCGGCTCCTTGCAGGGAAGGCAGAGCCTGCACTGACCGTCAGAGCTGGTCTTTCCGGCCCCTCACCTGCCAAGAGCCTGCAGGTGGAAGGCGGGCACTGGGGGGTCATCCCGTCTGTCTACCAGAGCAGTCTCCCCGCTGCCTGCGACTGGCCAGGGCTCGGTGGCACGGGAAGAACCCCTATTGCCATGCTCTTTGGTGGCACCAGTGGCCACTGCGTGGCTCAGTCGGGCAGGGCACCTGCTTTCCTCTCCCTCCTGCCCACCCCCGACTCTAGACTCCCTGTGGCTGTGGCGCCTCCTTTCGTGCACCTGCAGCCCAGAACCCTCCGTGTTTGACCTGGAAGGGCCAGGGGACCTCAGGCTGTCCCCACACCCAGGGATCCAGCTCAGCCTCCCGCGGCCGGGGGTGGGGGTGGGGAGGGGGGGAGCCAGGCGCAGGGAAGCGGACTGAGTGGGGCTGGGTTGTCCCGAGCCTCCTCAGGAAGGTACTGGACTGCTGGTGCAGCCGGCGGCTGGCAAGCTCTGCGCTCTTCCTTCCCGCCCCTTCCCTGGGGCCCTGCTTGGCAGCCACCCCCTTGCATTTTTGCAAAATGATGTCATCTGCAGATAATGGTTTTTCCGTTCTTGGTGGAGTAGGAGTTCCAGATACTGTGCTCCGGGGGAGGGGCTGGAAAGAGAGCGGGTTGCCCACCCTGCGGGCCTCAGGTCTGGGGGAGACCCTCTCCTCTGACAGCTTTATCTGAGGTGTAAGACAGCGCCCCCTGGACTCCTGGGCTGAGAATGACCAAGCTGCACAGGCCCCAGAGATGAGCCTCTCCTGCCTCCTCTTTGTGCAGAGGGGAGTCTTCGGCTCAGAGAGGGCAGTGCCTTGCCCAAGTTTGCACAGCATTTAGTGGCAAGATCTGGACTTGCACCCCAGGCCACTTGCTCACGGTTTAGTTTTCTACTTTACGGCTGAGGCTTTTGCTGTGGTGGGGAGGTCCTGAGACTTGTGAGATGTTTCACAACATCTCTGGTGCGAGCTGCCAGTGGTACCCTCCCCAACTGTGACAAGCAGCCACGCCCCCAGGCACTGCCGAAAGTCCTCCCACTTGAGGGGCAGTGTCCCAGCCGTCACAACTGGCAGCAGTCACATATTCCCCCACCTTAGAAAGGGGTGCGGGGGCCTTCTGAGCAGCTGCACCCCCGGAGTGCTGTGTCCACCGCTGCAGGCAGCGGGGGGCGTCTTGGACACAGAGGCACAGGGGCGCTGTCTGCGAGTCCCGCTTCACGTCTGACACCTTCGGGCTGTGAAGGCAGCCCCGGGAGGGGAGTGTGAGGCGCTGGCTCGGGGCTGGGACCGCCTCCTGGCTAGAACACTGCTTCCTCTGACCACTTTTCTTGGAGCAAAACTGCCGATTTATTTTCTCGGGGAAGTAAAAATAAATGCTGGCTTTTGTAATCCCATCCCCAAACCCATCTGGAAAAACCAGGCTCATGGAGCTTGGCTGAGCAAGCTCTGTGGCTGTGTCTGGCAGGTCCTGCAGTCACAATGGGCCTTGAACATCGGAACAGGCACGCTGACATTTCCTTTCCTGTTACACGGTGCCTTGGAATGTTAGCCCCGGGAGGCCGGCCGTGGGCAGGCGGAATCTGGTGGGAAGCAGCCCTAGATGGGGCCAGAGGCGAGCTTGGCTTCTGACTGGCCGTGCGACTCGGAGCCTCAGCCCTTGGTCTCTCTGGGCCTTCATTTTCCCATCTGCAAAAGGGGAGGAACAGTGTTTCTCTCCCTGGGGGTCCACGGGCCACCTGCCTCAGAACTGTGGAAGGAGTTTCTATGAATTTGCAAGTCACCTTGAACCACCCCATGTGTCAAGTTTGGACCCCACCCCCCAGCCCTTCAGGGCCTCTCTTGCCCCACCCTCATAATCAAGAACGAGGGTCTTGGCTGAGGCTTGCGCTGTGCTGGGATTGGGCGCTGCTCCTGAAATCCATCTGCTTTGCAGCTCTTGGCCGGGCCCCTGAGGTCCCGCGTCCAGCTGAAGTCACCGTCAGAGCACATGATGCCTCCAACAAGGAAACTCGAGCTGCTAGTTACAGAGTTTGGTTTCAAAATTGTGCCATTTATTATTTTTGTTGGATTGGCTCGGGAAGCCTCGTAGCATCCGTCATACATCATTTCGAGCGCATTATTCCCCAAGAATGCGTTTTCCAGCTGAGGCCGGTTCCTCCTGCTCAACACTGGAAACCTTTCTGGTTTTGGAAATGGAAGTCTTTCACAACGGGTTAGCTATTTATACTGCCTTAAAGGACAGGCCAGGAACACTCCGTCAATCATCCTGATGCCCCGGGGCTGCCACTGTCAACTTCAGCTGCTGCACGCGTTGATGCTTCTGGGGACCTCTGAACTCGGTGGTCCTGGGGCCCAGCCCCTGCAGGTCCCCCAGGCTGCCACACCCTTGTGCCTGCTTTTGGAAATTCTGTTTTGCTTTTATGCAGAAAACCCATAACCCCTGAGTGTCAGGATTGCAAGCGCTGCAGGAGTTAATCAGCAGCAAACAGGAAGGTTCTCTGATCAATCAAGGGCTTTTGCTGCTGATTTTGACAGCTGGGAGGAAAGGGTTAATTTTTTTTTTCTTTCCCATGTTTGGCCCACTGCCATTGCTTCCACGTATCTCCCTGGGTAAATGAGGAGCAGTGTAGACACATTTTTCCATGCAGCCAATTTGCCTTTGAGGTGGACACGGATGGTTTGGGAATTAGAGATGCCTTCATTTCCTCCTCATCCACCCTGTTCTTGGAGCTTCAGCTCTGCCCCTAGTCCGTGCAGCCCCACTGGGCACCTGACGCTCTGGCTAGGAAATGAGCAACTGGGATTCAGAATTGGGAAAAGTCACCTGCGTGGAGCTGAACTTGCAGCTGGACTTGTGACACAGCAGGCAAGGATGCCATGGGGACCATGGGTAAGCCCAGAGCAAGCCCAGGGACCAGGCTGCGGGGCCTCCCTGAGCAGAGTATGTGTGTGTGTGTGTGTGTGTGTGCGTGCCCATGTGTGTGAACGTGTGTGTGTGTGTGTGTTGGTCGGGGGGAGAGGACATAAAAGTCCCAAGCCCCTGAGGGAGGGACTATCCCTAGTCAGTCACAGAAAAAGAGGGCCGGGAGAGCTCGGAAGAGCCCTGTCTCCTCTCTCCATTCAGCAGTCGGAGGCCCTGGGGTGCTGCAAAACTGTCCCAAAGGCACCCAGAGGGGCCGTGGCCGAGCTGACCCTGAACTCCATTGTGCCCGTTCCGCTTTGCTGTCTACTGGCTCAGGGGAGACTTGGTTTCTCTCTCTCTCTCTCTCTCTCTCTCTCTCTCTCCTTTCCTCCCTCCCTCCCCCTCTCCTCCCTCCCATCCTCCCAGATTCTGTTCTGCCGGGAATCAGAAGCCTGGCCAGAGGCAGGAACGGCATGGTTTGCTCCAGGTATCTCCCCCAGCTGCTCTATTTCCATCGCTGGAACTTCTGTTTCCAGGCGGGTGCACACCCTGTGTCTTGCTCATGGTTTAACGAGCCCGCAGGTTCTGATCTCCAGGCAGTCTCCACCCACCACGCAGGTTTGTGCCTAAGCACACCCGTTTCCCAGAGGAGGAAACTGAGGCACAGAGAGAGGAGGTGAGCCGCCCAAGGCCACACAGCAAATCAGGAGCAGGGCTCAAATCTGCTTATAGCGTCCAGGTCTTTGGGTTTTTTAAAGAAGATTTATTTAAAAGGCAGAACTACAGGGACTGGAGTTGTGGTGTAATGGGTAAGCCGCCGGCTTAGATTGGTGCTGGCTTCCCATATGAGCGCTGGTTCAAGTCCTGGCTGCTTTATTTCCAATCCAGCTCCCTGCTAATGCACTTGGGAAAGCAGTGGAAAACGGCCAAGTGCTTGTGTCCCGACCACCCACGTGGGAGACCCAGATGAGGCCCCTGGCTCCTCCTGGCTTCGTCCTAGAACAGCCCCGGCCATTGCAGCCATTTGGGGAATGAACTAGCAGACGGAAGATCTCTCTCTCCCTCTCTCTCTCTCTCTCTCTCTCTCTCTCTCTCTCTCTAACTCTGACTTTCGAATAAATAAATAAATCTTTTGAAAAAAGGCAGAATTACAGACAGAAAAGGAGACACACAGACACACAGACACACAGACACACAGACACACAGACACACAGATCTTCCATCTGCTGGTTCAGTCCTCAAAAGGCTGCAAACGCAGGCGCTGGGAAAGGAAAAAGCGAGGGCCCTAGAATTCTGAGTCTCCCCCAAGGGTGGCAGGGGCCCCAGCACTTGGCCATCTCCCGCTCTTTTCCCAGGCACATTAGCAGGGAGCTAGAGCGGAAGTGGAGCAGCTGGGACTCGAACCAGGGCTCAAGCGGAATGCTATGTCTCGGGCAGAGCCTGAGCTCGCTGTGCCACACCGCTGGCCCCGGAGCCCAGGCTCTTGCCTGGGATCGGCCGGGGAGGGGAGTTGCTAACAAGATACACTCGTCCCACAGAGTTGCTCAGCGGACCCCTTCCCCAGTCTCCAGTTCCTCCTCTCCAAAGCGTGACCGCACTGGGTGGACTCTGAAGTTCAGAGACCTCTCCCGGCTGAGAGCGGGCCTGGACAGAAGGACCAAGAGGTGATGGATGTCTGCACACACATGGCTGATCCAGACGCCAAGGGACCCGGCTCCCAATCCCCCTGCCCCACCCGCTATCACCATGTACACTCCGGCCGGTGAAGCGAAGCGCTCCAGGCTTAGTCTTCTCACCAATAAAATGGGGATAGCGATAGCATCTGCCTCATTGCAGGGATTAGGTCAGCTGACACCTGCAGTCAGGCCCGTGCCAAGCCCCCAGCGAACACTCAATGTGCATGAATTGTCACCATCATCTTCACATCCTGCGGCACCCCCCCGGGGGGGTGGAAATGGGGGGAGGCTTCCGGTCCCCCGCCCCGCCCCGCAGCGTCTCACTCTCCCCAGATGCTAGCCAGCCCTAGGAGCCTACAGCCGGCCCCCGTGGGTTTGTTTCCTGGGCAGAATGAGTCCAGGATCACTCAGACGTGACACACGGCCTGGCCACCCCCACCGGGACCGCAGGCAGCCAGTCCTGGGCTAAAAATACCACTTTCATGAATGGAGCCAGGGAGGGCTGTTCTGGGAGCCACAATTAGTGCTCCTGTTAAAACCCAGCCTCTGACTCCTGCTCCCCCTACCCGCACCCCCCCAACAGGCTCAGCATGGTCCCCACTTTTGTGCTACCCCTGCTGCTTCAAGGAGACTCGCTCAGGGTAGGGGGTGGGGAGGGTAGCTGCGCCTGAGGCCCTATAACAAGTAGGAAGCCAGCAACCACCCTCCCCTCCCCAGCCCCCCCGAAGAGTGAGTTCACAGCCAGGGGCTGCAGAGTCAAGTGTGGGCTCCAAGTCCAAGGTCTCTGTCTCCCAAGCACCAAGGCACCCCCGCCATGTGGCCACCCGCTGAGGACAGATGGGAATTGGGGTGGGGGTGCAGGCTGACCCCAGTCACCTTTCTTCTTCCCTTGAGATCCCACCAAGTGTGGTCATTTCATGAGGACCAGAGGCAGGGAGCGAGGGCCCAGTTCGGGGACCCGGGCTGAGGCTGGGGTGGATGTGGAGGACCAGGCCTGGGGCGGCCGGAGCGCCCTGTGGTTCTAAGTCAGTAGAGGCCGAGGTGGGCAAAGCTTGGAGGAGTCCCCAGAGCCGCCAGGGACAGGAGCCTCCCTCCGGATATCCCAGGAAGAAATGATGAGAGGAGACTGGGGTATGGACTCCCTTAAATGTATTAATTTATCTTATTGATTTGAAACACACACACACACATCTCCCATCGCTGGGTCACTCCCGAAACGCCCACAACAGCTGGCCACACTAAAGCCAGCAGCCAGGAACTCCATTCGGGTCTCCCATTGGAGTGCCAGAGGCCCAATTACTTGAGCCATCACCTGCTTCCTACTGGGGTGCATGTTAGCAGGAAGCTGGAATTGGGAGCAGAGCCAGAGCTGGAACCCGGGCCCCCTGGGTTGGGGTGCAGGTGGCCCAAGTGGCAACTTCACCACTGTGCCAAATGCCAGCCCCGTCCCTTCCGAGAGAAGAACTGCCCCTCCCCCACCCCACTCAGGGGCAAGGGTCTCCAGCTCCGCCTGGTGTGACGGATGTGGGGAGCGAGGCTCACCGAGGGGACTTTGGGGGGGGGCTCTAGATTCGGGGAAGCTGAGACCCAGGCAAGTTTGAGGATCTGGGCACCGGTAGAGGCCTGGGGACTTCCAGGAATCTTGAAATCTTGGGCATTTTCGAACTTCTGGAGAACTTGTAGGCTCTGGGACCCTGTCAATGTGTTTGGAAGCAGGTGTGCAACAGGGGCTCGGGGCTCGGGGAGCCGAAGCACCCCTGGGTGGAGAGGTGGGTGTTCACCTGCAGGGCCCCCACCCCCACCGCACCCCCGCCCCCAGCCAGCCCTCAGAGCTCATTTTGTAATTCAAGGTTGTGTTTCTCAAGCCAGTGACATTTGTTGGCCTATTGGGTTTTTATGTTTCCAGCTTTTCTGGAAACGATGATTTTTGCCTCAACTTGACCAAATATTCACCTATGGGATGGGATACGGAAATCACCTACTTTTAAGTTTATGTATTAATTTATTTGAGAGACAGACACAGACACAGAAAGAGATCTTCCATCCGCTGGTTCACTCCCTAAATACCCACAATGGCTGGGGCTGGGCCAGGCCGAAGCTGGGGGCTGGGAACTGAGTCTGGGTCTCCCACATGAGTGACAGGACCCCAACTCCTTGAGCCATCACCTGCTGCCCCCCGAGGTGCGCGCTGGCAGAAAGTGGGAACCAGGAGCAGAGCTGGGAGTTGAACCCAGGCACTCCTAGTGGCATCGCAACCACTAGACCCCGGACATGTTATAGAAAGGGAAACTGAGGCATCAGCTCAGGGTCCTACTGAGCTTCACAGTCAGCTCTGGGCCTCGGCTTCTGGCTCTGAGCTGCGCCCATCCCAGCCCCTCTGTTCTCCGCGGCTGCCTGTGACGGTTTGGAAGTGGTTGGATTGGATTGAGCTGCTGGGGGGGAGGCCCACCGTGGGCCACGACAGTTCTCTATGGAGATGTCGGATGAACCTGAGCCCACCCTCTCTGCTTCTTGGCTTGCTGTTTGCTCCTTCTCACCCACTGTGGGTATCAGCCACAGATGTATGGGGCCTCCTGATCCTGCACTGTGGACCCCCCAAACTGGGATGGACAGTAAACCTTTTCCTGGATAAGCTAAGCTGCCTCATCGGATTTTAGGGCAAGCACACACACACACACACAGACACAAAACCCCTCCCTAATGCACTACCCCATGTGTGTCCACAGAGGGTCTTTGCTGCCTGGGGGGATGTGAGAGGCAGGCCTACTCCCGGAGCTACTGCAGACCCCACAGGCCGGGGGCTCAGTCCCGCCAGACTGCCCCCTCTCCCCCACCTTGGCCGCCAGCCAGCCAGCCCGGGAGCCTCCTATGCACCTGAGCCGTGGGCTGTGAATTCAGGGGTTCCTGAGGCCCGCTCCTCGGAGACACTGATAACTCCTAGGACAAGTGGCAGAAGTCAGGGTAGTGTTTGCGAGGTGTCCCTGGTTTGTCAAAAAGGATTCAACTCAGAAGGAGCTCGCGGGAGGAGATACCGTGGACGCGATGTGGATTTTCTGGGAGCTTCCACACCCTCCCGGCCAGGCCAAGTCTGCCCCCCTGCCCCCAAGCTCTGCAGGCACTGTGGCTAAGAGGTTCTTAGGCAGCTTCATTGCGGTTGATTAGATCATTACCACTGGGGATGGACTGCAGTCTCTAGTCCATGTTGTCCCACGGGGCACCCAGATCCCCTCCTGACCCTATCTGGGGCTCCCCTATGAGTCATCTCAGTAGCATACAAAAGCCACCCAATCCAAGGGTTTGGGGGCCTCTGGGCCAGGACTCAGGGACAAAGATTATGATTTATTCTTCCCCGTCCACTTCCCACTTCAAGATTAGCAGCCCTTAGGTCAAAATGGCTGCTTGGCCATGGAAGCCTGGTCCAGTGTCACAGGCCAGCTGTTCCACTGGGGGTGGGCACCACGGATGACGGGGTGTGGGGGCACCGGGCAGCTCCTTAGCCTGCCTGGGCCAGGGATATTTGTTTAAAGGTTTTTGTCTCCAGAGATCCTCTCTCCCCCATCAGGCCATCCCTCCATCTCTCCTTTGCTGTTTTGAAATGACGTAAGAAACAACTGTCACCACATGCACCTGTCACTCAGGTCTCCTGTCAATTCCTCAGGGCCTTTGCACCTGCTGTTCCCTCTTCTGTCATGCTCTTACCCATCTGCCTGGCCATGCCTGGCCTCTCGCTCCCAGTGACCAGCTCCTGTGCCACACACACGCACCTGTATTCTCAGTCGCACCCATCAGCATTCCTAACGATGGACTTCATCGCGTGGTTGTTTAACAAACGCCGACTGCCAGCTCCGGGAGCGTAGGGGTGCTCTGCTCTGCTTGGTTCAGCACCAGGTGCAGCCCCCGTCCCAGGCCGAGCTTGGCAGATGGATCGCTGCCAGCTGGAAGACTGAATGAGCGCGTCAGGTCAGAGATGATTTCAAAACAACAAAGGCTTCGACGTGTGAGTGAATTAGCAAAATGGGCACACGTGACTATTCAACAATAGCCAATGGAAAATGCGCACTGGTCATCCGTGATGGAATGCGTATGGCCCAAAAAATCAGGACCATGGTCCGGCCAACACCAGTCATGAGGGAAACACAAATCAAAAACGCGGCGGGACTCCGCTTGGCACTCACTAGGACGGGGGAGGGAGCGCTGTGGTGGGGAGGATGTGGAGAAACCGGAGTCCTCGTATGTTGCTGGTGGGAATGTAAAATTGTGCAGCCGCTGTGGAAAATAGCCTGACAGTTCCTCCAAAAGCTAAACATAGAATTACCATATGACCCGGCAAGTCCTCTCCTAGTTCTATTTCCAAGACAAGAGAAAACACATTCCCGCAAAAACTTGCACTTGGATGTGCACAGCAGTGCTATTTTACATTTGCAAAAAGTAGAAACCAACTCCCATGTTGGTAAACTGATGAACAAAGAAACAAAATGTGGTCCAGCTGGCAGTGGGATATTAGTCAGCCACAAAAAAAAATCAGGTACAGATCCATGCTACAACCTCGAAGATCTATTGGATTCTATTCTTTTTAAGCAAAGGAATTCAGTTACAAAAACTCCGCTCTGTATAATTCCATTTATATGACCTATCCCGATGGCAACGCCAGAGAGGCAGAAAGTAGAGATTAGTGGTTGCCAGGAGGTAGGAGGGAAAGGGAGTTGGGAGGGACCGGTTGCAGGTTTGAGGTTTCTTTCTGGGATAATGGGAACGTTCTGGACTTAGATAGCAGGGAGAGTTGTGTAAGACAGCGAGGATGCTAAAAGCTACTGACGTGCACGCTTTAAAACGATTCATTTTGTGTTGTGTAAATTTTATCTCAAAATTTAGTGAATACACATTAAATGTATATTCACTAAAAAAGAAAGCGATCATGATTTCTTGAAGGGAAAACAGTGGGTGCAGGGTCTAGCCACATGGTATCTGTCGGATTCTATACCTACCACAATCTCTAAAAATCATTCAGGTATGTGTGTGTGTGTGTGTGTGTATTCGCATAGCTGATACAAATGCAACCACAGACTCAGGTCAGAAATGCTGTGCTTGTCTCCATTTAAAACGAGGCTAGGGGACTGGTGCCATGGCACAGCAGGTTAAGCCTCTGCCTGCGGCACCAGCATTCCATACAGGCACTGGTTCGAGTCCCGGCTGCTCCACTTCTGATTCCGCTCCCGACTAATGGCCTGTAAAAGGGATGGAAGATGGCCCAAGTCCTTGGGCTCCTACACCTGCCTGGGAGACCCAGAAGAAGCTCCTGGCTCCTGGCTTTGGATCAGCTCAGTTCTGGCTGTTGTGGCCATTTGGGGAGTGAACCAGCAGATGGAAAACCTCTCTCTCTCTCTGTCTTTCTATCTTTGTAACTACCTTTCAAATAAATAAATAAATCTTTTTAAAAAGTTATCGGGGATCTGGCTGAGACCTTGGCCCACCAGACCAGTGGGGAATCCAATCTCAATCATTTGGGGGCTCCTCCCCTCTCTCCTCTGTCCACACCAGCACCCCTCTGCTGTGTGTCCCTCTGGCGCTAACTGCCCAGGGGTTTGGAGTTCCTCTATAAAGTCCTCACCCTCTCCAGGGCCTGGCTATGCTCCAAGCCCCGCCCCCTGCTCTAATGGGGAAGCCCCAGCCTTTTCCCAACCCCCTCCCCCTCTCTGGCCTTAAAGCCAGCATCCTCCAGGATACTTTGCACAGGCCAGGGGTGCCTTCAGGAAGCTCCATATTTAAGCTCTGAAAAGGCACCCCCAGCCTCAGCCCAACCCCTGGCCTGGAGAAGCGGAGCGGAGGCACTGTGGAGCAAGGAGGACAAATGATCCTGGCTCACTGTGGACGGAAAACTCGACTTCCCATTTTCACAGCCTCCATGTCTGTGGCGGGGGGTAGGGGAGAGGGATTTGTGGATCATTTTCATTATTCTTCAGTGTGCTTTTCTGGGTTTTCTACCATGACTGTTTATGACTTTACTGATTCAAAATACGATTTAAGGGGCAGGTGTTGTGGTTCAGCCAGCTTGGCCATTAAGCTGGGTTTGGTATACGCGCATCCCATACGGGAATCCCAAACCATTTCCTCTCTTTCCAATCCAGTTCCCTGCCGATGTGCATCCTGGGAGGTGGTAGGTGATGGCCCAAGTACGTGGGGCCCTGCCACCCTCTTGGGAGACCTGGATTGAGTTCAAGACTCCTGGCTTCAGCTTGGCCCAAGCCTGGCTGTTTTGTGCATTTGGGGGATGAACCAGCAGGTGGAAGACTCTCTCTCAAATAAAAATAAGTAAACACTTAAAAAGAAATAAATAGAATCTAAAACCCTGCCCCTTGCTCCCTAACCAATTCCTTCCCTCCTGGTAAGGCCAAACCCCGCGCACGCCAGGCACAGTGGAGGGGAGCGGGTGTCACAGGACTGGGCCCGCTGGGACCACCTCTCAGTGACAATAGGTGGCAGCGCCCACGTGGCCGGGAGCGAAGTCACTGGCTGCAGACCCTACAAAGGAAACAGTGAAGAATGCCTGGGCCTTGGACGGAAGCCCCGAGAGGGCGGGAGGAAGAGCAGGTTTGCGAGAAATTTCTTTGAAGACGGCATTGCGGGGCGGGGACTGGAAGGGGCAGCCACTTCCTTCACCCCGAGCTGAATGAGGCCACTGCACTGGCCCTGAGCCCTGGGGGGACACTGGGGCCTGGGGAGAGTGCGCATGGCCGTGGCCGAGCCTCCCTCCTCCCAGTTGTCTTTCCTGGGGTGGACCTGCACACTTGTCTTCTGAAAAGTGGTAGGGTCATCATGAGGCAGGGGCAGAGCTTTGTGCTGGAGGGCAGACCCCCCCACCCCGATAAAACTTCCCAGGACAGGGGCAGGTGTGTGGTGCAGTGGTAAAGACACCCGCACCCTACAGCAGGGTGCCTGGTTGGAGTCTCGCCTCCGCTTCCTGCTGAAGTCCCCTCTGTGGGGGCAGCAGATGATGGTGGCACAAGACATTGGGTCCCTGCCCCCAGGTGGGAGACCTGGATTCAGTTCAGGCTCCTGGCTTCAGTGTGGCGCAGTCCTGGCTGCTGCAGCTCCCAGCTCCCAGGCCTTGAAGCTGCCTCTGCCGAGCCAGCCGGGAAAGCTGTTTTCCTACTGCTCGGCTGGGCTGCGGGGCACTGAGGCCGGGACAGCGGGGACCGGCCCCAGGTTGGTGGTGGGGGGAGGACACTGACCTCTGCTCGCACCCAAATCTCTATTTTTGGACCAGAACACTCTGCTCGGGTCTGGGCCTTCTTGAGATTGCCTCAGGCCGAGTTTGCAACTTAAAGGCTCTATTGTTGGAGCGAAGACATCGGCTCTCCCTCGATGGCATTTGAAAGAAGGAGACCAGGGACGGGACTTAGCGATGTGACCTTGATTCCCTCCCGGTCTGCGGGTTCCAGTGCCTTCCTGCCTGGTCCTGCTACAGCAGCAGCACTGGCCTGTCTCAGGAGACTGCTAGAGGCGGGCCGCAGCACCCTGCTGATCTGGAGGCCAAACCAAAGTGCAGAGGGGTTAGAACGCATGTCCTCCGGTATATAGCTCGAAGCAGCTGGTCTGCCTCTCGAAGCCTCCGTCTGCTCGGCTGGGAAATGGGCTTGCTGGGGTTCCCTGGCAGGGCCACCCCAAGGAGTCATTTGCAGAGATGAGTGGAGGTGCAGCCTGGGATCTCACCGTCCCCTTTGAGCCCGCCCTGTCCCCTGGTGCTGTGACTCCAGGCCCTCATGTCAGGAAAGCATGGGCGGCTGGCACACCTGGCTTTGCGATTCTGGAGGTCCTCTCCTGCTGCCCGACCCCACCCTCATCCCCTCTGCAGTCTCTGGGCAGCTGACAGGTGGAATCCTTCTATCCAGGCTCTGGGGGTCCCTGGCTCCTGCAAGGACTGCCATGTGGGGCTGGCTCAGCCCTTCTCCGCACGGCTGCAAGTTAAGTTCCCTCAAGCTCTCTGGGGGAAGCCAAAGGAATTCGCAGAGTGCTGAGAATGTGAGAGGCTGAGGGTTTCTCTGCTGGGGGCTGCCTGGCTCCCGGGCTGGCCCTGGCTGGGGAATCCAGGGAATTGGGTTTGTAGGGATCCGGAGTAGGTGCAAGACAGCACCCTTGTCCCCGGGCTGCCAGCCTCACAGCCGGACCCTCTTGGCTTCCATATTAGGACAGTTCCTCCAGCCCCCAGCCCTGCGTTCCCACTTCCCGCGGAGTATGAATGCAGCCACAGCCCTGGGTCTTGTGAGCCCGTGTGTGCCCAGAGAGGACTGTGTGTGCTCATAGGCAGTGCGTGAATGTGTGTGTGATACGGGGCCGGAAAATGAAAACGGCTGCTAGTGGACTGTCCCACGTAACCAGGGCTGGGGGTCTCGCTGAGAACTTCCCAGCCAGATCATTGCTGGGGTCTGTGGCTTTTGATATTTTAAGAATGTTATTGGCACAAAGCTTATGGCTACTTAATCCAAGGATGACTTTTCCTACGCAAACGTAGCTGTCATCACTTGAGTCCCCCTGATACGGGGCACAGACCCACCCGCCCAGGGAGAGGGTGAGTCTGGCTCCCTGGGAGGCCTCTGGATGGGGGTGCAGGGGAGGGAGCAGAAAGTCCCAGACCTCACAGCCAGGAAAGCCTGGAGTCGTGCAGGGAAAGGAGGCGCAGGACAGGGAGGGGACAGGCACGGTGGCAAGATGGCCCTAGGATGGCCGGGGCTGTGTGTGGGGTTGGTAGGAGAGGGTGGTAGAACCAGAGCTTCAGGATTCAGCATGTACCCAATGGCCTGGCCTGGCCTGGCATACCTGCAGGTATCCTGGGAGAGTGGTCTTCCTGGTGGCTGGGGAAGGGGCCAAATGGTTTGTCTTAGCAGGTGCACTGGGAACTGGTACAGCGCTCCCAGAACCCTTGGCAATGGCCTCCAGCGAAAGTGACTCAGGAAGGCAGAGAGAGGGCATCAGAGGCCGTGAGGGGGCAGCGGCTCACGACACAGGCTTGGGGAGGCTGTGGACTGTCACGGGGTCGGGGTGGGGCGTGTGCCAGCCCAGTGACATTGACAGTGACAGTGACGGTGACCACACTTACTGAACGCTGTCCCTGCAGCAGGTGCAAAGATCCGCACTCAACCGTGTAGTTCAGTGGTGACACAAGCAGGTTCCCAGCCCTGCTCTTTCCACTCGTGTGGGTTTGCCAAGGGACACCCGTGTCTGTAAGGGTCAGCTGCCTTGTCTGGGGCACGGGGGTCATCTCTGCACTTCCCAGGAGGTCCCTGGGAAGATCCAGCATCGTAATCCATGTGCAGCACCGGACACAGCCCTGGCGTAGCTTTCTCAGTGGATGTAGCACGTGCTACCTCCCATCACCTCCAGGATAAGGCAGACTGTGGCTGGCATTTGGGCTTCGCTTATATTTGCTCATCTTATTCTCACACAGGTTCCGCAAAGCAAATGCTTGACTCCCCGTTGTACAGCTAGAGACACGGAGGCACAGAGAGGTGCAGTGGCTTCCCTGGGGCCACACAGCCACCAAGCACGGGAGCCAGCATTTGAACTCGGGTCTCTGTGGCCCGGCAGCCTGCTCCTGCCTCTCTAGGCAGCCTGCAGAGTCTTCACAGGTGCTGAGAGCTCCAGCCTTGTGGGTGCCCAAAGTCGCAGATGGTGACCCAGGACGCGGGAGCTAAACTCTAGGAGGGAGGTGACAGGAAGGGCTGGAGGCTTGGTGACCGCTGTGTCCCTGAGCTCCCTCATGCAGCGATCCTGATGTTACTGCCCCTTGGGACTGGCCAGAGGGCCCCGGCCTCAGGAGAAGCAGGCGTGAGAACACACACATGAGCCTGTTGGCCTGGGGGCAGTGGAGAGTGAGTGAGTCACCAACTCAACGGGTGACCTCATCCCCCACCTGTCCGAGAAGGGTCCTGGGCGGTGGAGGGGGCGGGTGCTGGGAGTCTGGCTGGAGTTCCTTGGAATTCCCCAGGCCAGGAAGGCTCAGCGGCACTGCCCTAAAAGGCCTGCTGGGCGAAAGGGTGGCCCCCGGGAGCTTGGTGGCATCCGAGGACAGGAAGCAATTCAGGGGTAGGCTTTTCCCGTCTGGAAGGTACCCGGGAGACTGCTGGGTTGCGGGCTGGGTGCGCTCTTCCTGCTGGGGGCCTGGGGCCTCTCGGGTACCAGCAGCTGCTCCCGGTCTTCAGGATGGACTGTGGGAAAAGGGGCTTTGCAGCAAAAGAGAAGCAAGGTGCACCGTGGGTTCCGCCCACTCATGCAGTCCCAGGGATCCCCTGGCCTGGGGCCGTAAGCAGGCTGAAGGAGGCTTCGAGAAATCCCCAGGCTGGACAGAAGTGGGGAAGGCAAGGTTTCAAATCAACAATCAAGTTCAAAGCCTTGGCCATGTTCCTGGGACTGTGCCGGGCATCTTGGCCGAGGGCACGCGGTGCCTGTTCCCCAGAAACTGGTAGCACATTGCTGGAAGACGGGATCTGAAAACGAAAGTCAAGGGCCAGAAAAGAAAAAAACAACCACCAAACAAACAGACAGAAAAGTCAAAGTTCAAGTCCAGGGTGTATCACTGATCGGGCACATGCCGTCCGCCAGCCCTCTGCAGGCACCGGATCGTGGATGCAAGAGGGAAGGGGTCTTTGGGGGTCCCTTTTGTGGAAGGGGCTGTGGGCTCAGAGAGGTTGCACCCTGTACCTAGGGCCACTCAGCTGTCAGCAGAGGATCTGGCTTTTTCCTTGTGCTACAGGGGCCTGTGCTAGGTGCCCAAGCTGGGGGCCTTTCTCATTCTTGCTCTGAGCCAGGAGCTGTGTGGGGCATGGGGGAGGGAGGGTTCCCATGGGCCACACCCCATCCTCATAGCTGTATACTCTCTGCAGCCAGTGTAGACAAGGAGTTCCTGCTGTTGGGGCTTCCATGTCCAAAAACCCATTCCAGGGGCCCGAGGCAGGGCTGCAGGGGCTCGAGGAAGGTCTTCCAGAGGGCTCGGGGCAGTCAGACCAGCTGAGGACAGACATCTCACACTCCAGGAGTGCCCACAGAGGACACACAGAGGAGCCCCGCCACAGCCACGCAGCGGACAGTGCCCTTGGAGGCAGGATGGCAACATGGTTAGGGACAATGAGTTTTGGAATCGGGCAGTTCTGGACGCTGGCTCAGCTCCGGCTCTGTGTGATTTGGGGCAAATGACTTGCCCTCTCGGAGCCCGTTCCCCCACTTGTGGATCAAGAATAGTCACACATCCTTGCTGTGATGCTAACTTGCTTGGTGCATCAGATACACCCCGTGGGCAGTTGCCGCTGTTCAGGCCCTGATCGGGCCCCTCCCTCTTCCACGTGCCCCTCACATCACAGCATGGCCTCTGAGCAGCTCTGAGAAGCCAGGGCTCCGGCAGGCTCCAGGCAGGGGCTGCCCAGGGCCCGGTCCCCACGGAGATCAAATTTCCAGCCCCTCAATGGAGCCAAGTAAACACAGGGGAGACAGCGCGGCTCCCTCGGCCGCCCGCTAACAACCAGATTCCGAAGCCGCCGCAGCCGCGGCTGCCCACTCTGATTATGTCGGGCTCCAGCGTCCCGGGGCCCTGCTGCTGTCACCCTCATGGGACTCTGAGGTTTGGGGCGGGGGTGTGGCAGGGGCAGCACAAGCCAGGGTGGCGGTGGTGAGGGCGGGGCACCTCCTCCCTCTGTTGCTGACTTCACTGTCCACTGACGCTGCTGGCAGATGACACAGAGCCCAGGACCCTAAGGAAGCTCTCTCTCTCTCTCTCTCTCTCTCTCTGTCTCGGCCCCACACCTGCTGTGTTCTTGTTGCTCCAAGGTTGAGGCCTCGGTTTAATAACCTCTACTTTCTTCTCCCTGTCTCCGGCACTTTTGCTTTGCCAGGAGAATTCAGCATGTTTTTAATGTTTTTAATGAATACAATGATGAGAGAGGCATAAGTAATTAAGACCCAGGATTCTAAGCCCTAAGTTGTGCCTGGTGAACTCCTATTCGCCCTCCAAAACCCAGTTCAAATATCCTCTCCCACCTCTCCATGCTACTCGGCGCAGGCCACGCCCTCACATGGCACATGGCCGTGAGACCTTTCAGCCCCTCTGAGGACCTTGCTTGTGATCTCCGCCTCCTCCCTGGCAGCACCCACCCCCAGCAGCCGACGCCCACCCTCCAGCTCTCAGCTCCTGCAGCCCCTCCCGTGGGCCCCTGCTCCAGCCCCGAGGCCATCACTGTGGTCTGTAACTGAAGCATCTGCAGCCTGTTTATTTGATTCCTGCCCGCTTCCCTTCTTGGAATGCAAATTCCACGGGGCGAGTGCTACGCCTTGGATTACTTTTGTCTGTCTTGCGGGCACGCGTCTGCTCCAGGGGCCCCTCCTCCCTCTTGACTTCCTGGGGGCGCATTTAGATTCTCTCCCCCAATCCCACATCTCCCAGGACTGTCTCGTTGATGATAATATTTTCTTTGCATAGAAGAGGGTGTGACGCGTGAGTACAGCTCAACGAATCACGGAATGCGAACGCTCGCTGCACCAGCGGCTGGGCCGGGACACGGGCGTCCGCTAGGGGGCGTTGCTTTCCAGACTCGAGGGAGCCGTGGCCTTGACGTTGGATCATTTCCTTTGCTGTACGTCCTAGCTTTGCTCTCTCCACGCATTCCTTGACTCGAGTCTCATTTTGCCCAGTTTGGAGCTTTCTGTGCCCAGCAGCGCCCTGCGTGCTCCGGTCTCGTGTGTTTCACTCCTTGGGCTCAGGGTTATGCTCCTGAGGCGCAGCCCCGTTGGCCACGTGGCCTTTGTCCTCTGCTGACCTCTGCTGTGGCTGATGGACGTGGGAGGTGTGCTGCCGAGAGATTTCCTATCTGTCTCCCTGAGTGCACGGGCCCTCCAGGGTTAGGGGACGTACTTAGGAGAATCACTGGGTCCTAAGACCCTCGCTTCACCGATGTTACTAATACCAAACTGTTTTCTCAAGTCTTCTTCTAACCAGTTTACTAGAGTTCTCGTTGCTCCACGTCCTTGCCAGCACTTGCTATTGCCAAGTTTTTAATTTTTGCCAGTCTAATAGATAGGTTATTTCATTTCATTGTGATTTTTTAAAAAAGATTTATTTATTTGAGAGGCAGAGAAAGAGAGCGAGAGCTAGAGCGAGAGCGAGAGAGAGAGAGAGAAAGGTCTTCTATCCACTGGTTCACTCCCCACTCCCCACCTCTGGGTCTCCCATGTGGGTGCAGGGGCCCAAGGACTTGGGCCATCTTCCACTGCTTTCCCAGGCCATAGCAGAGAGCTGGATGGGAAGTGGAGCAGCCAGGACTTGAACCAGTGCCCGTACGGGATGCCGGCACTGCAGGTGGCTGTTTTACCCACTATGCCACAGTGCTGGTCCTGAAAGAATTCTTCATATATTCTGGATGCAAATCCTTTGTCAAAATAATATGTTGTATTTTCTCCAAGTTTGTGGATCACTTTCTTTTTCTTAACAATGTCTTTAAAGAACAGAAATTTCAGTTTTTATGATGCGTAACTCAGAATTTTTTTCTTTTATAGTTCGTGCATTTTCTGTAGTGGGAAATTTTGCCTAATTCAGAGTCAAAGAGATTTGCGGTTATGTTCTCTTGTAGGAGTTGCATAATTTCGGTTTTTACGTCCGGGTCTCTGATGTGCTTCACATGAATTTTGGTGGTGAGAGGTCACACTGACACCTCGTTGGCCTAGCACCACTGGCTGAAGCGTCTGTCCTTCTCCCGTTGAATGACGTTGGGGCTTTTGTCAAAATCGGTTGACATGTGTGCTTAGTGTTCCGTAGGGCTCCCTGCTTCCTGTTTATGTCAGTCCTTCAGCCAGTCACACACAGTCTTAGTTGCTATAGCTTTATAGCAGTCTTGAGATGAGGTAGTTCAAGCCTTTTGCCTTTCTTCTTATTTTTCAACATTATTTTAGCTATTATAGTTTTTTTCCTTCCCACACATGTATTTAGTAATTGCCTTGTCACTTGCACAGGAAAGCTCGCTGCGATGCTGGGATTTTGATGGGGTTGCACTGAATTTGTAATTGATTCAAACCACACTGAGATTTACAAAGAATATGGCACCTCTTTTTTTTTTAAATAAAGATGTATTTATTTGTTTGAAAGGCAGAGTTACAGAGAGAGAGGGAGAGACACACACAGAGAGATCTTGCATCTGCTGGTTCACTCCTCAAATGGCCACAGTGGTGAGGGCTGCACCAGGCTGAAGCCAGGAGCCTGGAACTCCATCCAGGTCTCCCACAGGGGTGGCAGGTGCCCAAAGACTTGGGCCATCTTCCACTGCTTTCCCATGCGCATTAGCAGGGAGCTGGATTGGAAGTGGAGCAGCCAGGACTTGAACTGGTGCCCATGTGGGATGCCAGCCTCACAGGTGGTGGCTTAACCTCCTGTGCCACAACACGGGCCCCAGAAATTCTTACTATTAGCAGTGTTTTATAGTTTTCCACATACAGATAAATATATATTACATATATTTTGCTAATAGAACCCCAAGTGTTTAATATTTTGGATGATATTATAATGGTATTTTTACCAAATCAATTTCCAAATGTTTATTGCCAGTATATAGAAATACAACTCAATTTTTAATATTGACCTTATATTCTGCATCCCTACTAAATTCACTTATTAGATCCAGTAGATTTTTTAGTAGATTAGTTAGAATTTTCTAGAAAGCAGATTATGAGTTTTGAGCTTTGGTTTTCTTCAAATATAGATTTTTTTTAATCCTTGTCTTCCACATATATGTAATTTATTTCTTTTTCTTGCCTTATTGCACTGGTAGGTACCTCCTGTACAATTTTTTTTTAAAGATTTATTTCTTTATTTGAGAGGCAGAGTTATAGACAGAGAGAGGGAAGAGACAGAATGATCTTCCATCCGCTGGTTCACTCCCCAAATAGCCACAATGGCCAGAGCTGGGCCCATCCAAAGCCAGGAGACAGGAGCTTCCTCTGGGTCTCCCAAGTGGTTGCAGAGGCCCAAGCACTTGGGCCATCTTCCGCTGCTTTCTCAGGCCATTAGCTGGATCAGAAAAGGAGAGGCCGGGACTCAACCTGCGCCCATATGAGATGTCAGCACCACAGGCAGAGGCTTAGCCTTCTATGCCACAGCACTGGGCCCTGTACAACGTGGAACCCAAGTGGTGAGAATGGGCATCTTGACTGATTCCCAGTTTTAGTGAGAAAGAGTCAATCTCCACCATTAAGAATGGTTTCAGGCGGGCGCCGCGGCTCACTAGGCTAATCCTCCACCTTGCGGCGCTGGCACACCGGGTTCTAGTCCCGGTCGGGGCGCCGGATTCTGTCCCGGTTGCCCCTCTTCCAGGCCAGCTCTCTGCTGTGGCCCAGGAGTGCAGTGGAGGATGGCCCAAGTGCTTGGGCCCTGCACCCCATGGGAGACCAGGATAAGTACCTGGCTCCTGCCATCGGATCAGCGGCCACTGAAGGGTGAACCAACGGCAAAGGAAGACCTTTCTCTCTGTCTCTCTCCCTCACTGTCCACTCTGCCTGTCAAAAAAAAAAAAAAAAAAAAAAAGAATGGTTTCAGCCCTAGTTTGTCACAGATATCTCCTTAGCCAATCTGAGAAATTTCCATCTATTTTTTGTTAGTTAAGAGTTTAAAATGTACAAGTATTGAATTTTTTTGTCTTTTTTTTTGAACCTGTTGAAATAGCCATGTGCCTTTTCTCCTTTAGTCTGTTGAAATTGTGAATCATATTGATTTTCAAATGTTGAACCACTTTGCATTCCTGGGATAAATGAGCTTGGTTATTCTATACATCGCTAGATTCACTCTGCTAAAATACATAGGGTTTTGGTCCCTGTTGAAGAGGTATACTGTTCTGTAGTCCCTCCCTCCCTCTCTCCCTTCTTTCCTTCCTTCCTTCTTTCTTCATGTATTCTCTCCCTCTGGCTTGGGTGTCAGGGGATGTTAACCTCACACAGTGAGTTGAGAAATTCTTCCTCTTCCTACATCCTTTAAAGGAGTTTATATAGGTTGGTGTTATTTCTTCCTAACACGTTTGCTTAAATTCATCATCAAAGCCATCTGGTTTAGAGTTTTATTTGTGTGGCACTTTTAATTACAAATCTAATTCTTTAATAGATATAGGACTATTTACATTCTCTATTTCATCTTGAATTAACTTAGGTAATTTGTGTCTTTTAAAGAATATTTTCAGGGCTGCACTGTGGTTTAGTTGGCTAAGCCTCTGCCTGCAGTGCCAGCATCCCATATGGGTGCCGGGTCATGAACCAGCTGCTCCTCTTCCAATCCAGCTCTGTGCTATGGCCTAGGAAAGCAGAAGAAAATGGCCCAACTACCTGCCTGGGAGACCCAGAAGAAGTTCTTGGCTCCTGGCTTCAGACTGGGCCAGCTCCAGCCTTTGCAGTCATTTGGGGGGTGGGGGGTGGGGGGTGGGGTGAACCAGTGGATGGAAGACCTTTCTCTCTGTTTCTCCCTCTCTCTGTAACACTACCCCTCAAATAAATAAAAATCTTAAAAAAAAAGAATTTTTTCTTTTCATCTGAATTGTCAAGCTTATGGAACTAAAGATGTTTGCAAATCCTGCTCGGGTCTATAACGAGGCCCCTTTTCCTTTCCTGACAGTGGTAATTGTGTCTCCAGTCATCATTCTTTTCTTGATCAGCCTGGGGAAGATGAATGAGTCTTTATCAATTTTCCTAAATCCTTTAATTTCACGGATCGACTCTGTGGTTTCCCCTCGGTGCACTGACTTCACCACTCATCTCACCTGCGCCTTTGGGTTTATTCTCCTTTTGAAGCTTCTTCAAAGGAAGTTCAGACTGTTGATTTTTTTTTAAAGATTTATTTTTTATTTTTTTGAGAGACAGAGTTACAGAGAGAGGTAGAGACAGAGAGAGAGGTCTTCCACCCGCTGGTTCACTCCCCAGATGGCTGCAACGGCCGGAGCTGCGCCGATCTGAAGCCAGGAGCCAGGAGCTTCTTCCAGGTCTCCCACGTGGGTGCAGGACTTGGGCCATCGTCTACTGCTTTCCCAGGCCAGAGCAGAGAGCTGGATGGGAAGAGGAGCAGCCAGGATTAGAACCGGCGCCCATATGGGATACCGGCGCTTTAGGCCAGGGCTTTAACCTGCTGCGCTACAGCGCCGGCCCCGACTGTTGATCTTAAACGCATCTTTTCTCTAATTAAACACTGTGTCCATCAGCTTTCCATTACTATAGCGAAGTGGCTGGGACAGACTGCTCCAAAGGAAAGGGATTGTCGGCTCATGGCTCTGGAGGTGAAGGTCAAGGGCCCCCACCTGATGATGGCGGAGCCCTGGGGTGGCTCAGAGCATCAGCTGGAGTGTGTGTGTGTGTGCGCGCGCATGTGTGTGCATCTGTCTGGTCCTTCCCGCCTCCCCCAACCCCCTCTTATAAAGCTGCCAGGAGTCAACCATGAGGGCTGTATCCTAATGGCCTTACCTAACCCAATCACTCCCAGAGACCACACCTCTAAACACCAGAGTCAGAATAAGTTCCACCCTCTTTCTTTTTTTAAATTTATTTGACAGGTAGAGTTACAGAGAGAGAGAGAGAGAGAGAGACAGGGAGAAAGGTCTTCCTTCCAATGGTTCACCCCTCAAATGGCCACCATGGCTGGTGCTGCACCGATCTGAAGCCAGGAGCCAGGTGCTTCCTCCTGGTCTCCCATGTGGGTGCAGGGCCCAAGCACTTGGGCCATCCTCTACTGCCCTCCCGGGCCACAGCAGAGAGCTGGTCTAGAAGAGGTGCAATCAGGACTAGAACCCGGAGCCCATATGGGATGCCAGCGCCGCAGGCGGAGGATTAACCAAGTGAGCCACGGCTCTGGCCCCGGTTCCACCCTCTTAATAACTCACAACCAGGGCCCTCAAACCAAATCTAAACCAGAGCAAACACTGAAAGCTATCAATTTCCCTTTAAGCACAATTTTGGCTGCATCCCACTCAATACACTGTGCTTCCATTCCCATTCAGTTAGAAAGGTTTTCTGGGGCTGGGAATGTGGCATAGCAGGTAAAGTCACTGCCTCTGACACTGGCATTCCATACAGGTGCCGGTTGAAGTCCCCGCTGCTCCACTTCCAATCTAGCTCCTGCTAATGACCTGGGGAAGCAGCAGACGGTGGCCCAAGTGTTTGGGCCCCTGCCACAATGCGGGAGCCCTTGTTGAAGCTCCTGTTTCCTGGTTTTGGCCGGCCCATCCCTGGCCATCGTTATCATCTGCGACCCAATGGATGGAAGAGCTCTCTCTCTGTCTCTCCTTCTCTCTCTCTGTAACTCTGCCTTTCAAATAGATAAATAAATCTTTTTAAAAAATATTTTCTTGTTTGCCTTTTGAATCCTTCTTTGATTACTGTGTTCTTTAGAATTATTTTCTGGAGCCGGCTCCGTGGCACAGTGGGTTAATCCTCCACTTGTGGCGTCAGCATCCCATATGGGCGCCGGTTCTAGTCCTGGCTGCTCCTCTTCCAATCCAGCTCTCTGTTGTGGCCCGAAGACAGTGGAGGATGGCCCAAGTGCTTGGGCCCTGCACCCACATGGGAGACCAGGAAGAAGTGCTTGGCTCCTGGCTTCGGATCGGCACAGCTCCGGCCATTCTGACCATTTGGGGAGTGAACCAATGAATGGAAAGACCTTTCTCTCTGTCTATCCCTCTCACTGTCTGTAACTCTAGCTCTCAAATCCAAAAACATCTTAAAAAAAAAAAGAATTACTTTCTATAATTTCCAAATATTTAGAGATGTTCAAAGTATCTCTCTGTGGGGTCAGTGTTGTGGCACAGTGCGTTAAGCCACTGTTTGCAATGCCACCATGCCACCTGGGAGTGCCCATTTGAGTCCTTGCTGCTCCATGTCCAATCCAGCTCCCTGCTAATGTGCCTGGGAAGACAGCAGAAGATGGCCCAAGGTCTCAGTGTCTCTCCCTCTCTCTCGGTAACTCTGCCTTTCAAATAAATAAATCTTTAAAAACAGAACAAAAACCCAAAATATCTTTCTGTTATTGATTTCGAATTTAATTCTATTGTGGCCAGGGATTATACTCTACATGATTTCAATCTCGTTAACTTCGTGGAGCCTTGTTTACGGCCTCGCATGTGGTCTGTCTGAGCGGCGGCTCCACGCACACTTACGCATTCTGCTCTAGCAGGGTGGAGCTTTCTATAAATGTCAATTAACTCCAGTTGGTTGAGAGCGTTGCTCAACCAACATATCCTTTACTGATTTTTAAAAAGATTTCTTTTACTTATTTGAAAGGCAGAGTGAAACAGAGAGAGGGAACGTCAGAGAGAGATATCTTCTATCCTCCGATTCGCTCCTCAAATGTCTGCAGTGGTCGGGGCTGGGCCAGGCAGAAGCCGGGAGCCAGGAACTCCATCTGGGTCTCCCACTTGGGTGGCAGGAGCCCAGGCACTTGGGCCAACTCCTGCTGCTTTCCCAGGTGCATTAGCAGGGAGCTGGACTGGAAGTGGAGCAGCTGGGACTTGAACCAGTGCTCATGTGGGATGCTGGTGTCACAGGTGGGTTAACCCGCTGCACCACAACACTGGCCCCTACTGATTGTTCATTTTTATTGGTTGCTCTTATTATATAAGAAGTTACATTCACATTACAAGAAAAGGTGGAAGTTTCAGATGTAATCAAGTTTTTTGAAGAGGCAGACATTATAAGCTGTTTTTTTAAAGCAAGAGTTGATAGATTCTACCTAAATTTCTTTCTAATTTTAATTCAGAGGCAGCGAGGGAGAGAGAGAGAGAGAGAAACCCATTCACTGTCCTCCCCCAGATGCCCACAACAGCCAGGGCAGGACCAGGCTCAGACTAAGGCCCGGAGTCAGGAACTCAATCCAGGTCTCCTACATGGGTGGCAGGAACCTCATTTGTTGAGCCCTCATTGCCGCCTCCCAGGGTCTGCGCTAGCAAGAAGCCGGATGCAGGGGCTGGCGCGGGGAACCCGAGCCACATATTCTGAGATGGGAAGCGAACACCTTAACTGCCCGGTAGCTGCTGGGCCAAACACCACTCACGCCTTGCTGTGGGCCGGGCCGGAGGCTCTGCTGATTGTGGCTGGGCTCCCTCGTGGCTGCTCAGTGGACGGCTGGGTGGTCTCGGCTGGCTGAGACAAGGCTGCTCAGGCCCATGTGCCTTCCCCTCCTCTCCAGCAGGCTTGCTGGGGTGAAGGCGGCATCTAAGGCAGAAGGTAGAATCCTGACGCTTGTTTCCAGCCCCTGCTTGGGTCACATCTCCCAACATCCCGCTGCTAACCCAAGTCACCTAGCCAAGGCCACGATCAGGGCTGGGAAAGTGGACTCGGCCTCTTTTTTGGGAACTGCAAGGTTCCCAGGCGGAACATCTAAGCACAGGGAAGGGGAGACACTGGGCCCCCTCTTTCTACCTAACACCTTCTCACACCTGTCACCTCTGCGGCCAGCCCGGCCAGCCCAGGGACACCTGCCACCCCCTGCCCACCCTGGGGCCCTGGGTCTCCCTTCAGCACAGACCTGGGTGGCCTCCCTGGACCACATCCGTGTCCCATGTGTTTCGGGGCCCAGCCCAGGGCCTGGCCCCTGTAAGCAAGCGTCTATGCCCCAACTGATGAACTGCTTTAGTGGGCTTCTTGGCGGCAGAGCGGCTGTGCCTCCCATCCACCGGTCCCAATGGCCCATTCTGGAAGTGGGGGCCTGACAGCCAGTGGCCCCCACACTCAGGCTGTCCCTGTCCTCTGAGGCACCTAGGGCCCTGAGGCCACTCTCACGGTCAGGAGCCGAGTTCCTGAGACGCGGGGCCACTGAGCGTGCTGGCTGGGGAAGGCAGGGCCCTCCTGCTCCCGGGGCGGCCTGCACTGGCCTCCACTGGCAGTTTTGAAGCCGGCCTGCTGGGGCCTGCTGCAATCTCATAGCGGAGGTCTGAGCTTGTGCAGGCCTGGAGCCCTGTGCAGGTGCGGGGTGGGGGGCAGAGGTGACTCAGTGTGGTATTGACCTTGAATCCTGACGTCTAACTGCAAGGTCTGATGCCACCCGCCTAGCGCCCATGGCACAGCCAGCTCTGTCCCTGTGTTGTGGCTGCTGAGGCCTCTAAGAACTCACCGGACTTGCCACGTGGCGGCAGCAGGAACGTCTAGGGTGGCCATAAGTAGTCAATAGTAGTAATCTATAGTCCATAATAGTCAATAAAGAATCAGTAATAGTAATAAGCAGTCATTATATTAGTAAAAATAGTAATAAGTGGTCAGTAATAGTAATAGCAGTAGTAATGAAGTCCTTAGTGTGTGCTTGCTTCGGCAGCACATATACTAAAATTGGAATGAAGTCCTTGGTAGTAATCATAGTAATAGTCAATAATAGTAACAGTCAATAATAGTAAAATCAATAGTAATAACTAGTAATAGTAATGATAGTAATAGTCAATCATAACAATATTAACAAATAGTAATAGTAATATCAGTAATAGTCATTAATAGCAGCAATAATAATACTGTCAGTAACAGTAATAACAATATAGTAATAATAATAGTAATATCAATGGTAATACATAGTCAATAGTAGTAATAGTCAATAACAGTAATATCAGTAGTAATAAAATAGTGATGATAATAACAATAATAAATAGTCAATAATAGTGATAACAATAACAGTAATAAGTACTCATTAATACTAACTGTAATAAATGGCCGATAATAGTAATATCAGTAATAATAAAGTTATTGTCAGTAGTAATAGTAGTAGTCAATCACAGTAATAACAATATTAGTAACCAATAGTCAAGTAGTAACAACAGTAATAGCCAATAATGGTTATAACAATAATAGTATACACGTCAATACTAGTGATAACAACAGTGACGAGTAACCAGTAATAGTAATAACAAGAGCACCAGACAGTCCATAGCAGTGATAATGACAACAACAGGAATAGCAACGCTAGCAGCTACTGTTAGCCTGGCGTGACCTGTGCGTGAGACGCTTGCGTACCTCGGCTCCTTCTTACAGTGACCGTGCGGCTCCAGCATCGTCATCCCACTTTACAGGAGAAGAGCCAAAGATGGCGAGCGGAATGAGTAAGGTTGCACCCCACCCCCACCCCAGGGTGGCAGAATCAGGATTTGAACTCAGGTCCACCCAGCCCTGAAGGCAACCCCTCCTCCACCACCTGGGCTGACTCTCAGTCTCCCCTCCGGTTTCCTGGCCCCTGTAGGTCTGCATCTGTGTCAACCACTCCAGGCCTCGCTGAACCCTGCCCAGCTGGCCCCCAGGGTCTGGGCCAAGGGCAGGCGGTGGCGGCACATGGCGGGCGAGCGCTGCCCTGCCGGGGCCTTTGTCTCCCCCGTAATTGGGACCCTGTGGTCTCGGCAGGCCCCGGAGAGCCTGCGAGGCTGCGGGCCAAGTCCTTGGCAGCGCGGCCGGCTGAGGACGCCGAGTGGAAGCAGATGTGTCCGGGGCCGTGTCTGGCCCAGCGCCCGGAGGAGCCCGTCCATCTGGAGTGCTGGGGCTTGGGGAGGATGCTCCAATGGTTAGGGCCGGGTGGGGGCTGCACACAGACGGAGGCCCTCCCAGGGGAGGATTTCCATCTGTTGGGGTTAAGAAAGAACTCGAGTCTTCATTGTTGACGTGACGCCAGGGCTACTTCGAAGCCAACAGTGGACGGAGAAAAACATCCAACTTCTGACACATTTCACAGAGCGGGAAACTGAGGCCCAAGGCAGGGCAGGGGCCTGCCCAAGGGTCCTCCCACACCCTGTGCCCTGGGCACTGCTAAACTAGTCATGGTGATGATGGGGGTGGACCAAGGGCAGGGGCTCCCCAGTCTCCCTCGGGCAAGGTCCACGTGGGTGTCTCTCTTGGGGGCCCCAGAGCCATGGAATTTTCTGGAAGGAAAGCCCAGCCTGTCCCAGGCCAGAGGCTGGTGGCTGAGGTCTGCCTGTCCGGTCAGGTTAACCACCCAGCCCTGGAGGCTCCTTCGGCACTGAGAGGCAAAGGGGCCTCTCTCCAGGGGCCCTGTGGTGGGGTGGGGGGTCCCCGGGCAACGACCCCTGTGAACTCAGTGGGGAGCCCTGTGTTGGGTCTCAGGTTTGCCTCTGAAAAGCTCTGTGACCTTGGGCAAGCAGCCTCCCCTCTCTGGCCCTCAGTTTAGCCATCTGAAAAATGGGAATAATAGTATCCCAATGTCCTCCAGGGCGGCAGAAGGTAAAAATCTGTCCCTTTCTGGACAGCCTCTCAGGCTAGCCCTCCGAGGCAGGGAGAGCTGTCTTCCCCCTGCCTGGGAAGGAGGAACAGCTCAGAGACACAGAGAGCACCCACACAGCCCTGCTGCGCGGCCTGGCTCCTTGCTCTGAGGTCATCTCCTCCCCGGGAGACCCCCCTGCCCACGGTCAGACCACACGGGGCCAGCAAACCTGACCTTCAGCCTGGGGTCCCCCTCACCCTCGTCAGGGAGCTGAAAATGGGGGCAAGGCCCAGAGCATTGGTCCTGGCCGCCCCCGCCCGTGAGAAGCACCTCTGGGGCTCCTTGGGAGGTCCCCTCTTCTGCACCCTCACGGAGAGCTCGGGCCGCCTCCCTTGGCTTGGGTCACTCCCTACCGGGGCGCTCACGACTTGCGCACGCAGCCCGTCACACCCCAGCCTGTAAGAAAGCATCCTAGGCCGGGCTGAGACCCGACCCCACGTCAAGACCCCTGCTCCCCACGGTACCCCCAGCCCCAGCCCTGCAGACAGCTGCCCAGCGGCTCCCGCAAACAGGTTTCCCAGACTCCTCTGCTCTCGCCTGGACCCCGGCACGGAGAAGCCTCAGCTCCTGGGGCTGTGACTGCGCTGCAGCAGCCACGCCGGAGAGGCCCCGGGCTCTGCCTGCTCACCTCGTCCTGTCCATCACCTTGAAAGACACTGCCCTCCCCAGTGGGGATGAGGCGACTTCCGGGACAGCCCAACAGGAAGATCGGTGGGTCTGGAAGTCAGCAAGCCTGAGCCCTGGCAGCCTTCAGCCAGCAACTTGACATGGAGTCTCGGAGGGCTTGCTCCGCACCTCCGAGCCTCACTTTTCTCATCTGTAGAATGGGGGTGGACATCAGAATCGCCAGCAATCCCAGAGGCGCCCCCTGGGCTTGTGTAGCACCTAGGGGAGGGGTGATGGAAGGGAACACCTGGCAGCTGAGTGCCCCAGTCCCAGGTGAGGGCTGTGTGGCATGATTGTGTCTCACCCAGGTGTGACTGGGCAGTCCCCTGCAGCTGTGAGCCACCCCCTGCTCTGCCCTCCCGGCCCCTCAGGTCCCCATCTGCACCTGCTAGGCTGCTATAGATTCTTTGTCCGTAGTGACAGCACTTTGAGGGACAAAGTGTATGTGGCCCTATGACACAACAGGTGAACCCCATGATCAGAGTCTGCATGAGCACCCCCAGGCCAGCGTTCACCCTTCTGTCTGGTCAGCCTGTTCCCAGACGTTGTGGGTAAGCATCCCCGATCCCTTTCCTTCCGCAGAGATGTCAGCTGGCCGTGACCACGTGCTGTGAACACACACCCGAGCCCGTGAGACCCCCGGTGTCTCCCTGAAGTGTTACCTCGGAGAGGCGCGGGAGTCTTGCGGGAGTGCAGGTTCCTCTCCCCAACCAGTCCTGAGACCATCCTTGGGCCCCTGCAGACCCAAGTGACAGAGCCAGGGCTGGGGCGGCTCCCTCCCCCGGCCGGCTCCTTCCAGAACCATCCGGGCAGCCTGGGACGGATGGCATCAGGCACTGTGCCTGCAGGACCTCAGGAGCTGGTACAGCCATATCGCATGACAGGTGATACCAAGTGATTGGGGCGAGACCCAGGTGTGCGCGCCACCGCGGACGGCTGTCGGGGAGCAGGATGTGGGCAGTCTTGAAGCAGCAACCCCCCCCCCCAGGCTTTCTCACCACGCTTGCTGGAAACACTGGGTTTGAGGCTCCCCTGGGAACCTTGTGGGACAACCTGCAGGACAGGTGGCCTGCACACTTCAGAGCATTTAGCATCAGGAGGAACAGGGCCAGGGAGCTGATTGGTTCCTGGCCTGGGAAAAGCACAGGGCGCAGGGCATGTCTGTGCGCACCTGGGAAACCCCGGAGTGCAGGCGCTGCGGGGAGGGAGGGGGCGTCTGCAATTGCCAGGTGCGGCCCTGGGGGGGCACTGCAGAGCACACCCCGTTTCTCGGTGCTCCCCCAAGTGTTCGTCATGATAGCACAGCTGGCAAAAGGGACCAGAGAGCAAGAGTGACAGCCTCTGTGTGTGTATGTATGTGTGTGTGTGTGTGTGTGTGTGTGTGTGTGTGTGGTGGAACACAGAGGGAGACATGCAGAGCTTGGGTGGGGAGGGAGAGAGAAGCGGACTGCTCAGGCAGATGTCAATGGCGGATGTCAGTGAAGAGCACTCTTTCAATTATTCTGTGCTCCTGGGGCTGGTGTTGTGGCGTGGAGGATGAAGCCCCTGACTGCCATGCTGGCTTCCCACATTGGAGCTTCAGTGTGAGTCATGGGCTGCTCCACTTCCGATCCAGCCCCCTGCTAATGCGCCTGGGGAAGCATCCGAAGATGTCCCAAGTCCTTGGGCCCCTGCCACCCACGTGGGAGACCGGATGAAGCTCTTTGACCTGGCCCAGTCCTGGCCTTTGCAACCACTTAGAAATAGAAGATTCTCTCTCTCTCTCTCTCTAATAAATAAACAAACCTTTCAAAAATCCTGTGCTAGTTCTTCCAAATGTAGCAATAATATATGCAAGCACTTGTTAAAATGCCACAGGCCCCGCACAGCCCGGCCGCTTTCCTAGAATCTCAGCGACACAAGGCAGACTCAGCAGTTGGGAAATGTCTTCCATCTCTTCAGCCAGCTGCCCGCAAAGCCTCGCTTATCACGGAAGCTGCTGCTCATAAAACCCCCGGCCTGAGTCTCTTCTCCCCTGGCACGGCGGGCCCTGGGGGCCAGCAGCTCTCCGAATCGTGCTGCCGCCCTGGCTCTCCCTTCTGCCTCGGGGCCATTCTGCGCTGACTTGCCGAAACTTTTCAACACCTCTTTGGCGGCTGGGGGCCCTGGGTTGGCAGGAGGGTGCCTGAGTGCATCTCACCCCGGCATTCGCCGGCTGCCAGGACTTGCCCAGACGGCTTAAACCTTCCTGTGCATCAGTTTCTTCATCTGTAAAATGGGGAGGAATTCTAGCAGCTACCTGATGGCATGGTGAGGATCGAAAGGGCTGATGCCCCCGGAGCACTGGACAGTGAGTCCACGGCAGGCTCAGCTACACGAGGGCTGGCGATGGTGGCTTCCCAGATGTCTCCGAAGGTCCACGCTCTGCACTCCTGGCCTTCCTTCTCCTTGGGCACGTGAGCTGGGGCACAGCCAGGCGCAACCATTCACCTGCAGGGGTTGCGCTTCCCCCACCACGGGCTCCCTCCCTGGGCTGCCGGGCAAGGGTCAAGCCTGCTCCCACCCAGACTCCCTGCAAGCGAGAACGCCACGGTTGTGGTCTGAAGCCTCTTGGACTTGCGGGCTGTTTGCTTCCATAACCTTATCTAGTCCGACTGATAGGGCAGGGTTACCCTGTCCTGGCCAAGGCTCCCTGAGTGCTCACGCCCCGCTGGAACTTAGCAGGCATCTCTGACTCCCAGCCAACCCGCTGGCCCTGTTAGGAGGCTCCCGCTCAGCTCTCCCAGCCCCCAGCAGCCCGGGCCCTGGTTGAGGGTCACTGAAACCATGCTAGCAGTGGCGGCTGTCTCAGCCTCAGCTGCTGCAGGATGTTTGGTCATTGTCTTAGTCTAGACATCAAAATTAAAATCTCTTATCTGCACACATACTGGGAAAGCTGGGGCAGGTGTATCTGGGTCAAAATTCCTCTGCCTCCGGCCTGCTGCAGCCCCATCAGAGACGAACCTTCTCAAAAGAGAAACCAGGGATGCAGGATGGAGCCTGGGCTGGGAGAAGAGAGGCTGGGTTTCAGACCTGGCTTTACTTCTCGCTGTGTGAGCTCCAGGAGTTACATTTTCCTGCCTCAGGGCCTTTGCACAAGCCATGTCCTCTGCCTAAACATCTCTCCCCATCCGCCTTCTTGCTCACCTGGTGAGTTGTTGCTCAGCCATCACATCTCAGCCCAAAACCCAGGCTCACAGCGCTCAATGCCGCCTTTGGAGCAGACACCTTCCTTTAATCACTCATTTGGAGATTCACACACAGGCCCCGCCCCCGCTAGGATGGGAGCTCCGTGACAGGGATAATCTGTCTGTCTATGACCGGATCAAGGCTTGGTGGAAGAATGAGTGATGTTTACTGGCATCCAGCGGGGAGGGTGGGGATTTAGTCTATTTATTTTAAAAGATTTACTCATTTATTTGAAAGTCCGAGTTGCAGAGAGAGGGAAAGACAGAGAGGTCTTCCATCCACTGGTCCACTTTCCAGATGGCCGCAAAGGCCAGGGCTGGGCCGATCCGAAGCCAGGATCTAGGAGCTTCCTCCGGGTCTCCCATGTAGGTGCAGGGGCCCCAGGACTTGGGGCCATTAGCCAGGACCTGCATCAGAGTGGAACAGCTAGGACTCGAACCGGTGCCCATATGGAATGGCGGCATTGCAGATGGCTTTACCTGCTACACCACAATGCCGGACCCCGAAGGTGGGGCCTGAAGATGTCCGCCCACCCCTCCCGAGGGCTGCTCTCCTGCTACCCATTCCTGCTGCAGGATTGGAAATCTTGGACGAGGGTTAAGCAGGAGCTGAGCAACTTGGTGCTGTGCCGCCCCCTGGTGTCCATTGCTAAGAAAACCCCAGGGAGGAAAATGAATGTGTTGTGTGAGTCTTGATCTCCTTATTCCTAATGGCAGCCGTGTGAGACAGGAGTAATCAGCCTCTGTTTTCCAATGACGCAATCCCGCATTTGTCCATCTAATGGCGAACAACCGCTGTGTGCCTGTTGCTTGCCAGGCACTTTGCTGGGAGCTGCACTTCCTTGGTGAACAGCACACACGCTCCGGTCTCATGGAACCTGAATGCAGATCTGCAATGAGGAAAGCAGATAGCAAATCAGATTGTATGTGTGTGTGTGTGTGTGTGCGTGAGCCCATGCAAGTCGCCAGGGTGACGTAGCAGGTGCACGGGTGTCCCAGACGTTAACCAACTTGTCCAAGGTTCCGGAGACGCAGATAGAGTTGAATGGAGCAATCAGATGGCAGTAACAATGACAGAAGCCCTAACTCTGCTGTGACTCAGGGCTGCTTACCCGTTAGTGAACTTTGCATCCTTACAATGATTCCCCCCCAGCAGGTCCCTTGCTCAGCCAGCTGCTTAGTGGTGCTGGAGCCAGTTTGGACCAGAGTCTGTCTTTTTTTTTTTTTTTTTTTTTGACAGGCAGAGTGGACAGTGAGAGAGAAAGAGAGAAAGGTCTTCCTTCTGTTGGCTCACCCCCCAATGGCCGCTGCGGCCGGCTCACCACGCTGATCCGAAGCCAGGAGCCAGGTGCTTCTCCTGGTCTCCCATGGGGTGCAGGGCTCAAGCTCTTGGGCCATCCTCCACTGCACTCCCGGGCCACAGCAGAGAGCTGGCCTGGAAGAGGGGCAACCGGGACAGAATCCGGCGCCCTGACCGGGACTAGAACCTGGGGTGCCGGCGCCGCAGGCGGAGGATTAGCCTAGTGAGCCGTGGCGCTGGCCCAGAGCCTGTCTTCTTAATGCAGTGAGACAAAACCAGAAGTCCAGGTGCCCAGGTGCCCCTCTCCTGCCAGTCCCCTGTCTCCAAGCCATCCCTGGTACCTGGGTGCCTTCCATGGGTTGGATAATGGGGAGGGGAGGGTGGTGTGATGGCCCTGCCTTGAGGGAGGCAGACAGGCCAGCTCTTGAGACAAAACTACCCCTCCTGTGCCATCAGAGGCTCAGAGAGCAGAGGGGCTTCATGGGGGTGAGGGTGGGAGGGGCCAGGAGGCTCAGCAGGATTCATTGTACAGTGCAGTAGGAGGTAATGGGGCTGGATGAGGCTCAGGCAGAGGGAGGGAAAGTCAGGCTGCAGGAGGACCCCCAGTGCCAGCACTTGTCTGCCAGGCTGAGGAGCTGGGCTGGCCCCCCGGGGGCTGGGGCCCCTCGGTGGGACGGGCATGGTGGGGTCTGGGCTGCCCGAGAGCCTCTGGCTGCAGGGGGAAGGCGGGTGGGGGCAGTGAGATCTGCAGGAGGATGCAGATGCTCCTGCAAGTGTCCAGGCGGGAGGGGTCTGCCTGGGCTGAGCAGGGGTTCGGAACCACGTGGCCTGGCCCACTCCTGCCTGCCTCCTCTGATTCCTCCCATCTCCCCCACCCCCACTCCTCGCTGCTGCTTAAGGGTCCTCGGCGGTCCCAGCTGGATTGCCTCCCCCAGACCTGCTTGCCGCACCCTCACTGCCCTCCTGGCTCTGAGCCAACGTTGCCCGCCACTCCCAGAGGCCCCCAGCCCTTCCTGTGACCTGCTTCCCCTCACATGTGTCGCCATCTGCTCCCAACTCACTGCCACGCTCTGCATAGCACACAGCGGGCCATATCCTGTACATTCGTCCACAACAGCACCACTATCTGTCATCCTGGCTTGTCGCCCGCACGCACAAGCACACACTCATGCACACACACATGCACACCTACTACACATGTGTGCAGATCCATACGTGTGTGCCCACATGCAGAGGCACACGCACATACTCCCGACCCCTTCCCCTTGCCAGGATGGGGGCACCTTGCCCCAGGGCCTGGCTCAGGTGCGGCTGCTGCTGGGGCTCTGAAAGCAACAACGGACTGGAGAGTTGAGTCAAGGACCCTGCTGATCTTCTGCTGCCACCTTGTGGCCACTTTCCAGATGGTACCAGTGGCTGCTGACGCCTTTGCCTGCTTCTGGTCCAAGTTGAGCCAACGGGCTCAAATCCCAGGACTTCCTGGGAGAGGTTGGTGGTTCTGTCTGATGCGGGGTTGGGCGGGGGCAGCTGGGAGGGTAGCTGGTGGCTCCTGGAATGGGATACTGTCACCCCTTTAGCCCTATCCATCCCTGCAGGACTATGCTCAACACCCCCCCCCCCTTCCCCCACTGCTCAGGGAACAGCTTGGGGCAGAGCCCTGACTGTGCTTATCTCTGCGGGCCTCCCCTGGGCGCTGGTACAGATAGGTGCTCAATGAGCGTGCGAGGGCGGGGGCAGAGAGGAAGGGAGAAGGAAGGTGTGTGTGGCGGGGGGTCCGCTCACTGAGCTGTCCCAGTTTTAGCATGGAGAGTCCCCTGGCACAGGCCTGAGTCAGCTCGCTGTCCACTGGTCGTCCTGCTAGGGAAAGTGCCTCTAGGGAGGTGAAGGGGGAGGGGCCACGTAAGGTCAAAGGGTAGAGGGGGGCTTGGCTGGATGGATGGTGACTGTGATGGTGATGATGGTGGTGCTGGTGACTGAGCTGGTGGTGCCTGAGACTAGCCGTGAGCCTGTCATCAGGTGGGAGGAGGAGCCTCCCAAGGAGGCAGAGACAGAAAACAACCCCCGGCCATTGCCCAGCTTGCTCCAAGGCTCCACCAAACCCCCCGCCCCCCAATCTGAAACAGACACAGAGACTGCAGGGCCCTGTGCTGAGTGCTGGAGAGAGGGGGAATCTGAGGACGGGGTTCCTGGTGGGCAGTAAAATGTTCTTTTCCCAGCAAGGGATTTGGCTGTGCTGAAACAGAGCTTCAAGACCCTACTGGGGGTGGTCCTTGAACTTGACATGGAATAAAAATCAGAGGGTATGGGGCAGGCATTTGGCCCAGTATTTAAGATGCATGCATCCCACGCTGCAGTGCCTTGGTTCAATTCCTAGTTCTGGCTCCTGAATCCAGCTTCCTACTGCTGCAGTGATGGCCCAGGTGGCTGGGTTCCTGCCACCCACATAAGAGACCTGGGTGGAGTCCCTGGCTTCCCAGCTTTGGTACTGGCCCAACCCTGGGCACTGTAGGCATTTGGAGAGGGAACCAGCAAGTGGGAGGTCTCTGTCTGTCTCAGAAATATTTAAAAAATCATGGAGTGGGGGATTGTTCAACGTGCAGGCTTCTAGGCAGGCCCGCCAGAGATGCTGACTCAGGATGGGGCTGTAGAATGCATGTGATGTTTCTGCAGGTGTTAAATAAAAAGCACTCACTGATGCTGGCTGGAGCACAGGAGGGAGGCTTTCCTTTGGGTCCTTGAGACAGGCACAGGGACCACTGCCATGGGGTTCGGCAGCAGGAGAGACTCAGTGGATGGAGGTTCCAGGGCCAGGGGGATCCTGGCTACCCCGACCTCGCCGGATTCCAGGCCCGTACTTGGAAGAGCACTCTGTAGGGATGGGGTGAGAAGGATGGAGTGGCTGTGACCTACACCACCTCGAAGGAGAGCCGGGGACAGGGGGAGGAGCTGGATATGCATGGGCTGCCACGCTGTGCACAGAGGTGCCCGGGTAGACGGACACGATGTTCCCTGGCCTGGGAGAAGTGGAATGACCGAATGCTGGCCCTGGAGCAAGTTGAAGGAAAGATGATATTCATCAATTTCTGTCTTATTCTTGTTCGGTGTCACCAGTTCAAGTGGATGTCGCAGAGGTTCTGAGCGCTCCCACAAGGAAGAGCACAATGAGGAGGTGCTGGGGTGGGCACTTGGCCTGGCAGTCAAGACACCCACATCCCGTTTCGGAATACCTGGGTTTAATTTCCAGCTCCTGATTCCAGTTTTCTGCTAACCCAGACCCTGGGAGGCAACAGGTGATGGCTCAGGTCATTCCTGCCACCCACATGGGAGACATGGAATAAGTTCCCAGCTCCTGGCTTCAGCTTTAACCCACCCCTGGCTGTTGCAGGCATTTGGGGAATGAACCAGTGGGAGCTCTGGCTGTCTGTCACTGTCCATCAGTTAACAAACAAACAAATAAAAGGAACAGGTGCAGCCTGCTTAGACATCACCACTAAATTTGCCAGGACCCTGGAAACAACAGGCACAGGTCTGTCTTAAAGACAGAAACCTTAAGTTTTTCTCACTAAAGCCAGCACTGCCCAATGCTGCTCCAACCTGCACTCCCCTCCGGGTGTGGGGTCCTTTTGCCTTTTTGAACACATTGCTTGGTCCATGTTGACTTTGATTTTATACTCTCTGGTGTTTTAGAAAGTGTATGCTTCAGTTCTATTTGATGGATGAAGAACTTATGTTTTCCAGCATCATTCTCGGCTGGGTTGAGATTGGGAGGCAGCCTTCCTCCCTGCTTTTCTTCTTCAGCATCATTTATATCAGCTGAAGCTTTTTGGATCCAGGTTATAACTATTAGATGACCCACCCAACCAGGTTATCAAACAATGGCAAAGCTTTTGATATGCTTCCAAGGCTTGTCTCCTTGCCCCATCACATATAAATTCCCATTTTTCTTCTGCCATTCACACACACATAGACTGATGTCTGCCTAGTTACCTTAACATTCCCCCCTCAAGAGAAGTAGCCCAAAATCTTATGTGGGGTAACATGAATGAAGATCCATCTCTGCATTTCCTTCAGAGATGTCTTATGGGCGTATTCTCTTGCTATCTATCCTATGGTGTTTGGAGGTGGCCTGGGGAATGATTGTCTTCTGTAGTCCAGAGAACTGGTCATAGCATCTGGAGGGAAGGGCTACAAGCCCTGTCTCATGACCACCTGGAGCTGGATGGCTTGTTCTCCAGTTGAGACTAAATAGATGACAGCATCACAGACACACAGTCCAAAGAGAAGCAGCAAAAATGGAAGCTATAGGGCCCAGGAGGGGCAATAGCCAGGATTTCCATGACCAGATGTTAGGCCAAAAATTCCAGCCTTGTCCACCCTGCTCCCTCACCCAAGAAATGGTGGACATGGCTTTGCACCTATCCAGTTTGACTGATCCCCCCAAAAATATTTTTGGAGCATGACTGATGCCCACTTGTCTGCCTGTTTTGAAGGGATGGGTTTGCCTACCCTGGTGCACAGGCTGCAGTCTCAATGGCTTTTAACTGGGCACAAACTATGTTTTGTTCTTTCCCCAAAGGAGGAGGCCTTGTTCTGGCTCACTCTTGAGAGCCTGAGATAGGAGTTTTGCTATTTCCCTGTACCTGGGAATCCAGAACCTGTTAGTTGGGCTGTCCTGAGGTTGTAGGGGTAGGAATTGCTACATGGGTTGTATCCTCTCCAGGCCAATTTTCCTTCCCTTCGGGGGTGAGGATGAGCACTAAATTTTTTACTTTCCTTTTTTTTTTTTGACAGGCAGAGTGGACAGTGAGAGAGAGAGAGACAGAGAGAAAGGTCTTCCTTTTGCTGTTGGTTCACCCTCCAATGGCCGCCGCAGCCAGCGCACCAAGCCGATCCGAAGGCAGGAGCCAGGTGCTTTTCCTGGTCTCCCATGCGGGTGCAGGGCTCAAGGTCTTGGGCCAACCTCTACTGCACTCCCAGGCCACAGCAGAGAGCTGGAAGTGGGGCAACCAGGACAGAATCCGGTGCCCCAGCCGGGACTAGAACCCTGTGTACTGGCGCTGCAGGCAGAGGATTAGCCTATTGAGCCATGGCGCTGGCCATAAATTGTTTACTTTCTGACAGACCAGTTGTGCCTTTTTTTTTCTTGGACGTGTGGTAGCTACATTCTGTTAGGAAGTTGAGAGTGCTGGTCAAATGCTCAAAACTGGAGTCTATGGTGGGGAAACAGATAAGCAAGTCATTTACATACTGGGTTATTTTTGTACCCCCTCAAGAGACAGGTCCTTTAAGTCCTCCACAGAGGCCTGTCCACATAGGTGAGAGCTGTCTGCAAATCCTGTGGCAATGCTGTACAGGTTAGCTGGTACTGGGTACCCCATTTCCTAACCTGTTTAAAGGTGGTCAGAAACTAACAGCGGGGTGGGGGTGGGGGCAGGTAGGCTTAATAATAATCAGGTGTGTGTTAAGGGCTGGCCAGGTATGTGTGGGGTTCAGACTTATCTCACTCTTCATATGAGCACTGGAAGAGACATTGCAAGGGAAGTGTGAACCTCCTTAGGGAAGACACCCCAGTGACTCCCATTATCTGGCTGGGCTGGGAGGAGAGCTGGCCTGAATAGGAGGTTAGTACCCAAGAGGTGGTGTCTCTAAAACAAAACTGACAGTCCCACATGCAACCTCACTGAACCCAGGCCAGCTCCTCAATAGCGACGGCTACTTGGGAAGCCAGATGAACAGGGGTCAGCAGGATCTGTGGTTCCGACCTGGGGGTCCTTCAACCCCGTGGCAGTTCTGTTTCCAGTGACCCAGCTCTTGGCAGAGCTGTCAGAGTTCTTCAGAAGCAGCTGTTTGCCCAGCGCCCTGGCTTTCCTATCTATAGCAGGTGCTGTCTGGGGTGGGCTGGCCTTGCTCGGGCTCACTGACAGCAGATGACTGTGCACAGCGACAATGAATGGGCCTGCACCTGTCCTTACGCTGCGCCTGCAGCCTAGCTCCCTCCTGCTCCTCCTGGTCTCTGTTAGAGTAGACCGTCGAGGCGGCCTTGGGGATGTCAGCCAAGGTGGTGCTCAAGCCCAGCCCTAAAGGTGCTCAAGCCCAACCCTAAATATTTGAAGCTTTCTTTTAACAGTGGGCAGGCTGAGCTAGAAATCAATGGTTACAGGCATTGTCCTGACCCTGCTATTCCCTTTGGGGAGAGCTGTGTCCTTTCAGGTAAGATCCAACATGTCAGTCACCCTGGACCAGCCCTCTCACCACCCATGAGGGTCCTTAGTGAGGCCGTCTATCTCCCTTTGTGTCTCAGCCAATCTCCCCTCAGGTCTCAGGACCTACAATGCACGGTGCTGGTGATGGCAGAGCACTGCGTTTAATGGGCTTACAAGGCATAAATTCGCCCCAACCATAGACGGCAGGGACTTTTAATAGGGGAGCAGAACAATTTCCATAACTTAGAGAGCTCCTCCCACAGGAGTGCGGTGGAGTTTAATGAAAAGAAACGGTGAAGAGAGGCAGGTGCAGGGCGCCGGGCAAGCAGGGCTGCTCATGCGAGAGGCTCGGGAACCATGAGCGGGCCAGCCCCCCCCCCCCCCGCACCTCTGCCTTGCCATGCAGCCCTGGGAGGTGGCGGGTCACCTGGGAGTGCGGAGGAGGAGACCCGGGACATGGGGCCGAAGAGGGGCAGCCCCTCGGTGCCGTCCCTGGGGGATGTGAAGTGGGGTGCCGGCATGTTTCCGGATTGGAAGCTGGTGCCACTGCCACGCTTGCCTGCCCGCCTAAGAAGGCAGTGACCGCGCCAGGTAAAGGGAAGAAACAGAAGCAGCTGGAAGTGGACACTCTCAGCGCCACTGCGGTACATGGCCCACAGTGTCGCTGACTGCCCGCACCTGTGGCTTTCCTGGCCAGGTGTTCCCAAAGGGAGAGCTTAAGTGACAGAACTGGCAGCACGTGGGTGTTACAGAGAACAGGACGTGGGCACGAGGAACTGGGATTTACGATGACTGCAAGCAACATAGGCTTTGCTGAAGCCAACTTGAAGTCCCAGCTAAGTGCACCTCTGGGGTAGGGGATGGCGAAGAATGCATAGTACGGCTGCAGCTGAGCCTGGTACGGGTGGTCACGCTGGCGTTTCAGAGCTAAGTGGGAAACAAGTCTGAGGAACAGTCCTGCATAATGTCGTGGAGCGGACAGTACTTAAAAAATTATTACCATCATTTTGGGTGAGAATTAAACCTTGCTCTCAAAAGATGAAGAAGAAGAAGAAGAGGAAGAGGAAGAGGAGGGAGGAGGGAGGAGGAGGAGGAGAAATGATGAAGAAAAATATGGTGTACACCTGACAGACCAAGCTGTGTCAGGCTGGAGCCAGGAGCCAGGAGCCAGGAGCCAGGAGCCAGAGCCTCATCCAGGTCTCCCACATGGTGGCAGGGATCCAAGCACTTGGGCCATCTTGCACTGCTTTCCCAGGTGCATTAGCAGGGAGCTGGATTGGAAGTGGAGCAGCGGGAATTCAAATCGGTGTTCCAAAATTGGATGCTGGCATTGCAGTCGGCAGCTTAATCTGTCATGCCACAACACAGGCCCCTGCCAATCGTTTTTTTTTTTTTTTTTTTTTTTTAGTATTTTATTTATTTATTTGAGAGGCAAAGTTACAGAGAGAGAGAGGAAGAGAGAGAGAGAGAAAGGTCTTCCATCTGCTGGTTCACTCCCCAAATGACTGCAATGGCTGGAGCTGGGCCAGTCCGAAGCCCGGAGCCAGGAGCATCTTCCAGGCCTCCCACATGGGTGCAGGGGCCCAAGCACTTGGACCATCTTCTACTGCTTTCTCAGGCCATATTAGAGAGCTGGATCAGAAGAGGAGCAGCCAAGACACTAGCCGGTGCCCATATGGGATGCTGGTGCTGCAGGCAGAAGCTTAGCCCACTATGCCACAGCTTCACTCCCCCCCCCATCTTTCTTATAGCGTGGTTTCTCTATGCTTTTACTTCTCATTTTGTTTCAGCCCTCAATAAGTAAGAAGACATCTTCCAGAATTTTTTTTTCAAAAGTAATACAGAGGAGTGCGTTTTCTGAGCCCGTGTTCGCCTGACAGTAAGCGTCTTCTGTTTTCTTGTTGAAACAAGCCAGCTTGGGCAAGAATGAAAATATTGTCAAACTTCAGAAAACGCTCATCGGACGTGGCTGTGTAACGCGACAGTTTGGGAGCGCACAGATTCTAGTTCCAGTGCGCCGATGGCCAAACACCAGCTGCGTCGCAGGCTGTGTGACCCTGGGCACGCCACCTGCCGGCTCTGTATTTCAACTTGATCCATCCACAGAGATGACAGTCATGGTGCCTTGTGCGGCGGGGTTGGGGCAGAGGACAGAGGGAGCTGCTGGCTGTGAGCATCCCGCGCGGGCTGGAACCTGGCCTGCACCATGTGGATGTCAGCGCCTGTCATTTGGCATTCGGGGTCCCGTAGACAATGCCGGTGTGCAGCCCAGGAATGTGCCAGAGGCCAGCCCGAGTCACAGCTCTGAGCACTCAGCGTCTGCAGCATGGGAGGGGCCCTTCCACTCTGCCTTTTCTACATCCTGGACACGTTGCAACCCCTGCTATAAAAGCCCCAGCAACCTGCTCCCCAGGGAGGCCGTGTCTTTAGGGGTCTCTACCTTCCTGCCACCTCGGAGCAGCCCCCGCTTGAGGCTGATTATTTGGTGACAGCCCAGGTGAACAGGCCCCTGTGTGCACTCACCGTGTCGCCCGGCTGGATGATCCCCGCTCTCTCCCACGCCCACCCCTTGCTCATTCTCCCAGCCATTCATTCACGACGCGTCTCCCAAATTTCAGGCACACGTTTAAGGCCCCGGCAGCCCGGCTCGCATTGCTGCAGGAAGGACGGACAGGTGTATTCCATAGCGTCTCAGGCGCTCCTCCCAGCAGGCACTCAGTAAATGCTTGGGGACCTGAACCCAGGGCCTGCCGTGAGCTGTCACAAACCTGCACCAGCGTCCGCTAGCAGGCAGCACTCTTAACAAGTGCAGAGCCTGAGTCCCTGCAGCTGGTGGTGCTGGGCTCCCGGGAGAGGCGGTTGGATGGGATCACGGCCTCCCATGGGGCAGCCGCAGAAGGTTCCAGGCCTCTGCCCGAGGCCCTTTCCAGCTCTGGCCTTTTGAGAACTGTGCAGGCTGTGGAATTCAGTTCTGTTCAGAGCCTTTGAGAATCCGGGAGGGCAGAGGGAGGGGAAGGGACTTGTCCCAGGACGAGCTCCAGGTGTACAGAGGAGTTGAAAGCTCAGACCAAACCTACAGGGCTGTGTTTAGATAACGCAAGGGCAGCGCTAACATGGCACGACCAGACACTTATTCCACTGTCAGCACGGAGAAAGCCCCACCACTCTGCTTATGTGGCTTTAAGAAATCGGAAAAGATCTACATGTAATCTCTCTTTGCAAAGGCAGAGGCTCAGCCCCCTTGGCTCATGGGAACTAAATGCAAAATAATCACAGGTTTCAGGGCCTGAAAGCCACCACCTGGGGAGGAGGCGGGGTACCGGGGGGCAGCACCAGCCTCGCAAGGTAAGGTGGGCAGAAAGCAGCCACCAGCACTGCCCGCTGTGGAACTGTCAGTTAACCGGGTTAAAAAAAGCTATTCCCAAACAGGCTCCTCCTGACGGCCTCTGAGCTGACGTGGAAGCCGCCAAAGTGTGTATTTGTGGAGTCGTAAGTAGGTCAGATATTTCTGTCGCTAATTATTACTCGTGAAAAAATATGTCGTGAGCTTGCCGCAGGGAGAGAGTATCGGAAGCAGCATTGATCTCCGGAATCTCCGGCTAGATGCATCGGTAAGGGCTGGAATCCCAGAGACGGGCACAACAGGGGAAAAGTGCTCCCCACTCCGGGTCCCCGTGGGGCCGATGGTGGGAACTCCAGCAGGGAGCTGGCAAACCTGGTTCCAGGTCCTGACTGTCACTTCCGTCTTCGGGGTTTCAGCTTCCTCACTGAGTCGCATGGTTTATCCTGTGTGCAGGTTCCGCCTCTGTGGCCTTCCCAGTGGAAGCTGATTATCTGGGGATGTGGAGTTTCCCTTTGGATTTTAGGGATATGGGCCATTTCCTGTTCTGGGAAGGGGTCAGCCAGGAGTAGTTCAGAAGTGAGATCAAAATGTTCTGGAGTTGAGTTTTAGGTGGGAAGTTTGGCTGTGCCTGGGTCAGGCCCGCGTGCCTGGGTATTTTCTGAGTGTTGAGTGTGTGCTAGACATTGTGGCAGGCATGTGGGAACCAGTAAAGCATACAACTGTGCACTCCTTTGTGTATTTAGGAGGGGTGGCCTCTTAGTATTGGGTTGCAGGGAGTGCACTGGCTTCCCAAGACTACAGAGATAGGAAGTTATAGAGCTGGGATTAGAACCCAGCCTGACTCTGAGCCAGTGCCATCTTCTGCTCTTCCAGCCCCAGTATCCCAAAGAGCCCCCATAGCAGCACAGGAGGGAGCAAAGAGGCTATGACGTCCTCTCCCTTCCCCCTGACTACCACAGCAAGATGTGCTCTAATTAGTTTTATTTTGCAGGCTCTGAGACTTGTCAGTGCTTTATGCAAAGTTATGCAGAATATGCAAATCAGGAGTGACTCTGCTTGTGTTGTAAACAGTAGGGCACCTGTGATTCTCTGATCTGGAAAGCTTCCTGGTGGTGTGGGCCGTGGGGAGGGTGCTGGGTTCTTCTCTCCAAGGTCATACCTGCTTGCAAGTTCCCTCTACGGGTTGTGCCCAGGAACTGGCATGTAAACGCCCCTACCACATGGACAGCAGTAGCCCCAAGTACCTGGGAAAGGATGAATTTATTTGATCTGTGAATTTTGTAGTTTTTTTTAAAAAAGGTGTGCCTCAGTTTTCTGAGTTGGTCTCGGTGAGCTTTCGAGTCCTTGTCGCGCTCTGAGTGTTCAGCTTCCTACGTGGAGGCTTGGAGAGGAAGGAGAGCTCACTCATTCTTCAGTGTTGTTAGGGTACACCTGCCACTGGCCAGCAGTCACTGCCACCACGCCATGTTTGTGCTCCCTCACTGAGGGGTCTGACCTCCCCTGATCTTCTTCCTCTGCTGTGCACATCCCATTCCTGCTTCCCAGGACCCCTCTCTCTCCCTTTGCCATCTAATGCCTATTCTTCTTCAAAGGTCAGCTCATACTCCCCCTCCTCCACCTGTCCCCTCCCCAGGCTGGACCAGGTGCCCTATGGCCCCAGCCTTCTTGCCAACACCTCCTACCTGGTCACTGTCTCTCTTCTCCCAGAGCTGGTGAGCCCACTGGGGGCGGAGACTTGTTCCTCATCTCTATCTACCCCCAGGGCTGTGGCTAACCTACAGCTGAGGAGAGAACAAAGAGTAAACGCACCCACCCGTTCTGGTTCAAAGCAAGCAGTTGGATGAACTCCCTACCCGCCTTTCGACTTTAGACTTAAAATAGGCATTGGGACACCAGGCTCCTCCAACTCCCTGATGTGAATTTTAATTTTTAATAACTTGAGAAATCAATGAACTATACCTATGGGAAAATGATGAGGAATCAGCCACATAAATTAATGGGAAGTATGTGTTCACATTATCTAACTGTATTAAGTGTGAATAATAATTAATTATAGATTCTACATGCAGTCTTGTCTCAGAGAATTCTCTAACCCAATGTGAAGGAATTTAAAAAGTCATTCATCACCCACCCCCCACCCCATGCTCCACCTCAGGCCATAACATCAAAGGCAATAGCCAAAGAATTTTCCATAATTTATGAAAATCATCATCTTAGAGGAAAAATAACCCTCATTAGGAGCATAATACTTGGAAAGTGAAGCTGCCCCTGAGCGTGTTTGTTACGCCATTGTAATCGGCTGACCCACCTTCCCTGTCCTGCCCTGCATTCCTTCACTGTATACGGTGCTATGTATGGGGAGGCAGCATAGGTGCTACGTATGGGGAGGCGGCGTAGCAGGTGCATAGCAGCAGGAACTCTGGAGCCAGCCTGGGTTCAACTCCAAGCTCATTTACTTTCCAGCTATGCAGTGTAAGGCAAGTCACTTAACCTCTCTGTGCCCCAGTTTCTCTAACTATAAAATAGAGAGGATGACGGTACTGACAGTACCTATCTCACAGGGATGGCATGGGGGTCAAAAAAGGCAGCACATGGCCAGCACTGAGAGTAGACCTTAAGCACTCAATAAATGCTTGTTCCAGTTGTGGGCCTGGGGTTGCCCTGGGCACTATTTGGGACAGATGGAGTCTGCCCTTGAAGAGTGGGCTGGTTGAGGGACATCGTGCTTGGTTAAATGACACAGTGCGTGTGTTACCTGTGGAAGTGGGTATGATAATGACAGGGAATAGCCGGGTGTCTCACATGAGGGCACAGCTTCTCGGGGGGCGGGGGGTGGGGTCCGTTAGGGTAGCCTTCAGGAGCTGGTTAAGGAAAGGCTTGGTTGCAGAAGGCTCCAGGGCTCTGTGTTTTCTCCATCTGGGTTGCCCTTTCCCTGTTTAGATTTTTTAAAAATTTATTTAGGGGGCCAGCGCTGTGGTGTAGCAGATAAAGTTGCTGCCTGAAGTGCCAGCATCCTGTATGGGCACCAGTTCAAGTCCTGGCTGCTCCACTTCCGATCCAGTTCCTTGCTAATGTGCCTGGGAAAGCAGTGGAAGATGGCCCAAGTCCTTGGGTGACTGCAGCCACAGGGGAGACCTGGAAGAAGCTCCAGGCTCCTGGCTTCAGATAGGCTCAGCTCTGGCAGTTGTGGTCATTTGGGGAGAGAACCAGCAGATGGAAGACCTTTCTCTCTCTCTCTCTCTCTCTCTCTCTCTCTCTGCATCTGCCTCTCTCTAACTCTTTCAAATAGATAAATAAATCTTTTAAAAAGATTTATTTTTAAAAATAAATTTTAAAAAATCTTTAAAAAATAAATCTTTTTTTAAAGATTTATTTATCTGAGTTTCAAAGAAGGAGACACACACACCAACAGAGAAAGAGAAAGAGAGAGAGAGAGAAAGAGAGAGAGAGAGATCATCCTTCTGCTGGCTTCCTCTCCAGACGGCAGTGGCAGGAGCTGGGCCAAGCTGAAGCCAGGAGCCAGGGGCTTCCTCCAGGTCTCCCTTGTGGGTAGCAGGAGCCCAAACACTTGAGCCAATCTCTGCTGCTTTTTGCAGGCCACCAGCAAGGAGCTGCATTGGAAGTAGAGCAGCTGGGACTTGAACTGGCTTCAATACAGATGCTGGTATTGTAGGCAGCCGCTTTACCTGCTATGTGACGATACTGGCCTCTTGAGTTTTTTAAAGCATGGGCCTGGCATATCCGGTGCGAAGACACATGGCACAACCACCATGATCAAAACAACATGGTAAAGGATGCAGCAAAGTCCTTAGAGAGTGGCACGGAGCAGAGTACTTCGGACAAGACCCTTGGGTGCTTGGGGATGTGACCATATCCCATGGCAAAGGGGCCATCCCAGGGCAATGGGAAAGGACAGATCCCTTAGCGTCTGGAAAGCTGGCTTGCTGCTGGGAGAAACTCAGTCCTGTCTTCCACCCCATAATCCTGGTGGATTCATGACAGTCCGTCAAAACTCTGAAGGGAATAGAAGGAAACTGGGGATAATGGGTTTTTGACCTGGGGAATAGGAAAAGACTTTCTACAACTGAAAAGGCACAAAAAAAATGATGCCAAAAAAATGGTTTGATTCCGCTACATCAAAATCAAGGATTTCCGTTCTGCACGGGAAAGCATAGACCAAGGAGGCAAGCAGATGCCAAGCTGAGAGAAGCCTAATTATGTCTAAGCAGAAGGGGCTTACTAACTGTGCTAAACACTGAGCTCTTTTAAATCAACAGGGAGAAAAATCAGGAAAACCAGGAAATTCAACACACATGGTCAAAGGCACTCACAGGGGATCACACGGCCAACATCACATGGCACGAGACAAAACAAGATGTGCAAATGAAAACAACACGCGGACACCTCCCTCCAGCCTCAGAATGGCATCCATCAGAAAGCCGGGCAGGGCCAAGGCTGCCGCGTGCAAGGGTGCAAGGGGGCTCCTGCTGTGTCCTGCAGCTGGGCGCAGTTCTCAGGGCTGCAGAGTGAGGTGCATCATCTGCGGGCCAGTCTCCCAACACTAAGCATGGCCTCGTGGCCTAGGGCTGGGTGTGCCTGGAGGAAGGGGTCTTCTCCTCTAATTCACCCAGATGCCCACCTGCCAGGCTCGCCAAGGGTCTGTGGGGCGGTGCCCGAAGGTCAGTGGAGCATGTAAAGACCCCCAAACTAAGCAGGGAGTCCTGAGACTTAACACAGATAGAAGCTCCGCACAAGAACAAAGAGTGTATTAAGGTAACTGACATACAAGATTGCAGACAGGCCGGCGCCGCGGCTCACTAGGCTAATCCTCCACCTAGCGGCGCCGGCACACCGGGTTCTAGTCCCGGTCAGGGCGCCGGATTCTGTCCCGGTTGCCCCTCTTCCAGGCCAGCTCTCTGCTGTGGCCAGGGAGTACAGTGGAGGATGGCCCAAATCCTTGGGCCCTGCACCCCATGGGAGACCAGGATAAGTACCTGGCTCCTGCCATCGGATCAGCGCGGATTTCTAGGCAGACATAACATCTCTCAAAGGAACAAAAAGATCATCTTCTGAAGTGCGTTAGGTCCCTGTGGCCGATGGTGATGGGCCTCTGGCTTCAGAGCTAACTGCACTGAGAAATCCCATACAGGGCCTCAGTGTGGTCCCAGAATTCTGATCTGGAACTGGACTCTAAGCTTAGACTGACACGAGGAGCTGGACAGGAAGTCCCATGAGTGTTCGGCAGGCAGACGGGCTGGGAGGAGCTCCTTTGCCACAATACGCACCCTGGCAGGTGCACAACCCGGTCTCTGGTGTCTCCAGAAGACGGGACCACTGTCTTCTCCGCAAAGCAGCCATCTGTGTCCCTTGATTTGCACGCTCGGGAGACCTGGGGAGGCCCCGTTAGATAGAGAGAAGAGAAATGCTCTGGAGACACAGGCTCCTGCCGCCTGCTCTCAGGCTAATTACAACACGCATCCAGAGATCCCTTCGGGTAGATTAAAATGAGAGGCTGATGGTTCATTTAAGAACAGCGTCAGCTTGGCCGCCTACTGATGACCCGCAGCCCAACCACTGGTTCCGGCAGGAAGGGGCTGCGCTCTCTCAGCCCAGCAAGAACCTAAAACTCCAGGCCAGAAGACCCCAGGACTCCCCCAAAACACCAGTGCCCTTGTGGGCAGGACAGGGACTTTGCCGTAACACGGCGCGTCTCCCACGGGAGCTGCTGCTTCCTCCTTTTTCACCCCTGATAGGGACACCTGTGTCGTTGACCCATTGCTATTGTGTTCATGGTTGATGTGAATGCCCTTCCACGTATACAGGATTTTGATTTTTCTCCCTGGACGTTCTCTGGGTCATTTCACTTTCATTTTCAGATTTCCCTTCCCCCTGGAGGGGGCTGGGCCCACTTACACCTCGCAAAGGTCAGAGGCTGCTCTTGAGACTTGGAAATCGACACCCTGAAGCGTGGCACTTTGGGCCTCAGAAGCACACCTTGACAAGCAGAGTCTTGGGGCTGGCTCTGTGGCGTAGTAGGCTAAGCCTCTGCCTGCAGCACCGGCATCCCATAGGGGCCCTGGTTCTAGTCCTGGCTGCTCCTCTTCCGATCCAGATCTCTGCTATGGCCTGGGAAAGCAGTAGAAGATGGCCCAAGTGCATGGGCGCCTGCACCTGCGTGGGAGACCTGGAAGAAGCTCCTGGCTCCTGACTTCAGATTGGCCTAGCTCTGGCCATTGTGGCCATTTGGGGAGTGAACCAGTGGACAGAAGACCTTTCTGTCTGTCTCTCCCTCTCTCTGTCTTTAACTCTACCTCTCAAATAAATACATAAAATCTTAAAAAAAAAAAAAAAAAAAAAAAAGCAGAGTCTCTGGGCTGATATTGTGATGCAGTGGGTTAAACCTTGAGAACCTATTCCAGTCCCAGCTGCTCCAACTCAGATCCAGCTCCCTGCTAATGTGCCTGGGAAGGCAACAGAAGATACTCCAGGTGCATGGGCCCTGCTACCCATGTGGGAGACCCAGAAGCAGCTCGTGGCTCCTGGCTTTGGCCTGGCACAGCCCTGGCTGTTGCAGCCTTTAGTGGAGTGAACCAGCTCTCCCACTCCTCCCTCTCCACCCTCTTTTTCCCTCTCCTTCTCCCTCTTTTTTGTTGCTTTGTCTTTCAAATACATAAATCTTTTTTACTTATTTTTATAGACTTATTTATTTATTTAAAGGTAGAGTTACAGAGAAAGAGAGAGAGAGAGAGATCTTCTTTCTGCTTTCCCAGGCCATTACCAGGGAACTGGACTGGAAGAGGAGCAGCCGGGACTTGAACTGGTGCCCATGTGGGATGCTGGCGCTGCAGGTGGACCAGACACTCTCTTCCAGGCCGTCGGTGGGAGGTGCGTCAGCCTGCTGTGCCCAGCAGCCCAGCTGGTCCCCGTGTGGCCAGTTCTCTGCCCTCGCCTCCTCCCAGTCATTCTGGATCACATAGAGTCCCCGGGGTCATGGGGCTCTTCTTGGAAACGCTGCTTTCTCACAAATCCTACTCCGCCACCCCCAAGGACCCCGTGCCACTCTCCTGGAAGGCATAGCGTGCCCCTGTGCTGGGCTCGGTGCCACTCTCCTGGCCCCCACAGCTCTGGGTGTGCTCCTTACTGGGGAGCCTTGGAGCCATCGTCAGTGTGTGCCTGGTCCCGGTCCAGGCGCAGAGTCACCCGAGCGACCAGGAGGAGTGGAAGGGCTGAGCGGTGGGTGCCCACAGCCAGTGGCCCTCTGCAGAGCAGGGCTGGAGAAGATGGGGGGCAGCAGGTGAGGTCTTTGGGGAGCAGAGGGGGCCGTGGCTTTGGGAGGCTGAGAGGAGGGCCAGCTCCAGGTGGGGGGGTCGCCGGGAACAGGCCAGGGTCCACATGCCCTGGTGTGAGCAGCCTGAGATCCTTTGTCCTGTAGACCCCTGCTAGATGTCCGAGCGCCCCCTGTTGGAGGCCCCTGTACCTCTCTGTCTTCAGGTCCACAAAAGCACTTGGGGGGTGACTTGCGTGTGCCCTGAGACACCGCTGACACAGCAGCGCTACCGTGTGTCCTGGGAGCCTTTCCAGAGCCCAGCTGACACACAGGCTGGGAGATGAGCACCCGCCGGGGAAGGTGAGAGCCCAGACACCCCTGAGAGTGCCCGTGCCCAAGGTCACTGGGCAGAGCTGGAGCTGGGGTCAAGGTCACCTGACCCACTGGGCAGGCATCTTCTGTACCCTCTCCACTGGATCTCATATTTTCCTTCTTTCTTTCTCATAAAGGCCATGCCCACTGCAGAGTGTGGACGCTTTGAGAGGCTGCGAAGACCCGGATGCACGAGACAAAGTGCTGTGAGCTCCGGGGGCTCTCTGCTGGGCGGGGTGGGCGCACTGGTGTCGGCTGAGCCGGCACACCTTCGATCATGTGACTCGGGCCCCCTGACCTCTCCCCAAGCCTGGCACCACTGATAGGAGCAGCTAGGCCCCTCCCTGGGGAAAAGAGGCAAGGTGGGCGAGGCTGCTGGCGGAAGGTGCCTGCGGAAGTGCAGCCGGGGAGGAACTCCGCTTTCCTGAGTGACGTAGGAAGGGGCTGGGGCTTACTCTGTTCTGTTGACATCCTGGGGTTCTCTGATGTCTCGCAGCCCATCCGTGAACTAGGAGGACCGCGTTTGGTGTCCAGAATCTGCAAAGAGCTTGCAACGTTCAGAGGGTGTTGCTTATGCACGGAGCAGGCTAACGGGTGAGGGGTGGGTACACAGAGTGGGAAACTGAGGCATAAAAGTAAAGACATCTCCAGAGTGCTGTGTGCTGATGCCATCATGGAGGGCAACCAGGCCTGCAGCCTGGGTCTCTGTCCGCCCTCTGCCCCCGAAAACCCACACCCTTAATTGTCGTTAGGGGGTGGAAACCTCTCTGTATGCCCACCCGAGGATCTCAGGAGGTTTGGGGAGCTGATGAAAGATTATTGCTCGGGGCACACTGGCCACAGTGCAGCGAGGAGAGGCCTCCGCCAGTGTATGTCTTGGGCCCCTCAGATGCCAAGGCAACAAGAAACATCGTGTTTTGCCATTAAGGAAAGTGAGGCTCCCGGATCAGATGGAGACCTCGGTAAGTCCAGGCTGAGAGCTGAGCCCTTCCCACTGCCTCCCCCAACCCCGCCCCTGGGGCCCGCAGCACAGCACAGGGCTGTGAGGTCCTGAGCAAACACTATTTTTGGAAATCATCTACGAATCAATCATTTAAGAACACAGATCGCCTGATCAGCCTGAAGTGGGTGCTGCCAACCCGGTCGACAGCCTGGCGGCCCCCCCTCCTTTCTGGAATTTTCCATGCCTCCCCTCCTGCAAACAGCAAACCCTTATAAGCAACAAACAAACACAGCCCTGTCCACCGGCTTCTTTCTTTCCCAAGTAATTTCTTTAATATTATGTCTGAGTTCAGGACATTCCAGCCACCCCCTTAACAATCAGAACATTTTCCCTGAACTAGGAAAAAAAAAAACAACACTCTACTGGGGAGAAAAGGAAAATTGTATGTTCTTTTGTTTACACGAGTGTACAGAAAATCATTATTCTCCATGTGGCCTTGGTGATTTTCCATTGTGCTACCGAAAGAGAAATGGGTAAACTGGAGTTTGCAACCCAATCCCGAGGGATCGCTTTTCTTGCTGGGTGACCCCTGAGCGGGAGAGCTATTTTTGAAAGCAAAGAGGAAATGCTGAGAGCTGGCCGCCATTAGCGATAGTTCACTCAGATGCTAAGTTGTGCTGATCTTTGCTTATTTTTATTTTTATTTAATCTGATGTGTTGATGCGATTGTTGGTATTTTGGGTTTGACCTTACACCAGTATAATTCATCTTGGACATGCCAGGAGAGGCGACAGACTCTTAGTGACCAGGAAACAGCCTATTTTCTTAAAATATGACCCAACTGTGTTCACTAAAGTGGCGCGGGGCAAGGTCAATGTTGGGGGAGGGGCTGGTGGCACTGCTTTGCTGATTATTTAGTCCTTTGCTGCCAGGGATTGCGGCTTCTTTCCTTTGCCCAAGATCCCAGCAAGAGAGCTTTACCTGCAGTGGCCCAGAGTCACTTCCCTAACACTCGGAGCTATGCAAATTCTAGCTGCGGCTGCGGCAGCCCAAGCCTTGGGTTAGGAGTCAGGTAGCAGAATCCTCTCCGAACCCTAGGAAGGGAGTTGCCACTGTGCTCATTCTACAGAGCAAGGTGCTATAGGGACTGAGCAGGATCCGTGCTCAACCGCTTTGCCCAAGCCAGGAAGTAGTGGTGTTTTGGAAACAGGTGCAAGGAGTCTCCCAGCAAAGACTGAGGTTTTTTTTTTTTTTTAAACATTTATTTATGTATTTGAGAGGCAGAGTTACAGAGAGGCAGAAGCAGGGAGAGAGAGAGAGAGGTCTTCCATCCTCTGGCTTACTCCCCAAATGGTCACAACGGCCAAAACTGTGCAGATCAGAAGCCAGGAGCCAGGAGCTTCCTCTGGGTCTTCCACACAGGTGCAGGGGTCCAAGAACTTGGGCCAACTTCTACTACTTTCTCAGGCCATAGCAGAGAGCTGGATTGGAAGTGGAGCAGCCGGAACTCGAACCAGTGCCCATATGGGATGCTGGTGCTGCGACCAGGGCTTTAACCTACTATTGCACAGCGCCGGCCCCGAGACTGAGATCTTAATGGCCAAGCCCAGAGCTCCTCCAGATCTGCTGTGTGACCCTGGGCCAGTCCCCTCCCCTCTCGGGGCTCCCGCTTCCGCTTCTCTAACACATGGAGGGCTTGGCTGGGTGATTCCCGGGACCCTTTCTGGCACTGACAACATGCGACATGATCTTCCCCAAGCCCAGTGGGCATCTAGACCCTCCTCGGGGGGTGTCATGGTCAAGTCTGGTCTCCAGGGTCTGGAGGCGGAGTTTCTTACGGATGGAGAGGAGCAGCCCCGCGTAGGTCTCTGCTCCTGCACTGCATGTTTTGCACCTGCCTCCACCTCCACTCACTCGTCACCATAGTTTGGTGGGGTAGGTACCATTGTCATACCCATTTTACAGGTGGGAAAATTGAGGTCCAGAGAAGGTGTGTGGCTTGTTCAAGGTCATAGGACTGAGGAGCAGTGAACTCAGGGTCAGCCCCTCCTTCCCCCCATCAAAGCCGGCTTTAGGATCACTGTCAGTGCCCCAGCAGGATCTTGAGTTCTGAGGCAGGGACCCTGCTCCAGGCTCCTCTGTGTCTCCAGGTGCCGGCGCTGTGTCAGGAACGCTGATGGACGAATCTTTCATCTGCTGGTTCATTTCCCAAATGGCCCCAATAGCCAGGGCTGGGCCAGACCGAAGGCAGGAGCCAGAAGCTTCTTCCAGGTCTCCCGTCTGGATAGCAGGGGCTCAACTATTTGTCCCATCTTCTGCGGCTTTCCCAGATGCATTAGCAGGGAGCTGGATCAGAAGTAGAGCAGCCAGGACTCGAACCGGTGACCATACAGGACACTGGCATCGCAGGCAGTGGCTTAACCTACTACGCCACAACTCCGGCCCCCTAAAGAGCACTTTTAAAAAGGAACTGGGATGGGCATCGTGGTGCAGCAGTGGGTGAAGCTGCTTCCCGGAACACCGGCCTCCCATGTCAGAGGGCCTGGCTGAGTTCCTGCTGCTCTGCGCCTCCGATCCAGGTCTTGCTAAGGTACCTGGGAGGCAGCAGACGATGGCCCAAGTACTCACGTCCCTGCCACCCACGTGGGAGACCCTGGCCTCGCCCTGATTGTAGGCATTTGGGAAGTGAACCAGTGGATGGATGATCTCTCTCTCTCTCCCTCTCCCATTCTGTTCTGCAAATAAATAAATCAATGTTGCAAAAAAGAAGAGAGAGAGAGAGAGAGAGAAAGAGAAAGAGAGAGAGAGAGAGAGAGAGAGAGAGAGAGAGAGAGAGAAAGGGAGACCAGCATCTGTCGCAGCGATAAAGATGCCTGTGTCCCAATGGAGTGCCTGGGTTCTAGTCTCAGCTCTGCACTTGACTCTGCTTCCTACTGACGCTCACCCTGGGAGGCAGCAGGTGATGGCTCCAGTGCGTGGATCCCTGCCACCCACGAGGAAGACCTGGACTAAGTTTCTGGTCCCTGGCTCCTGGCTTTGGCTGTCACAGGCTTATGGGGAGTGAACAAGCCGAAGAGGGACCTCTGTCTGTCTCTCTGCCTTTCCGAAAAACAGTCCTGGCTACTCACTAAGATTTATTCTTAAAAATAAACGTAAGAAGTGTGTTTAAAAAGAGAACAAAAGATACGTAAAGAAAGGGAAAGAGAAAGCGAAGGAGACAGACCCAGGTGGAAAGCCCGCCGCTACCGCTGAAGCCCACAAGAGGGCGTTTCAGGGTCATCGGGACGGCAAAACTCGAGGCGAGATGCACCCCGCCCAGCAGCTGCTAATAACCGGGAGTAGGTTCTGGAATATCGGCGACGACCCCGCCTCCGGCACTTACACAGTTTCCACTGGACTCTTTCCATCCCGTGTCATTTGAGGCTCACGGGGCCGCCTGTCCCATGGGTTCCTCTCCGGGGGCCTTAGTGGGTGTCTTTGCAGCCACAGAGGGGCCCGGGCTCTGGGGATGTGGGGAGGCCAGGTGGGTCCCGCCTGCCTCCCGCCCTGTAGGGGGCGCCCCTTTGCGGACCTCTGGGGCTGTCAGATCCGCAGTCCGCGGCATGGCTCTTCAGTTAGAGGCAGCCATGAACTTGGCCATGGCTCCCGAGGCACGGGTCCCAGGGAGCAGGAGAGGGGGCGGGAGACGGGCGTCAACCCCGGGGGAGGCCCGTAGTGGGTGCTTTGGGTGTGTGCCCTGGGCCGGGGTAGCGCAGCCATCTCCATTTTACAGACAGGAGAACTGAGGCTCGGGAGAGTTCAGTCATGAGCCCAGGGTTACGCCTCTGTAGGGACAGCTAGCACCCAGGGCTTCATGGTGGAAGCGCTCCGCGCACGGAATCTCTTCCCCATTAACGCGCACTGTACTTACACCTCTTCCTGTAATTACTCTGCGGTAATTAACAAGGGAAAATAACACATCTGGGTCTCTGCTGCGGCTCCAAACAGATGTACAAGATGCAGAGGCATGTGGGCGTCCTGCCGGTGGTTGGACAAACACGTATGGAGCACTAACCCACAGCGGGCGGTGGAGCCAGGCCCCTGCGGGCGATGTGGGTGGAGGGAGGGGCCGATGGACCGGGGCGAGGGGGCACATCAAAGCTGTCAGCTGGTGCTCAGTGCTGTGAAGACGGGGAACAGGCTGCTCTGGGCTCCCTGGAGGCGGCATCTGAGCTGAGGCCTGTGCGGAGCTCCGTGTGAGCAGGCCCAGCTGGGGGAAGGCATGTGCCAAGGCCCTGGGGTAGCTGAGTCATCCCATTTTGAGAAGGCACAAAGGCCACGTGGCTGAAGCAGGGTCCGTGCTGGTGCAGGGTGGGAGGTCTTTCAGAGAAGGAGTGGACCACTGCCCTTAGGGCTCTGGGGGCCGTCAGAAAGCAGCTGGAACCTGCTTGAAGCACAAGGGGTCCGAGGGGGCTTTCAGCAGAGTTGTGGCAGAAGCGAACTTTGCACCTTTCAGAAAGGTTCGGAGTTGGTCTTCTTCTTCTGGCAGAGAAAAATCTGCAGGCACAGGGACCATGTGGGGGCTGTGGCCTTGGGAAGGGACTGGGGGCTGTGACCTGGCTGGGGGTGAGGGGGCGGGGAAGGCAGTGGTGGGAACAGAGAGGGCGCATCTGGTGGCGATTTGGGGCAAAATTCACTGATGAATTGAATGTTGGCACAAGACCTGTGCAGGAAGGAATTCCGCAAAGCAGCAGATCTGCAGGTGGGAGAGGGATAACTCCCCCCTGCCCCAGTCTCTGTAATGCAGAGGAAGCGGGGAGGGAGAAAGGAGCGGGGAGGGAGGCAGGGTGGGGAAGGGAGCGAGGAGGGTGGGGAGGTGGGCACGGCTGGGTCGCCCCTCCCCAGGGCCCGCGGCCTGCAGACTTAGCTCGCACACCCAGCGCTGTTCTCAGAGGTAACTGCTCTGCTGGGGAGCCACCCACACAAGGCAGGTCATTGTCACCATCCCGGCTCCTAGTAGCTCTGAGCCCGGTCCTCCCTCTTCTCTGCCCCTACCCACTCCCTCCTGCCTTCCCTGCCTGCCCTCTCCCCTCTGACTGGCTCCCTTGTAAGTGTTCCCCCGGAGGCCAGGCCTTGCCTCCACAGAGCTGCCTGCCTTGGGCGGTGAAACTGGGCACTTTCCAGGCTGCCGGCTCCCCACTCCAGAGTGCACAGGTTCAAGTACAGAAAGTGCGGAGTCAGGCCGGCGCCGTGGCTCACTAGGCTAATCCTCCGCCTTGCGGCGCCAGCACACCGGGTTCTAGTCCCGGTCGGGGCGCCAGATTCTGTCCCAGTTGCCCCTCTTCCAGGCCAGCTCTCTGCTGTGGCCAGGGAGTGCAGTGGAGGATGGTCCAAGTTCTTGGGCCCTGCACCCCATGGGAGACCAGGAGAAGTACCTGGCTCCTGCCATTGGATCAGCGCGGTGATCCAACAGCAAAGGAAGACCTTTCTCTCTCTCTCTCTCACTGTCCACTCTGCCTGGCAAAAAAAAAAAAAAAAAAAAAAAAAGTGCAGAGTCAGTGCCTCTGTCATCTCCCTCCTGCTGATGAAGGTCAGGTGGGAGGAGGGGGCCCCCATGCTCTCTCCCTAACCCCCGGGGACCCCACAAGGTTTGTCCTTGGCCTTGTTCTTGACTTTGGCCTTCTCTGGTCTGCTCCTTGGGAAATCTTTGCCCTTAGCCAGGGCGTGAAGAAGCAGTTGTTGAAACCGCTTGATAAGCAAAGAAGATGAATTTATGTGCCTAGGGGGCTTACTGTCATATATAGTTTTTTAAAGATTTATTTATTTGAGAGGCAGAGTGACAGAGTGGCAGACAGGGAGGGAGGGAGAGAGAGAGAGAGAGAGAGAGAGAGATCTTCCATCCGCTGATTCACTCCCCAAATGCCCACAAGAAATGCCTGGGTCAGGCTGCAGCCAGGAGCCAAGAACTCCATCTGGGTCTCCCATGTGAGGGCTGGGGCCTTGGGCCATCTTCTGTTGCTTTCCTAGGAGCATTAGCAGGGAGCTGGCTCAGAAGCGGTGTAGCCCCTGGGCTCAAAGCCGTGCTCATGTGGGGTGCCGGAGTTGCCGGCAGAGGCTTGGCCAGCTGAGCCACGGCACCCACCCCTCACTGCAGTCTTCACTGGAGAGACCCGGCCCCCGGGGCCCCGACTCCAGTGCCGAGTAGCCCTGCGTGAGTCATTCAGCTTTTTTCTGCCTTGCCTTGGTTTCCTCCTATGTGAGGTGGGAGATGGTGTTTGCGGTGCCCACTGTGGTTATTTTGAGAATTCAGTGTACCCCGTGTGAGACGTGCTTAGAAGGGTGACTGGTACAAGAAGCACCCAGTCAGTGTCGGCTGTTGTAACTGCCACCCCATTTCACAGGTGGGAACAGTGAGGCTCCAGTATGGGTGACTTTTCTTTTTATTTATTTGTTTGTTTGTATATTTACTTACTTATCTTTTGTCTTTTGATGAGAGAGAGAGAGAGAGAGAGAGAGAGAGAGAGAGAGATCTTCCATCCACTGGCTCACTTTCCCAATGGCAGCAATGACTGGGACTGGGCCAGGCTGAAGCCAGGAGCCAGGAGCTTCTTCCCGGTCTCCCACGTGGGTGCAGGGGCCCAAGCCCTTGGGGCTTCTTCCGCTGCCTTAGCTCACTAGCAGGGAGCTGGATCGGAAGTGGAGCAGCCAGGACTTGAACTGGCACTGTATGGGATGCCGGTGCCTCAGGAGGTGGCTTTACCGGCTACGCCACAGCGCCGGCCCCTTAGGGGTGCCTTTTCTCAGGGTGTACAGCTGACCCTGGCAGAGTCCAGATCTGCACACGGCCCTGCACCGCCTCCTGGTGTCTTGCCCACCTGGACATCTCTGAAGAGCTCTCCTGTTGGACTGGGCTCCTTCCCTGCACGCCGCCCTTTCCTGGCTGTTCCCCTGAGGACGAGGCGTAGCTTTGAGGACAAGCAGAGGTGGAAGAGCTCCGAGCTCTCAAGGGAGCTTAAAACGGCCTGTGGGGTTGACCAAGCCCTTGACTCAGGGGCGCCCTGCCTTGACCTTGTGGGGCAGTGGGCGGAACCCCGGGCTCTCCCCTGGAGGCCCCTGGCTCTGTAGACCCCACAAGGATCCCAGTTACGGAGTCGGCCAGCCTGCACGCCTCTGCCACCCTTGCTCGGCCTCCGTGGGCAGACAGCTCCCCTCTGCGCTCAGCTCTCCTCCCTGTAAAATGCAACAGCAACGGCAACGCTCAGAGTCAGTCACGCTTAGCTCCACCCAGGTCCCCGGCGTTAGCATCAGGAGGCCGATACTGGCGACTCGCTGCGTGACCGGCTGTGCGTCCCCGCTTCTTCTGTGAGCCTGACGTCCCCTGTGCTGGTCAGATGACCTGGGAATCTGCAGCTGGGGCGAGGGGGATGTGGCTGCCCTCAGGGCTCACTGCACCTGTGTACACCCCCAGCTTCCTCACCCAAGCTGCTGGGGCCCTCAGGGGCCGTCTTCTGGCTGCTCGCACAGAGGGATGGCCAGTCTGGGAGTTCCTGGCTCTGGAGCAGCTTCTGCCGCAGGTGGGTGGGGGGTGCTGAGAACACCCCAGTGTCTGCTCCACACGGGACAGCTCTGCAGCCTTTCTGTCATCCTATGCACTGCCCAGAGGGGCCCCTTTGCTCACAACGCACCCACTCATCCCTTCTCCCTGAAATGGCTTTCTTCCTCTCCCTGAGTCACAGCACACATCCTTTGCAATGCCTCATGGGATCCCCTACCCAATATACCATGGCATCAGCTCTGGAGCCTGGTGGCTGCCTCAGTGAGCCCCACTGGACGACGGACAGCTGGATCTCCTCCCGGCCCTGAAGATCAAGTGCAAAGGCCAGCGTTCTGAGAATGCGGAGGAGGCAGGGGTCAGGACTACGCAGGTGCAGGTTCCGGAACCTTAACCCTTCCACGCTGTGTCCTGAATGGATGAGCAGAGCTGGGGGTGCTGAGTGCGGGTGCGAGCTACATCTGCCCGTGCGTCTTCTTCCACGTGGCTGCTACCTCCAGGCTTATGACAAGGCCTGGCCACACCTAGGAAGGGTTTGTGCAACACAAACAGCTTGAGTAAGGTCCACCATCAAACTGTTTAATGACTCCGTCTGTCCAATTCACAGCAAACTTCTTATCCGCGATTTTATTTGATCTCCCATGGACTCAGCCAGGGATGGTTGGTGGTAATCACCACCGTCATGATTTAGATCATCATTGCCATGACCCGCTCCTGGGCTCCCTGGCAGACGTGATCATCCATGAGACGCTCTTGCCCACTAAGCCACTCGGTGTCCCGAGAATCCTCCGCCTAGCACCCAGGTCGTCACCGCCAGGCACCTGAAGTTGTCACAAGTGCTGGGACCCATGCTGCTTCCCCAGCTGGCGACTTCCAGGAATTCTCATGAGTTAACTGGAGAGACTCAAGGAGGAAGGGGCAGGCCAGGGGCGGGGCTTGGGATTGCTGGCATCGCCCAGTGCGGTGCAGCAGCTGGAGGCGTCTATTCAGAGGTTCCGTGTGCTCTGAGCCAGCCACTGCGACATGTGCGCACACACACACACGCACACGTACAAATCCTTCCTCCATGGTAAACGTCCCTTAAAACTTAAGAAAAATCACTGGGCAGCACTGGCATGAGATGAGGCCGGATGGACTTAGGGGATGGGCCGGTTGCTCCTCCAGGCGCACGGTTCCCATAGGCAGGTACGGGTTCCTGCACCTTGGGCCTCGGGGAGGCGCCGGCTCTGAGGCTTTAGTCACTGATAACAGAGGCTCATGTTGGCTGCTATCTCCAAAGCAGGATGTGTTCTGGCTGGGACATCGGTACCACATCATCCCTGCTAAAGTGCCCGTGGTTTCCCTTGCTCTGTCGCTTCCCCGGGAGCCACGGCCGGCAGCTACCCGAGCCCTCACCTGGAGACAGCCAGCACTCCCACGTCTCTACAGTGCGCAGGTGCCGTCCCTGCCGCCTGCCAGCCTGCAGTGCAGGGGGCTCCGTTACCAGCCGAGCCCCTTGAGGCAAAGGGTTTTGCTTCTTGGGCCCCGGTCTTCCACTTTAGAAAAGGAAGTCATGATGTGTTCTCTGCCACAGGCAGCTCTGTGTGTGTACGTGGAGGCAGCTCGGAGAAGCACAGAGCAGGCCTGGAAGCGCTCAGGCCCCTGGGTCCCCTTCCCCTCATCTCGCTGGATGGTCTGTTCTCCAGCAAACGTCAGCGGTTCAGAGACAGGCTGTGGGCGCCAGCGCTGCCAGGTAGAAACGTCTGGGGTGATGGCGAGGTCTCATACCCTCCCTGTCCAGAACACGCGCTGTAGGCCACGTACGGCTAGTGAGCACTTGAAATGGTTAATGCAGAAACGTCTTTTAAGTTTTGTTCCATCTGAATCCATTGAAACGTGTACAACTGGGGTGGCCTTAGTAGATCTGAACCTGCAGCTGGGGCCTTTTCCACCTCCTACCCAGGTGGACGCTTTGTCCCCAGGCAGCTGCCACTGCCCACGTGTGTGCATGGATTCGGAAGCCAGCTCAGGTCTCCAGGAGACTTGGAGACAGCCCAAGCCAACTCTGCCGAACTGAGATGCAGAGAGAGTGGCAAGACCTGCCCAAGGATCCACGACCCAGCTGGCCTGGTTCTCGCAGGGCTGCTGTCTCTATCAGCAAGGAGCCCCACCTTGACCATTGTAGGCTTGTGGATTCTCCGCTCCCAAGGTCAAGGTCAGGGTCGATGTGCAAGGTGAACCCCACCTGTGGTCTCAGAGGGACGGCCAAAATTCCAAAATGCTGATTGCTGGCACAAGCACCCTCGTTGTAGACTGAGGGTTGATTGTGTTTTCTGTCCTGAGGCCGGGAGGGTCCCCCTGAAGGGAAGGTGTGTCAGACTGAGGGATTTCTCTTGTGACCTGGGACCCCCGGCTGATGAAACTCCAGGTCAGTGGCAGCCACGCTGGTCTGCAAACAGACAGAGCTCTGAGTTGCTCTGAATGTCATCGCTCCTTAGAGGCCACTGGGGGTGAATCTGGCTCAGTCACTTCCCAAGAAAAGCACCTGGTGGGAGACAATGAAGATTAAGGGAGAGGCTTCAGCAGAGAGATGGATTAGCAGAGATGCCCTCTTATCAAACCCTATCAGAAACAGCCATCAGCGGGCAGAGCCACTCACGGAGACCGTGAGGGCATCGCCCGTAGGAATCCCCTCTGGCTGAGCTAATCTCAGAGGGCGTGGTCCTTAAAGCCCACCCCGCTACTTCCTACCTGCCACACCAGCTCGGAAACACGAACCTCGAACCTCGCTTTGCCAGCCTCAGGGTGTGTAGGCACTGGGGCCTTATTTGGAGCTCGCTTCCTCCTTGAGCCTTTTAATGTAATGAATAAGAATTTATTGTTGTTAGGAAAGTTGCTAGCCAGGGAAGTACCATGGATCTCACCTTGAGCTGATTGGCAGTGACCACCCAGAGTGTGGATGGTGGGTTCTGAGGACACAACAAGGCTCAGTGGGCAAGAACTCCTGATCGATTGTTCATGTCTGCCAGGGGCCCAGGAATGGGAAGTGGCAGCATCCCACAGTAAAATGAGGTAACTACCAATGATGATTTAATTAAGAATAATAGTAGTTGTAACAAATTAAAACTCTACAAATCTGAGTAGGTTTGGATGGGCCTTTAGCCACCCCCTGTGGCCCCATTTCCCACGGCCGTCCATAACCCTTGACCCAGGGCTCCAACACAAGAAATTCCCTGTTTTCCTAGTTATGCCACACAGTTTCATTCCTCAGGGATCCCGTGCCAGCTCAAATGCTCTGTCTGTTTGTTTTCTTGGTTATTGTCTTTTTTGTCCACTGGAGTGCCAGGTGTCCAGTGTAGCAAGGCTGCCTCCTTTGTTCACTGATGGATGTCTCCAGGTGCACATACTCAGCCCTGGAGCTGAATATTTGCTGTCCCATGAATATTTGTTGAATGCTCAAAGTGGGTCATAGACCTAAGAGCTAAAGCTACAAAGCTTTTAGAAGAAAGCATATGAATAGAGTTGAATGACCTTGAGTTAGGTAATGATTTCTTAGATAAGACACCAAAAGCACAAATGACAGAGGACAAAAATAAATACATTGGACTTCACCCAAATTAAAAATGTTGGCTTCAAAGCTCACCATCAAGAAAATGAAAAGGTGCCCCATTGAATGGGAGAAAATATTTTCCAATCATATATTTGATAAAAATCTGGTATCCAGAAATACGTGAAGAACTCTCACCACTCAAAACAAAAAGACAAATAATTGTAAAAAATGGGCAGGCAAGGAATTTTAATACATATTCTTCTAAGGAAGATAAACAAATGGCCAAGCACACAGATCCTTAACACCGTTAGTCACCAGAGAACTGCACAGTGAGAAACCACTTCACTGTCCCAAGGATGGCTGCTATCAAAAAGACAATGGCATTATTGGGGAAACAATACAGTATGCCAACTATTTTTAAAAAAATACTTATTTTTATTTAATTGAAAGAGCGACAGAGAAAGATGAAGAGACAAAAAGAAAAGGGCCAGCATTATGGGATGGTAGGATAAGCCACTGCCTGCAATGCCAGCATCCCACATGGGCAACAGTTTGAGTCCTGGGTGCTCCACTTCTGATCCAGCTTCCTGCTAATGTGCCTGGGAAAACAGCAGAAGATGGCCCAGGTCCCTGGGCCCCTGCCACCCACGTGGGAGACGCAGATGGAGTTCCAGGCTCCTGGCTTCAGCCTGGTTGAACCCCAGACATTGCAGTCATTTGGGGAGCAAACCAGTGAAGGGGAGGTCTCTCTCTCTCTTTCTGTCTCCCCTTCTCTCTCTGTAACACTGCTTTTCAAATAATTAAATAAATCTTTAAAGAGAAAGACAGAGAGTAGGAGTTTCGAGAATGAAGCAGGAGAGGACTTATGGGCAGGAAAAGCAAGCAAGACAAGGAAAGAAATTATTCTTCTGGGGAAAATGGAGCCACACATTCAACCTCTGGTCCTTAGCTCTCATTCCTGTGGGGACTGACCGCGCATGCTCTGGGCGACAACCCAGTCTACAGGCTTCGCTTAGTAAATATCAGCCCAGGCCGGCGCCGCGGCTCACTAGGCCAATCATCCGCCTAGCGGCGCCGGCACACCGGGTTCTAGTCCCGGTCGGGGCGCCGGATTCTGTCCCGGTTGCCCCTCTTCCAGGCCAGCCGTCTGCTGTGGCCAGGGAGTGCAGTGGAGGATGGCCCAGGTGCTTGGGCCCTGCACCCCATGGGAGACCAGGAAAAGCACCTGCCTCCTGGCTCCTGCCATCGGATCAGCGCGGTGCGCCGGCCGCAGCGCGCTGGCCGCGGCGGCCATTGGAGGGTGAACCAACGGCAGAGGAAGACCTTTCTCTCTGTCTCTCTCTCACTGTCCACTCTGCCTGTCAAAAATAAAAAAAAAAATTAAAAAATAAAAAAAAATTAGTCCCCTAGAACGTGCCATGGTGGCCCAGATGCCAAGATTATGAGATTCGTGTACTGCCACTGCCCCGGGGTTTGTCACTCACTTTGGTTGGGGCAGGCAAGACTAATGTGCTAGCAAGTCTCCCCAAACAATGCACACACACGCACATGAAGATGAACTATGCTCCCAAGCATACACACGTGTGCACACAGAGACATGCACAGACGCGTGTGCATTCACATTCATGCCTGCACAATGCACGCGCATACCTGCTTCCGCAGGGGTCCCCAGTAATGATGGGACCACCCTGCCTCCTGGCCACAGGCCTGGGGAAGTCTAGGCCCTTGAATCCAAGCAGCCAGAGCCCACAGTTTTTTTTTTTTTTTTTCTTTTGACAGGCAGAGTGGACAGTGAGAGAGAGAGACAGAGAGAAAGGTCTTCCTTTGCCGTTGGTTCACCCCCTAATGGCTACTGCGGCCGGCGCGTTGCAGCCGGTGCACCACGCTGATCTGAAGCCCGGAGCCAGGTGCTTCTCCTGGTCTCCCATGGGGTGCAGGGCCCAAGCACTTGGGCCATCCTCCACTGCCTTCCCGGGCCACAGTAGAGAGCTGGCCTGGAAGAGGAGCAACCAGGACAGAATCTGGCGCCCCGACCGGGACTAGAACCTGGGGTGCCGGCGCCGCAGGTGGAGGATTAGCCTATTGAGCCGCGGTGCCGGCTAGCCTGCAGTTCTAATGTCAGCTCTGCTGCTGGGACCCGTGTTGACTCTCGCATGGCCTGCGTTATCCCCTCTGGACGATGGCGCTGCCTCCCTCCATCCTGCTGGGTGACACTGATGATGGAGCAAGCTCTTGCACAGTGACCTCGCCAAGGTGGTGCCCGTGGTCGCTCAGAGGGACTCCAGCCTTCCTCCTTGGGGGTCCAGCTCCCTGGCGGCGCCAGGGCAGGACTGAGACACTGGAATGCTTTGGGGATGCTGGCAGTGTGACCATCCTCCCAGACAGCTGTAGACGTGCGTTCAGGGGAACGGCTGGAGTGAGGGGTACAGGAGAAGATCCTCCAGCAGAAGGCCTTGGACTGGTGCAACCAGGAATTCAGCTCTGGCCCAGACTTGCGTATGTGATTCTCCTGTAACCGTCACCGCCCCGGGAGGTGGCATGTAAGCTCTCTGCTGCTTGAGAATGTTGCCAGGGGAGGCGCTTCTCACTAGAGGGGTTTCTTTCTAAGATGTTCTTTTTTGTTTGTTTTAAATCATTATTGAATGATTGATTGATTGATTGATTTGAAAGATAGAGTTATAGAGAGAAGGAGAGACAGAGAGGGAGGGGGGTAGGTCTCTCATCTGCTAGTCACTTCCCCAAGGGCTGGGCCATGTCGAAGCCAGGAGCCTGGAGCCTGCAGGTCTCCCACGTGGATGCAGGGGCCCAATGACTTGGGCCAATTTCTGCTGCTTTTCGCAGGCCATTGGCAGGGAGCTGGTTTGGAAGTAGAGCAGCCGGGACACTGTGAGCTGGCGCCCATATGGGATGTGGGCATCGCAGGGGACGGCTTAACCACGGGGCCTCTCCACTGTTCTTAGAGTTTGGGTCAGGCCCTCCTTTGGTCAGCTTCTAGCTGTGGAGTGACGACAGCGGGAGCAAGGCTGGGGACACGTGGGGTGGAGAAGACCCACATCTTCATCACTGGATTGTTTCTTATCTGCAGAACCACTGTGTCGCTCCCCTCCTCATCCACCTGCAGTGGCTGCCTGCTGCCCACAAACAGGTCTTCACTCCTTAGCATCCCAGGACTCCTGGGGCCTGGGACTAACATGGCCTCTTATCCCTCCCTGTTCTTCAAACCCTGAAAGTTAGAGGTCTGCTTGCCCAGCAATTGCCTATGTCTTTTTTTTTCTTTTTTTTTAAGGTAGAGAGAGAGAGGGAGGGCGAGCCAGAGCAGTATCTTCCACATGCAGGTTCACTCCCCAGATGTCTACAGCAACCAGGGCTGGGCCAGGCTGAAGCCAGGAGCACAGAAGGGCTAAGCCTTGGGTCCCATGGCTGGAAAGTAATGAGGTTGGAACACTGCAGACAGAACATCTGAGTTCATGGACACAGCCCCAGGGAGCGAGCAGAATGCTTCAAGGTTGTGCTTGCTCGTGTGCCACGTCTGGTCCCTCTCTTGCTTCTCCCTTTGTGATTTTGAACGAGCTCTATCAAGCAGCGCATCAATGCATAGCCTGGCACCCAACATGCCTTGGGGTTGAGTGCTTTCATTAAACACCCCGCTCCCCCTAAATCAAATCACTTCTGGCCTGGCGCCTCTCATGGCACCTGCTGGCTTCCCCACAGCTCTTCTCACATGTTGTATTTATTTTTGCTTTGTGTATTGACTTATTTTATGGCCCATCTCCCCCATGTGACAGTAAGCCACAGGAGGGCAGGGGCCTGTCTACTGTGATTTCTGTTGGTTCCTAGCACCCACCACAGCCTCAGACAAGTGGTAGGCATTCAAACATACGTGTTACAGAGCGAATGCCAAATGCAGAGGCAAAGGGAACTGGAGCGCCTGGGTTCTGCAGAGGGGATCTGCGATGCATTGTCTCATCCATGGCCTGGTCCACGCTCCTAGAATACGGAGCAGAGGCAGCAGACGCCTTGCCCGGGTCACACGCACATTTGAGACGGAAGTCAGTTTCCAAATGGGGGCTCTCGGTCCAGAATCTGCTTCCCGGAAGGTGCTCCCAGATTTCAGCCTTGTCAATCCAGGGGCTGGACTCGGATTCCCAGCTGAAAAACAACAGCTGTGAATACGAAATGAGACGCATGCACTGGGAGTCTTGATCCGTGGTACATGTATAAATTTCAATAATAATGGGGATGCATTCATCAGGCCTATCAATCATTATCTCCTATGCTGCTAAGACATTTTTCAATGTCAGGCGCAGGCCTGGTAGACACTCTCGAATCCAGCTGCACGGCCAAAGGCCCAAGGTCCCTACCATAGGCAACCCCCTTCCCCTGCCAGGCCTGGGCTCCCTTGTCGGCCACAGGGAGGAGATCTGGAGTGGATCCCCTGGCTTTGACGGCTCAGGTACATCCTAGTGAAACACCCTTTCTTTGCTCTCTGTTTATCTGATGCCTGCACAGCTGGCTGCTTGTCTACATTTGTCTCGTCTCTCCTAAAAATGCCTGTCATGCTCCCTACTGCCCGGAGGATGGAACTGCTCCTTGGAGCGGGTTATCTGAGACCTGGCTTGATCCGGTCATCACACCGCTTCTCATTCCTTCTATGACCCATCCCTTGTGTTTTTCTCACCTCTCCTACCTCTGGGGCCTTCTCCTCACCCCATCTCATGCATTCTGCGTGCCTGGCCACAGTGGCAGGTGCTCGGGCGCAGGCACTTCCTGCTTAGGAGGCTGAGAAGGGCTTCAGGGACAAGGAGACAGGGAAGTTGTTTCATGGTGGCAAACGTAGAGGAGCCGGACAGGAAGACGCCATGATGACGAGAGAGGAGGGGGCTATTTAGGTGGTGGTCCCAGCAGACCAGAGTGACCCACGTGGAAGAGAGGAGGAGGGACGCAGGTCGGGGAGGGGGAAGCTCATGGCTGGTCCAGACCATGGCACTCACAGCACCTGGTGGACAGGGGTGTTGCACCCACCTCTGACACTGGCTGGCTGTTGTGGGCCAGGTTCTTAGCCAGTGCTAAGCTTTGTATCTGTACCTAAAGCTCACAGACCAGAACTTCGTTCCCAACCCCACAATGTTGGGCAGTGGAGCCAATGGGAGGTGTGTAGGTCATGAGGGTCTTCATCAATGTATTAGTCTTGTTGGTTCTTAAGAATAAAGCAGTGGCTTTGTTCAGCCCCCTCTGGCCCTTTCTTGCCCATCTTATAATGTAGCAGGAAGACTCCCGCCAGAGGCAGCCCCTCTATCAAGCCTCCAGAAGTTGAGCCAACTGTCCATTATAAATTCCCTGCCCTCTGGAATTCTGCTACAGCTGCTTCAAATGGAGAGAGAACTTCAGGCACTGAGGAAAGAACTCGTAGGACACATAGAAACATAGAAACATTGAACTACAGGTCAAGGCAAAAGACCCACGTGCTCAGAAGAGAGAACTGCCAGCACTGCAGCTCACTAGGGTAATCCTCCGCCTAGCGGCGCCGGCACACCGGGTTCTAGTCCCGGTTAGGGCGCCGGATTCTGTCCCGGTTGCTCCTCTTCCAGGCCAGCTCTCTGCTGTGGCCCGGGAGTGCAGTGGAGGATGGCCCAAGTGCTTGGGCCCCTGCACCTGCATGGGAGATCAGGAGGAAGCACCTGGCTCCTGGCTTTGGATCGGCGCAGTGCGGCAGCCATAGCAACCTTTTGGAGGGTGAACCAATGGAGGGAAGACCTTTCTCTCGCTGTCTCTCTCTCTCCTCACTGTCTAACTCTGCCTGTTGAAGAAGAAGAAGAAGGAGGAGGAGGAGGAGGAGGAGGAGGAGGAGGAGGAGGAGGAGGAGGAGAACTAACATTGGCTGGGCACCTGCTATGTGCCAGACACTCTGCTTTCACTCCCCTGTGTGGCTCATGCTCTCTTGAATGTGAACAGGGCACTGGCCCACTCCGAGTTGGTGCGGATTTCTTCTCCCCTTGACTCAGGGCTGACTATGTCACTTCTGAGACTGGGTCGCAGCTGATGGCCTGGCCTCTCCCCCACCCTGAGCATGGTCTGTGTCTGGCCAGGCTGGGAGGGAGCTCACGCTCTTGACAAGGAGGGGACCACGTGGAGGAACCCCCGTCCCTCAGTCACGCGGGGCATGACTGCCCATCTCCCAGCCAGGAGAGGAACCCCAGGGGAGCAGCACCACCCGGCCTGAATCTCTAATCCACAGAACCATAGGCAAGCAGAACAGTTATTCTGGTAAGCTGCTAATGACAGGTGCGGTTGGAGGGTGCAACAAGGAACCCAAACATGGCTTTGATCCCCTTCTCGGGCTCCAGGTCTCCAGGACCCAGGACTGCCAGCTCCCTAGGTCAAGGTCACGGTGTCAGTCAAGGTTAGGGTGCTTTCAGAGAACAGAGGAGGGAGCCTAGGGCGACCTGGAGCCTTTCCCTCCCTTTGTGGAGGGCGGCTGGGGGAGCAAAGGGTGGGAGGAAGACTTTTTCTTCCACTCTTTTGTGCCTTTTAAATTTTGCCTATATTTCCTATTTCAAAACGAACAAATCAATGTGATATTTTTATTTACAAGGAAAGCGTGAAGGCAGGTGAGTGCGTTGGGGTGGGAGCAGATGAAAGCAGAGGTGAGTAGAAGCCCCTGCTCCCCACCCGCTGGCCTCACTCCGGAGTCACAGGGGGGCTGCAGTGCTCAGAGCTGGCCCCGCCCTCCAGGGCAGTTTTAATGGGCCTGGGGCGTGGCTTCGGCTTCAGGAGTTTTGAAAAGCGCCCTTGGCGGGGTTGTTCCGATGTGTAGCTGAGGCTGAGAGCCACCAGCTGGGTGCGGGGCCGGGTTCTGCTGGCAGTGAAAGGCTTGGGCCGGCCGGGGACAGGGTGGGCTGCGCCGAGGGAGCTGTGGGAACAAAGGCCTGGCTGGAGTGGATGATTTGTGTGGAAAACCCTGGAAGAGAATGGCTTTGGGGGCGTGGAGGCTGAAACACAAAACAGAACGCCGCAGAGCGGAGGGGCCCTGCCTGCTGTGCCCTGGTGTGTGTGATCACTGAACCTTTTCTCAGAGATGTTCAGCCTCCGCGGCCAGATCGATCCAAGTCTGAGGGTGTTCATTTGCGGGCTGCTAATAGCCAGGTTTGGTCCCGCGGGGAACCGGCACACGGTGCAGAAGCCCCGAGCTGCCTTGAATGGCCTGCCCGGCCCCCAGCTTTGTCAGGATTCCCCAAGCCACAGCCAGCCAGGGGCTGGGCATCCTGGGTCTGCTGCAAGTGTCAGGGTCCCCCCCACCTGCAGTGAGGGAGGGCAGGCAGGATCCAGGCAGGGCAGTTCCTGTGTGACCAGGCCAGGGGCATCTCTGGCCTTCAGAGCTCATCCCTCTGGGTTTGGGATTTGGGGTCCACGGTTCTGCTTTGGTTGCTGGTGGGGCACGGGGGCTGCTTGTTGAGCTGTGGTTGTCCGGGAGGCTCCTGGCTGCCAGGCACTGGTGCACCGGAATCAGCTGGAAACACACCACCTGAGCCATCACTGCTGCCGCCCCCTGGGGTCTGCTTTAGCGGGAAGCTGGAATCACGCATCAGACCCAGGCACTAGCACACCCGGCATCTTTCCCCCAGGCCAACTGCCCACCTGCCCTCCTGGTGTGAGGACTTGTCAGAGCTCCCAGGTGATTGAAATGTGCAGCCAAGGTGGAGAACCACCGGACTTGGGGATCTAGAACAGACTCGGGTGTACGTGGGAGTTCAGTGGATGAGGAAAGTAGGATTCTAAGATCAAGAAGACAAGGGGGCCGGCGCCGCGGCTCACTAGGCTAATCCTCCGCCTAGCGGCGCCGGCACACCGGGTTCTAGTCCCGGTCGGGGCGCCGGATTCTGTCCCGGTTGCCCCTCTTCCAGGCCAGCCCTCTGCTGTGGCCAGGGAGTGCAGTGGAGGATGGCCCAGGTGCTTGGGCCCTGCACCCCATGGGAGACCAGGAAAAGCACCTGGCTCCTGGCTCCTGCCATCAGATCAGCGCGGTGCGCCGGCCGCAGCGCGCCGGCCACGGCGGCCATTGGAGGGTGAACCAATGGCAAAGGAAGACCTTTCTCTCTGTCTCTCTCTCTCACTGTCCACTCTGCCTGTCAAAAAAATAAAAAATAAAAAAAAAAAAAAAAAAAAAAAAAGAAGACAAGGGGGATGGGGCTGGCGCTGTGGAGCAGCGGGTAAAGCCGCCACCTCCAGTGCTGGCATCCCCTATGGAAGCCAGTTTGAGTCCTGGCTGCTCTACTTCTGATCCAGCTCTCTGCTATGGCCTGGGAAAGCAGTAGAGGATGGCCCAAGTCCTTGGGTGACTGCAGCCTCAAGGGAGACCTGGAAGAAGCTCCTGGCTCCTGGCTTCAGATCGGCTCAGCTCCGGCCATTGTGGCCAGTTGGGAACCAGCGGTTGGAAGACCTCTCTCTCTCTCTCTCTTCCTCCCCTCTCTGTGTGTAACTCTGACTCTCAAATAGATAAATAAATCTTAAAAAAGAAGAAGAAGAAGAAGACAAGGGATAAACTTCAGGGAGCAGACAGATCTGCCGGCTGTACATTTGGGAATAAATACAGGTAGGTCTTTCTTCCCAGCCCAAACAATAATACATTCCATATGGATTCAGATGTAAGAATAAAAATCACAAAATTGCCACACAGACAGTATTTTCGTGATTGTGGGGTAAGGAAGACCTTTCGAACCATGCCACAGAAGGCAGCTGTTTGGCCCCAAGGTTAAGCCGCCGCTGTCCCACGTTGGAGGGCCTGGGCTTGCTGTCCAGCTGCAGCTCCCCGTGCGGCTTCCAGCAGAGAAAGCTCAGGTAGTCTCCCCCAGGGGAGACCTGACTTCCGTCTGGTCTGGTTCCTGTTGTTGTCGGCATTTCGGGACTACATCAGCAGATGAGAGCTCTCTCTGTCTCTCAAATAAATACGTAGAAATGAACAAACATGACACAAATCTTGGAAGCCACAAAGGAAAAGATTGACAGATTGGCTGCCCCCCAGTTTAAAACTGTTTGATAAAATAAACAATGAACAAAGATCAAGACACAGAACATACCAGCGCCGCGGCTCACTAGGCTAATCCTCCGCCTAGCAGCACCGGCACACCAGGTTCTAGTCCCGGTCGGGGCGCCGGATTCTGTCCCGGTTGCCCCTCTTCCAGGCCAGCTCTCTGCTGTGGCCAGGGAGTGCAGTGGAGGATGGCCCAAGTGCTTGGGCCCTGCACCCCACTGGAGACCAGGATAAGTACCTGGCTCCTGCCATCGGATCAGCGCGGTGCGCTGGCCGCAGCGCACCAGCCGCAGCGGCCATTGTAGGGTGAACCAATGGCAAAAGGAAGACCTTTCTCTCTGTCTCTCTCTCTCACTGTCCACTCTGCCTGTCCAAAAAAAAAATATTAAGACACAGAACATGTTAGGGGAAGCTATTGGCAACCTATAAAACAAATCCAGGGTTAGTACCCACGAGATATTAACTATGCTTCCGAATTAATAAGAAAAAACGTCCAATTAAAAATGGGCAAATGTTAGGAAGAAGTAAGTCTCAGAAGGAGAAATACACAGAAAAAGAAGGAGAAATATACAGAAAAATATAGATGTATATGCCAATAAATACATAAAAAAGTTTAACTTCATTAATAGTGAAAGAAGAGTAAGTTAAATAACGTGTTTGCCCATCTAATAAAAAGCATACAAAGATAGGCATTGTCTGTCTCAGGGAGGCTGGGGGGTGGGGGAGATCACAGATATTGTTGGGGAGGACTTTGGAGGAGGGCAAAAGTTTGATCACCAAATTTTCAGTTGTACCCGGCTGGTAAATCCCACTCCTAGGGATCTGTCTCACAGAAACAATAACCAAGATGCTTAGTGCAGCCTTGTTTTTAATATCAAAAAAATGGAAAAGAACCGAAACTTCCAACAATCCCTACAAAACCCCAACCATAAAGGAGCGGTTGGATACTTTATGATCCACGTGTACAACCGATGGCTGAGAAACCATTAGAGCTCTGGTTATGGGCCCGGGGAGATGTGCACAGATGTTAGACGAGACAATGGTTGATCTAAGGCTGTTAGTACCCACAGTGTCTTGGGGCAGCAGTGGGCAGGGGGATTAGTCAATGATGGCTAACAGAGCCTACCACGACTCACTTTTGGCATCACGTCAATTCGAATTTCTGGAAAAATGGAAGAAGATTGCAGGTGGCACCATACAGAATCTTTGGCGGGCCCACGCTCTGTTACCTGTGCAAGAGAAAGCTGAGATTTGCCTTCCAGCATTGGCTATTAGGGGAGTGGCTACAGGTGGCATGGGCGCAGTTCTGTATCCCTGGCACCATTCTCTGTCCTTTCTTCACATGGGTGACTCCAGAGCGGAGTTCCAATCCTAGCCTTGCAGTGGGTAAATAAAGAGCCCACTTTAAATGAGGCAGCCTTGGAGAGGCGCTGGCCACTTCACGCACACAAAACCCCTCCAGGATCCACTGCCAGCCTGGAGTCGCTTCCTCTAACCCGCATAATGTAGATTGCGAGTTTCAACTCAGCTGATTGGCTGGCTTCCTTTGTTTCCAGCTCTGCAATCAACTTTCCCAAGATTTATTCATGATTTTGTCTCAGATTTTTCTATTCTTGAATCCTAGGGCAACTCATGGGGTGCTGAAGTCTTCCAGGGCCAAGCTGATGACTTGCCAGTGTCAGTCGTCCAGCCCCGCATGACCCACCGCGGCCTCTGACTGCACGTGCCATTTCAAATACTAACTTTAGGCTTCTTGTCTTGAAGGGAGGAGGAGGAATTAACTTCAAATGTGGCTCTTGAGAAATACATAAAACATGAGCTGAGCTTTTAATGGAAAAGTCACCTTCTTATAAACTCCGCCAGGCATGCCTGGGACAGCAGATTTAATCCCCTCCTTTTTTCAAATTCAAGAGCAAATATTGGTTTACCCTTAGCCAGATGACCTCTGGCCCATTTTTTGTTGCAATAGAACAATAGCAGGTGCTCCAATTCAAAAGAGAGGATTGGCTGAGCCAACTGGGGTTGTCTTACTGTAGCTCCTTAGGCAAATGAACGCTCTGGTTTGAAGTGGCCTTTTCCCAGGAAAGAATCCTTTAGCCAAAGGAAGGAACCTACTAGTGTGGAGTTTCAGGAAGCTGGGGAGTCCTCAAGGCGGGATCTCTCTTAGGCATTTCTGTGCTGAGCACTGGACTGACTACATATGGAAAAGGATGACTGGGGGCCAGTGCTGTGGCATAGCAGGTAAAGCCGCCGCCTGCAGTGCTGGCATCCCATATGGGCGCCGGTTCGAGTCCCAGTTGCTCCACTTCCGATCCAGGTCCCTGCTGTGGCCTTGGAAAGCAGTAGAAGATGGTCCAAGCCCTTGGGTTCCTGCACCCAAGTGGGAGACCCAGAAGAAGCTCCTGGCTCCTTGCTTCGGCTCAGCACAGCTCCGGCCGTTGCAGCCAATTGGGGAGTGAACCAACAGATGGAAGACCTCTCTCTCTCTCTCTCTCTCTCTCTCTCTCTCTGCCTCTCCTCTCTCTGTGTAACTCTGACTTTCAAATAAATAAATCTTAAAAAAAAAAAGAAAAGAAAAGAAAAGAAAAGGATGACTGGTTGATTTGGGTTGTTGATGTGATTAATCACATCTGTTTCAGAAGATTCCAGAAAACTGGATCCTCTGTGGAGGGCACATCTGGCCTGGCTGTGCAAACATCGACACTCTGGTTCACACGCCAGCTTGGCGTTGGAGCGTGGCCCGGAAGATCAGGCTGCCTGGCCTTTACTCTGGCTTCTGCCTGCTTCTTGAGCAAGGCGCTGCAGTCCTCTGTGGCTTGGTTGCGAGAAGGGAATGGGCATAATAATGCCTTCTCTAGAGAATTATCATGAGGTTCAAATGAATGAATTGAAAATCAGAAAGATACCTTGACATTATTTTAAAAACAAAGAGCCGCATACGAGGAACCGAGGAACCGTTCCTGGAGGCAACTTACTCCACAGACTCTCACAGGATCACATTAAATCACATGAAGTACCTATAAGAATTTTTTAAAAAGATTTATTTATTATTTGAAAGGCAGAGTTACAAAGGGGCAGAGGCAGAGAGAGACAGAGAGAGAGAGAGAGAGAGGCCTTCTATCCTCTGGTTCATTCCCCAAATGGCCACAATGGCTGGAGCTGTGCTGATCAAAGTCAGGAGCCAGGAGCTTCTTCCAGGTCTCCCAAGTGGGTTCAGGGGCCCAAGGACTTGGGCCATCTTCTACTGCTTTCCCAGGCCATAGCAGAGAGCTGGATCAGAAGTGGAGCAGCCGGGACTCGAACCGGTGCCCATATTGGGCTCTGGGTGGGAGAGGCGTGGCAGGTGGTTGGTAGGCGGTGTTCCTGGAGGCAGCACCTCGGGGGAGTGGGGCAACAGGGTGAGGCAGAGACAGGAGTTGGACAATGAAGCTGTTAAACGGCTGCCTAACGCACTGGCGGCAGCTTTACCCGCTACACCACAGTGCTGGCCCCATTTTTCTTTTTAAGATTTATTTATTTATTTGAAAGTCAGAGTTACACATAGTGAGAAGGAGAGGCAGAAAGAGTGAGAGAGACAGGGTGTGATTTGATCACATACCTATATAAGTTTTTTATATGAAAAGGATCATTGCCATGGGCAAAAGATGAGGTATGACTGAGACCAATCACTACCGGGAAAAACATCAACTTCGCTTATTTCACACACTAAAATAAGTCCCAGATGCTTATCAGATTTAAATGTAAATAAGCAAATAATAATGAATGTGGAATAATTTGATCTTCACTGTGTAAGATCTTCCTAAACATACATGTAAAAACACAAACCATGCAAGAAAAAAAAAGATTGATCTGTTTAACTGAATACAGTTTTGAAAATTCCCTAAGGCAAGGGTACGAAAACAAAGTTGAAAATCTAATGATGAAATGATCAAAATACTTAGAATCTATATGGCAAGGAGCAAAGAGCCCTGACACATGAACTGGAATGAAGACACGGGGCAGGCATTGGACCCCGCAGTTAAGAAGCCCCTGGGCCTCACACCACAGGGCCTGGGTTCAGTCCCCAGCCCCAGCTCCTGACTCCAGCTTCCTGCTCCTGCGAACCCTGGGAGCCCTTGGAGATGGCTCAAATGCCTGGGTTCCTGCAGCCCATGGGGGACACATGGTCTGGCTCCTGGCTTTGGCTGGCAGGGGACATTGTGAGAGGTGGGGGCATGAACCTGTGGGCGGTGGGGCATGGACCTGTGGGCAGGGGCTCCCTCTGTCTTTCTGCCTCTCAAATGCATAACTAAAGATGTTAAGAAGATGAAAGAGTAAGGGATATGCAAAGGCAGTCCAGACATGGGTGGCCAACACATGTGCAAAAACATTCACCTTTGCTAAAAGATAAATTCAGATTAAACTAGCCGTTTCTTCTCTTACCAACAGCTCTAGATTGAAAGTGCTGATGAAGGCAGGGAGAAACGGGAGTTCTCAGGCTGAGAAAAAAATCGTGGCCCCTCTGCTTGGTGGGCAAACGGAGCAGGTTCTATCAAAATGCTTAAAATCGCACCTCCATTTGTCAGCCAGCAATTCTCCGACTGCAACTTTATCCTGATGAAGCGATAATTAAAACAAGAGCTGGTTCTTTGAAAGGAGTGACAAAATATATGAAGTGACTTCAGAAAATTCATGGAAAATGGGAGTAAGAGACACATTTATTTTGGTGCAAAAAAAAAAAAAAAAGGAAATCTATGCATAAAAGAGGGTTCTTTTAAAAGTTCATAGGATATGGACGCTGGTTCGAGTCCCCGCTGCTCCACTTCCAATCTAGCTCCCTGCTAATGCACCTGGGAAAGCAGTAGAAGATGGCCCAAGTCCCTGGGCTGCTGCACCCACGTAGGAGACCTGGAAGATGCTCCTGAACCCTAGCTTTGGATCAGCCCAGCTTTGGCCACTGTGGCTGTTTGGGGAATGAACCAGCAGATGGAAAACCTCTATCGATCTCTCTCTCTGTCTCCTCCTCTCTCTGTAACTCTATCCTTCAAATAAAATAAATAAACTTTTAAAAAATATTGATTTATTTATTTGAAAGTCAGAGTTACACAGAGAGAGGAGAGGCAGAGAGAGAGAGAGAGAGAGAGAGAGAGAGAGAGAGGTCTTCCATCCGCTGGTTCACTCCCCAATCGGCCACAATGGTCGGAGCTGTGCCCATCCGAAGCAAAGAGCCATGAGCTTTTTCCGGGTCTCCCACGCGGATGCAGGGGCCCAAGGACTTGGGCCATCTTCCACTGCTTTCCCAGGCCATAGCAGAGAGCTGGATTGGAAGAAGAGCAGCCGGGTCTCTAACCGGCTCCCATATGGGATGCCAGCACTTCAGGCCCTGCAGGGCGTTAACCAGCTGTGCCACAGCGCTAGCCCCAAATAAATAATGTATATTTACGAAGTTAAATAAATCGATCATAGATGTGGCTGGCATTGTGGAACAGTGAGTTTAGCCGCTGCTTGCCATGCTGGCAACCAGAATCAGAGCACAGGCTTAAGTCCTGGCTGCTTCTCTTCCGATCCAGCTCTCTGCTGATGAGCCTGCGAAGGCAGCTGAAGACGGTCCCGGCCTCCTGGGAGACCCTGATGAAGTCCCAGGGTTTTGGCTTTGGTCTGGCCCAACCCCGGCCGTTGAGGTCATTTGGGGAATGAACCTATAGATGAAAGATCTCTCTCTGTCTCTCTGTGTCTCTTTCTCTGTTACACTGCCTTTCATATAAATAAAATAGATCTAAAAAAAAAAGTTCACAGACAATAGGCCTTATAAGACAACTACGCATGGCTTTCACATTTTTTTGCACCGAAACAAGGTCATCTTTGGCTTCCATTTTCCATGAACTTTCTGAAGTGCCCCTGAACAAACTTCCGGCGAATCTAACCACAGGAGGAAAATGAAAGACCAGAATGAGAGGGGAGCAGAAGCCCCATTGCACAGAAGAACAGGGGCGGGCTTACAGCCACACGCAATTTCAGGGCAGTACTACATACTACATTAGGAACCTCTTAATGCAAAGGCTAATTTCCAACACATTCCTAAACTGCCCGGCAGGGGGGCAGGGCCGCCTGGTACCCTCATTTGTATGACAAAAACCAGCCCCCAGGAAGCCAGGCAGGCGGACTGAGCTCCTCCAGTCTGGTCGTGCTGAGAGGCAGCTTTCCTTTCTTCCCGGCAAAACCTAAGTTCATTGAATAAATAAGTAGAAAGGAACCTCTTGCGGGCAGCACGCGCCAATGTGTCTGGACTGGCCTGGGCCGATGACATCACCTGACAGGAGCTGCAGTGGCCCCCTCCCAAAGCCACAAACTGGCTCAGCCGCCTCTGTGGGCCTCCTTGGTCACCCGTGGGCTCTGCTGCGGGGCGAGGCCATGACCTTGGGGCGCACTTCCAGGTGAAGTGTGGGCACTCAGGCGCGCCCGGCTGCCGGTGTCCCGTGCCGGCCGTGAAAGCCAAGCCTTGTTTTCAGGGATTCTGCTGACTCGCAGCACCCAGAGATAACGGGCTCCCCCGCGGCGGGGGGTGCGTCTGCCTCGAGCTTTAACAGCTGTGAACCTGTGCCCTGAGGACCTCGTCATGGGTGCGGTAAAAGGAAAGCTGCCGTGCGGGCGGGCGTTCCCGCGTACATACTTTGCTCTGACGTCTAATTCAGCCCCGGTCCTCCGTAAACACTAGCAGACGTGCAAATCCCGACTGCGCAGTGGGTTTCCAAACTATGTCTTTTTAATTCGCTCTCTCTTCCTCCTCCTCCTCCTCTTCTTTTCTTCCTCCTCTTCACCTCCTTCTCCTTCACAGAGAGAGACAATGAGAGAGAGAGAGAGAGAGAGAGAGAGAATAAGGAACGGCTTACACGGCTACAAAGGTTGGCAAATGCCACATCTGTAGGGCTGAGCAGGGAGCTGACGCCCCAGGGAAACTCAGTGCAGCAGCTCAAGTCCCAAGGCAGGGTGGAAGCAGGATTCCCTTCACCTGATAGGCTGAGGCCCACCATCCGTGTTACAGAATGTGATCCGATCTAGCAGTATCTGTTGATTGAAAAGATCATCTCATGTAAAAAGGATTTCCTTGTCAATACCCAGACTGCTGTTGGACCAAATACCTGGGTATGAGGGTCAGGTTGGCACAGCAAATGCGGCAGCCCATAGGGACTGGGTTCTGATGGGAGAGGCGTGGCAGGTGCTTCCTAGGCGGTGCACTTGGAGGCCACACCTTGGGGGAGTTGGGGAACTGTGGAGCGGAGACAGGCGCTAGACAAGGAAGCCTTTTGATGGCAGCCTGACGCACTGGGATCTCAGAAAACTGGGCGGGCTCCCTCCTTCCAATTTTCAAGGCAGGGCGCCTGGGCTTTTGTCCCCCTGTGGAGATGAGGCTGCTTCTGGGAGGTGCGGAGCCCCAGAGTGAGGATCTGAATGTACCCCCTTGAATTCACATGTTAGTGGTAGTGTTAGGAGGTGGGGCCTTCAGGCGGTGATGAGGTCACCAGGGTGGAGCCTGGGCCCTTGGCCTGAGTGGAGGGCACTGGCACTTGGCGCAGCGGCTAAGGCTCCACTTGGGTGCCTGCATCCCACGTCACTGTTTCCGATCCAGCGTCCTGAGCCCTGGAAGGTTCAAGTGCTTGGGCCCCCGCCACCCTCGTGGGAGATCTGGCCAGTGCTCCTGGCTCCTGGCTTCAGCCTGGCCCAGCCTCAGCTGCTGCAGGGATTTGGGGAGTGAACCAGAGGATAGAAGACCTCTCTCTCTCTCTGTGTCTCCTTCTCTCTACCTCTGGCTCTCCACCTTTTAAATTAAATGAAAATACATAAATAAGTGACAGTTAAAAGGGCTTGAAGGAGTGTGCTCATTCTTCTGCCAAGCGAGGGTGCAGCCAGAAGCACCACCTTGCACTGCAGAGCAACCTCCAGCAGACTTGGAGTCTGTGGGGACCTTGATCTGGGACTTTCCAGCCTCCAGAGCAGTGGAAATGAATTCCTGCACCTTACAAACTAATTAACCCAGCTACAATGTTTCATTATAGCAGCACAGGTGAATGAAGGCAGAGAGAGCGCTAGAAGGAAGCGAGTGCTGTCAATCACCAGTTCATCCTGGCACTCCAGGGCCAGGCAGGCCCTTGCCCGGAAGGAGCCACAGACATCCTCTCACATTACCCATCATGCAACCTTGGAAAGGTGGCATGGTTATCCCCATTTCACAGATGAAGAAACCGAGGCTCAGATCAGCGGAATAACTCACGAATGCTCACAGGGCTAGGTGACGGAAGGGCTGAGATTCAAATTCAAGACAGGTTCACAACTAGTGCAAGCCGCTTAACCACTCAGCTCCGGAACTTGGACCTTTCACTGGGGTTTACCCACAACAGAGGTCCCAGTGTTGGGGTTGTATTAGTCAGGGTTCTCGAGAGATACAGAATCAGGAAGTCATGTTCTAGATGCCTAAAGGGGGATTTATTAGGGGACTTGGCTCACACGACCACTCCAGGGAGAAACCCCGCAATGCGCTTTCTGCAGCTAGGAGACCCTGGGGGACTGGTAGCCTGGCTCGGTCCGAGTCCAAGGGCCTCAGGACCAGGGAAGCCAAGGGTGTGACTTGCACTTTGAGGCTGGAAGCTGAGGGCCAGGCAGCGGGCTGCAGGTGTGATCCTGGAGTGCAGAGAGCAGCGGCTGCTCCCCGAGGCAGGGGTCCAGCGTGTCCCGGCTCTCCCAGAGAGAGCGCAGCCTGCCTTCAGCGTTCAGTCTCTTCAGACCCCCAGCCCGCTGATGGTGTCCGTGCACACGGAGCTCGGGACTCCCGCCTCGCCCACGCAGACGCACCTGCAAACACCGTCCCAGCAACACCCGATCAGTGCTCGCGCCGGTTTCTAGGTATTCCTCCACCCGGTCAGGTTGACACCAGAAAACCAACCATCACAGGGACTTGCACTTTTCTCGTTGGTTAGACTGGGGAATAGCCGTGCTTGGCAGCTGGGTAAGGCAGGCGTATGGCTTAGAAGAAAGGAGACAGCTGTCCCGGATTAGAAAGAAGGGGACCCTCGTTTTGGGGCTCTCATTTTTGCCCCTGACCCCCTGCAGGAGATGCTGCTGGTGTTCATGCCGCCTCCCCGCACCTCACTCCGCTGCAGCTGCAACAGGAGCTGGCCGTCGCCACGTTCACTGCACGTGACTACCACCAAGCCGCCCCCTCCAGCGCCTGCTGGGGCTCTCCCGCATTTTGGCCTCGCTCTTCCGTCCTTTGGAAGGGACGATTCTGCAGCTCCCGCAGAAAGCTCCCTCGGTCTCCTTGAACTGAGGTCCAGCCGCCCCCATGGAAAGCCTGTGCCGTTCCACCCACTCCCTAGTTTCCCCTCTCTCCCTGTCTCATGCTCTCCACTCCTCGTGCCTGGATGGTGACATCACTCTCTGCCCAAAGGAACTCCTCATCCCCAAGTCCTTGCCGCAGGGTCCCTTTGCCTCTCCGCCCACCCAGACAGCAGTGGGCGCCCTTCCAGCTTGCCCTGTGAGCCACTTCCCACTCTGGGACAGACCCACCAGGGTCTGTCCAGATGGCCGTCTCTTCCACTGCAGCTTAAGCCACGGAAGAGAAGGGACCCGGCTGTCCTATCTCAGGACACAGTACAGATGTGGCACTCGATAGGTACCTCCGTAGGAGTTGTGGAATGCCTGAACAGGAAGTGGGTAAAAATTCAACACGATAAAAGAAGAAGTAGAAGGGAGCTTTCTCAACATCTGTGGGAAATCCTCAGCTAACATCACGCTTCACGCTGAACAATTAAAGGCTCCCCCACCTGCACTCCCTCCACCCTACCGGGGATCATGAACAAAAAAGGGTGGCCATTTTTGTCACTTCTATTCATACTGGAAGTTCGAGCCAGGGCAATGAAGACAAGTTCTTTTTTTCCAATGTAAAAAGGATTGAGTATTTTTTTTGGTGGACAAATAAAAATTATACATATTTATGCTATACAACATGTTATTTTGAAATATGTATACGTAGGGGAATGGCTGAATACGGCTAATTAAAATGTGCATTACCTCACATACTTATTCTTTATGTGTGCTGGGAACACTTAAAATCTGCATCTTAGCAATTTTCATGTATACAATATACTGTTATTAACTGCAGTCAACTTGAAAGAACAGTTTGTTAAATTAAATAAAGGCATTCAAATTTCTAAGGAAGAAGTGAAATTATACTCACCATTGATAAGTTATAGAAAACTGTAAAGTTTCAATCTACAATTATTAAAGCTAATAAATGAATTCAGCAAAGTTACAGGAAAAAAATGCAAAAGTCATTTGTACTTCTATATAGTAACAATAAACAATCCAGAAAAGAAATTGAGAGAACAGTTCCATTTAAAATATCATCAAAAAGAAAAATAAAAAACACTTAGCAATAAGCTTCACCATGGAGGTACAATGTTTGTACACTGAAAGCCATAAGACACTACTGAAAGAAATTAAAGAAGATCTAAACTATGGCATCCCATGTTCATGGATCAGCAGATTTAACATTGGTGAGATATCTATTTTCCTTGAAGCAATCTATAGATTCAGTGTAATCTCTATGGGAATCTCAAGAGGTTTTTTTTTTTTTTTTTTTTTTTTTTTTTGGTAGATATGAAAGAGCTGATTTTTTTTTTATTTGATAGGTAGAATTACAGACAGTAAGAGAGACAGAGAGGAAGGTCTTCCCTCTGTTGGTTCACTTCCCAAATGTTTGCCACAGCTGACATTAGGAGTTCAGATCAGTGCTGCGCCGATCTGAAGCCAGGAGCCAGGTGCTTCCTCCTGGTCTCCCATACGGGTCCAGGGGCCCAAGCACTTGGGCCACCCTCCACTGCCCTCCTGGGCCACAGCAGAGAGCTGGACTGGAAGAGGAGCAACCGGGACTAGAACCCAGTGCCCATATGGGATGCCGGCGCTGCAGGCGGAGGATTAACCAAGTGAGCCATGGCACCAGCCCCAAGGTTGATCTTTATATTCAAACAGAATTGCAAGGAATCCTGAATATCCAAAACAATTTTGAAAAAGAACAAAATGCTTCCTAACTTTAAAACTTATTCCAAGCCACAATAATCAAAAGAAGTAGGTTGCCAGTGTAGACCTGTAGACCAGTGGAATGGAACTGTGAGCCAGAAACCAGCCCACACTCTAGTTAACAAGGATATCAAGATCTTTTTGGGAAAGACCTGCTTCTTCAACACATGGTTCTGGGACAACTGAATCCAAAATGCAAAAGAGATTGCACCTCTTCCCACACCATATACAAAAATTTTAAATGAGTGAAAGACCTAAAGAGAAGAACCCACACTTGTTAGAAAAAAACAGGGACAAATGTTCATGAGCTTGAATTTGGTAATGGATTATTAGATGTGACTGCAAAGTAGAAGCTAGAAAAGAAAAACATGGGTAAACTGTAATTTGTCAAAATTACAAATATTTGTGCACCAAAGGACAACATAAAGAAAGTGAAAGACAACCTACATTATGGAAGAAAGTACTTGAAAAGTATATACCTGATAAGGGAATTATATCCAGAATATATAAAGAACTCCTAAAATTCAACAACAAAAAGACAATGCAATTTTTTAATTAATTAATTTTAAGATTTTATTTGTTTATTTGAGAGGTAGAGTTACAGACAGTGAGAGGGAGAGACAGAGAGAAAGGTCTTCCTCCCATTGGTTCACTCCCCAAATGGCAGCAATGGCTGGAGCTGCACAGATCCGAAGCCAGGAGCCAGATGCCCCTTCCTGGTCTCCCACATGGGTGCAGGGGCCCATGAGAGAAATGCAAATCAAAACAATGAGCTGCCACTTTATACCCACCAGGATGGCTGTGATATTAGTACTACCAGTGATAAAAGAAAAATACCAAGTATTGTTTAGGATGTGGAGAAACTGGCATTTTCATACACTGCTAGTTGAAATGTAAAATGGTGCAGTTACTGTGGGAAACAGTTGACTGTGCTTTGAAAAATTAAGCATGGGGCCAGCATTGTGGGGTAATGGGTTAAAGTGCCACCTGCAAACCCAGAATCCCATATGAGCACTAGTTCAAGTCCCAGCTGCTCTGCTTCTGATCCAGCTCCCTGCTAATGAGCTTGGAAAATCAGCAGAAGATGTCCCAAGTCCTTAAGTGCCTAAACCCATGTGAGAGACTTGGATTAAGCCCCTGGCTTTGTCCTGGCCCAACCTTGGTTGTTGCTGTCATTTGGGGAGTGAACCAGCAGATGGAAGACCTGTCTTTGCGTCTCTCTGTGCAACTCTGCCTTTCAAATAAATAAAATAGATCTTTTTAAAAAATTAAACACAAAACTACCATATGGTTCAGAAATTCCACTCCCAGGTATATAGCCAAACATTTTAAAAAAATAATCAAACGGAAGTTTGTACATATGTCCATAGCAGAACCTTTCATAATAGCCAAAAGGTGGGGACTACTCAAATATGTATCATGAGATGAATAGACAACCCTATGGGATGTTACTCAGCCTTAGAAACAAATGAAGTCCTGGTATACATTGCATCCGTGAGCCTGGAAAACCTTATGCTGAGTGAAGGTAGCCGGACATAGAAGAACACATGTTGTGTGACTCCATTTATCCGAACTACCCAGGACAACTAGAACAGTGGTTCCCAGGGGCTGGGAGAGGAGGGATGCACAGTGACTGTTTAATAGGCACAGGATTTCCCTTTGGCGGGGGGGATGAAATGTTTTGCAATTAGATAGAGGTGAGGGTTGGGAAACACTGTGGACGTATTCAATGGAACAGAACCGTTGATGTGGTTGGGGTATAGTCTGCCTGTGCCCCCCAGGGGTCATGCGCTGGGAGCTCTGTCCTCAGTGTGGTGATGTTGGGAGGTCGTGGAACCTTTAGGAAGTGGGGCCTAGTGCCAGGCCATTCAGTTGTTGGAGGTGCTGCCTTTGGAGGGAGTTAACCCAGTTCTTGTGCAACCTGACTTGGTCCCTGTGAGAGAGGGTTGTCACAAAACAGATAGTGACACCACCCTCCGCCCCACCCCCACCTGCTGTCTCACCACGTGCCCTCTCCTGCCTGCAGGCGCTCCCGCTGTGGGGGTGCCATCTGGTGATGCCAGTCTTCCCTTCCTGCCTTGCACCTGCGCCCAGGTGCCACCCAGGTGGGCCCCACACCCTGGGCCTTCCCTGGTGCCCACAGGTCAGCCACCCCAGCTTTGCACAGAGGGGCCTCCGTGGTTTTTGCTGGTCCCTACCTGGCAAAGGAAATGAGAATGGTCTCCCATTTTGAGTGCCCCTGCCCCTGGGGGCGCCCCTTGGAGATCGGAGCCAACTGTTGGGCTGCTTCTGCCACAGGGGTGTGAATATTTGTGAGTGCTCCTGTAGTCTCTGTCTCCCGTGTCAGAAGCACTGTTGGCCTTCGTGCTCACAACAAAAACTGACTTCCTCATGGAAAGCAAGCATTTTGTGGTGGAGCTGGGCTTAAGGGTCTTACAAAGGCTCCTGGAGATTTCTTCTAGCCTGGTAAGTGTCTTGCCCCAGGAACAGTTGATTTTGAAGGATTTGGTTATCAGAAGACTCTTTAACGTGACGGGGGAAGAGGAAGAGACTGAAAAGCCTCCAACAACCGTGGATTTTTGTATTCTGCCATCCTAAATGTTCATAACGCGGGAGTAGGGAGTAGGCGGGAGCCCTCAATCACAGGCTATTCAAAGGCTAAAGGATTTCAGGCAAGATCCTCTCCTCTCCCAGCCTCTGGATGCCCTAGGGGCTGGAATTTTATTTAAGGAGAACTTCTAATCCAGCAGTCCCATACTTAGGAATTTATCCTGCGGGGAAAATGTTCAACAAAAGCAGAAAAGTGATTGAAAACTGCTCAACGTAGCATTATCTACAAAGGCAAGAAGGCCGAGCAAAGAACAGCTCTTGTGAATTGAAGTCAGAGATAGGATTATGGAATAATTTATGACAAAATACTACATTGACTTTCAAAACAGTAATCAGGGGCCTGGCGCTGCAGTGCCACAGGGTAAGCTGCCGCCTGCAGTACCAGCATCCCAGATGGGCACTGGTTCGAGACCCAGCTGTTCCATTTCTGATTCAGCTCCCTGCTAATGTTCCTGGAAAAGCAGCAGAAGATGGCCCAAGTGCTTGGGTCCCTGCCACCCACATTGGAGACACGGAAGAAGCTCCTGGCTCCTGGCTTCAGCCTGGTCCAGTCCTGGTTGTTGTGGCCATCTGGGGAGTGAACCAGAGGATGAAAGACCTCTCTGGCTCTGCCTCTCCCTCCCTCTCTGCCTGTCAAGCAAATACATAAAAATGCTAACTTATTAAAAAATAGTAATCGCCATGTGTATACCCCTCCCTCTCAACACCTCCAAGACTGGGTTGACACTTATTAACTCTAAATAATGGCTGATTTTTTATTTTCCTCTTTTTGCTTTTATGTGCTCCTCAACTTTTCTGTAATGAACATGTATTACTTTTATACTCAGGGAAAATAAAAGCCATTGAAATGGCCATTAATTTTATAAGGCATACGTGACAAAGAAGGAAATGCTTAAGTGATAATGTAAAATGAGAAAGAAATAGAACATGAAATGAATATTCAAATTGAAACTGGGTTGAAATGGTAACAGACCAAATCCCTGAAAATCACTTTGCCTAATTATCAGTTCATCTAATAACCAATTCTCTAAAAATTCACCCCCCTGCCTTTAGGTGTTTTTGTGTCTATTGAATTTGTATTCTTTTCTTCGTTTTGCCATCTTGTGACATGTTAAATAGTTCTTGTCCAACTGTCTAGTGTGCTTCTGAGTTTTATATTTCTGAGAGATATTTGAAACAATTGCACCATCCCTTGGTCATGGATCGGTTTTATTTTTGTGTGTGTAATTGTCCCCCCCCCCTTTTTTTTAAAGATTTATTTATTCATTTGAGAGGCAAAGTTACAGACACAAAGAGACACAGAGAGAGGTCTTCTATCTGCTGGTTCACTCCCCCAGATAGCCGCAATGGCCAGGGTTGGGTCAGTCTAAAGCCAGGAGCCAGGAGCTTCTTCCAGGTCTCCCATGTGGGTTGAAGAGACCCAAGCACTTGGGCCATCTTGTGCTGCTTTCCCAGGATCATTAGCAGGGAGCTGAATTATAAGTGGAGCAGCCAGGACTCAAACCAGTGCCCGTGCGGATTACCGATTAAGCTGCAGGTGGAAGCTTAGCCTACTACGCCACAGCGCTGGCTCCTAATTGTTCTTTTTTAATCTACTTTTGAATAACTTAAGGACTTATTAAGTTACTGATTGAAAATCTTTCTTCAAAACTGAATACTTCTAACACATTGTGTCATGGCACACAAGACACTAGGGACAATCGATTGTCAAGCTTCTGACTTGAGCTTCCCTAGAATATGTGACACAAGACCAAAGTGACAGATCAAGCAAGATATGGATAGATTTCTAAAAGGTAAAGCATCTTTTCTGAAATGCTGGTGACTTCATCAGTATAAAATGCCAAAAAGACAGCAAGCAAGAATAAGATATCCAAATGGATTCAACACTGGATTTAATTTTAGTTGAATTCATCTTAGGGAAGTGGCCGTAGGTGAATTGATCTATAACCTATAAATATTGAAGGGAAATTGAAAAAAATAAAATAAAAATAAGAACTCTGCTGCCTTAGGATATTGCTATTTTTATTCAAAAATTCTTCTTTATTTATTTTCCTCTCTCCTCAATCTTGGAAGAAGACATCTGAATATCTTATTTCTACAATATGATTGAAGCAGAAAACCGAAGCTGAGCACTTCTGAGAAGTTCTGTGTTAGGTTGTTTCTCTCGTGAAAGGTAAGAGCTCTATTATTTGTTAGTAGCACTTGCTACTTTCAAATGAGAGGGCATCCCAGGCGCTGAAGCAGCGCCTTTGCTAGTGGGATGATCGGTAAAAGTCATGACAATCTTGGAAGAGCTACGTCGGAGCTAAGTTGCTTTGCCGAAGAATGAGAGAGAGACTGGAGAATACAGCAATCTGGGAGCCCAAGTCAAAAGCCAGGAAGACTGAGAGGGAAGGGAAGGGCCTGGGGAAGCAGAGGTTTGGGATATCAAAGAGGGACTTGCTGGGCTGGACGGGACCTCCTGGGGGCTTGTTGCTCGTTGGATGGTGCGCAACAGACCCCATTTCTATTTCTCTTCCCAAGTCAACAGCAGTCTCTACTTTGTTCATAAATCCTCAGAAATAAGTGGAATTCTCAATGATGAACCAGAAGAACGCTTTAGCCTCCTCCAAGACTGACCCAGCACAAAAACCCAGGCTTCCCAGCAGGGCAGGCACCACCACTGTTACACCGGTGGTTCCAGCACCTGCACACGCACACACCAGGAAAGAAGGGAGGAAAGAACTGGGAAGGAGAGAGAGAGAAACAGAAGCAAACATTTCCTATGGACAGTTTTATACTAGTCTTGCTAGTTTAAAGTAGAAATTATTAGATTTAGTTCTACTCAGATTTATCAACAAAAAAAGAGTGGAAATTCAGACAAACATTTTTTCAAAAAGGATATTAGATTGTTAATGTTTCTTTTAAAGGAATCTTTAGAAAAAGTATGAAAACGTTTAAGAGGTCAGAACCATTGTTATTTTCTTTTAATTAAACTGCCGAGTCTACTGTTAATGTCTGCTTAATTTATTTATATTTATTTGATTCCTGATTTTTGGACTTATAAGAATTGTTGTGTTTTTCTTTCTGTCCTTTTCCCCCTTGTATTCTGCCTCCCATTGACTTAATAAAGTTTTCTATTTATCTTCCCCCTCTGTCCCTGCTGATTAAGAAGATTAGGTTTGATTTATGTTCCTTTGGTGATTATCTTTAAATTTTTAATGTATTATTGATGATTAATGTCTCTAATACAATCTAAAGTCATTCGCTATTTCTAGTTACCTTTTGAGCAAGTCAAGGATATTGATATAATTTTTTCACATTTAATAACCAGCTACCCTTGTTACTGTAGTCTTGGTATTTTGTTTCACTTCTGTTTAAACTATAACAAATGGTATGATTATTATATGAAGTCAATAGTTAATTAAATTTGCCAGTGTATTTTTATGAGTGTCTGTGTTTATCATTGTCTTGGTCCATTTGGGCTGCTATGAAAAACCACTGATTGAGTAGCTTTTTAAAAACAACAGGAGGCTGGAAGTTCAAGACCAAGGCAGCAGCAGATTCAGTGTCTGGTTCTGGCTATGTCCTCCCACTGTGGAAAGGGAGGGGCTGGCCCGCTCTCTCGTGTCTTTTGTAAAGGCAGCACTAACCCCAGCAATCATCCATTCACCCTCCAAAAGCTGTGCTTCCAACGCCATCACCTTGGGGGCTGGGATTTCAGCATATGAATGTCGAGGGGACACCAACACTGAGACCATAGCAATCAGATTTTTGGTATTCACTCTTTTCTTCCATTTCAAACTTCTTGCTGCCAAGTTGGTGGGTGGTCCGTGGTACATCTGTGGAGTGATGGATATAGATGCATATAGATGGCTAGGTTGGTAGCTGTTTTCCTCAGCAGTTTAAAATTAATTCTTCCATTTTCTTTCTTTCTTTTTTTTTTTTTTTTTTTTTTGGACAGGCAGAGTGGACAGTGAGAGAGAGAGACAGAGAGGAAGGTCTTCCTTTTGCCGTTGGTTCACCCTCCAATGGCCGCCACGGCCGGTGCGCTGCGGCTGGCGCACCGCGCTGATCTGACAGCAGGAGCCAGATACTTATCCTGGTCTCCCATGGGGTGCAGGGCCCAAGCACTTGGGCCATCCTCCACTGCACTCCCTGGCCACAGCAGAGAGCTGGCCTGGAAGAGGGGCAACCGGGACAGAATCTGGTGCCCCTACCGGGACTAGAACCCGGTGTGCTGGCGCCGCAAGGCAGAGGATTAGCCTAGGGAGCCGCGGCGCCGGCCTCTTTTCTTTTTTTTTTTAAAAGATTTATTTTATTTATTTAAGAGGCAGAGCTACAGACAGAGAGAGGGAGAGACAGAGAAAGAGGTCTTCCGTCTGCAGGTTCACCCCCAATTTGCTGCAACAGCCAGAGCTGAGCTGATCCAAAGCCAGGAGTCAGGAGCTTCCTCTGGGTCTCCCACTTGGGTGCAGGGGCCCAAGGACTTGGGCCATCATCTACTGCTTTCCCAGGCCATAGCAGAGAGCTTGTTTGGAAGTGGAGCAGCCGGGACTAGAATTGATGCCCATATAAGATGCCAGTGCTGCAAGGCCAGGGCTTTAACCCACTGTACCACAGCACTGGCCGCTCTTCTATTTTCTTTAACTTTTGATTTAGTTCATGAGAGCTGGTTCTAAGTATAATTTGTTTCCTGGTAGGTTTTAAGGTTTTCTCTGTGTCTAATGTGTCCAGCAGTATGCACTGTCTATGTGTCCAGCAGTATGCACTATCTATGTGTCCAGCAGTATGCACTGTCAATTTAGGACTCATCTTTCTTCAGTAGTGGGAAATTAATAGTCATGATCTCATTGAATATTATTTTTCTTCTCTTTCCTTTTCTGTCTTCCTATGGCTATTCTCTTAGAAGGATGTAGGACCCTGTAAATCCATCCTCTCTACCTCTTAGCTGTTCTTTGCTCTCTCTCTCTCTCTGTATAATCTGCTTTATTGTGCTCTGTTCTAGATGGATTCCTAATATTGTCTTCCTAATCCTAATTTTTCTCTTCTACACTATCCACTACAGAGTTTATCTCTCCATTGCTTCTGTTGTTTATAATTAGAACATTGTGTTCATAATTTAAATGGCTGTTTTCATTTCTAGATTTATGATTGGTCCTTTTTCACCTCTACTTGTTCTTGTTTCATTTCTACCAACATTTGTTTCACAATTTCTTAGTCTTTTGTGAGAGACGGTAGCCTTCCATTATCTCATTGAGAACCCTAAGCATGCTTAATTATAAAGCCTTTTTCAGATTGGTTCATAATGAATCCTTATGTCAGTTTTGATTGCAGTTAAATAATACATCTTGCTATTTTGTTGACTGTCTTAGGACTAGTTCCCTTCCTGTGTTTTTTTGCTGAGATATAATTCATATGCCATAAGATACGCTCTGCTCTAAATGCTCACTCCATTCATTGCTTTATAGCTGAATAATATTCCAAGGTGTGGATAAATCACATGTTGCATATCCATGCACCGACTGAGGGGCATTTGCACTCCCTCCAGCTTTTAGACACCATGAGTGCTGTTATAAATAGTTGTGTACAACTCATTTTGGGGCATATTTTTTCTCCTGCCTACAAAAGTAGGTTGTTAAGCCTCTCTAATGAATTTTTCATTTCAGTTATTGCACTTTTAAACTCCAGGATATCCATCTGGTTCCTTTTCATAATTTCTATATTTCAATCAATATTAATATGCATTGGTAGAAATGTAAATTGACAATTTCCCCTTTTCATTCTTTTACTTACCTTTAGTTTGGATATAGTTTCTTTAGCTTTAGCTCACTGAAGATATTTGAAATAGATGATTTAAAGTATTTGTCTAGTAAGACTAGAGTCTTGAGGCTGGCATTGTGACATAGTGTTGTAGCCATATGGGTACTGGTTCAAGCCCCACTGCTCCGCTTCTGATCCAGCTCTCTACTATGGCCTGGGAAAGCAGTAAAAGATGGCCTGAGTGCTTGGGCCCTTGCCACCCACATGGGAGACCTGGAAGAAGCTCCTGGCGTTGGCTTGTCCCAATCCCTGCTATGCAGACATTTGGGGAGTGAACCAGTGGATGAAGGATCTCTCTCTCTCTGTCTCTCCCCACCCATCTCTGTATCTCTGCCTTCAAGTAAAATAAAATCAACAAATAAATCTTTTTTAAAAAAGATTAGCTTCTTGTCTTCCTTGGAGACAGTTTCTATTGATTGTCTTTTTCTTGTGTACAGGCCATAATTTGTTTCTTTGCATGCCTCATAATATTTTGTTGAAGACTAAAATTTTTTTAAGATTTATTTTATTTATTTGAAAAGCAGAGTTACAGAGAGAGACAGAGACAGAGAGCAAGAGGTCTTCCATCTGCTGGTTCACTCCCCAAATGGCTGCAACAGCCAGAGCTGGGTGGATCTGAAGTCAGGAGTCAGGAGCTTCCTCCGGGTCTCCCACGTGAGTGCAGGGCCCCAAGCGCTCGGGCCATCTTCCGCTGCTTTCCCAGGTCATTAGCAGAGAGCTGGATAGGAAGAGGAGCAGTCGGGAATAGAACCGGCTCCCATATGGGATGCCGGTGCCACAGGCGGAGGCTTAGCCCACTATGCCACAGTGCCGGCCCCTTCATATGTTTTAGAAGTCTGATTTAGAGGGTCGTCTTAGGGAAGCTCGTTCTCTCTCCTTGCATGCCTCCTCGTCTAGCAGTTGTCGATCTAAAATGAGTAACAGAGAGACAGACTCTCCAAAACAAGGATACATATTTTTTCTGGATTAGTAAGGGACTACAATCCAGGATATGCATGCTATAGTGAATCATGGCTGCATCCAAAGATGCTGGGGGCAGAGTGATGTTTTCAACACAATGAAGAGACGTCCATTTAGGTTGTTTTGAAATACATGTCATTGGCTCATTGCAGGGGTGGGTGATTATTCACTGGTAACGTCAGCTGTTGCGGGAGACTTGGTTTATAGGAGTAACTTATCTGAAATGTTTGCAGCTCCAGAGATCCCTGTAATTGCTCATACAGAGGCCTGTGGGTGTGAGAGCCCACCCTGCATGGCTTCCTGGCTCTGCTTTGTTTGAGTTTAGCATTAGTAGGACTCCAGATGGCTTGACGACTTTCACACAGTTCTGTGGCTGTCTCTGCCCAGCCTACTGGAACCCTTAGTTCAGAACCAGGTCCTACATTAGCAGTCTACACCGCAGGTCCTTCCACCAAGTCAGCAGCTTGGTTGCTGTCCTGGTTGTAAGGCTCTGTCCTCCTCACCTCCCAGGACCCCAGCTCCCTAAGCTGAGTTTTGTACAAGATGTAGCCAGGAGCCATCAGGGAATGATGCATCAGCTCTCTTTCACAAGCTGAGGGTACCATTCAAACCCTTGATTTGGAGCAATGATCCTGCATCCAGGACCCACCCAAGCTGGAGGCTGGTGCTCCTGCTGCACATGTACCCAGAATCCAAATTCCCACTCAGTTTGCCTCCCAGCCTCAAGCCCCGAGGGTTCACAGCTCCAACCCTCTTATCCCACTTCTCATTTCTGGTCCATAGGCATTCTTTTCCTTGTTTTTGAGCAGGACCAGGTCTTGCTGATTTTTCCTCTTTGTACTTTTTATTGTGGCTGTGTGTTTGGAGTCAGAGGACTGGGGGTTGTAGGGGAAGGCGAAGTGTGAATGAATGATGTCATCTTGACCATGGAGTGATGCACCACACGATGATGTCACTGACAGGTTGTGGACACAGCCCTGGTACCGGGTGACGTGGTGGCTGCTGGGAAGTCTTGGCACAACACATTACTCAATGTGTTTGTCTCCCTGTTGGTGTAGACAAACCTACTGTGCTTCCAGAGGTAGAAAGCACAGGACATGGATGCATGTAACGTAGACAGCATTTGACAGTGCTCACGGTGGCTGTGTTACGGCTCGATGTCTTTCCATCCTGTCCTGTCGTCGCTGTTGTAGACTGTACTCCTCCTGCTTACAGAAGCAAAGTTTGCTGTCGACCAATATTCTGCGTTAGGCCAGCAGCAGCCTCCTACCAGTCTGTGTCGTGTTTGCTGTGTATTTTGACTGCGTGCGGAGGCCACGTGGAGTGACTGGCCTACACCATTCAGGTTGGGGTAACTCCGCTTTGTGATGCTTCCACAACAATGAAATTGCCCAGTGATGCATTTCTCAGGACATATCCCCATCGTTAAGGGATGTGTGGCTATACATCGTGTAGGCTCTGCCATCACTTAAAGTTTTAAAACGTGTTCCAATCTGAGACTGTACCTGTTGACTCTGTGCCCTCATAGATGAGGAAATTGGCTTTTAGTGACTTAAAATACAATGCATGCATGCACGCACATGGGGGCAGTACCCCTGCATGTGTTTCTCTGACAAAGCTACTTCTGACACTTCCAAAATTGTAGAAATACCCCAAGCACGTCTCTTGATTTTGCTCTTAGGAAAATGTATAAATAAGGCACCAATCACCCCAACAAAGAATTTTCCCTTTTGTTTTGTCAAGCATGTTTAATGAGAATCAAGTGGCTCTGCAAAAGATAGAAATAATTCCTAGAAAAACCATGATCCCAACAAACTTTTTTAAAAAACGTTTATTTACTTATTTGCGAGACAGAGAGACAGAGAATGAGGCAGACAGGCAGACAGACAGACAGGCACACACACAGAGCTACCATCCACCGCTTCACTTCCCAAACTCCTGCAATGGCCAGGGCTGGGCCAGGTTGAAGCCGGGGCCGGGGAATTCTGTCCATGTCTTCCACGTGGGTTGCAGGAGCTCAGTTACAGGAACCATCACAGCTGCTTCCCAGAGTTTGCATCGGCAGGCAGCTGGACCCAGAGGAGAAGTCGGGCATCAAATACAGACACTCTGTTATGAGACGCAGGCCTCCCAATAGGCGGTTTAACCCCTACATCAAGCGTCAGCCCAAGATCTCATTCAGCTTTCATACTTTTACGTGTACTTATGAACCTGGATGAAAAAAGTGTAGCTAATGCCCAGCTGAGTAGTTCTTCACCAGCTGGAGGTTGAAGGAGTAGACCGGCCTGATCCAAAGTGGCCAAGTTTTACAGATCTTGTACAAGGTACGTATGACATGTTGCGCTAAGCATTGAGGAGATTACACAAATGAATGGAGAGGGGAGGGGCTCCCGGTCTCCTGGCGAAGTTGTTGGAGCATAGGCCTGAGGCTCAGGTGACTCCTCGCCCCCATCATCTGAGCACAGACTTCGCCACACTGCTGAAGACCCAGCACGGAGGAAAAGCTCATGGGCTTTAAGTCAAGTTTTCCCATTGGCTTCTCATGGATCAACTTGGTGTTCCAGGAGTGGGAATACTATTAATCAACTGGTTGGGGACATGGTTTGGAAGGATATGGAAATGCAGTTATTTTATGAATCTATGTATGTATATTTATTTGAAAGGCAAAGAGAGAGAGAGAGAAAGAGAGAAGAGAGCGATTCACTGGCTCACCTCAAATGCCTGCAACAGCTGGGGCTGGGCCCAGCCAAAGCCAGAAGCCTAGAAGTCATTGTAAGTCTCCCATGTGGGAGGCAAGGATCCAAGCACTTGAGCCATCACCTGCTGCCTCTCGGGAGGCACATTAGCAAGAAGTTGGAGTTGGGAGTGGAAGCGGAACTCGAATCTCGTCATGCCAATGTGGGATGCAGGGGGTCTCAGGTGGCATCTTAACTACAAGGCAAATGTGCAGCTGTTTCAGTGTTGAGAGCTGGATGGGGGCAGACAGTTACAGAGAAACCTCTTTCTAACAAGCGAATCACATCCAGCCTTCTCTTTAGTCTCCGGGTTCTTCCTGGTTTAGGACTGAGATGCGAGATGAGGATGAGAGATGCATCCAGGGACAGGCAGGCAGCATTGGCCGGGGCGTCGGGAGACCAGCTTCAGAGGCTCTCTGTTCTCAGTGGCCCCTAAAGTGGCTCCTCCAACCCCCTGAATCCTGAGGCTAGTGTTGTCTTTGTAGAACACAATCCCACCCAGCCACTGACCTGTCTAACACACTTCCATGACTCTCCATGCCTTCCTAAAAGAGCCCTAATTTGGATACCTCCACAGAAGGCTCCCTTACAGCCTGGACGCTGCCAACTCTTTTGGCTTCTCCCTCTCTCTGCTCTTCCTCCACCCTGAACTTGACCCCAGACATACCCAGCTGCATGTAGGTCTGTGTGTCGCTCCCCCTCTTCATGGAGGAACGACACTAAACGCTGCCTAGGTTTCCTATCCCAGTCACAGCACCATTATGTTGCTCCCCCTCTTCGTGGAGGAACGACACAGGACCCTGCGCTGTTCTTTCGTCTGCTCGGCCCTCCCCGGGTTTGCTGCTGGTTCTTCCTGGGTTGGCTACCGTCCCTTCCACCTCCGTGGAAGGGCGGTTCCCCCTGCCACTTTCCCCACTTCCGCGGGGGAGCGGCACACCGCCGGCCGGCTCTCTCGGGGGCTGCACAGGTGTTCCTTCAGATAGATGTTCCTGGTGTATGTTGTCTCTCTCCTCCTTTATAGTCCTCTTCCACCAATCCCAACTCTGCTACCCACACGCCGAGTACACTGCTCTCCTCCAATCAGGAGCAGGTCCTGCTGTTTATTGGTTGAACTGGAGGCAGCTGTGTAGAAGCTGTTTCCTCCTCTCCCAGCGCCATATTGTGGGAGAGCAGATGCATAGAATAAGTCTTAATTCCAGTAACAGTCTAGTCCAAGTTGCTCCCAGTTGCTCCCCACACTGTGAATTCACCTGACTTCTATGTTTATCCAGTGCCTCTACCTGAAGACAAATCCCTGCTTTTCCATCCTCCCTCTGCCATTCACAAGTAGATGGCATGGGCTAGGGTATTGTAGGAACCAGGATTATTCAGAGACCAAATAACAACAGCTCAAGCTACATGGGAGTTTACCTCTTTCTTACCTGGTTTAAGTCCTGGTTTGCACAGAGTCCCTGTTTACAGGACTGCCTGTGGTATATGGATCACTCCCTTGCTGTTCTGTCTACTGAGGACGGATCCTTTATCATCATGGTCCACAGTGGCTGTGTTCAGCACTCATGTGAGGCAGGCTCTCAGGAGGAAAGGTAGGGATGAGTCCTTCAACCCGGAGAAGACTGGTGGGCATGAAGCGCGGGTGTCTGCCTTTTCCAGGCATAACCTGGAAGTTACACAAGTCACTTTACATACCTGGGAGCCAGAAGTGACTCACGTGCTCGCTCAGCAAGGAGGAGGGAAAGTGTAGTTTTTATCCTGCAAAACCCATGTCAGCATGAGAGGGAAAGGCAGAACCGGCACGGGGGGAAAGGCCGCATGTAGAGGACAGCCATGGGGGCAGCAAGACCAGTAGGGATAGCTGAAGACGGAGATTTAACCAGAGCAGCATGGACAAGTGGCAAGGAATGTTGAAGTAGTGTGGGGAAATTAGGCACACGTGGCAATTCAAAGATGTGGCCCAAAGGAAGTAAGGTGGGCGGTACCCAAAGTCGTTTACCACCAAAGCTGATTGGTTGCACAGCATCAGGGAAGGTGATGACAACTGATGATGAGTGTACAGACATATGGCTGGTCCTGTAAAAAGTTGCCCTGTAAAATGACCTTTTAAGTAATTGGTTGGTCTTTATGCCCTGCCCCAATAATCCTGTGGTCTTGTGCTTTAAAAGGCTTTGCTACGCGTGCAATAAACCGAGTTCTTGCTTGCTTGACTTGACTCCCCGCTGCGTCTGACTGTCTCTGGGATCGGGAGGCTGGGGAATGGGCGAGCGGCGCACTTACCTTCCTTCGGACCCAGTCCATCCTCGTTTGGGTGGACTAAGACCCTGCAAAGTAGTGAGTAAGAGCCTGGTTGCAATGAATTAGATGTCCCTACATCCACAGCTTAACTCATGTAAGTCTTCCTGTTTGTTTTTAAATAAGCAAGTGATTTATTTATTTTTATTTGAAAAGCAAAGACACGGCCGGCACCGCGGCTCACTAGGCTAATCCTCCGCCTTGCGGTGCCAGCACACCGGGTTCTAGTCCCGGTCGGGGCGCCAGATTCTGTCCCGACTGCCCCTCTTCCAGGCCAGCTCTCTGCTGTGGCCAGGGAGTGCAGTGGAGGATGGCCCAAGTGCTTGGGCCCTGCACCCCATGGGAGACCAGGAGAAGTACTTAGCTCCTGCCATCGGATCAGCGCGGTGCGCCAGCTGCGGCGGCCATTGGAGGGTGAACCAACGGCAAAGGAAGACTTTTCTCTCTGTCTCTCTCTCTCTCACTGTCCACTCTGCCTGTCAAAAAATAAAAAATAAAAAAAATAAAAAAAAGCAAAGACAGACAGACAGACACACACACACAGATAGAGAGTGAGAGAGATCTTCCAACCACTGGTTTACTACTCAAATGCTTACAATAGCCATGGCTAGGTCAGGCTGAAGCCAAGAGCCTGGAACTCAATCCAGGCCTCCCATGTGGGTGGCAGGGACCCAAGTACTCCATTCTTCACCTGCTACCTCCCAGGGTGCACATCAGCAGGAAGCTGGAGTCAGGAGCAGAGCCAGGCCCTTCAGCAAGCGATGTGGGAGTCCCAAGTGGTGTCTTACCTGCTGTACCAAATGCCTGGCCCAGTCTTCCTGTCTGAAATGATCTAACATTTAGCTCCTCTTCTCTCCAGGCCCAATTTATCCTTGACTTCTTTATAGAGGCCTCTCTGACAACTTTAGCCTTTCTCAGTTTTAGATAGAAAGTTCCACTCTGGGCTACTAACTGGACCAAAATGCCTCTATAGTCTTGCATTGGTCACTACCAATGAAGCAGGTACTTTGTGTGCATATGGTTGGCTTTCTATAGCTACAGGTTCTGCATCCATGGATCCAATCAACCATGCATTGAAAATATTCTTTTTAAAATTGTGCCTGTACAGCTCATACATAGACATTTTTGGTCATCATTGCCAAAACGATATAGTATAGCAACATGTACAGAGCATGTATGTTGTAGGAGCTGTTATAAGTAGTCTAGAGATAGCACGAAGCATAGGAGAGGAAGTGGGTGGGCCACATGTAGACACTACACCAGTTCACATAAGGGATTTGAGCATCTGTGGATTTTGGTATCTGTGTGGATACTGAGGGATGACAATATCTCACTTTCTTTCCACTGGGCCTTGTTAGCCTTTTAGGGGATCAGTAAAAATCAGCTCCCTTCCCCTCTGCAATGAGGACCAATTATTGATCTCAGGAGACTGGACAACAGAGTTCAGTGTTCTACTGACAATCTGGCTGGAAATCATGGCTTCCTGTCTGTGCTCAGAGGGCTGGCTAATCACCCTCCATGCATCCCCCAACACGGACTGGGAACAGACCACCAGGGGCACAGGTGGGCTTCAGCACCACCCAGGTCCAGGTCTGCAAGATTCCTGCTCAGCACCGGTGTGAGGGAGGGGGAGGAGGAGAGGGAACATCTCCAATACCACAGCCTCCAAATACACAGCTCCAACCCCTGAGATCCGCGAGCCAAGGGATGCCGCTCCACTCATGGAACTCACTGCCCCTTTGCGGGGCGGAAGCGGAAGTGCCAGCGTAAGAGGCTGGGAGCGTCACTCTCTTGTCCTTCCATGAGGAAACATGAGCGAGCAGAACCAAGGTTCCGCCACTGGGATCCCTGACAAGAAGAATTTGCCCTTCGTATAGGCAAAGGCGGCCAGTGCCCTGAGAGGCATCTTTGACTGAGACGTCACCCGCACGTTACGTACCAGAGAATCTTGGAAACACATCTTCCTGGCTCCAAACTCTGACTTTAATTCCTAACTCTCGTAGCTTGTAAGCTCTTTAAGGGAAGCATTAAAATAAAATGCAGACACTTTCCCAGCAGTGGCTAGCAACACATCTATTCATTAGAAGAGTCTTGCTGAGGATTCCGCGTGAAGGACCGTGATGCTGACAGGAATCTTTTCGCCTCGCTGCCTGTGGCTAGTCCTTTGTTGAATTGATTGAGGCACTTTGTTGTAAAATTTAAAAACATTTTTTTTGCTTATTCATTTATTTATTTGAAAGGCATGTGTTTCAAGACAGTGGGGAGATCCTGGATTTATGTCATAGAAACTATCCAGCAAAAGAAATGCACTTTCTACTTGGAAAACACCCGCAAACGTTTACCACTTTCCTGTGGTCCTTGCTGGTACACTCTCTTCTCTAGAACGTGCTAAACTGTACAACCTGTTGGCAGGTGTATTAATGGGTTGTATGCTGAGATAATGATTTTAGTCACGTGTTCCCAGGAATCTCCCTACTTGCCGCAGCTGGAATTGCAGTCCTCAAGGATGGACTGTGCTTGGGAGAAATGCTTTATTTTTATTTTCCACTGGAGGGCGCTGTCTACTTTGGTGGGAGTGGAACCATGTCGCATTCCATCAAATTATTCCAGAGATGTTGCAGCTTCCTCCACGAATTTGTGCCCTGGGCAGTTGAGCAGCTGTCCACACCTGGATCTGTTTTTTATTTGTTTGTTTGTTTTCCCCAAAGTCTTACTCAGGGCTCAGGCAGTATGATTTCCAGTGGGCTGGGCCCATGCATTCCAGGAGGGCAGGTTACCCTGATAAAAACGGCTTTTTACTCCCAGCACTAGGGCCTCTCCAGCCTCGCCCCATATGTGTGCGTTTACTACACGTCCATGTTGACTGTGACTTTGTTTCCATAACTGCATTATTTGCCTTTGAGAAGCACAAACCAGGCATCTCGCACACTGCACCTGCTTCCCAAATTGCTGGGAACACGTGACTAAAATCATTATCTCAGCATACAGCCCATTAATACACCTGCCAACAGGTTGTACAGTTTAGCACATTCTAGAGAAGAGAGTGTACCAGCAAGGACCCTAGGAAAGTGGATCCGCAGCCACACCATCCCTAGTTGTCAGCAGACGGCTTCTGAGGAAGACTTTTCCAAATTCAATGTGCAAAGGAATCCCCTGGGCATCTTGGGAAAATGCAGTTCAGCAGGCCTGCATTTCTTCCGAGCTCAGATGAGACTGGGCGCGTTCAGGGTGGCATGGACATAGATGAACCTTGTATTTCTAACAAGTCCACAGCAGTGGTGCTGCTGGGTGATGCACCATGTTTCCAACCACAAACATCCGGGAGTTTCCCACTCAGTTCTGCATTCGAGGTGCCATCTCCCTCCCCAGCCTCACGTCACCGTTTTGCCTCTCTAACTTTGCTCTATTGATTGCTCCTGTAATGCCCTTCTCCCTGGCTTTGCTCCATCTCACCTGTTCCTCTTTCCCCAGGTGCCTGTGTCTGTCCCTTGTGTCCCCTGAGCTGCCTTTCACTGTCATACAAAGTAATTTATTGTCATTTTCTCTGATCTCTCTTTTTCGTTGAGACTCTGAATCACGATATAGTGAATGATAACACAATGGCAATGCCAGGCCTCACGTGTGCTTTAATTCCCACAGCCTAGTCTTGTGGGCCAGGGCTCCACAGTCTGCCTGCCTGTGTTCAAATCCTATCTCTGCTGCTTCCCAGCTGGGTGGCACTGGGTTAGTGACTTAACCTCTCTGGATCTTAGTTTTCTCAGCTGCAAATGTGGCTCCTGCTGCTTCCCAGGCCCTGGTGGGGTTTCAGCGAGGCGAAGTGCGGGAGGCCCTTTGAAGAGACCTGGCATGGAGAAGGCACTCAATAATAATCAGCGATGCTGTAATTCCTCCGTCCTGTGGGGAAGGTGAGTTATGGCCCCGTGGGAAAGATGAAGAAACCAAGGGCCAATGAGGAGACGGGACCTGCACTCTGGAGCTCACAAGCGGAATGGCGGCGCAGCGAGGAACCAGCCCCGCCTCCAGCGCCGGTGCTCCCCTCCCATGCCTCCACACATGGGGTTTTCTTAGCAAGAGTTCAGGGGCCCTGCGTGTGACGGTGTCCCCGTCCGCTACTGATCTGCGCTCGCTCCCTTTCTCATGGAGCTCTTCCAGCTGGGGTGATTCATGGATCTTGGAGCGCATGGCTCCCATTAATTTCTAGGAGAGGCACGGGGTAAAACCCACATCCATCAAGTTTCCAAATGACTCATCCGTCTTCACAGGTGACGCGTGGATTAAGATGAAGACGGAGCGCAGCGGGGCTCCTAGAATAACTATTTAGATTTATGAAAATGGTGCAAGCGCTCACACCAAGGCCCCACGTGAAAGCTTGCTCTGTTTTTGTAGCATGGTTGAACTTCAAGGATATCACAGCAGAATGGCCTGGAAGCTTGAAGTCAAAAGACCTGGGACTCCGGGCTTTGCCACTTCCTGCACTCGCGATCCTGAGTGAGCCCTATAACCCTTTAGGATCTGTTTTCTCATCTTTCATCTTTATCCTACTAACAAACAAAGGAGTTAGCTCTATCCCCATTTTACAGAGAGGGAAACTGAGGTATGCAGTGGCTAAGTGACTTGCCCAAGGTGACCAGATGACCAAGGGATGAAGCAGGGCTTCAGATTTCTCTAACTTGGTCCAAAAGTCCGTGCGTATGTAACACTCTATCTCATAAACGAGAGGGTGAGTTTAAAAGCACCAGGTGCTTAGTAGGAGCTCACCAGACCTGTGCCGAATCTGAATTCGGAGGGCAAAACCCGTGTCTCACTAGTGCACTATTCCTCCTAGGACCGTTGTGCCCCGTAGGTCCTCAATTAGCAAGGGTTGAGTCGCATTGTTTCCCGGTGGAAATGGTTCTGTTTTTATTTAATGATTTGCTTAGATGCATTTTAATATGCAGACCGCAATGCTCCTTGTACAATATCTTCTGGACTGCGAGGCGCGGGCATTCATTATTTTATGAGACGCATATGTCATGCATAGCACAAGTCCTTTTCTTAAACCAACACAACATGCAAATAGAAATTTCATGTAAAATCACATTCCGACAGTCTCAAAGTAGAAACAGATGTCTGAAAAATATGAACGCCAGGCTTATTAAATATTTTATCATCAAATATTTCATACATTTCAAAAATGTCATCTGTGAAAACACAGAAATACCGCCTCAGGAGAACCAAAATATTTAATCACTTTCAAGAAATTCTTAAAAATAAGTCTTCACCTCGGAACTATTCCAGGCAGAGAACAAATTTCCAGGTGCTGCAAGCTATATTTATTATATTTTCATCAAAATCAGTAACCTAGTTGAAGGAGATACAGTAATCAGTAAGGTCATTATTAGGTAAGATAATGACTTCTGAATGAATTCTCTCATTAATCTCATTACAAAATGGTAATGGTACCTGGCTAATCATGCCGGAGGGGAGAGCTGTGTTGAATCAGAGCAAAATTAAGGCTGTAATCACAGGGCTGCTGCCATCTCCTCCTGCAAGCCTGGCTCAGGGCTCGGGGCTTGGGGCTCGGGGCTCGGACTTCCTCTGGCTGTTGGACCGCTGAGCCGAGAGTGTGGCGAGGGGCAGGGTGACAAGCTCTGGGCAGCGACTGGCCCCTTCCTGCTTCTCTCCTCTAGGTCCCGGGTGCCCTTGGATGGGCCGTGCCTATCTTGGGGTTCCATTTCCAGTTCTCCTGACTTGGTGCCCTACTTCCACCCTTGCTCTACTTATACAGATGGTCACCCCCAGCCACTGCCATGGCCCTTAAACACAAGGTAGACGCCATCCCTCCCAGCCCACCCAGACCTTGCACCAAGCACCGGCCGCCCGTGGTCCACCTCCATCTCCATCATTTGCTTCGCTTCAGCAACACTGACCTTGATTCTGCTGCTTGCACACATAGGGCGGGTGCTTGCTGCTCCCTCCGCCTGGCCCGTCTCCACCCCCTGCCCCATAGATCCAGTGACTCACCCTTCCACCTTGTCTAAGTCTTTGCTCAAAATCACCTTCTCAGTAATGTCTACCTATCTGGCCACCACATTGCATCTCTCCATCAGCGCTCCAGCCTGTCTCCTCCACAGCCTTCTTTTTATTTAATTTTTTAAAAAATGATTTGTTTATCTGAAAGTCAGCGTTGGAGAGAGATGGAGAAAGAGAGAGAGAGATTTCTTCCATCCACTGGCCCACTCCTCAAATGGCTGCAATGGTGAGACAGGGCGAGGCCAAATCCAAGAGCCAGAGCTTCTTCTTGGTTTCCCATGTGGGTGCAGGGGCCAAAGCACTTGGGTCATCTTCCACTCCTTTCTCAGGCCCATTTGCAGGGAACTGGATGGGAAGTGGAGCAGCCGGAACTTGAACTGGCACCCACATGGGATGCTGAAGGTGGCCCCACACCCACCATGCCACAATGCCAGCCCCTCTGCAGCCTTCTTATTCACTGTATAATGTTACAGCTCTTGTTGCCTCTCCCACCCTGCCTACCCTGCCCCTGCTGCCTCCAATGCCCCACTGGAACGTAAGTTCCATAAGGGCCATGATCTTTGCAAATGCAATTGGATGCCTGGCACAGAGCAGACGTGCAATAATTCTTTGCTGACCGTGGAATTTATCATCAGCTTGTGGGTTCCCCACCCTGCTGGACCCTAAGGGAGGAAGCCCAGAGATGGATGACCACGGCTGACCACACACACGTTCACAACAGGAAGACCCCTCCACTGGCAGGACTTGCTTCACTTCTCCAACTCCTTAGCAATTCAGCGCCTCATCAAGTTCCTTCATGTCCTTGAGATCTGGCCTGAGAACGCTCCTGCCCAGTGGCAATGCCCAGAGCCAGAGGAAGTTCAGAAACCAGGAGAGTATAACGGAATTGACAGAGACAGGAGGGATGCCTTGTCTCAAGTTCTGAGCCCGGTGTAGAGGCCAGGGTTGGATGATGGGCCTGTCATCGCAGGCGTGTGAAGACCCCAGGGGTCTCTGAAGATGGGGACTTAGGCTGCTGGAGCAGCAAGCTCAGGAGCAAGACAACTAACAATCTCACACCAACCCTCACACCAGAGCAGGTCAGGGCTGCCAGCTTGCTCTTAGTTTGGGCTAGTGCCGAAGAGATAGTGGGACCCAGTGTGTGTTTGGTAAATGCCCCATAAGCTAATCTCTGAATTAATACCTCATTGCATTTGGTTGATTTTAAAGGGGTGGGGGACAAAAATAAATGGGTTCTAACGAAGAGTCTAGAAGCCATGTCTCTTAAGGGACAATGAGAAAACAAGGATGGGGGATGGCATTGTAGCCTAGAGGGTAATGCTGTTGCCTGCGAGGCCGGCATCCCATCTGGGCACCAGTTCATGTCCCGGCTGCTCCACTTCCAATCTGGTTCCCTGCTGATGACCTGGGAAAGCAGCCGAAAATGGCCCAGGTGTTTGGGCTCCTGCCACCCGCATGGAAGACCCAGATGAAGATGTCTCTCTCTCCTTCTTCCTTTCCCCTCCATCCCATAACTCTGATTTTCAAAATAAATACAGCTTTAACACACACACTACACACACACACACACCCCAAGGGGATGCTTAACCTAAATAACAGTAGATGGGCTGAAAATAAGCCTGGAACAGGTGTTTGGCCTAGTGGTTGCCACGCTGCTTAGGAGCCGGCACCTCCCATCAGGGTACCTGAGTTCGACTCCCAACTCTGGCTCCTGACTCTGGCTTCCTGCAAATGTGGACCTTAGAAGGCAGTGGTGATGGCTCAAGTAGTTGGGTCCCTGTCACCCATGTGGAAGAATTGGACTGAATTTCTGGTTCCTGGGCTCAGCAAGCCCAAGCTGTTGCAGGCTGGATTACTTTTATTCTGTGTGGATTTAGAGCAGTGATTGCTGGTGGCTGGCCCGAGTGCCAGTCCTGGTACTTCCACTCTAGAGGAGGAGTCAGAAATACACCAAGCGTATTTCCTCTCCTCCCCCCTTTTTTCCCCTTCCCCATTCTCTCCCAGCGGAGCTTGCCTTATTGAGACCCCTCATCTTCTCCAGAAGATGATCTCCTGGAAAAACTCCACCCTCTCACGCCCCCAGGCTCTGTTTCTTTTCTTCTTTTTTAATTTTTTTTGACAGGCAGAGTTAGACAGTGAGAGAGAGAGAGAGAGAGAGAGAGAAAGGTCTTCCTTCCGTTGGTTCACTCCCCAAATGTCCACTACAGCCAGCATGCTACGCCGATCTGAAGCCAGGAGCCAGGTGCTTCTCCTGGTCTCCCATGCGGGTGCAGGGCCCAAGGACCTGGGCCATCCTCCACTGCCTTCCTGGGCCACAGCAGAGAGCTAGACTGGAAGAGGAGCAACCGGGACAGAATCCGGCACCCTGACCGGAACTAGAACCCGGGGTGCCGGTGCCGCAGGCGTTGGCTCTGTTTCTGACAGTAAAGAAAGCACACGGAATTGAAAGAATTTTAGTATTTTTCAACAAAGCTTATCTTTCAAGACTACTATCTTGCAATGGCCTCAGAATTACAGTTTGATTTAAAACAGAACACTGACTTTTTAGGTCAAGGCTCTAGGAGGTACCCACATCTCTCCCTGAAGGAATGAAGGTCATTCATTTAATGGATGGGGAATCACTGGACACCATGGCTCACAGGGAAGGAAAAGCCCATTATTTTCCATCTTCAAAGATTTTTTTTTTAACGTTATTCTTCTTTGGAACAGCCAGAATACCCAAAGGATTTGTGTTCAAAAGTGTTTATGATAGCGTGTTTATAATGAAAACAAAATTGGAGACAAATTGAATGTCCAGTGAAGGGGATTGGTTCAATTGTGGTTTTAAATATCACAAACCATTGTTCATTCACAAGAGTGAATTTTTATATTATTAGGTGAGGAAAGCACGTGCCAAAACAGCATATTCAGTGTGATTGCATGTTGTAGAAAGTCTATAACAGCCTGCCCCTGCATGATAAAGCGATGCGTGATTTTCATTCTCTTCCTCGTGTTTCTTCATACTCCCCAAACCACCAGAGAACGTGTGTTAGCTTTGCGGTCAGAAGCCAATGAGCAATAAATGTTCTGTTTCTTTCTGGGAGAAGAAAATCCAGATGATCCCCTCTCTGCCCCATACAACTGGGGTGATGAGGAGGCTCACGGGAGGGACAGAGGACGTGGGGTCTTTGTTGGCCTCTCCACGTTGGAGAGATTCTGGTTCTACGATCGCTCCGAGTTTGGCCTGTGGCCCAGTGGTGTGATGAGAGGGTCGGAGGGGTCTCTGGGCGTGGTGGTGCCCCAAGCTCTTGGACAATGCCTGGACAGAAAAGACTTGCTCCCTACGAAGCCTTCGCACCATCGAAACACTGCAGTTTATTAAAGAACCATGGCGCCAGAGAGCTTTCTGCCTATGTTCAGACCCCAAGTACCCTGGAGCTTCAATGTTTCATGAAATAGCTTTTCATTTGTTCCCTCTCTACTAAGCGCTTTTACAAGCCACTGAGTGCTTCTTCGTACATCCATTTTTAATCCCGTTGAGGTTTCCTTTCCCATTTGACCAATGCTCTTCAGAAATAACACATCAAAAACCCGCTCCATTTCCTGCCAGGGGTTGTATTTGTTTGGGTTTATTTGAAAACCATCTCCTATTGGACAGGAAGAGAGCAGTGGACACGGCCCTGTCAGCCCATGTACAAATTTGCCGCAGCTCCCCAGTGTCAGCTAGAGGTAGCCTGTAAGTCTCAATGTGGCACTGGCCCAACTGTCCTTTCTAGCTCGGTGTCTCTCCTTGTTCTTCCAGCACATCCCAGAAGCCAGGGTCCACTGCTGGTCCAGTACATGCCCCACGCTGGGGAGTGCTTGGAAGGGACTTGCAGCGACTTTGATGTATGTGCCGTGTTTCTATATGGCTCTCTCTGAGTTACGCTTACGTTTCTTACCAATGTGGCCTGCTTCCTCTGCAGATGGGCAGCGTAAGGAACTCGGCACCTGAGGTCAGACAGCCCAGTGTTTGGGCTACACTTCGCAGACTTGGTCAAGCGTTGATTGCTCCATCTCTTTGTTCGTGAAAGGGAGAGCACAGTGCCCACAGAGGGTAAGTTATGAGAGTTAAAAATAATTACACGTGGAAAAGTGCTGAGCAATGGGCCTGGCATATGCCAGCGCACCAGTACTTGTGAAATCTGTCTTAGGCAGTGTACTGTGTGTTCAACTGCTCAAGTGTGTTTCAAACACCTGTGTAGATTCAATAATTGTTACCAATTTGTGTACATGTCTTATCTGTCTACCAATTTCTGTCCACTAATCCACTTCTTTTCCTTTCCTCTCCTCTCCTCTCCTCTCCTCTCCTCTCCTCTCCTCTCCTCTCCTCTCCTCTCCTCTCCTCTCCTCTCCTCTCCTCTCCTCTCCTTTCCCCTCCCTCACTCCCTCCCTCCCTCCCCTCCCTCTCTTCTTTCCATCCTTCCTTCCTTCCTCCATCATTTATCACTACATAATAACCTTTCTCTCCCCACCCCCTCCTGCGGAAGCACTTGAAAGAAGCTGTAGACGTAGCTGATTCTCTAACCCTCATGCATCTAAAAAGAACCTTCTCTTATATAACCAAATGTCTTCTTGTACCGAAGCACATTAACAGTAATGCTATATTGTCATCTGATATCCAGTCCTTATTAAAACTCCTCAGATTGTCTGTTACGATTTTCCTCTAATCAAGATTCAATCAAGGTTCATATTACCTTTTGGGTTGATATAGCTCTTGAGTCTCTTTGAATCTAAAAGCATCTCTCACATCGGCCTTTATTAACTTTTGGACATGCAACCAGGCTACTGTCACATACAATATGCCAATTGTGGAGTTTTCTGATTATTTCCTTGTTGTGTAATTTAACAACTTCCTCTATCCCTTGTATTTTCCATCAATTATTTGGCATAGACCATAGACCCTCAGAAAATGGTCAAATAGAGCTGTAATTCTTTCCCTTTGGTTTTCAAGTTTCAAAGTAAAGTGTGGAAGTAATGATCACTTTCAGTGTTGGCATCTGAATCTCTCTCTCTCTCTCTCTCTCTCTCTAGCTCTCACTTTCACTTTCATTCTCTCAGTGTTCACTAAGGATTCATGGATTTTCAAAACACTTCTATACAGCCCTCCATTCATGAGTACATCTAGTTACAATGTAAAGAGCAAATCTTATATTTCCCAGGTGATGATGGAGTTTTCCATAGAATTTATCCTAAACTCTGTATTTCTCCCAGGATTTGAGACTCCTCCTTTACTAACATTGTGTGGTTTTAGTCCTCTTCCATTAATGCACCTCTCAAATTCTGTGTTAATGTTACACAATTTTAAATACAGAGGCTTTCTTATACATTTTAACAACTGAGAGCTCCCCTGGTTATTGCTCCATTTTCTCATTTTATTGCCTGCCCTTGTAGTTTCAATATGAACTTTAGAAACAGGTTGCTTAGGCCGGCGCCACCACTCACTAGACTAATCCTCCGCCTGCGGTGCTGGCACCCCAGGTTGTAGTCCCGGTCGGAGCGCTGGATTCTGTCCTGGTCGCTCCTCTTCCAGTCCAGCTCTCTGCTGTGGCCCAGGAGTGCAGTGGAGGATGGCCCAAGTGCTTGGGCCCTGAACCTGCATGGGAGACCAGGAGGAGGCACCTGGCTCCTGGCTTCGGATCGACGCAGCGTGGAGGCCATTTGAGGGGTGAATCAACGGAAGGAAGACCTTTCTCTCTGTCTCTCTCTCTCTCTCACTAACTCTGCCTGTCAAAAAAAAAAAAAAAAGTTGTCTAATTCCAGGAAAACACTGTTGGGATTTGATTTTATGTTTTTGGTCTAAATTTATTACTTATTTATTACTTTGGGGTATACTGAGTTACATTACCCAAGACAAAGATCTGGGATACTGATCGTTTTATTTTTCTTGTTAGAATTGTTTAATTTCTTAATATTGAACCATCCTTGAATTGTTGTAATAAAACTCGGTCATATGAATTATTTTAAATGTGCTATTTGGTTTCTTGAAAAATTCTATAAGATTTTTATATTTATTGATAAGTGATATTGGCCTATATTACATAATATTTATAAGGTTTGAAATAAAATATTATTTTCACCTAATACAATAATCCTTGGAAGTTTGCATTGAATTCTTTTTCTGTTATTTGGAATGGTTAAAATGGCACAGGGTAATCAGATATTTGAAAGGATAGTAGAATCTCCTTTGAAACCATCTGAAACCTGAACATTTATGGTGGTTTAGCTTTTCTATAACTCTGCACTTATTATGGAGCTTGTCTATGTAAGCTGTCTCCATTCATGTCAGTTCTGGTAAATTATATAAATAGACAGAAAGTACCTATTCCAACCAGGCTTTCAAATTCATATGAATCCAATGTGCAAAAAATCTTATGAATTTCTTCTGCTTTTTTAAAAAGATTTATTTATTTATTTGAAAGGCAGAGTTAAAGAGAGGCAGAGAGAAAGAGAGAGAGAGAAAGAGAGAGGTCTTCCATCCATGAGTTCACTCTCCAAATGGCCACATCATCCAGAGCTGCACTGATCTGAAGCCAGGAGCCAGCAGCTTCTTCTGGGTCTCCCAAGCGGGTGAAGAGGCCCAAAGACTTAGGCCATCTTCCACTGCTTTCCCAGGCCATAGCAGAGAGCTGGATCAGAAGTGGAGCGGGTGGAGCTGGAACCAGTGCTCATATGGGATGCCGGCACTGCAGGTGGTTGCTTTACCCACTATGCCACAACACCAGCCCAGAATTTTTTCTGTTTTGAGGGTTATACCTTCCTGTGATTCCTTATTGTGTATGTTTGTCCTTTCTGCTTATTTTTTTTAAAGATTCATTTTATTTATTTGAAAGGCAGAGTGATGGAGGAAGACAAGAGAAAGAGATCTTCCATTTGCTTGTTCACCACCAAATGGCCACAATGACTGGGGTTAGGTGAGGCCGAAGCCAGGAGCCAGGAACTCCACTCGGTCTCCCGCATGGTGGCAAGGGCCCAAGCCCTTAAACCATCATCTGCTGCCTTCTATTCCACATTAGCAGGGAACTGGATCAGAAGTAGAACAGCTGGGACTCGAACTGGTGCCCAGATCCAGGATTCTGGCATTATAGGTGGTTTAACTCAGTGTACCCTCCACTTACTTTTCCTTGACTCAGCTAACCATTTGTCTGTTTAGTCTGGCCATAGTTTTTTTCCTGGAACTTATTAAGGTTTCCCTTATGACCTGATGTATGAGTGTTGATTATGTGAGCAACTGCCATCTTCCACAGGAATCTTGAAGGCAGAACCTGAATCTTTGAGATTTATTAATGATTGATCTTAATTAGCCAATAATTGCCAGTTCAAATATTTTCACTCTCTCAAAGGGTCATTCATTTGTTTATTTAATATTTACTGAGCAACTAGTAGCTGCTTGGTACTAGGCAAAGTATGATGACCCACCACTTGTCACTTATTAGGGCACTAGAAGGTGATAGTGCAAATGCTGTCATATCCATTTCTTCAGAGTTTCCCCTCACCAATTATTCTGTAGGCACGTTGGCCTTCTCTTTATTTCTCAATGATTTCTATCTCAGGACCTTTGCACATGTACTCATCTGCCTATAGTTACTCTATAAATGATATTTTTGTATCTTTCAGACTTAAATACCACCCTTCAGTGTCTAAGTAGTTTCCTTCACAATGACCTCCATCATTTCCGGCTACTATATATTATCAGTTCCTTTATAGCTCTTGTCACAGTTAATATTTAGATACGTATTTTATCTATCTGATTGTGTGCTGATGTATTGACTGTGTCTCCATCAGACTGTGGATTCTGTGAGGGTGGAGATTATGCTTGTGTTCAATCAGGTCTGGGTTCAACCACATCTAAGTGCTGGGAATGTGATAAGACATTAATAAATGCTTGCCAAATGAACGATGCCCAGAGAGGGCAGGCAGTTAGCCCAAGAACACATTCCAAGTTCATGGGAGATCTGTCAGAATCTAAGAATTCAATCCTGGTCACTGTAAGCTAAGTGTTCCACTCATTAGCAACCTTGGCTTTGCACAGATATGCAGCCCTTGCACCAGAGGTAACAGACAGATGTTCTGTCCTATTTTTGCCTCGATCAACTGTCTGAAATACAGATGAATGGATACAGAGAAAACCCGATTTTTAAAAAACTAATTGAACTTCAAGCTGCCATGTCCCAAAGCAGCCATGAGCCTGATGAACACCTGTCTAGAGTTGGTACTCCAGGGTTCTTGTCTCATGCGGATGAAGAAGGAAGGTTGTGGACGAGAAGCCTGAGCAAAGCAGAGTCAAGTTCATCGACAAGGAAGAGACAAAAGACTCTTGGCACCGAGAGGTGTTCCTAAAGGAGGAAGCCACTGGCTCATTTGGGGGCAAGATTTTTCATCTTATTAAATGTGGGACTCCTTTTGATTGGCTGCTGCAGGTGGGCTGTCAGTCGGTCATCCACTCATCAGGCCAGTAAGCTGTTGCCAGCCCACTTATTTGCTCGGCGAGGATGAAGCTGGGCAACAGCTGAACGTCCAATCAGCAGTCACTGGGCTGTTGCTAAGAAACTTCAGCTCAGGAGCTTTCCTCCTCAGGCCGGCTGGAGGGTCCCTGGGAATTTCTAAGGTGCTCCGGCTGCAGTCAGACGGGACATTGTGTGTGAGAACATCCGCGTTGGCAGAGAAAACTCCCAAGATCCTGTGCTACTTGCAGTGGGGACCACTGGCGGTCCTGCTCCCCCCAAGGTGTCCAGGGCTTGTCCTATCAGCTTCCATCACCTAGAACATCGGTACCCAGGGGGTCTGGGTGGTCTTGGGGGATGAAGTTTCCTTCTCGATACAGGAGCCACTTTCTCTCTGCCAGCCTCTCCGGTCTGGGTCTCCCCTGCTCTCTCAGCATGGCCATGAGGGGCATCACAGGATAGCCTAGCCTTTAATTAGATACATCACCACTTTCTCCCATGTTACATTGTCATCCAAATCACTTCCCAGTGGGACGCCCTCCTTTTTAGATTAATCCGACCCATCCATCATCATTAGACCACAGCCAGGTCTTAGACAATGACCCTCGATTGTGGCTTCTGTGGGTTGATAGGGTGGGGCCCCACCTCCACGGGTGACTGCCTGTTCTACTTGGAGGAGCCAGGTGTTTGGCGGGACCTCATCTGTCACGTCTTCCGTTGTCTGTCCCGGGAGCTGCTGCCCTGTGCTATTCTCCCTTTGAGACCCAGAAGCAGGAGCGAACGCCCGTCCTTACGCAAGCTCTGGAGGTGTCTCCTTTGACAGACATTGTCAGGGGGTGGAGGGGGAGGAGCTCTGGCCCTCGATACCACACCCCCCACCCCATCCTTGTCAACCCTGGTTCTTAAGAGTCGGATACCACTCTAACTGGGAGGCTGTGTTTCAGGTACAGACTCTGACTGTCCCTATTTCTTGTCCAGCTCCTAAAATGTTGTCAGTCGGTCTGTTGCTGGTCCCTGCGGCTCTCACTTTCAGCCGCTTCACGCTCACCTTCGGGGAACGAGGTTTAAACTCCATGCTCCTTCTCTCCAGGTGCTTGCCCTTCAGGCCATCATGTAGTCTCCCAGAGGTGATTTCTGGGGGCCAGCATGGTGGTACCATGGGTAAAGCTGCCGTCTCCGACCCCAGCATCCCATATGTACACCTGTTGGTGTTCCTGTAGCTCCACTTCTGATCCAGCTCCCTGCGGATGGCCTGGGAAAAGCAGAAGATGGCTCAAGTCTTTGGGTCTCTGCTACCCATGTGGGAGACAACTGACTCTTGGCTTTGGCCTGGCCCAGCCGTGACTGTTGCGGCCATCTGGAGAGTGAACCAGTGGATGGAAGATCAATCTCTCTCTCTCCAACTTTGACTTTCAAATAAAAAAAAAAGAATTTTCCAAAGAGCATGTTTCACCCTAACTCTAACCCTAACCCTAACCCTAATCCACCCCTAGCTCCTCTTTTTAAGGACATGGACCTTCACCCTGTCTGCCTGTTTTAACCCCTTCCTCCTCATACAACAATCAGGCAGCTGAGGGACTGCCTCAGCAAATCGGGGGTTCAGAGGCTGCAGCCACTCAGCCACTCTGCAATCAACAGTGAGTCACAGTTCGGGCAGTGGATTAGGTGTCGTGAAATGGGAAGGACAAGGGGCCAGGGAAGCCCAGAGGGACCCGGAGTCCATTCTCAGAGCTCAGGAAAGGGGGTTCCCAGGAGGAAGGGACGTGAGGGCTGAGCAGGAGTTGAGCAGAGGGCAGAGAGGAGAGCTCAGAGCAGCAGGCAGCCGGCTAAGGGAAGGCCCAGAGGCAAGAGGGAAGAGGGTACAGGGAGCTGGTGCCAGGGGCTGCAGGTTGGAAGCTGAGAGCTGGCAGGGCTGGAGTGATCAGGGGTAAGGCAGGACCAAGTCGCAGAGCAAGGCCAGTGGGGACCATGGAAGAAGGTTGCCCTGGGGAGTGATGTGGGCAGGTGCTGAACCACAGCCTGAGTGCACCAGGGACCTCGCTGGAGACCTCCTCCCACCCCAGCTCCGCTCAGCCTACCCCGATGGGAGGTGCACACCTCTGGGGACAGGAAGCCCATCTCCCTTGCCTGGGCTGAGTTGCTGGATGCTCTGATGTCAAGAGAATTCTTCCTCGTAATACGCCATAGGCTGCCTCCCTGCTGTGGCCCCTTGAAACAGTTTAGCCTTTTGCTTCTATATATTTATTTATTTTTATTTTACTTTTTTTTTTGACAAGCAGAATTAGACAGTGAGAGAGAGAGAGAGAGAGAGAGAGAGAGAGAAAGGTTTTCCTTCTGTTGGTTCACCCCTCAAATGGCTGCTATGGCCGGTGCGCTGAGGCCAGCGCGCCACGCCAATCAGAAGCCAGGAGCCAGATGCTTCCTCCTGGTCTCCCATGCGGGGTGCAGGGCCCAAGTACTTGGGCCATCCTCCACTGCCTTCCCGGGCCACAGCAGAGAGCTAGACTGGAAGAGGAGCAACCGGGACAGAATCCGGCAACCCAACTGGGACTAGAACCCGGTGTGCTGGCGCCGCAGGCGGAGGATGAGCCTAGTGAGCCACGGCGCTGGCATAGTTTAGCCTTTTGTTTTCCCATCATCCTTCTCGGGGCCAACATCCCCCAAGCCATTTGATCGTCACAGTGCTGTTAGAGGCCAGGATGCCTGGCAGTGCCACTGACCTGCCTCCGATCCTGCACACGTTTCTCTTGGAGCAGGTGCTCAGCAGGAGTGCCTTTGCTCCCACAGGCTTCCAGCAGAGAAGGCAGCAGGTGGCTCATCACCAGGCATGCCAACAGGTGGGCATGCGTCCCCAGTGTAGACTTTGGTGGGAGCTGATGCTTGGGCACAAAGGATGGAGCAAGCAGCAGCTGCCCACTGGTCCCCTCCTGATGGTGGCCTTCTGCACCCACCTCCCCTGGGCTTGCTAACTTCCACTCCCAATGGAAGCTCTTTGCACCATATAATCACCTACACAACACTCCAGCTCCTGGTTCTTGGTTGATGCAGAGACCCCCATTTCTAGCTCCCTGTACCTTGGGCCCCACCCTGAGCTCACTGCCCAGCCCGTGCCCTGGGTACTTACAACATCTCACAGGTCTGTTCAGCTGAGCCCGCATGGCACTGAGTTATTTCACAGACTCCACCAAATGGAAGTAGCTGCTACCAAGCACATTTCACATTTCACAAGGGAAAGGGGAATTTTCCTATCAAAAACCACGTTTATTGCAAGGGGATCTATCAGTGAAATTCACAAGAGAGAGTCCCAAGAAAATCAAGGGCATTTGCATTACAATCCACCTCCGTGCCCAAAAATATCCCGCTGAACATGCAGAATTTCAAGGAAAAGAGTGTGTTTTGCTTGTTTGCAAGAGAGAAATGAATGTTCAAGAGAGGAGGGAGCTGTGGTTTAAAAATCTCAGAGGTGCAAAGGAAAGTGTTTGATAAAAGTTTGCCAAAGAATCATCTTTGACCCTGCAGAGTTTGGAGCTGGCCCAGGCCGGGCTAGCAAAGGACCCGCACACACAGTACCATGAGAAAGGCACTGTGCTTTGGGATGGATCAAAAAGGGTTGGTATCTGGCTGAGCTGCTGCGTGGATGACCTTGACCTCCAGACAGATGGTCTTGACCTCTGGGTGGATGACCTTGACCTCTGGATGCCTGATCTTGTTCTCTGGACGCCTGTCATTGTGCATCTTTAGAATGGAGGTGATGGTAAAAGCGAGGAGGGGTCTGTGTTCTACAAAGCATTTCACTTGCCCACCAGATCTCTAATGATGGAGGAAAGTGGGTAAGAGCTTGACCGTGACAGCTCCGCCCCCACCACCCCTCCCCACCAGGGAGCAGAGGGCAGGGTTGGGAAGAGTGCCCACCTTGATATCACCAAGCGGAAATGTCTTTGAAGTCTGCGCTTGCGGCTACAAACGAATGTGATTTGTATCCTACTCTTGGGATTCTGTCTGTAATATAAAAGTGCTTAAGATGATTCCCAGTAGAGAAAAACCAAAAATTAACAACAAAAGCCTCCCTGCCTCCCTCGTAGGGCAGAGGGGAAACTGCTCTTGATTACTACGAGTGGCTGACACTCTTTCCTACCAGGTTTCGTGCCAAGAGCTTGTCCCTTGCTCCTTCTACTTTGGAGAAATTAAGTCACTTGCCCAAGATCACATGGCTAGGACATTGCAAAGTATGGCTCAAAATCAAGCCTGTGTGACACTGCAGCCCCGACAGGAGAGCCACCCGCGCCCTGCCTGGTCTGCTGCCTGCAAGGGTGGGAGGGGGAGGCCCGGGTGAAGAGTGGTAACAGCACATCAGGTTGATATCCAGGCTGTTTTTCTTCTCCATTGCAGAGTTTAAGAAACCAGACTGGGGCCAGCGCTGTGGCAGGGTGGGTTAAGTCTGCGGCACTGGCATCCCACACATGTGCCTGCCCGGCTGTTCCACTTCCAATCCAGCTCCCTGTTAAGGCTCCTGGGAGAGCAGCAGAAGATGGCCCAAGTGCTAGGGCCTCTGCACCTGCGTGGGAGACCCGGAAGATGCTTGTGGCTCCTGGCTTCAGTCTGGCATAGCTCTGGTCATTGGCGGCCATTTGGGGAGTGAGCTAGTGGATGGAACTTCTCCCTCCCTCCCTCTCTCTCTCTCTCTCTGTGTGTCTCCCCCTCTATAACTTTACCTTTCAGATACAATAAATAAATCTTAAAAAGAACCCAGACAGACTTGAATGTGACCTGGAGGATGCCTTTCCCTCATCTTTGCTCTGAGCATCAGGGGAGAGGCTTGAAAGGGACTTAGGGGGCGCTGGGGTGCAGGTCTGTTCTCAGGATGACCTTGGAGACGCTATAGGGGGCCATCCTGCCTCACCGAGCCCGGTCATCCTCGTCTGTCTCAGGACACCACTAGGCAGAGCCTGCCCTCGTGGAAGACCCAGACCCCTGCACGAACTCTGTCTGTCACTCAGGAGGTTATTGTCCCCGCACCACGGCCCTCCCAGCGGCACCTTTCCCCAGCTGCTTCCCAGACGTGTCTGGGGCATAAGGTAATCGGTTTGCCTTGCAGGCCTTGTCTGAGAGGGGTCAGCCTTGAAAGAAAAGCTGATAAGTAGTTTTTAAAATTTTTATTTTCAGGGCCGGCATTGTGGCACAGCCGGGTGAGCTGCCTCCAGTGATGCCGGCATCCCGTATGGCCCGCATCCTGGCTGTTCCACTTCCAATCCAGCTCCCTGCTAATGCACCTGGGAAAGCAGCGGAGGATGGCCCAGTGCTTGGGCCCCTGCCACTCACGTGGGAGACCTGGATAGAGTTCCTGGCTTCTGGCTTCAGCCTGGCCCAGCCTTGGCTGTTGCAGTAGTTTGGGTGTAAACCAGTGAAATTGTAAAATTGTCCACGTGTGGGGTACCACATGATGTCCTAATACAGGTATATATGGTGTGATGTTCCAGTCAATCTTTTTTTTTTTTTTTTTTTTTTTTTTTTTGACAGGCAGAGTGGACAGTGAGAGAGAGAGACAGAGAGAAAGGTCTTCCTTTGCCGTTAGTTCACCCTCCAATGGCTGCTGCGGCCGGTGCGCTGCGGCCAGCGCACCACGCTGATCCAAAGGCAGGAGCCAGGTGCTTCTCCTGGTCTCCCATGGGGTGCAGGGCCCAAGTACTTGGGCCATCCTGCACTGCACTCCTGGGCCACAGCAGAGAGCTGGCCTGGAAGAGAGGCAACTGGGACAGAACCCGGTGCCCCGACCGGGACTAGAACCCGGTGTGCCGGCGCCACAAGGCGGAGGATTAGCCTAGTGAGCTGCGGCGCCGGCCACCAGTCAATCTTAACACAGGTATCTCTCTCCATGTTTGTTGTCTCTTTCCGGTGAAAGCATCAGCCAGCCTCTCTTCCAACTTTTCTTTGTAAACACCTGGTCCATGACTGTTATTTATGGTCCCTCTGCTGTGTGACAGCACCCCGGGGCTGCTCTCTCCTGCCTGACTATAACTCAGACCCCTGAAGCACCTTCTTCCCAGCCCTCTCTCCCAGCTCAATGCGCCTGAGTGTTGAATGTCTGTGAGCCACAGTCCCCTGTGTTCTGCAGTCTGACCTTAGGTCAAGGCTGCAGGCGCAGGGCGCCCCGCAGTTCACGAGCGCAGCGGATCTGCAGGGCTGGAGCTCCTGTCTTGGTTGGCCCTTGGTGCGTCTCCAGCCAACCCTGCGAAACGTCAGTGCCCTCTGGGCAGTGCCGCACGTGCCGCAGGTCTTCCCATGGGGACACAGGTGCTTCTGGTGGCCCGGCCAACACTGCTTCCACGCCCGAGATCCAGCTCCCACCTGACTCATCCGCCCTCCTCAGTCTCCTCCACGGTGACCCCCCATGACATCTTGCTGCTTCCCGGGGTTCCCTTGCCTGGTGAGCAGACCTCGTGGGTGAGGTTCTGGGAAGATCCCTAATGTCTGGCCGACCAGCAATTCTACAGCTCTCTCTCTCCACTCTACTCCCTCTTCTTCCTGTTCAAATAGGATGAGAAGGCAGCATAGTCAGCTAGCCCTCTGCCCGAGCAAACACCAACAGGGAACACGACAGCCCCCTCTTCGCAGCCCCCTCAGTCTTTACGAGTGGGTTCCTTGGTGCCCTCCACTTGCCTTGCAGGTGGCCGAGTGGCATCTGCCCTGCCTTCTCCCAGGGAGCAGAAGGGGCAAAACTCCGCTCTCCTCCCTACTGGAGCAAAAACACTAATGCAGCGACTTTCCTTCCCTCTCCCTTCCAAGTCTGCTTAGACGGGAGTGGGGTCGGACTTGTCCAGCTGTTTCTTCTTTTTTTCCCAAAAATCCAATTTATTTATTATGACATACAAATTTCATTTATTTAATATGACACATAAAAACGTACATATTTATGTGGCCACATTTGATGTTCTGAAGCATGCATACAGTGTATCAATGTTCAAATCAGGTAAACATATGTAGCCCCTCACACATGCATTCTTTTTTTTTTTTATGGTGCAGACATTTAAAAGTCCCTTCTCTAGCTTTTCTAAAACATTACCATTACACTACCAGTATCTAGGGTCACGTGTTGTACAACACCAGAAATGATTGTCCTGCCCAACTATGCCTAGAACCCCTTGATCAGTCTTTCACCATTCCCCATTCCCCTCAGCCACTTTCCTGTCCTCTGGTAACTTTTCCTCTGCTCTCACTGTTTCACAAGATTAACTCGTTTTAGATTCCACACAGGGGTGTGACCACGCAGGACCCATCTTTCCGTGTCTGCCCGTTTCTTTCACCCGTGACCTCTCCAGTTTCATCCACACGGTCACAAATAACAGGATTCCATCTTTTTGTGACCAAATAGTACTGCATCGTGTGTACGTACGATGTTTTCTCTATCCACTTACCGGTTGATTGTCTCAAGTAAGCCCTGATTACAGGGTCTTTTCTGTGTGTGAGCACCGTGAAGGAAGTTTATAAGCAAAAGCGAAATCTCCCAGAGGAGTGTCCTGAATGGGCCATGTCTAGGGGTTTTTACATATTGTTAAAGATTCATTTTAATTTAGTTGAAAGGCAGGGTGACGGAGAGAGATCTTCCATCCATTGGTTCCCTCCCCAAATGGCCACAATTGTCAGTACTGGGTCCAGCGGAAGCCAGGAGCCAGGAACTCCATTCAGGGCTCCCAGGTGGGTGGCGGGGCCCAAGTACTTGAGCCGTCTCCTGCTGCTTTCTCGGGTGTGGGCTTATCCAATGTTCTTTCAGTCAGTTTCTCCTCTCAAATCCAGTTGCCTTCCCTGCCGTAACTGAAACAAATGTTTATCAGTGTAGGGAAGAGGGCCTTCAGAGTTACTTCCTATTGCACTACCTCGTTGTTGGAAAAAATGATGAGTTCGAATGTGCTATTTTGGGCAAAAGCTGCCTTATATATTTTTTTTAATTCCTCAATAACATGCTGGAAAACTGAGTGAAAAACACTTCGGGGCAAACTATCACGAGTGAATGCTGCAGTATCTACTGAGAGCCTCATGTTTTGCTGTGGCTTTGATGAGTGTCCTCACTTTAATTGTGACCACTACAGAATTAATCTGATCTTCACAAATGTTCTTGAATTGTTTCAAGTTGATATGGCACTTTGTTAAGAAATCCAATGAGATCATAGTGGAAATTCTTTGTTAATTATTTTACAATCCAGAACCATTTTAAGTAAACCATCAGCAATATTATAAAATAGTTAATTTATTAAATAAATAATGATAGGGGTCGGCGCTGTGGTGTAGCTGGTTAGGCTGCCATCTGCAGTGCTGGCATCCATATGGGCACCGATTCAAGACCTGGCTGCTCGACTTCCCATCCAGCTCTCTGCTGTGGCCTGGGAAAGCAGTAGAAGATAGCCTAAGGCCTTGGGCCCCTGCACCCACGTGGGAAGACCTGGAAGAAGCTCCTGGCTCCTGGCTCCTGGCTTTGGATCAGCACAGCTCCGGCCGTTGTGGCCAATTAGGGAGTGAACCAGCTGATGGAAGACCTCTCTCTCTCTGTCTCTCCTCTCTCTGTGTAACTCTGATTTTCAAATAAAATAAATAAATCTTTTTAAAAAATGGAATGGAAGGGCTGATTTAAAAAAAAAAAAAGAAAGAAAGTCCCCGAAAGTTGTACTGGCCATCTAATCAAGGTCAACATTAGCTGGGACAAGTCCGGCTGCTGGCACTCACCCCTCCTCTGTCATGATGAGTATAATACTTTCATTCTGGTTTTCTTCCCCCAAACTCATAACCCTAGTCTCATGATGAGAAACAGAATCAGGTAAATTTCAACTCTGGCCGTTCTACAAAACGCCTAATCAGTACTCTTCAAAAGGTCAAGGTCACAAAAAACAAGAAAATTTGTCACAGTCTGTAGTAGCCAAAGGAGACACAACGAATAAATGTGATGTGGTTTTCTGGATGAGAACCTGGAGCAGAGAAAGGTGAAAACTGGGAAAGTACAAACTTTAGCTTAGAATAATACCTCAATATTGGCTCATTAGTTACAACAAGTGCATCAGACTAATGCTAAGAGCTAATTCTATTGGACACTGCGTTTGGTACATATGGGAACTCTATTTTCATCCCAAATTTTATGTAAGTCTGAAACTACTCAAAAACTAAAGTTTATTTATAAACAATTTGAACAAAGTCTCAGGACCTATGGGATTACACCAGAAGGGCTTCCATAGGTATAATCGGAATATTAGAAGTAGAGGAAAGAGAATTGAAAGAAAACAATTTTAAGAAATAGAAATTTGGAGGCCAGCACTGTAGCTCAGTAGGCTAATCCTCTGCCTTGCGGCGCCGGCACACCGGGTTCTAGTCCCGGTTGGGAAATCAGATTCTGTCCCGGTTGCCCCTCTTCCAGGCCAGCTCTCTGCTGTGGCCCGGGAGTACAGTGGAGGATGGCCCAAGTGCTTGCACCTGGCTCCTGGTTTCGGATCAGCGCAGTGTGCTGTCACGGCCATTTGAGGGGTGAACCAACAGAAAAGGAAGACCTTTCTCTCTGATTCTCTCTCTCTCACTGTCCACTCTGCCTGTCAAAAAAAAAAAAAAAAAAAAAAGAAGAAGAAGAAGAAAGAGAAATTTGGAGAAAGATATAAATTCACAGGTTGAAGAATTAGTAAACTCAGAGGCCAGTGTTGTGGCATAGGGGGTAAAGGTGCCACCTGCAGTGCTGGCACCCACGTGGATGCTAGGTCGTGTGCCGGCTGCTCCACTTGTGATCCAGCTCCCTGCCACTGGCTTGGAAAGGGCAGTGAAGGATGCCCCAAATGCTTAGGCCCCTACCACCCACATGGGAGACCCAAAGAAAGCTCCTGGCTCCCGGCTGGCCTGGTTCAGCCCCGGCTATTGCAGCCACTTGGGGAGGGAACCAACAGAAGGAAACTCTATTTTTATCTCTTCATCTCTCTCTTAAACTCTGACTTTCAAACAAATAAAAAAATCTTAAAAAAAAAAAAAAGAATTTCAGTGACCTCCAATTAGTAGGCATATGAGGAAAACCACATCTGAATTTACATAGTAAAGCTATTGCAAATATGCCTGTGGGGGCAGAATTTTTAGCTTTAATGTTTTGGTAGAAAAGAAGAAATGCTAAAAATGAGAAAAAGTAAGAAAATGGAAGAGTATGCCGGAGCCGCAGCTCACTTGGCTAATCCTCCGCCTTGCGGCGCCGGCACACTGGGTTCTAGTCCCGGTCGGGGCGCCGCATTCTGTCCTGGTTGCCCCTCTTCCAGGCCAGCTCTCTGCTGTGGCCAGGGAGTGCAGTGGAGGATGGCCCAGGTGCTTGGACCCTGCATCCACATGGGAGACCAGAAGGAACCACCTGGCTCCTGGCTTCGGATCAGCACAGCTCACCAGCCATAGTGGCCATTGGAGGGTGAACCAACAGAAAGGAAGACCTTTCTCTCTGTCTCTCTCTCTCTCTCTCTGTCTAAATCTGCCTGTCAAAAAAAAAAAAAAAAAAAAAAAAAAAAAAGAAAGAAAGAAAATGGAAGAGTATAAGCAAGAAACCCAGGAACACAAATAGAAAATCTCAGTACTTTTTTTTAAGATTTTATTTATTTATTTATTTATTTGAGAGGTAGAATTACAGATAGTGAGAGGGAGAGACAGAGAGAGAGAGGTCTTCCATTCGCTGGTTCACTCCCCAAATGGCCGCTACAGCCGGCACTGTGCCTATCCGAAGCCAGGAGCCAGGTGCTTCTTCCTGGTCTCCCACATGGGTGCAGGGCCCAAGCACTTGGGCCATCTTTTACTGCTTCCCAGGCCACAGCTGAGAGCTGGACTGGAAGAGGAGCAGCCGGGACTAGAACCCGGCACCCATATGGAATGCCGGCGCCACAGGTGGAGGATTAACCAAGTGAGCCACGGCACTGGTCTCAAAATCTCAGTATTTTACTGCTTTTGAACAAAGTGGATCCGTAGTTAAAAGTCCACTTTCCTTCAAAATGTGAGGCCTGCACAATTTTAGCAGCAACTTGCAAGTGTCAAGTAACAAGTAATTCTAACATTGCACAAACTCTTCCAGAGGGCCATAGATGAAGGAGCAATGAGTCATCTAATGAGGCTGCTGAGACCTCGGACAGCAGACAGGGGACTCACGATGAGCTCAAGTTGCACACCATTCTCACTCGTAACTATAGATGCAAAAACACACAAATCCTTGCATGCCGACTGCATACACATGTAACTACAAATTTATACAATCACTATTAAATTTTGGCGTAGTGGGTAAAGCCTCTGCCTGCAGTGCCAGCATCTCATATGGATACCAGTTCGAATCCCAGCTGTTCTTCTTCTGATCCAGCTCTCTGCTGTGGCCTGGGAAAGCATAGAAGAAGGCCCAAGTTCTTAGGCCCCTGCACCCATGTGGGAGACCTGGAAGAAGCTCCTGGCCTTTTTTTTTTTAACAGGCAGAGTGGACAGTGACAGAGAGAGAGAGAAAGAGAGAGAAAGGTCTTCCTTTGCAGTTGGTTCACCCTCCAATGGCCACTGCGGCCGTTGTGCTGCAGCTGGCGCACTGCGCTGATCCGAAGGCAGGAGCCAGGTGCTTCTCCTGGTCTCCCATGGGGTACAGGGCCCAAGCACTTGGGCCATCCTCCACTGCACTCCCTGGACACAGCAGAGAGCTGGCCTGGAAGAGGGGCAACCGGGACAGAATGCGGCGCCCCGACCGGGACTAGAACCTGGTGTGCTGGCGCAGCTAGGCGGAGGATTAACCTATTGAGCTGCAGCGCCGGCCGTCTCCTGGCTTTTGCTTGGCCCAGCTCCACCATTGCCACCATTTGGGGAGTAAACCAGTGGATGGAAGACCTCTCTCTCTTTCTGCCTCTGTCTCTCTGTAACTCTGCCTTTCAAATAAATAAATAAATCTTTATAAAAAAATATAAGGACAGTTCACATTAAAGGAGAAAATCATGTATCTCAGCAGATGTAGAAATAATTTGAAAACCTTTAACACTCATTCATATGAAATATGTATTTGAGGAGGAAAGGATAGAGGAGAACTTCCTTAAAGTGGTTAAGGAATAGAAAACATACAAACACATGTTCAATGATAAAATGTTAGAAGCAATTCATTTAAATTTAGGAAAAGACAAGGAACCCACTGGCACAACTTCCGCTCAGCATTGTTCTGAGACCAGAGCCAATCCATTAAGACAAGGCAACAAAATAAAGGATAAAAGATTTGGAAGGATGAAATAAAAGCAGTATTATTTGTAGAGTAAATTCTGATCCATTAAAAACTCAAGAGAATCTTTAAACAATTTTTTTTACAATTAATGAGAGCTTTGCAGGGATATAAAGATGAAGATTGAAAAATCATTCATTTCTTGTGCCCCAGCCACAGACACAAGAAAATGAAAGAATTTTAAGTTTATGATTGTTTAAAGGACGTAAGACACACAGGAATAAATCTAACTAAATAAGTGAATAGCATTTGTGGGGAGATGTTTAATCCTTTATTGAGAGACATTCGAGGAATGTAAATAAATGGAGTGGCATATCATGTCCAGACACAAGATACAGTACCGCAATATTACAAATCTCCTATAAATTAGTATATACATTTAATGTACTTCCAATTAAAATCTTTATGAAGTATTTTGTGGAGGTAGAAAGACTGTTTATAAACATGCATGGAGAAAAGAAAAGGGCTATGCTAATTAAGATAAGTACACAGAAGAGTAAGAAGGTTAAAGTGTTTCCTCTGATACTCAGTTTTCTTATATGGCTGCAGTAACCAAAATTGTGTTTTCTTTCTTATTTATTTATTTGAAATGCTAATTTATTTGAAAGGCGGGAGAGATAAGAGAGAGATCTTTCATCCTCTGGCTCAGTCCACAAACGCCTGCCACAGCGGAGGCCGGGCCAGGTGGAAGTCGGGAGCCGGGAGCTTAATCCAGGGCTCCTCCGTGGGTGGTAGAGACTCAAGTATTGGAGCCGCCACTGCTGCCTTCCCACGGTGTCTTCAACAGGGAATTATAGGTGGGAGCAGGGTCAGGGCTCAGACCTGGCCCCCAACTTGGGACGCGGGTGTCCCAAGAGCTGTCTTAGCCGCTGTGTCAAATACCCATGCTTGCATACTATTTTTTTTATAAGATTTATTTATTTATTTGAAAGGCAGAGTTACAGAGAGGCAGAGGCATAGAGAGAGAGGTCTTCCATCTGCTGGTTCACTCCCCTATTTGCCACAATGGCCAGAGCTGTGTGGATCCAACTTCAGAAGCCAGGAGCTTCTTCTAGGTCTCCCATGCAGGTGCAGGGGCCCAAGGACTCAGGTCATCCTCACTGCTTTCCCAGACTGTAGCAGAGAGCTGGATTGGAAGTGGAGCAGCCGGGACTTGAACCCGCACCCATATGGGATGCCAGCACTGCAGACAGCGGCTTTACCTGCTAAGCCACAGCACTGGCCCCCTCACATATGTATTTTTAAGGTGATAAAAGAAAATGGCAGAAGGAAAGAGTCAATATAATACTACGCTGCCTTAAAACATGCAAAGCAATAGTAATTACCATTTAGAGACATTGTACATTATGTAAAAATGTATAAAGAACTGTTTGGGAATGAGAAATACCAAATCCAAAATAATGGGTAGGGGATTCAGCTCTGTAGGTAACGTTTGGCTTCTGTGGCTTCTTATGTGGGGTGGCAGGATATGAATATGTATAATATCATTTTTAAACCTTATTGAGGGTCTTGGATATTTCATATACATTTTAAAGTTTAAATAATAAAGGGAAATGTTTCATAATAAGTGGAAAAAATGTTCATATGAGATTGCAATCTGGATGGAAAGGATAAAATAAGAAAAGTATAATTAAGGCAAGCGTCAGTCCCATGCATGGAACATTCATGTACATGGTTGTACACGCAGAAATTATCTCTGGGAAGATACGCATGAAACTGTTCATGGTGGGTGCTTTGGTCAAGGGGCTGAATAGCAAGGGCAAGGATTTTAGGGGTTTTAGATGTTTTTGGTACCTTTTGTATTTTGTATTATGTGCCTCAATTATCTATTCTTTTAAAATAAAATGTCTGAAAAGAACGTATTAAGGAAGAGGGTGGCAGGGGAGTTGTTCTAGAAGATTCTGGGTGCTGTGAGTCCGAGACACTGCGGAATTTTTGGTTCAGGATGTCATCAGGCAGTTGGGCATATGGATCTGGAGGTACAGAGAGACTGGGGCCGGGGATGCAGGGCTGGAAGCCAATGCCACGGGGACAGGCCTCGGGGAGATCACTGGGCCTGGGGGAGCTCATTGGGCCCGGGGAGTCACAAATCTTTAGGTGGGCGGAGGGGAAGAAGTGTTAAAGAGAGCGGTGATCAGGGAATCAGGAGGAAAATCTAGAAAACAGGGAGTCACAGACCCAGGGAGAGAGAATCCTTCTAGAAGCAGCAACGGGCCACAGCCTCAGTGCTGCAGAGAAGAGCTGGAGAATGGACCTGGCTGTGACCTTGACCTTGGCAGGAACATTTCCAGTGAAAGAGTGGGGCTCCCACTGTGAATTTGGTGGTCAGAGAATGAGAGAAAGATCATTGCAGGCTGAGGAGCCTGAGTCAGCAAGAATGTGTCACGTCTAGGGGGTGGAGGAGAGAGTTGACGTGGAAATTTCTCCTGTAGTTCCAACATCTGGAGGTCGGGGTATGGGAAAGGGACTTGGTAAAGAGGAAATGTGTACTGAGCTCCCAGTTCTGAAAGTCTAAGTCCAAGTCTGGGCAGGCCCACTGGTGGGCGTCTGATGAGAGCGGCAGGTGGCAATGGCAGAGCACACACAGGGGGAGGGCCAGGAAGCAGAGACAAGCTGCGCCCCACCCGGCCTTGGGAACCAGCACCGCTTCCCTGAGGACAATCTTCCTAGGGCACGGCTGACCTGAGGACCTCCCCTGAGACCCACCCCCTAAGCACCACAATCAGATCCAGTTTCTCTTCTCTTAGTGCCGCTAACCAAACCACAGCGCTTGGGAGTCGTGTAGACTTCAGGGAGCGAAGCCAGCTGTTGGGCAGAGGAGTGTAGTTAGGAGATAAATATTTCTTTAAAAGAGGCCTGCACGCAAGCACGGTTCCTCTCTGGGAACGGGGAGATCCCGCCTGGCTTTGAGGAAGGCTCCTGCTGCCGAGGTGGGAGCCAGTGGCTTTGCATGGGTCCTTGTTAAGCCGGAGCAGGGCAGGCATTCATGGCACGTGATTCCACGGAGCCACGCCACTTCCTGGCGTTCCCACACTGGAGACTTGGGGAAATGGGATGCGGAGGATATGGGTACTAGTAATTCTGATGAGGATTTAATTAAGAACTCCATTTTCCCAGGCTTCCAGTACTTGACTGCCTGATGTTTCTTTAATAGGAGCTGTTGATACGTTCTAATTACGGCGGGTTATTTATGGGATCAGGTCTCATCTCTCTGCCCAATTACGTTTTGTTTGGGAGATTTGCATTCTTTTATGACTCTGGTTTTTAATTGAGTTGATTGTCTTCCCCGAAGATGCTCTGAGTCTGGGGACCTTCCTTCCGTGGCTTCTCCTCTGCCAGGGATCCTGCGGGCCCTTCCTTTCTTGGATGAACTCTGAGTCCACAGGTAGGGGATCTGCCGCCCCCCACCCCGCCGCCCGCTTCCCAGCACCGCCTGTGCTCCTGGGCCCTGGCCTGCCCTCAGCTCGCCCTGCACACCCAGCTGGGAGGCTTTCTGCACATGTGGGAGGCAGGACTCCTTAAGGCCATGTCTGAGTTTTGGCATCTTTGAAATTCTGCAAGAAGTGCTATTCCCAGGTGCACAGGGCCCAGAGACACACGCGATAGCCTGACTGGAGCCGCCTCTAGGTGTCTCTCCACAGAGGGACAGCTTCTGGTCCACACCTGGAAGCCACGCTCAGCTGTGCACAAACTGCACGTGGTGCCTTCTAACCCTGAGCACCTGGCAAGCCGCCTCTGAGCGTAACCCGCAAAGACACAACCCCCAAATCATAATCCCTGATGTGGAAATCCGGGAAGATCACAATCTCTGAAGTCCAAATCCCCCCACAAAAGATTACAAGCTCAAATCTTGAAGGCAAAAATCTCAGAATGACAATCCCCACTGGGGAGAAAGGGGCTCTTTAAGAGGGGAGGGGCTGGCGCCATGGCTCACTAGGCTAATCCTCCGCCTTGCGGTGCCAGCACACCAGGTTCTAGTCCAGGTCGGGGCGCCGGATTCTGTCCTGGTTGCCCCTCTTCCAAGCCAGCTCTCTGCAGTGGCCCAGGAAGGCAGTGGAGGATGGCCCAAGTGCTTGGGCCCTGCATCCCACGGGAGACCAGGAGAAGCACCTGGCTCCTGGCTTCAGATCAGTGCGGTGCGCCGGCCGCGGCGGCCATTGGAGGGTGAACCAATGGCAAAGGAAGACCTTTCTCTCTGTCTCTCTCTCTCACTGTCACTCTGCCTGTCAAAAAAAAAAAAAAAAAAGAGGGGAGTGAGCAGAATTCCAGGGAAGGCATGGGGGTGTTTCCGGCTGCATGCAGTGTAGTTGCACGGATACCCAGAAGCCCGGTGCGACAGTATTTTGGGTGCCTCTGTGAGGATATTTCCAAAGCTCCGTTTGTGGAGAGGAGGAGGTGGGAACATCCCCCCCTAGTGGCGCTGGGCACCATTCAGTGGGCCCCCCGGGGCCAGATAGAACAGATACAGAGGCTGCCTCGATCTCTCTCGGAGCCGGGGCCATTTTCTTCTGCTGTCTTGGACACCGGGACCCCATATTCACTGGCCTCTGGACTCTTGAACCTATACCAGTGCCCCCCTCACCTCGGATCTTATTTCTTGATGGGCATGGTTCATGGGCCCATGAAGTGTCGTTCCCAAGCCGCTTGCACAAACATATGCGAGATGCTGGTGTTGCCTCCATCATTGCGTAACATGGTCTGGGCGCTGCCATGTTTTTGCGTTTCTCAAGGATATCTCCTTTTAAAAAACGTAAGAAATGTCTTTTGAAAAATTTTTTTTAATAATTTTTATTTTTTTATTTTTTTTATTTTTATTTTTTTTGACAGGCAGAGTGGACAGTGAGAGAGAGAGACAGAGAGAAAGGGCTTCCTTTGCCGTTGGTTCACCCTCCAATGGCTGCCGCGGCTGGCGCCCTGATCCGATGGCAGGAGCCAGGTGCTTCTCCTGGTCTCCCATGGGGTGCAGGGCCCAAGCACTTGGGCCATCCTCCACTGCACTCCCGGGCCACAGCAGAGAGCTGGCCTGGAAGAGGGGCAACCGGGACAGAATCTGGCGCCCCGACCGGGACTAGAACCCGGTGTGCCGGCGCCGCTAGGCGGAGGATTAGCCTAGTGAGCCACAGTGCCGACCCTAGATTTTTTAATGAAAAATCTACAGCATATTAACATTATCTGTAGTCTCCCTACTGTGCAACAGAGCCCAGAACTCCTTGTTCCTATCTTGCTATAACCTAGTACCCACCAATCAACCTTTCCGCAACCCTTCCGCCTGGTTTCCCTCCCCAGCCTCTGGTAACCACCCTCATATTTTAATTCCTATGAGCACTTTTTTTTTAGATTCCACCTATGAGGGAGACCTTGTGGTACTTGCTTTTCTGTGCTTGGTTCATTTCATTTAATATAAGAACCTCCAGTTCTATCCATGTTACTGAAAATGACAAGAGTCAGTCCTTTTCGTGGCTGAGTCATATTCCGTCATGTAGACACACTCGACATCTTCTTTGTCCACTCTTCAGCAGGTGGACCCTGAGGTCATTTCTGTTTCTTGACTGCTGTGAATACTGCTGCAATAAGCATGGGCGTGTAGATGTCTCTCTCCCGAATGGATTTCATTTCCCGTGGAAATATAATCAGTACTAGCAGAGCTGAATCATATGGTAAGTCTGTGTTTATTTCTTTGTTTTCTACAATGGCTGCCCTAATTTACACTCCCATTGTCAGATGTGTAGCTTGCAAGCATTTTCTCCCATTCTCTAGGTTATCTCTTCTCTCTGCTCATTGGTTCCTTTGTTGTTTAGAAGCTCTTTCATTGATGGACTCCCATTTGTGTATTTGTTTTATTACCTAAGCTTTTGGGGTCGTATGTAACCCATTCCAACGTCCGGAAGTATTTTCCTATGATTTTTTTCAAATAGTTTCAAACTTTCAGGTCTTGAGTTTAGGTCTTGTCCATTTTGTATGAAGTGAGAGACAGGAGTGCAGTTCGTTCTGCAGGTGGATATCCATTTTGCCCGGCACCATTTATTTGAAAGACTTCCTTTTTCCAATGCATGTTCCAAGCACGTATGTCAAAGATCAGTGGGTTGAGGCCGGCGCCGCGGCTCACTAGGCTAATCCTCCGGCTTGCGGCGCCAGCACACCGGGTTCTAGTCCCGGTCGGGGCGCCAGATTCTGTCCCGGTTGCCCCTCTTCCAGGCCAGCTCTCTGCTGTGGCCAGGGAGTGCAGTGGAGGATGTCCCAAGTACTTGGACCCTGCACCTCACGGGAGACCAGGAGGAAGAACCTGGCTCCTGCCATTGGATCTGCGAGGTGCGCCTGTCACAGCGCGCTGGCCGTGGCGGCCATTGGAGGGTGAACCAACAGCAAAAGGAAGACCTTTCTCTCTGTCTCTCTCTCACTGTCCACTCTGTCTGTAAAAAAAAAAAAATCAGTGGGTTGACTTCTGAGGTCTCTATTCTGTTCCATTGGCCTATAGATCTGTTTTCATGCCAACATCGTGCTGCTCTAATTACTGTAGCTTTGTAATATATTTTAAAGGCAGGTAGTATTATGCCTCCTGCTCTGTTCTTTTTGTTTAAGATACTTTGGTTGTTCAGGGTCTTTCATGGTTCCATACAATTTTGATAGTCTTTTTTTCTAGTTCTGTGAAGCATGTCATTGGGGTTTGATAGGAATTGCATTGAATTTGTACATTGCTTTGGGTAGTATACATGTTTTAACAATATTGATTCTTTCAGTCTATGAGTGCGGGATTTTTTCCATTTCTTATGTCTTCTTCAATTTCTTTCATCAATGATTTATAGTTTTCATTGTAGAGATTTTTCACCTCTTTGGTTTAATTTATCTCCAGGTTTCTTTTTTATTTTAGTAGCTATTGGAAATAAGATGGCTTTCTTGATTTATTTTCCAGATGATTTACTGTTGGTGAATAACATTACTGATTTTTTGTACATTGACTTTGGGTTTTTAAAAAGATTTTATATATTTATTTGAAAGGCAGAGTTACAGAAAGAGAGAAAGATGGAGAGAGAGAGGGAGAGAGAGAGAGAGAGAGAGAGAGAGATCTTCAATCTGCTGGTCCTCTCCCCAAATGTCTGCAACAGCTGGGGCTGGGCTGGATCAAAGCCAGGAGCCAGGAGCTTCTTCCAGCTCTCCAACACAGGTGCAGGGGCCCAAGGACTTGGGCCATCCTCTGCTGCTTTCCCAGGCATATTAGCAGGGAGCTGGATCAGAAGTGGAGCAGCTGGGACACAAACCAGTGCCTACATGGGATGCTGATGTCACAGGCAGCTGCTTAAACTGCTACACCACAGCACTAGGCCTTGTACATTGATTTCATATCCTACATCTTTACTAAATGTTTTTATTAGTTCTAACAGCTTTTTGATGGAGTCTTTGGGGTCCTATATATGATCATATCATCTTCAAACAATGACAAGTTACAGAGAGAGAGAGAGAGAGAGAGAGAGAGATCTTCCATTCACTGGTTTACTCCCCAAGTAGCTGCAACAGCTGGAACTAGGCCAATCCAAACCCAGGAGCCAAGAGCTGGGGCCCAAGCACTTGGGCCATCTTCCACTGCTTTCCCAGGTGCATCAGCAGGAATCTGGATAGGAAGTGGAGCAACCAGGACTGGAACCAGCACCCTATGGGATTCCAGCACTACAGGTGGTAGCCCTACCAGCTACACCACAGCACTGGCCCCAAACTGTGTATTTTCAAATAGCCTGTCTGAGCTCACTGGTTACTTCTTCTGTTGGATCCATTCGGCTACTGATGCTTTCTATGGTATTTTTAGTTTCAGTTAGAGTACTTTTCAATGGAAGGATTTCTGTTTGGTTTAAATTAGTTTAATCTCTATCATATCTCTTTGCTAAATATTGAATCATTTCTGTGTGTTCTCTTGAATTTCACTGAGTTTCCTTAAAACAGCTGTTTAGAAATTTTAATGCAAGCATTTGAAAATTTCAGCTCCCAGATGGCTGGTTTCTGGCACCTTCTTTTTCTCTATAGGTAAAGTTGTGGTTCCCTGAGAGCTCTTGATGCTTGTTGGGTAACAGCATTGTCTGCGTACTGAAGCGTAAGTTGCAGCAATATGGCTTTGTTTGCGGCTGTCCCTCTAGAAATTCTGAGCTGTCTTTTTTCTCTGATCCTGTGGATATTTGCTATTTCAGCACTAGCCAGGACCCTAAGTCCCAAGTCCACTGTTGATATGTTTTTACTGATTCAGTCCTACATTATTCCCCAAACTCAAATTTATCCTAACTCTGCATTGGTGTGTTGTACGGTATGAACTTGGGAAGTGCCTGTAACAGGGGGGACCTTTCCCTATAAGCCTCTCCCTGGGTGGGCTCAGACTCTCTGTCCTGTGTCCACAAGTACCATGGAGCTAGATCACGTCCTGAGTCCCCAGCCCACCAGGACCGGTGCAGACTGTGGGTAGACCACAGCTCACCCTGCTCTAGTCTGTCTGCCGAAGCGGGATCACCTCCCCATGCTGCCTCTGTCCGTCACTGGTGATGTTGGCTGGGCCACAAGATGTCTCACATGGTGCCCTAAAAATCCACCGGGCACTGAGGCAGGTCTGGAGGTTCTGTCTGCAGGCCCTGGCCTGCCTGGGACAGAGACTGGTAGGAACTGCTCAATGCTGGGTTTTATCAGCCTGGCACTGAGTCCAGAACAGTCCTATCATTCCTTGCTCTCTTTCCAAGGTTGTGAGAAGGGTGATCAGGGCAGCTGCTTAGCTACTCAGGCAAGCCCTGGGTGGGCCACACTTGATTCTCACAGTCACCATGCCCTGTGAAATTTTGGGGGTGCACACTAGGCCTGCAAGTAGCAGTGGTGATACCTCCCAAAGCAAGTCTGTCTCACCGGGGTGCAGGTCTCAGCCTGGCACTGGGGCGGGCCCAGAGATGCTGACCACAGTGGAAACCATTCGCATCTGCCCAGCATTGGGCTTTACCAGCCCAGCACTGAGTCCCAGGACACAGTCCTGTGGCCCCTTGCTGTCTGCCAATGGTTGGAGCAGAGTGATAAAGTAATAAAGTGGCCACTCCTGGGTCCCACGGTCACAGGTCCCTACAGAGTCCCAGGAGTGTGTGTCCACTGCACCCAGCAGAGGCCAGCTGGGTGACACATGCCAAAATGAGTCTGACCCCAAGGAGTACAGGCAGCCACTTGATGCCGGCCAGGTCTAAAGGCGCCATCTGAGCCCTGGGGGTGTCAGCGGGAGGGGCTTTAGCAGGTGCTGGTCTGGACGTGGGAGGCCTGGCTCAGAGCTTTGAGGCACAGCCCCAAGCTCCCTCTCCTGGCCTCTCCCAGGGACTGGAGCTCCACTTTCCTCCTGTGGACAGAAGAGGCAGGACTCAGACTGCGCTCCCTGTCCCCAGTGGGAGGTGCCTCTCCTTGAGGCTGGGGGACAGGGGACACAGGCAGCACCTTGCTTCCTGCCCTCTTCAACGTGATTCTTGATATGGTTCTAATGGGACAAGCATGGTGGCCTGTCACCTGGCTTGCAGGGCTCTTTGGAAGCTGACGTGGTGTGTGCAAGGCTGTTCACATCGGGTCTCTGCAGGGAGTTGGTCACTGGGGCGTCTTACTCAGCCGCCATCTTGGTTCCCCTATTTTCGGGGTTTTAGATTTGGGGATTATGGACTTTAGGGATTTTGATCTTTCAGGATTTCAAGATTGGCAATGTGTCTTTCAGCATTTTGGCCCCAACCGCTCAAGAGAAAGGGCTGCTTGATTTATCTGTGTGTGCGTGTGTGTGTGTGTGTGTGTGTGTTGATGTGTGTGTTGGGAGTGGGAGGAATAGAAAGGCCTGGAGTTTATCTCAGAGAAGGAATGGCCCATATTTTGCAAAATGTCTTGGAAGCACTGGAAGCTGCTTGGGGGAGGAAGTTGGGGCTGTGAGCGCATGAGCAGGGAGGACCTCAGAAACACTGCCTTAGGAAGAAGCAAGAGAGCGGGTACTTGGTGTAGCGTTGAAGCCACCAGTCGGGACCAGTGTCGTGTCCTGTACTGGAGTTCCTGGGTTCTTTGGTCACCCCTGGCTCCTGATTCCAGCCGCCGGCTAATGCACACCTTGGGAGGCAGGCAGCAGGGACAACCAAATGGGTTAGGTCCCCGCCATACACATAGGAGACCTGGGTTGAGTTCACAGCTCCTGGTTTTGTTCGAGTCCCGGCTGCTCCACTTCTGACCCAGCTCTCTGCTGTGGCCTGGGGAAGCAGTGGAAGATGGCGCAAGTCCTTAGGCCCCTGAACACACGTGGGAGACCCAGGGGAAGCTCCTGGCTTCAGATCAGTGCAGCTCTGGCCGTTGAGGCCAATTGAGGAGTGAACCAACAAATGGAAGACCTCTCTCTCTCTCTCTCTCTCTCTCTCGCTCTCTCCCTCCCTCTCCCTCTGCCTCTCCTTCTTTCTCTGTGTAACTCTGCCTTTCAAATAAATAAATACATCTTAAAAAATAAGAGAGAAATATGAGTGCCTGGTCGTCATGGCAAGAGGCCGGCGGATCGTGAAGGACCTCTGGTGGTGAAAGGGCCACAGACTTCAGACGGCCCAGGCGTCCGGCTCCCGTGTGACATTCTTTGTTGTGTTGCAGGCCTCAAGCCTTCGTTACACCCCAAGCACGAGTCGCTCTCCAATGGAGTGGGGAATTTCAAAAAGTTCGTGGAAAATGGGATTAAACACTTATTTTTTTGGTGCAAAATTTTGAAATTCATACTCAATTTTTTCACAATATGCATTTTCCTTGAATGTTCTGAAGGCCCCTCATATGCAAGCGACACAGGAGCGATGCTGCCCATGGTGGACAGTCATTCATGCATCACACATTGTATGGTGGGTGTGGTTTGAACTCGTTTATTTAAGCCTTAAAGAATAGAGCAATAACGTAATGAATGGTGAAAAAGGAACATTTGAGGTTTTTTCCCCCTTGACTTCTTTCCATCCATACTGGCTCACTTGTCGGAGAAGTGCTCAACCTTATGGTACCTTATGGCACGCCCAGAAACTCATTTCCAGGAAGGAGCTGATCTTTGGCTACAACTGACTATGTAAGGCCAGGAAGGGAAATGAGGATGCCGCCTCCTCCTGCAGACGTCTGGCCCGGCCCGTGACCGCGGCACTGTCCTTACGTGCAGTGGTCAGGACCATTCCCAGGACGCGGCTGGATGGAGGCACAATTATTTTCTTGGCCTCCAGCCACAACGTCATAGCTCTCTCTCCATGGTTTACATGGCTGATGCGCTATAGTGATGCTTGTCTTCCAACGGAATGAGATGTGGATGCTGCCCTAAAGGATACTGGAGTCTTACAAGGAGGATAAACCTGCGATCATTGCCAGTATGGAGATCTGAGAGTACCACACGAGGCCGGGGCCGGAGAAGCCATCGTCAGGGCAGCAGAGAGAGCTTCCTGGCGGTGGTGGCCTCTGCCTGGGCATGATGGGATGGAGAGGAGTTTTCAAATTTCTTTCTATTGTAAATCCAGATTTTAAAATAATCCACTGTTTCCATTTAGAAACTAAGGTTTAAAGAGAAAAAGCAAAACAATTTGGAGCACATGAATATAATTTTAGTCACTTGCTATATTTAGACTATTTTGCAAAACTGTGATGTTGTTATCTTATTTTGTAAACTGGATTCCTTCCAGCCTTGTAAGCTGACTTTCTTTCCATAACAATCAGTGTGGCTCTCTACGAGTTTGAATAACTGCAAAGATGTTCAGGGTCACAGGATGCATGATAATGTGTGTAATAAATTTTCTATTGGTAGACATCCAGGTGATTTCCAACCCTGTGGTGAGTAGCTTTGGGCCCTCAGCATCGTGCACCCCCAAAGCCATTTCTAAAGAATCAATTCCTGAAAGGCAAATTGTCCGAGGGCACGCACAGACTTTTAAAGACTATACACTGTCAAATTCCAACAGATCAGATTTCTTTTTTTTTTAAGTATCTTTTTTTAAAGATTTATTTTTTTACTTATTCAAAAGGCAGAGTTACAGAGGGAGGACAGGCAGAGGCAGAGGCAGAGGCAGAGAGAGAGAGAGAGAGATCTTCCATCTACTGGCTCACTCCCCAAATGGCCACAACAGTCAGAGCTGGGCCAGACTGAAGCCAGGAGCCAGGACCTTCTTCCAGGTCTCCCACATGGGTGCAGGGGCCCAAGCACTTGGGCCATCCTTGACTGTTTTCTCAGGCAGATGAGCAGGGAGTTGGATCCAAAGTGGGGCAGCCAGGTCTCGAACCAGCACGCATATGGGATGCCTGCTTAGGCTTAATCTGCTGTGCCACAATGCTGTCCCCAACAGATCAGGTTTCAAGCAGAGCTGAAGGTATTGATATGGTGGGAATGCATTTGGGAGGGTGGGGTGAGCACAACTCACAGGATGAATGCCAGGAAGGACACCATGTGTTTCAGTTCCCCACGTCTACTTTGTTTACCTATTTGTTTAGAGAGACAGAGACAGATAGAGAGATAGCGTTCATCTGCTGGCTTAGCCCCTCAGATACAGAACAGCCAAGCCTGTGCCAAATCCAGGAACCTAGGGCCTGCCCAGACCTCCCTGTGGGTGCAGGGACCCAATCACTTGGCCATCGCCTGCCGCTTCCCAGGAGGTGCACCAGCAGGAAGCTGGAATCCAAAGTGGACTTGAATCCTGGCACCGACACAAGATGCAGGTGTCCCAGTTGGCATCCTAACTGGGGGGCCGAACGCCTGCCCCTCCTAGTCTGCTTTAAGGACAAGCAAGCATCTTTTTTGTCCACTCGGGTCATGATGACATCAAGCAGGGAGGGGACGTCCTCCCGCTCAGGCAAAAAAAAACCTCAGCTCCCCTGGGATTTTCTAAATGCCTTTGTCCTACTGCCTCTTTCTTCATCTAGCCGTGGCACCCAGTAGGTGTGTAATAAATGTCTGTTAGATTGAACTGAGTCAGCCTAGAATTCTATAACCTGGCTGCTCCCTCAACTCCTTTCCGCCTAGATCTTGTGGAACAAAAATGCAACAAAGGAGAAATTGACAGAGGACTTGATTTATCACAATTTGGTGGTTAGGAAGGAAGAATTTCATCCTACAAACCCCTTTTTCTGGTCATTTACATTCCCAATTTGGATTCTATAGCCTTTCAGACGTGGAGGAAATATGTAATAAGATGAAAATATGAAATACTAGTGTAATCATTTATCATTTTCATTGAAGGGGATATTGATTCTCTGGAATGCTCATGAACCCTGGGATGCTTCCAGAATGTAGAGTGCTTGCGCTGGACACACACCTCTCTGCTCAGCAGGGTCATCTCAAACCCCACTGCTCTTGGCACAACACCGATACTCTCTGGGGACAAAAGACCCCCAGCCCCGCTGCAGGAGAGCACCCCTCGCCATCCCTGTGTGCCGACACTGCGGGGTCTGCTTCCTAAGTCCCGCCTCCAGTAAGCCACTCTCCACACCGTTGTCTTTTCTGGAACCGCTTCTCCCTGTCACCGGCTCACAACCTCGGGGAACCTGTTGCCGACCTCAGCCTGCAACAAGAGGTCTGCGTTCAGATGCTATTGCTGCTGTGACAATGACCCCAAACCCAGTGGCTTTATAAAACACGGATCATCTCACAGTTCCACGAGTCAGAAGCCCAAGCCCAGCCATGCTGAGCCAGGTCCTCTGTTCGAAGTCTCACAGGGTGTTGGCTGCGTGCGCCTTTGACCTAGAAGCTCTTGGAAGCCCATTCATGTTGTTGGCCAAATTTGGTCCCTTGAGGTTGTAGGACTGAAGCCCCCACTCCTTGCTGCCTGTCAGTCAGGGCCCTGTCTTTGCAGTCGAGGCTTACCTCTCTCTATTTCTTTCTTCCTACCTTCTTGTCTCTTTTTCTCTCTCTCTTAAAAAATTTTTATTTATTTGAAAGGCAAAGTTACAGAGAGAGGGGGAGAAAGAGAGAGACAGAGGTCTTCTGTCCACTGGTTCACTCCCCAGATGGCCACAACAGCTGGGGTTGGATCAGGCCAAAGCCAGGAGCCTGGAACTCCATCCAGGTCTCCCAGCTTGGTGGCAGGGATCCATCTTCTGCTGCTTTCCAGGGCACATTAGAAGGGAGCTAGATCAGAAGTGGAGTAGCCGAGACTCAAACCAGCGCCCTTATGGGATGCAGGCGTCAGAGGCAGGGATTTTACCCACTGCGCCACAGCGCCAGCCCCTTGCCTCCGTTGCTCCCTGCTGCTCTCTGGGTGCTCCCCCCCGCCAGCATGGGTGGGTCAGGCCTGTCTCACGCTTCTGATATCTTGGACTCTTGCTGCTGTATCTTTCCAACTCCAGGCAGAGGAAGTTCTCTGCGTTTCAGGGCAGATACGATAATCCTGAATAATCCAGGAAGATCTCTCCGTGTTGAAGTTTGTAGCCTTAATTACACCTGCCAAGTCCATTTTGCCATGTAACCTAGCATATCCACAGGCTCCAGGGGTGGGGGTGTGGGTGTTGGGGGAGGGGCATTTGACTCAATGCACAGTGTGTGGCAGCACTCGAAGCTTCCTCATCACTCTCTCCCACAAGCTCTGGCACGGGGCCCATCCAGCTGGGTTCACCCTCCCTCCCTCCACGGAACCTTCTCTGAGCTTCCTTGTCCCAGCCACAGTTGAATGGAAAATTGGCTTCCATGCAAATAATGTCAATCATCTCTCCTTTCGGTATGAGCTTTGCAATTGTGAAAGTAAGGCAGGTGAGAAGACTGAGGGCCACAGAGGGCAAGCCACGAGGGGCAGGAGAGCTCTGGCAAGACGCGGAGACCCTCAGCCAGAGCCAGAAGTCGCTCTCAGCATGCCAGGCTGCCAGGCCGCCATCCGGCCAGTTTTGGAAGATTCCCAGCAACCAGAAGCCAGTGGTTAAGGAAGACATCTTCAGCTCTTCAAGAGAATCCCAAGGGAGCAATGGCAGGCCACTGGGAAGTCTGACAGGCTGCCGCTGGGCTCCAGCTGCTTCGAGTGTGCAGCGACTTCCGCTGGCCACTGGCCCAGCCCGAAGGGAGCAGCCATGGTGGGCGGAGCTTCCTGACCTCCTCCTGGCTGACACCCAGCCCCTGGCTCTGCCAGGGTGCACCCCGGGACAGCAGTTCAGAAGGGAGGAGAGAAAGTCAGAGACGCCCAGAATGGTGGGGCTGGAAGGCAGGTTAGAGCACCGCTAGTCTAAGCCCTGCTCCTGATTTCAAAGATGGGACACTGTGGCCCGTAGGGGTGGACAGATGGCCCGAGTGGTCTGAAGCCTCATGACTTAAGAGCCAGCCATTCTGCCTTCCAGAACGGAGCTGAGTTCTTACCTCCGAGACGTCTTGGTCCTTTCTGCTCAGTCATCCCGGGAGGCTGCCCTTACATACCGGGGGGCATTATGGCTGGTCTGTGTGTGTGTGCACAGTGGTGCGAGTCTGTGTACCCCCCCCCCACACACACACAGACCAGCTATCAGAATACAAAGTGAGCCTGGCCTCTGGAGTCAGCCAGTCTGATTCACAGTCGCTCTAACCCTGGGCAAGCGACACAGCCTCTGTGCCTCGGTTTCTTAGGTGTCTTCGTTGACCCAGTGAGGATAATACAGTACCTAGCTCAGGGCGCTGGGGCGGGGTTTTCCTGAGTTACTCCTTCAGTGTACAGAGAGCTTACAACAGCGTCTGACCCAGGGCGAGGCCTGGGAATCACTCGCTGTTGTTTTCAGAAAGGTTGCTCTTGGGCCCGCCTATTGCTCTCTGTGCTAGGAAATAATAACTTGATAAAAATAATAATCCCAGACAAAAGCATTCACCAGCCGAGATGCCCAGAGGGGCTGGAACAGGAGTGGATGGCGTGGAAGAACAAGCGTGTGCTATTTGCTTTTCCCTCGCAGAAGAGAAGGGAGCAAAGAGAGAGTTCTCCACTGTAGGAAAACCAACGGTGCAGCTCAGGGACAGCTGTGACTGTGGCTTGGCCTCAGTGTTAGGGACAAGAAGGAGTGTTGGGGACTGCGGCAAACTGGAGACCACAGGACCCGAAGGGTGGCTCTACTCAGTGTGGCTGATTGTTGCCAGGTGAGAATTTAGATCTGATGTTGTTGCATCTCTCAGGTTTTTCTGTTGTTGTTTTTTTGTTTTTTAGAAAAGCTAGAAATCTGTACTTTTTAAATGTAAAATATCCCAATTATTAAATGTTGGCTCAGTTCTTTGAAAACATTAGCCGAGCCAAGCAAAACATCTGTGGCCCAGACCTAGCCGCAGCTGCCGGGACTGGATTTCTCCCTCGCGTCTGTGTGTCACAGCTATCATGGTACCCGAACCCGTGGTGCCCGGGTGAGCATCTTCTGGTTGCTGTCAATGGCCTGGAGCCAGGATAAGGAGAAACAAACCCCGCCCCCGCCCCCCCCTCCGGTGGGGGGAGGGGCTCACTGCAAGAGGCCAGCTGGTTAAAGAGGAAAGGCTGAGATTATAAACCGGGTTCTTAAGAAAATAAAATAAAAAGGAGGCATCCTTGTAGCCTGACCATGATAGGGCCTTTGATAGGGCCTTTCCTTCTCAGGGGCTCAGTGTCCCCGCTGGTGAAGCTGAGCGAGAAAACCTGCCGCGTCCACAAGCCCGCAAGGTTGGGCTGGTGTGGAGATGCGCAAGCGGGGCTGAGAGCGAGCCCCGCAGGCCCGAAGGCTCTGGGGAAGCACGCCCGGGAGGTGCTGGTCACAACGCAGTCATTTTTTAAGAAGGTGTGTACGTTGAGTCCTGCTCCGCCGAGGGGATTGGTGCATTTTAGATCCACTGTGAGCTGGCAAGTCAGACAGGAAGCCCAAAGTGTCTCCTGCAGTAGCGAGGAATCGGGAGCGGCTGAAATGCTCACCGACAAAGGTGCAGCAGAGTGTAGCCGGCAGATGAAATGTCAGACAGCATTTACAAAGAATCAGCCAAGTGCGTATCTGCAAAATCAGCGTGGGTTGATCTGCAACCAACACCGAGTGACAAAGGCAATGTGTGATGATGTACATTTCCAAAACCCGCTGGAAACTTCCTGCACAGTTCTTTGATAGCAACTCACGTGTTAAAGTACGTAACCGTAGGTAGGAAAGGTGCACACGAAACTCACAGTGACGATTGCCCCCGGGCAGCAAGGGGCAGGGACAGGACCAGGTGCAGCTCATGGAGCTTCAACTTTGTCCGCAGCATAAAACTTCTTTCAAAAAGATGGGAAGCAAATGCGGCAAACTGGGAACATCTGTTCGCTCTAGATGACGAGCGCATGGGCTGTGCTGTGTCCTGAGCTCTGCTGTCATTTTTTTAAACTATAATTTGAAAAAAAAAAAAAAAAGAAAGGAAAGGGGGCATGAAAGGAGGACGGAAGAGAAGGAGTGAGAAAAGGAAGTGGGGGGGGGGAGCTGGGAGGGGGGAGTAGGGCGAGGAGGGAGGACACAGTCCCGGGGTCATCTTTGGAGCAGTTACGATTTAGAGCATGTGGAGTATCACTGAATGGTGCATCACGAAGAACTGTTGCTGTGGCGAGGCCCCCACCACCTCAGCTGCACCTCTTTCCTGGCTTGGAAGATGACGGCTTCGATAGCATTGGCATCAAGAATTAGAGTGAGGGCGACCAGTGAAGGGGGCACTGTTTCTCCCAGGGCTTCCTGCAGACCATCACCACTTTAAGTCCCCTGTGGTGCACACTCACTACCTGCCAGGCCCTAGTTTAAGTGCCTTTCAGGGTGGGACATCAGCTATTTTTAGCTCCTTGCTTCCCTCCTGATGAGGACCACTCTTTCTCTTCTCCATGTGTTTCCAGTGGTGCCACATATCAGGGTACACCGTAAACCTCAGCCATTGGTCACATGACCATGTGAATCAGATGTGTCCGTCTTCCTGGCCATAACGATTGGCTCAAAAGGTGGACAAGTGACCCAAGCAGGGACTAGAGGGAACTTCTGCAGGATGGCCAAGCAGATGCTGAGAGAGAAGCACTTTCTTGGGGTTGCTAAGCTGGAAGTTCTGTGGCCATGTACCCACCGTAGTGGGGAAGGCGTGTCTGCAATAGGAAAGAGGCCAGTGTGCAGAAAAGGCAGGGACAAGGGACATGGGTGTAGGGAGGGTTGTGGCAATGCAGTACTTAGTCCTCAGTTCCTGTTGTGCACGCATGGGAGCCCAGCTCTTCCTCAGCCTGACGGGGCTACCTTATGATGCACCGAACCACAGGAACACCTCCTTGCCTTTCCCCTTCAGCAACTTGACTTTCTGTTGCTTGCAACCAAAAAATTCAGACAAGTATATCAGAATCTCAGGCTCCTGGGAATCTATGCAGGAGCATGGCCACATTCACTACTGGAGCTCCAGCACCTGGGAATAGTCCCTGACCCATAACCCTTCCTTGGGGAAGAGTTGCTAAATGAATAAATAATGCAAGACGATGGCATCATAGCATCCTGACACAAGCCCTGATCAAGGAGGCGTTGCTATAGGGAGCTCCAGATGGTGAGGTCAGAACCCAAGGTCACCCAGCTAGAGAGTAACTGTTGAACCTGCTGCTGTATCACCTGCCAGCCTGCTGGCCCCCTTCCAACTGATCGGCTTACCTGCACCCACATAGCAAACCCGAGCAACCCTTCAAAAGCACAGACTGATATCAATCATTACCCCCCATCCCCCCGACACACATACTTACACACTTTTCTGGAGGCTACTGGTCTACCCCCGTCAGATGGGCTGGAGTCCATCCGCAGGACCATTGACCTTCCTCGGCTGTGCCTGTCCTACTGCCTCCCATGCTTTGGTCTCGCGCCCTCCGGCAGCGGCAGCTTCCAGATGGAGTTTTCTGGCTTGGTGGTTCCTCCCACCCAGCTCTGTGAATCTGTTCCAAGTTTCTGGTGAGTGATTGGACCCTCGTTGTTAAATCTTTCTCATATGCAAGTGGTTTCTTCTCATTAAGAGAAACCCTATCTTCTGCTTGTTTAACTCTGCCAGCGAAAGCCGTGGCGTTTATTTGCGTTTGCCCAGTGGTAACTTCCACAGCCAGGGCATCAGAAACGCTCTGCAGGGAGGAAGCTGCAGGAGCCCGTGGGGAGCCCCAGCTCTGGTCCTGATTTCCCGACCGCCCCACCACCCGGAGCAGCAGCGCCAGCCCCGGGAAGCCAACCACAGACTTGCTCCGCTGGCTGCTTTGGAGATCTGAATCTCTTTGGGAGTGTGTGTGTGTGTGTGTGTTGTTGGAGGGGTCACAGAGAGGTGACCCTAAGGAACGAGACCTAATGGTTTCAGAGCAGCGTGCCTAGTGAGCACAGGCAGAAGCAGCTGCCCTCCTGCTTCCTGCCATTGAGGGCGTGGGAAAGGCGTGAGTCAGGGCGGTTAGAGTTATGGTGGTCAGGGGTTGGGGTCCAAGTCAGGGGTTGGGGGGCAGGGTTTACAGAAAAGGTTAGAATAGGGGTTAGGATTGGAGCTGGCCCTGTGGTGTAGTGGGCTAAGCCTCTGCCTGTGGCACTGGCATCCCATATGGGCACTGTTCCTGTCTCGGCTGCTTTTCTTCCAGTCCAGATCTCTGCTGTGGCCTGGGAAAGCAGTGGAAGATGGCCCAAGTCCTTGGGTCCCTGGGTTCATGTGGGAGACCTGGAAGAAGCTCTTGGCTCCTGACTTCAGATCAGCTCAGCTCCAGCTGCTGCGGCCATTTGGGGAGTACACCAGCGGATGGAAGACCTCTGTCTCTGTCTGTTACTCTGCCTCTTGAGTAAATAAATCTTAAATATTTGTCCCTTTGGTTTGTTCCTTGAAGAGGAGGAAGAGTATGGCAAATTGCAAAACTGTCCAGAACTTCCTCCAATCCCTGTAAACATATTTGCATGCTCATTTGCACAGTGACATTGCCTCTTGTCCTGTCTCCCTCTCCCTCTCCCTCTCCCTCTCCCTCTCCCTCTCCCTCTCTCTCTCTGATTTGAGAGTCAGAGAGACAGAGACAGAGAGTCAGCGAGAGCTCTCATCCTCTGGTTCACTTCCCCAATGCCTGCAGTTGCCAGGCTGGGCCAAGCTGAAGCAGGCGCTGGGAGCTCCCTCTGGGTCTTCCGCAGGGGTGGCGAGGACCCAGCTGCCTGAGCCGTCACTGCTGCTCTCAGCGTGTGCATCGGCGGGAAGCCAGAATCTGGAACGGAGCCGGACTCGGTCCAGATTTGTACCCAGGCACTCAGGTACCTCCAGCGATGTCTTAACCACTATGCCAAATGCTCATCCCTCTCCTCCCATTTAGAGGTGGGATCTATCTGCCGGGTGCTCTGGGCGTGGTCACATGACATATGGACCAATGAGACGATAAGAAATGGCAAAAGCAGAGGCTCCAAAAGGATGCTTGGGGGGCTGGCACTGTGGCGCAGCAGGCCGCCGCCTGTGATGCTGGCATCCCATGTGAGCGCTGTTTCAAGTCCTGGCTGCTCCACTTCCAATCCAGCTCCCTGCTAATGCACCTGGGAAAGCAGCAGAAGATGGCCCAAGTGCTTGGGGGCCTGCCACCCATGTGGGAGACCCAGAGGAAGCTCCTGGCTCCTGGCTTCAGTCTGGCCCAGCCCTGACTGTGGCAGCCATTTGGGGAGTGAACCAGTAGACAGAAGACCTCTCTCTGTCTCTCCCTCTCCCTCTGTAACTGTGCATTTCAAATAAATAAAATAAATATAAACAAACCAACAAAAAAAGAGCTGTTGCTTTAAGCATAAGGTTTTGTGGGTGGTTTGTTACATAGCCAAAATTAACTACTTAAAGTAAATGAGAAAAATGGCCTAATTAGAAATAATAGAGATCAATGAGGGGGAGGAATGGCCTATCTGAAACACAGGTGATTGGCAAGTTTTAATCTAATGACGGGGACCATTGAGCAAATGGGCCGGGCTTTTCAGAAACACACTTGATCCGTGACTTTGCCACCCTGTGGCCTGCCTCCTGCCGCTGGGGCCATCATGAAGCTGTCCAAACAGAGCTAATTGTCTGTGCGGCTCCTCTCCAGTATAATCTACCGAAATGCGTGGCATGCCCAGAGCAGCCAGTGCTGAGGCTTGCGAAGGAAATCTGAGCTGTATTTACACAAGTGCTGAGTGCCTCGGAAACCCTGCAGGTCCTCGAGCAGAGGGGACCGGCTGGGGACATCGCTGGTGTCCTATCTCCAGGAAAGGCTGCTGTGATCCCTGGGAAAAGCAGAGAGATATTCAAACATTATTTAGAGTTCACTTTAATATTACCTAAAAAGCACCATTCGCAGGCTTTGATGTCTTGCCTGGGTAGAAATAACACTTCCCTCATCAAAAAATTGTTTGATCCCTGAATTCTGTTTTTTTTTTTTTTTCTCTCTCTCTCTTCTTAGATATTAACTCAGAGCATTTCAGTCTCCCCTGGGGATGAAGCGATGAAAGAGGGCAGTTGATTTAGTGAATAAAGTTATTTAACTTCATTATTATCATAGCGCTAAAAGGGGGGACCAGCCCCTTCCTGTCAGCCATTCTGTGCTCCCTATCATCCCCACACAGCCCCCAGCCAGGGTTACTGACACAGACAGACAGGCACATCTTCCACCTGCTGGCTCTCTCCCCAAATGGCTGCAGCAGCCAGGGGCAGGGACTCCAACCGGCACCCATATGGGATGTGGCATTGAAGGTGGCGGCTTAACCTGCTGTGCCTCAGTGCCGGGCCCAATGCACCAGCTTTGAAAGACCCTCGCTAGGCTGAGACTGAACCCTGCCCCAGGGTGATCGCCATGGCTTCGTAGTCTGGGCTCAACACCATGTTCTTGGTTTTGTCTGAGTTCGAACTTTTGCTCTGCCACCCAGCAAGCCACTCATCTGCTCTGTGCTCTTGTTTTTAAAGATGTATTTATTTGAAAGGCAGAGCAACAGAGAGAAGAGACACAGATGGAGATGAGAGAGAGAGAGAGAGAGAGAGAAAGAAAGAAAGAAAGAAAGAAAGAAAGAAAGAAAGAAAGAAAGAAAGAAAGAAAGAAAGAGAAAGAAAGAAAGAGAGAGAGAAAGAGAGAAAGAGAGATCTTCCATTCGCTGGTTCACTCCCCAAATAGTCAGAATGGTCGGCGCTGAGCCGTGCTGAAACCAGGAGCCTGAACTTGCATCTGGGTCTCTCACGTGGGTAAAGAGGTCCAAGCACTTGGGCCATCCTCCACTGCTTTCCCAGGAGCATTAGCAGGGAGCTGGATCAGAAGTGGAGCAGCCGAGACTGGAACCCAGTGCTGCTAGTGTCATGGTGGTGGCTTTACTCGCTGTACCAGCGTCCTCATCTTTGCAAGGGATGGTAATGGGGGGAGTGAGGGTTAAATGAATTCTCACAGATAAAGTCCTCTGAGTAGCACCTGCTAAGCCGTGACCAGTGACAGTTAGCACTACGATTTCTACGGCTTTTCAAATCTGCCCTTGCTTCTTCCCCTCCGAGGACACTCGGCCTTTCACTGTCCCCAGCTCACACAGGAAGTCCACAGAGCTGGCTTCGCGGTCTTGGGGAGCAGGTGCAGCCCCCCACCTTCCTCCCATCTTTCCTCCTTTCTGCCACCCCAAACCTTTCCAAGGCTGAACCATGAAAACTTTTGTCTTCCTAAAAACTTAGCTTCTGATCGGAGCTAAGCACGCCCTGCGTGTTGGCAGCCCTGGTTCTGTGCGTGTTAATTTGCTGGTGGGAGATTCGGCGGGGATGTGGGGAGAGGGGAACAGGGTGCCCTGTCTTCATTAGCAACCCAATTATTCCACATCTTCTTAATAGAGGAGGCATTAGCATTCCCGAGCGGCATAGGGGTCTGATTGGAATAACGTCTCCTGAATTATCTTCCCCTAAACTGACAAAATCAATAAAGAAACTCCCCCACAGTCCTCCTCGGCCTGGCCTTGTGCCTGGCCAGGGTCCACAGAGGCGTGTGAGGGGACAGCGGCTGGGTTGTGGTGACATTTGACCTACAGACGACAAGAGCTGTCACCCACTCCTTTGGCTGCTCTTCCTGCCTCCTTTCACACACTGTGCTTGCCCCTTGGAGCCTAGCTCCCGTGTCCCTTCCTCCTTCAGGAAGCCTTCCCTGATTGCTTGTAGGATGTGCACTGGATTCTCTGAAACAACACCCCTATTGTTGTACGCTAGCACCCCTTGCCAGTTTGGGTGCAAATTGCTCAAGGATAAAACCTTCTCTTGCTCTCTTTGTAGCTGCCAGCACAAGCCCCAGGGCCAGCAAGACTCTCTCTATAGCTGCTAAGTTAACAATAAAGAAAACATCCTGGAGTGGTCATGTGTCGTGGCCCCTCCCCCGACTCCTATTCCAGCTGCTTCTCCAGATGTGGTGACTCCAGAGGACTCGGCTGGAGCCGAGCGTTACATGCAAGGAGGATCTGCCCCGCAGCCCACGGTCTCATCAGGGAGCCAGCTGCCTTAGAATATGCGGGCTCCCCCTCTCCACGGTGCCATGACCTCAGGGTCCCGTGTCGAGAGGGTCCCATTCGGTGCCTCCTGTCTTCTTGGCAAAGGCTGAGAAGCAGATCTGTAGCCGGCGCCCGCCACTTTGTTCAAAGCGGTCCAGAGCATCGCACATGTCAGAGCTGTCACTCCGCCGAGAGTCATTCACATAAACAACAGGGTCCTCGTGGGTTTGATGGCAACACAAACACCACTTGTGACTCAATTAAGGAAGCGGTAATTAAAAGGGGGAACAGCACGCCTCTCTCCTTCGTGTCTTCCCACGGGGGCTGGGCCGTTGACAAGTGCGAGCCAGGGGCCTCTGGGGAGATCTTCCCTGTGCACCTGCCGGGGCCAGAGCTCGCCGAGGGTGCAGTGGGGAGGGAGGGAAGGCCTCAACCTCTGCGAGTGACCCATCTCACACATCAGCAAATGGTGTAAGTTAATTAAGATTTTTGCAAATTAACAAGGTGCACCCAAGGAGATAAAATGTTGCTCCCTGGAGATTAGTCATGATTTCTTGGTCCTCTAATAATGATAGCCAGTAGCTTTATGTTTTCTGCATCCCAGGCACTCGTGCGAGGAGTGTAGGTATTACGTCACAACAATTCCGTGGGCAAGCTGCCATCATTGGTTGCATTTTTTTCAGATGGGGAAACTGAGGCACAGGCTCAAGGTCATTCGGCGAGGAAGAGGCAAAGCCAGGGTTTAAACTTAGAGTCTGGCGCTAAAGCCTGCCTCTCCATCACGGAGACTAATTGCCTCACATTTTCTGAAATTCTCTTTCCTAGGCCTGGGCCCTCCTAATTATAGTCAGTGTTACCACTTGTTAAACATGAACTCTGTTCCAGGGACAGCTCCAGGCACTTGACAGGGAGGCTCTCGTCCTATGAAATATGTTCTGTATTTATCCCCCTTGTACAGATGGACAGACTGAGGCCCTTAGAGATGAAATGCTGCCCGTCTCCCAGTTGAGTGACAGTGCCTGGAATCGAACCCGTACATGCCTGACTTCGCATACTCCATGCTGCATCTCTTACCGCGGTCGGGAAAGTTTGCTAAGTATTTTCTACCCTTATAAGCTGCAGGCATGAGAGAAGACCAGCAAGTTGCTCCCGTCCTTCAAGGTTTCTACGGATTTATTGTGTTCCCTCCAAATTCATATGTTGATGCCCTAACCCCCCAGTGTGTCTGTATTTCAAGATATGGCTTTTAGGAAGTAGTTGGGGTTCAATGAGATCACAAAGTGAGGTTCTAATCCAATAGGACTGGTGGCCTCAAGGATAGGGAGGGAAGGTGGGAGAAAGTGAGAGAGAGAGGGAGAGGAAGTGAGTGAGAGAGTGAATGAGAGAGAGAGAGAGAGAGAGAGAGAGAGAGACATCTACACACACACACACATGCGCGCGCGCCCATCAAGAAAGGGCCATGTGAATATACAACAAGGAGGCAGAGATCTTCAAGCAGGAAGGCAGGCAGGGCCCTCACCAGAACCCAAGCAGGCTGCACCCTGATCTTGAGCATCCAGCCTCCAGAAGTGAGAACACACATGTCTGTGGTTTGACCCACCCCATCTATAGTAGCTTGTTATGGCAGCCTAAGATCTAAGATGACAAACACAAGGGACTGAACAACCTTTTGAAGCATAAAGACCAAGGCTTTGTGGCAGGCAGGGACTATGGCTGACCCATGATCCATCCTGGATGAGTAGAAGGATGGATGGATGGATGATACATGATGAATGGATGGATGACAAATGGATGGATAAACCAATGATCTATGGACAGAAGATGGAAGGATAGATAGATAGATGGATGATGAATGGATGGGTGGATGGATGGACAGATGATGGATAGGTGGGTATACATATAAATGATGGATGTATGGATGGATGATGGATAAGTGGATGGATAATGGATGGATATATGGATGAGTGATGGATGGATGGGTGAATGGATGGATGGATGGATGGGTGGATGGATGAATGGACAGATGATGGATAGGTGGACATATGTATTAATGATGGATGGATGATGGATGAGGAGATATATGTATTAATGATGGATGGATGATGGATGAGGGGATGAATGAATGATGGATGGATGGGTGGATGGATGGACAGATGATGGATAGGTGGATGGATGGATGAATGAATGAAAAACTGGGCTATCCAAGGTATTTACCTAGAGTTAGGGTAACTCCTCTGAGGCAACGCCCTTCTGAGACTGTTCCAAATCCATTTTAGTAGCCTTTCTACCACTTCATCTCAGTGTTCGTGGGTGATGGAGAGCGTGGAGAAGAAGCCTTCATGGAGGTCCAAGAATCTGGATGCTTATCCAGGAGCTCCAGCTCTGAAGGCCAATCCGTGGTTTAACATCAGTCCTGCCCCCACCAGGCAGCCCTGCGAGTATTTGTGACTACCATAAAATACAGAAGAACCACTCCTGAAATTACTTGGCTGCAGGCTTTTGGTCTGTCCACCATAACCCTGAGTTCAGGGCAGGATGCTGTTTGGTCCCACTGAGGACCCTGGACGCAGGCTCCGGATTTTGTGCACACCACTGTGGCTGGGCCCTACGAGGGGTGCTGGCCACACCCAGGGGAGCGGGGTTCCAAGCCTGTTCTCAGGGAGCGCTCCGTTGAGGAGAGGTTATGAAGGCCTGCCCTGGGCTCAGAAATTCAGCAGGTTCCTTGAGGGCCTCTGCTCACCCCCATCTCCTATCCCAGCTCGCCCGGGCAGCCTGGGGGAAGCACAGGGCACAGAGCCCTAAATGCAGGGGAACAGACCACGCTCAGCAGGATGGTAGCTTGCAAAATGAAGGACATCTTCCAGGGTTGCATCCAGAGAGCTGCATCCATGGAAGAGTGAAGGGGCAAACTGGATCAGAGAACCGGGGCAAGTTGTTTTGGGGGTGGGATGGGGCGAGGAGTGGAGGAAAAGGAGGGGCAAAGAGGTTCCACAAGGGGCAAAGAAACAAGCAGATGGGGGAGTGGGAGCTCTGGAGACTTGGGGTGGGCAGGAGGAGGGCTGAGGGGGAGGAAGGTAACGGTGGCTGTTTGCTGGCACGCTGTGACCTCCCAATGGGAAAATCTGATGACACCTGTGAAGCAGGTACCCAGTGCCATCGATAGAACCCTTTGGAATGGGGTGTATTCCCCCCAGCTTTTCCTTCCAGGTGAGAGTGACAGAGAGAGGGGAAAAGAGAGAGAGAGGGAATCTTCCATCCACTGGTTCAGTCCCCAAATGACTGCAACAGCCAGGGCTGGGCCAGGCTGAAGCCGGGATGTCTAAACCCCATCGAGGTGTCCCACATGGGTGGCAGGAGTGCAAGCACCTCCTGCTCTCCAAAGTGCATTATCAGGGAGCTGGACCAGAAGTGGAGCAGCCGGGATTCGAACCAGTGTTCCTATAGGAGATGCCAGAGTCGCAAGTGGCATCTTAACCCTCCGGGCCACAGCACGGGCCCCTGAATGAGAAACGGGAAGTTGCAGAACTGGACTTTCCAGTCCCTCTTCCTGGCACAGCTTGGTCAGACCCATGACCCCTGCCGGCTTTGTGCCTTCAGCCCCACTTCTGCTGCTTGCCAAGGGGTGCTCTAAAACTCGCAGCACGTCCCACACCCCCATGCACCCGCCTCTGTTTCTGTGTCTGTGAAATGAATTGCCTGAGTATTAAAGATCGAACGGATCGACGTGACCAAGAGGCCGTGCACAAGTGGGGTGCAGCATCTGCGGTCGTGGGGTGAGGCTGCTGCTCAGAGCCCGTGTAGGGAGGCCAGTGGCAGCCGGCATCATTAGAATGCTTGGTGTGTGCCCAGCTCTGCTCGGAGCACTACTTGTGCAGTCCTCCCTCAACCCTAGCAGCACGCACTAGGATGGTCTTCACCTTCCAAGGTGGGGAAACCGAGGCACGGGGTCCCAGCGCCCCTGAGCTGTACATGCAGAACGCCTGCCTGCCTCCAAGCCCTAGGCAGGGCACCAAGCCTGCAGGCCTGAGCCCAGCTAGGGTGTGAGAAGTCTGGCTCTCTGGCTAGCTCTGGCGCTGTCACCCCTGCAGCGGGGCCTTGAACGCAAGCAGCCAGCTCGGGCGGATTTCAGGGTGCGGTGCAGGTGACGCATCGGCTGGGGGCTGGCATAGGTGAGCGCTCCTGGGGTGGCAGCTGTTAGGGTGCCGAGGAAGAGGAGAGGGAGAAGGCGAGGCAGAGGAAGAAGGAAAGGAGGGGGCAGAAAAGGATGACGCAGAGGAGGAGGAGGAGGAGGAAGAGTGGGCCCCGCCACCTACTCTGACTTGCTGGTTCTGGCCCCATGCTGTGGCTTAGGTGAGCTCATCTGTCACGGCGGCCATGGGCAAGAAAGGCCCGGTCACCCATGGTCCCCAGGCAGGTGACTTCTTCCCAGGCCCTCCTGGGCTGCTGACAGCCCCCAGAGCCCCAAGAGCAAGGAGCTCTGTAAACAAATCCGTTTAGGGCAGGGCCACCCCTCAGGCCTGTGATCCATAGGCCGGTCACGGCCATCTGCAGAATCAAGGGCAGAGGCAGCCCAGAGAACACCTCCTGCCAGAGAGGCCAGGGGGCGGCAGCCGGCCTCGCGGGTCAGCCAGCAGGAAACACCCTGGCCCCACCAGGGGCTGGTGTCTCCAAGGGCTGCCCACTCGGTCCCGAGTGAACCAGCGTGGGGCAAGTGGCAATTGCTGCTGCTGCTGCTGGTGTGTGTGTGTGTGTGTGTGTGTGTAGAGAGAGAGACAGAGGGAGGAAGGGAGGGAGGGAGATTTGTTGTGGGGTTTTTTTGTTGTTTGTATTTGTGTATTTTTTTTTCCAAGAGGCCATCAGCATTCCGGCAGCGTCCTGAGAAATTCATCAAATTATTTAACCTTTGCTGGAATAAATAATACATGTGCTTTCTCAGGATTTATTCTGATTAAGCCATTCTGGAATGGTGCCAGGCCAGCGCCCGCCCCAGGGAAGGCAGGAAGGAGGCTGGTGGCAGAGGATGGGAAATCAGGCGGCCAGCTGAGGGCTGCCTAGGAGGGGGCCGATGAGGCCGGAGGGCCCGTGCGCAGGTGAACCCCGGGGAGCCCTCTAGGTTGGCGGCTTGTGAAGAAGAAGATGAACTCCGCCAGCCTCCATCTCTCCACCTGTAGGTGTCTGTCCCATCTGAGCTGTGCAGCGGAGAGATGGCTGGCCTTGGGGTTTAGAGATGTGGCCGAGAGCCAGCGAGGCCACGGTTTGAACCCTACTCTGCCCTGGCACGGCCAGCACGCACGGGGCCGAGGGAAGCAGAGAGAAAGCCTAGATTTCCAGATCCCATCGCCCATGGAGATGGAAAATGGGCACTGAAGGGGATCAACCGTGAGATCTGAGCCGTCCCTGGCACCAGATTCGCAGGAAGTGGATTGCAGTGGGAAGATCTCAATGAACGCTAGAGACGTTGAAGGCGGGAAGGCCTAGTGTTTGAGACTTCCACAGTGTCGGAGGATCCCAGAGAGGTCCTGGAGATGACCCAGCAGGCGGCCATAGCAACTGTGTCTCTGAGGACAAGTCCGTGGCTTGTTCCCACCCGCGCTGAGCTCCAGGCGCTGAAGCAGGTGCCTCCTGGAGATCAATACAGAGGACAGGCTTGGGGGGAGCTGGCCTGGTCCCAGAGGTGAGGGGAGGGGCCTGAGGAGCAGCCCTTACTGCACCCCCACAACGGGGCCTCAGCTTCTTCTGCTGTGAAGTGGGTGGGCCACCCCCCTCCACATCCATCCTGAGCTGTACCACCCTGGGAGCCCCCTTCTGTCATTCCCTCCCATTCACACCACAAGGAAGAACAGGCCGGGGGCCCTGGAGCCAGGCTGTTTGGATGCAAATCCAGCCCCACCCCTGCGCAGCTGTGTGACCTGGGGCAGGCGGCCTGACCCCTCAAGCTCTCTTTTCCCTCTTAATTTGAGACACACACACACACACACACACAGAGAGAGAGAGAGAGAGAGAGAGAGAGAGAGAGAGCGAGCTCCCATCCCAAACGCCTGCAACTCAAGGGCTGGGCCAGGCCAAAGCTGGGAGCCAGGAGTTCAATCCAGGTCTCCCATGTAAGGGTCAGGAACTCGACTATTTGAGCCATCATCTGCTGTCTCCCAGGGTCGACATTAGCAGGAAGCTGCAGTCAGAAGTCAGAGTTAGGACTTGAACTCAGGAATACCGCTAGGAGGCACGGGCACCTTAACCATGTAACGCCTGCCCCCCGAGCTCATTTCTTTAACCGCTGCCCTGGAGCAGTAGCGATTCCTAGCCCCGAGCTGCAGGGTTGGCTAAGCCAGAGGATTCTCAGAGCACCTGGTGAAAAGCGGGGCTTCTAGAAACTGAAGTGCCGTCTTGGCGCTCCCCAGCTGAGTGGGAAGGCGTGGGCTGGGATGGAGAGAAAGGAGACCAGTGCACCAAGCAGAGGCCATGGAGGGCGCAGCAGGTGCCCGATCCTTCCAAAGCCAGCCACTCTGCAGGACACAAGCCCCCGGCGTCGCCACAGGGGCCCTGCCATCAGCTGCAGCCCCCTGGCTCGGGAGCCGAAACCTGGGAGCGGGGGAGGAGTCACGTCTTCCCAATGATAGCCCCAAATAATGGTCCTTGAACCACGGATCATTTTCCCCTTAAAGAGATGAACTCTCTAATTAGAGTTTTCTCTGAACGTTTTCCCTTTGAAAAAAATTAAAAATGTATAAACCCTCCCGTATCCTGTATGTATATTTCATTGCTGCGTAATTGGGATCTTTGTCAGGGGCGGGGGTGGCGGGCACCCGCCTTCTAATCGGCTACAGATGCTAATGTGGAGGGAGAGACTTTTCCTCCTCTCGGCTCTGTGCAGCCAGAGACTAGAGGCCTCCCTAATAACTATTTATGCCCAAATCCTTTTTGGGGAGTGGGGGAGAGAGCAGCTGTGGCTCCGCGGAAAGCCGCGGCTCTGATTACAGCGCGCCAGCAAGGGGGATCACTGTGAGAGTGAAACAGTGTTAATCAAGTTAATCACAAAACCCGCGCTATAATTGCTTCTGCTCTCAGACAAAATTTTACTTTTATCTAAATTACTAAAGTGAGGAGAGTGCAATCCACTCTAATTTAGCTTTTGAGCTCAGGAGAAAGCATGTGTGGAAGGCTGGAGAGGGTGTTACACGTCAGGAGAGCCCGTGCCTCGGAATCCGGCTCCTCCCTCCTCCTCCTCCTCCTCCTCCTCCTCCTCCTCCTCCTCCTCCTCCCCTTCCCCTCCTCCCCCTCCTCTCCCACCCGCCCTCACTCCCACCCTGCAAGGCAGCCTGGCTCAGTGCTGGCTCTGCTGCCTGAGGCTGTGTTCCCTGGATCGTTGGCCTCTCGTGTTCCTTACTTTTTCCATCTGTGGAATGGGGATGATTTGGAACCTAGCTCAGAACCGCTGGGCAGGATAAATGAGTGACAAGGATGAAGTATTTGGCTTGTGCTAAGTGTAGCCCATGCATGGGTGCACGCGCACACACACACACACACTTACACACATGCACACGTGTTAGCTGCTACTGGTACCCTCAGTCCTCCATCCTTTCTCCCTAACTTCCTGCACTGCCTGCTCCCCCTCGCTCTCTCCCTACTCTCTCCCTTCCTCCTCCTCCTCCTCTTCTTCCTCTCTCCCCTCCTCCTCCTCTTCTTCCTCCTCCTCACTCTCCCCCTCTCTCTCCTGCTCCTGGCCCCCTGCCTCTTCCCTCCTGTCTCTCCCTCCTCTCTCTGCCTCCTGCCTCCCGTCACTGAACGCCCCTCTGACCTGTCTTCAGGGACTCCCAGTCTGGTTCCCTAGGAGCACACATGTGAAGGGGAGATGAGTGTGACCTCAAGCAAACCAGAGAGGAGCTGGAGTGCAGAGCGGCTTCTTTCAGCTGGGAAAGCAAGAAGGGCTGCATGGAGGAGTCGGCACTGTGGTATAGCGGGTAAAGCCACTGCCTGTGGCACCGGCATCCCATATGGGCAGTAGTTCGAGTCCCAACTCTCTGCTGTGGCCCGGGGAAAGCAGTAGCAGGTGGCCCAAGTGCTTGGGCCCCCACACCCACGTGGGAGACCCGGAAGAAGCTCCTGGCTCCTGGCTTCCAATCGGCCCAGCTCCAGCTCCGGTGGCCATTTAGGGAGTGAACCGGTGGACGAAAGACATCTCTCTCTCACTCTCTCTCTCTCTTTCTCTCTCTGCCTCTGGCTGGCTGTAACTAACTTTCAAATAAAAAAAAAAAAGTGCTGCATGGAAAAGGTGGCCTCAAGGCAGGGCACTGGAGGCCATGACCGATGGGGAGCGCGAAGTGTGGGGGCCCAGGGAAGGACCGTGCCATCAAAGGTGGGCTTCTGAGACACTCTGGCTGCCATGGGCTGGACTCCATTAGACACAGCCCCAGTGACAGGCCCAAGCCCTCACTCCCATCCTGCTCAGCGCTCAAGTTCCAGCCAGGTCGGTGCCGAAGACCAGTTGTCCTCCCTGCCCCCCCCCCCCCGCCCCCGCCGTAGCTTCGGGGAGAGTCCAGGTTGGACCCCGCGAGGGCCGCACGTGCGACCGCCCCCGCCGCCCCCACCCCACCCCACCCCCTGTCCTCAGTTGCCACCTCCCACCTGCCTGCCGCCCCGCCTCCTGCTCTGCAGAGCAGCCCCTGGTGGGGCGGGTCTTCCCAACTCTCACTCAGTCCAACGAGGAGCTACTGTCATCCAACTTGCCCGGAAACCCAGATTAGAGAAAACACACACAGTCAATTTAACTGGCAATTAAACAGGCTCCCCTATGTAATTAGCGTCAAGACAACTCACAATTACTACGGGGCGCGCGTTCGCAGCCGCCGCTCCACATGTGTACGGAGCGACAATTACTGGGCACTAATATCTTAACAGGAAGCGGAGGAAATTTGTGAAACCATTTCAACGACGCCGCCCGTCCTGTCCCTCCGCACTGGAAATAACTCCTTTAGCAGTGGCACTATAAAATTAAAGAGGCAACGCGTGAAATGAAGCAGAGGAACAAAATATTTACTCTGCTGAGCGTCACTGCTGGCTAGTTGGAGAGGCCCGATCTGGACAGACTAACTAGTTAGCTAGTTGTACCATACTAGTTGTAGGACACACACACCCCCACCCACCCCACCCCCGCTGGCGGAGGGCTTCCCTTACTGGATGACTACCTTATGGGCACCAGGAACTCAGGTCAGGGAGGTGAGGCAGCTCGCCCAAGGTCACCCAGCTCACGGGAAAGGCTGCACAACTCCAACATCTCCGTGCAAAGCTACCTGGCATCTTGCCTGCTTCCCTAGGGCTGCCTGCTGGAGCTCACCTGCTGTCCCACCACTGACCCGCAATTGATGGGCGGAGCCTGGAGAGGGGGCCTTGCCCACGGCCGTGCAGCAAGTTCACGGCAAAGGATCGCAGCCCAGGTCTCTCTCCCTACCTGGCCCTTTTGCTGTACCTGCTGGTGAATGAGGGGAATGAAGTCTGCAGAAGCCCACCTAAAAATGATCCCTTAGGTGGGGCCCGCATTGTGGCGTAATAGGTCACGTCACAGCCTGGGCACCGGTTTGAGTTGTGGCTACTTTGCTTCCAATCCAACTCCCTGCTAATGTGCTGGGAAAGACAGTAGAAGATGGCCCCAATGCTTGGGCCTCTGCACCCACGTGGGAGAGCTGGAAGAAGCTCCTGGCTCCTGGCTTTGGATCAGCCCAGATCCAGCAGTTGTGCCCATCTGGGGAGTGCACCAGCAAATGGAAGACTTTCTCTCTCTCTCTCCTCTCCCACCCCGCCCCTTGCTCTACTGTCTTGAGCACCTCTTTGCTTTAGAGGTACCCAGCTCCACGTGTGTTGTTATAGCAACGGAAAGTGGGCTTATAGCATGCAGCCAAGCCCAGGTCCCGTGGAGAGGGGGACAGATAGGGTGAGGAAGCGTCCCGGCCTGCCCCGGACAGAGGGGGTCCCCGGACAGGTAATCTTGAATAGACCCGGATGAGCTGGTGACCCCAGGGGCAAGAATGAGCTGGGGAGGGGGCAATGTGAGTGAGTCACTTTCTTGTTTCCAAGTCAGGATCTGCTGGGGAAGGTGTGAGCAGCCAGTGGGATGTCACTCAGGGCTTCCACGGGCGAATCTGCAAGATGCAGACCTCCATGGTGAGCTCTCAGGGCTGTGGGGAGGTTCAAACAAGACAGTCCAGGGCCGGCGTTAGGGAGCAGGGGTTAAGCCACGGCCTGCAATGCCGTTGTCCTGTATGAGCGCCAGTTCAAGTCCCGGCTACTCTGTTTTAGATCCAGCTAATGCTCCAGAGAAAACAGCAAAAGATGGCCAGTGCCTGAGCCCCTGCCTTGCACATGGGAGACCCGGATGGAGTTCCAGGCTCTTGGCTTCAGCCTGGCTCAGCCATAAGTGTTGAAGCCATTTGGGGAATAAACCAGCAGATGGAAGATATTCTCTCTCTCTCTCTCTCTCTCTCTCTGCCTTTCAGATAAAAACAAATCTTTTTTAAAAAAATGAGATACTGCATAGAGTTGAGCCAGCACCAACCACGGGCAGTCACCAGTCACCACCAGCCCTGGGGTGGCCAGCTGTTTATTCAAGACTATCCACCCTGGGACCCCTCAGTCCGGGGCACACGCTCTGTCACCCTACCTGGCCAAAACACCACCGAAACAACTGGAGGAATCTCCACTCTCCTAGCAGACGGCAGGGAGAGATTTCCCACCCCCACCCTGTGCCGCCCCCTCTCCTGAGCAAGGTGCCGCTGTGTCTGAGACTTGGGCAGCACAAGGGAGCAGGGATTCCAAAGCCGAACTCCTCGATGGCCTCTTCTTCCCTCCAGCTGCAGAGCGGCTGGGAAGAACGACACGGAACGCTGGCATGGTAACAACTACGACCCAAGGGAGCGCGGAATTCAGTGTCCCCAAGGATGGCGGGGTCGGGAGTTTCCCGAGCTAACACTCACTTCCCTTTCTAGGTACAGTATGTTCATAGGCCGGGGTAAGAGCCCGGCTTCAGAAGTTCAAGGAAAGTGACGTCTGTGTGCGCAGAAGCACATTCTAAATCGCCGTTCTCAGGTGCGGACGCTCAGCTCTCTCCTTGAGGCTGGCCCCTGCCATCCTGCATTTTTGTTGCTTCTTTTAAAAACCGTAGATAGGAGCAGGCACGTGGTATAGCAGGCCAAGCAGCCGAACGGGATGAGTGCATCCCGCATCTGAGTGCCTGGTTCGAGTCCTCGCTGCTCCACGCTTCTGGATCCGGCTTCCTGCTAAAGTGCCCGGAAGGCAGCAGACGACGGTCCAAGTATTTGGGTCCCTTCCACCCATAGGGGAGACCTGGATGCAATTCCTGGATGCTGATTTCAGGCTGGCCCAGCCCCCGGCTGTTTGGGCCATTTAGGGAGTAACTCAGTGGATAGAAGATCCATCTGTCTGTGTGTGTCTTCCGCCTTTCAAATCAATCAATCAGTCTTAAAAAGCAGCCATAGTAAGCTGATGGATCACTGAGCACGCGACACCTGTGGAAGCCAGCTTCGCACTCGGGCCTGGTGGCTTCTGGAAGAGCCAGGTCCCTGAAGGGGATCGGGGCACCTCGGGCCAACTGTGCTTGTTCACACTCGAAGGTGAGCCTGGTGCTCAAGGCCTCAGGGCCTCCTCCTGCCAGATTCCAGTGCACCCTCCTTTGTTAGGTCCCATGGGGCACGCTCCCTTCCGGCTTGTATTGGCCAGATGTCGGCCATCCTTGGAGACTCCTGCTTCATTCATCATTCACCAGACGCCACATGGGACTCCAGGGAGCAGGCCTGCATGTGGCTGCAGAGGCAAACAGGTCAGCCGCGGAGAGGCAGAGCTGGACAGGGGCATACACAGTGGCAAGACCACACCAGCCTTGGGAGGGACAAAGAAGGGCCAGGAGATACGGGAGGGCGGCAGGGAGTCCAGGAAAGCGTCTTGGAGGAGGCGGCATCTGGGCTGAGCCAGCATATCTGCAGCTGCTCTTCTGTGAATGGCTCTCAAACCTTAACAGGAGTGAGGCTCACCAGGGGGCTCTGTAGGACACTCCCAGAGTTTCTGATTCAGAAACGGGGATCCCTTGCCCGCCCCCCGATTGGTATTTCCAAGTTTCCCAGCAGTGCGATGCTACTGGTTCAGGGACCACTGGTTTGGACCATTCTCCCCATTTTTCAGAGGAGGACACTGAGGCTGGGCCCTTTCTGCACACAGCCAGTTCCCTTTCTGCTTCTCCGCGCACTGTTAACGTAAGTAGCGCATTCACGCAGCTCGACAGGAGCAAGGCCTGGCACCAACCGACTCGGCTTGTTGGGACTGAGGCTTCCAGGGACATGGAACTTTGCTGCTGAAACCAGGGTGATCCGAGACACACAAGGGGAGTTGGTCGCCCCAATTCCAGCCCAGGCCCGAGGACTCCATTGCTGTGTCCAGAGAGCACTTTAGAGTTGACACAGGGACTTGACATGCATTAGCATTGTCGTGGTTCTTAGTGAAGACAAACGTCATATAGTCCAAGTGCTTTCTGCCCGAGATCGCTCTGAACTCTCCTAACAACCGGAAGAGGTGGAAGCAATCACGCCACATTGCAGTGACAGACTAGGGCCTTAAGAAGGGGTGACCCTTCCAGCCAGGTCCCGAAGTGCAGCATTGAATGCCAGGCCCTGGCAGGAGAGCTGGGTGTGGAATGCTGGAGTCTGGGGGCTCCCAGCTAGCTTCTGGAGCCAGACTGCCTGGGTCCTACCCCTGCTCTGCTGCTCGCTGGCAGGATGATCTTGGGTCGGTCACAGCCCCCAGAGCCTCCACTGATTGTCAGTGTTGGGCTAATGGGACCAAGGACAGAGGAAGTCCACAGAACAGGGCTTTGCCTGGCAGGTCACCTGCTGGCGTGGTTAATTTTTTTGCGTCAACTTGCCTAGGACAAGATGTCTGGTCAAACAATATTCCGGATGCTTTTGTGAAAGTGCCTTTTGGATGAAATTAACATCTTGGTTGACAGAGTAAAGCCTATTCCCCTCCATACTGTGGTGGGCCGTCCCCAATCAGTTGAAGGCTTTAGGAAAAACATGGATTTTCCCAGAGGAAGAGGGCGTCCTTCCAGCAGACTGTCCTCAGACCCCAACTGCAACAGAGCCTTCTCCCGGGCCAGCTCCCGGGCCGCCCTCCAGACTTGGTCTTGCCAGCTTTCACAACTGTGGGAGCCAGTGGCTTATAATAAATGTCTCGCCTCCCTCCCTAACCACAGCTAATATGCCACCGTGTATGGAGCTCCCCCTTCTCAGTGGCTCCCGGTCCTCGCCTGAAAGACGGGCATGGCTGTAGGGTGAACCCTACCCTCGCTTCTTCCAAAACCCCACGGATCTGTGTGAAACCTGGGCCAGACTCCCACAGTCAGTCCAGGCCGCATTGGCCTTTCGATAGCTCTGTGAACCCTTAGGAATGCCACGTCACACGGGCTTACCCCTCCATTCAAAAGCTCACTCTTCTCCTTGGGCAGTGGGTTCCGGGCGGGTCACGGATGGGGAGGCGGTTGGGGAGCGTGAGGAAGGGCAGGGGCCCTCGTGCGGGTCCCTGATCCACGCTGACGGCCCCGCAGCACCACGACAGGTAGGGCTGAGAGATGCCCACCCGTATTCAAAGGACCGAAGCTCTGGAGATGCAGCCAGCGGCAGTGCGGTTCACAAAGATTCCGAAAACCTACCTGTTGGAGCCTTACCCATTAGAGACGCAGCGCGGGGCTGGCTGAGGAATGGTGCCTGCTGCTTCGTCCCCAGGCTGTGACGAGTGGAGAGCGAGCCCTTTCTGATGGCAACGGATTTTGCCCACAACAGCGTCCTCTGACCTACACGGGGCAGATCGGTGAAGTTCACGTCTTCTTGGAGTTTTCCTGAACGGCTGTCGACAAATGCAGAAATACCAGATAGCGATTTCGAGACCCTTGCATGCCACACAGAGAGCTTATATTGTCTTTGTCTTGTACAAGTACCTAGTTTTGTCTAAAGGATTTCAATAAAATACTTGGAAGAAAAAAAATGGGGGGGATTGCTATGGCTCAGCTCTGCAGACTGGGCATTGGGCCACATGGAGGAGAGCCTGTGGGTGATTGCTCAGAACCGGATGGCAAAGGAGCCAGACAACCTGCACAGGACACGGAGCGAGCAGGCGAGGACCGACTGTGCCCCGCGTCTCCTGTGGCTGTCACGCTCCCCGTGGCTGGGTAATGAGTAACGGGTAAAGGAAAGAGGTTCATTTGGCTCGTTCTCCTGGTGGCTGGTGGTACAGACAGCATGGGGTGCTGGTGCGGGCCCCTGGCTGCTTCACAGTGTGCGGAGAAACAGGAAGGGCCCGGCAGGTGGACTCAGCCTGGGCTCACTTTACAAAACCCCACTCTGCAAAGTGGGGCCAGCATTCAACCCTTCCCAGGAGGTGCCCCATGACCTAATCACCTTGCACGAGGCCACGCCTCTTAAAGGTCCTGGCCACCAGCTTCCAGTGCACGAGCCCTCAGGGAATATTCCCAAGCTGTATCCGCACCATTGCCCGCACCAGGTGGGACAAGGACAGGAGCCGACAGGAGTGCCCGCATCTCTAGACCCCCAAACGGAGACGTGACAAGCGCGGGAGAACTAGCAAGCCAGACCGCCTGGGTTCTAACCCTGCTCTGCTTTCATTCAGGAGTCTCTGAACAGTTTCAAGCCGGGGCTGGTGGTCCACCTGAGAGTCTCTCTATCTCTGTTGTGTCTGGATGTGTCTGGTGGAGCAGCAGATCCGGGGCAAACGGGCCCTGGGTGCCCGCCTTGTTTTCTTCCAACTCTCCTAGGCGCTCTGCGGTGGGGAGACCGAGGCACCTGCAGCCTCGGATTCTCCCCTTGCTTCCTACCCCATACCCCGTGGGCATTTCCAGCCCGGGGAGGGGGCAGCGGTGAGCCTGTATCATCAGAGGTCTGTCCGGGTCTCCCCGGGGGGAAGGCGATTTTCTGAGGCCACCTGGTTTTGTTTTCCTGTCTTCCTTTCCTGGGTAGGCAGGAGCCCGGGCGGGCCCACTGATTGTGCATGCGAGCCGGGTCCCGGGGTCGTTATGCGAGTGCTAATGTTCCGTTACAGTACACAGTAATGAATTGGGACTTTCAGAGTAATAGCAGTGTATGCCATTGGCCAAAATGAGTGTATTCATCTTCATTTCTAGCGTCGATTGCCTCGGAGAAGCTTTTATAATTAAATGTTTGGATGCACCAGCAAATAAGGGGCAGGAGGTGTCCCTCAGGGGAAAGGCAGGGCCGTCCTCCGGTCGTGCGGCCCCGAGCCTGGCGACAGGCTAGACATTGCCAGAGGTAGTCAGGTGCACTCGGAGGGGAGTTCAGTATTGGGGAAGGGACCAGTGTTTTTAAAGTACAGGGACCTGGCCACGAGACCTACACACAGGACCGTCTCTGAGCTGCAAGGAGGGGTCAATGGAGAATTTTTCACCAGTTTACGGGATTGCGGCGGCACCAGCCTAGTGACAGGTGATGCACCCGTCTGAGAGTGCTCTTACGCTCCGTTCAGTTCCAGTCACTGGCTCTTGCAGGCCTGGCTCCTGCTGGAGCTCTGTAACCTGATCCTCACCTCCTTCCTACCCATTGCCCTGGGGCGGTTGGCAGCTTCTACCAGGGTTTCCAACAGGAGCCTGCAGAGAGCAGAAGAGCACCCACGGATCCAGTGGGGTCAGTCCCTCCTCCGTGCACCACCCAGGCCACTCCTTCCCTCCGGCAGGCAGAGTGGAGCAGATGTCCAGTCGCGTGAGCCCCCCCTCCCTCCCCGAAGGGATTGTTGGAGCTTCTAGAACTTTCTAGAAATATAAGACTGTGGGTGTCCGCCAGCTACTGGGAGAAATTGCAGAGCAAGGAAGGGGCTCAGTTTTGAGAGGTGCTCCCAGGCCACGTGCCCAGGGCTCCCAGCCCACGGAGGCTTTGCTGTCCCTCTTCCCCTGCATCCCTTGCAGGGCCGCGCCTGGGAGAGCTGCACTGGTGAGCAAGGAGGATGGGGCCAGCATCCTGATTGCGTCCCTGTCTTTCTCCCACTAGACCACGGCTCCTCCAGTCTTCACGCCTTATGCCGCCCAGTCCCGTGCCTGGGAGGAAAGTGGGTGGAAAGCCACGCCCTCTTACCACCTGAAGTCAGCTAACACAGGGCGCTCAACCCCTTTTGTCTCCTGTCCCTCTGCCCTGAGAGCATTGGTGCCTGCCAAGTCCTCTCATGCCCATCGTCCCATCCGACCCGCTCATTTCAAGATGGAGTCAGTGAGGCCCAGGGCGCCCGGGCCAATAGGGAGCAGAGCGAGGCCCCGATCCTGCCCTGACTCCAAGACCGAGGCGCCGACCCCTCCCCATGCGCAAGTCCTGTCCTTTCCCAGCCTCCCAGGGCCAGCCCCTCGTGCGTCTCACACAGGCCATCCCTGCCTTCCCCTCCTGCTGTCCTCACAGCAGCTCCAAGCCTCGTTCTGTCAGGGCCGTACCTCGCTAGGCAATTACCTGAGTTCATATGGTTAATTGAAATATTCCTTTTCCTAGAGTTTTAATTCATCCAGCGTAGTTTCAGGAGCCAAAGATAATAAGACCTAATTTATAATTAGGGCTTATCAAGAATCAGCTAATTTCTAGACCCCTGATTCCCAAGGAGGCCGTGCAGGGTGGGGGCGTCTCTTTCCTTTCCAGGGAGTTGCTACCCACACGGCTCAAAGAGGCACCAGGGAGGGAGGAGAACTAATTGGGAGCTGGCCCTCCATCTCGGACAATTTAGTAATTGGATTATGGGAAATCTTAGGCCCCAGGCAAATCCCAGCGAGGCCCTGCTGCCTCCCTGGTTCACAGCAAGAATATTAGACACAAAGACATGAGGCCTGGGTTCTACTTGGTCTTGCAGGAGCCAGGACTCTTTAAATAACTCACGGAACACCGCCTCGCCTCAGTTTCCCCAACCACGCGCTGGCCAGGATCATCCCTGCCCTGCTGGCCGGTCGGGGCTCCCATGGGAGTGACGAGAAGTGATGGGCAGGTTCATTTCAGGCACCACCAAGAGTGCTTCTGAGAGCGGTTTCCCCAAAGGAGCCTCAAAACCAGCCAGAGAGGGGCGCCCCAACCCAGGACAGCGTCTCTCAGGGAGACCGAGGCTGGCCGAGCCCCACAGGTTGTAAGAGCCGGGATCGCCTTTGTCCCCACTTGTGCGTGTGCCTGGGCTCCTGAGCCGCCCCTTGTACCTGCAAGTCTCGTGAGTCTGGGACTCCTGTACCCTTGTTACTTACCTGTTGCAAGCGCTACTTTTTCTGGCGACCTCTCACACATCCACCCGGCCTGTTTAACTATCAGGGGTGGGTAAGCTGTGTCCAGTGAGCACAACTTTGGAACCTGGTTTCAAGCCAGACTGGCCTGGTCCCAAAGCCACACTCTGCCTTGTATTCACTGTGTTAAGTCAAGATTCCTTTGATTTCAGGTGACAGCAAGCCAATTTAAATAAGCCTAAACTACAAAGAAATATTAACTTATGCCTCCCACACCCCTAGAAGCACTGGCTTCAGGAGTAGTTGGATCCAGGTGCTCCGTGATGATGGAGTTCTCTTTCTCCCACACTTACCTGTGATTTCCTAATTGCTGTTGTGATTTCCTAATTGCAGGTTGAAGGCGGCTATGTGGTCCCTGCCTGGGGTGAGGGAGAGGGGGAAGAATGGACCCATTACATGCACTGAGCAGGATCTCCATGAGGGAGAAGAGTGAGTCTGCAAAGGAAGAGAGGCTGGGCAGACAGCCTCAGGCTAACCACGCACCCCAGCTGATCTCCGTTTTCCCACCTGTACAACAGTAGCCATGGCCATGTTTCAGGATATGAGAGTAAAATACAAAAAAAAAAAACCAAAAAAAAAACAAAAAAAAACAAAAAAACAAAAAAAACACACACACACAAAGCATTTCTATACATGAGCAATCACCATCCAAAAGAGAAATTAATAAAACAATTTCCATTCCTAATAGCTTCAAAAAGAATCCTTAGGAATACATGTAATGAAAGAGGGTAAGGTTTAGCACACCAAAAACTGCAAATCATTGTTGGAAGAAATTAAAGAAGCCCAACTAAATGCAAAGGCATCCTGTGTTCAGGGAAGACCCTACGTAACGTGAGTATGGCAAATACCAAATACTCAGCATTCTCAGGGCCGTCCTGCAAAGTTTAAGTGATTTTCTTCAGAAATTGTAGTGGACCCTAAAATTCACATGGAAATTCTAGGGACAGAGAGTGGTTAAAACCATCTAAAAACATTGGAGGATTCACACTTTGTAATTTCTAGACTATCCCTAAGATGACGGTCAGCAGGCTGTGCATGGAGATGGACTTAGGGATCAGCATCACAGAATCCAGAAGGCAGAAGGAAACTGTCCACCTACGGTCAACCGATTTCCGACACAGGTGCTGAGACCGTCAGAGCAGAAAAAGAAATATTTTCAATAAATAGTGCTGGGACCGTTAGCTATCCACACATTAAAGAATAAAGTTGGATCTCTACTTGATACATTATTTTAAAACAATTGAAAATGGATCCTAGATTTAAATTCTAGAGCTAAAACTACAAAACTCTTAGAAGAAAGAAGACAGAGGTGTAAACTTGATTACCTTCGGGTAGGCAATGGCTTCCTTAGATAGGGAACCAAAAATACAAGTGACCAAAAAATAGACAAACTGGACTTCAACAAAAATAGAAACTCCTTGGGTGCTGTGGTGTAACAGGAAAAGCCATCACCTGTGGAAAGCAGTGGAAGATGGTCCAAGTGTTTGGGCCCCTGCACCTACGTGGGAGACCAGGAAGGACCTCCTGGCCCCTGGCAAGTAACTCAGGTGAAAATTGGACTTTTTAATCAAGTATCAGAACTTGTGAATATATGTTTCTCCAAAGAATATCTGCAAGTGACCAATAGGCACAGAGAAAGTTGTTACACATCATCAGTTACCAGGAAAATGCAACTCGAAGCCACAGAGAAGCTCACTTCACAGCCACCAGGACATTCATGGTCAAAGCCGGGCAGCCACACGTGTTGCAGAAGACTTGAAGAAACTGGAACCAGCGTTCGCGGCTGGCAGGTACAGCATGGCAGTTGTCCAAAAGGCTGGGCATGGAGGTACCGTTTGACCCAGAAATTCCACTCCCGGTTCCAAGGACATTGAAAGTGTACGAGTATGTGTGCGGGAAACATCCACTGGAATGTCAATAACGCCGGCGCCGCGGCTCACTAGGCTAATCCTCCACCTGCAGCGCCGGCACACCGGGTTCTAGTCCCGGTCAGGGCGCCGGATTCTGTCCCGGTTGCCCCTCTTCCAGGCCAGCTCTCTGCTGTGGCCAGGGAGTGCAGTGGAGGATGGCCCAAGTGCTTGGGCCCTGCACCCCATGGGAGACCAGGAGAAGTACCTGGCTCCTGCCATCGGATCAGCGCGGTGCGCTGGCCACGGCGGCCATTGGAGGGTGAACCAACGGCAAAGGAAGACCTTTCTCTCTGTCTCTCTCTCTCACTGTCCACGCCGCCTGTCAAAAAAAAAAATGTCAATAACAGCGTTGTTCCTGTAGGCAAAAAGTGGGGAACACCGGCTCTCCGTCAGCTGATTGCTGGCTGAACAAGATGCGTTCCATCCATACGATGAAATCCGATGAGGCTGTAGAATGGAGTGAGGTCCTGATTCGTGCTACAGCGTGCAGCACCTTGAAAGCATGGTGCTGTTTGGAAAAAAACCCTCACAGAAGTGCACGTGGTCCATGGGCCTGTTGATCCGCAGTGTCTCGCTGTGACAGCTCCGTATAGACAGAGAGTAGGTTAGCAGTGGCCAGGGACGGTGGGCAGGGAGGAATGGGCATGGCTGCTGTGGGTGTGGGGTTTCTTCACCCAGTCGTGGCCACATTCCAAGGCCAGATAATGGTACAGTTTCGTAACTTGGTGGATACATGAAAACTGCTGATCGGATGTGGCCGAAAGGTCAACTGGGGATGTGAGGATTTCAATGAAACTGGCATTTCAAAAAGCTGGTATGGGGCTGGCACTGTGGTGTAGTGGGTTAAAACCCTGGCCTGCAGTGTCAGCATCCTATGTGCGTACCAGTTCGAGTCCCAGCTGCTTCACTTCTGATCCAGCTCCCTACTAATGTGCCTGGGAAAGCAGCAGAAGATGGCCCGAGTGCTTGGGTCCCGGCACCTGCGTGGGAGACCCAGAAGAAGCTCCTGGCTCCTGGCTCCTGGCTTAGCATCAGCCCAGCTCTGGCCATTGTAGCCATTTAGGGAGCAAACCAGTGGATGGAAGACCTCTTTCTCTCACTCTACCTCTCTCTGTAACTCCGTCTTGCAAATAAAATAATCTTTTTTTAAAGTTGGTATCAAAATATCTACACGCAGGATAATTGCAAGGTTGCAACCTTGGGGGATTGCTGTGTCTAAGGGAGCTTGAGCCACACTGGGCACACAGTAGGTATGTCTCAAGTCTCAGTCTCTTCATTTTCTGTTTTCTTCTTTTAATTCCCCACTCTCCCATCCACTCCCTTCATCCTGTGAAGCGATTCCACTCCAGTGTCCAAGGCGGAACTTCGAGCCACTCCACACACACACACACACACACAAGCCTGTGCCCGGCTCCCAGCAGAGCAGCCAGGGTCACCAAGATGTCTGGGCTGACCCCCCCGACACGGACGCACGGGGTCCTCACTGCCCTAGAGGGGAGCAGCCTCTCCAGGGCCCCGGGAACACGGGAGGTGGCAGGTGCAGCGTGGTGAATCCACTTGGATTCGAAGATTTCATTCTGGTGGTTTCCAGGAGGAGGATGGTTTATTAGCTAGCGATGACAGACTGGGGGAACTCAGGCCCTGGGCCTTTGGCTGAAGACCACGATGAGGCTATTTGAAGTCGCTGGAGTTCAAGGGTATCTGCCTCAGCGCTTTTGTTTAAATTGATTTGTAGTCCTGTTCACTTGACCTTGCTGCATAAAATAGTTCCAAATAGAAAAAAAAAAAAAAAAGGAAAAGAAGAAGAGTACAATTCCAATCAAAGGGACAGATGTGTCCCAGCCCACCCGGCGCTCCCTCGCACCAGCCAAACCCACTGGCCCACTGACCTTGAACGTGGGCTTTTGGGGGTGATGTGCACACAGTGGCCCCATGGAGTGGTCCAATGGAGGAGTCTGGCCACTGGATTGGGGGAGGCCCAGGGTAAGGGAGGATCGCCCAGGGTCGTGACAGGTCGGTCGCCAGCAAGCCTTTTAACCCAGCTTGGCGTCATCAAACTCCTCCCCTCAACTCCTAAACAAATGTTTTTTACTTTTATGAAGCGCCCGTCATGTCCCAGGCACTCCGTCCATGTTAGTCATACAACAGTCGATGCGATGCAGTGTTGCTGGTGTCCTAATTTTATAGATGCAGAAATCGAGAATCCCCAGTGAAGCTGTTCTCCCATAGCCCCATAGCGAGAACAGTGGCGGAGACGGGATTTGAACCCAAGGAGCAGGGCACTAGGGTCAGCCTCCTAGCCACCAGCCCAGCTCGGCTGCACTTGCCAGTGGCTTCAGGAAAGGAGACAGTGTGCTGGTCCGCAGGACAGCCTGGCTGGCTCCGTGCAGCATGTTAGCCTGGTAATAGGCGCATCTCCAAAACATCTTGTGCAGAGTCGGCCTGGACAGCAAGCATCATGGACCTCGTACTTCTGCCTCCATTTCTTGCCGTGTCCAAGGTGCGAAACATGCTACACCTGATGGTGTCTCTTAGCACCACCCAGGCAGGTGCACTGACCCCTCCTCCCTGACCGGACTGACATCCACATTCCTTCAGCTGTCCAGCCTTGTGGAGTTTGTTACTTGGAATGACAGAAGGAGCACTGGACTGGGAGCTGGGGCATCCATGTGAAAATCCTGTGTGTCCTTCCATGAGACACTTAACCTCTCTGACCCTCAATTCTGTATATGTAAGATGGATGTAAGGATACTCACGTTTCTCACTCCTGAGGAGTCAGAGAACTTGCCTGACGCAGATGGGTTTTGAACCCAGGATAGGACCATGCGTGAATGGGTTAGTACTAAGACATAGCCCTCTGCAATAAATTAGTACCAAGTGATGGGGTGCAATGAGGGGGAGTGACCAGTAGGTGGCAGTGCCTCAAAGCAGCCCGTGGGATGGCAAAAGGAGCTGCCAAAGCCTTTCTCCATAGGTGGCTGGACTCTTAGCGCCACGCTGCATCTGCACATCTACGGAGGTAAAACAGAAGCCCAGGTAGCAGCAGTGGCATTTTCAAGGGCCCACGGTGGAAAAGCCAGAGTCAGACCCCAGGTTGGGGTGGCCTCTGAATATCTTCCTTTATCCAACCCTGTTCCCTAGATCACCCTTGGACGCACCTCTGGAAGGCATGAGTGTGCGTCCAAGCCCCATCCAACCTCCGCACCTGCCATCTCACTCTGCTTCCTGGGCCGGACTCGCTGTGATGAACACTCACCCGGCCTTAGCAGACACCCGACAAGGAAGGGTAACAGACACCATGCGGAATAGTGCAGCCAGATGTGGTTCTAGCCTCCAGCTCACTATGTGACCTTGGCCCCAGCCCTCTTTAGTAGGTCCATGGGATCAATTTAGTGGGTGGAAAAGAAAAGCACAAAAAACCACTAGGGTCTGTCTGCCTTGGGACAGATAAACATTGTTTTTTGTAAAAACGGTTCCGTTTTTATGCACACCCATCCTGATACAAAAAAAGGTGCTTTGTGCACCCGTCCCCCAGTTCTGAGATTCCAACTGTGCAGCCAAGCCGCCCCTCCTTTCCTCTCTCCTGTGCCCAGCCCAGCCCCTCAGAGGTGCCTAGCATATTCCCAGCATGCAATGTGCTGCTGCTGCAAGAAGGGTCTTACAAACTCATATGTCGCATTACCTAACACGCTGGGAACGTGCACGGTGCAATCCCGCAGGGTGGATGTGTTTCCTCTGCGGATGAGGAAACTGAGGCTGAGAGGGGCTACGGACTCATCCACGGCCTCCCAGGGTTTGCTCAGGGTCAGCCTCACCCCGGGACCTGGCTGCCTCCAGCACAGGGAGAGTCCTGGGCCCCAGCTAAGTGAAGCCCCCTGCTGCTTCCCGGTGCTTCCATTTCTCTTCCTCCCAGTCACTTTTATTTTCTCTCTCTCGTTCAAGTTTGATTGAATTTACACTTAATGAATCCAACTTTGTCATTTAGGGGATGTTGGAGCAATAAGACTTGACAAGGCTTGAGTGATGATGCAATAAGTCGGGCTGGGAGCCCCAAGCCATCCCTGCCGCCTCCCTTGAGTGATGGCTGCGCCACTCCGGGGCTGGGCCGGCGACTGGACCCCCTCCAAGGAGCAAGGCTGGGGGTGAGAGGGAGGTCAGAGGAGACCTTCCGAATCAGGGTGAGCAAACGGCGGTGGGCGAGGGAGGGACGGCGAGATGGGGGATGTGGTCTCCAGTTCTGCCGCTGAGCTGCTTGCTCTACGTCTTTAAGCAAATCCTCAGTTTCTCCATCTGCAAAATGGGGCAAGGGCCCAAGGTCGCTATCGCTCTGTCAAGGGTAGGAGGAAGCCCAGGCTCTTATTGGAGTCTCCACGCTGGTTGGTTGACAGCAACGCACGACCACCAGGAAGCCCTGGCTGGTCCCTCACGTCCCATCACCCGCTGAACCCTGAAGAAGCGCAGCCCCTCTGCCCGAGGCCGACCCGTGCACAAGGCTGAGCGGAGTGCCCCGGGGGGTAGGGACAGCACTGCTTGTTGAGAAGCAAACGAAACCAGGAGTCAAAAATTGTATGGAAGTGAGACCTCCTGTTGGTGGGGACACAGAGGCAGATCTGAGAAAAGCGGCTCGGAGAACAGACCCAGGGCGGGGATTCTCCACATGGCCCGCGCCCTCTTACTTGAACTTTGGAATGCGTGGGTTTTTTAATGAAATAGAGTGCATTCTGAAAAAGTGAGGAAAACCTAAGTGTGGGGTCTAGGGATGACCCCTTCATAGCCTGCCCTGGGAAGCCTCTCGCTGAGGCCATTCCCACACCTGAAAGCTGACTCTCCATCCGCCCTCTGTTTTTGTTTTTCACGTTGTTGTAAGTAAGCATCCCTAAGGAATAGTTTAGCTCTGCCTGGTTTTTCTAAATTATTTATTGGAAAGGCAGAGAGATACAGATAGCGATAGATCGATCGATTGATCCGTCAATCAATTGCTTGATCTCCCATCCACTGGCTCACTCCCCAAATGCCCACCACAGCCAGGTCTGGGCCAGGCTGCAGCCAGGAGCCCAGAACTCCACCCAGGTCTCCCACGTGGGTGTCAGGGACGCTGCCTCCTAGGAGGGGCGTTAGCAGGAAGCTGGAAACAGCAGAGCCAGGACTCGAACCCAGGCCCTCCAATATGGGGTATGAGCATCCCCACAGCTTAACCGTTGTGCCAAACGTGCCCCCACCCAGTTCTGGGGGTTTTTGAAATGAACATACATGGGCTCCTTCTGTATGTGTTTTGTGGGTGAGTGCCTGCTATTAAGTCAGCATCATGTGCTCAACATGGATCTTTGTTGCTGCATGTATCTGTTGCTGGTGCTTTTGAGACGTGGTGGAGTAGGGAATCGGATATCTATACCACAATTTATTCACCTGCCCTACCATTGGTGGAGGTCTTGGCTGTCTTCACTGTAGTTCCCGATTTCCCTACAACAAACATATCATTCCAGGTGGAGTGCCTGGTGCACGGTAGCCGCTCAGTTAAAATTTCTGGACAAATGCATGAAGAATAAGTTATTTTTTAAATTTTTTTTTTATTTTTTGACAGGCAGAGTGGACAGTGAGAGAGAGAGAGACAGAGAGAAAGGTCTTCCTTTTGCCGTTGGTTCACCCTCCAATGGCCGCCGCGGCCAGCACGCCGTGGCCGGCGCACCGCACTGATCCAATGGCAGGAGTCAGGTACTTACCCTGGTCTCCCATGGGGTGCAGGGCCCAAGCACTTGGGCCATCCTCCACTGCACTCCTGGGCCACAGCAGAGAGCTGGCCTGGAAGAGGGGCAACCGGGACAGAATCCGGCGCCCCGACCGGGACTAGAACCTAGTGTGCTGGCGCCGCAAGGTGGAGGATTAGCCTAGTGAGCCGCGGCGCCGGCCAGTTATTTCTTTTAATGAAAGAAAAGTTGCAGCAGTACTTAGAAGAGTTGAGGCTATGAACAAAGATGGAATCAAAGGAGAAGTTTCCAGAGTTTCTGATGTTCCCTGGAGCTCAGAGGCGACATGTCGGGTTAACACAGAAGATTGGTGGAGGCCACCCCCATTACCCAGAAAAGCCTCAAGCATATTTGGGCGTCCCATTTAAAATCAGAATAGAGCAATATTGGAAATGAAGGGAAACTCCCATCATCACAGTGTTCCACGTATGACTAGAGAAAATTAGCATTTACCGGAAGCGTTGCGGAAAAGTAGGCAAAGCAATTAACTAAGAGTCAGAGGAACCGAGCTGAGCTCCCAGCTCCTCCAGGAAGCAGAGGCGTGGCCTTGAGATGGGCGTCCAGACATCTCAGAGCCCCCGTTTTCTCCTCTGCACCTTGGGGCTTGGTGGCCAAGGGTTGTCATGGGGGATAACGTAAGCAGTCAACTTTTGTAAGGGTCTGTATAAACGCCAGGGGTCCCATTGTGAAATCACAGGACGGAGCGTGAATCTTCTAGAAGGGCCATCTCCTGACACCCAGTCCTACCGCCCATGACTGCACCAGGCCCTCCCTTAGACACGGAAGATGCAGACGGGAGGGGACACCTCACTCTGCCTGTAGAAGGGGGAGAAGAAACCAGTGGGAGACAACAGCGACCACCTATGATGATTAGGACTCTGACTGGGACACTTGGGGGCGGGGATGCAGGGGTGGGAATGGGAGTTGCCCAGGGAACCCCCTGTTGTCCTGTTTGCTCCATGAGGGAAGGGACAGTGGCCATGCCAGAAACATCTCAGTTGCCCCATTGTGAAAGTCAGAATGAAAATTGCAATCTTATTCTTTTCTTAAAAGACTTATTTAAAGGGCAGAGTTAGAGAGAGAGAGCAAGAAAGAGAGATCTTCTGGGGCCGGTGCTGTGGTGTAGCGGGTAAAGCCACCATTTGCAGCGCCGGCATCCCATCTGGGCACTGGTTCAAGCCCCGGCCTCTCCTCTTCTGATTCAGCTCTCTGCTATGGCCTGGGAAAGCAGTAGAAGATGGCCCAAGTGCTTGGGCCTCTGCACCCACGTGGGAGACCCGGAAGAAGCTCCTGGCTCCTGGCTTCAGCCATTGTGGCCAATTAGGGAATCAATCAGCAGGTGGAAGACCTCACTCTCTCTCTTTCTGCTTCGCCTTCTCTCTCTGTGTGTAACTCTCACTCTCAAATACATAAATAAATGTTGGAAGGAAGGAAGGAAGGAAGGTCTTCTGCTTTCACTCCCCAAATGGCTGCAGTGGCCGAAACTGATACAGACTGAAGTCAGGAGCTTCCTCCCATGTCAGCGCAGGGGCCCAAGGACTTGGGTATCCTCTATTGCTTTCCCAGGCACATTAGAAGGGAGCTGGATGGGTAGCGGAGCTTGAACATATGCCCACATGCTATGCTAGCTTTGCAGGCTGTATCTTAGACAGCTGCACAATAGTACCGGCCCCTACAATCTTATTCTTCAAGTCGTATTTAGGAAGAACTCCCATCTGGACACCACCGGCCTTTCTTTTAGGTCCTAGATCTCTTCAAAAAAGTTAACAGAGCTCTTGGAACCTTCCTGAAGTCCCACAGAAGTCCAGGAGGGCCCACTGCAAGCGTGCACAAGAGGAGGGCTCCTAACCCCTTCTAAGGACATTGACCTGCTTGGCCACCTGGGAATGCCCGGATAAACTAAATAAAGGCTTTAAATGGAAATCAAGCACCAATATGTAAGTGCGTTATGTATTTTTGATGAGAACATCTTCAGGGTTACAAAGAAAATCGATGACATCGAATATAGCTTTCAACGTACTGAAAGACCGAACATGTAGGCGAGTGACAGCCATGTTTCTTGATGAACGAATTCAATAGCAAGCTCTAGCCGTAGGTCTCATAACTCACAGGACTTTGAAGTCGAGACGACCCTGAGTGATAGTTCCAGGTATCTGCAAGGACTGGGATTGTGACCCAGAGAACACGTGTGCTTCTGGCTGGCAACTCGTCAGAGCACCATGCATGGGACTGCGAAAAGAAAAAAAAATCACACACATCCAGTTAGGAAACTAGTGAAAAGAAAGAAAACTAAAAACGCTGTTTCCCCGCCGCGAGGCTGGCAGAGGTCCTTAAACGCCGACCTGGGGCACCTCTGCTGTGGGGGTGGCAGCCATGGTCCTTAAGAAGAAAGTGCTGTGCCTTTGGGGAACACATTGCTGCTTTTACAAACACACAGAGGCTCAGCCACCTGTGGAGCCCCAAGCTGTGGGAAGGACGCAGGGCAGGGTTGGGCTGGGCGCTGGGAGGGGCAGTGGCATTGGACTGCTCCAAACCAGCACCTAGGGGTCAGCTCCTCCCTAGTGGCTGCTTCACCCCTCCCCCACCGCCCCGCGACAAGTCCACGAAGCTTCTCCATCAGCCCGAGTGACAGCGGGTCCCGAACTCGGCGATTGAAGACCACGAGGAGCAACCCAGCTAGGACACACAGGCACATACGTCCCCTTTGAGATGCTTTTGAAATTACAAGTTAAAAACAAGCCCCACGAGCTAAGCTCACTGCTTTCCATCCTGGAAAATGATTTTCCTCAGCCCACCCCCAGCACGCACGCAAACCCTATGGAAAATAGCAGGCAGGAAAGAAAGATAATAGCAGGAATAAACAAATTAGGAAGCACACACACGGTGGAATCAATCAAGAAAACCAAGAGCCCCCTCTCTGAAAGAACTAATACAAAAGAGCAACCTCTGGGAAATACAATCGCGAGAAGCCAAACGGGCCCCCAAGAAGTCAGGATTATAACCATGAATCCAAAGGATTAAAAAAAATATTGAGGGGGAGGGGACCTACAGATAATTCTGTAGCGAATTTGCTTGAAATGATCAATTAAATAGGAGATAGTCTACAGGAACATAAAATCGTGCAGTTGATACAAAAGTGTAGGTGAGGTTAGCATGGGGAGAATAAGACACTGACGAAGGGACAAGCCCCCCACCCAGAACAGAACACTTTCACCCACCCCGGAGTCTCCGGAGACATCCATCCAAGTTTCACACAGCACTGCATTTCCATGCTACAGAAATTATTCTTTAACATAGGAAAAGAATGGCCAAAAAAAAAAATCTGCTAATTCATTTTGCAAGGCAAATACAGTCCTGATTTTAAACCCTGATACAGATTTTTTTTTTTTAAGGAAACAGGATCCAATATCATTTAAGAATGCACTCCCAGAAAACAGTGCTCAGCAGCACATTAGGAAATGAAAACACCGTGACCATGAAGGGTCTCTCCAGCCACACAAGGCAAGTTCAACACCAGGGTATCTATTAGTATAATACATCAGATCAATAGATTAAGTAATAGGAACCATATGACCGTCCCAGTGCATGCCAAAAATATGCATTTCAAGGAACGGCAAAACAATTCAAACAACAGGAATAGAATGACACTTCCTTATCCTAATAAGGATCTGTTTAAAACCAAGATGGCATCCTTTTCAATAGAGAAATGCTAGAGATTTTCACAGTAGAAAGAGGAAGAAAATTAGTAGGTTTTCTAATATATTTAGTATTTAACATCTTACTGATAATTTTGGCTGATGTAATGAGACACAAAAAAGAAACCATAATTATTAGAAAAGTAGAGAGAAAGCTTTATTCTTAGATGATATTATTATATATTTTTAAAAATCTGCTGTTCTCATCCTAACTAATACTAGCAATAATACAAAGATTGAATAACTAACATTATGGATATTTCATAAATATTCTAAAAATCAGAATGAATTGACTAATAAGTGCAATTTCTAAAAAAAAAAGTAACTTTTCTAAATAAATGTAATAAGACAGGAAACAAATTTTAGAAATGAGATTCAATACATAGATATAAATCATAAAATACTCACATACAACCATGTCAGACAAAAAAATTCAAAATTTTCCTGTAAAACATAATAGGAAATTTGAATAACAGAAAAATCTGTATTTCTCAATGAAAAGTTTAAATTGTAATATTATAATAAATCATAAAATTATAATATTTTATGATTTAATACTAAAGGATTTCTTGGAGGGGGCAGGTGCTGAGCCTAGCAGCTAAGATACTGGTTGAGACACTCATGTGACACGTGAGTATCTGCCTTCAATTCCTGGCTCTGACTCTGGTTTCAGCTTCCTCCTCGGTCGCTCCTCTTCCAGTCCAGCTCTCTGCTGTGGCCCTGGAGGACAGTGGAGGATGGCCCAAGTGCTTGGGCCTCTGCACCTGCATGGGAGACCAGGAGGAAGCACCTGGCTCCTGGCTTCAGATCGGCACAGCGCCGGCCGTGGTGGCCATTTGGGGAGTGAACCAATGGAAGGAAGACCTTTCTCTCTGTCTCTCTCACTGTCTATAACTCTACCTGTCAAATACATTTAAAAAAAAAAAAGATTTCCTAAAGAATTTGTCAAAATTATTTTAAAACAATTCGGAAAAGAGCAAGCAAAATAGCAAAGAATATTCTGAAGCAAGCAATGATAATCGGTAGCATTTTAAAAAATCAAAGACCAAGAATGAAACTACTTGGTACTAGAGCAAAATTAGAACCGTAGCTCAGTGAAGCTACAAATTTGCAGACTTGGTGACGTAGAGAATTGAATATATAAAAATAGTGTCACAAAATGATAAGGAAAGGAAACTCCATGTAATAAAGGAATTGGAGAAGTTAGACAACAGAGAAGTTAGTTTAGGTTCACACATGAAGTGAAATTCTAGATCAGGAAGAGACCCAATTTTAAAAATATTATAAAGCCAGTGGAAGTCAAATGATGCAGTTGCCCCTTTACCTGTGATGGGTTTTTGTCCCAGTAAACCTAATGTAAACTGAAAATGTCTTGGAGGAATGGGCTCTGGGGTGCAGCAGGTAAAGCTGCCGCCTACAGCACAGGCTTACCATATGGGCACTGGTTTGAGTCCCAGCCGCTCCACTTCCTATCCAGCTCTCTGCTAATGTGCCTGGGAAAGCAGCGGAAGATGGCCCAAGTGTTTGCATCTCTGCCACCCACGGTGGGAGACCAAGACCGAGTTCCTGGATCCTGTCTTTGACCTGGCCCAGCCCTGGCTGTTGTGAGCATTTGGTGAATGGACCAGGGGCTGGGAGATCCCTCTCTTTCACTCTCTCTGTCCCTCCCTCTCTCTCTCTCATTGTACCTCTGCCTTTCAATAAATAAATCAATCTTTTTTTAAAAAAAAAGAAAATACCTCGGGACAAACATGCCTTTAATACACCTACTTCATAGCTTAGCCTAACCTACCTTAAACGTTCTCACAACCTGTATTTTATCTTCCAGAGGTCAAAATTATCTCACACAAAACCGATTTTATCATTATTTTTATTTGAAAGGCAGAGAGAGAGAGAGAGAAAGTGTGCCCATCCATCTGGTCCACCACTCGCTGACTGTCCGGCTGCACAACCACAGGATGCTGGAGTCGGGCGCTAAAGCTCAGGCAACTCCAATCTGTGCCGCAGGGGTCCCAGGCGGCATCTCAGCTGCCAGGCCGCATGGCCAGTCCCTGTTTTATAGTAGGGTTGAATATCTCACGTCCACACACAGCTGGGTGGTTTGTAGACACGATGATGCAAACACACAGCACACGATACCCACAGGCAACAGAGCACATGGTAGCATGTCAGTGGTTTCCTGCCGGGATCATGTGGCTGGCAGGGAACTGAGGCTGGCTGCTGTTCCCAGCATTGCGAGAAACCGTCATGCTGCACACGGCAGGCCCGGGACAAGGCCCCCTTCACAATGCAGTGTGCTTTCTACTCGACATCTTTCGCTTTTGCATGATTGCAAGGTCAAAAAAATTGTTAAAGTTGTTAAGTCAAGCAGTGTCTATATTTATGCCATCGGAGAAATAATAATAGGTCAATGATAGAGGAAATAGAAGAAATTACAAAGAGGAAAAGTTGACCTATTAAGTTATATTAGAAACACAGAAGGGAAAAGGAAAGGAAAAAATCATACACTAGGGAAAACACTTGTATCGAATGGGCTCCCAACTATTTTTCTTAACTTGACCTATTTGGAAACCTAGAGAAAGTTAAGAACTCTTTTGTGTTTATACACAGGACCACACACACGACAGACCGACAGATATGTGGACACAGACACATAAGCATCACATATATGTTCATAGTTTCGGTGGCCACCCTATGCCTCCATTGGCCCCTCGGTTATGAGTACTTCATGTAGGGAGGGATTTGGGCATAGTCATTAAGACCCGGCTCAATGCTACATTCCATGTCAGAGTTGCTCAAGTCCCAGCCCTGCTTCCAGTTCCAGTGTCCTGCTAATGTGAACCCTGGGAGGCAGAAGGTGAGGGCATGAGTTCTTGGGTGCCTGCCATTCTCGGGGGAGATCTGGCTAGAGTTCTGGAATCCCGTCTTCAGCCTGGCCAGCCCTGACCATTGCAGGTATTTGAGTAGTGAACCAGCAGATGAAAACCTCTCTCTCTCTCTCTCTCCTTCACTTACTCTCTGCCTTTCAAATAAAATTAAAATAGTGGGTTTTAAAAAAAGCCTTATCTAGAAAGAATAGAGCATGTTAAAATACTTAACATGTTTATCCCAAGGCCAAACAAATAAATGAGCAAAAGGCATGGCCACACCATTCACTGAAAAGGAATACAAATAGTAAACACAGGGACGCACAATCAATAGGCATAAACTACGCTCCAGTTCCTGTGCACTGAATTATCACATTGCTATGAAACCAGCCTCAAAAGGCAGACTACTGCCAGTGAGGTTGCAGAGTAACATAAAATCCCTAACGAGAGCCCCAAACATCAATATTTTTCGACCTAATTGCCCTCTTCCTGGGAATTTATACTCAGGAAATAAATGGGAGGAGCAAGACCCCTGACTGAGAGGCCTTCTTCACGCCATTTCTGAATTGTCCCGGAGTAAGAGCAGAACCCTGGAAACAGTAAAAGAAAAGGCAGGGGACACTCCAACAACTTTGGGAATCAACATAATGGATGCTGTGCTGCCATTAAAATGAAAATGACGAGAATAAGCAAATGATGATATGCTCAGTGAAAATTAAGATTGGGTTGTAAGTTAGTATCATAAAAATGGTGGTGAATGGTACACCTCTTTTTTAGAATTCTCCTTCACGTTATACAAAAAAAGTTACACTCTGTGCTAAGCCTGGAGAGCACATTGTATGATAATAGACTCCGAGAAAGGAAGGGATCCTGGAGAGTTCATGCGGCTGCAACACAAGTCCAGGACCTCGGATCAATCAAAGTGTGCACATGAGCAGTCTGAGAGAAGTGGGGCTGCTGTGATAACTTCTGGGTCTCTCCTTCTCTCTCCTTTCTTTCCTTCCTTTTTTCTCTATTTTTTTTTTCGAGAAGTGAGTTCTTCTTAGGCTTCTTGATGCTGATTTTGCACCTGCTACCAATCACGTCAAACGCACAAAGGGTTTGAAATAGCTGTGCCATTGCTGATGTACCAGGATATCTCGAAGCAGGCTGATCTCCAGGAGCTCAGACTGAGCGAGAGGAGCCTCGCACCCTGCAGCACAACCCTCTCCCAGAATGCAGTGCCCACATCTGTCCTCGGCCATCACAGAATCTCTAGCACCTGGAAGAGTTCGCGGCATGTGTAGACACTGTGTGATCATTATCAGGTGGGTGAAGGGATGGGAAGATGGATGAGGCAGAGGAAGAGCCACCCGAGAAGCAAAAAAAAAAAAAAAAAAAAGACGGCTCGAACATTCTAAAAGTGGGAGAAGCTCCTGGCTGTGCGGATCCACATCGTGGTCACTTGGGGCCAATCAGATCTGAGGAGCAGCTGCAGGCTCGCTCTCAGAGCATCCGGCGCAGCACTGGCCCCGTTTCCCTGAGATGCATTGAGAGAAGGTGTGACAAGTTGAGATGCGTGGTCAGACTGGTTAGAAAACAGCTGTGGCGTCCCTGGGTATTCAGACAACAAAAGCGAAATAAGCTTAATGGGACCCTCAATGCTCCTGCTCTGTGGAGCCCTCTGGTGGACACATTGTGCAACTCCCACTGGCACCTGGAACTTAGATCTAAAGATGCCAGGATTAAGGGCTGGCATTGGAGTGGGAAGCTAAAGGACAATAAGAAGTGAGTTTATCTCAAATGCAAGAACTACACGGAGGAGCTGTGTTCTCCCTGGCCCCTACGGAGAGAAGGTGAAAGGGCTCATTCCACAGAAAACTGAACCTCTCTGACAGGTGTCTGCCCGACCAGCAGTTACCACCTCCACCATATGGCACACTGAATGCCTGCAGGGCTGACCAAAGCTTCAGAAAGGCAATGTTTCTCTTTTTCCTCCATGTCTGAGATTACATAGCAAACTTGCTCCTCCACTGACTTCATCTGCAAACCCAGCTCTGCCTCCAAAGGATAAATGAAACAAGATCAACCCACAGACAAAATTCTAATCTCTCTGGTACAAAATAAGAAACCCAATCAGATCTATAAGCAGAACAAATGCTCCCCCAGGAAACAGACTGACTCCAAGAAACAGAAGGAAAAATTTTAATATCAAATTTATATTTTCCATGTGATTAGAGAACATATTGCAGTTTTGAAAGGGTAATCATGTGAGCTAAGACAATTTTACTTTAAGATGAAAAGCATGATTACAGAATTTTAAAATGCAGTAGGGGCAGTGAAGAGCATATTAAAAATTGAAGGAAGCTGAATAAATAATTTAAATTGTCTGTTCAAAAAATGAAAATCGCCCAGAAATTCAGAGAAGCATAGAGAGATGAAAGGAGATGAATAAAAACATCAGAGAAATCTAGAAGTGGCAATAACAGTTTGAACTAAAAGTGTTCATGAAGAGCAGGTAAAATTAATTAAAAGAACTCACATCTAGACACATCCTAGTGAGATCTTCAAGTGTTAAACAAAGAAAACGATTCTACAATCAGTAGAGCTTTAATTTTTAAAGTAGGGTCAACCAGAATAAAATAAGTTCACATGTAACTTCTCAAAGAGTAGGGAAATGAAAGTAGAAAATGTGAATGATGCAATGAAAGAATGGGAATGAAAATGAACAACAACATAGAATGAAATGACAGAATGAAGAAATATGGGTCATCACAATAAATATAAACAGGTCAAACTTCTTTATAAAAAGACATAGATTGTTGTATCAAGGAAAAAGCAGATTCCTCCAACACAAAGAAATGACAAGTGTCTGAGGTGATAGATATCCCAATTGCCCAACCTGATTATCCATTGTATGTGTGTATTTAAATGTCACATTGTATCTCATATCTACATAGTTATTACATGTCAGTTAACAAAAGATGTTTTTACAAAGTAAATTCTACTTAAATGAAAATGATAGCCTTTTAAATAAAAGAATGGAAAAACAGATATAAGGTAGCCATTATAGAAAACTGACTTAAAAGCAAAAGCTTTAATGGGAAAATAAGACTACATTATTCTGATATGAGTAAAATCCTCACTTGTGATGAATTATGAAATATAGGCACTAAATAATATGGGATTAGGATACACAAAGCAAATCACGTAAGAGGCTTTAAAAGCAATTTTTAAACCACATTTTCACGTTTGACTATGATGGAACAACTGGAATAAGACTAACCCTCCTGTCATAAGCATCTAGAAAATTGAACAGTATAGATGAAGCCGGTCAGACATCCAATAAAAAGTTACCAACCTTGTACACAAGCAGAAAAATATAGCCAATAATGAGGAGAACATTTAAGCAATTGAAACTACCTAGAAATGATACAATGGGCTTGAAAGTAGATTAAATAACCACTACAGCTGTGCTTTGAATGTTCAAAGAACTTGGGGTTGGAACTGTGGCATGGAAGATTAAGCCTCCACCTGCAGTGCTGGCATCCCATATTGGCGCTGGTTCAAGACACGGCTGCTCCACTTCTGATCCAGCTCCCTGCTAACGAGCCTGGGAAAGCAGCAGAAGATGGCCCAAGTTCTTGGGTGCCTGCACTTGGGAGACCCTGAAGAAGCTCCTGGCTCCTGGCTTTGGCCTGGCCCAGCTCTGGCCATTATGGCCATTTGGGGAGTGAACCAGCAGATGGAGTATCTCTTTTTCTCTCTTCTTTCTCTCTCTCTCTCTACCTTTCAAAAAATTTTTTAATTTAAAAAAAGAATGTTCAAGAACTAGAGAAAAATTGGGCAAATTAAGCGAGGACATGGCAGATATGTGTTCAAAAGTCCTAAATCAACTTTCTAAGAAACAAAAATTACAATATGTGAGATAAAATATAACAATAGTTGGGATTAGTATCACTCTTGACATTGCATAAGAAAACATTTATGAACTTGAACACATAAGCTAGCAACTAACCAAAATGAAATACAAAGAGAAAACGGATTTTTAAAAATTAACAGGACATCGGCCAGCGCCGCAGCTCACTAGGCTAATCCTCTGCCTTGCGGCGCCGGCACACTGGGTTCCAGTCCTGGTCGGGGCTCCGGATTCTGTCCCGGTTGTCCCTCTTCCAGGCCAGCTCTCTGCTGGGGCCCGGGAGTGCAGTGGAGGATGGCCCAAGTGCTTGGGCCCTGCACCCCATGGGAGACCAGGAGAAGCACCTGGCTCCTGGCTTCGGATCAGTGCAGTGCGCTGGCCACAGTGCGCCGGCCGCAGCGGCCATTGGAGGGTGAACCAACGGCAAAAAAAAGGAAGACCTTTCTCTCTGTCTCTCTCACCGTCCACTCTGACTGTCAAAAAAAAAAAAAAATTAACAGGGCATCAATGAGCTGCGGGAAAACTTCAAGCAAATGAAACAGGTGTAACTTGAATCCAGGAAAGCGTCAGGACACAGGAATCAAGTTTACATATATAATGGCAGAGAGTTTCCCAAATGAGGTGAAATCAAAAACATGACAAACAGTTAAAATGAAAAGAAAAAGGACTATGCCAAAGCACATACAAACCTAATTGTTTAAAAACAATGATAAAGAGAAATTCTCCAAAGCAAACAGAAAAGAAAGACCCATTATATACAGAACAAAGATAAGAATAATGTCAAAATTCTCATTAAAAATTGTCCAAGCTAGAAGATACTGCAGCCACATCTTTACAGTACCAAAAGAACTTCAAAGAACTTCTCAAAACAGATTTCTGTCTCTAATACAAATACATTTCAAAAACAAGGGCAAAAATATTTCTCAGATAAACAAAGCTGAAACAATTCTCCTGCAGTCTAGTACTATGAGAAGTGTTAAAGGAACACCTGCAAAAAAATAAAAGACAAAATTATATTAGATAAAAGTGTAAATCTACACTAATCTCTTCAAAAGATAAGTAGCTGAAACTAAAATAATGAAATGGATTATAGAAAAAAAAAGATTCCCAAAATTTGGGAATGTAAAAATGGAAGTATATATATTAATGAAGTGTTACAATATCACATGATGGTAGACTTGATGAATTTATGTATATCACAAACTCTAAATTTATCACTTAGGTAAAAGAGCTGTAACTAATAAGCCCACAAAAAGATAAAGTAGAATAATTTTTTAAAAAGAAAGTTTGGTTAATTCAAATGACAGTAGAAATACAGAAAAGATTTTTTTAAAGAAATAAAAAATAGAGCAAATAAAAAGCACATAGAAGGTTGATAGATTTAAACCTAAACATAGAAATAATAGCATTAAATGTAAATGGACAAAGCTTCCCAATTAAAAGTAAGAGACTATAAAATTGGATTGAACAAAAAGAACAAGACCCAACTGTCAGTTGTCTAAAGAAAACCACACTAAATACAAAGGTACAAATACTTTTAAAGTATGGAAAGCAATATACTATGATAATATTAATCAAAAGAATGCTGAAATGCATTAACTGGTATCAGACAAAGCAGTTTTTAAAATAAAGAACATGACTGGGGATAAAGAGGATCAATTCCTAATGATGAAAGGTTCAGTTAAACAGGATGCAACCATCATAAAGGCTCATGTGCCTTAAAAACAGCTGAACTATATGAAGCAAAATTTGATTCAACTAGGAGTCATACACATACAACAACTAAAACAAATCATTCTATCAAATGATAGAAAAATCAATTTTTAAAAAATTACTAAGAATGTAGGAGATCCAAAGGGTGCTATCAACTAAGTTGGCCTGTCATTTACAAACATTCTACCCAACAACAAGAGAACACACATTCTCTTTTATCCATGAAACACTTGCCAAAACAGACCATAGTCTGGGTCATAAAATACATCTCTTACAAGATTAAGTCATGCAAAATACAACTCTCTGATGTACTGTAAATAAATTAGGAACAAGTAACCAAATTTTTTTTAAAACTTCCAAATATTTGGAAGGTAGCCTATTTCTAAATAGCCCATCAGTCAAAAATAAATCCTCCCAAAATTGCAAAATGTTTTGAAATACATGAAAACAAATGCAGAACTAACTCTAAAATATTTAAAACATAATAAAATGTTAGGAGCTCTGCAGAACACAAGATCAATATACAAAAATTAATTGTATGGACTTCACTCTGGAAAGATGGAGTAAACATAGTTTTCTCTCTTCTTCTCATTTAAGAACAACAAAAATCTTGGATATTATAGCTTTTTTCTTTAAAAATAAAAAGGTTCAGAAAGATGCCAGACTGGTATGGAATCTTGGACTCAATGAAGAATACAGAAGTGAGGTCCTTTTTCATTTTGTCTGTTACATCCCAGGTCAAATGCTGGAACAGGTAGCAATATGGAAACACCAATAGACATGTTATTAAAATTTTTTTTTTTTTTGGCCAGCATTGTGGCTCACTTGGCTAATCCTCCTCTTGCAGCACTGGCACCCCGGGTTCTAGTCCCGGCTGGGGCGCCAGGTACTAGTCCCGGTTGCTCCTCTTCCAGTCCAGCTCTCTGTTCTGGCCTGGGAAGTTAGCAGAGGATGGCCCAAGTCCTTAGGTCCCTGCACCCGCATGGGAGACCAGGAAGAAGCACCCAGCTCCTGGCTTCAGATCGGCACAGCGCCGGCTGTAGTGGCCATTAGGGGAGTGAACCAATGGAAGGAAGACTTTTCTCTCTGTCTCTCTCTCACTGTCTGTAACTCTATCTGTCAGATAAAAAAAAATTTTTTTATTATCTGAAAGCCAGAGAGAGAGGCAGATAGAGATCTACCATCTGCTGGTTCAGTCCCCAGATGCCTGCAGAGCTGGGTCAGGCTGAAAGCAGGAGCCAAGAAGCAAATCTGGGTCTCCCAAGTGAGTGGCAAGAGCCCAACAACTTGGGCCAACACCTGCTGCAAGAGGGTGCATTAGCAGGAAGCTGGGATAGGGAGTGGAGCCCAGACTGGAACCCAGACATCCTGAAAGAGGACACAAGTATCCCAGGTGGTCTGTTAACTGCTGTGCCAAATGCCTGCCCTTGCTGGCTAATCTCCCATGTCAGCATCACAGGGCCATGGGATGCCCAGGCTGGCACTCATTATTTCTGTGTGTGCCTATGAAATGTCTTCAAAAGAGGTTAACATTTGTATTGGTGGACGGAGTAAAGCAGATGTCTTTACCCAGTGTGGTCAGGTTTCTGCCCATCTTCTGAGGCTGAATAGAGGAAGACGAAGGAGGAGGAGGGCAGACTTTGTTCTGTGCCTGATGCAGGAGCTGAGACAGTGATCTCCTACCCTGGGTATTTCTGCTTCTCAGGCCTTCAGACCCAGCCTAGAATCCATCATTGGCTCTCCTGGGTCTCCATCTTGCAGAAGATTATGGCATTCCTCAGCCTTTGTAATCCTAGGAGCCAACACCTGCCAATAAATCTCTTCCTACAGACTTCTGGGTTTGTTTGTCTCAGAAGCCTGGCTAATCCATGTGTAAATATTGGTAGTGAGGACTAGAATGTTCTATGCCTGTCCTACCATCTTCTTTTGGAAACATGACCTTGTTTGGCCTCGCAGGCTCATAGTTGAGGAGCAGCTTTGCTTCCAGATGACCCATACTTTAAAGCTCACCCATTTCTGATGTTTCAGTGAGACTTTGAATGCCAGACTTCAGAGTTGATGCTGAGCCAAGGTACAACGTCTGTGTTGCTGGGATGGAATAAACACGTTTGCACACAAGAAAGAATTAATTTTGGGGGGGCTGAGTGCCTCTATCCCTGCAAACTAATGATTTTCCCCCAGTATTGGGAAAAAGACAAGGTTGTTTGCTTCCTTGCCCTTATCCAACATAGTGCTAAAAGGTTTAGCCATTGCAATAAGACAAGAACATAAAATAGAAGGAGTATAGATCAGGACAGAAAAACTAAAACTCTCTGCAGCTGTAGATCCTACAATTGTTTATTTAGAAAATACCAATTAAGTCACAAAAAATTCAGAAACTTAGTGAATTCAGCAAGGTCACAGGATATAAAAGAGACATTTTGAAAATCAATTGTATCTCCATATATTTGCAATAAGACATTACCATCAACATTTACAATTGCTCAAAACAAATGAAAGACTTACATATAAATCTAACAAAAATATACAGAACTTGTGTGCTGAAAACTAAAATGCTGATGAAAGAAACAAAGAAGATCTAAGTAAATGGGAAGATGTGCCATGTTCATGTTTTTAGAAGATGCATCGTGGTAAAGATTCTCCCTAAATTGATATAAAACGCTTAATGCAAATTCTATCAAAATCCCTAAAAGATTTTTTGTAGATATAGATAAGTTTTTTAATGATATGAAAAGGCCAGGAAACTAAAATAATTAAAATAATGATGAAAACAAAAAATTCAGTCTCTTTCATTTTAAGACTAACACGGTTATGGTTAACAAGACCTGTCTCATACCAGGAGCTTGTATCAAGAATATATAATGAACTCTCACAACTAAAAAGGAAAACAATCTCATTTTTAAAATAGGCAAAGATTGAAACAGAGATCATATCATCACAAAATAAGCTATTCAACATGAAAGAAGCAAACATTCTCAGCCGTCAGAAATATAAAATGAAAGCACAATGGGATCCTCCACATATGCAGCTTAAAACACTAACGTCAGCGAGGACGTGAGCCACTGAAACCCCTAAGCTGCTGGTGATGATGCAAACTGTGCAGCCACCATGGAAAAAAGCTTGGTGGTTTCTTATGAAGTTAAAAATACACATACAACAGAGCCCGGAGAAATGAAACCATACATCACCCAAAGCCCGTACACAAATATCTATAGCAGTTTTAAGCATAATAGCTTGGACTGGAAAAAAGTCCAAGTGCCCATCAACAGGTGAGTGTATAAACGTTGTGGTATACCCACACAAAAACGAGGGATGAACTAGTGATAGTATCAGCTGCCCGGATGAATCTCAAAATGGTGTGCCCACCAAAGAAGGAGACACACAGAGCATAGTCTGTGTGAGTTCCTTTATCTGAAATTCTAAAGAGGCAAATATAGTTTATAAAGACAGGAAACAGAGGTGACGCCACCAGGGTTAGTACCAGGGCAAGGTGGTGGTTTGGAAAGTGCACGGAGGCTTTCTGACATGATGGAAATGTACTCCATCTTGATTGTGGCATGGATCACACACGTCAGAACGTCAATTTAAAGTTGGTACATTTACATGTATGTAATATGTACATACATTAATTTTGCTTTAATTAATAATAAAGCAGAGGTGAGAAAAATAATCTCGTTTTTGTTAGACCGAATAAGGAAACAGTGGAATTGAATAATATATTAAATTGTAATAGATGGATGAGAGAGGGAGAAATAAACAGGCTATCCTATGAATATATTATTCTCAGAAGTTCATAGGACTTTTTTTTAAATTAATGATCTCATAAGTTACAAAGAAAAAAATGGAATCCCAAAAAGACCGATTTCATTGACATATTCACACACTGCAATGCAATGAAATAAAGAATAGGCTTCAAAATAATAAATAAAAATTGCTTAGAAAATTAAAAATGCCCTCATAAATAAAGCTTAAGTCAAAAACCAAGTCACACTGCAACTACAGGCTAGAAAATAATTACAATAACACTGCGTATCAAGACGTACAAGACTCTAGGTAATTCTCAGAGGATAATTCATAATTCTAATGTTGTCTATTATGAAACATTGAAGAACCGAAACAAATAAACATCCAAGTAGCAAAAAATGGACAAGAAAATGGCCTTAACTAAAGAAAGAACAAGGAATTCATAAGATCAATGGGTTGAAAAAAATAGAAAATGATAGAATTAATGAATTCTGAGTCTGATTTATTTTTAATATTTTTAATCTGATATTTTAAAAATACCAGCAATAAGTCAAAGTTCTGGTAAAGCTAATCAAGAATGAAAGAGAGAAGGAAAAGGTAAATACACATTTGGTGAATGATGTCAGTGGAAATGGCAGAGATTTCCAAAAATTCTCTCCCCCATGAAAGCAATGAGAACACAGACAAAAACGGTCAGAATCCACGTTTTCAGCACTGTGGACATGAACCCAAGGCCTGTAGCAGTATGGAGAGTGATTATTCAATAAAAAAAAAAGATGAATCCTGGTAGAAACAGCATGCTTCGTGCAGTTTCAGTGGCCTTAATCGAATCTCCCATTCTCCAGTTCTCCAGTAGTCTTGAGAACCAACAGCCAGCATTTGTGGTGTTTAAAAAAAAAAGTGGTAGCTGCCAGTGGGAGCAGAGTAGGGCTATGGATCCCTCAGAGCCTTGCTTTCAGTGAGTCTTCATGATCTGACCTGTCTGGTGAGGCCCTGGAAGATTCCACGCTCAAGGCTATGTGCCACAGTGCTTGCCCAGTGCACAAAAGCCTTTTCCCCCAGGGCGCTGGTCAGGAACAGTTCCAGGCAATTGTCTGGCTTTTCGGCTTCCCCAGTGGTGCTTTATGGTGGGACTACACAGTAGATAACACAGAAAGTCTAACAGGGGAGCTGGAATATGAAATGTGCCTAGAGGCTCTGAAAATCTGTGATACAGCACTAACAATTCCAACTGCCTTTTCTTTCTATTTCTTCTTTTCCAGAAATTGGCTGGCTTATTAAAAAATTCACGTGGCAATTGATGAGACTAAAAATTTCCAAAACAAGCTAAAGAAAAAGAAAGTTGAAGAACTCACGCTTACCAATTTCAACACTTTGTTTACAAACTATAGTCAAGACAACGTGGAAGCCACGTAAGAAAAGACTTATAGATCAGTGGTAGAGGAGTGAGAGTCCAGGAATAAAGCCCTCCATCTGTGGTCAGTTGATTTTTTAAAAATATTTATTTTTATTCATTTGAAAGACATAGAGAGAGGCAGAGGCAGAGAGAGAGAGAGAGAGAGAGCTTCCATCTGCTGGTTCACTCTCCAAATGGCTGCAGCAGCGGGAGCTGTGCTGATCTGAAGTCAGAAGCTAGGAGCTTCTTCTGGGTCTCCCAGGTTCTTGCAGGGGTCCAAGGACTTGGGCCATCTTCTACTGCTTTCCCAGACCACTGCAGAGAGCTGGATCGGGAGAGGAGCAGCCAGGACTAGAACTGGTGCTCAAATGGGATGCCAGCACCTCAGGCTGGGGCTTTAACCCGCTGCCATACAGCACCAACCGCTCAATTGATGTTTAGTAAAGGTGCCAAGAAAATTCAATGGAGGACAAATCATCTTTTCAACAAATGGTGCAGGAATAACTGGCTATCCATGTGCAAAAAATGAAGCTGAATCCCTACCTCACACTCTGTACAAAAATTACTCAAAATGAATTCAAGAAAAATATAAAAACTAAAATTACAAAACTTTTAGAAGAAAACATATGTAAATCTTTGTCATGTTCAATTAAGCAATAGTTTTTTTTTTGTTTTTGTTTTTTTTTTTTTTTTGACAGGCAGAGTGGACAGTGAGAGAGAGAGAGACAGAGAGAAAGGTCTTCCTTTGCCATTGGTTCACCCTCCAATGGCCGCCGTGGCTGGCGCGCTACGGCCGGCGCACCGCGCTGATCCGATGGCAGGAGCCAGGTGCTTATCCTGGTCTCCCATGGGGTGCAGGGCCCAAGCACTTGGGCCATCCTCCACTGCACTCCCTGGCCACAGCAGAGAGCTGGCCTGGAAGAGGGGCAACCGGGACAGAATCCGGTGCTCCGACCAGGACTAGAACCTGGTGTGCAGGCACCGCAAGGCGGAGGATTAGCCCAGTGAGCCACGGCGCCGGCAAGCAATAGTTTCTTAAATATAGCACCTAACATTCAAGCAAGCAAAGAAAAAATTAGATAAATGGGATTGCATCAAAATTTTCAATATTTTTTGCTTCAAAAGGCACTATCAAGAAATTAAGAAGACAATTCACAGAATGTGAGAAAATATGTTTCAATTCATATGTTTATATGATACTTGTATATCAGATAAGCTATTTATACACAGAATATATATAGCATTGTTGCAAATCAGCAATAAAAGGATACATAACCCAATTTGGAACAAGCCAATGTGTGTAGGCATTCTCCAAAGATATACAAATTATGACTATGCATATAAAAGATACTCAACATTATTAGTCTTTCAAGCAATACAAATGAATACCACAATGAGATATTACTGCAGGCTCATTAGAGGACAGTGATAATTTAAAATATAGATAATAAAAAGTACTAGCAAGGAAGCAGAAACATCGGAACCTTCATATACTGCTGAAAGGAATGTACAATGGTGTAGCCACTTTGGAAAACAGTTTACTGGTTCTTCAGAAGATTAAACACCTAAACATAGACTGACAACGTGATGCGGCACAATCACGTCTAAGTACATGAGTTTACTTCAAGAAGTTCATGGAAAATGGAATTAAAAGATGTCTATTTTAGTGCAAAAAATTTCTGAATTCCATGCAAAATTTTTTTTGACAGGCAGAGTTAAACAGTGGGAGAGAGAGAGGCAGAGAGAAAGGTCTTCCTTCCATTGGGTCACTCCCCAAATGGCTGCTATGGCCGGCGTGCTGCACTGATCCGAAGCCAGTAGCCAGGTGCTTCCTCCTGGTCTCCCATGCGGGTACAGGGCCCAAGCACTTGGGCCATCCTCCACTGCCTTCCCGGGCCACAGCAGAGAGCTGGCCTGGAAGAGGGGCAACCGGGAAAGAATCCGGCGCCCCAACAGGGACTAGAACCCGGTGTGCCGGCGCCACAGGCAGAGGATTAGCCTAGTGAGCCGCGGCACCAGCCCCATGCATAGCTTTTAATCATGCAGTTTTCATGAACTTTTTGAAACTCATTTTATGCATGAATTTCAAATTTTTTTTGCACCAAAATAAACTTACCTTTTATTTCAATTTTTCTGAAAATATTTTGAGATATCCTTGAATATTAAAGAGAGTTGAAAATGTGTTCACACAAAAAACTTGTACATGAATGGTCAGCAGTGTTCCAAAAAAGTATCACTGTGCTCCTAAATCTGTATGTAGGAGATACACAAAATTTGTTCACCTTATATAAATTTTAAAAATTGTAAAATAGGAACTGGTGCTGTGGCATAGCTCACTAAGCTTCCTCCTGAGGTGCCAGCATCCCACATGGGCGCCGGTTCATGTTCCAGCTGCTCCTCTTCTGATCCAGCTCCCTGCTAATGGCCTGGGAAAGCAGTAGAAGATGGTCCAAGTCCTTGGGCCCCTGTACCCTTGTGGGAAACCTGGAAGAAGCTCGTGGCTCCAGATCGGTCCAGTTCCGGGGTGTTGTAGCCCTTTGGAGAGTGAACCATCAGATGGAAGACCTTTCTCTGTCTCTGCCTCTCTCTGTTTATAACTGTACCTCTCAAATAAAAAATAAAAATATTTTTTAAAAAATTATAAAATAAATAAATATTACAATAATATTTTTAAAAAATTAAGAGGGAACCACCCAAATGTTCGTTGAGGTTGAACAGCTAGAGAAGAATGTGGTATTTGTAGGCAGTGGAATATTACTGAGGCATCAAAACTGACTGAAGCGTTGCCACAGCTAAGTGAAGGAAGTCAGATACATAGGCCTTCTACTGGGTGATGTACCTTATATGCAGAATAAGCAAATCCAGAGAGACAGAGAGTGTATCTGTAGTTATGGAGGGCTGGAGGGTAGGGGGAAAATGAGGTGTGGCCGAGTAATGGGTACTAGATTTCCTTTAGGAATGATGAAAAGATTCTGTAATGAAATAGTGGTGATAGTTGGAAAACCTGTGAATATATCAAAAACCAGTGTGTTACACTCTTTAAAGAGTGAGTTTGATGGTGATGTGACTTAATCTCATTAAAAAAAAAAGTACACTCTTTATATTGATAAAGGAGTTTTAACCAAAGATTTAGAGAAAACTTATTTGTGAGTACATATTACATGGAAATGACAAAAATACTATGCTCAAAAATGGGAAATTCTCATGAACCAGATTGTTTTATAAGAACCTAACTCTGTAAGCTGGACTCAAAAAGAAATAGGAGCTGGGGGAAAAATAAAGACACATGTGATAGAAAGCAGCAATAAATAAATACATGGGATAAAAGGATTTGAACATCGCACCATGAACACATCACATGGTGCTCCCCAGATTTGTCTCACTTTCATGTATCAAAAACAGTATTAAAATTTGTTTTAAAACTTGATTTAGTTCAATGGATTCATTTCCTTGAAAACAGCAAAGAAAACCTGCAGAGACTAAAAACCATAGCTGAATTTGAAACATTTGTTAAAGAATCGTAGCTGGAAAAGGCATTGAGTCCATATTATTTCATCAGTGGATTTTTTAAACCCAAGTCTTATAACATTTATAGACATACATAGACAGGAATCTAGTAACCAGTGGTGCTTTGGGTTATGGCTATAAAATTCTTTAAAAAAAAATAGAAGGATGATTGAATGCAGCTGCACATTAGAAAATAATCCAGCTCCACCAAATAGAGCTCATTATGAGAATAGAAGGTCAATTCAATATTAAAAATCCACTATTACAGTTAACCACATTAATATGTCAAAGATGGAAACCCTGTTACACTCTTCATATACCAGAGATAATACTTGTGCAATTTGATTTTTTTAATTACACCAAATCAAATGTCAGCATTATACTTAATGGCAAAGCACTAAAAACACTATAATTAAATTCAGGAAGAAGAAAACAAAGCCCCCACCATCAGTGCTACTTAACGTCATCATATCAGTGCCTGCCCGTACAATTACGTGAGAACTGGAGTGAAAGCATGGGTGACATCCAAAATATTTATCCAGGAGTTCGGTAATATAAACCAATACAGACATTAAAAATACTAGAATTCCGTGCCTTTTACTCGCTAAGGGAACAAGGCTCTATGCATCACAGAATCACTTACCAATTAATAAAGCTTTTAGTTAAATTATTCTAATAATTTCCAAATGACTCGGTGATTTTTAAGAAGTGTTGATTCGGGATGAGCATCTGGCTGGGACGTTGGGACACCTGTGTCCCGTACGGGAGGGCTTGGCTTGGAGTCCCTGCTCTGCTCTCTCTTCTGGTTTCCTGCTAATGCCGACCTGGGGAGGCACCAGGTAATGGGTCCCTGCCACCCACATGGGAAACTCTGGTTAAATTTCTGGCCCCAGCTTCATCTCTGGCCTGAGACAACAGTGGACATTTGGGGTGCGTACCAGGAGACGGGAGTCTTCTCTGTCTCCACCTCTCTCTTTTCCCCTCTCTCAACTAAATTAAAAAAAAAATGTTAGAGACTGTTGATGCAATGTTTTGCAATTATCACTAAGTGATGGCTGTAATGTGACGCATTAAACCATGTCAGATTCTTACAGCTTATCATTAATTGGTAGCGGGTGACTTCGTCCATATGTGTCCTGTACGGTCAACAATACTGATGAACGTTCTGCCTCATTCTTCAGTCTCCAGTGGACTTAGAGCAACTAACCTAAAATTTTTCTGGACTTCAAAATACTCAAGTTTTTTTGTGTTTTTTAATCTCTATTGTCAAATAATCCACCAAATTGCTTACTATAATATTGCATTTAGTTATAAAAATTATTTCTTAATCTTAGAGCACCAAAGAATGACCAAAGCAATATTTATAAATGAAAGATAATTTGATTGGGAAGAATAAATTAAAATAAAAAATTTGCAATTCCTTTACTTTGTTATTAAAGCATAAATACATTTCAGATAATTTATCAATTGTATATAATTTCTTTTGGAATCATTATCTTATTTAAGAGGTTGTATTATACTTCTTCATCTATAAAATTCCCACTTTCCTTAACTTTATATGTTCAAACACTTTTATATCTTGTTGCATTAATCTTTTCACTATAATCAGCAAAACTTTCTATTAAGCTAAAGATGTTACTGGTGCTTTAATTTCAAAATTAACCTAAAGTGAAATCTCTTTTTACTCTAAGGGGTAATTTCCTAAATATTTTCAATTACAAGATTTTTGTTAAATAGATAAAATTGTTAGATTATTAAAAAGGATTTTGAAGCAATTTTAAAACTACTTTTGCAGTTCCAGCATTATAAGCTGCTCATAAATGCCCAAGTATAATATTCAAATTTTCATTGTTTTCCTTCCCAAGTCTTGAGATAAATGATTAAATTTTTCCTGATGCTGTGTGATGCATGATGATAAATAAGAAGCTCATTGAGAAAACAGTCATACTTACTTGCTTGCCTTCTCTATTTTATTGCATCATTCAGGGATAATTGAATTCAGTGTCTTAAATAGTGCCAAATTAAAACATCCCAAAATTTTCCTAAAATTTTGGCTGAAACTGAAGACTCTCTTGCTAGCTTTTCACAGGCACCGCTTAAACAAAATCTAATAAGCCTTCAAGGAAATATTTCTCATTGAAACCATTTTTCTCATGCGTCAACAATAAATTTTGATAAATTATTTCAGATGTTGCTCCTTCCTGCTTCATGAGATCAACAAAAGCCATTAAATTATCTTCAAAGCCTTGAATTTCACATTTTAAATAAATTATTAAAACTATTTTATATGAAACAGTTGCGACTTCATCAATAATGATTGAAATTTTACTGCCTTGATTTATACATTTTCCAAAAATTTGTTTTCTCATATCAGTAGATAAATATTTTTGCAACAAGCAAGTCCATAAATTTAGATTGCTATGGGAAGCCCATATTAATACTGCTCCTTTTTTTGAAGTTTATTAAATATTTTATGTCTGAGAAGGCTGTTATTTTTAAACATGCAGATGGTATATTCTAGGTGCTTTTCATTTGCTTTATCAATATCCTGATACATTTTTGAGAAGCTTTGATTCTTGCCAATACTTTTTATATAAAACTGACATCATTTTTCTATAATTTTTCTCATTGCTGAAAGACATTTTTCTGTATGTAAAGCATGATTTTTTAACAGGACATAATTGTCATTCTGGCAAAATGTGGGGACCTAGCACTTTCAACTTTTAATTATACAAGTTTTGAGCCTCTTTGATCATCTGAACAACGTTTACATACTAGTGAAACAAAGTCACTCTTCGTACTTTTATTGAAACAACCAAATTGTTTCTCATTCCATTTCTACAAATGACTTGTTTTATTTTGCACCACTTCTTCCATAGTTTCAAAAGACGTGCCAGGTTCTGTAGTCTGTACAATATCAGAAACTATTCCCAGCAGGATTCATTATTAATATCATTTCTTCTTTGTTCTTCCACAGTCACAAGATTCATGTTTATAATATTTAAAAAGAACATTAAGAAACTTATCCAAACTCTGCTACATCTTCAATCTGGGTTTTATTTTTAATATTTTATTATGAAGTCTTGAATTTATAAACATCAAAAACACTGCACAATTAACTACTTACACAAAGCAGTACAGCACAGCAACAATGAAACCAAAGCACAAGCTAACTACGGAGAAGCAGGAGCAGTCCCACAACGTGGGCATCGCACAGAGCTGTGGCTTCTCCTGTAGCTGTGGCCCTCAAACCTTTTGGACTCAGAACCCTTTCACAGTGTCAAAATTATTCAAGACATTTTCAGAGCTTTGTGGGTGTGTGAATTATAGCTGTCAACATTTACCATGTTAGAAACGAAAAAAAGGACGTCAACATTTTTTATTAAAAATAACAAGTTAGGGGTGAGTGTTTGACATACCAGTGAAGATGTGAGAGAACGTGCCCCGTCCCACATTGGAGGGCCGGGGTTCAATTCCCGGCTCCAGCTCCTGACTCCAGCTTCCTGTCAGTGCAGGCTAAGGAAGGCAACAGTGAAACTCAAGTAATTGGGTTCTTGCCACTCTGGGAAGCCTGGATTGTATTCACGGCATCCAGCTTTAGCCTGGCACCAGTGTGGCCTGGCTATTGCAAACATTTGAGGAGTGAATCCGTAGATAGGAATGCTATCTCTTTCTGACAGTTTCTCTTTCTCTTTGTCTTTCTGCCTCTCAAAAAAAAAAAAAAAAAAATCTATCTTTAAAAGAAACTGTAATAACAATAATAAACATTTTCATCAGAGTGACTATTTCTCTAAAATGAAAAAGAGTGGTGAGAAAAGTATATTGCACTTTTGCAAATCTCTTTCAAGTCTGACTTAATAGAAGTCAGCTGGATTCTCAGCTCTGCTTCTGATTCGATCTATCGTGAGAGTCCACGTCATGTGGCCTCTAGAAAGCTCCATGTGCACTCACGAGAGAATAAGGACAGACAGGCCACTCTGAGTGGGGGTCTTGGTGCTAGTGTAAACGTAGTTCTGTCCTTACACACCCCTGAAAGGGGTCAAACTGGCAGAGAAGATTCCCAAAGCTGCTCAGATGTCACGGTGATGGGAGGCCATTTTTCAGCAGTTGTCACAGCCATTAGCTGGCACTAGCAAATCTCCATTAGAATGCATATCATTAGCTGATTTTTCTGTCCATTGTTGTCACTGGTACACTATTTACCGCCCGGTACAAAAGTATTTCAAAATTTAAAGACTGGTAAGATAATATAGGTAAGCAGCACGGACTATATCAACCCTGCCAAGAATTATAAATATTTGAAAAGCAGAGTTAGAATTGTTCTTTGCAGGTGATATATTGACATAATGAAAGCTGAGAAGATCAAATAAAAAAATGTTCAAAGTTATCAGGGCATTTAGTAAGAAAATCTATTGCAAAAAATGTGTCTGTGTGTGTCTGTGTGTCTATGTGTGAACACCTATATCAACATGCACATCTATAGCTTTTCTATATAGCAAGGGCAATTTAAACTTAATAAAAATATGCATGACATCTATGAAGAACAGAACTTGACTGGGGGACATAAAAGAAGACATACTATGATCCTAAATGGGAGAGTTCAATAGTATAATCTCCCTGTTAATCTATATGTTCACACCATCTCCATCAAAATAATGTTATTTTATCTTCCTCTTTTTCTCAAATAAAACAATAGTAATAAATTTTTGCTTTTAATCTTGCTTAAGCTGTCACCAATTAAGTTTGGTCCTTAATACCCGAGATGCGTGCTTGTCAGCTCCTTGTCGGGGGAAGGGAGGTAGCTGGTCTCAGAAGGACAAGCTCAGGGCTCCCACAAAGTGATGCTGTGGCCAAGACAAAGGCATGAATGCCCCTGAGAGAAGGCTGCCACGCTAGCCGGGTGTCTGGGGAGCTGGAGCCCAGGTGATCCTCCTCAGGCAGGAGGGAAAGCGCCCTTGGAAGCTCAGGCTCCTAGACGGTGAGGGAATGTTCTGTGTGTTCAGTTGTCCCACCTCCCATGCCTGTAGCTTCTGGTCCCTGCGACCAGAGGATCAGATGCCAGTCCCTAGAGAGTGTGGGCTCCACCCAGCCCGGTGAGCCCTCTGATTCTGGCATTCTCATTTCCTGTGATGAGCACCGTTCCAAACACCGCTCTCCTTTAGAGCCAACCACATCACCAAGAAGACTGGCTGCACCTGTGCGCAACTCAAGCGTGAAATCTCGACCCCACCAAGCCCCTTGTCCAAAACACAAGGAGTGTACCCCCGCACTATCACCTGCTCATGGGCTGTGTCTTTCAGCGGGATTTTAAAAAGGATTTATTAGGCCGGCGCTGTGGCTCACTAGGCTAATCCTCCACCTGTGGCACCGGCACCCCAGGTTCTAGTCCTGGTCGGGGCACCGGATTCTGTCCCGGTTGCTCCTCTTCCAGTCCAGCTCTCTGCTGTGGCCCGGGAGTGCAGTGGAGGATGGCCCAGGTCCTTGGGCCCTGCACCCGCATGGGAGATCAGGAGGAAGCACCTGGCTTCTGGCTTCGGATCAGCGTGGTGTGCCGGTCGCAGTGCGCCGGCTGCAGCGGCCATTGGGGGGGTGAACCAATGGAAAAAAGGAAGACCTTTCTCTCTGTCTCTGTCTCTCTCTCTCTCACTGCCCACTCTGCCTGTAAAAAAAAAAAAAAAAAAAAAAAGGATCTATTGATTTGTTTGAAAGGCAGAATGAGAGAGAGAGAAAGAGAGGATAAACTAACACCCACTGGTTCACTCCCCAAATGCCCACAACATCCAGGGCAGGGTCAGGCTGAAGCCAGGAGCCCGAAATTCCATCCAGGTCTCCCACATGACAGGCAGGTGTCCAAGCACTTGGGCCACTTTCCCCTGCTTACTCAGGTGCATCGGCAGGGAGCTGGATCAGAAGTGGAACACCTGGGACTCAAACCTGTGCTCAGGTGCAAAGCCTCATCACAGTCAATGGCTTAATCCACTGTGCCACAGCGCCAGCCCCTCTTCTATTAGATTTCGCTTCCCCTAGCTCGGGCACTCATTCAGCTTGTACCTGAGGTCTTGGCATTCAGGCAGCTGTAGTAAAGTTGTCAAAAATCCTCAGAAGTTTGGGATGAGATTTCATTTTGCTCACTGTTCTGTAATACCATTCATTCATTCATTCATTCGAGCAAGCGTTCATCGAGGAACAGCTGTGTTTAACACATACCCACTTTTCTGCCTAAACCGTGCCCACCAGCAGCTGGCAAAGGCCTCTTCAGCGACTAGCGACAAGGCCAGCGTGAGGGGGTTTTGGCATGGGCTGAGAGACAGTTGGCTGCCTGCCTCCGGCTCCTTCCACTTGGCTCCCTTGACGAGAAGGAAGAGCCAAGCATTTGGACAGAGACTTCCGAAAGCACGGTGTTTGGGAATCAAATGACTGCTCAGCCACTTTAGAAGCTGTGAGACCGTTGGCAACTGACTTCACCTCTCTGAGCCCATTTCTTCTCCCATGAACTCGGGGTTCAGAATAGCACATACCAAAGGGACTAGTTGGGATGAGCATGTTTATAAGGCTTAGAGACTCAGGCTCAATAAGCAATGCTGGAACTCTTGCTGTCATTTTCCTTGTGATTATGATTTTTACGGGGCACCCAACCCCTGCTGGCCACTTTCTTGGACTCAGGTCATGGTGAAGACCTGGGTCCTAGAGGAGGAGACGTGACTTGCCCACGGTCACCCAGCAAGCCTGTTGTCATTGTCATCAAGATCCAGGTCATCCGCCTCCCAGACCAGTGCCTTCCACCAAGCAGCAGGTTTCCACGGGGGAAGAGTTGAGCTTTTACAAAAAACAGCGGAAGTTCCAGCAGGCAGAAGGGGATTGCCCCATCCTTGGGTGTGGACTTGAGTCTCCCTGTCTCTGTCTTGGCACCCTGGGCGGGTGGCAAAGGCAGCCTGGTGTTTTGTGACATAGGATCGGCATTCGCTAATTCCATGACAGCTGCCACTGCACAGGGCGACACCCTGGATGGGCTCACTAAGAAGATCTGGCAACGCTGAGCGTCCCTTCCTCTCGGGATAACGATGCCCCAGGGCTGCAAGGCCACCCTCCCCTAGTATGGCTCAGGAGCCCAGAGCATGGCCCGCTGGGATATCAAAATGGCCAGAGTGTGCTCCCCACAAAACCACACCACCAGCTTGTGAGGGTCAGTGCACTTCCCGTCCCCTGGAGGTTGCCAGTGCAGTACCCTCCCCAGCCTGTGGGATGGAGAGTATGAGAAGTGGTGTCGACCACCTGCCCTCGTGGAGGTGCCCTTTGCAAACTGGCCTCATGAGACCCCTTGAAAGGGCCCGGGACAGGCTCTGTCATCTCATAGTTCCCAAATATTTGATCACGAAATACATCTCACACCCGAAGGGTAATGGTTCACATGGTTGTTTCCCTTGCTTCTCACGGGTCTCTGCTGAGTTGCCACCTCTTCCAAGACGGCCTCCCTGGCCCCCTGGGTAAAGGCAGCACTCTCAGCTCCTTGCCTCCTCACCCTTCCCTGCACTTCTTCATGGCCCCTAACGGGCGACACATCGCTCGCCTCCTTCCGTTTTATGGGTCTTTCTCTCTCTCTCACTCTCTCTCTCTCTCTCTCTCTCTCTCTCTCTCTCTCTCTCTCTCGGGCGTCAGTCAGCTCCATGGTAGGAAGTTCTGACTTCGTCACCGCTCTACATCCGGTCGCCGGTACACAGCAGGTGCTAAACAGATGCTGTTGAACAAATGAGAAAGAATTCAGCAGCGTGGGCGTCAGTTGCCTCACCTGGTGTGACTTTAACTTAATTGCACATAGGTTCGCATGAACTCGGTGAGATGGGAAATTAATGCCGGCTGACAGCATTTAGTAGGAAGAATCAAAGCTGTGTGAAAAATTCAAACAGAAATGCAGAGAACTACCTAAAATAACCCACGACTCCATTCCTCCCATTTTTCAAGCCCTACTCTGCAGCAGATGCTGCCATTGGACATATATTATCTCATTTAATCATCACAGCTAGTTTGTGGAGAATGGATCCTTGTGACCATTTTGCAAATGAGAGAAAAGGTTAAAAGGGTTTAAAGCAAAGCCCCCCCCCCCAAAAAAAAGAGAGTGTATTTATACCCCACTCTGGGGAGAATCACTATGTTGGCAATACTGAGTTTTCCAATCAATACATGCAGGAAGTCTCTCAGTTTCTTTAGATCTTTAAGCTCCCTCAACAATGTTTTGAGGTTGTTAGTACGTGTGTTTAGTGGCTCTTCTGTTAAGTTCAGCTGTTTGGTTCTTATTTAATTGTGAGTGGAATCACTTAATCGGATTGCTTGTGGTTAGTGTTTGGAAATACAATTCATTCTTGTATGTTCATCTCGCATCCTGTGACTTTAAAATTTCTTTGTCATTTTCATATTTATTTTTGTATTATTTATGATGCATATATTACTTTTACATTTTACTTATTTTAGAGGCAGATACACACACACACACACACACACATATATACGAGAGAGGGAGAGGCAGAGAAAGAAAAGAGAGAAAGAGGGAAACCATCAACAGTTTCATTTCCCAAATGCTCATGATAGTTGGGGCTGGGCCAGGGCTGAAGCCAGGAGCTTGGGACCGAATCACTTAAGCCAGGACCACTGCCTCATGAGGTCTGCCTTGGCAGGAATCTGGAGCCAGGAGCTGGGACCAAGAATCAAATCTGCTATGGGACAGGATCATCTCAACCTCTAAGCTAAAGGCTGCTCCTGCGGCCTTCCTATATGTGTTCATAGTTCTAGTTCTTTTGTGGATTCCTTAGGGGATTTTGTACACTCACATCATCTTTGACTAAGGATAATTTTACTTCTTGCTTTAATGTGTGTGCCTTTCTTTTGTTTGTTTGGCTTGTTTTTTGACTGACTGCACTGGTGGAATTTTCCTGAACAACGATGACTTAAAGTACTGAAAGGAGACATCCTACGCTTTTCCTGATCTTAATGGTATAGCATTCGGATTTCCATATTAATTATGATGGTAGCTGCAGCTATTTTGTAGATATTTCTCTCTTCCCCTGTTTCTCTGGGTTTTATCCACAACTCTAGTTTTAGGTTTTGTCCAGTGCCTTTTCTGACGTGGGGTTTTCCCTTTTATTGTGCTAACATGGTGTGTGCCATAATTTGAAATTTGCATGCTGAACCAATCTTGCACTCCTGGAATAAAATTCTCTTGGTCATGGCATAAAATCTTTTTAATATGCGGGATCCACTTTGCTAGCACCTTGTTAATTGTTGTATCTTCATTCATAAGGGAGAGCAGGCTGAACTAGCCTTTCTCTGTGATGTCTTTGTGTTTGGTTTCAGGGTAGTTAAGAAGTGTTCTCTTCTCTATTTGAATGAGTTTAGGGAGGATTGGTATTTTTTTATTATACACTATGAGTTTTCCTTTATGGGAAGAATTTTAATTTCTAATCAGATTTCTTTACTTTTGCCTATTCTGATTTTCTATTTCTTCTAGAGTCAGTTTTGACAATCTGGGTCTTTCTAGAAATTTTACCCATTTCACCTAACAATAAATGTATTATTTCAAATGTTCATAACATTCCTTTATAATCTTTCTCACTTTTGTAAAGTCTTCCTCTTTCATTCTTGATTTCAATAAATTGTGCCTTCTCTTGTTTGTTCTTGGGCATTGTAATTAAAGATTGTCAATTGCATCCATCTTTTTAAAGAATCAACTTTCAGCTTCATTTCTGTATTTTTCTGTATGTTTTATGATTTTTCCTCCATGGATTTTTGTCTTCTGATTTTGTTAGTCTCTGTTTTGTTTACTCTTACTTCTCTGGTTTCTCAGGGTCAACGTTTAGGTTATTGATGTAGTCACAAGACAAAGCCTCATGAGTACACTCTGGCCCCTTCAAATCCTGTATCTGACAGAAGGCATTTAAAGCTGTAAACTTCCCTCTAAGCGCTTCTTCGGCTGCTTCCCATAAATCTTGGGGTGTTCTGCTTTCATTTTCAATAAAGTAAAGAAATTTTCTAACCTCTCGTCATTTATTCTTTAACCAATCTGTTGTTTAAGAGTGTTGTTTGATTCCCTAATATTTGTTAAATTCCGCAAGTTTCTTCCATGTTGGACTCTAATTTAATTCCATTGTGATTGGAGGATATATTTTGTGTTATTTCAATGCTTCTAGTTTATTGAGATTCACCATATATCCTAACAAACTGTCTACTTTGGAAAATGCTCCATGTTTGCTCAGAAAGAGTATGACTTATGCTGTTGGTAGAACATTCTACGAATGTTAGTTATAAAATCTTTTTTTCTTAAGATTTATTTTATTTATTTGAAAGACAGAATTACAGAGAGAGGTAGAGCCAGTGAGAGAGAGAGTGAGAGAGGTCTTCCATCCAGCGTTCACTCCCCAGATGACCGCTATGGCTGGAGCTGAGCCGATCCAAAGTCAGGAGCCAGGAGTTTCTTCCAGGTCTCCCATGTGGTATAAGGGCCCAAGGACTTAGGCCATCTTCCACTGCCTTCCCAGGCTACAGCAGAGAGCTGGATCAGAAGTGGAGCAGTCAGGACTCGAACTGGTGCCCACATGGAATGCTGGTGCTGCAGGCTGGGGCCTTAACCTGCTGCACCACAGCACTGGCCCCCTTGGCATGTCTTTTTCCATCTTTTATCTTTTAATTTATCTGTCTCTTGGAATCTAAAATTTGTCTTTATAGAGATCATGCAGTTGGCTATGCTCTTTTATTGAGTCTTGAAAACTGTGTTAGACCCTCGGAGTGAGGATGCTAACACGTCGAGAGGCACACCCCAGAGACTCAGACTCCAGACCAGCTGATGCAAAAGCAAGAGGATTTATTCGGCGTCTGCACAGACAGGCCTCCTGAACTCGGGAGTCCGGAGAGCGCCCCCAGTACAAGCCACACGGTTTATATACCTGCAGCGACCAATCAAAAGCACTATAGAGTCCATGCACACAGCAGTCCAATCCGCGAGTTGTTCATGTGAAGGGCATGCGTCTTCTATCCAATCAGCTACGGGATCACATGGGAGGCATGCACCTCGTCGCCATTTTGTTGTTTACTTCTTTAGTAGTTCCTTTCCCTGCCAGCACCATCTTGTTCACCCTGAGGGGGGACGACGTCTCGCTCCCTTTGTTCCCCTGGTGGGAGAGCGGCATCCCGCTTCCCACGCTGTTATTTGAGTATTAGGAGGCATACAAACTGGGTTAGGTCTTAGCACAGCCAGGCACAAGTGTCGCAGCTAGCTAAACATAGGGTCCCTTATTTTATAGCTGCACCTAATTTTAGCTTTGGGGGGGAAAGTTTAGGGCTGTAATTTTAAACTTTAATTTTTATTTGGGGCAAAGGTGACTTCTTGTTTTTAATGGTATTGGCTTAGGTCACTCCATCTTGGTTTGATTTTTAAGGTTCTTCAACTGTTCTTTTTGATCGAAGTGATTAAATCATTCAGTTTTGATGCAATTATTGGTAGGTTGGATTTGCATTTGCCAACTTTTCCTATATATCTCATTCTATCTCTTCTTCTTCATTTTGTATTAAAATTATTTGTTTTTTAGTTCTCTTCTTATTGGTTGCTCTAGGAGTATAGTAGGCATGCTAACTCATCACTTTATACTTCAAATTAATACACACTTAATTCTGGTAAAATACAGAAACTTTGCTCCCCTCTTTCCTTTCTGTTACTCTATAAGCCTGAAGATACAATATTAGCATTATCACAGAATCCTTTATCTGTTTAAAAAGTTAAGAGAATTAAACAGAAAATAGAGAGAGCATGACTCTCTTACAATAATATATTTATTTGCTGTTGCTGGTGGTTTCCATTCTAGTAGATTCAGACTATCATCTGGTATCAATTCTTTTTGGTCCAAATGACTTTTGTAGTGTCTTTTTTTTTTTTTTTTTTTTTTTTTTGACAGGCAGAGTGGACAGTGAGAGAGAGACAGAGAGAAAGGTCTTCCTTTGCTGTTGGTTCACCCTCCAATGGCCGCCTCGGCCAGCGTGCTGCGGCCAGCGCACCGCGCTGATCCGAAGGCAGGAGCCAGGTGCTTCTCCTGGTCTCCCATGGGGTGCAGGGCCCAAGGACTTGGGCCATCCTCCACTGCCTTCCCTGGCCACAGCAGAGAGCTGACCTGGAAGAGAGGCAACCGGGACAGAATCTGGCGCCCCGAACGGGACTAGAACCCGGTGTGCTGGCGCAGCTAGGCGGAGGATTAGCCTAGTGAGCCGCGGCACTGGCCTGTAGTGTCTTCTAAGACAAGCCATCTAGTCGTGAATTCTGTAAGCCTTTGTATTTATTTATTTATTTTTATTCTTTATCTGGGGATGTCTCTATTTAGCGTCCATTTGAGGGATAGCTTCTGCTTCACATAGAATTTTTTGTGGACAAGTTTCCCTTCTCCAGTACTTGTGATATGCCCTTCTGATCCCAATTATTTTATATGAAAAATCAGGAAATAAAGATATTGTTATTTCTTATATATTCTGACTAATTTTTCTCTTGCTATTTTTAAAATTTTTCTCTTCCTCTGGATTTCAATAGTTAGGTGTGGATCTTTTGGTATTTATTCTTCTTTGGGCTGGTCAACTCTCTGGGATATCTAAGTTTTTTTTGCCCAAATTTGGGTTTTTCTAACATTGTTTCTTCAGAAAATTTTCTTCTCTCATTCTTAGGTTACCATTGAATGTGTGTTGGCATGCCTGGTGTTTTCCCACAGGTCTCTGAGGCTCTGTTCCTTATTCTCCCCCTTTTTTTCTGTGTCCTTCAAAAAGGATGATTTCTATTGATCTGTCTTTAAGTTTGTTTATTCTCTCTGCTGACATCCTGATTCTTCTGCTAATATCCTGTAGGTAAATTTCTATTTCAGTTATTATACTTTCTATTGCAGAATTTCTAGTTGATTCTTTTCAATAATTCCGATCTTGTTATTGGTATCTTTATTCATTGATTCATTGCTGTCATACTTTCCTTGAATTTCTGAACATGATTTGTTTTTAGGTCTTTGAACATATTTAAATAGCTGACTTGAAATCTCTGTCTGCCAAGCAGGGATAGGAGGCACTCAGAGGATGTTGCTATTGTTCAGGCTTCTTCCTGAGTGTAGATCACACACTTCTTTCCCTCTGCAGGTGGAAATTGTGTTGCTACTTTTGATGAGGTAGTCTCTATGACTTGGCTACAGTTTGCTTGTGCTCCCCAGAGGCCTTGTGTTGAAAGCTTGATCCTCAGTGTGGCAGTGGTAAGAAGTGGTGGGGCTTTTGAGAGGTGGGGTCCAGGGGGAAGTGCTTGGTGTCGCTGGGGGCGCCGCCATCAGAAGCAGTTGACCTGGCTCTCCTGGGACCCTGGTGAGTCCTCAAGACAGCTATAAGAAAGCGAGGCTGGCCCCTTCTCTTTGCTTTCCTGCCTCACCATGCCATCTCTTCCTTTCCCATGTGTTTGTGCCATGACATCACTCACCAGACGGCCACCATGCGTTAGGTCCTCCCCAGAGCACAACTCATACCAGCACCACGCCTTTGGACCTCCAGAATTTTAAGCTAGAGAAGTCTCTTTTCTTTATAAAGCTCAGACTTGGGTATTTTGTTATGGTAACAGAAAATGGAATAATACAGTATTGAAGCAATTCTGATTTCTGTATTTTCCCCCAAAGGTGTTTGTTGTTTTTTATTTATATATTTGTTTTTTGTTTGTTTGTTTAAGTACCCACCTGACCCAAATTTGTCCCCTCAGTGGGATACAGCTGCTGCTAGCTCTGCCCAGAGTTTTAAAAACTCTGGCTTTTCGGCCGGTGCCATGGCTCACTAGGCTAATCCTCCGCCTTGCGGCGCCGGCACACTGGGTCTAGTCCCGGTCGGGGCACTGGATTCTGTCCCGGTTGCCTCTCTTCCAGGCCAGCTCTCTGCTGTGGCCAGGGAGTGCAGTGGAGGATGGCCCAAGTCCTTGGGCCCTGCACCCCATGGGAGACCAGGATGAGTACCTGGCTCCTGCCATTGGATCAGCGCGGTACACCGGCTGCAGCGCGCTGGCCACTGCGGCCATTGGAGGGTGAACCAACAGCAAAGGAAGACCTTTCTCTCTGTCTCTCTCTCTTACTGTCCACTCTGCCTGTAAAAAAAAAAAAAAAAAAAAAAACAAAAAAACAAAAAAACAAAAAAACAACTCTGGCTTTTCTTTTTAAAACTGACATCAACGGGGCTGGCGCTGTGGCACAGTGGGTTAACGCCCTGGCCTGAGGCGCCGGCATTCCATGTGGGCACCGGTTCGAGACCCGGCTGCTCCACTTCCAATCCTGCTCTCTGTTGTGGCCTGGGAAAGCAGTGGAAGATGGCCCAAGTCCTTGGGCCCCTGCACCCACGTGAGAGACCCGGGGCAGGATCCTGGCTCCTGGCTTCAGATCTGCATAGCTCCAGCCGTTGCAGCCAATTAGGGAGTGAACTATCAAATGGAAGACCTCTCTCTCTGTCTCTCTGTCTCTCTCTCTCTTTCTCTCTGCCTCTCCTCTCTCTGTGTAACTCTGACTTTCAAATAAATAAATAAATCTTAAAAAAAAAAAAAGTCACCAACGATTAGACAGAGTTGTGCAGAAGCACCTCAAGCGAGCCCGGCTTCCAGCCTCTGCAGAAATTCGTGTGTCTATAAGGGAGCATCTTCAAAGTGCAGACCATTTTAAGTCTCTTCTGGCATTTCACTTTCCAAGAGGCCTTTCAGACTCCCATGCCCATGTATGCAGCCTCTGGTCAGCGGCAGTCATGTGACAACTTATGCCCTCTCTGGTCGCCACTACTTATCCAGGCAGCCTTGGCCGGGAATGCGTTTGCCCCAAACCAAAACACTTGTCTAAGACAGCCTTTGGCCCTGCCTGTGCGCCTCCTGCCAAGACAATCACTTTCACCAGTGCTGCTGGACATGAGAACCTATTGCTCCCAATCGAGTAGGTGCCCTTTGCTTTCAGCAGCCCAGCTGTCCTTATGCCTCCCGCCACGTCCTGGCAGAATCTCTGCACCCCCTAAGCAGAAGGGGAGGTGAGGATTAGAAGCAGCCTCCAGACAAGGACATCCCCCTGCCATTGTTCTAATCTAAGATCCAGTAGTTTCCCAAACACAAATGCTTCTCAGATTGTTATACGCCTTTCGTTGATTTCCAGCGGATTTAAGTGCTATTTTGTCCATTCTGGCCATCTGTAGAGTTGCTCTTCAAGGAGAATAATTGCTGGTCTCCTTATTTGACCAGAACCAGAAGTTTGAAATCTCACCCTGCAGTTTTAAACTCGGGATAGCAGAGCCTGAGCATGTGATCTTTTTTTTTTTAATTAAAAAAATTTTTTTATTTGACAGGTAGAATTATAGACAGTGAGAGAGAGAGAGAGAGACAGAGAGAAAGGTCTTCCTTCCATTGGTTCACTCCCCAGATGGCAGCTGCAACCAGCACTGTGCCGATCCAAAGCCAGCAGTCAGGTGCTTCTTCCTGGTCTCCCATGCGGGTGCAGGGCCCAAGCACTTGGGCCATCCTCCACTGTCCTCCTGGGCCACAGCAGAGAGCTGGCCTGGAAGAGGGGCAACCGGGACAGAACCTGGTGCCCATATGGGATGCTGGTGCCGCAGGTGGAAGATTAACCAAGTGAGCCACGGCGCCGGCCCCATGCGATCTTTTATGTGTTCTCCCCTAAGTTGCCTTAGCATCTGACAATATACAAAGTTTGTTTTTGTCCACAAATATTACTTTGTTTAGTGCTCAGGACAATCCTATAGAAATTTTGTAGGGGCCAGCACTGTGGCACAGTAGGCTAAGCCTCCACCTGCAGTGCCGGCTCCCATATGGGCACTGGTTTGTGTCCCAGGTGCTCCTCTTCCAATCCAGCTCCCTGCTAATGGGCTGGGAAAGCAGTGGAAGATGGCCCAAGTGCTGGGGCCCCTGCACCTGTGTAGGGGACCCAGAACAAGCTCCTGGTTCTTGGCTTCGGATCGTCCCAGCTCCAGCTGTGTGGCCATTTGGAGAATGAACTAGCGAATGGAAGACCCTTCTCTCTGTCTTCCCTTCTCTCTGTCTGTAACTCTGCCTCCCAAATAAACAAATTAAACCTTTAAAAAATAAATGTTGCATTTTTATCATTCTACTTTTTTAGGTGGGACCATTGAAATAAAAAAGGTACTAGAGTTGAATTTTAACAAATGAGAAAGCTGGAGTTCAAGGAGAACTGAGCCATTGACTGCCAGAACTGGAACCTGGTTTTCCATTTCCCAGCAGAGAGTCCACGTGTGCCACCCACCTGCTTTCTCTATGGGGAGGACTGTGGACAAGAGTGCCCCTCCACCCTACCACCATCTGTGTCTCACAGGTAGGGGCTGGCATTGTGGTGCAGTGGGTTACAGTACCGGTTAGTGCCCCCAGCTGCTCCACTTGTAATCTGACTGCCTGATGAGGTGCCTGAGAAGGAGTGCACGATGTCTTAAGTACCTGGGCCTCTGCCATTCACGTGGGAGACCCAGATAGAGTTGTGGGCTTCTGGCTTCAGCCTGGCCCAGCCCCGGCTGTTGTGGGCATTGGTGAAGAGAAATGATGGGTGGAAGCCCTCTTTCTCTCTGTGTGTCTCTGTCTCTCTGTCTCGCCCACTTTCTGTCCTTCTAACTTTCAAATAAATAAGTATATCTTAAGGGAAAAAAGCAAACAAGTGCAGAAGGGCAATAGATCATTGGTGTTCCCCATTCCCAGAGGGCGCTGTTCTTCCCACACTGTGAACACAGTTTGCCTGGAGAAGGTGATCAGGCTGATAACGCATTTTAGATTATGGTAATTGCAAACATTCTTTCAATCTAATTATAGCAGGATTGATCTGTTTTTAATAGATGGCTATTAATAATTTATACTATTATCTTAATATAATTCTGTTTAAAATGCCCATTTGCATTGCTTCTTCTCAGGGACAGCCCCTAAATTTGGGGTTTTAGTTGGAGCTTGTCGCAACCTGCTAAAACATCCATGAGTGAGGATTTAATCAGGAGACTTTTAGCGAAATAAAGATCAGTTTGCAAAGGAAGGAGATGCAAAACCACTGCGGTGTTAAAATAAGTGGGTATCTGTGCATCGCATCACAAATGAAACCTAGGGCTCTCTCTGCACTGCCCTGACAGCCTCTGGCCTCATGAAGGCAGGTTTCTACTCTGTTTTGCTGTGGCTCACATTGGCTGTGAAGCCTAATCCTTGTGTTTCAACACAAATGTCAAGTTCAATACGGAAAGTGTAGTTGGCACTTCCTGGCTGCCCCTCTAGATTCTTCACCCTTCTCTACCTTGCTCTGTGCCCAAAGAGGTTGAGCTTTAAGGAGTGCACCCATGAGCTCCCTCATCCTCTGGCTTCTGGTTGATCTGCCCAGTTTGAGCTAGCAGTAGGTAAACCGTGCAAAAGGGACCAGTGCTGTAGCACAGATAGCTAAGCCACTCATGTCAGACTGCTGGGTCAAGTCTTGGCTGCCCTGCTCTCAATCCAGCTTCCTGCTAACGTGCCTGGGAAGATGATAGAAGATGGTGCAAGAGCCTGGCCCAGCCCTAGCTGTGGTGGCTATTTGGGAAGTGAACCAGCTGATGGAAGTTCATTCTCTCTCTCTCTCTCTCTCTCTCTCTCCCCCCCCCTTCCCTTCCCCTTCCCCTCCCCTTCTCCCTCTCCCTCTCTCCCCCTGCCTTTCAAACAAACAACTCTTTCAAAAAGGAAGAAAACCGTGCAAGAGAAGAGAGAGGCCAGCGCATTTGCTTACCCAGCTCTCTCTTTGCTTGGGGAGGCTTGGCAATGGCCGTGTTCCCCTACTTCAGACACAGCTCCCCATTGGTGGGTTTCTCTTATAGCCCCCAGTCCCAAAGGGAGCTTTCCCTGCACTCCTTCAGGTCTGGGGCTGGAATGGCTCTGCCCTGATGCCAGTCCCTGGGTTTCCCCAGCCTGCCCTCGTTCCTGTAAAGACACACTGGGCGGGCTTTCCTCTCCTTGAGGGCTGGCACCTGCTAGGACTCTGACGAATGGAGAAAGCCAACATTGGTAAAGAAAAGGCAGCCAGTTAGGAGGGCCTGAGTCTAGTCTTGGTCCCAGCTCAGGTTCTATTTTGGCATTAAATCAGATTAAACGAATCCATTTTCTATTGCCATAATGAAGTATGTGAGGCTGAGGACTTTGTATGGGAAGGAGGTTTATTCTGCTCTCAGCTCTGGAGGTTCAAGGGTTCGGGGTCAGCTTCTGCTGGGCTCTGGTGAATGCCTCCTCGTGGATGGTGTCACAGCGGTGACAGCGAATGGGATGGGGAGGGTCCGCACGGCTACTCAGCGTGAGACAGGGAGTCAGTGCAACGCTCAGGGTGTCAGCCTTGCTTTTTCATAACAATCCCCTTACAAGAACTAACGGACTCCCAAGAGAACTGCAGAGGGCAGCGCTCCCATGACCTCACCAGCTCACCTTGGGCTCTTCTTCTTACAGGTTCAACACCGCCCCTGGCACCAACCCTTCAAGACACCAACACTTGGAGGAGGACAAACCGCAAGCAGACCGTAGCACTAGATGAGCTTGAGTAAATCCTTTCCAGTGTCTGAATTTCAAAAAAACAGTGGCTGGACGAAATCAGCGGCTTTGGTGTGGATTTGCTTACGTACCTGTGAAAGAATCCTGAAAAACTACACGATCGCATATTTAAAAATTTTCATCATGGTTTTAAATAGCTATAAAGATTGTAATATCCTGTCTATTATAAATATTAATATTTTAAAATATAACTGTTACATCACTCCTTTACATGTGCCCAGTGAAATTCAAATATCATGGTGATTTAATACCCACTATCACCCACTTAAAAAATAGATGAACAAACTTTTCTTTAACAGTCAGAACTTTTACAATGTTCTCCTTTCTCCTTTCAATCATTTTTTTCCATTTCACTTCCCCCCACAGAATTTTATAGGAATGTAATATATTTTACTGCTGTTACGTCTCACGCGGACCATCTTGCCATAGTATCTAAATCAAAAATATGTTTATGGATGGAAATGTAAAATTTTTGTATCCCTGGGATTCTAAGGCTCTAACAGTTACGCGATTTGCAGAATTGAGTCATCACCGTCATTAATTTTTTGGGTATAGTTGATCCAAATGTTGATACATTTTAAACAGAAAAATGGAATCTATAGAAATGCCTCTCGTAATGAGATTGAACGGTGTGGTGTTTCTGCTCCCCAAGTGTGAATCCACCCCCTGGTGGCCTCGCCCCTGCCCCTAACTCTCGGGTTTTGCTCCCGCAGTAGGATGGGGGATAGGTGAGGGCTACACCTGTATTGTGTCACTTGGAGAAGGGCAGTTAAGAAGGGAACGCAGGCTCACATCTACGTGTGGGAGTTCTCAGTAAGGTCAGTTTCAGGAAATCGTACACGTGGAAGCTGAGGGGCTAGAAACCGATTCCCTTAAAACGCTCGGTGTTGACTGCTCCTTGGAAGTTCTCTCCGCGTTTGAAGCCTCCTGGGTCTGGTGGTGCCCCGAGGGAGATTCCACCGAGTCCTCTCTAAGAGCACCGGTTCTGGAGACAGGCTAATGTGCTGTGTGAGCTGAGTGACTTCCTCCCCTGAGCTTCAGGCCTCAGCTTCCTCAACTGTAAAGTGGGGTGTTTCCAGCTCTACTTCCCCGGGGGTTCTTTAAGAAGGAATTCGGGAAATGTGTCTGATACGCTCAGCATATGGCAAATGCTCAAACAGAATTCAGAAGATTCTCCCAGCCGCTCCCAGCTGCACCACTCTGAGCAGGGCCCCCAGGCAGGACCTTCCCCACCCAGGAACCTGCTGGTCGTTAGCTGTTCCCCCACTGTAAGGCAATGAGCTGCTGGTGTGCATAGCCGATGTCCCTGAGACGGAAGCCAGAGTGTCTCTGGCTCTTTCGCTCATTTTCTTGCGTTTTCTTTGAGTTTTTGGTTTTCATAAATTGTATTGTCTTCTGAGGCTTTTCCAGTTTTTCAAGCAAAAAGCATGCATCAATATTTATCTGCTGACCTTGGCCTTGAACACCTAGGTGTGGGCATTGCCAGCGGCTGTCATGGTGGAAGACTTGGACCATGGATCTGTAGTTAGGGCAACCAGTTGGCTGCCTCCGGGGCCTCCCCCTCCCTCTTTCTCTAGGAAGGAATTACAGTCAGGCATGTGCAGGGGATGCGAGCCCAGACAATGACAGTGCCTGCTTTCTAGGAAAGGGAATGGAGTGTATATTCACTTATACCCTCCTGGAAACACTGGGGTTGCCTAGGGGCCAATTTTGAATCAGGCAATCCAATATCTGAGCCTTCTGCTGGAGAAACAAAATGAGACATTGATATGCTAAGAAGTTGCTAACTGAGTCAGTTTTGCTGTCTGCCTGCCTGATGTGACTTTTGTGCTAACATTTATTGCCCGCACAACGCCTATCCCGCTGGCTGCTGCTTCGCTCCCACATCCCGGGCCTCCCTGGCACGTCAGCAGGCTAAGTTCTGAGTTGTCAGTTTATTTCCTACAGACATGGAGGAGAGCTGTTCTTTTCCTCTTAGAAAGAAACCACTTGGGCTCAAACTCACTTGCTTGGCTTCCTTCTCTTCCATCTCTCAGAACAGTTTTAACTTACGGACATTTGGGAAGCTTTGTCTAAATTAATTTTTGATTTTGAAATTGAACTCTGCCTGCCAATTTTTTTTAAGATTTATTTATTTATTTGAAAGTCAGAGTTACACAGAGAGAAGGAGAGGCGGGGGTGGGAGAGGTTTTCCATCCGCTGGTTCACTCTCCAACTGGCCACAACAGCGAGAGCTGAGTCGATCCCAAGTCAGGAGCCAGGAGCTTCTTCTGGGTCTCCCATGTGGATGCAGGGGCCCAAGGACTTGGGGCATCTTCCACTACTTTCCCAGGCCATAGCAGAGAGCTGGATAGGAAGTAGAGCAGCCAGGACTCGAACTGGCTCCCATATGGGCTGCTGGCACTGCAGGTAGCAGCTTTACCTGTTATGCCACTGTGCCAGCCCCTCAGCCTGCCATTTTTTGGGAAAATGAAAATTGATGACAAGTGCTGCATCTTCCCGTTACCTGTAGAGTCTCCACCCAGTCTGACTCGGATCCAATTACGTGACTTGTGGTGGCCACTGGGTGCAAGCAGATGAGATTCAAAGGGAGGTTTAAAAATGCTTCCAGCTGAGCTAACCTGGTGCTTTCTCACCACTGCCAGGTAGATGTGCCCAGGCGAGTCTGCTAGAGGGTGAGACGCATGGACCAGAACCTAGTGGCTCTAATTGTCCCAGGCCACATAAATCAGCTAAAAGCCAGCCAACTCCAGATATATGAGCAAGTCCAGCCAAGACCGGAAGCACCTTGAACCTGACCTGTAGACTCAGTTGAATTCATGGTTATTCTTTGAAGTCTCTGAAGTTTGGGGTTGTTTGTTCTGTAGCATTGTCATGGTAATAGACAGTGGGTAGAGTAGGTGAGGGGGCAAACCCCCCTTCCAGGAATAGGACCCAAGGGAACACTGAGCCCCATGCAACACCTCCCAAAGACCCTGGCCAGACTGATAATTAGAGGAAGGAAAGAACCTTGCTAGGGCGATGCCAGTGCTTCCACCATGTTGGCAGGGGATCGTCATCAGTGAGATTCAGCAAAGTGAATACAAACACAGGCTCTAAAGTTGGACTCCTCGGTCCAAAACATAGACCTATTCTTGAGCCCTGTGTCCTTGGGCAAGCTGTCTTACTTCTCTGTGCCTCGGTTTCCTGACTGGTAGAACAAGGAGGGTAAGACGCGGCACCTACCTCATGAAGCTGTTGTGCGGGGTGATAGCTTTTAAAGTCCGTAACCTTTTGATACATTGACAAATAAAAGGTGCATATGTTGATGGCATACAACATGCTGTTTTGTAATACGTAGGCACCGTGGAATGAACAGATCAAGTTAATTAACGTAGAACACCTCACATACTTTTTTTGTGTGTTGAGAACACTTAAAATTATTCCCTTGGCACTTTCAAGTACAGAACATACCATCACTAACAAGACCAGCATTTTGTATTCTTTCACCAACATCTCTCCAGTTCCACCCCCGACAACCACCACCCCACTTTCCTCTACCGTGTGTTCTGTATTTTTTTCAGACTTCCCATGACTGAGATCCTGCAGTCTGTCACCTGTGCCTGTCTTATTTAACACCATCATGTCACCCATGTTTTTTTTGTTTTTTTTTGGTTTTTTTTTTTTTTTTTTTGACAGGCAGAGTGGACAGTGAGAGAGAGACAGAGAGAAAGGTCTTCCTTTTTGTCGTTGGTTCACCCTTCCAATGGCCGCTGGCACACCACACTGATCCAAAGGCAAGAGCCAGGTGCTTCTCCAGGTCTCCCATGCAGGTGCAGGCCCAAGCACTTGGGCCATCCTCCACTGCACTCCTGGGCCACAGCAGAGAGCTGGCCTGGAAGAGGGGCAACCAGGACAGAATCCAGTGCCCCGACCGGGACTAGAACCTGGTGTGTCGGCGCCGCAAGGCGGAGGATTAACCTAGTGAGCCACGGTGCCGGCCACCACCCATGTTGTCACAAAGGACAGGAGTGCCCCTTTGTAAGACTGAATAGCGTTTCATTGCATATCTACAGAACATTTTCTTTATCCACTCATCTATTGATGGACACTTCGGTTGATTCCACACTATGGCTATTGTGAGTAATACTAGAATGAACATGAGAGTACAGAGATGTCTTTGGCATATTGATTTCACTTCCTTTCCTTTGTTTCTATGAGTAAACCTGGTAGTGGGGTTACTGGGTAATTCTATTTCTAATCTTTGGAGGAACCTCCTTACCGTTCTCCATAGTGGCCACAGTAACGTACATCCCCGTTTAACAGGTACCTGAGTTCTCTCTCCTCTACCTTCTTGCCAATGCTTGTTATAGCTCATCTTTCTGACAAAAGCCAACTTAACAGGAATGAGCTCAGTGATGTGCGCTTTGTCAGATTCCTGTTGGCCATTTGTGTGTCTTGTATGTCTTCTTTTTTTAAAGATTTACTTATTTATTTGTGAGGCAGTTACACACACAGAGAGAAAGATTGTAAGGCAGTTACGGAAAGAGAGAATGAGAGAGAGAGAGAGAAGGAGAAAGAGAGAGAGAGAGAGATCATCCATTTGGCGGTTCAAGTGGTCACAGCAACTGAGACAGGGCCAGGCTGCAGCCAGGACTGGGAACTCTATCTAGGTATCCCACATGACTGAAAGAGAGCTAAGTGCTTGGGCCATCTTCCTCTGCCTTCCTAGGTGCATTTGCAGGGAGCTGGATTGGAAGCTGAGCCTGAACCAGCACTGTGATATGGTATGCTGGCACTGCAGGTGGCAGCTTAACCCACTGTTGGACAATGCCAGCCCCTATATGTCTTCCTTTACGATATGTCTGCTCAGGTCCTTTGCCCATTTTAAAATTAAGCTATTTGTTTTCTTGCTATTGAATTGCTTGAGCTACTGACTTTGGCGCTAACTTTTTATCAGAGGGACGGTTTATAAATATTGTAGGTTGTCTCTTCCCTCCGTGGATTGTTTGCTGTGCAGAAGCGTTTCAGTTTGGTGCAATCTCATTTGTCTATTTTTGCTTTTGCTGCCTGTGTTTCAGTGTTACATGCCCCAAAAGCACAGCCCAGGCCAGTGCCATGGAGCTTCCCCCACCCTGTGTTTTCTTCTAGTAGTTTTACAGTGTCAAGCCTACATTTAAGTGCTTAGTCCATTTTGGATTGATGTTTGTACATGGTGTAGGATAAGCATCCAATTTTACTTTTCCCAGCATCACCGAGTGAAGCCCTTTTTCATTCCCCACAATATGTCCTTGACATCTTTGTCAAAATTAATTGGCCTTGGTGCACTTGGCATATCTCATTGCAAGCCCCAGGTAAATATTTGTTAAATAAATAAATAAAGTGTGATCTCATTTCTACCCACAGGCTGGTGAGGTCTGGAGATATCTGGATTACATTTGTCTTTTGGTAGGAAGGGCAGATTTGCATCATGGAAGGACTGTTTCTCATTTCATAAAAGTCAAACATTGACTTCTGAAGAACTGAGTGCCTCCTCCACAGCTCTCGGAAACCTAGGGGGAAAAGATGTTTTCCCTTTGAAAAGTCACTCTATTGTGTGGATGTTCTGGGCTCAGTTAACTCATCTAAATAGGTTTGGGGTTATCTATTGTTTAAGAGTCGGGGCGGGTACATAGCATTTTAAAAACATTTCCATCCCAAATTTCTGAAATAAAAGTTTCAGTGCTTAGAGAAGGAATCCTCAACGACTTGAAAAACTTAGCTGAGGATGTTTCTTTCTCAGAATGGCTCTTCAAAACCTTGGCTTCTCTGTGTTAGTCTTGTAGTCATAGATGCGGGGCAAAATCGCGTGGTCCCGCTACAGTTGGGATGGCACAAGCAGGGCGTGTGTGTGTGAGTGCGGGTGTGCATGTGTGCATGCGGGTGCGTCGTGGGTGTGTGCATGTGTATGGGCACACACGTGTGCACACGTGTGTGCATGCAAGTGCACGAGCATGCTTGTGCAGAACGGTCTATTGCCCTGAATAAGAATCTCTCCTCTCCCAGGGAGAAAAATGAGAGTGTCGGGTTTGGGCAAGAGCTTTGCTTCATTCCCTCGATGAGCGCTCCAGTCACCCCCTCTCTTCCCTCCTGTCCTCACTCCTTCTCCTCTGCACACATAATCCTTAGCCGGAGCCCTTCAAGAACACAGAGAAGTCAGACGTGGACTGTGTCAAACAAAAGAAAGAACAAAAGCACCCCATCCACCAGCGATGGGCAGGGGGTGCCCCAACCCAACCAGGTCCTTAGAAGCGATCACAGCAAGGCTTTGCTTAGAGCTCTGTCCCGCAGTGGACTTGCCCGTGGGTGAAGAACTAGGGCAAGGCCACCCCCTTGGCTCAGGGGTTGAGAAGAGGTCAGTGGAAACTGTCCCCGGTGGGTGGCCTTCAGGCAGCGATGTTAGCAACAGGAGGCTGACGTCCACCATAGGTCACAGAAAATCATACGCACTGGCCTTAACCATCGGGATCCTCTGCGCCGCTCTTTATGACTAGGATAGGTTTTAACGGCCTAAGATGTAGTGGCTTTAAACAGCAATCATTTTATTATGCATCTGGGTTCTGTGGTCAAGGAATTTGGACGGGGCGAGGAAGAGATGCTTGTCTCTGCCCTACCGCAGCAGGGACCAGCCAGGCAGCACGAAAGGCTGGGAGCTGAGGCAGAAGCTGGGGGCTAGAAAGGTCTGGATGCTCTTCACTTGCTCGGCTGATTCCTGAGCAGCGACACTCACAGACTAGGAGTGTGCATTGGTCACCCACTCACCCACTGCCGAGCCGCGCACTCGCTGGTTGGAGACAACGCGTGCGTCTGGTCTCACAATTTCTGTGGGTTGGTAGCTGGTCCTGATGTTGAGTGCAAAGGGCTGGTGTTTCACCTGAGGCTCAGTTGGGGAGGGACTTGCTCTGGAAGCTCATTTACCTGACCCGATGGGGGTTGATTCCTTTTGTGGGTTCCCTGCTGGCTGTTGGCCAGAGGCTGAGCTCAGGCCCTCGCCAAGTGGAATTCCCCTACATGGCCATGTGCTTCATGGGAGGTGGCGAGGCAGATTCCGCTAGACAGACAGGGGTTCCAATCTCACGTGACACCATCACAGGAGGCCCGTCCATCACCTTTGCAGGAATCCACATGAGAACCGAGTCGTGGTCTCGCCCTCACTTCAGAGCACAGACACTGGGAGCAGGGGATGAGTTGGGCTCATGTTCTAGTCCATCTGGCACACGCTGCTTCCCAGAGTGGCGATGCGTGCCCCGTTCAGCTTCCTTACAACCCGGTGGCCTCAGGGAAGCTGGGCTTTTTGCAGGGTGCAAACCTCACTCGCCAAGAATGAACACTCTAATGAATAAAGGAGAAGCTTTGCTATCTTTTAGGTCTCTGTCTAGGAAGTCAGCCCACGTCACGTCCACCGTGGTCCATCGGTTTCTGCGATCACAGCCCACCCAAATTGGAGGGGAGAAGAACTCCAGCACCCAGCTTTCGAGGAAGAGAGCCAAGGTCACATCGCAGCAGAACCTGTGCGATGGGAGCTGCTCTTGCTGCCATCTTTGGACTCCACCACACCTGCTATGTGGTCAGATGCTCCAATCACCCAACCCTTCAGTAGAGTCGGAAGCTACTCTTCAGTTTGATGGTGGAGGGAGTTGTAAATAAAGGCGTGCTGAATAAAAGGAAGTGTGGTCTTCTAAGAGTGAGCATGCTCTTTATTATCCAAGCACTGACACTGTTGGCAGTGACAGGGAGTGCTGTTAGTAAGGACGCTGGCTCCTCCAGACTCAACCTATATCTCTTAGCAATCTCAGCGGAAAGGAAAACTTCACAGTGAATGTCGTTGGATCTGCATGTCGTTGGTTTGGCCTGTCACATGACCCTCCCTGAACCAATGTGTGGCCATAGGAATGCGATGCACTGATGGGCTAGGCCTGGGATCGTCTGCTGACGGGACTCAGGGAGACGTCAACTACATCCGGAGCACACAGACTGAGAACCAGGGGGGCTGCTCTCTAAGAAGCTGAGATGCTATCGCCAGAACAGGGGCAGTGAACAGATGCCCTCTATCGCCTTCTTTCCCAATCAACTAAAGGAGGGCACAGAGAAACTGGCCTTCAGGTTACAACTGTCAGATGCTAGACCCGGCCAGTGCTGCCCTTTCCCTCCCGTGACAGCTCTCTGAAGTCGGTGACACTGGTTGTCTCTCCAGCAGCTGTAGCAGCCTGGCAGAGAAGGAGGTAGACCATCTGTCATCTGTTGCTCCAATATTGCTGTGTAACGAGTGACCCCCAAACACAGCCAGGTGAAACAACACGCATTGATTTAGCTCATGAGTCTGTGGGTTGGGCATTGAATCTGAATGGATCTTCCAGGCATTTCGGTCCCCCGCTCCTTCCGAGGGTGACTGGCTGTAGGTCATTGGCTCACACACCTGGTGGCCTGCTGGTGGGACTGAGCTCTGTTTCACCTTTCTCTCCACCCAGCAGACTACCTTGTGGGCATCGTCATGATCAAGCCCAAGTGTAAGAGCAAGTGCAAGTTGGGTTGCACACAAGACCTTTCGAAGCCTCTGCTTACGTGAACTTGCTAACACTCCATTCGGCAAAGCAAATCACATGGCTAAACTCAGACTCGAGTAAGAGAATGGACTCCATCTAGTTAGAAAAAGAACTACAAAGTCACATGATAAAGAAGAAGAGATTCAAGGAAGTATATAGAATGAGATCAGCTTCCCACGGAACAAAAAGGGAAGTGTGACTTCCCATAATCCTTTGAGGTTGCTAAAAAGAGATGTATAGATTTTGTTTCTCAGTACATGTAGGATAAATGTCACAAAGGATCAATCATCTTTCTACCTTCGTTATAGCAACTTTCAAAAAATAAATTCTTGGGGTGTGTGTTTAGCTTAGCTGATAAGATACCTGTGTTCCATATTGGCCAGCTTCTTGCCTAAGTGCACCCTGGGAGGCAGCAGGTTCCTGCCACTCATGTGGGAGACCTCAATGGAATTCCTGACTCCTGGCTTTGACCTGGCCCAGCTATGGCTACTGCAGGCATTTGGGGAGTGAACCAGTGGACAGGAGCTCTCTCTATATATATCTGCCTCTCAGATAACTCAACATTTTTTTAAGGTTTCTAATTCAACTGCTGTAGAAACATATGGTGATTCCCCAAAAAATTAAAAATAAGGTTCCCAAATGATCCAATCATTTCACTTTTGGGTGTATACCCCAAAGAATTGAAAGCAAGCAGATAAACAGCTAACAGTATATGGCTATTTATAGCAGCTTATTCACAATAGCTAAAAGGTGGAAACAACCCAAATGTCCATCATTGGATGAGTTGGTAAACAACATGTGGTATAACCACATAACAGAATGTTATTCAGCCTTCCAAGGACTGACATTCTGACAAATGCTACAACATGGATGAATCTTGAGGACCTGATGCTAAATGAAATGAGTCAGATATAAAAGGACAACTGTGGTGTGATTCCACGATAGGAAGCACCCAGCATCGTCAAATCCATACAGACAGGAAGTAGAACAGCCGTTACTAGGGGCTGGCAGGCGGCACTGGGGAGCTAGTGTTTAATAGGTACTGAGTTTCAACTCGGTTGATGAAAACTTCTGAAGGTGAATAGTGTAATGGCTGCACAGCATTTTGAAGGCTCTTCATGTCATCGAACTATACATTTAAAGTGTATTTTAATTATATTTTACCATACATTTTTGTTGTTAAAGGTCTTCTTCTTGACACTGATATTCAAAGTTTTAGTTGAGCCAACAGTCAGTCAACCAGTATTTTCCCACCGTCTCACTTACCATATATAATGGGTTGTACTGGCTAATACTTTTAATTAGCTTGGTCCCTCTCCTCCAAGACTTGATGGTTAAGTTAGGGAAATATTATGCTAAAATGGCAAAGACCGGAAATCTTGGAGCATTTAAGATAACTGATAACAACACCAGTGAGGGGCCAGTGGCTGACCAACACTTGAAAGGCCCAGTGTTTGCTAAAAATGCAGACACCCAGGCCCCCCGGACAGATTCCTGGGAACGGGTAGAAGCTGGGAAACTCACACTTCTTAAAAGCTCTCAGCCATTTGGGTGCCCAGTCAGAAAAATCCCCTTAATTTACACACAACAAGATTTATTTTAGGGGCTGGTGCTGTGGCACAGCGGGTTAACACCCTGGCCTGAATGCCGGCATCCCATATGGGCATTGGTTCGAGACCCGGCTGCTCCTCTTCCCATCCAGCTCTCTGCTGTGGCCTGGGAAAGCAGTAGAAGATGGCCCAAGTCCTTGGACCCCTGCACCCGCATGGGAAACCTGGAAGAAACTCCTGGCTCCTGGCTTCGGATCAGTGCAGCTCCGGCAGTTGAGGTCAATTGGGGAGTGAACCAGCAGATGGAAGACCTCTCTCTCTCTCTCCTCTCCCTGTGTAACTCTAACTTTCAAATAAATAAATATTTTTTTAAAAAATTTTATTTCAGAGGGAGAAAATCTGCTTAAAGAATGACATTTTACTGGTAACATAGAAAATTAGAAAAAGTGAAAAAAATTTACTTGGTTGATATAAGTGACAGAAAATAAAACTGACAAAGACTAACACTACACACAGTCAATGTTGCTGATTTAAAACTGATGGAAGACCCAAAATCTTCATGGCAAAATTAAGATCACAAAAATTGCCTCAAAAAATTGGACTTGGTACAAAGAATAGCCACAAAGGATAATTCATGTTGTGAGAAAAAAATAATCAGCCGATAAATCCGTGATCAGTGAATCTGATTTTTTTCATTCTGATGAACACAATTTCAAGATAGGCTTCTAGATTTTTTTATGTTTCTGATAGTTATATTTCTTAACTTTACACTTAAAAAATAATTTCAAAATTATAAAAAAGTTACAAGAATATTATAAAGAAGTCACACATACTCAGTTAATATGCATTGGTGTGTGTTTTTTTTAAAGATTTATTTATTTGAAAGGCAGAGTTACAGAGAGGCAGAGGCAGAGAGAGAGAGAGAGAGAGAGAGAGGTCTTCCATCTGCTGGTTCACTTCCCAAATGACCTCAATGGCCGGAGCTGCACTGATCCGAAGCCAGGAGCCAGGTGCTTCTTCCAGGTCTCCCACATAGGTGCAGGGGCCCAAGCTCTTGGGCCATTTTCCATTGCTTTCCTGGGCTGTAGCAGAGAGCTGGATCAAGAAGAGGAGCAGCCGAATCTTGCACTGGTGCCCATATGGGATGCCGGCACTGCAGGCTACAGCTTTACTTGCTACACCACAGTGCCGGCCCCCATGTATTGTTTTACCTTATTTATAAGATATGTGGGCCGGCGCCATGGCTCAATAGGCTAATCCTCCGCCTAGCGGCGCCGGCACACCGGGTTCTAGTCCCGGTCGGGGCGCCGGATTCTGTCCCGGTTGCCCCTCTTCCAAGCCAGCTCTCTGCTGTGGCCCAGGAGTGCAGTGGAGGATGGCCCAGGTGCTTGGGCCCTGCACCCCATGGGAGACCAGGATAAGCACCTGGCTCCTGGCTCCTGCCATCGGATCAGCGCGGTGCGCTGGCCGCAGCGTGCCGCGGCCATTGGAGGGTGAACCAACGGCAAAAGGAAGACCTTTCTCTCTGTCTCTCTCTCTCACTGTCCACTCTGCCTGTCAAAAAAAAAAAAAAAAAAAAAAGATATGTGTAAATGGTGATACTTAAGTTTCTTTTCTTGCAAAATATTTTGAAACCAATGCATATGAGGGCATGTTCAAAAAGTTCATGAAAAACACATATTTATGAATACATCTGCTAATGGATTTCCATTTTTTGTTCCAAAAATAAATATATATTTTACTTTCATTACCATGAACTTTTCGAAGTATCTCTGTATATATAGGGGTGTATATATATATAAAATATTTTTTCTAAAAGATTTATTTATTTATTTGAAAGTCAGAGTTACAGAGAGGCAGAGGCAGAGGCAGAGAGAGGGGTCTTCCATCCGCTGGTTCACTCCCCAGATGGCCGCAATGACTGGAGCTAGGCCAATCTGAAGCCAGGAGCCAGGAGCTTCTTCCAGGTCCCTCGCCCGGGTGCAGGGGCCCAAGGACTTGGGCCATCTTCTACTGTTTTCCCAGGCCATAGCAGAGAGCTGGATCAGACGTGGTGCGGCTGCGACTCAAACTGGCACCCATATGGGACGCCAGCACTGCAGGCGGAGGCTTTACCAGCTACACCACAGTGTTGGCCATATATATATATATATATATATATATATATATGTAATCTTTACAACCACAAAACCAAGATCAATTCAGAAACCTAACAAAAATGAATAAAATTACCTAATGTGCTATCATATTCAAATTTTAACAATTGTCCCCAAAATGTCCTTTGTAGCCATTTATTTCTATTCTGATTCAGGATCCCCAAAAAGTGACCAGAATCACTTCCTGTGTTTAGTGGTCATTTACTTCTTTCATCTTTAACTTGAAACAGCGCTTCAGCCTCTCTTTGTCTCTCCTGACATGGACCTCTCTGAAGAATACAGAGCAGTTTTGTGTGTGTGTGTGTGTGTGTGTGGTTTTTTGTTTTTTGTTTTTTTTTTTTTGGCCAGGCAGAGTTAGACAGTGAGAGAGAGAGACAGAGAGAAAGGTCTTCCTTCCGTTGGTTCACCCCCCAAATGACTACCACGGCCGGCGCGCTGCGCCGATCCAAAGCCAGGAGCCAGGTGCTTCCTCCTGGTCTCCCATGGGGTGCAGGGCCCAAGCACTTGGGCCATCCTCCACTGCACTCCTGGGCCACAGCAGAGAGCTGGACTGGAAGAGGAGCAACTGGGACAGAATCCGGAGCCCCAACTGGGACTAGAACCCAGGGTGCCAGCGCCGCACGTGGAGGATTAGCCTAGTGAGCTGCGGTGCTGGCCAGAGCAGTTGTTTTGAGGTGGTCTCTCCATCTGGGGTTGTCTGATATTTCCTCGTAATTAGGTTTGGGTTATGCAGCTTTGGCAGGAATTCGGGCTAAGTGCCCATCGGGAGGCACCTATTGCCAGGTTGTCCAGTTCCTGGAAAAGGAAACTTTCCGAAACCTGGCCTTGGAGTGCCTTACTCTCCTCATCTGGTTCTGGAGATACTAGATGCGGGGGTCATGACAGAACAGCTTCCCTCCTGGGGCTGTCCCTGGGGACATTTTCACCCCCTGGGCAGTTTTGCGGAGAGAAGTCGTTGAGATCCTGGTCTCGATTAGAATCATCACCTCTAGTTCCTAAGTGCTCACATTCATTGTTTATCCCAACCTTCATATAAAACATGCAGCTTAGTATAAGTCATGATCCCCGTTTAGCAGTTAGGGAAACTGAGGCTCAGAGACAGCGACATAAAGCACTCAGGCTCGCACAAGCTGGAACAGGACGAGCTGGGACGGGAGCCCAGTCGGGTCTATGCCACGCCTCACTCTCAACTCATCCAACTCATGAGGCTACTTCATGCAGAAAGATGGACGGAAGCAAGGCCTCCCCAGAGCTGATGGGCCAGCGTCTGCCCTGCCTGGGCCCATCTCCATTCTGAAGCCCAGCAGAACTAAAAGCAGGTGTACTGCCCCAGAGGGCACAGCCGGCTGCACTTGGGGTGAAGACGTGCCCTTGACGCTGGTTTTGCCCCCTTTGCAAACGAGGTGACTTCGCTGTGGCCCCACCCCAGGACCACCTGAGCTTCCTCCTTTCCTATCTGTGAAAGTGGAAATGGCCTGGGGTTAGTGATCATAACTACCAGGTGCTGAGTGCAAACATGAGTCAAGCCTTTAAATAATCCCAGGATGGGCACCTTATTTTGTCCATTTTACCGATGAGGAATCCGAGGGTTGTACAGTGGCTAATGCCACAATCTAAGGCGCACGGGATGGGGGACTGTGACACAGGTCTAACTGCAGAGACTGGATGAACGCTTGACCATGATCTCCACTTTCTCCAGGCCCAGTGGGGTGGCAGCTTAACAGACTAGGCGGAGGAGATGTGCTGGACACAGCAGGCGCAGCAGAGGCACCTGCTGTTGAACCCGGGGACAGGCTGCTGAGCTTTGGCCTCCATTCTGATTCCCTACCTGGGCCACCAGCTTGACCTCTCTGCTTCTGTTTGTCGGTCCCGGGGCTGGGTTCTCTTTGGTTGAGGGATGGTTAAGGCCTCGGCTACTTGCGTCTCTGGTGGCTTCCCCACAAGATGCAAGGACTCGCTTGGTGCTGGTTGATCCCACCGCCTTCCTGGTTTCTCCCTGGTGGGGGCTGGGGAAGGAGATGATGGAAAGAAGAAAATTTCCGACCAAAAGTGTGATGACTTCAACAATCTGTGGGTTTTGATTCTAATCACCGGCAGTAGGGCATTGTGGGAAGAGCTGCACGTGAGAGCCGGCCTTGGCTGCCACTTGCTGGCTTGCTTGAGGAACTTGAACCTCAAATGCCTGACCCTTGAAGTGGGGTGCCTGGACCTCCTTTGCCCCTCTCAGGAGTTGATCACATGGGGACATGCTGTCTGCCTGCGGTGCACGATGCTAAGGAATGTCATAGATGGGATTGTGTGGTTCTTTCCACTGGGTAGTAACTCAGGCTGCTCACGTCTCCCTGGCTGGCTTGCTACGAAAGAGCTCTTCATTTTTTTTTTAAAGATTTATTTATTTATTTGAAAGGCAGAGGAGCTGGGCTGGTCCAGAACTAGGAGCTTCATCCGGGTCTCCCATGTGGGTGCAGGGGCCCAAGGACTTGGGCCATCTTTTGCTGCTTTCCCAGGCCATAGTAGAGAGCTGGATTTGAAGTGGAGCAGCAGGACTTGAACCGTCGCCCACATGGGATGCTGGCACTGCAGGCACTGGCTTTACCTGCTATGCCACAGCGTTGGCCATGAAGAACTCTTCATTTTTTAGGTTGAAGAGAAAGAAATCCAACTTGAGGAAAAGGCTTCATTCAGCCAAGTTCCTGCCTTCTTCCTGTGCAGGTGACAGACTAGTGTTTACCTTAAAGGGATCTTCTCCACCAAGCGCACCTGCCAGATTTTAGCCATGCCCCTAGTTTCTAGGTGGGCTTTTCTGGGGCATCCACAGTCTCCCAACCTCACCTGCCTGTGACACGAGCTTGACTCATGTACCCATTACTTCAGCATCCTTAACTCCTGGTTTCCCCAAATGTCACCAGACCATAGCAAGGGAAAACGGAGCTTTTATTGTTGTTTTAAATTTTTATTTTTAACTTCAAAGGTAAGCAGACAGAGAGCCTCCATACATTGGTTCACTCCCCAGATGCCCAGAACAGCTGGGATCAGGGCCAGCATCCAGAAATTCAATCCAGGTCACTCGCTTGGGTGGCAGGGACCCAAGGACTTGAGCCATCACTGCTGCCTCCCAGGGTGTGCATTGGCAGGAAGCTGGAGTCAGGATCTGGGTTAGGATTCCAAGTGAGGCACTCCCAGATGGGACACAGGTATGGTAAGCAGGGTCTTTACCACTAGGCCAAACGCCAGACTCAAGTGGATCTTTGGAGTGTGTTTCTCTACCAGGCCCTGGCTGAGGCACCATCACAGCCCTGGTCTCAGTAAACTGACACAGCCCACTGGGAGGAGCAACATTTGAGGGATGTGCCCAGGCTCCGCCCAGCAGCCCCTTTGGTTACAGATGATTGGCTCTGGGTGGCAGCTGAGCCAAGTTTGGCCAATCACATTCTCTGTCTTGAGACTTTGGATCAGAGCACAGAGACACCTGTGGACACTGGGAGAACTGCAGGGCCACCAACTTGACCATGCGTCCAGAGGAATGGAGACTCCAGGCTGGAGAGAAAGGGGTAGTGGGGGGGAGGAGGACCAATGAGGTGGAGACCTCAAGAGACCTGGGGTCCAGAGTGATGGGGGAACTTTTCTGGTCCCTGGCTCCAAATCCCTTGAGATTTCACTGCATTTCCTGCCCTTGGGAGCTGTGATCCACGCCCTAATTTAATATGTATTTTTTTAAATTTAGTGTGATGTCAATTCTGTTTATTACAATAAAAAGGGTATGGATAAGACTGGTAGGTCTTCCAGAGACAGAGCTAAGGCTCAGAGATTATGCCATGAGGTGGGGAATCACACGGCTAGCAAGGCCGGGGGCAGGCGTCCTGGCTCTCTGTGGCTCCTCGCGCTGACGTGCATGGAGGGCTCTCTCTGTAGCAGGCACTCCCTAAAGACTCGACGTGTGTTTCCTCATTTACTCCTAGGAGCACCCTGGGCGGCAGGTGGTATCACCAGGGCCAGTTTACAGATGAGGACATGGAGGCAAGGAGAAATGGGTCACCTGTCGGAGAGCTCAGGGAGCGAGGGACAGCCAAAGCCAGGGCCCAACCTGGGACTGGACTTCATGGTCTGAGATCTTGATAAGGATGCTCCTTAGCTTTCCTGGGGGGCAGTGGGCCGGGCACAGGAAGGCCACACGTTCTCAGAATTTTATAAAGCTGAGTAGGTCAAGTTGAACCGGAGACCCTACTGAATGCCATGACCACAAGGAGAGCTGCTGTTCACCTGCAGCTCTGACCCTGGCCCTTCGGCCAATGCTGTACTATGGAGTTGGTTGCATCACGGAGCAGGCCTGAGCTTGCCCCCTGGGCTCTCAGAGAATCCCAAGCCTCCTCTGCCTCTCCTCTTCATCTTGCATCCCCTCAACCACGCTGGTCTCAGCATCCTTCACTCTGCAAATGAGAGGCTTGGATAAGTACACAGTGCACCCGATGGGACCAGATCCCCCTCACTCCTGGGCAGGTTCTCAGGACACCCTAAAATTTGGCAAGTCCCCTGCGTCCTGAGTCTATACTCAGTGAACCCCCCTGGAACAGGGATGAACCAGCTCACACAGTGAGCTCCCACTAGGGTCTGAGAAATGTGTGAGTTCTTTTCCAAAGTAGATTTTGCCAGCAGCACATCAGCTCAGCCAATGTCCCCTTAGCATAGCCTCTGCCTCAGCTGGGACAGAGTGAAGACAGGCCACCCGCCAGGTCTGGGAACCCTGGGCAGCAGACGTTGCCCTTGGTGGTGTTGCGTTTTCTCGGGGCTCCTGTTTGGAGGTGCTGAGGGTGCTGACAAGACCAATCCCCGCTGGCCTGCAGGCAGTGAGGAAACAGAAGGGCTGCCAGCGACTCCAGAAAGACAAGACTAAGAAGGATGGGGAGATGTGTACGGGCCGGACAAGCCTACAGGCATTCCAGGCTGGGGTCACCGGCTTTTTTGGAACAATTGGTGAAAGCCAGAGATTTCTCTCCTCTTAAATGCACACACAGACATAATTTGCTTAAGGGAACTTATATAAGGACCACATCTTGGAATTTCTGCTCTAGTGAGACCCCGTTCTTTGATCAAGATCCAATGGGTCTTCAAGCCGGATCTTCCTAGGATCTTTCTCCTGCACCTGAGGCTCACTTTGCTGCTGGCATCATTTTGCAATGGTTTTTTAAAAAGGTGGATCTTTAGACCAGCAATGGAGTTTCTTGGAAATGCAAATTTTTCACTCTTCACAAAGACTAAATGAATTAGAAACTCCAGGGTGGGACCCAGTATTGGCACAAGCCCTCCCAGTGGCCATGGGATCACTTGAGTTTGAGAAGGGCTGTTGTAAGCCACTGTCCTTGTGCTGTGTCTGCCCTCATAGACACCATGCGGATGGCACACGGTAAGGGCTCACTGTCACTAGCGATGGCAGCAAGTTTCCCTGATTCCCCGGGTCAGTGTTTGCGAGACTCGGTTACTGAGACTCCATGGTACAAGTATCTTGAGGCTGGTTTCTACCTACACCAGGGCCTGAGATGAGGCTTAGCTCTGCTAGGCAGAGGAGAGGGCCTGGTCTTGAGACAAGTGTCCAGAAACCTTCAAACAGAGAGGGAGCCGGAGAAACATCAAACCTGGGGCACCTGTCCAGGCAACAAGGCCCTGGCCACATGGTGCATGAGAGACAGGTGGTAGGGAGTAGCGTGGCCAGCATGGATGCCCAGGGCTCGCAGAAGCCCACTTCCACCAGGCTCTGCAGGCTGCCCGCTCCTCTCTTTGCCTGATCCTCACCAGCCCTGGCAGAGTCTGTGGAAGCCTACCAGAGACTTCCTTGCTGGGCTGTTAGGGGAGAGGAACGGCCACTTTTAATTTTTAATGATTCTCCAACTTTTGGGAGGTTGGAAGAAGTTAGTTAGATTACTTCTTGTGTGTTGGGTGTTTGTGGCGGCGGCGGCGGCGGCGGTGGTGGTGGTGGGGAGATTTAATTCCATGCCACTCACCGAAGCCAAATTCCCACAGATTCACTCCTGAGGCACAGGAAGCATTAAAAAAAAAATAGTAATTATTTGGAAGGTTGCAGGGGGAGATTTTTCTGTAATTCCTCCTGTCTCATATTGATCAGTTTCTTAAACATTTAAACAAATTTGATTTTTTAAGGTGGGACAGAAAAGAGACACCTGTTTCATGCTTTTTTTTTTTTTTTTTTTTTTTTTTTTTTTTTTTTAAGTACCTGCTTTGTTTTCTGTTGGAGAGTGATGATGATCGCCATGCACCTTGCATCTGCTACAGGAGCAAGTTTTCAGGTTTTTCTTCCAAACCTCAGCCAGCCTGGGGGAATACAGAAACACCCAGTATCTCTCTTGTCATCATCCAGGGCAGGTCCTTCACACTTTTAATTTAAACTTTTTTGGGGGGGAATGTGAGAAAAAAGAAAAAACAAAAAACCCTTCCAAACTTTCTCAAGTCACAAGGAGGCAGCTTTCCAAATTTAAAAAAAAAATCTGATTTTTCAGGATATTGGAAAGAAGTATTCTCATTCACCTCTTGTTTCCACATAGAGGCAACTTTCTCAAGCAACTCTTTCAAAGTCAACTTGACTGGGGGATATAGGGGAACCACGTTAACCTTTGACCTGCTCTGGTTCTACAACAGGGCCAGTTTCTCAAACTTTTATTTTAAAAAACATACCTGATTTTTTTTTTTTTAATTGGGCAGGGGTAGTGCGAAAGAGTATGCATTTCTCCTAAAAGCAGATCCTCAAATCCGTGTTTTTAAAAATCGGTCTGGATGGGGGGCAAGGAAGGGTCCCCTTCACCCCTGCCGTCTGATACGGGGGCGGGTTCCCCAAACTTTGATCCCCTTGGGTGAGAGGTGGCAGGGCCAACAGCCACACTCCCGGTCCGCCTGCCAGGCTTCCACGAGGCCAGCTCTGCAGAACTTTTATGTAAAAATCCATCTCATTTTTGGGGGGGGTGTGGGAGGGGGTGCAGAGTTCCTATTAACCCCTTGCGCTCCGCCAGGAGCCGGCTCCCCAAACTTTTCTCCCACCGTGCACATGACATTTGCGAAGGGCTGGAGGCCGCGGGGCGCCGCGGGGCGGGCGTGGGGGGCGCGCACAGGGCAGGGCGCGGCGCGGGAAAGTTTGGGGGGCGGGCGTGCGGCGGCCCGGGGGGCTGGCGGACGGGCGCGCCCCGGGGCCGGCCGGCTTTGTGTGCGGCGCGGAGGCCGGCGGCGCCGAGGCCGAGGCCGAGGCCCGGAGCTCGCGGGCCGCGCGGCGAGGCCGGCCCGGGGGCGGGCAGGGCGGCGGGGGGCGGCGGCGGCCCCGCGAGGGGCGGCTCGGCGGCGGCGGCAGCGGCGGCGGCGCGGCCGGAGCGGGCCGGGGGTGGGGGCGAGGGCCGGCGCCCCCCCCGCGCGCCCCCCGCGCCCCCGCCCCCCCGGCCTGAGCGGGGCGGGCGGAGGAGGGAGCGGCGGCGGCGGCGGCGGCAGCGGCGGCGGCGGCGGCGGCGGCGGCGGCATTGTGCGCGCACCAGCAGCCCGGCCCGGGAGGAGCAGGACGCGCCGGGGCCGCCTCCTCCCGCACGGACCCATGAACCAGCCGGGCGGCGCGGCGGCTCCGCAGGTACGACGGGGGGCCGGGGGGCATGCACCGCGCGGGGGCCTCGGGGGGCCGGGGCCCGGGGCGCTGCGCCACTTCATTGCAAGATTTGCAGAATGCAAAGTGCCTGGGCGCGTTTGCGGGCTTTTTGTGGGCGCCAGCGCGGGGCTCGGGGTCCGGGGAGCACCCCCCCGGGGCGCTGCGGGCTGCGACGGGGGGCGGGGGTGGCGAGGGGGGCCGCGGCGGGCCCCCAGCCGGCGCCCCCGCCAGCCCCGGGCTCGGACCGGAGCCCAGAAAACAAAGCGACGAGAGGACAGAGCAGCCATTTCAGTTTGGACAATTCACATTTTGCAAAAATGCAGCCCCTTCCAGCTCTCCCCCCTCCCCCTCAAATTGGCAATTTCCCCCGACCCTGTCCGCGCTCGGGGTCCCCGACGACCCCCCAGGAGGGTTTTCCTTCGGGCCTCCCCCCGTCTTTGCTACAATCTTATTTTTTTTAAGGCCATATTTCCCTTTCTCAATTTTTTTTTCTAATTTTTCTTCAAACGGTAGTTTTTTCCCATTAAAACGACGCCACCTAGAGGATACTATTTTGTAAATAAAAAAAGAAATTAAAATTGAAAAGAAATATTTTTTATTTCTTATTTTTTCGAAAGTTTGCCCTGCAAAGCAGTGGAGGGCGAAGGGATTCTTTTTTTTTTCCTTTTTGGGGGGTGAAAATTTCCCCTTTGATCTTTCCAGGAACGCGGGGACAATTTTTATTTCTGAAGCCAAATCCAGATAATATGTAAATGAAAATTAAGCTGGAATTTGAATGAATTCAGTTCTTGAAGGGGAAAAAGGGAAAAACCTCCTAAAAGCAAAGTCAGCTGGACTGCCCAAGTCATTTTAGTTTGAGAAAAAAACTAATTGGAATGAGGAAAGGAGGGAGATCATTGAGTTTAGGGAAAACTGGGGGAATTGGCTTTATGAAGCAATTAGAAATTGTACTTCATTGTAATTTGGAACTTAGGTAGCTCAGCGGGCAAAAAAGACTAATTTCACCATTTGACAATATTTAAAGTTTTTCTATTCCCAAGAAGGAGGGATTTCAAAGAGAAAATAGACCCTAAAATGTTGCCATTGGACACACCCAAAAATTGTAGTTTTTTTTTTTAATTTTGCATTTACATTTTGCTGCCTTTAAATCTCAAGATTCTAAAGAAAAACAGAAACTGGAAAAGTTCGAGTGAAATTCTGCCTTTCTTTTTTCTGCATTTACTGGGTTTTGTGTGTGTGTGTATGTGTGTGTGTGTCTGTGTGTTTTGTTTTGATGGAATAATTAAGATTGTTTTCTGATTTTGTTTCCTGAAAGGTGTAGGCATTTCTTTCTTGTTGTTTTATCCAGAAAATGCCAGGAGCCCTTTTTTGAACAATATTCAGTGGAAAAAATGTAAATTCATCCAGTATACCAATTGAGTAGCCCACAGATTTGTAGGAGAGACCGCCATTAAAATAAGATATGCATAATTAACATTATTATGAAAAAACTAACAGTGGATTCACAGAAGCTCATTTTTTATGACGTGAACCGAATCAGTTGATGAAGACAAGGGTTGAGGAGTCCTTGGTGGGGAGGAAATTCTTCCTTCTCTGTCTTGTTCACTCTTCCAATTTGAAAAATTTGTTATTTTTTTTTTTAAATCCAGATTGGTTCCAGGCCTCTTTGATTGTGATGTGGAGGAGTTGGTAGTTCATTAACACTGAGTATTTGTAACAAATTTGATGACTTTGAAAGGGGGCAAAAATCCATTGGCCTACATCATTTTTTTTTTTTTTGGGGGGGGGAGGATTTTGTGATCACACACACATACAAAAAAACCAACAAATTTTACTGACTTAACAAGAAAGAAAGATAGAAGGGGGCAAGGCACAGAGAGAGATTCTCAATCGGAGCCCTCTTTCCTGGTGAAACATTTTGCTGAAGGAATGGGGTAAAACTCCCACTCAGCTGATTTTAGCAGCAAAATTTATTTTTTTAAGGGGAAAAAAAACCACTACAAACAAAAGCCAAAGGCAAGGGTACCTGTGTTTAGAATATGAAAGCATCTGTGACAGCAGGATTTGATGTGGAATTCTTGACTGTAAAATGAATCAAATGAAGGTAAAACAACAACAAGAAAAAAAATTTTTTTTCAGAAGGCCAATATTGACTGGGTTGAAATTTGACAGGTGAGAAAAAGGTGCTCACTGGAAGGTGAAGGGTTATTTGGGATAAATTAGTATCTGGTTGAACTTGCTGGAGATTTTGGGCCAAAAAAAAAAAAGTTGCAATTTTTCCGGCTCAGAAGGAGTCTATGGGTAATACATGCAGGGTGGGCTCCTATGGGTGGGAGGGTTCCCTTAGGCAAGGATACAAAACCCTGTGCTGTCTCAGAAGAATCAGTGGCCCCAGGTCATAGGTTCCTAACCCTGTTTTGCGGAAATTGGGAATTCTAAGGGGACAGGAACGCGATGACTCACATTCGACGGTGGCCAAGGTTCGACATTTCTCATCATCGCCATTGCATTTGGGGGGTTTTATTTTATTTTATTTTATTTTTAAGTAATGAAATCTTGCGGGGCTGACTGGCCACATTCTGACATATTTGGAATGAGCTTGCTTTTTTTTTTAAATAGCATAATTAAAAAAATTGTTTTTCTGTTGAATTATTTAGGCCGATTCCTAGGACGGTCAAGGAATTTCTAATTTCCAAGGGGCTCTGGAGACCTCCTGAGGTGGGAGGCCTGGCCAGGGCCGGGTGGCTCGAGGTAGGGGCCACTGAGCACAACTCAGGGTTGCAGATAACAGGTTATTTCTGGTGCCAGGAATAAAAATAATTGCAGCATATCCCTTTGTGTGGCCTGGATCTCCTGACACACAACTCAAGAGTCTTTCTCATCCATTTTGCAGAAATTTTGTTTTCTCGTCTGTGGTTTCTAGGGAACCCATGGGTAGAAATTGAAAAATCATTTCTGTTTTTCTAGATGTGCTTTTTTGTTTTTTAAATTGGTTATTCTGGTCATGTTTGTTGTAAAGGAAGCAGAGGTGCATGCTGGTCCGGCGGGGGCGGGGCCAGTCTCCTTTTGTTTCTATGGGTGTCCCCCTCTGGATGGAGGTCTGCCTGGGCCCCCTGTCTCGCACCTCCTGTTTGAGATGCCGGTGTGACCAGAACTGGGGACAGGAGCTAATTTTGATTTGTGTGTGTGCTCGCCACCCTCTCACAATATTGGGGGGAAGATGTGGCAAATTGGACTCGAGGGGTGGTAATTTGATGATGGGCTGAGTTAGTTTGGTGAAGGGTCATTTATATTTAGTTTCACAGTGGAGACTCTTATTACTTAATGTTTTGCTTTTCTGCCTAAGGAGTTTTTTTTTTTTTTTTTTTTTTCCCTTCTAATAAGGTTTGAAATTTCAAGGGCCTGCTTTATAGCTTGACGTGGGCCCAAGCTAGGATAAAGGGTTTGCTTCTATGTTCAGCCCTGCATGGAGGTGAACTTGAACAAGGGTTCTTGCTGGTGTAGAAGGGAAGCCACGGAAGATGGCTGGTCAGTGTGAGGCTGACCTCAGTCTGGTCCTCGAAAGTAAACAGCCAATGGCAGCTCTGACGCTGCTCCGGAGTCACGTACAGTTCTCACTTTGACTCAGCCCTTGGCACGCCGCCGTCTCTCAGCCCAGACTCCTTCCCTCTGGTTGGTGGGTTTGGGGAAGAACTTCCTGGCCGTGTTCCGCTGTGGTGTGCAAGCTGACTTGGCGTGGCCGTGAGCTCGGATGTTTCACGTCACTCGTGTCTCCTCCCTGGTGATGATGGGCAGAAGTGGCTGCGCGTGGGTCCTCCGGAGCCCCAGCTCACCCAGGGTCTTGCTGGGTGACCTTGGGCCAATCACTTTTTCCCTCGAAGCCTCCAGGGGTGCTGCTTTTAGGAAATGATCGCTTTGTAACCAGTGGGTTTCATTTGTGATTCATTTGTGGTTCATTTGTAGCTGCCCCCATCCCTGTGTTGAGAAGGACTCCGAGGCCACATCTGGACTCCCATAGGCTGGAGAGAGGGGTGCCATGGTCAGATAGCAGAGTGAATGTGATTGGGGCGTGTACCTCTTAATTACCATCCCCCAGCTAGACCTCAAATTACAGCCCATTAGTGGGTTGTGAAATCAACTTAGTGAGCCACAGTCAGCGTTTTTTTTTTTTTTTTTTTTTTTAAGAATAGAAGATAGAAGAACAAAAATAGCAGAGTTAGAGCACCGGGCGCAGGTAGGGATTGTCTCAGGGAACTTGTTTGTTTATATCTGCAGATGTGGGATGCAAGGACTCCTGCCAGGTGCGCCGCCCTGGTGGACCGCTGGGGGACTGCATTGTGTGTCGCAGAGACTTTATTTTCTCCTTCATTTCGCTGGTGAGGCAGGGATCTTGTGCCATGTGTTTGGTCCTCTGGTTGAGCTTGGCTCAGAGGCTGCCCTGGAAGAAGACTCCGTTGCATGGGTGCTTGGGCCCCACCCCCAGCCTGTGGGGCTCGGCTTAGGCTGGAAGGGCAGGTGCTGGTTGGAAGGCAGTGTTTTTGCTGCGTCTGTGTTACCTGGAGATTGGGAAGGTGCTGCGGCATCCCTGTTCCCATGACTTCTAGTCCCCACCTTGAGTTGAAATTGCTGGAGAGACTTTTCTGGACTTAGAGAGCTCCTCTCTGGGCTGAGTTTTCATCAGATTCTCTGTGTGTGTCTGCAGTTTTGTGTGCATACCTTTCCTTCAGAATTCCAAAATTGCCCTTTTTTTTAAAAAAAGAAAAATTATTTATTTGAAAGGCAGAGTTATAGAGAGGTGGGGACAGAAAGACATCTTCCACTGGTTCACTCCCCAGATGGCGGCAACAGCCAGGGCTGAGCCAGTTTGAAGCCAGGTGCATTAGCAGGGAGCCGGATTGGAATAGAATAGTCGGGACTTGAACCAGCACCCACATGGGACGCCTGCACCACAGACAGTGGCTACACTGCACCACAACGCCGGCCCCCAAATTGCTCTTAGTTCCCTCATGGTTTAAATGTATCAGGCCAGCACTATCCCACAGAAACAGAATTCAAGTGGCATAACACAAGCCATGTATGTAATTTTAAATTTCCTAGTAGTATATTAAAAAATGAAACAGGTGACATTGATTTTAATAATAGAGTTTATTTAATGCAGTGTGTCCACAATACTGACATTTCCACGTGCCATCCGTATGAAAAATTATTAATGTGGCATTTTGCATTCTTTTTGAGGGAGGGGTGAAGTCTAGTGATCTGATGTGTGTTTTCCTCCTCCAGCATATCTGAGTTCTGAGTGGCCACGGCTCCTGTGCTCAGGAGCCACGCGTGGCCGGTGGCTGCCGTCTCAGATGGTATCATGCCAGACCGATGTTCCGTCTGGTCCTTGTTACTGGTTAGCCTCCAGAGGTTCTCGGTGCCTCTTGGGTCTTTTGGTTTTGCTGGCGCGACTTCCTACCTGCGTCCCAACTGCTGCGAGGCATCTCAGCCTGCAGTGGTGGTAGGTTCCACCCACTCAGCTCCCCTTGGCTCCTGGGGTCCACCCCTCCCTCTTCACTTTCCCAAAGGGAATCTCCTGCCAGGACACCGTAGTTGACATTGCCAAACAATGGCCAGAAACTCCGAAAGGACACGGGGCAGCTTGTGTGCTGGTGAAGTGTGCGGCTGAGAGGAGGCTGCAGATTTCAGAGGGCAGAAGTTGCTAGGACGAGGATCAGGGTCCCAGGGAAAGGAGGGCCTCAGACGGGAAAAGTTCCATTTCGGAAGTGAAAACTTAGAAATCCTGGGAAATCTCCCCAGACACACAGGAATGGCCAAAGTCGTCCCCAGTTGGCAAAAGGGAAAGCTGAATTTGAGGTCAGCCAGGCCAGAGTTGGAAATCCAACCTCATGGCATGGTCAGCCTTGGGTTGCTTTGGGAAAGTCACTTCTGGCTTTTGGAACCGCAGCTTCTGCATCTGGAAAGAGGAGGGTAATGATCTTGACCTTGAAAGGTTGTCTGAGGACTGAATGAAGTGCAAGCACCCAGCCTGGCAGAGGTTTTTAGAAGAGGGCAGCATGTGCCACTGGGTGTGCATTTGGGGCGATTGGAGTCCTGCAGACAACACCTGATGGCAAGTGTTCACTTTTTTTGGTTGTTTTAAAACAGACTCAGGACGCAACTTTCTTGTCAAAGTGTTCTCCAGGCTTTCGTTCCAGGGTGCTCCAGCTCCTTTGAATATTTCTGGATTTGTTTCTGAGCCTATGGCAGAGTCTTTAAAAGGCATAAACCTTAATCACGGTGAACCGTGTACCTTTCAGCTGCTGCACACGCTGGGCGCCCCCCCACCTGTCTGCCCTCTCTGTCATTCATCTCTGCTCCACGAGGCCGTCCTTAGGATGAGTTGCACCTCCTCTTCTGTGAGCCCCTTCCCACCTCCCCGGGTGGGGTTAATCCCCCTGTGTCTGTTCCTGGTACTCCCCAAACTCTGTGGCTACCCAGAGAGTTGCTGGTCTGTGTCTCTGTTTCTCTGGCCAATTTGTGAATTCCCTGAAGGTGGAGATCATGGCTTCTTCATTTTAGGGTCTGGCACAGAGCGGCAGCTCAATGCATATTTGATGACTTAATTTGATTTTTGGAAATTGCTCAGATCAGTCGAATTTGAGTGACTCATTTGGGTTTGACCATTTGGCCAAAAGCAGCGTCTTGTTAAGGCCCCATGGTACCTTACCTTACCTTTTCTTTTCTTTTGAATGTTTATTTATTTATTTGAAAGGCAGAGTTACAGAGAGAGAGAGAGAGAGAGAGGTCCTCCATCCACTGGTTCACTCCCTAAATGGCTACAACGGCCAGAGCTGGGCTGATCCAAAGCCAGGAGCTTCTTCTAAGCCTCCCTTGCGGGTGTAGGGGCCCAAGGACTTGGACCGTCTTCTGCTGCTTTTCCAGGCCATCAGCAGAGAGCTGGATCGGAAGTGGAGCAGCTAGGACTAGAATTGGCACCCATATGGGATGCCGGCACTGCAGGAGGTGGCTTTACCTGCTATGCCACAGTGCGGCCCTGGCACCTTTTCTTTTCTTTTCTTTTCTTTTCTTTTCTTTTCTTTTCTTTTCTTTTCTTTTCTTTTCTTTTCTTTTCTTTTCTTTTCTTTTCTTTTCTTTCTAGATTTACTTATTTATTTGAAAGTCAGAGTTACACAGAGAGAGAAGGAGAGGCAGAGAGAGAGAAGTCTTCCATCTGCTGGTTTACTCTCCAGATGGCTGCAACGGCCGGAGCTGTGCTGATCCAAAGCCAGGAGCCAGGAGCTTCTTCTGGGTCTCCCATGCAGGTGCAAGGGTCCAAGGACTTGGGCCATCTTCTACTGCTTTCCCAGGCCACAGCAGAGAGCTGGTTTGGAAGGGAGCAGCCAGGGCTCGAACTGGTGCCCATATGGGATGCCGGCACTGCAGGAGGTGGCTTTACCTGCTATGCCACAGCTCCGGCCCCGGCACCTTTTCTTAACAGCTGGCTCTGAGGTCCGTGGCTCCTTGAAATGGTACATGCGCAGGGGTCCTCAGGCGGGAAGATGCTCCTTGACTTGATGTGTCTTGAGGAAGTTTTCATAAGTTCCTCTCACCACTTTGACCCCATCCTCCTCATCCATTAATGTAAAGTTTGTCTTTCTGATGATGGGGGTGGCATCTGGGGTCATCATTCCGATGGCTGATTGGCAGGGGTTGTGAGGCCGGCACTGCCTTCCTGGGGCTGGAGAAGGGCTCCCGCGGTGTCCAGGATTTGTGGGAGGGGCTGGTCCTCCTAGCCAAGTGCCCAGAAGTGGACATAGGGGCTCCTTGCAGAACCTTGGGCACACAGATATGATAACCTGAAGTGGCTGGGTGTGTGATTTGATGCTGCATCAGACCTCCTCTTTGGTTGGATTCTTGTTTGTAAGATGCCAAAGGCTCAAGGAAAATTTATGGCAGAAAACTCAGACCATTCTGTGTATCTGCTGAGTGGGTTTGTGTGTGTGTGTGTGTGTGTGTGTGTGAGTTTCCTACAACACCAGACTTTTTAACACTGCATGGCCTCACTCAACAGGTGAGCACAGAATTCCAGTGGAAGGTAGACCAGGTGTCCTCAGTGTTCATGTCCCCAAACGTCCATGTTTCTGAATTGTGGATGTGCCTGGTGGTAGATGGATTCCTTTAGGGAACTATTTCCCCTGCTTGTTATTAACAGATAACTGTCACAAACTTGCTGGTGCATCGCCCAGCCTCAGACATTGTGGTGTTGCGGGAGTGGGGTGTCGTTTGTGCTGGTGTTGTGGAGTGCCAGGGAATGCCAGACTCTGCTTTTTTTAAAAATTTATTTATTTATGTATTTATCTGACAGAGTTAGACAGAGAGAGACAGAAAGGTCTTCCTTCCATTGGTTCACCCCTCAAATGGCTGCTACGGCCAGCGCTAGGCTGATCCGAAGCCAGGAGCAAGGTGCTCCCTCCTGGTCTCCCATGTGGGTGCAGGGGCCCAAGCACCTGGCCATCCTCCACTGCCCTCCTGGGCCACAGCAGAGAGCTGGACTGGAAGAGGAGCAACCAGGACTAGAACCCGGAGCCCATATGGGATGCCAGCGCCGCAGGCGGAGGATTAGCCAAGTGAGCCATGGCACCAGCCCCAGACTCTGCTTTTTTTTTTTACCTCCCTTATCCGGGGGCTTGGCTTCTCTTCCTGTGCAGCGAGGGTGTGGCTTCACCCGGGGAAGACACCTGCAGCTCCTACCTAACGCCTCTTTCCAGGGCGGCTTTGTTGCGCTATGTGATTTTGCAGAGGGTGTCTCCTCTGAAAGGCGTAAGGAGCCAGTGGGAGGGAAGAGGGGGCCTGTGAATGGGTGGTCCCTCTGTACAGCCACCCGAGGGGCTCTCGCCAATGGCAGGAGCCCACTGTGACATTCCAAGGGCAGAGAGAACAGATCAAAGTTGGAGGGGCAACTCTCCTGCACCCCTTGACCATTTTGTGCTGTTTGGCAAAGTGTTTCATTTCCCTGCACCTTATTTCCATACCCGTGAAGTAGGGATGATCCTGCTAATAATGGTGACAATGATAATGCCACACAGGGTTTGGAGGGTTAGGAGCCTTGGGAGAAGAAAGCTTAGTCAAGCGCCAGGGCCTTCCACCTGCAGCATGTCATTTGTACAGCTAGTCCAGGGATGGTAAACACATAACATACAGACTGCCACCCCCCTTTTTGAACCTGTGGCAGACATGACTAATCGATCATGGCAGTCTTTGCTACCAGGTCTGGCCAATGAATGGCTTTGGAGTGTATAGTATACTGCTGTCAGTCAGGTGGGATGTGAAGCCAACTTATCCTCACTGACCCAGTCATTCTCCTCCTTCCCTCACGTGCATATAAGCACGTGTGCACACAATGCGCGTACACACATACACACTGAGAAACTGAGGCTAGGCAGGAAGGTGGAGTGACATGCCAAAACTTCAGTGAACAGGCAGAGATCAGACTGAAAGCCTTAGATTTCTTAATTCCTCAACCACTGCTTTAGCTGTATGCACATACACTGTCAGAAGGAATTAAAATTAATTTGGTCTTGAGAAATAGCGAGAGAATCCTGGCTCCTCCCTTCCTTGTTATAATTAGATACCCTTGGGGCTGTCATCAAAGCCGGGGCTGGATGACCTGCTTCTCTGCCTGATCCTGGAGTGATCAGGTTTCAAAGGGGAGATGCTGGTGGCTGGGCGTGGGCGAGGGTACAGCCCACGGGCACATGAGCTAGCCAGGCCCTGGGCTTCCTGGATGGTGACGCTGCTGATTGGCCCTGAAGCCCATGGCGAGTTCCTTGGTCCTTCTGCGTCTTCATCTCTGTGTGCGAAATGGGCTGGCCGTCATCTTTCGCAGAAACGAAAGGAGATCACAGGTTTGGGGAAGGTTTTTGAACTCTGGAGCCCCGCAGGTGCGGTGATTTTGTAATGTGTGTAATTTTTACAGCTGTATGAATGTATCTCTGATGGTTAATGCCATGTTGAGTCATTTGTGGGCACCTTGGGGGAGACTGAGACGCACAGACTGGTTCGCCCAGAAGATGAATTGACTCCTTAGCTTGTTGAATTTTTATCTTGTTGCCATCGTAGAGTTTAGAAATATTCCAAAGATTCCGTGGCCTCTCCCTCGGTCCGAACTCTCCAGTTTGGTTTAGCCCCCTGGCCTCCTCCCTTGTTCGCAGCTGGTGCAGCCCTGGCAGGCCCTGGGAACCCCTGGCCCAGCCTCTGTTTGTTCATCTGTGAAGTGGGAGGGCAGTCCATGCTTAGACCCCCACCAAGCTTCTTGCAAGAGCACCCCACGCGTGAACTGACCCCACCATCAGAGAGCTGGAGACACGCATTGGTGACAACGCCTTTTCTGAAAAAGGAAAGGAGAGAGGCCGAGGTGAGGACAGTATTGAGTCGACAGAAAAATGATATAAATATTTTGGCTGACAAAGCAGAACGAGGCTTCATCTATAAGCTCAAGAGAATGAACGGAGTCAGGTGACACCATGGCTTCGCAGTCTACCATAGAAAACACAGTAAAAACTGCTTTCTGCTGAAGCCAGCCCCGTGGCGGGGCCGGACCTGGGGTCCCCAAAGGCCAGTCCCTATCATCGGTGGGTGGGGGAGCCCCAGGGAGGAACAAAGCCCAGCAGCTCCCTCGTGGGTGCAAATGACTCGTGCCGAGGGAGAGAGCTTCCCGCAGGCCCTCGGCTCGCTCCAGGCTCGTGGTTTGCTGGAGAAGTTCAAAGTCAGAAGCTGTTTTGCCTTGCTGGGCAAATGGGTTATTGTCTAGGACAGCACGCCAGAGGAGTTAGCCGTTCTACCTCCGGGCTGTCCATCCTGCCGGACCGATTCCCATCTGCCCAGCATTTTTGTGGAACATCAGTGGAGTAAGGGTGGAAACCTCTGGTCCAGTGAAATGTTGCTGGGAGTTTGGATTTTTGCTGTGCTTCGGGCGCAGAGTTCTACAAGCCAGGTGGACAACCTCAGGGCCTTGGGAGTGCCCCAAGAGAATAGACAAAAGCCTATTTTTGGATGCTGGGGAAATTTGCTTTTCTTTCTTTCTTTCTTTCTTTCTTTCTTTCTTTCTTTCTTTCTTTCTTTCTTTCTTTCTTTCTTTCTTTCTTCTTCTTCTTCTTCTTCTTCTTCTTCTTCTTCTTCTTCTTCTTCTTCTTCTTCTTCTTTTTGAATTTCATCAGCTGGGAAAAATAACTGTAAAATGTTTTTCAGTGTGTTTACATGGGTGTTTCTTATAGTGTATGCTGGGAAAGCAGAAAGTGAAAGTGATCTGAAATAAAACTGAAACTGGCCTGAAAGGAGGCAGCAGGGAAGGGAAGCAGGCCCCCCCCCCACCCCCACCCCGCGTGGTGCTGGGCAAGCTGTAGGTGGAATTTACAAGGGGCTGCTCCTCTTATCTGAGAAGTCAGAGAGCTGGACAGGATCTAATCCCCGGCCAGCCATTACACGCTGGTAACCTCCAGCCACAGGTGGCTTTTGAGCCATTGAAATGTGGCCAGTCCATCCGCACAGCCTTTTAAAGGCTGTAAGAGATCACAGAAGCAATCGCTTTATTGAAATGACGATATTTTTTATATTGGTTAAATAAGATGTATTCTTTAAATGAATTTCATGATTTCTTTTCACTTTCTTTCTTTTTAAACAATGTAGCCATGAGAGAATTCGAGAGAGCGCCTGTAGGGCTAATGCGCGCTTCTGTTGGCCTCCTGTGTGCTGATCTGAGCTAACCTGCTCCCTCTACAGTCAAGGAGATGGAACTCCAGAGAGGGGCGGGAGCTTGCTCAGGGTTGCACAGCGGCTCAGCAGGGCCCTGGACGGAGGGCGCGGGACAGAGGATGATGAGGTGGTATAGGCATAGGCACAACCAAGGGGTTAGAGTGTAGGGAATTGTGGGCGTTTGTGAGGGGTGGGGAGGGAGGGAGGGCACACACACACACACAGTGAGATGAGATATTCAGGCGAAAAATCTGATCATTTCCCTCTTGCTTGTTAGACATTTTGGAAGGCAGCAAATCCATCGAGAGGGGCCAAAGCAGATCTAAAAGATAGCCCCTGGCAGCCCTTCTGCCTGCCGTGAGACTGCAAATCGGGTCGGCCTTTGAGTTTGGACTGGGGCCTTTTGGAACCAAAGGCTGCTTTGGGCATAGACAGCCAGGTCACATCCGGGGCTGTGAATCCGGGGACCCGGGCATTTGGAAGCTGTCGTTCTGCCGAGCGAGTCTGCTCTCTGTCACGAATTGAGTGGCGTGGCTTCCGGACGGCCACACAGGGCATACACCCCCGCGGGCATAGCCAGCAGGGCAGGAGGTCGTCCAGCTCCTTCACTTTCAGCCTGGATCAGAGAGGTGCACTTGGGCCCCTGCCCTGGTGGGAACAGCAGCGTCTCTAACTTTCCAGGGCTTTATCCTGCCCCTGGTGTTTTGAAAGGAGTTTGAGCCACGTGTTGGAAACTCAGCTTCACAAGGTTTTGTTTTTAATCAGAAACTCTTTTTATCAAAAGGCTGCAGTTTTGCATTCTTATTTATTCTGCTTTATTTTTGCAGGATACATGTTTTTGCCCTTGAGGTAGAATCACTGCCCGTTTGTTGAGTGCTTATTATATGCCCAGCACTTGGCTGTAAGCAGTTCACTGCTGTTAGCTCATTTAGCACAGTCACCCTAAAAAGTAGGGGCCCTTTTTTTTTTTTTTTTAATAGGAGGGAGTTGAGGGTCAGAAGTCAAAGAAGTCCAGGGTTGGGTTGAAATGCAAGTGGACTCTCCCAACAGCTCTTCGCAGGTGTAGACACTGGTCATCCCATCTTAGAGTTGATGAAGGTGCCATGCCTTCCCCAGGATGTAGATTGGCGACTGGGCTGGGGCTCAAAGCCAGGTCTTCAAATCCTGCTGCCGATGGCCTCGGCCTGGCTCTGGTGGGTCCTGGCTCTGGTGGGTCCGTCTGATCCGTGCTGTCCTGGGCGGCTGCTCTCCCAACGCCGCGGCTGGGGCCCAGGATCCTGAGATCCTGAGATCCCTGGCTCTTCAGGAGCCTCTGTGGCCAGCGGGTTGTGTGTTCCTGCACACAAAGCCTTTAATACGGCGTTTGAAAACAGTTGCAGAAGGTTTGCTGTAATTAATTACATTTGACATACTTGGAATCGGGGCCTCCCGGATTCCAAATGCAAATTTATGCCCAGACAGATGTAAGGTACGCTTGGAGCCAAGAGCTCTGGCATGTCCCAGCCAGGGCCCGCAGCCTCACTGGCTGCCCTGACAGCATGCCTCCAGGGCTGAACTCTTGGGATACTGGGAGCCCACAGGCTGTTGAAGGAGGGACAGCCCTGGGCTCAGGGCAAGAACCCTGCTCTGCAGTCCGGAGTGAGTTCCTTTTCTCTTTGGGTCTCAGTGTCCTCCACGCAATAAGGGGTGGGCCAGGAGGTGTCTGAGAAGGCACGAGCTGTGAGTGTGTTCACAGTCAGGTTCACGGGCAGGAGGGCAGTGAATCAGAGTTCGGGGCTTGGAGGACTGGCTCTTGGAGTCAGACAACCAAAGTGAGAGAGGCTTGGACCAGCTGGGTGAGCAGGAGGCCATGGGAACAGACGAGAGGTGTGCAGAGCACACGGGGTACATGACCTAGCCTAGGAGGGTGCTGGTTTTGGGGGCTGCCTGTGTAGGAGTCGTCCAGTCTGTGGCAGTCCACCCACCTGCATGTGGTCACCTCACAGTGTCAAATGCCTGACACCAAAACCTAGTGGCTGAAAACAAAAGTCCTTTGTGGTTTCTCGTGGTTTCTATAGGTCGGGAACTTCGGAGTGGCTCAGTTGGTAGCTTCTGGCTCAGGGTCTGTCTGTGGTTGGGGTCATATGGTGGCTGGAGATGGAGTCATCTTGAAGGCTTCTCCCCTGTCACGTTTGGGGACAGGGTTTTGAAGACTCAAATAGCTGTGGCTGCTCAGGCATCTCCTCCTACTCCCCACGTGGTGATATTTCTAACATGGAAGTGTCATACATGTGCCATACATGGCCAGACTTTCAAAAAATTTTTTATTTATTTATTGAGAGAGAGAGGACAAACATGAGAAAACATCTGTTGATTCACTTCCCGATGTCTGCAGTAGGGCCAGGGCTGCGCCCTACCTTGGAGCTAGGAGCTCAAGCCATGTCTTCCTTGTGAGTGACAGAAGCTCAGTTACTTGAACCACAATCATCTGCTGCAGAGTCTGCATTAGCAGGAAGCTGGATTCAGGAGCCAGAGCTGGGAATTGAACTCGGGTGTTCCAGAGTGGAGTGTGGGTCTCTTAACCGCTGGGCTAAATGCCTGCTCCGTGGCCAGACTTGGTACATGGCATCTGGAGGCTCTATGGGTGCTTGTACTGGGTGGGGAGGCGGCCAGGCAGGTGCAGCATCCTCTCTGAGGACTTTGCCTCCAAAGCCATGCAGCTTAGCTTCAGCTCACTCTATTGAGTGAGGCAGTTACAAAGGTGTGCCCCAGGTCAAAGGAAGGGACAACAACTCCATCTGTCTCTTCCAGGAGTGTCAGCATTACATTGAGCACAGAGAATGGGATATACATTGGTGTGGCCATTTTCACAAAATAACGACTGCCATTACTGTCTATCTGTCAGTCTATATAGCTACTCACTCATCCGTCCATCCATCCATCCATTCCCATACCTACCCACCCATTCTGGCATTACCTCTTCCTCTGTGTCTTCCATGTGACTGTTCATCCATTGTCTCATTGCCTTACCCAATATGTTCTGAGCATCTAATAGGTACTAGGTCCACTGGGGACTTTGAATAATGAGTTCAGAGTGGGAGAGAGACTGGTATTTATCGAAAACCTGCTCAGTGTTAGTCTCTTCATCCTCGAAACAACCGCATGATACAGAGTTATTATCTCTTCTGTTTTATAGGGAGGAAATGAAGGGCACGAAGAAGCTAAATAACTTCCCCAAGGTCAAACAGCAAATTAGCATTAGGGCCAGGACTTGAACTCAGACTCCTAACCACTGCCCAGGGCTGCATTCTGGCTTTTGAGTGTGAAATCACTCTCCAAGAGTTGATTCCCCATTTGTGTTTTTTTTTTTTCCCAAGTGAAAATAGTTTTTTTTCATCTATACAAATAACATGTTCATTACAAAAACATTCAAGCAAGACAGAAAAATAGGAGGATTATTCTTAAAAAAATCCTCTGAATTCCTGAGATAACCACTGTTCACATTTTGGTGAACATTATTCAAGCCATTTCTACATATTTAAGTATATATGATTACAGTTTTACACAAATGGGATTATATTCTACATGCTGTTCTGTAGCTGGCCTTTTTTCCTTCTAGACTCAAAGATGACTTTCATCATCACTGAACACAGATCTTTGTTATTACTTTGCTGACTACACTGCATTTCCACTGTATATCTCTCCCCAAATTTTATGTTCTCTTGAATTTTGGTGGTTTGCAGTGTATCCTTATTGTAAACCACCCTGTGAGAAGCACCTTTGTACCGTCGGTGTTTCTCATCTGTATGGTAATTTTCTGAGCATCACTGTGGAAGGCTGGTTGTGGGGCCCCAGGAGAGTCCCGTCAGATGCCCCCAGAATGGGAGTTTCTGGTAACATTTCTAATAGGAGGTGGTGAGTGCTCATTTGACACATCTTGGCTTTCCTGGCATTGCCAGTATTTTTAATCTTTGATAACTCAATAGGCAAATTAATGAGGTGGAGGATGGAGTGTCTGTTTTGTTTTTATTAGCCATTTGCATGTTGTCTTCTATGAATTACCTGTTACTGTTTTGCCCATTTTTCTCTTTAGTTGTCTGTGTCTTTCTTTATGTTCTTGTTTTAAAAGCACTTTGGATTTTAGAGCTATTGACTGTGGTTTAGATCCCAGTTTTTGTTTTTTAGACACTTAAAAATAATCTAGGTAAAGTGATTTAGTGACATCATGGGTGGTTGAGTAAAGTATTTACCTTTAAATATATTTATAGCTCTGTGTTTTAGATTCCTGTGTGTGTGTGTGTGTGTGTGTGTGTATCAGGTTTCAAAAGACTTGCCCACATTCCGAATTGATATTGAAAAGGCAGCATACAAAATGGTGGAGATATTTGCAGATCAGATACATATGATAAAGGATTAACATCTGGACTGCATGAAAGAGCTCCTACAGATCAGTAACTAAAATGCCAAATAAGTTTACTGAAAAATGGGCGACAGACTTGAACAGGCGTTTCTCAAAGAAGAAGTAGAAATGGACAAGATATGAAAAGATGCTCAATGTCACCAATTATTAGAGAAATGTAATGCAGAACCATGTTATCACCTCACATCCATTTGTGTGGCTATTGTTAAAAAAATAAGTGTTGGTGAGGATGTGGAAAAATTGGAGCTCAACTGTTGGTGCACCTTCAGTGGAGAACAGTATGGTGGGTCCTCAAAAAATTAAACCTAGAATCAGCATATGACCCAGTAGTCCCACTTCTGGTATTCAGCTGAAAGAATTCAAAGCACAATCTCAGAGATTTGTACACCATTGCTAAGCAGCATTCATAATAGCCAAAAGGTAGAAGTAACTCGGTTGTCTATAGACAGAAGAATGGATAAACAAAATATGGTACATGTTTAAAATATCATATATATAAAATTTACTATTATTCAATCTTTGTTAAAAGATTTGTTTTATTTATTTGAAAGACAGAGTTTGAGAGAGAGAGACAGAGAGATTTCCATCTGCTGGTTCACTTCCTAAATGGCTGCAAATGGCTGGATCTGGGCCAGTCCAAAGCCAGGAGCCAGGAGCTGCTTCTGGTCTCCCACAGGGGTGCAGGGCCTTGAACACTTGGGCCATCTTCTGCTGCTTTCCCAGGTGCATTAGCAGGGAGCTGGACCAGAAGTGGAGCAACTGGGACTCGAACTGGTGGCCATATGGGATGCCATTGTCACAGGCAGTGGCTTATACCTGCTACGTCACAACACCAACCCCTATTATTCAGTCTTAAAAAGTAAGGGAGGCTGGCGCTGTGGCTCACTTGGCTAATCTTCCACCTGCGGTGCCAGCACCTGGGGTTCTAGTCCCAGTTGGGGCGCCAGATTCTATCCTGGTTGCTCCCCTTCTAGTCTAGCTCTCTGCTGTGGCCCGGGAAGGCAGTGGAGGATGGCCCAAGTGCTTGGGCCCTGCACCCGCATGGGAGACCAGGAGGAAGCACCTGGCTCCCGGCTTCGGATCGGTGCAGTGCACCAGCCATGGTGGCCATTTGGGGGGTGAACCAATGGAAAGAAGACCTTTCTGTCTCTCTCTCTCACTGTCCAACTCTGCCTGTCCAAAAAAAAAAAAAAAGTAAGGGAATCCTATCATATGCTACCACGTGAATGAACTCGTGGGTGCTCTACTAAGTGAAAGAAAGAAGTTTCAGAATGACATGGGCTAGATGACTGTCCTCATGAGATACCTAAGAAACAGAAAGCAGACGGGTGGCTGCCAGGGCTAGGGGAAAAGGGAATGAGAAGTCGTGCACTGGGTAGACTTCAGTAGAAAGGTTTTGCAAGATGGAAGTGTCCTAGAGACCTGTGCAGTGACATAGCTGTACTTAGCACTAGCACACTGTACGCTTAAAAATGGGTAAGATGGTGAAAGATGAAAGTTAAACATTTACATTACCTCACAAGTCAATTTTTCTCCCAGGAATGTGCATACCATAAATACTTACTGTGCCTGAATACCAGGCAGTATGTGCATGAGTGCTCACATCACAGTAGAATTGCTTGTAATATGAAATACCTGGCAACAGAGTCAGAATTGGTAAAAATATCCACCCCTATTTCAGCTATTATTTCTATTATTTCCAGGAGCCAGGAACTTCATCTGGGGGCTCCCACATGGGTAGCAGGTGCCCAAACACTTGGGCCATCTTCCACGCCTCTCCCAGGCACATTAGCAGGGAGCTGGATCAGAAGTGGAACAGCTGGGACATGAACCGGTGCCCATGTGGGATGCTGGCATCGCAGGTGGCAGCTTTATCTGCTGCACCATAACGCTGGCCCCAGATTTTGTTTTCTTATATGAGGTTTTAGATGATTTGTCCTGTCTGGAGTATGTTTGGCTTAAAGGAGGGATATTAAAATCAAGCTCTATATTTTTCCAAATGGTGAGCTACTTGCTATATAACACTAATAATAGAAGGTTCCATCTTTTGTCTCCTGATTTCAAATGCCAGCCTTTATCTTATATTACATTTCTGTCTGCTTGTGCTATTTCTGGACTCTTTGTTATGTTCCCTTGATGGACACGTATCACACTGTTTTAATTTGATCACTTTAAAATAAATGTGAACACTAGAATCATGTCCTAAGAGCAGCCTTAGGAAATCAGACAGATTGCCACCTGTGCTGGTGAGCTGGGGCCCCTTCCTGGCACATAGACGGAGTCGGGCCAGTTGTATAAGATATGGCCACTGAGGGTCTGTGAGATGAGCTGCCTTGCTGTAGGAAGTAGCAGAGTGGCAAGTAGAGCCTGGCTCTGTCCAACCCCAGGGCCTGTGGAATTCTATGAGCAATGCACCAAGTCTCATGGATGCATAGTTGTCTTCCCAAGGGACGGTATGGAGCTTGGCCTAGTGTGCTGCTAGTACTTGCTTATTGAACTAAATGAGTGGTGGCCACAGCTTTTCTGAAACAGTTCCCCAGCTGCAAGCAAGTATATGCTAATATTTGTTTTAGTAAGCTAATTTTTTAGGAAAGAATTTTATTTATTTGAAAGCCAAAGTTGAGAGAGTGAGTGAGAGAGAGAGAGAGAGAGAGAGAGATCTTTCATCTGTTGGTTCACTCCCCAAGTGGCTGCAATGGCTGGGGCTGGACCAGGCCAAAGCCAGGAGCTTCATCAGGGTCTTACACACTGGTGCAGGGGCCCAAGCATTTGGCCTATCTTCTGCTCCCTTCCCAGGTGCACCAGCAGGGAGCTGGATCATAAGTGGAGTAGCCAAGATTGGAATCTGTGCCCACATGGGATGCCAGCATTGCAGATGGCAGCCTAACCCGTTATGCCACAATGCTGGCCCTAAGCTAATTTGTAAATGAGTCATTTAATGCTATTATGTGAAATCAGAAAGTAGAAAAATAAAAAGCTTACCCTAAATAAATTTACAGCCTCTTACAGTCACTGTTAAAATTTTGGTGCACTTCCTTCTAGTTATTCTGTAAGCACATCTTGATTATTTAAATCATAATATATTAGACTTTAGCTCCTGCCTTTTCCTCCCTCCATTTTTTTTTTCATTTAGCTAAATGAAGCTGCTTTGTCTTTTTAGTAGTCATTTTTTAAGACCACATAATATTCATAAGAGAGTTTATGTAGGCCATACTCTGTTGCACATTTAGGTTGGTTCTGATTTTTCATTTGTTTTTAAAGGTTTATTTATTTATTTGAAAGTCAGAGTTGCACAGAGAGAGAGAGAGAGCAAGAGAGAGAGGTATCTTTTATCTGCTGGTTCACTTCCCAGATGGTCGCAGGGGTCCAAACATTTGGGCCATCTTCCTCTGCTTTTCCCAGTCCACTATCAGGGAGCTGGATTGAAAATGGAGCAGCTGGGACGTGAACCAACGCCCATAAGAGATGCTGGCGGCTTTACCCGCTATGCTGCAACGCTGGCCCCCTAACTTTTCATTTTTTATAGAATTACACTGTAATGAGTGTATTCCATGTGTAAAATACTGTGATATTTAAAAACCATCTCTTGCTCAATTTCTAAAGAGAGATGGGTCAAAGGTAGATAAAGTCGTTTCAACACATTTCCTCACATCCTGCTGCTGCCTCTCTGGTGTTTGTTGGCATCAGGCTTTGGGAATATTGATTTGGAAAAGAAGTATGATAAATTCTTTAGGAAAATGTTTTATTGACTGTTCATTTGAGACCCTTCATATGCATGGATTTCAAACCTTTTTTTTCTGACAAAATAAGCTTATTTTGAAATTCCATTCTTCCACAACCTTTTTGAAGTACACTTGTATGTGCAAAAAAAAAAAAAAATACCATTCGATTCCACAGCTCTCCAAGGTGATCTCTGTTAATTTCATGTCTATCTTTGCATTATTTATATGAATACAAAATTTTTCAGTAAATTACATTTAATCATATTTTATTAGCCAAAAAGCTCTAATAAGTAGTTCTCCTGCACTTATGCTGAGAGTTCATTTTTGGATGATGGCCCTTTGTCTTTCAAGATCTGAAACATCAAATGGATTTATCCATCCACATGACCATCTAATAGTCCGTATTTGTGCTGGCTGTGGGTGACAACCCTAGATAAGTGTCTGTCTATAGTGTGTTGTAGACAATTTCAGCGCCCAAAGACTGCTTGCCGGGGGTTGTGGAGGGAGAAATGAATTCTGGGAAGGAGAATCCAGGGCAGCTTCCTGGGGGAGTGGCGTTTGAGGTTAACCTTGTATTTGTGATTGTCGTCGCATGAAGTTTGTAGGTTGACAGACTAGGAAGGGCGTTCTCACAGCCCTGTGTTTTTCTGCCTAGTAACACGATCTGTCTCATTCATTCATGTTTCTGTACTCGACGCACACTAAAGTTTTGTAGTTTCCCACATATACCTTGGGCATTTATTTTTAATGTATTCCCAGATAGCTGGTATTTTTGATGGCAATTGTGAGTGGAATCATTTCCCTTGTATATTTTGCCTGCTTAATGTGGGTACATAGAAAAGCTGTTGATTTTTATGCGGTTGTTTTTTAGTGGATAACTTGTGTTACCTGCTTAATTCCAGTGGTTTCTTGTGGTTCTTAGGTGGGAGAAATACCATATGCAAATAATATTCATCTGCCTCTTTTGCAAAATTGTCTCATTTCCCCCTTATATTATGCATCAACTAGGCCTTCTAGAACAATTTGAATAATAGCAGGGATAACAAGTATTGTTGTATTGTCTTATTTCTTACTTTAATGGGACAGATTCTGTGGTTTTGTAATCAAGTGTGATGTTTTGTTTTGGTGTCAGAAATCCATTCTTTTTCCCTGAGTGAGCACCCCTTCGGGTTGCTCATGGAGTCCTTGGGAACATTTTATCAAGATGGAGGCGAGTGGTGTGACAGGGAGTGTTGTGTCCTTTTCTGTGTCCGAATTTTTCTTTCGAGGTAGAGTTTGAATCGCTCCCCTCTCCCACCCCCACAGTAAAGCCAGTTCGTAATAAAAGGGGGGAGAGACCGATGAATTTTTAACAAATGCCTTTTCATTACGTAGCCAGATGGCCATATGGTTGCCTTCCTTTGATCTGCTGATGTGATGAATTATATTAATAGAATTTCGAATATTAAACTGTCCTGGAAGGAACCCATTTTGTTCATGGTGGTTTAGTCTTTCCATGTATCATGGGTCCATTTTGCAGTGTTTGTGTTCTGTGTGTGTTCATTAGTGAGAGTGCCCTGGGGTTCTGCTCTGAGTGTGCTCTCTGTCACTCTTCAATGAGGGTTGTGCTGGGGGGTGGCTTAGACGTTATTTTCGGCGACGTGGAACGTGGAAGCATCAGACATTTGGAATTGCGGACTAGCTGGTGGTGGCTGCTGAGACGGCTGTGTTGAGCAGGATTCTGAGGCCTCGTCACCTGTAAATCGTGTAGTGCCTTGTCAGAGCGAAGGACATGAGAGTTGAAGGGTGTATGCCAGATGTTTATCTGTCGTCCCTGTCTGGGACTATTTACAGTGCACAGGAATGATCTCTTTTGAAAGTCTAAAATAACTCGTGGCTAAAACTCTCTATCTTGTTGGTTTTTTGGAGATAATTATTTTCCGGTTTAATCCTTCCTTCCATAATTTTTTCTTTTTGGCTTTTGCTCTTCACAAGACAGTTTTGCTCATTTATAGTCTCTTAGAAATTTATTCATTTCATGAAGAAGTTGAGCCATAGTTGCATAGAACATAATATGATGTTGTTTTTTGAAAATTTTATTTATTTATTTATTTATTGTTTTGACAGGCAGAGTTAGACAGTGAGAGAGAGAGAGACAGAGGGAAAGGTCTTCCTTCTGTTGGTTCACCCCCCAAATGGCCGCTACGGCTGGCGCTGCACCGATCCAAAGCCAGGGGCCAGGTACTTCTCCTGGTCTCCCATGCGGGTGCAGGGCCCAAGCACTTGGGCCATCCTCCACTGCACTCCCTGGCCACAGCAGAGAGCTGGACTGGAAGAGGAGCAACTGGGACAGAACCGGCCCCAACCGGGACTAGAACCTGGTGTGCTGGCACCGCAGGCGGAGGATTAGCCAAGTGAGCCGCGGCGCCGGCCATGATGTTGTTTTTTTAAAATGTTATCTGTATGGTTTTCTTTCCTAATCAGATTTTTAATAGTCTTTTTTTTCTCTTTATTTCTTGGCTAAATGACTAGTATCTAGTACTGTTTTATTGTTTTTTTCATATTCCTCCTAAATTTTTAATTTATTTATTAATTCTAATGATAGAAAAAGTTTCTGAACTTTACTTTTATATTAAATAAATCTACCCTTTTTTATTTTTAATTGAATGCATAGTTACTTATTATTTTTTCTGTTAAATAACAAGAGAGCTTGATGAATGAATTTTCCTCTGCGCACATGTTTGGTCATCCCACGGACCTTACTGTGAAGTATTATTAATCCTCTGAATATTCCACAGTTTTAGTTTTGATATTTTCTTTAGCTTAAACATTATTTAAAAGTATAACTTACATTCCTATTTAAATACTTTTTTATATCAGTGTTTATTTTTGTTGTTTTAGTTTATTTTTAGAAACTTTTCAGTAATAGTTTTGCTTTTTATAATTTATTGAAATTTTTTGATTCCTTTTTAAATGTTAATTTGTGTAAATGTTTCATTTGCTTGCAAAATAAGTTATTTCTGTTTTTAAGGTTTATTGTTTTCCTTTGTACACATATACCTCGTTTTATATGTTGTTAACTTTATTAATTATGTTTTTCAGGTTCTCTATAGGGACCTGATTTTGTTACGATGTTTTCCTCCCTATAATTTCAAGAAATTGAGTTTATTCTGTTACTGTCATTCAATTCTACAAAATTTCTTTTGATTTTTTACCTTTTGCCTTAAATATTTTACATGCTATATTTCATTGCCAGATTACTTCATAGAAATGTACTTGTCTGATAACATTTTATCATGGGTTGTACCCTTAATCTGTAAAAATAGGCCCTTGGCCTATTCTGTTTCTACTTTCCACTGTGGCTTTTCTGATTTTTATAATTCATTTCCTGTTTTCAACTTTAATTTTTTTTGAGAGTAGATTTTTTTTTAATTGACACATAAAAACTGTCCATGTTTGTGGGGTAACTTTCATCTTTAGTTCTAAGGAGTTTTAAGCACTTCTTGCTTTGTGTTGTTGGAATTAACCAGTTATAGTTTTACATACTTGTTTTACTTTTTCTTTCTATACCCTTTAAAAAAGAACTATATTTATTTTGGATAACACTTAGTTTTTTTTTAAGTTGTATTTACTTATGTGAAAGGCAGTGACAGAGAAGGAGAGACAGAGAGATCTCCCATCTGCTGGTCTACTCTGTAGATGCTGACAATAGCCAGGGCTGGGCCAGACTGAAGCCAGGAGCCAGGAATTCATCCAGGTGACAGGAACGCAAGCACTTGGGCCATTGTCAGCTGCCTGTCAGGTGCATCAGCAGGAAGCTGGATCTGAAGCTGAGCAGCCGGGACTTGAACCTGCACTCCAGTGTGGGATGTTGGCATCCGAACCCACTGCCCTGCAGCACCTGCCATGGGACAACATGTATTGTTTCTTAAATATATATTTAAAAGCTCAGAGTTTGAAAGTCTGTGTGTTTTTTTTTAATATGGAACTTACCGTATTTATATTTATTCTAACAGTTTTTTAAATTAATTACAGTTTTCCCCCTAGGTATTTGTTTAACTAAGAAGATGTTTTTGATTCCTTCTCATGTGAACGGCACCTTGGATGAGCACAGCACTTTGGGGTTGTCAGTTTCATCCCTTGCTGCTCTGTAGTCTTGTGGTGTTGGTATCGTGGGAGGTAACTCAGAGGCCACGTGAGATTTTAACTTTTGTAAACCACCTGTCCCCGCCTTCCCGAATGTCCGTGTTACTGTTTTTTCACCTTTAAAATGGAAAGGTTATTCCAGGCCGTCTCTGTGTGCTGGTGTCTTTTCAATAGTTTGCGAGGTGCCTGGAATGCACTTCCAGCGGGCAGGTGTAGCTCTTAGTAAGAGGGACATTGTCGTTCCCCCTGCTCGGCCGGACTCGCAGTATCCGCGCGCATAAATACATGTAAATCCTTAGAACCCTGCTGCTGCTTTCCACAGTGACTTCCCCTTTCGATTACTTTCGTCTCTTATTTCTGCCCTATGTATTTTTGTATGTATTTTGTAAGCGTGACGCAGGCTTCTCCTTTGCATCGCTTGTTTGCTTTTCTGCACTAATAGCTCTGCTATTTACCGTTTCTGACCCTGGTTTGAATTCTGCCGCGGCGTTCGTTGATTCATTGCACGCTTCGTACTCCTTGAGCTCCCCTTCCTACTTCACTCTCTTCTCACCGTTAATTTTATTGAGCGTGCAGAGGAAGAGTGTGTCTAAAATTTATTTCAGTTCCTCTAGTAAAACTGCACTCGCGTGTTCCTTCTCTGGATCTTGAATAGAATTCGTTTTGTCCTGCCTCTTTAAACCGCATTCTGCTGCCTTTGCTCCCTGCGTGTGCTTGGTCTGCGTTATGTCCCGAGAGGGGCTGGCTGGCGACTTTCTGGAAGCGTCTCGCGGGGCCAGCAGCGAGGTGGTCCCCACCTGACATCTGCCAGAAGGGAGATTCCGCAGAAGGTGGTGGCTCGTGCGTGCGTGACTCCTGGATTTTAAAACCTTTTTTTTTTTTCAGCTTTTAATTTTGGTCCAGTGCCCATTATGACGTTTACTGCTGTAACCCTTCTCCAGTGTGACGTGCGTTCTTGGTGTTGGGCTCCCAGCCTGCAGAGCGCTGTGCATCTTGCAGAACAAACTCCGTACCCACGGGGTAACTTCCCGGGCCTGCACCTGCCAGCCCCTGGCGGCCGCCACTCTGCTCCCACGTCTGCCCGGCATTGATTGCCTGCGGTACCTCGTGCATGTGGAGCTGTGCAGTGTTTGGCTTTTCATGGCTCCCCTTAGGCGTCAGCCATGCCTAGCCCAGCCCCCTCGTTTCCGGGGGCTGGCCGGTGCGCCCTCGTACGGATGTGCCGCACTGGCTTAGCCGTCCGTCGTCGATGGACACCGCACTTGCCTCTCCCCTCCTGCTGTCGTGCAGCAGTCTCTCTGAACCCCGGGTGGCTCTCCCTTCAACACCCTGCATTCAGTTCTTTGGGGCGTACACCTAGGCATGCAGTCGGGGCTGCTGGGCTCATGACGTGTTGACAAATGGTCGTTTTTAAATGCATGCACGGTAGTAACCTCATCATTACTTTGGGCGGGCTCCCAGGTGAGACACAGGGAGGCAGAGTGACTTCTCCAGGGCCAGAACCCAGGCTCCTGTCCCTGGCACCACCTCTTGCCTCCATTCACGGGGGCAGCTTTGTCTCCAGGTTCCCTTTCCTTGAAGCTCCTGGTCTTTCTTTCCTCCCCACTCTCTGCCATCCTTCTGGCAGGCCTTGGGTTCTTTCGTGTCTCTCAGCCTCAGTTTCTGCATCTTTAAAATGGGTGTCTCCTCTCCTGCGCCCCCGGCTGGGCAGCTGTTGCTCCAGCCTTTCCCTCTCCGAGCTTGGCCGGTGCTGCTCTCCCAGACGCTCGCCGGGAACGGATCTTACGGCTGAGCTAGCGTCTGCTTCCCCATCTGGTCCCAACTTTTTCTTAATTACCCACTGAATTGGCTCTAACAGAACGCTGACAACTTGAATGAGACATTAGCTGATACATCAGTGCCCGTGCCAGGGCCTCACGGGCTTTTCTGGGACACGGCGAGCCAGGACCCAGCGAAACCCCGGATTCCCTGGCGCGGGTCCTCGTTTTAGCCGCGTGGTTGGTGCCAGCCAGGGTGCAGCGTCATCACAGGGTCCTGGAGCTCACAGAGGCCACCTCCCGGTGGCTGCCCTCTGGCCCGAGGCTGTGAGCTCACAGACCTGGAAGCAGGCTTTGTCCTCGGTCCTGCCTCTCTCTCAGGTCCTCATCCTCCGTGTCTTGGGTTCCAAGTCACTGTTCTCAGATGAATCTGTCCTGTTTTATTTCTTCTCCGCGTTCCTAACAGGTCTGGAAGCTGTGGGAGTGAGGGTGCCGTAGAGGGAGGGAGGGACACGGGCCTGGATGGCGCGGGCCTCTTGGTGCCTCCTGAATGCCTGGTTGGCACCCGTGTAAAAGGGCTCGATGCTGGCTAATGAAGGCTCTCCTGACCCCTGTGACTCCTGCAGAAGGGGGGGTGGGGGGCTCTGTTTTCTCGCCGTCGGCAGGTAAGTAGAGCCAGCCGGCCTGCAGTCACGGCTTCTGCTGCAGCTTCTTCCTGTGTGACCCCGGGGGAGTTGCTGAAGCTCTCTGTGCCTCAGTTTCCTCTCTGTAAATGAGGGGTTTGGCAGCCCTGTTAGAGAGATAGTCATGAAGATTAGCTGAGTTATAGGAGGACACATAAAGGACCAGCACAATGTTACCCTTTTTAGCTTATGCGCAGCCGATTAAGCCAATTACGGGTTTAGGGTTCATGGCCACATTTGATTCCCGTGCCATGTGCTGTCCTTTCTTGCCTTGCTTAGTGTTTTTTTTTTTTTTTTTTTTTTGACTGGCAGAGTGGACAGTGAGAGAGAGAGAGAGAGACAGAGAGAAAGGTCTTCCTTTGCTGTTGGTTCACCCCACAATGGCCGCTGCAGCCGGCACACCACGCTGATCCGAAGCCAGGAGCCAGGTGCTTCTCCTGGTCTCCCATGCAGGTGCAGGGCTCAAGGACTTGGGCCATCCTCCACTGCACTCCCGGGCCACAGCAGAGAGCTGGCCTGGAAGAGGGGCAACCGGGACAGAATCCAGCGCCCCGACCGCGACTAGAACCCAGGGTACTGGTGCCTCAGGCGGAGGATTAGCCTAGTCAGCCACGGTGCCGGCCGCCTTGGTTTTGAGCCTCATTTTCTCTGCCTGCTCTGCCCCTTCCCCCCATCGCCAAGCCCTTCATGCCAGAGCCTTTCCCGCGCATTTTCTGATTTATTCGTGTTCTTAGAAGTGTATACTGTGGGGTAGTGTTTAGATCTTGTTGTTTCTGTTGTTCGAGATCATACATGTGACCACCTGCTGGGTGAAGCCGCCACCACATTTCAGCCACTCACAGCCATATTTCATCTGTCTACCTCTGAGCATTTTCATCTGTGCCTGGCATTCCAGGATCAGGATCTACAAATTTGTCATTGGATTTTTGGATTGGGCTGCTCAACTGATGAAGTAGAAATAGATAAAACACGGCCAGCACCGCGGCTCAGTAGGCTAATCCTCCACCTTGCGGCGCCGGCACACTGGGTTCTAGTCCTGGTCGGGGCGCCGGATTCTGTCCCAGTTGTCCCTCTTCCAGGCCAGCTCTCTGCTGTGGCCCGGGAGTGCAGTGGAGGATGGCCCAGGTGCTTGGGCCCTGCACCCCATGAGAGACCAGGAGGAGCGCCTGGCTCCTGCCATCGGATCGGCGCAGTGCGCCAGCCGCGGTGCGCCGGCCATTGTGGGGTGAACCAATGGCAAAGGAAGACCTTTCTCTCTCTCTCTCTCTCTCACTGTCCACTCTGCCTGTCAAAAAAAAAAAAAAAAAAAAAGATAAAACATAATAAAAAAATAAAAAACTCTAAAATCTGAATCACTTTTGGCCCCAAGCATTCTGGGTAAAGAGTACACCACCTGTCCCATAGCTTATGGAGGCAGTCCCCTTCTGATGGGTATTGTGGAGGTTCCTGTTTTTCTGACTGCTGTGAGCAGAGAACCAACAGTTCTTGCTTGTGTTGATCCACGGGGTGATGAATTCTTTTAGACTTCGTATTTCTTTATCTTGCCTTTAGAGTTCAGTTCTAGGCCCACCGTTGTTCCCTCTCAGTCCTTTGGAGACGCTGCTCCACTGTCTTTTGACTTCATTGCCTGTGACAAGAAGTTGGCTGTAATTCGTATCTCTGTGTCTCTGTAATGACTTTAACATTTTTTCTGACTGCCTTTAAGATTTTTCTCTTCATCTCTCATTGTAAGCAACCTGACGATGACGGGCCTGAGGTAGTTTTGTGTGTGTTTACTTGGGATTTATTGAGCTTCTGGGTTCTCTGGGTTCATACTTGGTACCAAATTGAAAAGCTTGTGGATGTTATTTTTTCAAATGTCTTTTCTTTGCTTGTACCGTCCCCTTCTGTTTTCAAGGACTCCAGCTGCATGGCTATTAGGCCTTTGAATCTATTCTGCAGGGGGCCAGCACTGTGGTATAGTGGGTTAACACCCTGGCCTGAAGTGCCGGCATCCCATATGGGCGCTGGTTCGAGTCCCGGCTGCTCCACTTCCAACCCAGCTCTCTGCTGTGGTCTGGGAATGCAGTAGAGGATGGCCCAAGTCCTTGGACCCCTGCACCCGTGTGGGAGTCCCAGAAGAAGCTCTTGGGTCCTGGCTTTGGATCAGTGCAGCTCCAGCTGTTGTGGCCAATTGGGGAGTAAACCATCCGATGGAAGACCTCTCTCTCTCTCCTCTCTCTGTGTAACTCTGACTTTCAAATAAAATAAACAAATCTTTAAAAAAAATAATCTATTCTGCAGCTCATGGATGGTATGTTTAGTGTTTCCATTTTTTGTTTCTGTGTCTCATTGTTTATTGATAGCTCCTGTTGTTGTGTCTTCAAGTTCATCAATCTTTTCTTCATTAGAATCTAATGCGTTCTTAACACTACCTGGTGTACTTTTTTTATACCAAACATCATATATTTTAATGTCTAGAAGTTTGATTGGGGTCTTTTTTTAAAAAAAAAAAAGATTTATTTATTTGAAAGACAGAGTTGCAGAGACACAGTGGCAGAGAGAGAGAGAGAGAGAGAGAGAGAGAGATTGGTCAGTCTTCTATCTACTAGTTTACTTCCCAAATGGCCACAACAGCTGGAGCTGGACCAATCCAAAGCCAGGAGCCAGAGGCTTCTTCCAGGTCTCCCACATGGGCATAGGGGCCCAAGGACTTGGGCCATCTTCTACTGCTTTCCCAGGGCATAGCATAGCAAAGAGCTGGATTGGGGAGCAGCTGGGTCTTGAACAGGCACCCATATGGGATGCTGGCGTTGCAGGTGGTGGCTTTACCTGTACACCACAGTGCCAGCCCCTGGGTCTCTTTTTTAATTTCTGTTGTCTCTGTAACTCTTTCTTTTGTCTTCGTGAGCACATGGAGGGTATCTGTGAGAGCCGAAAGTTTATCCCGGATGTTACTTTTGGATTTCCTCCTAGTGATTAGTTTTGCTGTGTCTTTCATTCACAATGGTTTTTGATTGATACATTATGAATTTTATTTTGTTTACCATTGGGTGTTTTGGTGTTTCTTTCAGTATTTTGGTGCTTTGTTCTGTTCTTCGTGTTGGAGTTGAGTTCTTGGTTTGTTTCCTGTGGTGGATTTCCACAAACTCAGATGTGACATGATTGTCGCTAGATGAAAACCACAGTGTTGGCAGGGCTTTGGGAAGCCCTTGGGGAGAATCTGTTTCCTCTCCCAGCTGCCCACACTCCTTGGCCAGTGGCTCCGTCCCTTCGTCTCCTCGCAGCCAGCAGTACTGGGCAGAAGGCCTCTCATGCTGCCCACCGCTGTCTTCCGCCTCTGACTTCCGCCTGGAGGGACCCGTGCATGGGGCCCACCTGGACGGTCTGGGCTGAGCTGTCCATCTCAAGGTCATATGATGGGCCAGCTTAGGCGCCTCTGCACTTGTCCTGACACAGTCCCGGTTTGGGGATTAGGACTTGAGCGGGCATATCCTGCCCATCACAGGGGTGCCATCCCTTGGAGACAGTTTGATCTTTGGAAGGCTGCACAGAGCAGGGTCTGTAATCTGGAGCCTGCAGGGCTCATTGGAGTGCTGTCCGCAGTGTTGTTTCCAACCCACAACCCCTGATACACTTGTTTGGTGACCCATGACAGCTGACCCTTGGCCCTGTGGTTGACGCGCTACCTTGCTGAGTCCCCAGCCCATTGCCCCAGCGTTGTGAAGTTCCTCCCCTCGGGCGGTTGGGAATGTGGGCTGAGCTCGGTCCCGTGGGAGCTCTGAAGCGCCTTCCCCTTGACTCTCTGTAGTCTCACTTGTTTTCGTTCTGCACCTGTGGGACACGTGCTCAGCCGAAGCAGGGCGGAACCGGAACTTGCGCCTGTGCAGTGCTCTCGTCCGGGAGTCCCTGCCCTGCACACCCTACCTTCCTCGCCCTCCCTGAGTTCCTAACTCTGGGAGGCCCCCGGGCCCTGCGGCTGGAGGTGCCGCAGGCTGGGAGCAGGTGTGCCTTCTTTGCCTTTCCTCTCTCAGGTGTTGCTGCCCTACGTTACCTGTTGCCCAGGTAACGCATTGTTTCAGAGACCTCGTGCAGTGTCAATTGTTTAAGGCGAGTGGTAGATCCAGCCCCTCTTGCTGCTGTGACTAGACGTTTCTGGTGTGGCTTACGTCAGGATTGTTTTGCACTTATGAGGGTATTTTGGGGTCTTGACTTCACTGGAAGAGGCCTGTGGGATCGCAGACTGCATTTTAATTGCCTTACTAAATTGGCCCCCGTGAAGGCTGTGCTGTTTCAAACTTTGGAGGGTCTCACTCGCATAGCGGGGGCCATGGGGGCAGGGGGTGGACACGGAGCTGCCGTGAGCTCTCCGAGTGCTGCGAACAAGCCAGGGGTTCTGGCTGTAGAGAAGGGGTCCCTGAGGGCTGCATTGCTGTGCCAAGCCTTCCTCGGGGCTGTGCGGCCATTACAGCCTCCGTAGTCCTGAAGGGCGGCTGTGTTTCGAGGGTTGCGTTCTTAGCAGATGGGCTGCTGTTTTCTTTGCTGACGTCTGCTGAGAACCTACAAATGCTGGATAGCGTCCTGGGCTCCCCGTAGTCGTGAGCTAATTTGTTCCTCAACTGCAGCCCCAAGGGAGAGGCGACGGGGCTTGGCCAAGGGCACACAGCTACTTCCCGGCAAAGTGAGTATTCTTTCGGCCTTAAAGCGAGCCTGTCAGCTTGTGCAGCAGAACACCCCGTTTCGTCAGAACCTCCTAGGTTGTGAGTGAAGCTCCTCTCACAGGTGCCTCTCAGAGAAGGGACCTGTATTGGCTCACTGCTAAAAAGTCCAGGGCGAGCTAGCTGTGGGCATGGCTGGCCTGCACGCACAGAGGATGTCAGCGGGAGGCTGTTGCTGTCAGTCTCCCAGCCCTTGTTGCCTGTGTTGACTTCACTCTGCAGTCCCGCCCTCCTGCAGTGCTGGCCGAAATTGCTGTAGCAGCGTCAGGTGCCTTTCTCGCTCCAGTGGAGTAGTCTTAACACAAAGAGTGCGCTCCTTCCCCCGGGGTTTCAGCAGGTCCCAGGGAAGGCTCTCATTGGCCTGGCTTGGGTCAGGGCTCATCCGTAAACCAATCACAGTGCCAGGATGGTATGTAGTTCTGATTGGACAGCTAGGTGGTTCCTGCAAGGATGAGAGGGTTCTGTCTTGGGAGAAGGGATACTGAGTAGGCAGACACAGCCCAGCGTCCGCCGCACTGCTCTGGCCCTGGGAGCAGGGCTGGCCGCTCTGGTCCTCGGTGCTTTATGGTTTCTGGTGCTCACAGGGCTGCTAGAGAGCTGCTTCCGTCTTGTGGCCTTAGTTTGTTGGTGGCATTCTGCCCCCTCGGGTTCTGGTGTCAGCGGTTCTCTCTCGCGACCCTGGGCAGGTGAGGGGTCCCGGCTGTGTCGGCATTGAGCAGATCAGGGCAGTGTCCCGGGCTGGAGCCCGTGCCCTTCAGCTCCAGGGTGGGGGTGAGCTGCCAAGGAGTCATGTGGCGGGTGGGGAGGGTGTTGTGTGTCCACAGAGAAGCCCGCTGTGTCTGGAAGGCACTGGAGCAACAGGAGGTGGAACCCATGGCCCGTCGCGGGCACCAGGAGACCAGGGCGCGGGCCGTTTCATCCTTGGTGGGTGAGCACATTTCAGCACCTGCTCCAGGGCCTCCTGTGGGGGAGCCCCTGGGAGCACCTTCTTTCAGGAGCAGCCTCCTCCATCCTCAGGCGTGGCGCTCTGGGTCTCGGGAAGTGCTGTGGAGAGGCAGTGCGTGCCACGCCCCCATGCCATGCTTCCTCACCCCCATGGCTGGGGTGCCTGTCGAGGACCCCCTTCTTCTGATGGGACTGCGTGGGCAGTTTATCCAGCTTCAGGGCGCCCCCTCTTGGCTGTTGCAGCCACTCCTTTGAGACTAAGGGAGGGGGTCGCTGTTTGGGGGAGCAGGTCCCAAGTGTGGGGGCCCCTGTCTGGAGAGGTTTGCATTATTCTTTTCCATCCAGAACTTTTCTACGGAAATGCATCGGAACTGTGATAAGGCACGTGTGCCCACATCTGTTACTGGGAAGCACCAGCACCTGAAGCCAGGACACATCAGGCCCGGCCACTGGAGCTGGGAGTCCAGACCGTGAAAGCAGTCCCGTGTCTCCAGCCCTCGGCTTGGGAAAGCTCCGGGGCTTATGGGGCACCACACCTCTCCCGTTCCTGAGCTAGGGCCTAACACTCCAGAGAGGAACACTTTCACCCACCGTGAGATTTTGAAAACCTTTTTTATCCAGAGCCCTTTTGTCAATGACATGTTAACCCAGTAGATGTAGATAAAAGTGATTTTTTTTTTAAAACTGTGGGACGTAGGCACTTTTCCTAGGCTCTTTAAAAAAATATGTATATATATATTTTGTGATTGCATTCGTGTAAAGCTGAAAATGCAAATATTATACTGTTAAACATTCTCTTTGACCTGGAAATTCAGTTCCCTGTGTTTTTCAGAAGAAATGACGCACGTGGGCCCCAGGCACGGCACCTGCCCTGCCTGTGGGGAAGTTGGCTCTCTGGGTCCCTATAGCATGGTGGATGGAGCGGGACCTGGTTTGAAGACTCCCTGAGCGACTCCTCACTGGCACCCTGGCAGGCAGTGCTTCCGCTTCCCTGGAGAGTGTTTGGCGATCAGACTCCTCGGGTAGTCAGAGTCACAGAGGTCGCTCGCACGCCTGTCCCCACACTGAGTTCCGCAGTTGCTTCGGCAGCTTTCCTGCGAGCTGCTCGCCTCTCTCCAGCCTCTGCTTGAACCTCTTCTGGGGACAGAGAGCTGATGACTCCGGTTTGGTGCTCCTGTCTGGTCCCATTCTCTCGGATGTCTTGGCATCCAGCGAGTTCCTGGGTCCCTTACCATGTGGTCCATTTTCAGTTGCAATAACAGAATTCCTGAGACTCGGTCATATCTGAAGGAAAGGGCTTTAATTAGCTCAGGCTCTAAGAGCATGACACCTGCTAGAGGTCAGGGTGGAAGGTGGAAGGGCCCCTGGGCACATGGGAGAGAGACAAAGCCAGGGGGTGGCCTTTCTCCTTTTCTATTCTTTTTTTTAAGATTTTATTTATTTATTTGAAAGTCAGAGCTACACATAGAGAGAAGGCAGAGAGATAGAGAGAGAGAGGTCTTCCATCCACTGGTTCACTCCCCAATTGGCCACAACAGCTGGAGCTACGCCGATCCAAAGCCAGGAGCCAGGAGCCTTCCCTGGGTCTCCCACACGGGTGCCGGGGCCCAAGGACCTGGGCCATCCTCCACTGGATGATGGCCATAGCAGAGAGTTGGATCGGAAGTGGAGCAGTTGGGACTCGAACCAGTGTCCATATGGGATGTCGGCACTGCAAGTGGCAGCCCCACCCGCTACACCACAGTGCCGGACCTCTGGCCTTGCTTTCTAAGTCTGCTTTTGGGAGAACGAATCCACTCCCTCGAGAAAGGCATAATCACCTCTCGAAGGCCTCACCTCCCAACAGCACCAGGATGGCTGGCACATTTCAACCTGAATTCTGGGGGACAAACCATCTTTAAACCACAGCAGACCCCCAAGCCAGTGAATCCAGTGATGTCCTCGCGCTGCCGAGCTGGGCCGGGGCAGTCGGACGTCTGGGGTTGCCCCGCGGCTGCTGGGTGACCAGAGGCTCCGTTCTGCAGGAGCCTCGTGTGGGAAAGGAGTGGGTAGGAGCTGATGGTCCTCTCGGCCCTCTCAGTTGTGTGATGGCTTACGGGAGAGCAAGGCGACAGGTGGCGCCTGCAGCCCACGTCACGTGGTTCTGGGTCTCAGAGGGCTCATTGGCTCTCGCTTGGAGGTCGGAGGCCCTGTGCATCCCTGCCCACCCCGGGTCTGAGTGGAGCCCTGTTGCTGGGGCCACAACAGGTGGAGAGGAAGGGGAAAGACCAGGGACTCAAGATGACGGCGGCTGCGTGTCTTGTCCCCTACAGGGCTGCTGATCGACTTCCCCTGAGGTCTGTTTGGGAACACTGGGCCCACCCAGGGCCCGTAGGCCACCGCCCAGGGCCCTCCGGTGCCACCTGCTTGCCATCGGGTTGGAGCCTGGGCTTGCAGAGGGGAGGACGGTGGCTCAGCAGAGTGGAGGCGGCCTGCTCCCCCTCCCCTGCCCCAGCCTCTGCTGGCCCTGCTGCTTGCATAAGGGCTGATCCTGTCCCATGCCCTGACCCCTGGCACTCGTGCCTGAGGTCATTTTCATCACCTCCCTCTCCCCGTGCTGTTCTAACGGCTGCTCTGGGTACACCTGTGATTTCCGCCGCCACGCTCTGTCACGTTGTCCTCCCTGCTGGGGTCGTTGGTGTGATGGCTTCCCATGGAGAGGGGGTGCAGCGTGAGCCCCATCTTGGCCTCTCAGCGGGGAAGCCTCCTGGCCAGCCAGCTTCTAATCCCAGGTCCGGTGTGTGTGTTCACCTGGCTCACCTGGCTCCCGCTCTCTGCTTCCTGGTGATGAATTCCTGCCGAGGCCGCTCTTCCCAGGAGCCCACTGGGCTGGAGCTGCAGCCCAGTGGCCGTTTCAGGGCCTTCAAAGCTCCTGGAAACAGTGACTTATTACCAACCCTATAATGAGCAGGGCCGCGGCAGCCAGGTGTGTGCAGGTGTGTGTGTGCTGGATGCCCTCATAGGCACGGCATGGATTTTCCCTTTGTTCGGGTCTGGCTCCCACGGGTTTGCTCTCTCATCGTTACTGTTTATTTTGATAATCCATCCAGTAGGAGGGGACTTCAGAAAGTTTTCTGGGGGCCGGCGCCATGGCTCACTTGTTTAATCCTCCTCCTGCGGTGCCGGCATCCCATGTGGGTGCCTGGTTCTAGTCCTGGCTGCTCCTTTTCCAGTCCAGCTCTCTGCTGTGGCCCGGGAAGGCAGTGGAGGATGGCCCAAGTGCTTGGGCCCTGCACCTGCATGGGAGACCAGGAGGAAGCACCTGGCTCCTGGCTTCGGATCGGTGTAGTGCACTGGCCGTAGCAGCCATTTGGGGGGTGAATCAACGGAGGGAAGACCTTTCTCTCTCTCTCTCTCTCTCTCTCTCTCTCTGTGTATAACTCTACCTGTAAAATTAAAAAAAAAAGTTTTCTGAACATGGAATTCAAAGATGAGTTTGTTGAAGTGCAGAAATTTTGTAATCCGGGCATATGCTACATCTCCAAAAAGCTAAGGGACATAGGTATTACTTGAAAAACTGCATGGATTTTGAAATCGTTTTGTAACAAAGTAAACTTTTTTTTGCATTTTTTCCATAAACTTGTTGAAGTGCCCTCATGGGGACGGTTGAAAAGACAGGTTTGTAGAGTGGTTTGTGTGAAGCCGTGTCCCTGCCTCCGTCCATCCCCTCCTTCCCCTCTCTGTGCTCAGGGCCTCCTCTGGCCCAGCAGCACAGGTGAGTCCTGTCCTGGTGACAGGGAGGGAAGAAGCCCCAAGCTGAGTGCATTCCATCGGGTTCACGCAGGGCTGTCAGCTCCGAGCTGCGCCAGCACAGAATCTTGGTTTGTGTGAAGCACAATGAAGCCACGTGCTTTTTGTCATTCAAGGAAGTGGCAAGTGCTCTTTATGGAAAAAGTTGGAAAACACAGAAAAGGAGGAGCAAAGAAGGAAATCACGGACAGATCTCTGCCCAGGAGCTAGCGTTTTCCTTCCAAGCAGCGTTTTGTTTGTTTGTTTGTTTGTTTTTTAATCAGTAAGAATGAGGGACACAGTTCTTGCTAATTTAAAGAAAAAACAAAGCCCAGTGTTGTGGGATCGTTCGTGTAAACCCTGCCGTTCTGAGTGCAGATGTTCAGAGCGGTGGCTGCACCCTCGTTTGCCCAGCAGTGCCCTGTTGGGAGACCACTGTGCCATTTCCACTCTTCCCGCTTAGAAATACAGCAGTGGGCAGTATCGTGGGAGTGGACTGGTTTTCATGGATCAGACATTTTCTTGGGCTTTTAATCCCGAAGAACCTTTGTGGTCCCCCAGACCACTCCTCCAACTTCAGCTTGTCCTGGAACCCCCGGAGGGCTTGTGCCAATGTCCCAGAGATGCTGGGACCCTGAGTGTGAGTGTGTATGGGGGGGGGGCCTGGGAGTCTGCATTGCTGCAGCCCCTTCTTGGGGGGCAGTGAGACTATGGAGGTGGGAGCGTGGATGGGCATGGCTCTCATCCGGGCCAGGAGCGGCTCCCACGCTGGGCACTCGCTCCCCGCCTCTGCTGCCCTCTCACCTGGGGAACCTGCAGGAGGAGATGTAGACATCGCCTCCATCTGAGTGGCACCCGATGGGAGCTCAGCTCCTCAGGCCTGGCAGACCTGTGTTTAGCACCGCGATGCCCGTGGGGCCAGCGGGGAGGGCTGGAGACTTCGAGGATTGTCTGAAGTGACAGTGAGTGACAGCCTTTTTAGGATGCAAGGGGTTAAACAGGCGGCTGGCACAGCCTCCCCGGAGCCAAAGGGGGAACTCAGGAGTAAGTCGTGACTGCCTAATTAATTCAATTAAACTACTTTAGCAGCTCTGCTGGTGTCAGTAAATTGTTCAAGTCTATTAAAAAATCAGTGGAACGTGATGAGGGGTTGGGGACGCCTCGTCTTCCTCCCCCAGAGTGGGATGCACGGGAAGAGGGATGGACCAGTGGCGGTAGCCCTCCCCGACCGCTGTGTGTTCTGAGACAGACCCCGCCTACCTTGGGCCTCAGTTTCCCTGTGTGAGCAGTTCAGTGATAGATTGGCACTTGAACGCCCCTTCAGCAACTCTTATTAGCATTGGATAAACTGTCTCATAGCAAGATGATGCCTGAGCTTCCTAGAATGGGGTCTTTTTTCTTTTTAAGATATATTTTTTGGAGGGCTGGTGGTGTTGTGGCACAGTGGGTTAAGCCACTGCCTGCGCTGGCTTCCCGTTTGGGTACAAGTTCAAGTCCTGGCTGCCCCACTTCCAGATTAGTTCCCTGCTAACGGCCTGGGAAAGCAGTAAAAGATGGCTCAAGTGCTTGGGTCCCTGCACTCGTGTGGGAGACCCAGATGAAGCTCCTGGCTTCAGCCTGGCCCAGCCCTGGCCGTTACAGCCACTTGGGGAGTGAACCAGCAGATGGAAGATCTCTCTCTCTCTCTCTCTCTCTGACACTCTGCCTTTCAAATAATAAATAAATCTAATTATTTGAAAGGCAGAGTGACTGATACAGAGGAGAGGGGGAGAGAGAGAGAGAGAGACAAAGAGTTGGGTCTTCCACCCTCTGGTTCACTCCTCCAGTGCCTATAACAGCTGGTCCTGGGCCTGACCAAAGCCAGGAACGATGAGTTTCATCCAGGTCTCCCACATGGCTGCAGGGGCCCAAGCACTTGGACCATCCTCTGCTGCTTTCCCAGGCGCATCAGTAGGAAGCTGGAATGGAAGTGGAGCAGCCTGGACTCAAATCAGCTCCCATATGGGATAATTGGTGTAGCAGGCAGTGGCTTAACCCGACTCTGTCTGGGGGTCTGCTTGTGAGCATTTACTGTTTTGAGGAACTTCCCCTCCCTGCGGTACAGCCTGGGACGGAGGAGCCCACGGTTAGGGTGTGGACCTGGCCTCTGTGTGGACTACAAAAGCCCGGGTGTTTGGAGCGGCCCAGGTCGGGTTTTGTGAACTGCAGCCGACCCTGGCCAAAGACTTGCTGGGCAAACGCTGGTGTAAACAAGGCCTTCAGGGGAAGTGCTCCGAGGTGTGTGAGGAACCCGTTTATTTTTAAGCCTTTTGAAAGCTCCCATTGGAATATAAACACCATGCTAATTATAAAACCATCTTTTCTGTTCACAGCTGGAGTAAACCAGAAAGGAGGCTGGGTGGGGGGGAGGCAGGGGCTGGAGGCGGGACATCCGCAGCCCGCTGTCATCAAGGCTGTGCTGTACTTGTACAGGTCCCGTTGCCCACTGGTTTTGCCCATCCGGACACCGTGGTAATGGCGGTCGGTGTCCCCTGGCCATGGTCAGCAAGAGCAAGTGGGCGTGGCCTCTGCGTCCGGATGCTGGAAATAAACATGTCTGCCTTTCCAAGTTTCTTTCTTTCTTTTTTCTTTTCTTTTCTTTTTTTTTTTTTTTTTTTTTTAAAGATTTATGTATTTGTTTGGGAATCTGAGTTAGGGATCTTACATCGGGTGGTTCACTACCCAAATGGTTATAACATTTGGAACTGAACCAGTCCAAAGCCAGGAGCCAGGAGCTTCTTCCAGGTCTCCCTTGTGGGTGCAGGGGCCCAAGCACTTGGACCATCTTCTGCTGCTTTCCCAGGCATGTTAGCTGGGAGCTGGAATGGTAGAGAAGCAGCTGGGACTCAAACTGGTGCCCGTGTGGGATGCTGGAACTGAGGTGGACGCTTAACCTGTTCCACTACAATGCTAGCCGCTAAGTTTCCTCAATGCTACAAGAGCACTGTTGGCTTAAAATCATTCATTTCCTCTTCATTTAACCACAGAGGAAATCTTCTACCCTTAGTTAGTGAAATTTGCCATGCTAAAACTTCAACAGCAGCCAACCACTGTTTATTGAACACCTACTACACCCAGGCCTTGTGTAAGACTCTGGGAATCAGTGCCGAGGAAGTGTGCCGTGTGCAGCCTGCCATGGCGCAGGTGCCTCTGAGGATGCTGTTCAGCCACCAGCGAGGTGTCCCCCGGGGCCCCTGGCCTGCCTGTCCTGTGCTGGACTCGGGCAGGGGCTTCTGAGAGTCAGGGGGAAGTGGGCTTTGCCTTGGATAGCCGCGTGGTCAGGGTCGAGGCGGGCCCCCAGAAATCAGGCTGTTGGCTCCCTGGGAACTTTGGGGATGCTGAGGTCAAAGGGAGAATGGGCGGGGACTTGAGGAGGGCAGGGGCGCCTGCCCAGGGAGGGATGCGACCTTGTAGGTGGTGAACATGGAGCCGGGCAGAGGGGAAGGAAGAGGCCATCCGGGCGCTCAGGAAGGGGTGGAAAGATTATAATTAGCTGAGGCTTTCTATGCAAATGGCGTTTGAGAATGCTTAAAAATATCCGAGGGAGGCTTAAAATAGCAGGTGGTCTGCTGGTGCAGAGTATTTCAGGAGCTGGGGAATGCACAGGATGCCTCTGGGGGTGTGGGGACAGGGAGGGCGGACAGACAGACGACGGTAGGTGTCCTGGGCAGGGTCCTCTAAACTGGGTGGAGATTTTTGCTTACCACGGAAATGAACAGCACCAGGCCTCGGCCCCACAGGGCACAGTCCCCGTCTGTTTGTGTCTTTAGTTCCCAGCCAGGGCCGGACATAGTAGATGCTTATGAAATGTTTGTGGAGTGAATGAATGAAGGCTCTTTGTGTGTATACCATTTATATTTGTGGCAGTCTTCTCAGGTGTTATTAGCCCCTGGTTCTGATGAATATGGGCCGTCCTGTGGTGTGTGTGTGTGTGTGTGTGTGTGTGTATGTATGTGTGTGCGCGTTGTTGGGGAGAGGCGCAAGGACTCCAGAAAGCTTTTTTTTTTTTTTTTGCAACAGCACTGTGAAATATTGATCAATTTGATTCCATTGTATGACCCTGGGACAATTTTACTAGCAGAAAATATGACCGTGTTATATGACTGCAATAAAAAATCACAGCCGTGAGCGCAGGCCCAGAGAACGCAGCCAGCCCGTGGCAGAGGCTGGCCCTGGGACTTGCTGTGTCTCTGTGCTCGCGGTACTGTGCCGTTTGGTCCTCCGTGGTACCCAGGGTGAGTTCCATTGCACACGGAGGTGGCAAGTCCCAGAAGAAAATTTCGGGAAGAAAAGCCCCCCGTGGAATTCGATTTGACCCCTCGTCAGTTCCCCTTGCAGTTGGGAAACGTAGCCGTGAGCGCACTGGGCTGGCTGGGAGACCATCCGGGGCATGTGACACACACGGTACTGTGGCATCTCAGCCGACGGGGAGCGTGACTGGGAGACACCTGCTGTTCTCCTGGTCTGGCCTGGCTGGCTGGGCCTCGGTTTTTCTTTAACCTGACCCACCATGCTCACCAGCATCCTCATCACTGGCTGAAGACTGGGCAAGTCTGGCCCGTTGCAGTCCTGGAGGGCAGATTGGCGGTCACGTTGCTGGAAGAATGAGGGGTCTCCAGCACAGGGACTCCCCAGGAGGTGGTTCAAGGGGGAGTTTAAACTGGAGGTACCGGCTTTCAAACTTATTCTCGCCATAGATGCGTCTCCTCCTTGCCTTTGGGTGGCTGCTTGGCAGCTTGTTGAGGGGGCACAGAGCTGTGGAGAGGGTGGAGTGGGGCAGCCAGCTCCCGAGCACCGAAAGACTGCCTAGCTCAACGTGACCACTTTGCTTTCACACTGGGCGCAGCAACCCCAGGGCCTTTGCACTTGCGCTTTATCTGCTGAGAAAGCTCTCCTCTGGTTCTTTTCTTAGCTTTATCCCTTCCTCCATGGTTTCTTCTCTAAGTATAGCTGTACCCTCCTGCCACCCCATCCCTTTGTTTTGAACTTCATTTTTCTCCATAGTATATTACCTATAACAGTATATGTTTTACCTTTTAAAACAAATGTATGGTTCCTAAGAAAGTAAACTTTGTAAGGCCAGGACTTCTGTTTTGATTGTTGTTATTATTAAATTGAAAGGACTTAAACATTTTCCAAGAATTTCAGGCTTATAAAAATTCACAATCAGGCCAGCATTGTGGCACAGCAAGCTAAGTGCCAGCATCCCATATCAGAGTGTCAGTTCAAGTCCCTGCTGCTCCACTTCCTATCTAGCTTCCTGCTAATGTGCGTGGGGAAGCAGCAGAGGATGGCCCAAGGAATTGTGCTCCTGCCACCCACAGATGACACCAAGGTGGAGTTCTGGGCTCCTGGCTCCAGCCTGGCCCAATCCCATCTACTCTGGCCATTTGGGGAGTGAACCACTGGATGGAAGATGCCTCTTTCTGTCTCTCTCACTGTCCCTCTCCCCTTCAAATAAGTAAGTGATTCAACTATGCTGGACACACACATTACTGGTCAGTTTCCTTATTAAAAAGACAACCAGGGTCGGCGCTGTGTTGTAGTAGGTTAATCCTCCACCTGCGGCACCAGCATCCCATATGGGCTACTCTCTTCTGCTCCAGCTCCCTGCTGATGGCCTGGGAAAGTAGTTGAAGATGGCCCAAGTGCTTGCGTGCTGCACCCACATAGGAGACCCAGAAGAAGCTCCTGGCTCCTGACTTCGGGTCAGCCCAGTTCTGGCCATTGCAGCCATTTGGGGAATGAACCGGCAGATGGAAGATCTCTCTCTTTTTCTCCCTCTCTCTGTGTAACTCTGCTTCTCAAATAAATAAATAAATCTTTTTAAACAAAAAACCCACTAAAATAATACCTAGAGTTTCCATACCCCTTCTTTGAGTTCCCCCAGTGTTAACGCCTTATATGCCCCACAGTATAGTGCTCAGCTTATGCTGTGGAATGAACGGTAGGACGGACAGTGGTTGCTATGGTACCAGGAAGTCACCTGCGCACCGACTCCCACTGCACCTTTGGCTGCACTGGGGGCCTTGTTCCAGCCCAGGGTCCCAGGCTGCGTTGTGTCCTCAGCCTGCAGCAAGCAGCCTGGGATGGATCCGTGGCCTCTCCTTGAGCTCTATGCCCTTGACCCTTTGAGAGCCCCCCCCCCCCCCCGCGCGCGCTGGGATTTTATGGAGCACCCCTCCTGGGTCTGCCAGGCATTCGGGAGGTGCCTGAGAGTGAGTATTTCTGGCACACGTCCCCTTCTCAGGGCCAGGCGGCCAGCGTGGGGATGTGGCTTGGCCTCCTTCCTCCTGGTGTGGACTGGGGACAGTTGGTCTCAGTGGTGCCTGCCAGATCTCTCATGTGAAAAGTCCCTTTGTGGGGCCGGTGCTGTGGCGTAGTGGGTAAAGCCGCCACCTGCAGTGCCGGCATCCCATATGGGTGCCGGTTTGAATCCCAGCAGCTGTACTTCTGATCCAGCTCTCTGCTATGGCCTGGGAAGGCGGTAGAGAATGGCCCGAGTCCTTGGGCCCCTGCACCCATGTGGGAGACCCAGAAGAAGCTCCTGGCTCCTGGCTTCTGATTGGCGCAGCTCCGGCCGTTGTGGCCAATTAGGGAGTGAACCAGCGGATGGAAGACCTCTCTCTCTGTCTCTCTGCCTCTCCTTCTCTCTCTGTGTAACTCTGACTTTCAAATAAATAAATAAATCTTAAAAAAAAAAAATCCCTTCGTTCGCCCTTTGTATGAATAGGTATTCCACCGGTGATGTTCTGAGTCTACACGAACCCCTGCTGCTCGCCACACCTTTCAGTCCTGAGTTGAGCGGCTGTCGCGGACTTGGGCACAGCGATGCTCACGGTGGCGTCTGCCGAAAGCGGTGCTATTTCCCCTGCCCCTCCTGCGCTTATCAGCTGGGATTCTACCGTGGGAAGAGCTCTCCTTCCTCCCTCTTGTATCCAATGGCCTCACTTATTTTTTCGCATTCCAGGATGTTTGTTTTATGCATTATAATCTGTTTCTATCATCCTTTGCTCTGTTGCTAAAATTATTCCGCTCATGGCCCACAGCAGTGCCTCTGTGCTTTGGATAAGCCCTGACGTTCGGGTCTGCCAGGCACTGCAGGAAGACCCCGTGAAGGAGCGCAGGGGTCTCTGCCGTGTGGCCTGCTGATGCGATCCTAGGCCACAGGGAACATTTTTTTTTTTAACATCTAGTTATTTATTTGAAAGGCAGAGTTATAGAGAGGCAGAGGCAGAGGCAGAGAGAGAGAGAGAGAGAGAGAGATCTGGTCTTCCATCTGCTCGTTCACTCCCTAATTGGCTGCAACAGCTGGAGCTGTGCCGATCTGAAGCCAGGAGCCAGGAGCTTCTTCTGGGTCTCCCACATGGGTGCAGGGGCCCAAGGACTTGTGCCATCCTCCACTGCTTTCTCAGGTGCACCAGCAGGGAGCTGGATTGGAAGTGGAGCAGCTGGAACTCGAGCAGGCACCCATATGGGATGTCAGCACCTTGGGCGGCGGCTTTTCCTGCTACGCCACAGCGCCAGCCCAGGGAACATGGTTGCATGAATCCAGATGAATCCAGATGCAGCAGGCAGCTTACAGAGGCTGTAATTCCTTTTCTTTCTGGCCCCCTTGGTTAGCGTGGATTAGCAGTTAACAAGGGGATGTGGGGACAGGGGGCTTTTTCTTGTTGCCCCACGTTTGTCCCTTTCTGCTCACTCTCAGGGCTGCAGAGTCTGAAACAGAGGCCAGGGCATCCCCAGTCATGTTGAGCAGAGCGCCAGGAGTGTGGAGAGCAGCCAAGAGGACCAGGTTGGCAGGAAAGCTACACGGGGCTGGCAGCGCACGGGCCTGCTTGCTGCTAATGACTCGGTGGTGCGGCAGCCACGGCAGAGCAAGATGCTCCAGCGGTTGATGGCAGAGGGCCTAGGGTCCCATTCGTGTGCCCGGCCTCTGAGAGCCACTTGTAGCCTCGCTGGAATATCAGATGAGTTTTTCTTTATAAAAGATTAAAACACAGGCCCATTGGCTTTGGAAAAGCCCGCGGTAATCAGATTTTTATTTATGAGCTGAATTGTGTGTGAATGAGTCCCTGCAGAGGGGAACTGGCTGGCAGGCTCTCTCGCCATCCGGGCGGGCGGGCGGGCTCCGATGCCAGCAGCAGACTTGGCGAGTTGTGCAGCCCTTCCGTCCTCAGGGAAGGCCTGCCTGGCCCCTGGGCCGTAGCTGGTGTCCTCTGAGAACGGAGCTGGCCCCCTGCCAAGCGGAGCCTCCTCCAGGGGTGACAGCTGTGGTTCAGCAGTTCATGCGTTTGTGGAGAGAACCTCTGGCTTCCTGCCGATGCTGAGCAGTCATCCTGGGAAGGGGACTTGCCAAGGAGGCTTGTCCTCAGGTTGCGGATGGGGAAAGTGAGGCCCAGAAACAGGGCAGGCACCGGCTCTGCAGGGTGCCCAGGGCTCTGAAAGTCAGGACGATTGCCAGAATGTCAGAGTCACCAGTGCAGACGTGGCCCGGAGCCTTCCCCATTCTTACCTTGAGCCTTGTGGGCGGAGAGGCTGCAGCCTGGGCTGTGTAGCCTGATGCCTGCTCGGAGCTGGGGAGCCAGGAGAACCCTGGGCTGGAGTACAGCATGGGTGGTCGCTATTGGAAGGGGTCCAGGCACCCCTGGGCTCATGTGCCCTCAGGCTTTGTATCCCTGCGTTCTTGATAAACCTGGCTCAGCCTTGCCCTGGCGATGCAGAACTCGCTCATGCGGTCTTGAGAAGACTTCTGTCTAGAGGAGCTGTGTGCACGTCCCTGGGTGCCAGGAGCTCCTGCACTGTGACTTAAGGTGAGGGGGAGCTTGCAGGGCACAGCCCTCGCCGCTTGCAGCAGGGCTGGGGAGCAGGCACTGGGAGAGAAGTTGAGCTAGAACAGTCACCCATTTCCAGAGCCTTGATTTGCCCATCTGTGAAATGGGGCTGTATGAGCCTCTGTCACAGGGCAATTGTGGGGACTAACTGAATTAACGGATGTGAATGCTGGGCACAGTGCCAGGCCCTCAGCGAGAGCCCCAGTAGGGACGGTTTGTGGTTGTGCTCTTAGCCTGCAGCATGGGTGCTTTCTGCAGGGTGCTGGGGCTCGCTGGGGCTCTGCTGGGCAGTATGTTGGCATCCCCAACTGAGGGCACAGCCCATTTCAGCAGCAAAGTCAGGTTTAGGAGCTGGGTGATGTATTGCCTGTGCCACGGGCTCACTCTGCCAGGCCCGGGACAGGGGGTCCACCTCCCGCGTCTCTGAGACATGGCACAGATCAGATGCCCAGTACCTTTGCCGGGTGGATGTTGTCATTTTGCATGAAGCTCTGGCATCTGAAGTCCAAGGATGGAATCCAGGGTCTCATTTCTTCCAAACATGGCTGGGTGACTGGACACAATTCACTTTGCCTTTCTGGTCTGCAGAATCAGGCCTGTGTTATGCGCTGGATTCTACTCTGAGCTCCACCCATCAGGCCAGGGCTGTACTCTCTCCATCCAGGCTCTTTGCTGGTGATGGCTCAGCAGAGAATCCAGTCTGCTCTTCCTGAGTCACAAAGCCCTGGCACCTGAAGGAGACATCAAGAGGCTGGCGAGGTCAGGAGTCACTGAGCTTGGAATGACAGCTGGGAGTGTGCTGTGATCTCCCCTGTGCAGTGGAGAAGGAGCCGGCACCTGGCCCCAGAGGATGCGGGATGACTTCCGTTCTTATCCAGAGAGATGGGACTCTGTGAACCTCACACCAGCCCCCAAAATGCCCACAAATCACATCCTTTTGTGGACTGCTGGCTACATAAAAGATTTCTGTGACAAAGCTTTTCACAAAGCAAAAGATGTGTCTGCAAAGCGAATCATCACTCCTGATGTTGCCTTTGTGTAAACCCAGCCTTTCTTATTTTGTGTTTTCTTGCCTTTTGGGCTTATCTTATTATGTTTATTATCCAAAGCAATGCATGTTCACTGTTGAACAGCAAGGAAGTTCAGATGAGCAACAAGGAATAAAAAGATCAAGCATTCATAACTTTCCCACCCAGAGAAAACTCTTGTGTATTGATATTTGATGTATGGGTATGTTCATGCGTGTACTCAATACACATATGACAAGTGCATACATACCTTAAAAGTTTATTTGTGGGACGGTAGTTTCCCCCCTGACTCTTCCCTGAGATTGCACTCTCTCCACTTTTTTTTTTTTTTCAACTATCTCCCCCTAGACTAGAGCTGTAAGCTCCCTCCTTCCCTATTTTGCCATCTTGGAATCTCACACCAGTAGTATTTAAATGAAAAAAAAAAAAATAAAACCTAAAAATCAAAGAGTTATTGGGAAAGACCCCAGAGACACAGGCAATCAAAACCAAATTTTACAAATGGGATTATATGAAATAGAGAAGCTTCTGTACTGCAAAAGAAACACTCAGAAAAGTGAAGAGGCAGCTGACAGAATGGGAGAAATTATTTGCAAACTATGCAACTGATAATGGATTAATATCCAGAATATCTAAAGAGCTCAAGAAACTCAACAACAATAACAAAAAAACAACCCAGTGATGAAATGGGCAAAGGACTTAAACAGGCCTTTTTCAAAAGAGGAAATCCAAATGGCCAACAGACACATGAAAAAATGCTCAGGATCACTAGCCATCAGGGAAATGCAAATCAAAACCACAATGAAGTTTCACCTCATCCCCGTTAGAATAGCTTTCATACAAAAATCAACGAACAACAAATGCTGGTGAGGATGTGGGGGAAAAGGTACCCTAATCCACTGTTCTGAGGAATGTAAACTGGTATAGCCACTGTGGAAGACAGTATGGAGATATCTCAGAAATCTGACTGTAGACCTACCATATGACCCAGCCATTCCACTCCTAGAATTTACCAAAGGAAATGAAATCAGCATATGAAAGAGTTATCTGTAACCCCATGTTTATTGCAGCTCAATTCATAATACCTAAGACATGGAATCAACACAAATGTCCACCCACTGAAGACTGCATAAAGAAATTATAGGATGTATGCCATGGAATACAACACTGTGGTTAAAAAAGTGGAAATCCTGTAATTTGCAACAAAATGGAGGCAACTGAAACATACTTGTTGAAATCAGCCAGTATCAAAAGGACAAATACCATATGTTGTCCCTGATCTGTGGTAACTAATAGAGCACCTGAAAGGTAGTCTATAGAAGTGAAATTGACACTTTGAGATGTGATGATTTTGAACAGCCCTTGTCTTGACGGTTGAGGAACAGTATTTTTCTTTTCATACTTGAACTCTTTGCTTAGTATAGGACTGGTTAATTGTATGCATATAAAGTTAATTGAAAATAGATCTTAGTAAAAAATAAGCATGGGAATAAGAGAGGGAGGAAGAAGAAGGGTGGAAGGGTGGGTAGGGTGGGAAGAATCACTATGTTCCTAAATTTGTATTTATGAGGTGCATGAAGTTTGTATACCTTAAAAGGTTTCTGGGGAAAAAATAAGTACACCATTTACTGTCTGAAAACACAAGCTTATTCATTCAGGAAATGTTTAGTGAGTGTCTACTGTGTGCATGGTGCTGGGGAAAAATCAGGGACTAGAAGATAAACACAGTTCCTTTGGGAAACAGTTTATGTAGACAAAAGGAAAGGAAGGAATCAGAACAGAAATGGGGCTGAGGAAAGCTTGGAGATTCATGGTGAGTGTTGCCATGGTTGCTGAGAGTTTGGATCTCACTTGGAAGTGGTTGGGCATGAAATAGGGGTTCTGCTGGGGCAGAGAGAAAGGAAGTCGGCAGCTACCCACAGGGCCAGCTTACTAAACTCTCCAAAGAAAGTGATTGTGCTTGCTGTTTGCTGACAGTCAGGGGCAGGCAAGTGGACGTGCAGTTGTCCAGCATCATTTGTTGGAAAGATTGTCCTTTCTTCATTGAACTGCCCTTGATCCGCTGTCAAAGACCAGTTGACCTTGTGTGCGTGGGTCTGTTCTTTCCAACTGATTCACTTTCTTCTTTTGCCAGTATTGCAGCCTTTGTTTTCTTCAGGTTTTATAATCCGTTTTGAAGTTGGTTGGTGTCAGTCCTCCAACTTTGTTGTTCTTCAGTGTTGTGCTAGGTATTCTGGGTTTCTTGCTTTATCATGAAAAGTTTAGGATCAGTTTGTCAGTATCTACAACATAACTTTCAAGGCTTCTCATTGGGATTGTGTTGAATCTGTAGATAATCAGGTTGAAAGAACTGACGTCTTAACCACATGGAGTCTTCCCTCCATGAACATGGGATATCCCTTCATTGTTTAGATCGTCTGATTTCTTTCATCAGGATTTTGTAGTTTTCCTCTTCTATCCTGTACCTGTTTGTTAGATATGTATACCCAAGTTTTTTGTGTGTTTTTGTTTTTGTTGCTGATACAAGGGGTCTTCAAAAAGTTCATGGAAATTTTGTGCCATGGAAAGAATGCATGGATTGAAACATTTTTTGCAACAAAGTAAATTTTTTTGTACTTTTATTTTCTATGAACTTTTTAAAGTGCTCTCCTAAATTATACTGTTTTAATTTCAAATTCCAATTACTCATTGCTAATATATTTAAATCAATTAACTTATATTCTAATCTTGTATCCTGCAACTTTCCTATAATTGCTTTGTAGTTCTAGTTTTTTATTGATTGGGATTTTCAACATAGATACTTATATAATCAGTGAATAAAGAGAGTTTTATATCTTCATTGGGAATCTTTAATTTTTTTTTCTTGTCTTATTGCATAAGCTAGGACTTCTAGTACACAGTCGAGTAGGAGTGGTAAGAAAAGACATCCTTACCTTGTTCCTGATCTTGGAAATGGGAAGGTCTTTAGTTTCTCACCATTATAATGTTAGCTGTAGGCTTTTGTAGATGTTTTCTATCAAGTTGAAGAAATGTCAATCTTTCTAGTTTTTTGAGAGCTTTTATTATAAATGAGTGTCAGATCTCATCAAGTGCACATCTAAATTTGGTTTTTCCTTCTGTAGTATATTGCTGTGGAGGACTACATTATTGATTTTCAAATGTTGAACCAACTGCACACACCTGGAATAAATACCATTTGGTTGGGGTGTGTACTACGTTTTGTACACGTTCAGATTCAATTTTCTAATGCTTTGTTGATGATTTATGTGCTTATGTTTAGAAGAGACACTGAGCTGTTGTTTTGCTTTCTTGTGAAGCCTGTCTGGTTTTAGAGTAATGCAGATCTCATGGATTCAGTTAGCAAGTGTTCTCTCTGCTTCCATTTCCTGGATGACATTGTAGAGAATGGATAACATTTTGTCTGTAAGTATTTGATAGAATTTACCATTGGGTCTAGTTATTTCTTTTTTGGAGGGTTATTAATTATGAATTCAAAGTCTTGTATAGACTTTGGCATATTTAGATGATTTGTTTCTTCCTGTGAGTTTTGGTAGGTTTCTTCAAAGAATTGGTCCAGTTCCTCTAAGTTATCAAATTTGTGGATTAAGAGCTATTCCTAGTCCTCCTTTATTATCCTTTTAATGTCCATGGGACCAGCAGTGATGGCCTCTCTTCCATGTCTGATGTTAGTGATTTGTATCTTCTGTTTTTTTCATCTTGGTTAGTCTTGGTAGACGTTTATAAATTTTAATGATGTTTTCAAAGAACCAGTCTTTGGTTTCATTAATTTTCTCTATTCATTTCCTGTTTCCAATTTTGTTGATTTCTGCTCTGTTTTTAATGGTTTCTTCTGCTTGCCTTAGGTTTCTATTACTCTTTTTTTGGGTCTAGTTTCTCTTAGTTTCCTAAGGTAGATGCTTAGCTTGTTAATTTTAGATTTTGCTGTTTTCTAATATTTGCATTCAGTGCTATAAATTCCCTCTGCCCGCTGTCAGTGCTGCTTTCTATGCATTTAAATTGCATTTCCATTTTCATTTAGCTCAAAATGGTTATTAATTCTGCTTGAGATTTCTGCTTTGACCCATGTATTATTTAGAAGTTTGTTTAATTTCCAAATGTTTTTGACTTTTCTATCAGTCTTTCTGTTAATGATTTCTTTTTTAATTCCATTTTGATCTGAGAGCATATTTTGTGTGTTTCCTGTTCTTCTAAGCTTATTAAGGTGTTTTATGGCTTAAAATGAGGTCTGTCGTGGTGAATGCTGCACGTGAGAATGAGAAGAATGTGTGGTCTCCAGTCATTGGGTGAGGTTCTCTATGCATTTCAGTTAGATCCAGTTGATCAAAGTCCTGTTCTTTTTAACTATCTCCTTACTGATTTTTCTGCTTGCCGAATCTGTCTGTTCTCCTTGCAGTTCTGTTTTTTTTTTTTTAAGATTTATTTTTATTTATTTGAAAGGCAGAGTTACAGGGAGGTAGACACACACACATACACACACACACACACACACACACACCACACACAGAGATAGAGAAAGAGGGAGAGAGGGAGAGTGGGAGAGAGGGAGAGTCTTCTATCCACTGGTTCATTCCCCAGGTTGCAGCAACACCTAGAGCCGGGCTGATCTGAAGCCAGGGGCCTGGGGCTTCTTCCAGGTCTCCCACCTTGGGCCATCTTCTCCTGATTTCCCAGGCCACAGCAGAGAGCCGGATCAGAAGTACAGCTGCTGGGATTCAAACCGGCACCCATATGGGATGCCAGCACTGCAGACGGCGGCTTTACCCAATATGCCATGGCGCCAGCCCCGGTTCTGTCTATTTTTGCCTCACACATTTTGATAGTGTTGTTAGGTGCGTGCACATTGAAGATTGTTATGTCTCAATTAATGTTAGCATGGTCCATCTTTCTCTATACCTTTGCTTTTGATCCAAACATATCTGTATCTTTGAATTTGAATGGTTTCTTAAGGCCAGCACACACTTGGGTCTTTTCTGCTTTTTATTCCACTCTGAGAGGCTTGTCTTTTGTGTTTTCAGACAGTTCACGGTTACGGTAATTATTGCTGTACTTGTGTTAATCTCTCGTGTTTGTCTCTGTTTTCTGTTTGTTGCCCTTCTTTTTTTGTCTTCCACTCTGTTTCCCCCTGTGGCTTTGATCATGATTCCATTCTCTCCCCTCTCTTAGCATTTCCGTTAAAAAAACGTAGAGTGTGTGATGACCGTTTACGACGGAGGCTGCTTTCATATAGAACCCCGCCGCTTCATGTGTAATGAATACTAGGTTGCCTGCAACACAGCCGGTTTCATTCCTCCCTTGTCTTAAAATGCTGCTGTCATTCATGTCCCTTACCCTCAGCTACAGTCAATCATCTAATATATTGTTTTACTTTTAAAAGAAAGATTTTATTTGTTTCAAAGGCAGAGTTAGAGAGAGGGAGAGAGATCCATCTTCTGTCTCCTGATTCATTCCCCAAATGGTCACAGTGGCTGGAGCTGGGCCAAGCCAAGGCCAGGAGCCAGGAGCTTCATCCAAGTCTCCCATGTGGGTGGCAGGGGCCCAAGGACTTGGGTCGTCTTCTGCTTCCTTCCCGGGAGCTGAATGAGAAGTGGAGCAGCCAGGACTCACATCTGTGCTCATACGGGATGCCAGTGTTGCAAGCAACGGCTTAAACTGCTGTGCTGCAGGCTAGACCCATCTAATCTATTGTTGTCATTTGAAACAGTTCTGTTAGATCAAATAAGAACCCCTCTAAGATTTTCTTTTTCTTCCACTTATTTCTTCTCTAACACTATATGTGCCTGCCGTTATGTATATCTCAATTTCTTTTCTTTTTTATTCAAGAAACACAAAGAGAACTCCCACCCACTGGTTCATTTAAATGTCTGCTCCATCTGGGGTTGGGCTGGGCTGGGGCTGGCACCAGGAGCCAGGAACTCAACCAAGGTCTCCCACATGGATGTTAGGGACACAGCTACTTGACCCATGACCTACTGAATTCCAGAGTCTGCACTGAAAAAAGGCTAGAATTGGGAGCAGGAAGTGTGGTAAATTTCCTCATTCCTCCACCCAAGAGATGGATTCAGACTTAGGAAGTGCAGGGAAAGTGAGACTTTATTATTGGTCTTGCAAGATGGGGTGTCTGATGAGCAGGCACACCCGGAACAGTTACCGCAAGCAATTTATATCCTATAAGGCAGGTCCCTGCCGGGCTTCCTCATTGGCTGAGTACTGTGGGATGCACAATCTTCTAAGTTACAAAGTTCCTTTTCTCCTTCCTTCTCTGCACTTTAATTTCTTCCTGTGAGTTGGTTTCCTTCACAGTGTCCTGTTTGCCTGGTGAGTTTTGCTATATCTGCAAGTCAGCAAAGCGTAATTTTCTGTTCTGCGCTGAAGATGGACCACCAGAGGTGGGTATGGAACCCAGGTACTCGGATATGGGATGCCAGTATCTTGGCCGACATCTTAACAGCTAGACCCAATGCCTACTTGTATCTAAAGAAGTTTTAATATTCCTTGCAAGGCAGATCTGGCAACAAATTCCCTCAAATTTGTCCTTATTTTGGCCTTATTCTGGAGGATAGGATGGTAGGGTTTTTCTTTTAATACTTTGTATGGTGCACTTGACCGTCTTCTTGCTTGTATAGTCTCTAGAAAGAAGTCTGATGTAATTCTTACCCTCGTTCCTCTCATAGATAGGGTATTACCCCCTCCTCTGGCTTTTTTCACTGATTTTCACGTTGTCTTTAATTTCCTGCAATTTAGAAATGTTTCACTGAGGTGCATATTTTTGGATTTTACTCTTCTTGCTGTACTCTGAACTTGCTGGGCCTGTGGTCTGATTTCTGTGATTAGTCTAGAAAAGTTCTCAGCCGTTGCTACTCCAGATATTCCTCTGTTCCTCTTTCTCTCTCTTTTCCTTCTGGCACCCCCATTAGGTGTGTAGGATGCCTTTTGTGCTTGTCCCACAGTTCTTGACAATCCTTCCTCCTGCTTTCACATTTCTTCCTTCTCTTCAGTGTGGGTGGTTTCTGTCTAGCATTTCCTTTTGGTTCTTAGACTGTGCATTTCTCTGCTTACTTTGTCATCTGTTCTTGCATGTTGGACATCTTCTCTGTTAGAACCTTTAGCATATTCATCACAGTCATTTCAGATTCCTAAATCTGTCTCATATATGAGTCTGCTTCTGCATTTTGCCTTTTAGTGTTCCTTGTAATTTTTTGTTGAAAGTTGGACATAAGTAATGGATACTGCAGTAGTCAGTGTTTCAGTGTGAGGTTGAAAGCCACCCAGGATGTATCAGGTAAAAGGAATTGAGGTAGATAGACCTTCTTTTTTCTTTTCTTTTTTTAAAAAAATTTTATATTGATTGAGAGGCAGAGTTACAGAGAGAGAGAGAGAGAGAGAGAGATCTTCCATCCGCTGGTTCACTCCCCAGGTGGCCTCAGTGGCCAGGGTGCAGGGGCCCAAACACTTGAGCCGTCCTCTGCTGCTCTCCCAGGTGCGTTAGCAAGGAGCTGGGTCCGAGGTGGAGGATGCCACATACTGTTGGAAGCGGAGGATACTCACGATAAGCTCTGCTTCTCGGTGGTTAGCAGCTGTGATCTCAATTCTTAGGTGGATCCAAGAGAAGTTGTTTCCAGTTTTTCGTGTGAAGCATGAGTGAGGCCTTCCGAGCTCTTCATGTGTTGAAGAGGCAGCTGGCAGTGGCCATCTCACTTTTTTAATCGCTGTGCACGGAGTATGGGTAGTTTCTGTTGAGCTGTCTTCCAGCTCGGTGATTGTTTCTTCCTCTGCCGTAGTCCGATCTGAGGAGCCCGGCAGAATCATCCTTCATTTCTGTTGCTGTGCATTTTGATTTTTGAGTTTCATCTCTTGCTTATGTTAACCACCTGTTCTTGCCTGTCATCTGTTTTTCTACTAGGGCCTGTAACACATTAATTGTAGATATTTAAAGTTGCCCGACAGTTCCAAAAATCTGTGTCCTAACAGCCTGATTCTCGTGTCTCCTGTGTGTCATGAGACTATTTTCAGTTTTTTCCCAGTGCCTTTTAGGATGCCATGTAATTTTTTGTTGAAATCCAGACCTGATGTCCCTAAGCATAAATAGGGACTGAGATCTTGAGGAATGTGGTCTGAAGTTTTGTGTCTGTGTGGCAAGGAAGGAGGCTGTGCTTAATGTTTTTGCAAGCTGCAGGTGCCAGAAGCTTCCATTTTAGTTTGTTGTTGTTGCTGTTTTCCTATTGTTTTTCTCTCCTTTTCCCTGTTGTCTGCATTTCCCTAAAAGCTCCTTCTTAAATAGAATCTGTGTCTTGTGATTCTCTCATTTGTACTCTGTGGGGAGCAATCCGGACTGGACTATACTGTTACTGGAATTAAGACTTATTCTATGCATCTGCTCTCCCACAATATGGCGCTGGGAGAGGAGAAAACAGCTTCTGCACAGCTGCCTCCAGTTCAGCTAATAAACTGTAGGACTTGCTCCTGATTGGAGGAGAGCAGCGTACTCGGCGTGTGGGCAGCCGAGTTAGGATTGGCGGAGGAGGACTATAAAGGAGGAGAGAGACGGCATGCACCGGGAACATCTAAGGGGAACATCTAAGGGAACACCTGTGCAGCCCCCGAGAGAGCCGGCCGGCGGTGTGCCGCTCCCCTGCGGAAGTGGGGAAAGTGGCCAGGGGGAACTGCCCTTCCACGGAGGTGGAAGGGACAGTAGCCAACCCGGGAAGAACCAGCAGCAAACCCGGGGAGGGCCGAGCAGACGAAAGAACAGTGCAGGGTCCTGTGTCATTCCTCCACGAAGAGGGGGAGCGACAGTACTCTTCTGTTATAACGGACTCATCTTAATTTTTTTTTTTTTTTTATTTTGGAGAGGCAGAGTTACTGGGGGAGGGGGACACAAAGAGAGAGGGAAATCGTCCATTTGCTAGTTTACTCCCCAGATGGCTGCAACAGCCAGGGCTGGGCCAGGAGCTGGGAGCTTCCTCCGGGTCTCCCACATGGTTCAGGGGCCCAAGGACTTGGGCCATTCTCCGCTGCTTTCCCAGGAGAAAGCTCCACTTTGATCAGAAGTGGAGCAGCCAGGCCTTGAACCGGCCCACATATGATTTAAGCATGTAGGTTTAACCCATTAGGCCACAATGCCGGCCCTTATACTGGAGTCTCTTAAGGCCCTTGGGAGAGGAGGAGGTCTGTACGCCCATGACTAAGTGAAGTTAATTTAGATAGGGGTTGAGTCCTGGGCTGTGACTTTCAGAGGTGTTTCTTTTTCTTTTTCTTCTTTTCTGTGCTGGTGTGCAGGAAGGCTGGTGGGTCTGGAATTGTCTTCTGTGTGCCACGCTCCCCCCATCAGATGCGTCTATGATGAAGTCGTGTCTCCTGTGGGCAGACCTGTGTTCTGAGAGCAGACGAACACTCTGTGCTGTCTCCCACCCGCACCGGGAGTTAAAACACAGGGCAGTGTGGTGGCTCCCCCGGGACTGGGTGCTGGGAGGCCTCAGTTCTCAAGCAAGTGCACCCTCAGCTCCTCACAGGCAGTCCCAGCCGCTCCCCAGCTCCAGCTGCTCCCCGTCCTGGTCAGCTGTTTTGCTCCGCACGTGTCTGTCCTCTGTTTCTTCGGCGTGGTGGTTTGCTCCCGTGACCTCAGTTGATCCAGGAAACAGTTGTTGAATTTTAGTTGTTTGAGTTTTTTTTCATGCTGTGAGTTTGAGAGTCATGACTTCTGAGTTCTTAGCAAGTGGGTTTTGATGTTGTCTCACTTCACGGAGGACTCGCTGTCCTTAAAGTGGCCGGGGCCCAGAGCAGCAGCCAGGGCCTTTGTGTGACGTGGTGCCTGCTGCCTTCCCATTCCCCTCTTGGTGCCGCTTGGCCTGGCCAGAGAGCTCTCCAGTCTGTGGTTTGGTTAGTTTAGCAGGCCTGCCTGTCATGGAGGACAGGTGATGGGTGACCTGGCTGGGCAGGCTGTGTTCAGGTGGGAACGTGCTACGTTCTCAGGGATCAGTTTTCCCAGCCCTGCGGTTGAGATGGGCCTGAAGCCCCTCCCACGCTCTGAGCTGTTAGGGGAGCAGCACAGCCCTCGCTGATGCCTCACTGGACAGCAGGAAATGATTGTGTGCTGAAGTTGAGTTTTGTGGAAGTGTTTCCAAATGCCAGCCTTGTCTTTGCTTTGCCTTTCAATAATGAGGTGACTTCCTAATGGAACTCAGGGGAGGGTGGTCATGGGGCAGTGCGTGAGTGCCCGGGCACTCCGAGCGTGCTCCTTGTAGCCTTTTCCTCCCGTGCTGAGTGCGCCTGGACAAAGCGTTTCCTCTGCTAAGAGCCTGGCCTGTGGGGCTTCCGTGCGTCCTGGAGGAGAGGGGCCCGGGTAGTGCAGACCTGGGGCTTCCATGCGTTCATCCTGGAGTCTCCCAGTGCCCGTAGGTTCTGAAGCAAAGCTTGGGGCCCTCTGCCTTCCTTCTGGAGAGCTGAGATTTTGAGAGTTATGGAGGTAGATATCGGGGTTATCCTTTGCTCATTTCTTTTTAGATGGGAGCTCACTGAAGTCACTAGGGAAGGGCAGGAGAAGCCCTGCACTTGCCGCGTTTGCAGAAGTCTCGTGTTAGTCCCATACACGGACAGCTACAGTTATTTAAGCCCTAATCTCAATTCTATTTGAATTCCTTTGAGAAATTACAAAATTTTAGATTTGCATCAAACTTCAAGATCGTGAACTTTGTAGGTTCTGGGTTCCTGCTTGTTGAAAAGACAAGAAATTCTTGCCATTTAACAGAGGTAATTTTGTCTGTTGTGACAGTACCCCAGCATGCGGCATGATACCCTACGGGGACCCTGCACTGGGGAAGTGCCCGCCAGTGTTTGCTGGGTGACTTGGTGAGGCCAGCAGCAGGCGCCCGTTTCTGTCCAGCATGCTTGACCAGAAGCTTCCCCCAGGCGAAGGGGGCCCTGGCTGTCTGCCTTCTTGCTTCGGCCTGATCCTTTCCTTTGTGACCGTGGTGGTGCGCCCGTGGGCAGGCGTCACGGCTTCTGCTGTGCCGGTACACACATCTGTGTATGGTTATGCACTTAAATGTCCTCTTCCCCGTAGAATCACGGGAAAACCATGGAAATTGTATGGACTTCTACTTTCTCGATGGACTTCTACTTTCTCGGGTGGACATTGTGGAGGATGGTTTGATTTGGAAGAAGCGGAGAGTGAGGAGAGAATGCACCATATTCCGTTTATGGGGCTGGTGAGTGAGCAGGGGGTGGGGCCAAGCAGTGTCAGGAGCAGGAGTGCTGAGCGGGTGATGGCTGGCCTGAATGGGAGGAGGATCCCCCCCCTTTTTTTTTGACAGGCAGAGTGGACAGTGAGAGGGAGAGACAGAGAGAAAGGTCTTCCTTTTCCGTTGGTTCACCCTCCAATGGCCGCCACGGCTGGCGCACCGCGTTGATCCAAAGCCAGGAGCCAGGTACTTCTCCTGGTCTTCCATGCGGGTGCAGGGCCCAAGCACCTGGGCCATCCTCCACTGCACTCCCGGGCCACAGCAGAGAGCTGGCCTGGAAGAGGGGCAACCGGGGCAGAATCCGGCGCCCCGACCGGAACTAGAACGCTGTGTGCCGGCGCCGCAGGCGGAGGATTAGCCTAGTGAGCCTTGGCGCCGGCCAAGGGAGGGGGCTCCCTTTAAGCAACAGGTTAGCCATAAGCACAGCAGAGCAAGGTGGTCCCACACTCCCCTGGGGGAGCCGGGCAGTTTGGGAGCCCAGGGGGAGGGGTGTTGAGGATTGAGTAGGAGGGCTTTGTATGAACAGGGCCCAGAGCCTTGGAGGTGGAAAGGGACAGCATGTGCCAGGGCTCAGAGGCAGGGAGAGGGTGGCGCGAAGATTCGAAGCGTGCTTGGTGCAGGGATTGTGTGGAGTGGGCTGGTTCTCTACTGCCGGAGGACCTGGGGCTTTATACTGAGAGTGGAGAGCTGTAGGAAAAGGCTTCCGTGCGGGAGGGACCAGGGCAGGTTCATGTTCAGATACATGCTGATGGGATAGCCAGTAGCTGCCTGTGGCCCTTGAACTCCTGAAACACGGCTCGTCCAGCATGAGATGTGCTGAGTACGAGACACTTGTACACACCAGGTTCCAAAGACTTGGTACCGAAGAGTATAAAACAGGACTCAATAATTCCTTCAGTGTTGACCCTGTTGAAATCACGTTTTGGGTACCTCAGGTTATGTACAAATACTTGACTAACGTTAATTTCACTGTCGCTCTTTACTTTTTAAAATGGTGGCCATAAGCTTGAACGTTGCGTACTTGGCCCCCATTGCTTTGCTGTGTGACAGTGTTCGTCTCTCCTGTCCGGACTGGTGGGAGGATTTAGTGGAGTGATTCGTTCATTTGTGAATTCATTTATTTAACAGTTATTTATAGCTGCCAGCTGGGGGCCAGGGACTGTTGTGGGCATCGCAAACACAGCAGTGCATGACCAGGACTTCTGCCCTCAAAGGCTGAGCAACCTGCTGGGTGATGGAATTCAGTTAACGTTAAGAGAAATGAAGTGGGGTTGAGATTTACTGAGGGAATGGGGCGGAGGGATCGTTGAGACTGGGAGCTGGAAAGACTACCCCGTACTTGAAAGAAAAGGCAGCGGAGTTTGTGACTGCCAGGGGAACCGTCCCGTGTAAAGGGACAGAGAATGCAAAGGCCCTGAGGTAGGGATGGGCTTGGTGTGTGGGAGGAACCGCAAGAGGGCTGCTGTGGCCAGAGAGAGAAAGGGTGCCGGGCGGCGGGGTGGGTGGACCTCAGAGGGCCTGGGCAGGGCACTGGAGGCGATGGAGGACTGCACGAGGCATTGAGCAGGGGTGTTGGCGGGATCTGCTTGGCTGCTGGGAGGGGAGGGATGGAAGGGAGAGGACTGGTGAGAGGTGACGCTGGTTTGAAGCGGGGAGGGTGAGGAGACATCAGATGCGGGATGAAGTTGATGCTGGGGCCAACAGAACTCTGTGGGGAGGATGTGGTGTGTGAAGGAAAAAGGAATCGAGGCAGACTCCAGCCTGGGTGATTTGAGCACCCACAAGGGGGGCACTGTTGCTATGTGGGCTGAGCCACGGAGGAGCAGGGATGGATGGGATGGGGTGAGAACTGGGAACCTTTGGACTCAAAACTCTGAGATGCCCAGGGGCTGATGTCAGGTGAGCAGGTGGATGTGAGCCTGGAGCTCGGGCAAGTGCTGCTCAGGGCGGAACCGGAGCATCAGCAGCAGGAAGGGAGTGTTGGTGGAGAGCAGCCTCTGGCTGTGGAAGAGGAGGAGGAGGAGGGAGCAGAAGGGACCCAGGAGTGGCCGGGGAGGTGGGGAGAAAGCCAGGCGTGAGGGGTCCTCCACACCAGAGAGAGAGTGAAGGAGCAGGGTGAGGTTGGGGGATGGAGAAGTGGCCATTGTGTTCGGCTACGCTGGGCACTGGGGGCCTCGGGCAGAGTGGACGTGATGGAGTGGTTAAAGGTGGTACAGGGCCCCTGAAGAGTGGAATCAAAAGACTGGCCGTGGAGGAGCTGGAGCCGGTGAGCATGGTTGCAGAATGAGGCTCAGGGGGACGTGGGCAGGGTCACTGGGGTTACAGTGTGTTTCTGTGCCGTGGAGGGCGGCTGGGAGAGAAGGGAGGACCCAGGCTGCAGGGGAGAGGGTGGGGGAGTGTGGTGCAGTGGCCTTGGGTTGGTGGAGTGAGATGAGCGCCAACACCCGCCCTGGGCAGGGGGCCGATCAGCCAGGGCGATGAGCTGGAAGGAGGCCCGCTTGGGCCACACGGAGGTGGAGGGTGGGATTTGGTGGTGGGAAGAGGAGCGGTTCGCTTCTGATGGCTTTTGTTTGCTTTAGGAGACACACATCTGCGGGGAGCAGGTGGTTTGAGGTTAGAGGAGAAAGGCAAGTCGCAAGTGCTCATCTCGGAGCCTGGCGGAGGAGGGAAATTGTTGGGTTGTCCTAAATGCCCACCGGAGATTTGTGGTCACAGATTTAAAATGGGGCTATCGTGTGGTTGTGTGTGTTCTTCTTGTGCCAGGAAGGCAGGGCGTGGACTTGGGTGGACGGGTGGGCGTTGCCGGGGAGTGAGAGTATTGATACAGAGCCTAGAACCGGGGAGTGAGAGTATCGATACAGAGCCTAGAACCGGGGAGTGAGAGTATCGATACAGAGCCTAGAACCGAACAAATCGGGGGGGAGGGAGGGGATGGATAGTGATGGGCTTGGCTTTAGCTGGGAGTGATAGCAGTGGGAGAGGGGAGAGGTGATGGGGGGTTAGAGGTCGCAGTGGGGCCAGGATTCCTGGAAGAGTCTGGGCATCTGGGGACAGGGTGTTTGGAATGTAGGTTGTGGTGTGGTGTGTCCCTAGTGAGGGCCAGGGCCACGGTGTTATTCTGGAGTAGAGGTTGAGCTGACAGGAGAGTCAGGGCCAGGCAGGATGGATCCAAGAATGGTTTAGTGGGGGCCGGAGCTGTGGCGCAGCGAGTTAACGCCCTGGCCTGCAGGGCCAGCATCCCATATGGGTGCTGGTCCGAAACCCGGCTACTCCACTTCCCATCCAGCTCCCTGCTGTGGCCTGGGAAAGCAGTAGAAGATGGCCCAAGTCCTTGGGCCCCTGCACCCACCCACGTGGGAGACCTGGAAGAAGCTCCTTGCTCCTGGCTTCAGAGGTGCAGCTCTGACTGTTGTAGTCATTTGGGGAGTGAACCAGTGGATGGAAGACCTTTCTCTCTCTGTAACTCTTTCAAATAAATACAATAAATCTTAAAAAAAAAAAAAAAGAAAAGAAAAGAAAAAGAATGGATTGGCCAGGGGCTGGTGCTGTGGCATAGCAGGTTAAGCTGCCGTCTGCAATGCCAGCATCCCATGTAGGCACTGGTTTGAGTCCCGGCTGCTCCACTTCTGATCCAGCTCTTTGCTAATGGCCTGGAAAAGCAGCAGAAGATGGCCCAAGTGCTTGGGCCCTGGCACCCATGTGGGAGATCCAGAAGAAGCTCTTGGTTCCTGACTTCAGGTCGGCCCAGCCTTGGGCATTGTGGCCATTTGGAGAGTGAACCAGTGGATGGAAGACCTCTGTCCTTGTCTCTCCCTCTCTGTTTCTCTCTTTAATTCTTTCAAACAAATAAATAAATCCTAAAAACAAAACAGAAAAAGGATCAGCCAGAGCATCCCATGAATTGCTCAGGTTGCTCAAAGGGAAGGTAGAAGTAGAGGTGGCAGGAGAGGCAGTGAGCAGTGGTGAAACTCATGGGCCCTGGGATTGCCAAGGAAGCCACCATGGTGATTGCCAAGGAAGCCATGGCATGTACAACAGGCCTGGTGGGAGGCCTCACCTGGTGGCAGGTGTGCTGGGCCCTGTCTTCAGCGCTTTTGAAAGAGGTTTGAGGACTGGTGCTGTGGGGAGAGCAGGAGCCCCTGTGGGACCTGTCCCTTGGCTGGTTGACCTTGCACAGGTGACTCCCTGCAAAGCCAGGGTCACTGTTACACCAGGCTCGTCCGTAGTTATGAGGATTAAGCAGACAGGCACGCGGGCAAGCCTGGGGCTTGGATTCTGCAAACTCATAGCTCTTTTCACCATAGCAGCACTAGCCTTAAAGGACAAAGATGTTTCCAGAAAGGGATTTGCACATGTGCTCCCCGAAACAGGATTGTCGGCGGGAGAACACAGCTTCCGGGGCACAGCGACTGGCCCCTTTAGTTGTTTGCAGTCAGGCCTGTGGCTTCGGCATAGGACCTTAGGCACTTTGTGAACAAGCAGACAATGTACAAACTGGATTAGCCGAATTCCTGAGCAGGAGGATGCACTTGGCCGTGACCCGGACATGCAGAGGCTAGGGGCTGCTGGGGTGGCCTATCTGTTCAGCTCTTTCTACTTCTTAGATAAGCTTATTAGCTGTGGCAGTTCCAAGAGGGAGCCGTGGCAGGAGGAACTGGAGAACGGGACTCAAAATCCAGGAGTCAACACTTGAGGTGCCCCCCACGCCCAGCACAGACCTGAGTGGCCTCAGACCCACAGCCTGGTTTTATGAAAGCCCATTGGGTGGTGAGTGGAGGGTGACTGTGGGCGGAGGCCCCCTGTGCCTGACGGGAAGCTGCTTTGAGGCCTGGGTCCTGGGGCAGGCAGGCTCCCGAGGCTGTGCTGAGTGGCTTGACTCCTGAGGTCTCTCAAGCGAGTAGGAGCAGGTGGACGTTTCTCCCCAGATTGTACCATGCACAAGTGCGGCAGTTACTCAGGGGAGCACCTCGCCAAGGGTAAGGGATCATTTTAGGAACAGGGACAGGTCCAGGAGAGGGCACCGTCAGTGCCTCTGGCCAGCGTCCCACAAAGCCATATTGGGATAAGAGCCGTTCACGGCGGGCCGAAGCACCCCCCTGTGCGCGGACAGGGAGCCTGCCTGGTCCTGGAGGTGAAAACCTGAACTTCGAGTCTCTCACCTCTTCCTTCTCACTCCGGCTCTGGTCAGTCCTAAGTGCTGCCTTCCTTAACTGAAGTGGCTGTAGGCTCTTTGAGGATGGGGTGAAGGCTCCCTCAGGCCCAGCTGGGTCCCCAGGACCAGACACATAATAGTGGCTCAACAAATGCTTGTTGCATGAATAGCATCCTGTCTCTCGTGACTCAGAGGAAGCTTGGTGGCTCAGAGGGGCTTGTTCCAAGGCCTATGGGCCAGGGAGTCTGTGACCTCCTCCGATGGGTGGTTAGAACAGGCTCAGAGGCAGGCAGACCAGCTCTGCTGAGCCATTGCGTGCCCTTGGGCAGCTCACACCCAGAACCTGAGTCTCTTATCCCAGCTGCAAGATGGGAAGAGAAATACCTGCCTTGTGGTGGTGGTGTGAGGTTGACGTGCCCACTGTGGTGCCAATAAAAGAGGTAATGTATTTGAGGAGTAATAAATAGTCGATGAAAGAGTCAAGGGAATCTTCTAGAATCTGGCTGCTCCTGGATTGTCTTCCCTGTGCGGAATTGTGGGAGACTGGCGCCTTCCGCCGTGAGCAGTGCAGAAGCATGGGAACTGAGGGCAGGTGTTTGGCCTTGCAGGTTAGATGTTGGCGGCTGTCTCACGTTGGCGTATCCAGGTTTGGTGGCTGACTCTGGCTCCCGATTCCAGCTTCCTGCAGACCCTGGGAGGCAACCGTGATGGCTCAAGTCATTGGGTTCTTGGCTCCCGACTTCTGCCTGGCCCAGCAGAACTGCACTTGCGCGTGGTGCAGTCTGGCGGGTTTTGGGGGAGTGGGCCACCTGGCGTCTTGTCCGTCACTCCCCATATCTGTCTGTCTCTGCCTGTCACATTAATTAATTAATGAAGCCCAAATCAAGGAGGCTGAGCATTGGTCCAGAATTTGGAGCCTGGTTCTCTCGGGGCCTCCCCTCCGTCCTGAGCTGGGCCACAGGGGCTACTGCGTGCAGTGCTCACCACAGCACCTGGTGTGTGGTTGAATCCTCTTCCTTCTCTTGTCACTGTTCAACTTTCTAGTTTCTGAAGATGCTTAGAAATACCTCTTCATTCCAGTATTAGTTTTTGGAAATCTCCCATATTAGTATTTTTTTTTCAGCGTCTTTCCCCCTTTGTTGAGCTGTTCCATCCATCTGGATTTTATTTGCGTGTATTATTTCCAGGTGTCTTGCTTTTATCTCTTCATGTCTAAACTGTATTTGTTTTTATCATATCTGATTTTATTTAATAAAACTTGATGGTGAGGGTTCAAACCTCCGTCCCCAGCGTCATTGCCCCTCGCTCCCTAGAGGCAGCAGCCAGTTAGAATTTGGTATTCACAATTCCCAGATATGTTTTCTAATAACGCTAACTATGGGTGAAGCTGTAACTATCCCAGAGGGCCTTGTAACTTATATGTTCTTGTGTTAAAAATGTGTCCGACAGCACTTCGGGCTTATAGAACAGTTGGAAGCATCTTGGAAGAATTGGAACAAAGCATCCCGGTGTACTGAGTTGGATCTATCACACTGTTCCCTCTCCTCTCCCCCTTCCCTAAAATGCTCTTTTTCAGTCATCTGAGACAAAATTGCAGGCCCGACACCCTTTAGGACTTGAGGACACAGTTCCTAAAGATGAGAACATCCACCCGTATGGCTGCATACAAGCGATGAAAAGCAGGAAATGAACGCTCCTAGAATACTCGGAGTCCAGCATGGACCTCACTGCTGCCTCGCGCCAGCTGGGCCACCGCCCTCCACAGGAACAGGCACCCCCAATCACGGCTTGCATTCAGATGGCCTGCCTCCCTGTCTCTCTCTTTGGAACTAGAAGAGTTCCTCTGTCTTTTGTTGCCGTTCAGGACCTTGGCACTTGCAGGAGTCCAGGCCAGCGATTTTACAGTCTGGCCATCCGTTTGGGTCTGTCTGAAGTTTCCTTGGAATTCGATCCAGGTTAAAAAGCGTTTTGTTGCTGGAACACCTCGAAGTGACGTTGGGGCTGTTGCCACACAGCCTCTCCAAATTCCTCTTGTTGAATCAATCGTCTGGCCTTGGCCTTGGAGAGGACACCTTGAGATTTCCTATAAACGTGAATCTGCTTCTGCAGTCCGCTCTTTTAAATCGATCGGCGTACCCAGTTCTGCACTGTTCATTCAACTACTTTGGTTACTACACCTTCCTAGTGTAGCATCCTAAGTCAGTCTCTTCAAAGTGCATGGAGTCTGTACTGGAGACTCCTAAAAAATCGTACTTCTCCGTGAGCTTTGTATCCGCTCCACAAGGTCTCCTAGAGGTGCTGGTGGGGTTTCGACTGGAATCACGTTGAATTTAGAGATTAATTTTAAGAGCACTGACATATTTACGATCTGAAATCTTCCTATGCAGGAATATGGCTCGTTATCCTGTAGGCCTTTGATGATGTTTAGGAAAGATTCACAGTCATCTTACGGGTCATGTACATTTCTTGGTAGGTCTGTTTCTCGGTGTTTTATAGCATGTGTTACTCCTAGGAATGGGGCTCTTCCCGCTAGTAGAGTGCCTGATTGGGTTTTGTTGGTATGTAGGAAAGCCGCTGACTTAACGAAGATTTACCCTGTATCTGCTTACATTGCTAAATTCGCTTTTGTTTTGAACAAAGTTTTTCAGTTGATTCTTTTGGGATTTTTTGTTTTAATTCAAGGGATACAGAGAGAGTTCCCACTCACGGGTTCACCCCCCAAATCCCTGCAATGGTGGGAGCTGGGCTGGGGCTGGAACCAGGAGCCCGGTGACTTGAACTGTCACTGCTGCCTTCCAGGGTCTGCCTTGGCAGGAAGCTGGAGTTGGGAGTGGACTTGGGCATTTGGTTGTGGGGTTGAGTGCTTTCACTGCTGGGCGGAACACCTACTTCCATCTTAGATTTCTTTTTATGGAGACAGTTCTATCTGCAAACATTGGCATATTTGTCTTTTCCAATATTTATATATAGTCTCTCTTTTTCCCAACCATTTCATATTGGCTGGGATCTACAGAATAACCCTTATGAACGAATTGATTTTTTTCTCTTAGCACAGACTATCCTTGAAGACTTAGGCTGGTGTTTTTTGACGTTGTATTATGTTTGTAATTGGATGCTGAATTTTATTTGCTAAAATTTATGTAGGAATTTTGAGTATGTATTTCTCTGTAAGATTTTTCCATAGTTTTCTATCTTTCAAGTTGTCCTTTTTATCTGAGAATTATGTTTGAACATGAGAATTACGTGAGCTTTGTAGAACAAAGTGACTCCTTCCTGTCTCCCCGGCAATTTACGAAGCCTGTTTATAGAGGATTTGGTACAAGCTGGCAGTAAAATGATTTGGATATTCCTAGTAATTTTTTAATTCAAAAATTTCCTGCAATTATTGGTGTGTTTTAAATTTTCTGTTTCCTTTTGAGTCATTTTGGCTAGTTTTTATATTGAGAAAATGATATACTTCATATACATTTTAAAATTTATTAACATAAAGCCTCTTTGCTTCTTCTCTCTCTCCCTAGGTTTCTCATTATTATTCTGTAGTTGCAGCCCCTTTTTTGTTTCATATTTTTAGCTTACTTTTCGTTTTCAGGGCCAGATACACGGGGGCGGCGGAGTTGGCCGTTTTATTGGTAGTTTCAAAGAAACTGCCCTTCTCTCATCATCAAGGCTTCTGTTCCGTCTTCTGTTTCTCTAACTTCTGTGTAGTTTTACTCATTTTCTACTTTCTGTTAGTTTGTTTGGATTTTTCCTTCTTAGTTCATTTCTTTTTTGAGTGACAGCTTTGGAGACATCCCATGGGTTTTGCTGTATAGTACTTTCATTGTTCGTCTTTAAATAGTCCGCACTTTGTTTAAATTTCTTTAAAAAAAAAAATGCTCCTCTAAATAAACTTCAGGTTGCATTTACAAGTGGTTAAACTTTTTGTGGCTCTCTTTTTGTTGAATTTCTAGTTTTATTGCTTTGTGGTCGGAGAATATGGCCTGTATAATTTCTAATTTAAAAAAAAAAAATTGAGGTTTCTCTGTGGCCTGTCATGTGATCAGCGTGTAATTGTTCCACAGGTTTTTGAAAACATGTGTATTGTCTTAAAAGGACATATAAAAATATATCCAACTGGTTAATTGTGTTTTTTGAGTTCTTTATTGCCTTTTTTTTTTTAATTCTCATAATCTGTCCACTTCTGGGAAGTATGCTGCGGTCTCCAATTAAAATAGATTTTTTTTCCATGTCTTCTATTTTCCACAATTTCTGCTCTGTATTTTATGGATATGTTAGAGTTCATTATCGTATAGCCTTTGGGGGATTGAATTTTATATCAAAAATCTTTTTGTCCTTTGTAATCTTTTTTCCATTTTGTCTTGGCGTCTGTCGTCCTTTCTACATTTTATTGGCATGTATGGTATAATTAAAAATTCTTTTTTTTTTTTTTTTTACTTTTTATTTGAAAAGAAGACTCCCAAGAATTGCAGATGCCATTGGGTTCCCATGCAGCCCGCACCCAGCACTCCTCCTACATCCTGGTAGTCCCTTCTGTCTGTAGCTGTCCCAGGTCTTTGTATCTTAGCTCAGGCCCTCCTTGTGCCCCTCAGTCTGTGATATCCTGTCCCTTCATGGAGAAATTCATATGCTGTCCCTATCGGTGGTGATTGCTTGAGTCTCAGCTTCTTGCTGCCAGCTTATTATTTTTTGATAAGTATTTATTTGAGACAGAGAGCAAGCTTCCATGTGCCACCCACACTTCCCAAGTGCCTACAATGGCCAGGACTGAGCTAAAGGCAGGAGCTGGAACCCAGTCGAGGTCTCCCATCTGGGTGGCAGGGACCCACATTCTTGAGCCATCACTGCTGCCTCCCAGGGCCAGCATTTGCAGGAAGCCGGGTCGGGAACCAGAGCCAGGCATGGAACCCCGGTCCTCTGTATGGGATGTAGACAGACACCTGCCCCTGCTGCCTGACTTGGGTTTGGTTTTCCGTGATTTTTTTTTTAATGCGTGTTGAATTGCCTATTTCTTTCTTCTACTCTTTCCTTTATTTCTCTTTTTTTTCCCTTCCTCCCCTTGCTGCTCACCCACTCTCTCTTGGCTCTTGTTGATTTAGAAGTTGTAATCCACATTATGCTTAAATTTTTAATAAATCTATTTCAACTTGGATGTGAATGTCACCAACTGCCCTGGGGGAGTGTCCCGCCCACAACTGTTTGACCTTCAGATGCCCTTCCACAGTCTTCCTCCCCTGGCTCTAAGCTGTTCTGAATGGAACTTGCAGCTTTATTTCCAGCAGAAGAGGAAATTCTGCATAAACGTTTGTGGGACTTGTGCACGCGCGGCTTCGAGCTTCGCAGCCATGGTTGCAGTCTCTGTTTAGACTGTTGTTGGCTTGCTTTCTCTTTTAAGGTTCTGATACCTTCTTTCTTGGATTCCTGTTCCTGAATTTTTTTTCCCCCAGAAAATCTGTTGGGGTGGCACCGGTGTCAGTGTATCTGAAGAGGTCATTATTCCCACCACCCTTGAGTGGTGATGGCTTGGTTTGCAGTTGGGTGCTGGGTTCAAAGTCCTTTTCCGAAAACCTTGTGGCTGCCATACTCCTGTCTGGCCCTGGGTGTTGGCACTAGCCAGCCTGACTGAGTCTTGTTACTCTACAGGGAGGTTTTTTTCCCCCTTTATGAAAACATTTAGAATTTTCTATTTGTTCGTGGAGTTGGGAAAAAAAGTCTTCTTAAATAAATCTAAATTTTCTAAAATAATAATGTACACTAATTTGGAAGGCACAGAGTCTTCCATCCACTGGGTCACTTCCCAAACAAATGCCCTCAATAGCTCAGGCTGGGCCAGGCCAAAGCCAGGAGCCAGGCGCTCCTGTGGATCTCCCATGGGAGTGGCAGAGACCAAAGCACTTGCGCCACCACCTGCTGTCTCCCAAGCTGGAGTCAGTGGTGGAGTCCGAGCTCGAACCCGGGCGTCTCAACCGCTAACTATCAAGCACCAGCTGGGGAGGCGGGAGATTCTACCAGACGTGTCTTGATGTTTCCTTCTCGCTCCCCAGCACCTGGGTCTTTTGCTGTGCAAACTCCAGGCTTCTTTCCTGTTCCTGTGCTCCTCTGCAGAGACGTGAAGGGACATGGAAGTCATTCTGGGAGGGAAATCAGTGAGGCCCTGGCAGCCAGAGTGCCCAGTGTGTGCGGACAGCTGGTCGACCCTCTTCAAGACTCACTGTCCTCGTGTGGGGAGGACGGGTGAGAACAGTTGCCACCACTCCGAGTTGCTGGAGGATGAAGCGGGGCATGGTTGGTGAACAGGGCTGTGTGTGGCGTGGATTCTGTGGGCCCAGAGCAGAGCTCTTCTCCCTGTGATTGCTGGGGGTATCAGAGATGGAAGAAGGAGTGGGCCTAGGGCTCAACGTTGCGTGGTGGACGAGAACACAACGCTGAACCTCAGACTCCCTGCCGGAAATGGTGAGCTTGCTGGGTCTTTAGGTAATAGTTCGTGCTCACTATTGACGTTTCACCCAGAGGAATGGCTTGAAGGGAGGTAATTGCTCACTCCTAAATCTTAGGTCTCCTGTCTCTCCCCTGCTCTCCTTCCATTGTATTTGGTCTTTCTGGCTAATCCAACTTTGTGGAAGGCAGGTTCCAGGTACAGAGAGAGCTGCAGGATTGCCTCCTGGAGCCTACTTGGATAAAAATCCCTAAAAGTTAGGTGTCGCTGGGCGTGGTCTGCGTATGGCCCGCCCTCCGGCATGGTCTGTGTGCCACATCCCCAGAGCTGTATACGGTAGGTGCTAAGGACATGCTTTCAGGCAGGTGAATGAATGCTTCCCTTTTCCTACTTGGCGAAGTGATCACCTCCCTGGGCAGGTCTCCTTTGCATTTCTTGTTTCATAAAAGATTTTATTTGTGGTTGGATGACAGTCAGTTCTTTCAAGAAAACGAGAAGAACAGGTTTAGAGCCATTGTGAAACTCCACTTTAATAGCAGCAGGACCTGGCTCTGGCAACTTCAAAAAAGGCCATCAAGAAATTCTTGTTTGCTTGACAGAAAGAGCTGTCGCGTTGGTTCCGGAAGTCCAGAGTCACCCCAAACTCCGTCTGATTTCCAGCTTCTCGTGGGTTGTTTTTCAGCCTCTCAGGCGATGGGTTGGAAGTGTCCTTTGCTTCCCGGGGCGTTGTATGTTGGTTTTGCTAAGTTGGTGACTGGCCTGGGTGCATCTGGATACATCACCAGGAAGAGAAGCTGGGACACGATGTAGGGGTGCTGTCCCAGATGCCACCCCCCACCCCCACTCTGGTCACATGGGTCACAAAGCAGAACTCTGCCTGGCGCTGGTGAGAGATGGGCTTGGTGACGTCCTTGTCTGCACATGGCCGCGGGCATGCACGGGAATGAATCCAGGCAGTCCCGCGTGCTGTGAGTGGACCCTGCCCCTCACCCCATCGTGGGGGCTGAGGGTGGGGGTTGGGGAAGCTGGTGTGTGGCAGAACAGTGTTGAGGGAGGTGGAGCCCGCCCTCAGGAGAGGGAAAGGTGCTCTGGGCAGCAGGTGCCGGACACCTGGCAGCTCCACAACTTGACTCCAGCCCCGTCTCCGGGGGACGGACAGCTGCCACTCAGCCTGCGTGGATTAGTCCCATGTGGCCACACCTCCTGCTTGTCTCTCTCTCTCTTTCCTCTCTCTGGAAGAGAAGCTGTCCATGTGGAATTTTACATGAAACTAACAGCCAACATTTCAGATCATGCACTACTTCTCCCCAAAATCGTATGAAACCAAAACCCCGTTAGGTGGTGGAAAGAAGCAAGGATGGCGAGGGCCAGGCACCCTGGTCCGCCAGCCTCCCCTTGGCCAGCGTGGGGAAGCAGGCGAGCCATCACAGAGTTTTGTTTTGTTTGTGACTCAGGGAGTGGAGTCTCTGTGCTCCCCCTGCCTGGGGAGTGTGGTGGGAGACAGCGGAGGCTGGCGGCTTCCCAGACCCCGCGTGGATTCTCCTCCCCTCTCCTGCTTCATTGAAGAACGGGGAACAGGGCTGGAGAAATACACTCTCAGGCCCACGCCAGCCCTTGCTGTGGGCTTTGCTGTCCCTTTCGGAGCCGAGGAGCCCCCCACCCCGCGTGCTCCTTAAAACTTGTTTTCAGCTACCTAACACAGAGCTGTTCAATAGCAGTGGGATGTGAGCCACGTGTCTGAGTTTCCTAGCAGCCACGTTATAAGAAGGAAAAAGTAACAGGTGCAATTGATTTGAATAATATTTTACTTCACTGAGTGTCTCCACAGTGATTTCACTTCAACATGGAATCCTTATAAAGGCATCGTCCAGGTTTAATTTTGTCTGAAGTCTTCCAAGTTGGTCCCGATTGGACCAAGTGGGTCCAAGTTGATCCCGATCTGGATCCGCCCCACTGCATGTGCTCCGTGGCCAGGTGTGGCTTGTGGCAACCATGTGACATGACAGCTACACCTGTGAAAGTGATTTCACAGATGCCAGACAAAAAGCCCACATTCCACTGGCTGCCTGGGAAGCTGCTGTTTAGGAGAAAGAGAGATCTTCCATCTGCTGGTTCGCTCCCCAAATGGCTGCAAGGGTCCAGGCTGGTGCAGGCTGAAACTAGGAGCCGGGACCTCCAACCGGGTCTCCCATGTGGGTGGCAGGGGACTGTGGTCACTGATGCTCCCCTCCTCCTGTTAGAGCCATGCTCAGCCACCTCTGTTCTCAGGATGCAGCCCCTCCGGCTCTGTCCCATCTCGCCTCCCCTCCCTCTGCCCTTCCTCGGACAAGCCCAGAGACCTTCCAGCCCTTGCGTTCTCCCACGTGCTGTGCCCACTGTGTGGATTATGCCCCCACTCCAGCCCTCTCGTCGTCTGGTTGAAACGGAACTGGTTTTCAGGGAAGCCTTTTCTCAACTCCCTGCCTTTGGCTCCAGACTCGATGATGTTTCCTTGTTTGATGCCGTCCTTGGTGGGAAGGAAGGGGACCTGGGCCACTACCACGATGACGACCATCTAGGTGTCGGTGAGGTTGCTGGTTAGCGTTCCTCTGCCCCATTAGCTTGTGTGACCCAAGAAGCTCACTTGTTGTGGGCACAGCAGCTCATGTAGGCGCTGTGGAAAGTAGGTGATCAGTAAACAGGGGATGAACGGTGCAGCACTGAGACTCATTCTCGCAGTGTTTCCCTGGCCCAGGGGACCCCGGAGGACCCAGACCCCTCATGGCGAGGCCAGGGGCTTTGTCCTGTGCACAGCTGGCCTCTCCTGGTCCCTCTCTGGACTGGCTTTCGGTTGCCTGTAAATTATATTTTTGGTGGCTGTTAATAAAAATATAGGGCTGGGGAGGAAAAAAAAAAGACTTCTCCTAATAGAATTTTATTAAATGGCACTAGTTTAAAAATGTCTCGTAAAAAGTTAATTAATTTGGGATTTGGGGATGAAAGGCGTGATATAAATGTCAGTTATTATTATTACAATTTCAGCCTCACGCTTATGCTCTTGATCCAGCCCCTGATCTGGAGTCTCTCCTACTCCCGGGGACCGGCGGCTGCACTGAAATGCCTGAGGCAGATCTGAGCTTTGGGGGTCCCTCGGGGACAAGCGGGGGCCTCGCCGAGTTAGGCTGACCTGCCTGTTCGTCTAGGATAACGCAAGGCCTTGAAAGCGTGCGCTGCCGTCGGGGCTGCGAGCTGTTCAGAGCAGGATGGTCTTGGCGCTCTGGGGAGCTCCCAGCTAAACAGGCAGGCAGGAACATCAAGGTCACGGGCGTGTCCCCGTCACGGAATCCTGGGATGCTCCAGCTGATGAGGTTTTGAGAGATGATAGCCCCTGCTCTCTTTTTACAGGGAGGGAAACTGAGTTCGAAGAGGCTTGTCTAACCCAAGGTCACATCGCAAGTTAATTAAATTTATGGAGAAAAAGGCAGTGAACGCAATTAGTCAAGTGGGGAAGCCTTAACCAAAAAAAAAAAAAGGTTCAGACAGTTGATTGGCGACAGATCTGGAAAATGGGGAGGCCTGGGACTTCCCGAGAGTTCACACACAGCCCTTCAAGACGCTGCACCTGCCTTCCCCTGGTGGCAGACCCCATGCCTAGAGGGAGGGACCCCGCCCTGACCTAGTGTGTAATTACTCTGAGTCGGGGGGCCAGCCGGCAGGTTCAGCAGCAGCCGCCGTGGTCCTGCGAGCTGCAGGTTCTTGGGCTCTGAGAAGGGGTGTGAAGATGCCCCTGGCTGGGTGGGAGCAGGGGATGGGGGAGCGGGGTTTGGTGCTGCAAGAGGCAGCGAGTGAACTGTGCATTACAGGGCTTGGTTATTCCAAGAGCTCATGCGGGATGCCCACCCCTGGAGGGTGCATGTTGGTTTCCTGGACTGCCTGATGTGTCCCTGTAGCCCATTCTGTTCTGGGTGTTTCCAGAAAGATCTGGAACTGGTGGCTGTGCTACTGTCTTTGGTTCTTAAATCCTTGTTCCGTGTTGAGGATAGAGTCAGAGGGGAGACCCCACCACTCAGTGGTGTCAGGGTCTGGTTGGAACAGCTTGGGAGGGCTTGCAGAAGCACGCGTGGCTCTCTGTACAGAGTCTGGCCTGGGGCCCTTGGGTAGATCTTTCTCCGCTGGTTGGTTGGGATGTGCAGGAGATTTCGGGTTTGAACCCGAGTCCTTCTTTGAAGCAAGATCCTTACTCTGAGTAATCCTGTTTCCTTATGGACAGTGGGGATAGGAAATAGACCCTACTGCACAGCGTCCCCATAAAGCCACAAGGAGGCGGCGTGTCTGAGGAACGTAGCACACTGCTGCCCGCAGGGTGAGCACTCCACGTCAGTGGTTCCGTTCAGGACGTGGGATACCGTCTTGGCTCTGCTGAAGGACAAGCTCCTTGAAATGTCCATCTTACTGTCACTTCCGTCCCTGGAGTCCAGCCCAGAGCTGGGCACACAGGAACCACCCAGAACCTTCCAGTCCCCGCAGCCACATGCCCCCTTGATTGCTTGCTGAATGCCTGTTGAGCTGAGCTGAACTGAACTGAGAGTTCTGGAGTTGGGCCCTGGGAGACCCCTTGGGCAGGCCGTCCACGTGTCCCTGAGGCTGGAACAGCCCTGATGTGGGTGCAGCTCCTGTGCAGGGCCAGGTCTCCCAGCCCGGAAAGTGCAGCAAGAGCCCCTGATTGCCTCTGCTAGAAACCCCGGGGCTGCAACTCTATTGTTAGTGACATTATAAACACAATTCCCACTCACTCTACCCCTTCCCGGCCTCCCTACCCCACAAGGAAACCCTGGCTGCTAAAGACTCCCAAGTCCTTTGCACAGACGGTCTGGCAGGAAGGGAGCAGGAGGGAGGCGCAGGAGGTGATTCTGGTCACCATCTCGCCGCTCTTGTCAAGCGTCGGTGCGGCAGCCTGCTTGTCGCTGGGTCAGCAGCAGAGTGGGGCAGGCGGAGGAAGGAGGGCCGCCTCCCCCGCCCGCGTCTTTATTGGATTTCAATGCTCGGGTCACATATGCAGAGCAACCTCCTAAATGGAGTGGTGGAATTTTCGCTGTCTTTGTGCTGAGGGCCTCGAGCGCACTCCATTGCCATTGTCACCCTGAATGGGGAAAATGCAGAAAACCCAGCAGAACCGATGCCCCCAGGCGGCCCAGGGGCTTGGAGTCAGAAGCAGGCTGGGAAGGGAAGCAGCCCAGCCTCTGCCAGCGTGGACACCCAGGCCCTTGCCCTGTGTGAGAGAGGGGTGCTGGGGCCCTGCACCTCACAGCTCTGCAGTGGTGGGCTCAGAGGAGAGAGCATGGCAAGCATGTGGCTGTGGGAGTTAGAAGCTTCAAGAAGGATTCTGGAAGGCCTCTCCCTGATCCTGACTGTGGTGTTTAGACCAAAATGGGATGGATCAAAGGGTCTTGTGTCATCTCCCAGGCCCACCTGGTAGTTGCCAGCTAGGAGCCCATCCTGGGGGCTGGCTTTGTGCCATGGTGGGTAAAGCTGGCACCTGCAGCACCAGTATCCCATATCAATGCCAGTTCAAGTTCCGAATGCTCCCCTTCCTATCCAACTCCTTGCTGGTGGCCTGGGAAAGGCAGCAGAGGATGGCCCAAGTGTTTTGGCCCCTGCCACTCAACATGGGAGACTTGGAGGAAGCTCCTTGCTCCTGGCTTCAGCCTGACCCAGGCGTGGCCATGGCGGTCCCTTGGATAGTGAGCCAGTGCATGGAAGATCTCCCTCTCTGTGACTCTGACTTTCAAATAAAGAAATCTTAAAAAAAAAAAAAAAAAAAAAAAAAGCAAGTGCATTCTGTGCCACTTATCTACCCACTTATTTTTTATCTACTTGAGAGGTAGAGGGAGATAGCACTCTTCTATCTGCTGGTTCACTTCCTGAATGGCTGCAACAGCCAGAGCTGAGCCAGGCCAAAGCCTGGAGCCCAGAATTCTGCCTGGATCACCCACAAGAGTGGCAGAAGTGCCATTGTCTGCTACTTCCAGGGTGTGCATTAGCAGGAAACTGGATCAAAAGTGGAGTAGCCGGAACCCAAGCCAGTGCAGGTGTCCCAAGTGGCGGCTTAACCTGCTGCTCCACAATGCCTGGCCCACTCAAGTATTTTTTTTAAAGATTTATTTATTTATTTGAAAGAGTTAGAGAGAGAGAGAGAGAGAGGTCTTTCATCTGCTGATACAGTCCCCAAATGGCCACAATGGCCGGAGCTGCGCTGATCTGAAGCCAGGATCCAGGAGCTTCTTCTAGGTCTCCCATGCGGGTGCAGGGGCCCAAAGACTTGGACCATCTTCCACTGCTTTCCCAGGCCATAGCAGAGAGTTGGGTAGGAAGTGGAGCAGCTGGGACTTGAACCGGCACTGACATGGGATGCCGGCACTGCAGGTGGTGGCTTTTCCTGCTATGCCACAGCGCTGGCCCCTCACTTACATAATTTTGAGTGCTCACTGTGTGCCAGCCATTGTTTTAGGAACCAGCTGTGCTGGGGTGGGCGCTGGAAGCCTCTGATGCCCACTGTGGACGAGGTGGGAACCAGGGCCAGCTCTGCCCACTGGGTGTCTGCACTCACAGGCTTGGTAAGGAAGTTGCCTGCTTTTCTGCACCGTGGATTTGGGAGTTTCTCTGTTCCCCCCATTTGGGGCAGTTGATCTTTGGCTGTTTTCTCAGCCTCCGAGTGACAGAGGCTGACCGTGGGCTTCCCGGATGCCGTGATTGGATTAAATGGGCTCCTGGCACAGAGCGAGGCCGGCGAGGTGGTGGCTGGCTGCCCGGGAGAGGGCCTTGGCTTGGCTCTGTGCTGGAGCTTCGCGTCTGCAGCGCAGGCAGCCACTGGTTGCTGAGGCGGCCACGTGCATTTGGAAAGGGAGAATCAGAGAAGGAACTTTTCCGCCAGTTCCTTCTCCAGGGTGGGTCTGCTCCGTGCACCGCCTGCAACTGCAGATGGATGATGGGCCGGTCTTTCCTGGGAAGAGACCCGCCCCCAGCCCTTCCCTCCCTCTGGAAACAGGTCCCTCAAAGGCACTTGGACCTCCTCCTGGGCGGTTCCTCTGCCTGCCCATCACAGTGTCATCCGACTTGCATGCCTCCATTGCCCAAGCGCTCACTACCCGCCGGGAAGCCAGTGTGCCTCCTCACCCAGAGCCACCTCCCCCCGACTTCTGTCCCAGGGGTGGGGGGTGAGCTGTGATCCCTCCTCTCCTCCCGCAGTGCAGGGCGGGTCTCTGGCCCCCCCTGGCCCCAGCTGTCAGCCACCACCATGCCCATTCCACCTGCAAAGATCCTGCCCGCCACCGCAGTCTAAGTGTGTCACTGCTGATAATAGTGCGAAGGCTCCAAATGCGAGGGCCTTTCTAGGATCGTGCCCGATTAATTAGGTCAGCATCTCCAGAATCAATCTCCAGTGGAGTGGCCGCCTGGTAGTGCTGTCCCTGCCCAGCCGGGCAAGCGAGCCGGCCCGGGAGGCAGCTCCCTGGCTGCTGGCGCCGTCCAGGCCTTGTCTGTACCTGGGAAGAAAGTCACGTGACACAGGTCTTCCGTGATTACCCCGACTTTTTATTTTAACCGCTCCCCCCCCCATCCTCCATTAAACCCCCGTAGATCCTGCTTCTAACAGGCAATTAGACTAACAACGTAATTATATCCCTCCATGCTAATTGTAACTGGTTTAGGGGGAAAACAAAGCCGAAGCACCTTCGGGATCTCTGGGAGCGAGGCACCGCCGTTGTAATTTTCAGGTATCTCTCCTGCTTGTATGTTTGAGAGCCCCGTGGCTGCCCCGGGCTGGGTCTCTAAGTCTCTCCCCAGTGCCTACCTTAGGCCCCGCGCCATCAGGACAACCTTGGGCCTGTGTCCCCTCTCCTGAGCATGCGCGTCTGGGCACTGCCTGTCCCTGCCCTTGCATTCTGTCCTGTCTCTTTCAGCTCTGCCCCTGCTGGCTCTGTCCCTCTCCGTCTGTCTCTCCACCAGTGTCACCCTCGGAGGGCCTCAGAAGAAAGAATGAGCGGGCGAGGTCAGAAGTGTTGGCGGAAATGCCGTCTCTTCCTGCTGGGGCTGGCGCACCGTCATACCCGTGGCCCTGGCTTCAGGATCCGTGGGAGTCTCCCTCAAGGAGTCTGGGGGAGGCTGGGGAAGCCGGGCAGAGCTGGACCCGGCTGCAGGGTCTGAGCTCAGCATTATGTGACAAGAGTGCCACAGGGAGACCCCTCCTGCCTCCCCTGGGCACATCGGCAGCCTTTCCCAAGTGCCTTCTTCTTGCCACGCCTGTGCACAGCGATCAAGGCCTGGTCCCTCCTCTGGGGAAGGAAGCAGGCCTGCAGGTAGCTGAGCAGGGGGGCCATTGTGCGGAGTGTGCATTAGCGGGGGATCTGTCCCTGCCACCCTGCCTCCCGTCTAGGCGGAGTCTGGAGAAGCCGGAGGAGAGGGAGCAGGGCGGCAGCAAGGGAGCAGGTGCAGGAGCATCAGGTGTGGCCGCAGCGTCAGGTGTGCGCTTGGCCCTGGGGGAGCAGAGGCCGGAGAAGAGCACAGGAGGAAGAATGTGGTTTCCATCCGGGTGGGAATGGGGAGTCGTGTGTGACCAGATCAGGTTTAGGTCTTAGCAAGACCAAATGGGCTGGCATTGTGGCGTGGTGAGTTAAGCCAGTGCCTGTGACACCAGCATCCATATCAGAACAAGTACAAGTTCCGTCCGCACCACTTCTGATTAGCTCCCCTAATACTCCTGGGAAAGGAGCCGGAAGATGGCCCAAGTACTTGGGCCCCGCCACCCATGGGGGAGACCCGGATGAAGCTCTTGGTTTCAGTCTGGCCATTGTGGCCATTTGGGGAGTGAACCAGAAGATGGAAGATTCTCTCTCACTTTCTTTCTCTTTCGCTCGCTAACTCTGCCATTCTCATAAATATGTAAATCTTTGAAAAAAAATCCTCAGTGCTTTTCCTATTAAAAAATAAGTAAAGAAAGACCACACACATAGGCTACACGTGGAGGGCACTGTCAGGAGAGAGCTTGAATGGAAACTGGCCGTCCAGGTGACCTGCCGTGAGTGACCCCGCAGCTTGCTGGACTAGCTGTGTGGCTTTGGGTGGACAGTTAACCTCTCTGAGCCCTGCTCTCCTCACCAGTCTAAAGCAAGGATATTTGTATTTACCATTCCGTGTCATAAGGGCAAATCAGAAATAAGGCCGGTCAAGGGGCTGTAGCTCGGCGTTTGACAGAGTGGACGTCAGAGCATTGGTTCTGGACAGGGTGCGTGGCCTGGGATGCTTGTTCCCGAAACATAAGTCACCTTCTTGTGTGTGTGGCGATTGGTCCAAGATCCCTACCCTCTGGATACGAAGACCATAGATGCTCAAGTCCTTTACCTCAGATGGCATAGTATTCAGGTATAATCTACACAATCTCCCCAGATGCTGTAAATCATCGCGGGATTATAAATAATAATACCAGTAATACCTTCAAATGATTCTGCACAGCACTTAGAACCCAGCAAATCTGCATTTTGCTGTTTGGAATGTTCTGGAATTTCTTTTAATGTGTTTGATCCACAGTTGGTTGAATTGGCAGAAGTGGCACCCATGGATTGGTGCATAGTGCTCACCATCATCACCGGCACTGGCAGACGATGGGACTCAGCACTAACATGCTGTGGGGTTCTTGGTGTGTGGTGGCTTTTCAGGGGCATGATTTCTGTCTTCGTGGCCTCTTGCCATGGGGGAACAGGTGTGGTTTGGTGCCATTTTCCTTCGAGGATGATCAGGTCTGCGGAGAGACTGCTTGCTTGGGTAGATGTAGTTTGTGCTGCCACTGTGAAGTGTGGGGAGGAGGCGGTGGCCTCGTTCAGACACCAGCTTGCTTGCAAGCCCACTTCCTTTCTGTAACTGTCTTCAAGCTTTGGTGGCACCCAGATTGGGCCATTCAGTGCCAGGTGTCCTGGTCCTGGGTTTGCCATCAGTTATGTGGATGGGTTGTTTCATTAAAATTTCCATTAACTGTTTTTTTTTCTTTTTTCAAGCCAGTGAGCAATTTATAGATTCATTAACTTTTTACTACACTTGTGAAGCTAGGAAGAGGGGAATAAAGGAAATGAAATATTTGGTTCCTAGCATTACACTAAAAGATGGTGGCCCTTAAATATGAAAGACAAAGGTTGGATAATGAAAGCTGGCCTGAAGAAGCATTCGAAGGGGCTAGAATCTTCCAGAAGGATCCAGAACTGGCATATTCCTGCCAAGAAACTCCACCTCTTTCACCACCCCTTTAACTACCCATACACCATGTAGCTTATCCATTCTTTTGTTGAAAAACGCTTTTTAAAAAAATATTTTTAGAAGATTTATTTGAAAGAACATCAGAGAGAAAGGGAGGGAAAGAGAGAGTGAGATCTTTTCTTCTACTGGTTCACTCCCCAAATGCCCACAAAGGCCAGCTCTGGGCCAATCTAAAGCCAGGAGCCAGGAAAACTCCTACCTGGGTCTCCCACATGCGTGGCAGGAACCAAAGTACGTGGGCCATACACTGTCTTCCCAGGCACATTAGCAGGAAGCTGGATTGGAAGTGGAGCAACTGGAACTCAGATCAGCACTCTGATATGGGATGCTGGCATCACAAGTGGTGGAGTAGGTTGTTCAACCCACTGCCCCGCAGTACCAGTCCTGATTTTTTTTTTTTAAACTGAGTGGCTGTCCACCTCTGATGATAACCTCCCAGTGACTGCGTAGCACTTCTGGGCTGACGCTGCCCGTGACTCAGCATATTTCCTTACGTTGAAAGTACCTGATTCCTAGTAACTCTCATTTCGTTTCCTCTTGGGGGAGTTAGGGATGGCTTTGCACGGGGTTCAGGTACTGGCTTTGTTTTTTATTGGCTGTGTGATTTTGGATAAGTAACTTCACCTCTCTGAGCTTCGGTTTTGTTTACATATGAACTCATGATAGTACCAGGAACTCTGAAAGTCCCAGAAAAGCAATAATAATATTCTTTGCCACACAGTTAAGTGAGGATAAAGTGAAATGGTTTGTGAAAGATGCCCAACCACATCCATGTTCCAGACTGCACCATGCAGTGGGACTGTTCTGTGAATGTTCTCAGCTGAACTGAGTTTCCTAAAAGGGTGAGACAGGTCCCTGGCCACCGCCTCAGTTTCCCCAGTTGTGAATTGGATGAAAATATCTCTGGCTAATGAGGAGGTGGGCAGGATCATACGCATTTAGAGAGCCTGGTAGAGGCACTAGCATGTAGTGGTATCTCAGTACACATCAGCTGTCAAGAAGTAGGGGGCACGACACTGTGGCGTAGTAAGTGAAGCTACTGCCTGCAGAGCCGGCATCCCATATGGGCGCTGGTTCAAGTCCCAGCTGCTCCACTTCTGATCCAGCTCTCTGCTATGGCCTAGGAAAGCAGTAGAAGATGGCCCAAGTGCTTGGGCCCCTGCACCTGTGTGGGAGACCCAGAAGAAGCTCTTGGCTCCTGGCTCGAGATCGGCTCAGCTCTGGCATTGTGGCTGTCTGGGAAGTGAACCAGTGGATAGAAGACACCTCTCTCTCTACCTCTGTCTCTGTAATTTTGCCTTTCCAATAAATAAATAAATCTTCAAATTAAAAAAAAAGGAGAAGGGACCGGGCTTTCTCCCCCGGAGCCCCTTAGAAAGAGCGCATCAGTGCATGACGGTTCTGGCGAGGCCATGGTGCTCACCGCCCGGTGGCGCCTGCGTGCCCTGTGCTTCCCAGTGGATGCTGTGTTCCTGTGCCCGTCCTCAGCGTGGATGGCAGGTGCAGGCCTTGGTGGAGTTGTCAGTGTGGAGTAGGATGGGACCAGGAAATCACTAAGGCCCACAACCTGCCTCTATAAATGTACACTGTGTATATTTTACAGTGTAGTGAGTTTTCCTGTGAAATAAAATAACAAAGCTAAACATGAAGGAGGGAAAAAAGGCATCTGTTTTTGAGCCATGCAGGCCAAGTGTTTTTCGAGATACCGCATACATGTGCAGGTAGTGCTGGTTTGGGGGAACTTTGCCTGAAGTTGTATGTCTAGAGTTGGGGTCCTGTCGTGCGTACTTGAGTTTAGTATGTGTTTTGCATTCAGCTCTGTACGTTCGTGGCTGTCCACTCCACTGGCTTGGAAGTTGGTATTTGCTTACACCGTTGGATACATTGCGAATTCTGTATTATGAATAAGGCAGGGGAGATCTCTGGGCAGGAAACCTTTTCTTTTGTACAGTAATCATAGGGTTTGCTCCCTAAAATGAAATTCCTGAGTCAAGGAAGATGACAGTGAGTAAGGCTGTTGTACTGGGTTGAAACTAGCGTAAGGGGTCAGGGGATGTGACAGCTGAGGGCACACAGCTGCTTTTGAGATTCTCGTAGAACCTTAGTGGGAAAGTTGGCACGTCCGTCTAGCCCCCACTGCGTCCTCATCCCATGTCTTAGTTGGGGTTGATAGCTGTTGACTCATTTTATTTGAAGACTTTGAAGCAAGCTGTGAGTGGGTGGCTGGAATATTAATTTTTGCACGCCAGATTGAAAGCACAAACCCGGAGCCCGTGGTTGCAGAGTACACACTGGGCCCGGCAGAGGAGGGATAAGACCAGCACCCAGCAAAGGGACTCGCGAGTTCCATTTAAACACATGTGACCTTGTGCCTTGTTACCAGTATTTTCCATACCTGCAGCAGGCCTGCTGGCTTACAGGGCCTCAGTGAGAAAGTACTGTATTTTGTATTTGAAAGGCGCTCACCCGTGAAGACAGTCAGGATGGGATGAAGCCTCGTGTTGAAAGTGTTGATGGTTACCCGTTGCAAGACAGGTCGATGCGGGCCGGCGCCGTGGCTCACTAGGCTAATCCTCCGCCTTGCGGCGCCAGCACACCGGGTTCTAGTCCTGGTCGGGGCGCCGGATTCTGTCCCGGTTGCCCCTCTTCCAGGCCAGCTCTCTGCTGTGGCCAGGGAGTGCAGTGGAGGAGGGCCCAAGTGCTTGAGCCCTGCACCCCATGGGAGACCAGGATAAGTACCTGGCTCCTGCCTTCGGATCAACGCGGTGCGCTGGCCGCAGCATGCCGGCCGCGGCGGCCATTGGAGGGTGAACCAACGGCAAAGGAAGACCTTTCTCTCTCTCTCTCTCTCTCTCACTGTCCACTCTGCCTGTCAAAAAGAAAAAAAAAAAGCTCGATGCTTTTAGTAGGCTTCTGAGGGTCACCCCGCATCTCCCCCTGTCTCCCCTAGACTGTTAAGTCACAAGGCTTTCTACCGTCTCCCGGTGTGAGTTCAGTGTGGGCATTTTCCACGGTCTGCTGCTCTGGCCGTGGAGTTTGCCAACTGTTGATGTTCTGATGGCTTGGCTTTTCGCAATGAGTTCAGTGGCGATGGAGAAATACACAGGATGCTGACAACGAGGACAATGGCAGGCGTTCTTTCCATGGCACTCCGTCCGCGCCAAGCCCCTGTCCTAAGTGCTGAGCGCTTGTGAACTCTTGTCACCTAATGATTTCATTAAAACAACTCATTTCACGAAAGAGAAACAAGACATGGGATCGTGGAAAGGGAAGGAGCTTGGTATTTGTCTTGGAAGAAGCCATGGGTTTGAATCTCCGCCCTGCCAGTAACTGTGACTTTGGACAAAGTCACCCAGCCTCCACTGAAATGGAAATCCTGACTCGGGCCTCGCGGAGAATTGAATGAAGTAATGGACGTGGAAGTTCCGTCAGTCTCTAAACAAACGTATGCGGGGCGTTGATAGTCTGTGTTATTCCTACCTCACTCCAGACCCAGGCTTCCAGGAACCTGAGTCATCTTCCCCTTAAAGGATGTTGTGTAGACACTCGGTGTGTGCGGGGCTGGCTGGTGGGCACTGGGGAATCCAGAGGCAGGGCCTCTGGCCCTGGAAGATGGATGGTCCAGTGAGGACGACAGGTCGTAAAAAGATGACTGAGCACACCAGCTGGCTAATCAATACTGTTTGAGTGACCCAGGCAGTAAGTGCTTGGAGAAAACCGGAGAGAGAGATGGCCCCCGTGGCCAGGGGGCGGTGGGAATGGAGCCTTCAAGAAAGCGCAGGGCCCTCTCTTTCCTTCGCTTGTTCTCCGCAGAGTGCAGCTAAATCAAGCCTTCAGCAGGAGTCAGGAAGGAGAGGTTCACGGGGTTGAGTCCTGGCCTGCGTGGGGTAGGAACGCTTCCGACTTCCGGGACACTGCCCCTGAAACAATGGCGTGTGTTGCAGTGGCTTTGTAGGTGGAAAGTTCTGGGGCCAAAGAGTGGCTCCCCAGAACTCCCAGCCCGGCTGGTGTCAGACTGGGGTCCTTCACAGCCTTTGGGTCAGGAGTTCTAGGTCTGGTCCAGGGATGCATCTGCAGGACCTGCTGGGGGCCACGGGTTGCAGGCAGCCAGTCATGTGGGTGATGAGCTTGTTGGCAGTAGCAGGTTCTCAGCGAATGCTGGAAGTGAAACTCCACCACGGGGCCATCCAAGTGCCTGCCATGTCCAGAGGCTGGGACTGCCTGGCCAGACCTTGAGATGCCTTTGAACTCCAGGCTGTGATTGTATTGGGTGGTGCAGAAGAGGGTGCAGTTCCAGACAGGGCCGTCCTAGCCTGCGAAGAGGGCAGAGAGCAGCCAGGGAAGCTGGACACAGGAGGACTTCTTGGTGAGCTGGGTGGGACACTGTCACCAGGTGCCTTCCGTCCTCCTGGAGTGGCCCAGCTAAGCCGATGAGCTGCCCGGTCGACCTTGGCTCCATCGCTCCCTTTTCCCTGTTCTGCTCTGTATTGCAAGGAACTACATTTCCCAGGTGCCCTTGCTCTCTGGTCTTCGGCTAGTTTAGACTGGACTTTTCGTGATTTCTGGGTCACTGCAGCCCTCTGTTTGTGGTCCGCTGCCCTTGCCATACCTGTTCTCTTGCTGGTGACACCATCTCTTGGCTTTCTGTCTCCCGGCTCAGATGTGTTAGCAGCTCCCTTAGGTGCTAATGCCTGGCTGCCTCTCTGTCCCCTTAGCTCGCTCAGCTCCTGTGTACCCAGATCCCTGTATTAAATTACCTCCATTCACAAGACCTAGAGTGACTTCCATTTCTCTGGCCTGGACCCTGAAGGACATGCCCAAATCAGACCCTGTGGCGTGTTTGGTTTCCCCACTGGATAATCGTAAGGAAGCTATTGCAAGTTCATGGCTGCTCTAATGAATTCAGAGCACCAGATTTATTTTTTTTCCTGTTGCAAAGAAAACAGAATTGTAGAATAATTTCAAAATAGTCTAGCTGTCTAGGTTTCTCAGCAGGAGCCTGTTGGGATGTGTAGAATTACAGTCTTTTTTTTTTTTTTTTTACTTCCTGGGCCTCTCCTTTTGTAGGAAAGTGGGTGACTGCTTTCGTTCCAACTCTGAGCAGAACTATTTTGATTTTGAAAAAATACATGCGGCTGTTCTCCCCTCCCCCTATTTGCCCGGGCTGTTGATCTTGTGATATATTTATAGGGATTGTGGTTGGCTGACCAAGAGTTATTTTGCAATAGGAATTCGTAGGATTTCTACTTGGAGCTTGTGTTCCAGACTTTTCTTAAAAAAAAAAAAAAAAAAAAAAAAAGTCTGACTTAGAACATCTACTTTGCCCTCTCATTATTTCTGTCTCGCAGCAGAAGTGAGCACTGTGCTTTATTTATGCATCTTCGCCCTGTGTGTATTTATTTTGTTTCTCTCTCTTCTTTCTTGATCTCTTTACTCCACATTTTAAAAGATCACAGCTCCTGCTCTATGCCGGGGGTGTTTTTGCTAATCAGAATGTGTGGTGATGGGGAAAGGGGTGCTTTGGGGGTCAGAAGTCCTCTGTTTCTCTCTCTGTCAAAGGAGGGTTCTGTCCTAGATTAGAGGGGCCAAATACGCTGGCATCCCCGACTCTGCTGTGCCCACGGCAGACATGAGAAATCGATCACAGCACCTTCTGCAGCTGAGCTCAGCTGTGGCCCTAGAATCTTGCTCAACACATTGTCCTGCACCGTTACTGCTGATTTGTTAGAATTCACACTGAAAATCCTTTTGCCCTTCTTGGCCTAGGTGCTGCTATAGGGTCTGTTCACCATCATGCTCTCCACTATTGGCGGTGCCAGTCCTGTATGTCTGAGACCAATTCACTGATCTTTCTGAAGCCCCTTATGTATGTGCAGAGCCCAGCCCTGGGTGCTGTGGAGCCTTAGAGAAGCTCAAAAAGCTACCACCTGCGTGGAAACTCCAGTGTGGTTGGGAGCAAGGTTGCAAAATGCTAATGTTCCCAGTTGCACGTGACAAGGTCGTGAGGCTCCAGGCTGTGCTTACTGCAGTCAGGGAAGGCTTCCTGGAGGCAGTCCCGAGTGGACTGTACCCAGGGCAGTGAGACGGCATGAGCAGAGCTGGCCATCACAGAATCGTCAAGTTTCAGAGCCGCGGGTGTCCTCGGAGACCTCTCCCAATTTATAGCTAGGGAAACTGAGGCTCAGCGGCCAAGGGAGGCTTGTGTGACTTTTAATAGATGGCGATTTTATTGCTAAAGTTCACAGCTACTTAGTAACTTCAGTAAGAGGTATGTTTTACATATGCCCGCCTGTGTTTGGAGAACTGTATTAATGGATTTAGTCCTCTGTACCCTTGCGAGGTGGGTGCCGACGGGAAGAAGGTGAGTGTTGGGGGTCAGTGACTCACGCAGCGGGGCGGTGGGGTCGGCTCTCCCTCCTCGGGAGGCTGTGCCGGAACCCCGCGCCCAGGAGACCTGCTGGAGCGGCACGGTGTCTCTCCTCGGCTCGAACCATCGGGTCATCATCTTGCCGTCTCCAGCTCCGTGGCTCCTGTGGTACCGTGACACACGTGGCATCGTCTCACCCATCCAGCAGCCTGGAAGGGGGGGAGGTGTGTGTGGATTTTATCTCCATCTTCATCAGATGGAGCCAAGGCACAAAGACATGGAACCTGCACAAGGTCACAGCTACTTTGCGGCCCAGGTGGGGTTTGAACCCAGGTCTGTCTGACGGACCCTGGATGTCAGAACTGAAAGGTTCCTGAGAGGTCATCAGTGCAGCAGCCCCACTGGACAGATGTGCAAGCTGCAGGCCAGGGCTTGCCTCTCCCAGCAGGTCTAGGGGAGGTGGGAACTGCACGCGCCCACTGCAGCGTGCAGCCCTAGCCCACCATGCCGCTGCCTCACCAGCATTGCCTGGGCGGGGAGCCTCTGACCTGGGGTCCCCTTGAAGAGCTCTGAGGACAGCCTCTCCCTGTCCTGCCTTTCTCAGAAGATACCTGACTCCCCCGCCCCTCCCGGGGTCCACCTGATTCGGAGTTTGTTGCAATCCTTTATTTAAACAGTTCCCCCGCCCCCCAGGAAGCAAAGCCCTTTTCTTTTTTTTCCATCGCGCCTCGCTTCCTGCTGATCTGAAGTGCATATTTATCACATATTTAATGAGTAATCTGAGTCTTGGCTTGGTGAGACTGTACCGGGACATGGTTTATGGCTGATCTGGTTTTAACTCGCTCCAGGCGGTTTTCCCTGGAGTTTTCTGTAAAATCATAAACCTGGAGAGAGAATTTTTGTGGAATCCAGTCACGTGACCCGCTCTTTTGTAAATTGAGAGATTAACTGTGTGACTGTAAGGAACTGCGATGCGCACGCCTCTCTAGAAATCAGACAGCAGCATTTATGCGCCCAGAGGAGCGTGTCCACTCCGAAACACAGGAAAGTCACTCTCCAAGGTCGCCTGCGGGCCCTGGACGCAGGATGGCACAGGGTTGGAAAACATGGACTAGGACTTGGGGAGTTTGGGCTGGAGGCCCAGCTGAGCCTTCCCCAGCTGGTCTGTGCACCCGGCTTCTCTCTGAATCCTCACTTGGATGTTGGGGCTGGTGATGCCCCTCCCGCCAAGGGCACTCAAGGACAGTAAATGAGATGCTGTGTGGCCCGCCCCGAGCCAGGCAGGCACCCAGGAAGTGCTCAGTGGGTGCTGGCTGCTCTTGGGTTGCATTCTGCTCGTGTGAGGCCCCTGATGCTGAATTAATGATCCCAGCTGACAGGGTGTAGGCGCATCGGCCCAGCTCATTCAGTCCACACCCCGGCCCCGGGGTCGGCCCTTTGTCACAGAGGAAGGCACGGAGAGGTCACGACAGCCGGAGGTGGGGATTGTGCCAGGGCTGACTCCTGGTGACCTCTGTGCCGCACGGCTGCCATCATCCTGTTCCCAGCCTTGTGGGCTCTGTGACAAGACCAGGCCTCAGCTGGCCTTTGCTCTGCCCTCCCGGGACTTGGGCATCTGCTGCTAACAGGTCCAGGTGCCTCTCTTTGCACCCCCACCCGTGCCCCCTTGGAAGACAGAATTCAGGCCGGGTACTCCCCAGTCTGACACTGCTCCTGGGGGTGAAGGATGTCTAGGGGCTTCTTGCCTCAGAAACCCTTCTCTAAACATAAAATGCTTCCACTATAAAAAGCTTTTAAAGGGGCTGGTATTGTGGCGTAGCGGGTAAAGCCACCCCCTGCAATGCCAGCATCCCATATGGGCTCTGGTTCAAGTGCTGGCTGCTCCGCTTCCAATCCAGCTCCGTGCTAATGCGCCTGGGAAACCAGCAGAGGATGGCACAAGTGCTTGGACCCCTGCACCCATGTGGGAGACCTGGAGGCTCCTGGCTTCAGATCGGCTTAGCTCCAGCCATTGTGGCCATTTGGGGAGTGAACCAGCGGATGGAAGACCTCTCTCACCTCTCTCTCTAACTCTGTCTTTCAAATAAACATTGTTTAAAAAAAAAAAAAAAGCTTTTAAAACCCAGGAGAAACACTGTGCCTTTGGAAGCAGCCTTAAGAACCTTTGTGACCCGGCCTTACCGGGGAGGAGAGGTAGACACACACCCAGCAGCCAGGAGCTGTCCCAGCCTTGTGTGGGGATTTGTGTGTGGACAGCAGGGCTGGAGGAGTGGCAGCTGGCGGCCGGGGTGGTTCAGTCCCACCTGGGGGCACGAGGGAGGCTACTGCCCCTCCTACCTGAGGCCAGGACCCCCCCCCCCCCAGCACCCAGGTTTTGAATTCTGTTACTTCCATCCCAGGTGCCCAGGGAGGAGACCAGGCCTCTGCATGTAGCCTAAGACTAACAAGATTTTCCCTTGGCCGCCGCCGCGGCTCACTAGGCTAATCCTCCGCCTGTGGCGCTGGCACACGGGGTTTTAGTAACGGTCGGGGTGCCGGGTTCTGTCCCGGTTGCCCCTCTTCCAGGCCAGCTCTCTGCTGTGGCCCAGGAGTGTAGTGGAGGAGGGCCCAAGTGCTTGGGCCCTGCACCCCATGGGAGACCAGGAGGAGCACCTGGCTCCTGCCTTCAGATCAGCGCGGTACGCCGGCCACGGCAGCCATTGGAGGGTGAGCCAACCGCAAAGGAAGACCTTTCTCCCTGTCTCTCTCTCTCTCACTGTCCACTCTGCCTGTAAAAAAAAAAAAAAAACAACTTCCCTATTAACTCTATTTTTTTTTTTTTTTAAGATTTATTTGAGAGAGGGAGAGACAGATCTTCCATCCATTGGTTCACTCCCCCAGGCCAAAGCCAGGAGCCAAGAGCTTCTTCTGGGTCTCCCATGTGGGTGCAGGGGCCCAAGCACTTGGGCCATCTTCTACTGCTTTTCCAGGTGCATTATCAGGGAGCTGGATTGGAAGTGGAGCAACGGGGACAAGAACTGGCGCCCGTTTGGCATGCTGGCACTGCAGGTGGCAGCTTTACCTGCCACACCCTGACATCAACCCCTAGTGATTTATTTTTTATAAACAAACGAAAACAAACCAAAAAAGCCAGCACCGCCGCCCCCCGACCCTGGCGTTCACTGAGCACTTACTATGTGCCAGCTGTGCCCTGGCTGCCCTCTTCGTAGTAGCCCAGTTGATCCCTGCTGCTCCCTGCAGCTCGCAGTCCTGGGGCTCTCTCCTCTACCTTCCCCAGGCAGCTTTCATCTCTTCCCTGGAAGATGACCGTGGCCTCTGTGCTGGGCCTCCGGTCTCCACTGCAGCCGGCAGGTGCTTTGGCAGTGCACATGCCTTCCTCAGCTGCCCGTGGGCCTCAGGCTTGTCGGGCTGGTCTGTAGGTGCATCCTGTTGATGGTGATGGTGAAGACGGTGATGATGATGGAGGTCTGGATCCAGCCTGCAAGGCTGCCTACCAGGGAGAGGAGACCCAGCCTGTACCTGGAAACTCAGGGGAAACACACAGTCCTTTGTTGATTGCTTGCTTGCTTTTTTTTTTTTTTTTAAAGATTTTATTTATTTATTTGAGAGGTAGAGTTACAGAGAGAGGTGGAGAGAGAGAAAGGTCTTCCATCCGCTGGTTCACTCCCAAGTGGCTGCTACTGCTGGAGCTGGGGCGATCCGAAGCCAGGACCCAGGAGCTTCTTCCGGGTCTCCCACGTGGGTGCAGGGGCCCAAGGACTTGGGCCATCTTCTTCTGCTTTCCCAGGCCATAGCAGAGAGCTGGATCCGAAGAAGAGCAGCTGGGACTAGAACCGGAGCCCACATGGGATGCCGGCACCGCAGGTGGAGGATTAACCTACAGCGCTACAGCGCCAGCCCCTGATTGCCTTCTTGATGCTTGACCTTGGAGAGCAAGGGCCTGGGGAGAGGCAAAAGGGCATCGTATCCAGGAGAAATGAAGACGCTGGACGTTTCTCGTGGGTTAGCCTTGGAGTTGCCGATGCCCCTGGCTCATCAGTAGCAGACCTGGCCTGGGGACGGTTCACATTGCTGTTCTCTGGAGCGCTGTGGCCACTCCACAGCAAATGAAAGGGGGACAGATCGGATCATTGTTCCTTCGTCCTCAGAACTGGAAGCTGCCAAGTCCGCGTGGAGGCCTGGGGTCTGGCCTGGGGGTCTGGTCAGGAGTCCCCTATGGGAGCCTTTGCTTCTGCAGAGGCGACGGCCATCAGAGAAAGCCATGGCCTCCAGTGGCTCAGTATGCAGGCTTCCCAGCTGGCCGCGATGGTGCCTTCTCTGCCTGGCACGCGGTGGGTGCTGCTGCCTGGCGCCCGGCCTGTGTGAGCTCCATTCACATCCGGGTTTTCTGTTGGCCCCGCTGAGTCTGAGCTCCGTGCTCGCTGCTCAAGCATCCCTCCCTCTCGAAGCCCTTCCTGGCCCTGCTGTCTCAGAGTCGCTCATGGAAGCCAGCCATTCCTCTGTGGAATGTGCATGCCGCGTGACCGTTACAGGTGGATATCCTAAGCCATGACGTCATCAGTGTGGCTCCCCCGCTGTTCTCTCTGCCTGTGTCCCCAGTGACTGTCCTGGTGCTCAGCACATAGTGGCCACTTATATAATAAATTCGTTGTTGTTACTGTAACCAGATATCTGAGACAGGCTAATTTTATGAAGAAAAGAGTTCACAGTTTGGGAGTTTAAAGTGCAAGATTGGATGAGGCCACTGGTGTGGTCTCTGGTGAGGGCCACGCGTGGGAGGAAGAGGCCGTGTGTGGAAACAGGAAGCCGGCGAGCGAGTCAGGGCTGCCTCTTAGAACCACTCATTCCAGGGAGGGTGCAGGGTGCTGGGAGAGCTGCCTCCCTCCCTCCCAAGGGCAGTGTCCTGCAGTGCTTCATGCCTGGCCAGTAGGCCCCACCTTTCCTCAAGCCTCCAACACATAACCCTTGGGGGAACCAGTCCAGCCAGAGCAAGGCATCCAGCATTGGCGAATGAGTGAGGCCCCATGTCTGGTTCATCTCAGGACCTGCCCTGCTCCCCCAGCGCCTGGTTCAGAACCACTTCTAGGGTGAACTCTAGAAATAGCTACAGAAAAGTGGCGCCCACCCGTGCGGGCTCCAGGTCTGTTCCCCCTGGATCTTCCCCCGGCAGCCTCCACCTACCTCTCAGGCATGGAAGCTGGGGTCGCCAGTGGCTTTGAGCAGAAACATGTTCAGTCTAGAAAGGAAATGCAAGATTAGAACTCAAGCCCCACGTGTTAAGAACCCATCGCTGAGAGCATTTAGAGGATGTTTTGTTTCCAAGGAGTGGGATCTTCTCTGTCACTTGCAAAGCTATTGTTCAGTATTGGCACAGTTCCTCCTAACAGGTGTTTTCCAGGAACACCTGGTGAATGAGGGCGGGACTCCCTGTGCCTGCGTTGAGTCCTAAGGGTTAAATAGGAGCCCAGTCCATCCACGTTGTTTGGGACCAGGTTAGGTGCACTGACTATAGGGATGGAAGGGCCAAGTGTGTAGAGGAATGGCCATGGACTTGGGCTGAGAAGGCGTGTTGTGTCCCGGCCAATTCCCTGGAACCACTGTGGGACCTTGGGCAAGTCAGTTGGCCCCTCTGGTGCTTGGTTAATTTACGGTCAGAGGGGCATGGTTAAATTGCAGGGTTGTTGGGAAAACAAGAGCCCGTCCAGTGCCTGGGCATCATGTTCTCATGGGCCAGAGATGCACTTCCATTCCTCGTGGTGCTGTGGCCCAAGAGTCTTTGGAATTTATTAGAGCTAACGTACTTACATATGAAATACCCATGTATTGGTGAATACAACCTTCATGTGAATTGATCACAACTTGGTGAGCTACAAGAATTCAGAGGCATCTAAAAAACTTCTCACTTCTCTCTGGGTTCCCCTTCATGCTTCCTGGCCCCCCGGGGTGCAGAGATGCCTGAGAAGTGCTGACCCCTGGGGATTCGGAATTGTCTTTGACACATAGTAGGTTTGCAAGAAAGACCCGCTGAGTAACTGAGTGATTGATTCTTAAGATCCATTGAGAGATTTCCTCCAGGTGGAATCGCCAGTGTGGGTCATCATTCATGAAACAACGTCATTGTCAGGGTTTCCTGGGAAGTCCTCAGAATGACCAGATTCCCCCGCCCTGTTTGCTGCCTGTTTGCCCTGTGCCAGGCCTGAGCTGGGTGCTGGAGACACGGCCGCGCCAGAGAGGCAGAGGAGGCCCAGGAGCAGCCGCGCCCCTCCTGGGGGATGGCAGGTGCTCCGGTGGCCCCAGACCCCTAGAGGAGTTGGTGGAAGGCACCAATGGCCGTGCCTTCCAGTGTTGGGAGAACAATGAACAGGGACAAATTAAATCACGTGGGGGAGGGGACGTCATTGAATTCTCCAGAGAGGAAGTGATTTTCATTGTGGTGGGGGAGGGAAAAGGCAAGATCCTAATGATGATACCTCTAGGAAAATGGGCGGCGAGGTCCAACCGGTGCGTGACCGGCCGAGGCGCCATCTTGGCCGTGGACGCTGTGTCCGCACAGGGCTGGGGGGCGCTGCAGCAGTGGCACCCCAGCCTCCCGGGCTGCCTTATCATAGAAAGGCATTTCATTCTTCGAGACCAGGCAGCCAGGACCCACGGAGCTGTTTTTCCTCCATTGTGCAAGCATGACAAATCATTAATTTTTGATTGATTTGCTTAGAATTATGGGCGCCCTAGCATTCTTTCCGCCGCCGAACAGCTGTATAACAAATGAATACATCAGTGTGCACAAAAGATTGGAGATCTAAGAGAAGCAATTACAGTGGCCACCCTCCCCCCACCCTCACCCCTTCCCGGGCAGGGGAGGGGGGAAATTTTTACCAGAAATTCCTCAAGTGGCTTTAAAAAAAAAAAAAAAGCCTTTTTATAATTGAATTAAATCTTTATCTCTCCATCTTGAGCTGCAGATTTCCAAACATATACCAGTTCCCCACACACGTGGGTTCCAGCCATCTAGGAGGAACCTTTAATCATGAAATTTCAACTTGTGAATTAAAACCAAAAGAAAAAAAATAGAAAAAAAAATTCTGCCCCTCCTTTTTTGCTTTTTCAAATTTTTTTTTTATTTTGGTCACTGCTATTCCTTTAAGATTTTGGAACCGTACCAGTGCACTAAATGTGACCTCCATAACTTTTAAATTAAGAATTTATGCTGGCTTGAAATTTATGAAATATTTCAGCATGAAAGAAAGCCTTTTTCCCTCAGGAAAATTGAGCAATAAATCACAGCACTGTGGATTTACTGCCCGAGAGCCAGCGAGAGATAGGATTTTTTTTTTTTTGCTTCATTCTGAAAAAAAAAAAAAAATGTAATCATATAAGACAGCTTAGCTGCTATCCTCCCACTCTCTAGAATTTTTAATTTCAGCTGTTTCTGCTTGGATTTATTTCCAATATTCCTGCTCGGCTTTTCAATTTCCTCAGTTATTAAATTTTAATTCAGTGCATTAGCATTTAAATTAAAAAAGGGTTTATTTTATCGAAATCGTTGGCCAGCCCCCATCCCGTAGCACACGAATTGCCTGTTTCTGCCATTTGCACAAAATGTGAAATGCAGCTAATGTCTTACAACTTACATTTGCACAAATTTAGAAATAAAATTTCTGGGTTTGGAATAATATTTTCTTTCCAAGAAAACCCTTAATAAGAGAATGGAAAAGAACAACTTAACATTCATTTGGGAGGGAAGAGGAGGGCTGAATGGAGCCAAAAATAGCCTTGCCCAGGTCCCAGAGAGAAGCTGGTGAGTAAGCAATGGGTGGGCTGGGTGCCGGTATGGGTGCTGGAGGCCTTGGGTGCCTGAACCCCAGCCACGTCAGAGGCAGAAGGAGGGCTCCCCGTGGGCCCTCCCCCCAACCACATTTCACTTGCCACAGCAGGGTCTGGTTAAGGTTGGTTCGGCCAAACGTAGAATGACACAGGTGACCGGAGCAGGGGCTGGGGGCGTGACCTGATTTAACCCTCTGCCCCCGCCTTTTAGCTGAGGTTCAAAGTGAGACTGAGACAGAGCAGGGCAAGAAGCTCCGTTCTCTAGGAACTCATCGTGCGGGGATGAAGATGCTGGCCCTGCAGCAGCCGTGGAGGCCGCCTGCCCCTGGCCTGTGCCTCGTGCTTCCCCTGCGTCCTGGTGTTCAGTGTTGGTCTGACGGAACCACTGCGGGTGGTCTGGGGGACCCGCTGGGTGCCCCCTTGCAGCCTAGGATCCTGAGCACTCAGGGAAGACCCATCATCCGGTCCCGCTGCCCCTGCGCGACTCGTTCAGCTGCCATGGACTCTTGTACCCGCCACTCTGTTTTTCTGTGCCTCAGTTTCTCTGCTGCAGTAAATGGCGGTTTTGACAGCTGTGTCTGGAGTCGTCAGAATCGCTGCATCCCAGCCCACACTCATTTAAGTTACCTTAACTAAGTCCCTCGCAGCCTTGTGAGCTAGGTTCTGGGATGAGTGTCTGGCCATTTTGCAGATGAGAAAACTGAGGGCTGGAAACTACAAGTGACTTCGTGATGATCACACAGTTAGAAAATGACGAAACCAGGACTGAACTCAGACCGTTGGACTCAGCCTGTGCCCTAAAACTTCAGTTCCCATTGAGAACCCATCAGATCACACTGGGTAAAGGTAAGTTTGTGGATGAGGTTGAGTCACTTGGACATTGCTAGTATTAGACGAGTTTGGCCCAAGAAAATGGCCGCATCGTCGTTGAATTGAACTCAGGAAGGATCGCTTCATGTTTCTGAGGACACGAAGCCAGCCTGTGTTGTGGGGGTCTCTACCTCGAGGATGGGCGCGCTCAGCTCTGTGAGCTTTGGCGACAGCTGGGGGAGCTGTTCTGTAATGTTCCGATTATGGTGGGACTGAAACAGAGGTGCCAACCACAGCCTGCCCAGGTGTGCACCTTCCTCCAAAGGCTGCAGTACCAAGTGTCACTACCACCTTCATCTCTCCCTCCAGTGCCTGCAGTACCCAACGCGACTACCACCTTTATCTCTTCCCCTAGTGGCTCCAGTACCAAGCACCACCTCCTCTCTGCTGAAAGATTTGTCTTGATAACTCTCTGAATATTTTTTCTTTATTTCTTAAATATGGTGGAAAAACTATCAGTGTTACTCTCCCAGTGAGGCAGAAGTATGGTCAACTCAGTAAAAAGAAACAAGGCGGCGGTTATTAGGAGTGCCTGAAACAGACTCTGCTGGCCTCCCGTGGCGTGTGCACTGCACTTGAGCTGGTCATCTTGGTGAATCTGGGAAGGAAAAGGACAAAAAAGATCACTTTAAAAAATGTGTAGGAACCCTTGGAATACACGCCCAGAGTTCAGTCCAGGAGGCGAAAGATCCTTTGGGAGTTCGTGATTTTGCAAGGCTCGCCGGCAGGACTTCCACCCGCTTCCCCTTCTGCCTCTGAAAGAACCTCAGCAGCTCCTGCCCTTAGCCCTGCAGTCAGGTGCTGAGGGTGCAAGAGAGAGGCTGCGGCTGATCCCATTCCTTTGCTCCCAGTGCGGTCACACCCAGACCGCCCCCTGCCTTCTGTCTCTTCCACTGCGGGAGGACAGGGGCGTCCTGTTTCTCCCTCCCTGCCTGCCTGCCCCTCACCTTTCCATCCCTGCCACGTGGGAAGGGGGCTCTCTGGTGCCACCCCTGGCACCCAGCAGGCTCTCCTGAATGTGGGCAGGGGATAAAGTACCCCTGAGCAGAGGGAGGGGCCTTCGGGGGTGACCCCGACCAGGGCTCGTAGCAACGCGACTCTCTTGATAAATGACTTAAGTTCTTTGATCTCATGCATCTTTACCTGTGAAATGGGGTATGTGTGTGTGTGTGTGTGTGCGCGCGCGCACCAGTGTGTCTGCGTGCATGTGTGTGTCTGTGTGCATGTGTGTGTGGTATTCTGTTGTGAAGGTGAAATGTCCACCCAGCAGTGCCTTGTGGGAAGTAGCCGGTACCCAGCAGAGTGCATGGCGTTGCCCACAGCGGGCCAGGCGGGACTAGGTATAGGCCAAGAGGGTGGAATGGGAGAACCAGGGCTGTCAGTTCTAGCTGCTGTCACTGTGTAGCACTGGGTGTCACTGGATTATCCCATTCTCTTAAAGAGTTGGAGATCTGACTTTTTTTTTTTTTGAGTGAAATACTTTTAGTTTTACATATTGCCACTTGGCTGGAATCAAAGTCTACTATCTGGTTTTGTCAGGTTGCAACTTTTTTTTTTTTTTTTAAGATATATTTATTTGTGTGAAACAGTTAACAGAAAGAAAGGGAGAGATGGAGATCTTCCATCCATTGGTTCACTCCCAAGATGGCTGCAAGAGGGCTGGGCCAGGCTGAAGCCAGGAGCCAGGAGCTTCAAGGTCTCGCATGTGGGTGCAGGGGCCCAAGCACTTGAGCCATCTCCCACTGTTTTTCTCAGGCCATTAGCAAGGAACAGGGTCGAAAGTGGAGCAGCCGGTACTTGAACTGGCGCCTTTATGGGATGCTGGTGTCGCAGGCGATGGCTTAACCTGCTGCCCTCAACCCTGGCCCTAGTTTGCAACTTCTTACAAGCACCCATCCAAAGGGAGTGCTGTTTTTATTTTGGGTCCTCTGTCCTTTATCCATAATCCTCAAATTCAAAAGGCTTGAAAACAACAAGATTTTGGTGCCCGGTGAAGCCGTGGAACGTGAGCCTGGGGAGATGTCCTGCCAGGGTTGCCTGTGCCTATGTATCACCACAGAAATATCGGGGTGCTTGATTACTGGGGGCTCCTCGGGCCCTTCTGGAGTTGTTTGAGCATGTAGGACATGCGTAGTGTTCTCTCCAGGGCTGGAAAAATTCTGAATTTGGACAGGAAACACGTGCCTGCGGTTTCAGACCTGCCGTGTTCTGACTGTGCCTCCGGGGAGTGCACACTGGCGCAGGAGCAGGCCCTGGGCGTTTTCCAATCTGCAGTCTCCTTTGGCTGTGGCATCCAGGGCCCCTTGAGCCCTGGCCCATGAGCCAGGTCCCCAGCAGTGGGGCATTTGGTCCGCAGGAGACTTGCGGCCACTCCTGCTGCACCCCGGGCTTCGGCCTCTGCATCTGGACCAGGATTTTATCATTTCTGAAAATTTCATGTGGCCAGCCTCATCAAACCCCATCCCCCACCCCAAATAAAAGAGATTAAGAGCCGGCACTCTCGGGCCTTCGCCTGTTCGTAGGGTGGGGGGGACAGAATATTTTAACATAATAGGATTTTCCCCCTCCGGTTGGTAGGAATAAATCTGCAGCTACTGTTTTATTGGAAATCCCAACTGAAAATAAAAATGGTGCAGTTCAGTCTCAGACTTAACTGGTTACTTCCTTCCCCCGGCCCGGTCCCTAGGGCTGTGCGGTTGCTGGGTTTGTGTGGCTAGCCGGTGCTCAGCTGGATTGGAAGGGCCAAGGAAATGGGGGTGAGGGGAGGTACCGCGACGACTCCTTCCTGCTGGGGGCAGGTTTTCCGAGGCTGGCAGCAGCGTTCCGAATCTGGTGCCCGCGGGAGCTTGGTGGGGTGGCTGTGGGTAGAAGTGTGTGTCGTTCCCTTGGCTGATGTGTTCGGGTTTCCTTTGCAGGCTGACGGAGCCAGTGCGGCCGGAAGGAAAAGTACCGCGAGCAGGTACAGTCCCCTCCCGTCCCCTCCCCCGCCCCCCACCTGCACCTGCTCCCCAACCCCTTCTCCCTGGGGAAAGGAGGGACAGGGCAGGCCAGCTGTTTGCTGAGGAGTCACCACACCCAGAGGATGTGAGGCCTTAGACAGCACCTGTGACAGCGATCCAAGGATGAGGACCAGGTCCTGAGCAGGCCATGGGCCACTCATGTCGGAGAGCACTCAGAGGTGAAGCGCAACTCCTGGGCTTGCGGCCCAGCCCAGCTGTTGGGCTCTGGACCCCAGCCAGCTCCATCCCACTGTGGAATTGGTTGGCCCATGCACTTTAGTTGAGTGTTCATCCCTGTGAACCAGTCACTCCCCAGGCAAGGAGGATGGAGCACCCTGATGAGCCAGACCCTGAGTTTGTCCTCGCCTTTGAAACCAGCAGGCGATGTGGGGAGGGGAGGTCCCGGAAGGCGAGCTGAGCTATTTCTACAAAGAAGGAAGAGCACTCTCAGGCAGGCCCAGGCTGTGGGGGCATGAGGGTCACCCCAGGTGGCACAGGTAGGTGCTTGGTGAACATTGGCACCCATGCTGCCACGGTTCTGTTGGATAGAGCAGGGCTGGGGTGGCCACAGGACATTTGTTTGGGGCACTGGATGCAGGAGGAAGGCAGGAGACAGACAGACTGTGGACCAGGCTTTAGGGTCACCTCCTGGAGGTGAGGGTCGGAGTGTGAAGCCAAGCAGAAGGACCTGCCCTTTTGCCTGTGGAACTCTGGTCCTTAAAAATGTTGATTTTTTTTTTTTTTGGTGGGAAAAAGGTGTTCTTTGCGTAGCCAAATAAATTCAGAAGACAGCAAGTTAAGCCAAGTCAAAGAGGTGTCTTTGCTGTGGCACTTTTCAGAGCCTTTCACGTATTAGTGTGCAAGCTAGGGAGCCCCTCGGGGTCAGGGCCGGGGGCGGGGGGAATGCTCTGTTTCTTGCACTCACTTGGCCAGGGGACCCTTGTGTGGAAGTGAGTCCACTGAGCACGTGTGCCTGCGAAACCCTGGAGAGCTGCTGCAGTTTGTGAGCGGAGCAGCGGTTCAGGAACATCGCCTGGCACCTGCTAGTGGGGTGGATTGGAAGTGGGTAAAAGGGCCGGGAGACCAGGCTGGAGGTCCCAGCCCTGCCCTCGGCTCAGCATAGCCTGGCAAATGCTCTTTTTTTTTTTTTTTTTTTTTTTAAAATTTATTTGACAGATAGAGTTAGTGAGAGAGAGAGACAGAGAGAAAGGTCTTCCTTTTCCATTGGTTCACCCCACAAATGGCTGCTACCGATCCGAAGCCAGGAGCCAGGTGCTTCCTCCTGGTCTCCCATGCAGGTGTAGGGCCCAAGCACTTGGGCCATCCTCCAATGCCTTCCCAGGCCACAGCAGAGAGCTGGACTGGAAGAGGAGCAACCGGGACTAGAATCTGGTGCCCACATGGGATGCTGGTGCCACAGGAGGAAGATTAACCAAGTGAGCCACGGTGCCGGCCCTGTGGCAAATGCTCTTGCCACGAGCCGAGTCCTCCTCCGTCTCTCTCGTCTCCATTCAGCCTTCTACTCAGAGCAGCACTCCCCGATCTCCCTGTCCAAAGTCCCCAGTGCCCTGGCCTGTGGCCTCTGTAGCCTGTCTACACCCGCAGTTGTCCCATTCATTTGTGTACCCTTTTTCTGTCCCTCCTCCAGTGCCAGCTCCATGGGGCAGGGACTGCACCTGTCATGGGGGGTGCATTGCTGGGGACCCGAGCCCACGTGAGCCCCTGATCACCATTTACAGGGTGGTAGTTCCACATGAGAAGGGGGAAGGTGTGGCCACACTGGAGGGTCAGAACCCAGACTGGTGATGCCTGGAAAGGCTTCTTGGATCAGAAAGTGGGAACCGGAGGGGCCTGGTGTTTGTCTAGCCCACCCTCTCGTTATACCCAGCGGGTGACTGGGGGCTGTGGGAGGAAAGGCCTGCTCACAGTCTTGTGTTGCGTGAGTGACCTTGAACCTGCCAGAGCCCGGCTTCCTCTGCTCAGCCCCACTGTGCTCAAGCTAGGGTCCAGCCAGCCTCTGCTGGGTCCCTGCCGCGTGTGTTGAGCACCTGTGGTGGTAGACCCAGCACTGAACGGAGACAAACCTCACCCACCCCTCATCCTTCTCAGGGGGTTGTGGTCCTGCCTGCTCTGATGCAGGCCTCTCTCCCACACCAGGGTCCCTGGTGATCATAGCCAGAGCGCCGCAGTGTTAGTTCCCATAGCTCTGAGTTGTGCATTATCAGCCCCAGGCTGCAGTTGGTGAGAGAAGAGTGCTGAGATTGATTAGAGATGCCTGCCCGGTCAGGGGAGGAAGAGAATGGCATGTGTGCATTTACAGTCAGTCTTTAGAAGGTTCATGGAAAATGTGGATCATGAAAAAAACTGCATGCTTTTTGAAATTCTTTGCAGCAAGATAACCATACTGTTTAATCCCATTTCCCGTGAACTTGTATCTGGTCCCCTTGACTAGCCTTTCGCTGTGTCACATATGCTCAGTGGCGGGGCCCCCTGTTGTCACCGTGGCATCAGATCAGACACCCACATGCCCACACATCAGATCACATGCCTGCAAGGGCCAGCCCACACCTTGGAGCCGTGTGAGACGTGTGGTGTAAAGACAAGATTTCAAGTAACACTGACTACTGAGTGAGTGATTTACAGCTATTAATTTATTAATACAGCTATTAATTTATTATTTACAGCTATTAATTAATTAGTTCCATGGACTCACAATGGCAAAGGCACTCATTATTCCCACTTTACAGATGAAGAAGCTGAGATACACAGAGGTTTGTGGGCCTGGGGCTGCCTGAGTGGAAGGAAGAGTGGAGCCCGAGGCCCACCCAAGCCTTCACTGACTTACAGGAGCCTGTGAGGTGTCCCCGGGCTGTGTGGGCTGGGGCCTGTCACGAAGCAGGTAGGAGCTCCGAGGAGCTCATGGGTGGGTGTCTGTGGGTTCTGGGATAAAAGCTAATAGCATCCTCGGAAAATCCACACACACCACGAAGGCACTCCAAAACGTGGTGGAAATGGACTTAAAAGTTAGGTTTAGTCTGGTGTAAGAGAATTTGGAAATCTGTGCAGAGCTTTTTCATAATAAGCATTTTTTCATTAAGTTTTTGAAACTTGCCTGCTTGGATTTCAATTTTTTGCACCAAAATAAACTTTAAAATCTTTCTTTCCCTGAATGGCCCCAGGCCAGACCCGGACCAAAGCTGGGAACTCAGCCCACCCCATGTGGGAGACAGGAACCCGATTCCTTGAGCCGTCACCACAGCCTTCCAGGGTCTGCATTAGCAGCAAGCCGGAGCTGGGAGCCGGAGCTGGAACTCAAACTCTTAAAACTTACCTTGTAATTCCGTTTGTCCTGGAACTTTTCAAGTGCCCTCACGTACACCGTAGTGTGATGGCTTGATGTTCAGCTCGAGAGGTGGCTGATGTGTCCCACGCCAGGAGCACCGTTGTGGTGGGTGGCCTTGGCTGACCAGTGAACCTGACCCTGGCCAGGGGGTTTCTGACAGTCAGACACATTGTGGATTCGCAGAGCTCCCTCCGTCTCGGTTTCAGGTGGAGAAGGAAAACTCCTAACACTCTCCAAGGTCAGAATTAGCCTGGACAGGCTCGGGTGGGAATGACCTTGAAGGACCTCCAGCCCTCGCACACAGGCCGCTGCTCCCAGCGGTTGCACCGCCAGCGCTCTTATTACACCAGGGTCTGCTTTCATCCCAGCGCCTTCCTCTTGGCCTGGAACGCACAGTTTCGTTATTTCTCCAGAGGGCCTCTGGCTAAACCCCAAAACCAACAGCACAGGCTGCTGAGGAATTAGTGTTCAATTGAGGGGGACGAGGAGAGCTGGTGTTGCTGAACCTAAGAAACACCCGAATGTGGTTTGGTTTACTTCCCTGTAACCCAACCTGGGTCGATTTAACAAGACCAGTGATCCCGGCACTCAAGGTTAACGCGGCCCTGGCGTGCAGGTCGCAAATCACAGACATGACCGCAGCCAAGCCTCGCTCGCGCTGACGGGCGTGGGGCTGCGGGGCCTTCGCTGTGGAAAATTCTAAAGGAAATGCAGCCTTTATCATAATCAAGTAAGTGCCGTCACGGGCCTGTGGCAGTGAAGAGTTGTGCTTTTTCTCCTTGGTCAGCTGGGAGTTTGTGCAGAGCTGGAAGGATTCTGTAGATAACCTGGTCCAACCCGTTGATGGTGCCGATAAGGAAGCTGGGAATAGAAGCAGTTCAGGAACTCGTTTGTCTGTGGCCTGAGAGGGAACAGGATCTTGTAGATGGAGAGAAAGAGAAGAAAGCCAAGTCTCGTTCATTCATTCCACAAATACTTACTGAGTGCCGACTATGCGTCAGGCACTGTGTCAGGTGCTGGAGCAGCACCAGGGAGCAGAACACCACCACGGCCTGCTGATAGTCTGGTAAGAATGGAGCAGATGTAATCAACACACAAAGTCTGTGCTTGTCCCATGGCTAACAAGCGCCAGTGGGTGGGGGTGGGGGGACTAGAGAGACGAGGAGCACTGGAGAGGGCTTTGCAATTTGGGTGGTCACGAAAGGCATTGCTAGGAAGGTGACCCTAGGAGAAGCACCCAACGGTGGTGAGGGTCTGAGCCAAGCAGTCATTTGGGGGGAGGGTGTTTGAGGCGAGAGAACAGCAGGTGCAAGGGTCCTGAGGCCAGAGCATGTCCATTGCATTGGAGCAGCAGCAAGGAGAGCCCTCAAAGACAGCCCTCAGGACTTCCTGACCCATGCGAGATCAGGAAGTGGCACATCAGAGTAGTGGCACAATGTGATTTGGTTTTAAAAGGATCATTCTGGCAGCCAGCAGACTAGGCAGCAGGGCAAGACGTTACTGTGGTGTGGCGAGGGCTCAGGACGGTGGGATCTTGTAAACAGCCTTCGAGGTAGGTTTCTGCAGAGCTGACGACTCCCTTTCAGCAAGGGATTGCATGCAACCTGCATCCAAATCACGCAGCCTCCCGCTGGTCCTAGGACAGACAGCCACCCCTCCCCCCCGGGCCCTCGTTCCCTGATCTGCCCTTCTGCCCTTGCCCTGCGTGCTGGCCTTCTCCCTGGCCTTGCCCAGGGTCCAGCAGCTTAGCCCCAGAGCAGGAGCACCCAGGCAGCTGGGTTCAGATCCATTGCCTGGCATCCTGACATGGGGCTAGTTTCCCGACCCATCTTTGTTTCCTCGTCTGCACAGTGGGAATATTAGCACGTCTGTAGTGTTGTCCTTGAGGATCAAGTGTGATAATACATAGTCCCACAGCAGGTGTTCGATAAGCATTTCTTTTTATCCCCACGGTGTTGGGTTCCAGTTCCCAGGAGCAGGTAACAGAGCCTGGGCGTTGGAAAGAGGGCGGGAGGTGGAGGATGGAGCCTGTGTTTGGTGGGCGCCTACCCCGATGCCCTGGCTGTGTCACCCATACCTTGTGGATCGTCTCAGCGGGCCTCTGAGTGAGTGGCTGGTTTCCCTCTTTTTTGGTGGGAACTAAGGAGAGGACTCGGCCAAGGCTACTCGAGTAGTAAAATGGCTTTGGGTCCAGCTGAGTCGTCACCTCATGGTTTGTCACCAGTGGACCATTTAATCTGGTGGCCGCAGTGGGCAGCCCCATAATTATCCTCTAAGTAGCATCTTCTAGGTTAACATTGCAGTTTTCAGTATGAGAACAAGAACAGCCCTAAGCCCATGAATTTCATTGACATCAAGTTCATGGGTTGGTCAGAGCTGGTCAGTGCATGGCATGAATTACTGGGGATCAGGAGACCCCTCCCAAGCTTAGCGTTGTGTCCACGAGTGGAGCTCAGACACGATTCCTAGAGTTGTGTGTCTTCACCCTGCCAAGCCCTGGGTCCACAGAAGTCATCCTGGTTTGGGTGGACAGCGTTCACTCGGCGCTTGTTGTCCACCTGACCCTGTACATAGAGCAGATTGTGCACGGTTCACCCCCAGGCTTTGCCGTGCCCCCTGGACACCGCTGCACAAATGCAAACCACAGCTCACATCCGTCACAGTCTGGGGGTCACTTTTGGCAGAGGGCGCTAGAGTTTGGGGTGGTCATGGGGGTCTTCCAGGGAAGCTCTGCTCCTCTTGCCCAGCGGGAGTGTCCCACGTGTGCTCCTAGAGCAAAGCCATGCCGATGCACCTGTGGTCATTGGTCCAGAGCACTCCCAGTCATCTGGCCCCGTCCCAGAGGCGCTGGCCTGGGGCTTCACTGGGAGGCGCTTCATGGCCCCTGGTTGGAGAAGCCCGAGGACTTCCCACGACCTCAGCACCCTGGTCAGTGAAGCGAAACTGCTCACCCCTGGCTGAGCTCCCTCCTCCAAGTCCACCTTCCTGGTCACTGCCGCCTGTCCCTCGTGTAGGGGCCTGGCAGCCCCGTCCCCCGTCCTCCCTCCCCCGCCGCACCCACCCCTGCTGCTGCGTTCCTAGGCCTGATCAGTCATCTTCTGCTTTTGTTCATGGTTTTCCATGAATGGCCTGGAAGTGGATCTTCCTCATAGCTTGACCCGATGTCACGTTTTCTCTGGCGAGTGCCCCATTGGGATGAGAGAAGGGAGGGGACATTTATGGAGTCCTTGCCACGTGCAGGTGGAGCAGTCCCTAGCCCAGAAATCTGAACGGCTCCAAATCGGAAACTTTATTGTACCAACGTAACACCATGAGTGGCAAATTCCACGCCGTGAAATTTTGTTTCATGCATAAAATTAGTAAAAATAGTGTAAAAAATTACCTGTGGCTGTGTATATAGATGCATATGAATTTCGTTCTGTAGACATGGGTCCCCATTCCCAAAATGTCTCATTGTGTATATGTAGTTATTCCAAAATCTGAAGAAGAAAAAAACCTGAAACCTGACAGCCTTCTGGTCCCAGACGTTTCCAAAAGGGCTGCTCACCCTGTGTGTGGCCCCTGCTGGGCGCTTACAGACCTCTGAGCACAGGGAGGTGCAGGCAGAGCTGGGAGCCTCCAGTTGTCCTCCCCAAATGCCTTGTGAGAACTGGACCATGTGGTTAGCAGAGTCGGGTTCTTGTGTGCCACCAGCAGTGAGCCAGAGGGCTGGGTGTTCCCCGCAGAGTGCTGTGGACACAGCTGGCTGGGCACAGGCCCCCGTCTGTCACCTGCTAGTCTTAAGGGCTGGTGGCTGGAGGGTGCAGGGAGGCCGCCACGGCAGGAGGGGGAATGAGACCTTAGCAGGGGCTGGGCCATCAGCTGCTGGTGATGGAGGAAGTGGCCAGAGGGCAGGGCCATCAGACAGTGAGGGAAGGGGGTGGCTGGTGCGTCACAGCCTGCACAGGCAATGAGCGAGGTGGACAGGAGCAGTGTTTACCCATGTGTATGTGTCCAGCATGGGAGTGTAGGGATGGCCTCACCCCTCCTTGGACCAGCTGCCTGCCCTCCGGAGGGTAGAGTAGGCGTGGGCCCTTTGCTGCCCTCTTGTTCCCACCTGCCCGTTGAGGCGACACTGCCTGGATGAGGCGTCCTGGGTTGGGGGGTGGGGGTAGTTCCTGAGCTGTGGGAGCACCTGTCTCTACCAGTCCCAAATGACGCCACAGCCAGACTCATTGGAAAATGGCAGTAGCGTGTTTTGAAAATGCTGTTGACAGTAATTCTTTTTAATGACCCAGTCCAGCCTCCCACGTGCCCTGACACCTGCAAGAGAAGGTTCCAGCTCCCGGCGGAAAGCCTCTGCCTGCGAGACGTAGCTGTTGGAGTTTGTGGCCGGTTGGGGTTGCCCTAGGCTCTTGCTCTCCCCCTCCCCACTTTAGGTGTCAGTGAACCAGGAATTGGCCCTCAGCTTTCCCATCTTAACTCTGCCCCCGCTGAGGTGCAGTGTTACGCAGCGTTGTGGCTGGCACCATACATTGGAAAAGAAAAAACTAAGTGCCTATAAGTTTATCTCAAACTAATCATATATGTATGCATTGCATGTTATCTTGGATTTCTAGACTGTTAAGAGTTGTTTAATAGGTTAATAGTTTTCATCTATTAATCTCATTCTTTTCAATTTGACTGTTTATTAAAATATTTCAGGGATACATGACACAAATGGAAGTGCAGAGAATTTGGAGGGTTATTAAGGAACAGGTGGTGCAGTGAGGGTTTGAAAGCCCTGGAGATGCAGGAAGCGCAGGCAGGTGTCGATCCTGGCTTCTCCCTCTCCCTTGGCCTTCCCAGCCGCTGGGGAAGCTGTGACCGTTCCCCCATTGTGGTTGCTGTTCTTGTCCCTGGAAACAGGACGCTGTACTTCAAAGGACGCATCTGAACACTGCATCTGCCATTGAGGCCACGCCAGGAAGATTTCGAGGTCAATTGGAGGGAGCACTTCTTTGGGGAGAGACGGAGCCCCCCGTCTTAGGTTTCGTGGCTGTGTCGTGTTACGCATTCAGCATATGCCCAGGTCTGTCTGGATCCAACAGGAGAGCAGGGAGTGCTTCTCCATTGCTCCGAGCTGCTGGCCGGCCGCTCAGTCCTTTATTTGCTCATTCAACAGGTGTATTTATTGTTCTCTCTTCGCTGGAGAAGGGAGAAGACACATTTCCATATGGTAAAAGCCCAGACTGCGGGGTCGCACACATCTGGTGGAATCCCTCTTCTGTCACAGGAAGCTGTGAGACCAGGAGAAAGTTGCTCTGTGCCTCTGACCCTTGATCTGGTTTGTGTAAACCCCAATGCCTCCTGTAGAAGGTATTGTGTGTAGCATTGAGACGGTGCGCACCGGGCAAGTCGTGAGCACTGGGTACATCGCAGCCACGCGAGTCTTCGCTCTCCTTGTCCTTGGTGCCGTTCTCATCATTGTTGTGTCACTTTCAGCATCACCTCCAGTCTGCGTGCCAGTGTACGTGGGCCTGGTTGTCTTCCATGGGTGTCCTTCAGCAGGCCCAGGGTCCAGCAGTGAGTGCAAGCCCTTGCTCCTGGGTGCCTCCTAGAAGCCCCTGGAATCCGTCAGAGGGCAGATTGGGAGTGTGGGCAGCGTGCCTGGAACAAGCAGAGGGGATCATATCCAGAACCACGGGCTGAGAATACAGGCTCCCCGACGCTAGAGGGGAAAGCCACCTGTGCGCTGAGGGCCCGAGTCTATGCTGATGCTAAGCACGAAGACTGTGTCCTCAAGAGAAGATTGCCAGGGGTGGCGTGACAGTCAACCTCTCGTCGCTATAATAAGACACCAGAGGCAGCCTGACTTTCCAAAGCAAGGAGCTGTTTTTGGCACGTGGTTCTAGAGATGCAGGTCGAGTCGCCTCATTTGGTGTGGGCTCCCTGCTGGCAGAGTCCCGAGGCGCCACAGAGCATCGCACGGCACTGAGACAGGGAGCGCGCGTGTGCCTCTCCTGACAGCCAGCGGGGTTGGATCGTGGCGGCACCATCCTGATGACCTAATGTGATTGATATCTTCTAAGCACCATCATTGGAGATGTCGCCTCCCTCTTAGACCCATTTTCTTAAGTCTTTGGGAACTAAACTGCACGAGTTCAGGGGCCAAGTCATCAGCTGGGGCACCAGGTGCCCCCATCCCATGTTGGCATTTCAGAAAGCAAGGAGAGTGTGTTAGGACTTAGGAAGTCTTGGAGGGAAAGGTTGAAGGTGAGGCACTTCGCTCATACAACCCGTGCCGGGCCGAGGCCCCCGTGAACCAGACAGGACTCTGTTGGGTTCTGAATATTCACTGGAGTAGGGAGGCCCTTGACAGTGATGGTGATGGATTGAGTGGAGAAGACTCCCCAGAATCAGAGCTGCAGGTGCCTCAGGCCGGGCTGGCATTGACCTCTGGGCTCATCCCAGACTCTCCGGGATCATGGGCCACTCGTCAGCCCGCTGCTCCGAGAGCAGGGAGCCGGGAGACCAAGTCCCATCCCCTGGGCAGCTCACATTCTAATTAAAGAAACAGACCAGCAAGTGGACCTAAAAAAAGGAGAACAGGGTACAAGGGGGCGTAAAAACTTAAAAGATAAGTTTATTTTTGTGCAGACGTTTTTCAGAGAGCACATCTAGTTTTTTCCTGATGCACGTTTTCCATGAATTTTTGAAGACTGTTCTTCCTGTGTTCGCTGAGTAAATACTGAAGACCCATAAATGAGTTTTTGAGCAAAGGGGTGCCATGATTTGGCTTAGAGTAACAGGCCTGCTCTGGCTGCCACGTCAAATTCAGATCTTGGGGCAGTGGATAAGAGTGGAAGGGGGCCTGTTTGTGAGATGCTGATGATGAGCAGGGGAAAGGTGGCCTGAACAGGTGGCCATGGAGTGGGGAGGCGTGGTCAGTTCTGGATGCGTGCTGCAGCTGGAGTTGATGGGACAGTGTTTCACTGGTAGGGAGTGAAGGAGACGGAGGACTTGGGGATGGTTCTGGACTGGGTGTGAGGAGCTGGAATTGCTAATGCAGAAGGAGAAGTCTGGGTTAGAGCTGTGTGAAGACCATAGTGATTCGTGGGACGAGTGCTGGGCCAGCAGGCAGAATGGCTTCCTGTGCTGAGGGAAGGCACCTGTTGGGCATCGGGGTGCAGGTGACAAGCAGGGGAGTGGCTGTTCCGGTCTGGAGCTCCGGGGGGAGACCCGAGGATTCACCGTCATAGAATTCACAGTTAAAAACACACGTCCGTAGGGAGTGATTGTGGGCCGAGATGCAAGAGCTTCTAGAAGTGATGCTTGGGGCTGTGTCCGCCCAGAAGGAGTAAGGAGATAAAGAAGACAGCAAACGACATGGGAGTGACCCAAAGGTTGGGAGACCTTCGTGCAAGCTCAGCGCCAAGCGAGGAAGGGATTGGGTGGAGGGAGCTGCCCAGAGAGGCCAGGTCAGGTGGGGACTGACGCAGGACCTTGCAGGTGGCCTCGGGGAGGGCAGCTCTGGTGGAGGAGTGGAGGCGGCGGTATTGCAGCTCCTGCAAGGGGCCTGTGGCCGACAGCAAGGAGATGACAGTCATTGTCAGCCCGGTCGTCAGTGGGTGGGCTCTGCGCTGGAGTTGGACTCGGTCAGCTGTCGGCCTGTGCAGTGAGCCGGCGGCCGCTGAAGTTGTGCCTGGAGGTGCGTCCGCCTGCCAAACATCCCACACATTCATGGCGTGTCAAGCCTCATTCCTAAGAAATGGAGTCTTCTAATGCAGCTTTGGTCTAAGGGACTTAAATGCGTCCGTATAGACACACCGCGACTGGAGGTTTGCTCCCCATCCTCACCGTCGTTTCTGGTGGTGGTGGTGGCAGGGGGAGGCACCAGAGTAAATGGCACCCTCTGGAGGAGGTGCCCTGAATCTCAGGCTGGCTCTCGGGGCATCAATGGATGCACTGCTCCCCGGCTGTGCACACAGACACGACACCACCCCCCTCTTACACCCCTCACCACGGCTGGGGAAAGCTTTGGCTTCTGCAAGGGCCTGTGTCTCAGACTGCGGCTTCGCTCATTGTACAGGTGGAGAAACTGAGGCCCAAGGAGAATGGCAAATACCTTGCCTCTGAATAAGGTCATGGTCACAGATTCTAGGGGTGGGGCTGTGGGCATATCTTTGGGGAACCGCCATTTCCCCCCACGATTGGCCAAAAGAAGCCCGGATGTCTATATGTCAGGTGCAGAGCAAACCTGTGCTGATTGGTGCTGCAGGGAGCTGGGGTCTTAGAGCCCTACCCACGAGCATCCTCCTCGTCTGGCCTTGAGCAGATCTGAGCCCACTGCTCAGGAACCCCCATCCCTTAAAGGAACACACTTTGAGAACCACTACCTTTGAGAGAGGTGAGGGCCCTTGGGGACCTCCTGGCTGGGTCCCACTCGGGCTGCTGTCCTAGTGCAGAAAATAACCAGTGACCACAGATAGCAAGTACTTAGGGAAAAATATCCTTTTAGTGCCCGACTTTGGATTTTATGTTGAAGTGTGACTTGGGTTAAATATAAAATTCATAGCATATCTTGAGCAACTATTTTGTCGTTATCTATATATAAATCTATTTTACAGCGACACAAATAGAATAGATTATGAAGTGTCAGCGTAGAGATAGATTCCGAGTGCTTTTTCACTAATATACCTAATGATTCGTGCTGAGAATATCCAAGGGCTCCACTGTACATTTAAATGGATATAATTAAAATAATGAGCTCTATTTTAAAAAATGATATATGAAAAAAATTTTAAGGAAGTTAGAAGGAGCTGCACCACTAATTCAAAGTGATATAAGTACTTCTGTGATTCCATTGTTATTAGGACACCTAATTAAATGCAGAGCATTCGAGAAGAGCAACATTTGGGCTTGTAAATCTAGAGTGCCAAAGTCGGGGCGGTGCAGGGGTGGGAGGAAGAAGTCACCCACGTCCTTGGTGCAGTGAGGATGTGGGGGGTGGTGTGCTGTCATGCCCATGGGCGGGAGAGTGTGGCTCCTGTGGCGCCCATTTTCAGTGACTAAGTCAGGAGTCTGGCTGGTCACACAGCTGCAGCTGTATCTGCAGGCTCAGGGCCCTTTTTTTTTTTTTTAAAGATACATTTATTTATTTGAAAGAGTTACACAGAGAGAGAATGAGAGGCAGAGAGAGAGGTCTTTTTGATCTGCTGGTTCACTCCCCAGGTGGCTGCAACGTCTGGAGCTATGCCAATCCGAAGCCAGGAGCCAGGAGCTTCTTCCTGGTCTCCCATGTGGGTGCAGGGGCCCAAGGACTTGGGCCATCTTCTACTGCTTTCCCAGGCACATAAGCAGGGAGCTGGATCAGAAGTGGAGCAGCCGGGGCTCGAACCGGCGCCCATATGGGATGCCAGCACTGAAGGCAGCGGCTTTACCCACTATGCTACAGCACCGGCCCCAAGGGGCCCCTGGTTTGTTTGGGATGGAGGGGAAGAGCAGCTGCCTTCCTGTGGGAGAAGTCATTCCTCTGCTCTCCAGCTCCAGGAATAGGAGGCCCTCCAGGTGACCCGGGCTGGTCATTCAAGGAAGAGGGACAATGGATTAGGGAGTTGAGAGATGTGAGTTCAAGTCCTGACTTTGCTGCAAGCCTGGTGCCTGTGGAGAGGGCCTCTGACAGTTTGGTGAGTCGTAAATGGAGAAGACGTTTGCAGATAGCAGCCAGGACTTTGAAGGAAATAAAGCAGTGAGCTAGAAGCTGGAGTGGGAGGTCAGGGAGGTGACCGGAAAGCCCCGCCCTGGTGGACTCATTAGCATGCAGTGGGAGGGCAGCTGGGAGAGTCACCTGTGCGAGGTCAGTGTGGCAGTCAGTGTGGCAGTCAGGTGGCTGGCTCTGACTCCAGCAGTCAGGGAAGGCTTCCCAGAGGTGAGGATGGCATCGTGGGCCATTGTCCTCCCCATGGCAGGTGCTCTCTGCAGTGCACTCTGTGCCAGCTCCTGGCTGGGCTCCTTACGGGTGTTCTTGCAGCAGGCAGGACTACTGAAGCGGGTTGGGGGGGGGGGGAGTCTGTTGCCCATGGTTGTGTGGTGTGCCATGGGCAGGTGATGGAATGCCAAGCCTGACTGTAGCCTCCCGCCCCCACCAGGATGTCATGGTGCTGGTGCACACCCTGAGAGCAGGAAGGGACTTGGCCACGGTTCAGGTGGACTGGTTGCATACCCTCCAGGGCTCAGGCACGTGTCAGGACGTTGGCAGTCGCTGGATGGGGTTTCCCCCAAGTCTGCATCGGCACGATCTCTGCTCCGCTCTACAAGTAGCTTCTTCATGGGCCTGCGCGCTGCCAGCCGACCGCTGCGGGGCTGGGGTTTGTTTTTTGTATTTTTATTTATTTTTTACAGGCAGAGTTAGACAGTGAGAGAGAGAGACAGAGAGAAAGTTCTTCCTTCCGTTGGTTCACCCCCCAAATGGCTGCCACGGTCAGCACGCTGCGCCGATCCAAAGCCAGGAGCCAGGTGCTTCTCCTGGTCTCGCATGCGGGTGCAGGGCCCAAGCACCTGGGCCATCCTCCACTGCACTCCCAGGCCACAACAGAGCTGGACTGGAAGAGGAGCACCCGGGACAGAATCCGGCACCCCGACCGGGACTAGAACCTGGGGTGCCAGCACCACAGGCAGAGGATTAGCCTAGTGAGCCGCGGCGCCAGGCTGGGGCTGGGTTTGAACTCCTGTCCATCTAAGTCATGGAAGACCCATCCCCTGCACGCTCGCCTCCCTGTCCCTGTCAAAGTTGTCACCGCTGATAGCCACTGGTCAAGGTCCTTTGCAGATGTGTCCTTCATTCTGCTTCACAACACTGTGGCATAGGGACTGTGCGGGTTTTTAAAAAAGATTTATTTAGGGGCCAGTGCTGTGGTGTGGTGGGTAAAGCCACTGCCTGCAGTGCCAGCATTCATATGGGTAATTCATGTCCTGGCTTCTCCACTTCCGATCCAGCTCTCTGCTATGGCCTGGGAAAGGAGCAGAAGATGGCCCAAGTCCTTGGGCCCCTGCACCTGCGTGGGAGACTTGGAGGAAGCTCCTGACTCCTGGCTTCAAATCAGTGCAGCTCTGACCATTGTGGCTGATTAGGGAGTGAACCAGCGGATAGAAGACCTCTCTCTCTCTCTCTCCCTGCCTCTCTCTCTCTCCCTCTCTCTCTATCTGCCTCTCCTTTTCTGTGTAACTCTGACTTTCAAATAGATAAATAAATCTTTAAAAAATAAATTTAAAATGATCTCTTTATTTATTTATTTGAAAGGCAGAGTGATAGAGAAGTAGAGAGATGGAGAGAGAAAGATGTGGAGAAATAGAGAGAGATTCTGCAACCATTGGTTCATTCCCCAAATGGCCGCAATGGCAGAGCCAGGCTGAATCCAGGAGCCTGGAACTCCATCCAGGTCCCTCTCATGGGCGGCAGGGGCCCCAGCACGTGTGCCTTCTTCCACTGCTTTCTCAGGCACGATAGCAGGGAGCCGGATCAGAAGCAGAGCAGCTGGAACTTGAACTGGCACTCTAATATGGGGTGCCACATGTTTGAGGCAGAAGCTTAACTTACTGCGTCACAATGCCAGCCCCATAGGGACTGCTCGGCCTCTCTGTTTGGATGTGAATACCGAGGCTCAAGGGGTGAAATCCCTTATGTAGGAACCTATGATCTGGGGGGATCCCGCTTCCAAACCCGGTACTCTTCCGTCTCACTTGGTGGCATCGCCAGCCTCCCCTCCTCCAGTGCCCCCAGTGAGGGGTGGGCTGCGGTCGGGGGCAGTTCCCCACCCGCACATCCCCTCTGTTGCCGGCAGGAGGAGCGTCGCCCCTCTCTGAAGCACAGCTGGCCCCTTGTGACTCCTGACTGGCCATTCCTGGCTTCCCATGGGCTGCACTGCCCTGAAGGCTTCTCTACCCCATGTTGAGCCTGCAGCCTTCTTCCCGGGGGCTGTAGCTCATGCCCTGTTGAGGCAGTAGCAGCCAGAAGGGCTGCAGGACTTCCCAGCTTCCTGCTCACCTGTGAGCACCTTGGTTTTGATTCTGGTCTGGGTGCTGCGGGTCAAGAGTGGTGACAAGGCCGGCGCTGCGGCTCGCTAGGCTAATCCTCCGCCTGCGGCGCCGGCACCCCGGGTTCTAGTCCCGGTCAGGATGCCAGATTCTGTCCCTGTTGCCCCTCTTCCAGGCCAGCTCTCTGCTGTGGCCCGGGAGTGCAGTGGAGGATGGCCCAAGTGCTTGGGCCCTGCACCCCATGGGAGACCAGGAGGAAGCACCTGGTTCCTGGCTTTGGATCAGCGCGGTGCGCCGGCTGCAGCGGCCATTGGAGGGTGAACCAACGGCAAAGGAAGACCTTTCTCTCTGTCTCTCTCTCTCACTGTCCACTCTGCCTGTCAAAAAAAAAAAAAAAAAAAAAATGGTGACAAGGGCCGGCGCTGTGGTGTAGCAGTTAAAACTGCTGCCTGCAGTGATGGCATCCCATATGGGCACCAGTTCAGACCAAAGTCAAGCTTGGAACTCAGTGCAGGTCTCCAGTGTGGGTGGCAGAAACTCAGTTGCTTGAGCATCTGCATTTCTGCGTTAGCAGAAACCTGGAATCAGGAGCCAGAGCTGGAACTTGAACCCAGGCACTCCGGGAAGGAACATGGGCATCTTCACCGCCTAGACCAAGCTTCTGCCCAAAGTGTTTCTTAAATAAACAAAGGCAGTGATTTCTGCCGCTGTCAGTCATCGGTTTGAGGTTTCCTGCTGCAAACATGGACAGATGCTCCCATGGTGTCTGGCGGCCCTGATGTAGCGGACACACAAGGGGGCGCTGTCACTAGGCTCCGGGTACAGAAGCCACTCTAACAGCATGTCCTTGGTACCAACAGTGATGGCGTGATCGTAGGCCAGGCACTGTGCTAAGTGCTTTCTGTGTGTTAGTTGATCAACACCTGTGTGACAAACGTGACGTTGGGGAAACCGAGGCTCAGAAGTGAGGTGGCTGGTGCAGGTCGCACAGGGAGTAAGTGGCTGATGCCAGAGGCGCCAGCATGGTTCGGTTCTGGTGAGGGCCACACCCTTGTGCCCTCCTATGCCAGGATCCCAGAACTCCATCCGGGTCTCTCACGTGGGTGGCAGGGCCCCCGGTGCTTGGGTCATCATCCACTGCCTTCCCAGTACCTGAGCAGGCAGCTGGATCAGAAGTGGAGCAGCTGGCGCTCTGATAGAGGATGCTGGCGTCACAGGTGGTGGCTTCCCCTGCTGCGCCACAGCGCTCAGCCCCTCAGGCACGTGCGCCCGGCTCCCTGCAGTAAAGACCTCGTCACCTTGGGCGTGTTTTCTCCTGCGCACTGTCCAAGCGCTGGCTTCGTGACGGCTCCGTCGGGAGCCTTTTGGATTCTCACTTCCCCATCTGTGAAACAGCAGCAGGGAAGAGCTTGGATGCGCTGTGCAGCCCTTCTGCCAAGGAACTAAGGGAGCAGCACGAGCTACTTGGCGCCCTTGCTGCTCATAGTGGGAAGGGAAACCAGCGGCATTAGCCTTCCCTGGGGACTTGCAGCATCTCGGGCCCCACCCCCACCAGCTGAGTGACCCCGAATCTGCTTATTTGCAAGAGCCCAGCCAGTTTGGTTTTTTTAAAAAAATTTATTTATTTGAAAGGCAGAGTGACCGAGAGATATCTTACCCATGTGCTAATTCACTCCCCGAATGGCCGGGGCTGGGCCAGAGTGATGCCAGGAACCTGCATCACCAACTAGGCCTCCCACGTGGTTACAGGGGCCCAAGCACTTGACCTTCTTCCGCTGCCTTCCCAGGCGCATTAGCAGGGAGCTGTATCGGAAGCCAAGCAGCCGGCACTCCAACCCGTGCCCTGAGAAGGGAGACCAGCGGCACAAGCTGGTTTAACCCACCGTGCCGCCATCTGGCCCGTCCCCAGCCAATTTTATTTGCACATGGAAGTTGCACATGGAGGTAGCCTTTTGCAAAGGTTTCTGGCCCCTGCAGTTGAGATGAGGATGAATGAGCAGCAGGTGCAGGGGCTGGGCCCATGGGTGCCTCCTGAGACCTCAGCCTCTCCCTCTATAGGAGCCGGGTTGCAGCTGTGCTAACCCAGTGGTTTGCAAACTGCCCAGGATTCTTTTTAGCAAGGGAAGCTGAGCAGGTGGGCTTGGGGGCTGCTGCTCACCGTACCCAGCCTAGCATGTGTCTGTGGGCCGGGGAGCTGGTAGGCTCCCAGGTCGGGGTCCACCCTGAGCAGAGTCTCTTCTTCCCCAGGGAGCGCTTGAAGCGCAGTCAGAAGAGCAGCAAGGTGGAGGGCCCCGAGCCCGCGGCGGCCGAGGCCTCGCTCAGCGCCGAGCAGGGAACGATGACGGAGGTGAAGGTGAAGACGGAGCTGCCCGACGACTACATCCAGGAGGTGATCTGGCAGGGCGAGGCCAAGGAGGAGAAGAAGGCAGTCAGCAAGGACGGCACTGGCGACGTGCCCGCCGAGATCTGCGTGGTCATCGGCGGCGTCCGCAACCAGCAGACCCTGGGTGAGTGGCCGTGCGTGACCGACCCGCGGGGCCCGGGTCCTGGGGAGAGAACCTTCAGTGGCTCCCCTCTGCTCTCGGGGAAAGAGCTAGGACTTGGCTCCGCTTCTCCAGTTCTCGTCTGCAGGGCTCCTCTTTCTGCCTGATGTGGCGAAACCCTACCCATCCGTCAAAGCCTTGTTGAAGACAGGTGCCTGGAGGCTTCTGCAGGCCCAGTGCATCCCTAACGCCTGGGGCTCCCGGGGCTCCAGTTGGATTAGCACAGTCCATAGGGCTGGGTGTCCCAATGCCCATCTACCCGGCTTTTCTCCCTCCCTGGCTCAGGGAGCTACTGGGACAGCTCCCAATGTAGGTCCCGCTCAGAAAAAATGCCCGGCCAGGATGGGACCAGGGACTGGCGCCTTCCTATGGCTCAGCCTCTGTGGACAGCAACTTCTTAGAGATTTCTCTCCTTGGGTTTTGGCGTGAGCCTGGGATGCCCCCACACAACAGACTCCAGCGCCCCCAGGACCAGGAGTGTGTGTATGGAGCATCTGTCGAGATGAACCGACGGCACGGGTGCTGGGGCCGTGTCTGGGTGGGGCACCTGGGCCTGTGCGACTGCCAGTGCAGATCCGGGCTCAGGCTTGCCAGGTGCCTGCACCCTCCAGAAACCAGAAACGAGCATTTTGATGGGCATTCTTTTGAGACCCCCCCCCCGCCTGGGCTGCCTGTGGCTCACGATTGAATCTGTGCCCTCTGGAGGGGTTGCCACCTCCCTGCTTTGTGCCGCCCCTCCGGGGCCAGCTCAGGCTCGCCTGCTCCTGACTTGCGAGCACCTCCCTCGTCCTGGCACACGTGCTGTGTGCAGCAGGCAGGCCCTCCGGGGGAGGCTCCCCGTGTCTGTCCCTGCAGATTTAGGGTCCAGCCCCATTGCCTTCTCTTCCTGGCCTCTGGGAATCGGCCTGTGCTGTCATCCCCTGGCGATCGAGAGCTGTCATCAGCCCCACCCGCATGACAGCAGCGTCCTGCTCACAGCCATGTTTCTGCAACTCCTGCCCACTGGTATCTGCCCCCTGCTCTCACTGCCGGTACACCATGGCCAAAACAAAACACTGACCATGTCCCTCCCCACCTTGCAAGCTTCGGGACACCCTCTAGGGGCAGGGTCTGCCACCAGGACCTTCCGTGACCCGAGCCTTCTGACCCCCTTTCTTCTGATCACCGTGGACCCTTCACTCTGGTGCAGTCTGCAACCCCTGTATTTTGTTCACACTGTTTCCTCTCACAGGAATGCTTTTGTCCAAATCTGTCCCATCCTTCAAGGCCAATAGCAGTGTCACCTCCTCCTGGGAGCCTTCCTGACTCTCCTGTGGTCAGAGCAGTCTGTTCCTGCCCTGCCCCTCGCTTGGCCATGTCCCCACTGTCACTTTAGATTAGAGGGGCGCTACCTGTGCCTGCCAGGGGATCGGGAGCCCAGGATCTGCCTGATTGGTCTCCTGCTCCCCACTGCCTCCCTACGGTACCCAGCAAGGGGAGTGAACCATCAGGCCGGGGCTAGGTCATGCTACAGGAACAGAGTTTGGCATCCACGCTCGGTAACTGGCCAGAGCTAGTCACAGGGCCCGGCCAATCTTAAGGAGGCCAGAAGTGGCCACCCTCCCAGGGGGCAGAATGGGGAGAAGGGGACGTGTAACAGGTGCATGCGTGCTGTGCCCCCATCCTGGGTAACACAAGGAGCCTTTCCAGAGCCTTGCACGGCCTCCCTCCTCTAGCATTTGGTCCCTACGCAAGGACTGGGCTGGCCACCATGGACACATCCTGGCTCCCTTTCGTGTGTGTGTGAACACTCGGTAGACCCAGGAGCGCTCATGTCCATCATCAGGAGATGCCCAGCGCATGGTGGGGAGCCAGCAGCCTGGATTTGGTGGGAAAGCCTGGAGCAGCCAGGCCAGGGGAATGCTGGGAGTCTTCCTGGGCCACTGCCTGTGCCAGCCACCAGGGCCAGTTTTCTGCTCTGCTGTTGTTCCATGGGTCGGGTCCCGGGCTTTGCTGTGGCCAGGTGTCCTTGTTTGTGAAGTGAGGTCAGTCCCTGTTTCAGCCACCTCACAGTCTCAGGAGGCAATGCTGGGGTGGAAGGGACTTTGTCACAGGAGGCAGATGAACTTGACTTCCAGGATGGAGGGTGAATTCAGGCTGTCTGCCTTCACAGTTGTGCTGCCTGGGACCAGTTACTGGCCCTGTCTGGACCTCTGTGCTCACGTCACAGATCCCAGGGGTTACTTGCGGATTCAGTAAGGTGATGTGTGCAAAGTGCCCAGCACTGTGCTCCGTGAGCGAGGCGCTGTTACTGGCAGTAGTAGTGGCACCTGTGGTGTGAGGTCCTCCCGAGGGCAGGGAGCAGTCGGGCTGTCTGGTTTTCGCCCAGTCCAGCAAGCCGGTGTGCCAGAGATGAAAAGTGGATCAGGGGAGAAAGTCGAGAAACGGAAAGGTCCCAAGACGCGGGTCCTAATCGGGCCTCAGTCTTATCATCTGAGAACTGGACAGGGAGACCCGTCCCTGGGGTTTCTTTAGGCACTGTCTCCCCAGAACCTGGGCACTTTAAGGGTCTGGGGAGACATTCTAACAGCCTGCTCTCTGCATGCACGCCCTGGAGGGAAAGGGTTTCGACAGCCCAGCGACACAGGGAGCTGCCCTCTTGGAGTTTACACACAACACGAGGCCAGGGCGCACCCTGCTGCCTTTGTGGGGGCTCCCCCGGCACCCCCAGGGGCGGGCCCTCCTGTTTCCGGCTGTGGTTTCTGCTGAAGTTCAGGCTCAGAGGAAGTCGGCTTGGCCCCAGCACCACTGGGAAGGAAAGGCATGAAAAACAAATCAACGTGAGAATGGAAGCCGTTTGAACCCACCCCTTCCCGAAGTGGCAGGTGAATTGTCTCTCGTAGGCCAGAGCCAGGCAGCTGGTAGCAGCTGCTGGGAGTTCCATGCAAAGGACTCGAAAGTGGCGTGATTGATTGGTGATGTCTGCCTGGTGCAGCAGTGGCAATGGGGCCACACACACTGTCAGTTTGACAGTGCTGACTGCCTGAATTTACAGAGGGACAGACAGAGGAAGAGCTGGCTTCTGAAGGCAGAGCAGGGAGGGTGAGTGCCCCAGGGACCTGCTGGAGGTGGGATGCGGGTTGGAGCTGTGCCTTCCCTGCCGTGGTGAGCATCCTCCGGCCTGGTGGCCGGGCCTGGGGCACCGGGCCAGGGGCTGGGGAGCTGGGGGCCTCCTGCATGCTTAGCTCACCCAGGCCTGTGCGAGGTCGAGGGGCAGCCCTGTTGCTGAAAAGACTCACTCACGTTCTCCCTCGGGGCCCCGCCATGAGGGTGCCTCCTGGGCCTTTGACAGCCCCCGGACCAGCAGTGCTCCCAGTGACGCCAGCATTGCCTAAGGCGCTCCATGTCGAGCGGCCCGGCTCGTGGCCATGCGGACGGCATTGGCATCGCCTGGGAGTGGGAGAGCCAGCAGGGGCCGCAGTGCCCGGGAGGCTGGCCGCCATGTCCCTGCTGCCCACAGGAGGCCGTGCGCTCTTACAAGTAACCGCACTGCGATGGAAGCTGGCGCGGGCTGGGACCGGACCCTGAGCTGCCCCTGAGCAGGCGCAGAGGTGATTCTGAACCTGCCAGCCTGGTTGGATAAAAACAAAGAGAAAGGAAGCAAGAGAAGCCTGTACCCCCGGGACCAGGTCCATTCATGGTTCTAACAGCAGCCGCAAGGAGGGGCAGAAGCAAGAGCTCCCTGGTGAGGGGTGACAGCAGGGCACGGCCGTAGCTACTCTCCAGTCATGCTGATGGCCAGCCTTGCTAGCTGTCTCCAACAGTGCCCCTCAGAATCCTTCTCAACACAGAGTATGCATAAGTCACCGTCAGCTGCAATTGAAAAACTGGAAGTAGAAACCTGCGGACTCACCTTGTCCTAGGTGGCAGTGGGGCAAGCTGAGCCGGTTCCTGGTTCCAAGACGTGAGGACAGCCAGAACCCTTCCTGGTGCATAAAAGGAACTGGCATGCCATTGGCGCCTTTCTCTGTGTTGTGAAGCCATTGGTCCTTAACACAGAGATGACAGGTGCAGGTGTGTGGAGACCTGAGTGGTCCCGAGCTTCCTGGGAGCTGCGTGGGAGCCCCGGCCTCAGCTCGGCTCGCCTTCAGATGGGGGGGCCTGGGACCACCGGGCCATTTCCCAGCATGCAGCTCACTGTGGGGAGGAGCGGTGTGGAAGAGCTAAGGGCTGTGTGTCCAGCGGAAGAGGAGATGGGGTGAGGGGGAGCGCAGCTGCGGGGAGCCGGTGATGGAAGCTGAATATTCTCACCTTACGGCGGCGTTGTGCGGGGGGAGACAGAGCCCATGCGTTCCAGGTAGCCCGAGCTCAAAGGGAGAAGTCGCCGGGGCGGTGATTTTGGCTCAGCAGATCAGGAGGGGCTTGGCGATGGTGGGGACTGGATATAGGCTTGTGAGGGGCACGTGCCCCGGCCTGGATGTGAGTGAGCGGGGGGTGGGGGGTGCCCTGGCCAGGAAGACAAGGATCGGGTACGAGAATGGATTCTGCGTGGGGGTTTCTGGGCAGGGAGGAAGCTGGGAGGCAGTGGCCGGGCCGCGGCTCTGGCAGGAGCAGCAGAGGAACGAGCCAGCCATTCAGACGCAGCCGCGTGGGTTTCGGCCTGTGACAAACCCAGGCAGCACGGGTGCCAGGCCCTGCTCCACGGTGCCAGCTGAGAGTGAGTTTCCTGTTTCAATCGGTTCCTGGCAGGGCCGCACACACGAGCCTGCCAGAGCCAGCGCCTCGCTCCGGGCTGCAGCCAGTTGGAAAGCAGGCCTTCTGGCGCGTCCTGCCCCTGCATCCGGCAGTCCTGGCTGGAGGGTCCCCATGTGGGGAAGGGCCCGCCGCTGAACATGGAAACTTAGGGTCGGCCCAGCTGTGGGACCCCAGTAGGCTCTTGGGACCCTTTTGGCGCCACCGCGGCTTGAGTGGTCCGTGGGCGCCTCACAAGCGGCCCATCTTCGCCGTGGCATTGCTGGGATGGAGTGCGGACCAGATCTGAAAGCATTTTCACACAGGGGACAGACGTGCACAACAGAGACCCCTGGGCTCAGCTGAAGCCTCGGCATGTTGGTGACTCTGGGGTTGCCGCTGGAGTGACAGGAGCCCCGAGGCCAGAGATTCCAAGCACCTTGTTTTTGTTCAGTCCCTCTGTGGTTTCGGTTTTTGTTACTATAACAAGCTGCACGAGGCTATTTTAAAAAGAAGCTTATTTTTGGCTCATGGTTCTGGAAGTCCCCGGGGTGGGGGTGAGGGTAGTGCTGGTGTGTGGGAGCCTTCTTGTTGGCAAAGTCTCAAGATGCTGGCACAAGGCACACAGACCTGGGGTGGGGAGTGTCTAGCCCGTGGGCTGTTATATTAGGCCCGCGGGATCCTTTGGTCTGGCCCTGCCACGGTAACTGCAGGTGGGACCCAAGATTCAGCAAACCTGTCGCAGGCTGATGCTTCAGTTGATCATTTTACGTGGCCGGCGAGTGAGGTTATAAATGCCCAAGTGGCACTTGGCAGAGTAAAGGTTCCCCACCCCTGACAGCCATCACACGGCTGGGGGCAAGGGGCTCCCAGGTGTGTGCCCCTGACCTTTCTCTCTTATGAAGCCACCGTGTTCAGTCCTGGAGGCTCCGTGCCACGCCTCTGCCATTGAGCTTCCGCCCTGTGGGACCTCACGAGGCGGGTGAGCAGGCATCTTTGGGGCACCCACGCAAACCTTGGCCCAGCCAGGGTTTTTGAAAAGCCATACCTTCTCCCCATTTCTGAGTCTGACAGCGAACATTTCTCTCCAGCATTTAAGTCACCGCGAAGCATATCATTTCCAGAATGCTGTGTTTTTTAAAAAGAAAGTGGCATTTTGGAACTAAAGCTGTGAACCCTTCCTCAATGAATCCAAGGGAATGCAAACACGGCTGCCGTCATCGCTTAGCGGCCGCCGTCGCTTAGCATATGCACGGGCTCATCCAGCAGTCAGAAATTTGACGTCTTTCCTTTTTCTCCTTGAGCCGCCTTTCCACGCCCCTCCCCCCACCGGGTCTTATCCTAATGCAATATATTTTTTCCGCTCGAAAGTCTTTTATTGATCACTGTTTCACACACATCTGCCGCAACAAGACGTACATGAATTGAAGTGAGAAATTTCTGAAAAATGTTTTCTGGGATCCTAAAGTGCTCTCTTTCGGAACCTTTTTTTTTTTTTTTTTTTTTTAATCCAGATTGGGTTGTTATTAGCATCCAGTTCGTCACAAATTCAGGTGAATAGTGAACGTAGAAGCCAAACAAGACTGAAGTCGCCGCTGTTAATGCCGGAATGAGGCAGGAGTCAGCCCTCGTGGGGTGCCCAGTGTTTGGGGTTTTTTGGTTTTCGGGGTGTGGGAGGTGCCAGCGCCTACAAGCTAGGAGCTGGTGAGAGAGTTTTTTTTCCCCGCAGTTTCGCTCCGTTCCTTGAACTGCTTCCGGGTTGCTTGCCAAGGCCTCGCGCGGGGGTTGTCTTCAGGCAGTGTTCCATTGGCCTCTTCGCTGACGGCTCCGTTACATCCATCTCCCGTGTTGCTGAAGGCAGAGGATTGACAGTCACCCTGTTGGGAAAACGAGTTGTGGGCACTCACTTTGAGAGCCCAGTGTTGACGTTGTTGATATTCAGATCTTCGCTTCGCTGGGCGCTCCGAGGTTTTGTCCCCTCCCAAGGAAGGCAGCGTGGTGGGATGAGGGGTGGGCGGAGCAGATTGGGAGATGGGTGATGGGAGAACCAGCACGGTGCCTCCCGCCTGTCCCATTACCTGGCCCATTGATTTGGGAGAAGGAACACATTTGGAAATTGGCGACAGGGGGATTGAACCTGCTGAAACCGCTGTGGCTCGCAGAACCCTTGGACAGCCCCCATGTGGAACCCCGGGGAGTTTGCGCCCCACTCGGCAACCCTGCTCCAGAGACCTCAGGAAGCCCGCCTGGCCCCGGCTTCCTTCTCCAAGTCCCCTTTCCTCTGGCAGGTGCTGGGACCAGCTCTGTGGTTGCCTGCCGGGGAGGATCTGTGAGCGGTGGCTCCCGGGCAGGACTCCTGTCCCTGTCCTCACCCTTGCGTTTTCCTGCTGCCATTTGCTGCCTGCTTGGATTTCTGTCTTCTTGAGCTCTGTGTGCCCTGAGAGGCGTCCAAGCATCTCTGGAGCTGGCCGCATGCAGGCTGGGAGAATTGACGGGGGCTGCCCCAGGTCCTTCGTCCTCAGGACCCTGCCTTCCTCCTGGACCTCTGTCCTCGTGGCCTCAGGAACCAGACCCACCTGGCCTCACCTGGAGCTAAGCTTAGGTCTCTGCCAGGTGCTTACAGAATATGCTGGACAGGTGCTGTGAGCTGATAGGGCGGGGTGGGGACTGTGGATTCCGGCTGCGCCACCAGCGGCAGCAAGAACATGGGCCCCTGAGCCCTGCCAGCTGTCCCTGGCTGTCATCCTGGGGCTCTCGACAGGGGACTCTTGGGAGTCCTGGGGAGGTTCCAGACATAGCAGGGGGTGGGGGCCCTCGTGCCCCTCGGAGATAGGGAAGCCCCATGATGGGAGGGGCACACAGCTCACTGGACAATCTCGCAGGTGGTGCTGGAGCCCTGGAGGCCAGCATAGAGCTCAGTCCCTGCCCAGCCCTGGACACCCTGGCTTCCAGAAAGAACTTCATGCTCAATTTTGATCTGAGGGTTGGGTTAGGAGGATTTAGGGGAAAGGTGGCAGATGGAAGTGAGGCCTGGATATGGCTCATTGTCAGCACTCACAATACCGGCCTTTCGTGGAGCTTTTTGAGGGTCTGATTGTGTGGCTGCTGCACCCCAAGCCATGGAGCAAGGCAGACCTAAGCAGGCTCCAGCTCCATGCATCTCCCTGTTGGTCCTTGGTCTCCCCATTTGTAAAAATGGGGTAATAATCCCATCATTGGCTGAGCTGATCGGGTGTAAGAAGCCCCTTCATCCGGACCCCACCCCTACTAACTAGTTGGCTGCGGGGCTGGCCAAGCCATAGCACACACCTGCCACAGCCTTCCTCACCTGTGCAGGGGGTCAGAGGCCAGCTGGGCAGAGATGTTGCAGGTGACATAAGCTACAGTGCCTGGTACCTTGCAGTCAGGGCGCCTGCCGTGGCTTTTAGCTGGGGGGACCTTGCAGACGAGCAAGTGTGCGGGGTGGGGAGATGGACACAGGGGCCAGGGACTGTCCAAGCTGAGAGTCCCCGAGAAAGCCCTCCAGGGGCCTGCTTCACTAACCCAGGGCCCGTGGTGGCCATAGGCCAAGGGGACATGGGCCACAGTGCCTGAGGGGCACATCTTCCTGGAGAGTCGCTTGTTGGGAGGTTCCGGGGGAGAACGTTGAGGTGATGACCATGTGCCGAGTCTGCAGGCAGAGCAGCCGCTGCCCTGTGGTGGAGTGGAGTGTGTCGCGGCTGCTTTCTGCCATGCCCGGCCCCCCTGGCCAGCACACATGCCTGAGCAAGGAGGCACGGGGCGTACTCCCACCCGCTCTCCTCCACAAACGGCTGGGGAGGCCGAGGCCGTGAAAGCACGGGTGACCAGCCAGGCCCTCCTCGCAGCCCCTCCCCTGGCGCCCCGCCCCCTCCCCACATGCCCAGACATTCTGCAACTTCAAGGGCTCTTTCTGATCTCTTACGTGATTCAGATGGAAAAGCGCCCGAAGGCAGCCCCCACGGCGGATCTGTGCGAAGCCGGTATTCAGGGACCTGGATTTTTGACCAAGCATTGAGATATGCATCGGGTACGTGATGGCCGACGGGGCAGGGCCTCATGCAGGCCAGCATGATGGGGGGGCACGGCTGGACCGAGCCAGAGCCACTGGCTACAGACCCCCACATTCACAGACCCTGCCAGCATCTCCAGGCCTCATGGGGCCGCCCTCCGCACCACCCCAAGCCCCGGGGCTGCTGGGTGGATGGGCAGAGGACTTGGACAGCCAGGAGTCCAGAACATCCAGACCGCTCTGACATCACTTCCTGTGGGCCCCAAGGGGGCAGGAGGTGACTGGGAGACCCGGCTTCAGCAGCGGTGGTGCTGAGGCTGCGGGACTTCTCAGAGCCATCGGCAGCTCCTGTGTCTTGGACAGGGCTGGGCCAGAGGTCGTCCTCCCGCTCGCTCGGCCACGGGCCTCTTTCTCCTGGGATGTGTTCAGGAAGTTGGGTCCTTGAGAAAATGCTGACCATCAGGGAAGCGTGTGGTGGCTTCCCCGATGGGAAGGCCGAGAGCTGGGTTGGAACCCAGGATTGTGGCGCTGCACGGCGCTAGCACCCTGTGCCATCCCCTGTCCCTGGTGGCCTGCATGCTGCCCGTTTGACAGAGGGCTGGTATGGTATCTTGCTCACTGCAGAGGTCTCAGTGCCAGGCCCGTTGCAGAAGCTCCTGGAATCCGTAGTTGAAGAGGGATTGGCAGAGAACGTGGCAGAGTGGGCAGAGCAGCAGGAAGGGAGCCGGGGTCATGAGTACTGGGTGGCAGGTGCTTCTAGCAGCAAGATACCCCGGCTGTATCAAGGCCCGCGCTGTGCCGGTCACGGGGCTCAGTACAGAGAAAGAAGCACCCGCAGTTCATCCTCTGCGTGTTCATGTTTTTCCCTGAGTGACCAGGATCCTACACAGACCACTAAATAGCAGTGCCCTGCTGGGGTCAGAGGGCACAGTCCCCCGGAGGGACCTCACAGGAGCGCCAGTGGCACTGGTGACTGCCTCTGAATGCCTCCCCCGTGCCAGCTGCACCCTTCTTGATCCTGAACCCAGTCCTGGGACGCTGAGTCCTGTCTGCAGGTGCAGAGACAGGCTAGTGGGTCAGTGGGCGTGGCTGCAGGGGGAGGGCCGAGCTGACACGAAGACTCCGAAGCCAGCGCCGCTCTGGCTTCATCCGACACCTTGAGCACAGTCCTAGGCCGTGGGCCTCTGCATCCAGGCGAGCCCAGGGAGAGTGGAAGCCCCCGATCGCCACCACGCATGGAGGGTCTGGCGCTGGCTACACTCAGCAGTCTTCACGAGAGCTCTCCTGTGTTATCCGTGTTTTCTCGATGGGCAGGCAGTGGCCAAGCCGAGACTCCACCCTGGGTCTCCCCTCATCTGGCAGTTCCTGAACCTGCCTGCCGGGAGCCAGAGTCCCCGAGGACCTCCTGGGAAAAGGCACATTCCTGGGTCCCCACCCTGGGGCCAGAGCCTCTGTGTTTGGCTAGGCTCTCTGGCCGTGCTATTGGGCCCAACCTGCACATGGGCTCTGGCAAATGGGAGCTGCTCAGGCCTGTGCTCCCGGGGCCCTGCCAGGCTGGGTCCAACAGTGGGGTCCTACCACGGTCCTTTGTCCCCTGCTCTGCACGAGTGGACTCCTGCTGTGCCTGGCAGGGGGCTGGGGTCAGTGTTTACGTCACATTGGTCTGTGTGTGTCTGAGGAAGTGAGACAGCTCCTCAGTGGGTTGGGGACAGGGGGTCCTGTCCTTGTCCAGTATGTCTGCAGTGGGACCAGACACTTCCTAGGGGGAATGTGAGGCCACCCCTTAAGGCTGGTACTTCTGGCCCCATTCTGCAGATGAGCAGACTGAGGCATAGTGTGCCTAAGGAAATGACGCAGCGCAGGCTGCTGGTAAGTGGCAGCGTGGGGACATCCAGTTTGAAGTCTGTCCTTGACCTCAATCCCGTCCTGGCAAAGAGACAGGGCGGCTGGGGGTCATCGCCTGTCGCAGGACAGCCGTCCTTGGGTGGGTGCTGTCCATTCCTTCAGAACACTCACATTCATCTTTTGCCTCTAAGGAGTGAGGAGGGTTAGCGGCGGAGGGGACCTCTTCCATCCTCCGTATGTGGACACCGAGGCCCAGAGACGGGGTCGCAGGCCCAGGGCCACTCGGGGAGAGTCGGAGGCAGATCTGGACCGCACGAAGCCAGGTCGCGTTAGCCTGGGACGTGCTCGTCGACGCCAGGCCTCCCGGCTCCTAGGGCAGTGCTCCCTGGGGCCTGTGGTTCTGGGCGCAAGGTGCAGGCTGACCAGTCCTTTACTCTGCTGTCTTCCAGGGTCCTACGAGTGTGGAATCTGTGGCAAAAAGTACAAGTACTACAACTGCTTCCAGACCCACGTCCGGGCACACCGAGGTGAGTGCCGGGCAGAGCCGGCGGGCCCGTCTGAGAGCTCCAGTCTGCGCCCCCTGTGTGCCAGAGAAGGGGCACCAGGGCCAAGAGGAGAGGCCTGGGCTGGGGGAGCCAGCAGGAAAGGCGGCCAGGCCTTGGCCCTGGGGGTCCCCTGCCCGCTCCACATGGGCCCCCTTCCTCCCAGGAGGGGGCAGCATTGGGCACCTGCTCCTGTGACGACTCGGGAGTGTGCCTGCCCACCCCTGCCACTTCCCATCCTGGAGATGAGGAAGCCGAGGGCACGGGCAGGACGGCGCCTGCTCCTCCGTGAGCCTGGCGGGCGGGGCGAAGGGCAGGGGTCAGGGCGAGCTGACATCAGGCCCCCGTGGCTCACGCCCTCCCTTTCTTGCAGATACTGAAGCCACCTCGGGGGAGGGCGCCTCCCAGAGCAGTGAGTACCATTCTCTCCTCTTGGGCTGGGAGCCGAGGTGGGGTTGGGAGGAAGTGGGGGGTCCCTTCCCTCCCCGACATGGTACCAGGTGGCCCAGGAGAGACCACCCCAGGCTGCACCATCCTTCTAGAAACCAAACACGGTAGCCTAGGGCAGCCCTTCCCAAAGTGGGTTCCGTGGCATGTTTGTCCTGGGGAAGTTGATAGGCTTTCTGCCCATCAGGGTTCTCTGATCGGGTGACTTTGGGAAACCTTGAGTGACACTCAGATGAGCAGGTATTTGCCATGGACTTCTCAGCTGTTCGGTGGCAGGAGCCCAGTGTTCGCAGTTTCCTGCCCCCTCTCTCTCTGACTCACACGTGGGTCTTGGGTTCCGTGGCTGGGGTTTGAGAAATGCTGCCTCAGAGCACCATCTCATGGGCACCCGAGCTGTGGGCTGAACGGCACATGGGGGCTTTGCCCTGGGGCACTGTTCCCCAGAGCCCAGGTGACACGAGGCCTTGTCACCTGAGGACAGCGCTGTGCTGCTCTCAGGCCCACCTGCCTTCCCTTCCATCCTGCCCCCCCCAGCCGGGGGCGGGGGCTGCAGGGTATGATGGAGCCTCTTCCCAACACTGAGCCCCAGAAGCCAGCAGGCCCAGCCCAGCCAGGCATCTCACAGAAACAGGTGCGCACGTCTGCCCCAAGGTGCAAACTGGAGTGTTCTTCGTGTTCTGTTCCTAGCCCCTCCAAACCAGCAGCCCCCCGAGTGCCAGGCACTGGTTGCATGGATAAAAAATGCATATTCGCCTGTATGACTGCCGTGCGGTCGGCAAAGTGAAGGGCATCGGGCTGCACATGGCACTGCAGTCCCAGGCACCGACCCACCACTGAGCAGGTGCAGCCACACACAGGCACCTGCCCCTGCCCGCTGAGCATCCATGGAGAGCCCAGACCCGGGCGGCACCGACTGCTGCAGGTGGCAGTCAGAGGAGTGGGTGCCCTTGGGATGGGCTTCCATGTTCGGCTTCCCAAGCTGGGTGCTGGGGACACAGCTGTCTGCGGTTGGTGAATGCCAGGGTGAGGGATGGTTTTCTGCAGAGGGCCAGGTGGTGAGAATTTTAGTCCAGGCCTACAGCTCCATCATCCCTCGGGCCTCCCCTGGTGTAGGGACACAGCCGAGGCCATATGTCAACTCATGCCTCACCAGAGCAGATGGTGGGCAGGATCCGGCCCACGGATGTAGTGTGCCAGCCGCTGTTCTGTGGTTGTTACACCACCATGAACATTTTTGTAAGATAATAAATCCACATTAAACAAACCCAGGGCTGGTGTTGTGACATAGTGTGTTAAACCACCTCATAATACCACCAGAATCACCTATCAGAGTGCCAGTTCAAGTCCCGGTTGCTCTGATTCCAATCTAGCTTCCTGCTAATGCACCTGGGAAAGCAGTGGAAGGAAGATGGCCCAAATACTCAGGCCCCTGTACCCACGTGGGAGACCCGGATGGAGCTCTCAGCTCCTGGCTTCCTTATGACCATTTAGAGAGTGAACCAGCAGATAGAAAATCTCTCTCTCTCTCTCTCTCTCTGTCTCTCTCTCTCTGTCATTCTGCCCTTCAAATAAGTAAAATAAATCTTTACAAACAAAACAAAGCAGGCTGGGAGGTGGCCATGGCTGCAGAAGGGCCTTGGCTGGGCCACATCTTCCTAGCCCTTTCCCATCCCCTCTCCATCTGGCTCTTAGCCCACAAGAGAGGCGAGCAGGGCTGAGGTCCTACCAGGTCCCGAGGGGTGTCGACCCTCAGCTTGGCAGGACACCTGCCACAGGACCCCTGGCTGGGCTGGAGGGAGGTGGGCCTCTGCCACCCCTGGCCTGCCCCAGCCTGGCCCTGGACTCCTTCTCCCTCAGTAGCTTCCTCTTCTCTGGCTGCTGTGGTCTGCCTGTGGTCAGCCACACATTGAAAGAACTTCCTCTCTCTCTCTCTCCTTCCTCACTGTTCTGGGGCTGGGCCACTCTGCACCCTCCCTGCTCCGTCAGCTTCCGCCACACTTCCGCCACGGGTGGGCTCGCTGCTCACGGAGGGCTCTGTGGCCAGGGATTTTTTTTTTTTTTTTTTTTGACAGGCAGAGTGGACAGTGAGAGAGAGAGACAGAGAGAAAGGTCTTCCTTTGCCGTTGGTTCACCCTCCAATGGCCGCCACTGCAGCCGGCGCACCGCGCTGATCCGATGGCAGGAGCCAGGAGCCAGGTGCTTTTCCTGGTCTCCCATGGGGTGCAGGGCCCAAGCACCTGGGCCATCCTCCACTGCACTCCCTGGCCATAGCAGAGAGCTGGCCTGGAAGAGGGGCAACCGGGACAGAATCCGGCGCCCCGACCGGGACTAGAACCCGGGGTGCCGGCGCCGCAAGGTGGAGGATTAGCCTATTGAGCCACGGCGCTGGCAGCCAGGGATATTTTTAGTCTTGCTCATGCTCATCCGTGTCTCCTCGTGGAGCTTGCCCCACCCGGATGCTGTGTGCGGCTCGGTGCCGGCACTGCGTGGGGCTCCTGTCCTCCGGCTCCAGGGGCCCAGGCATGGAGCCTGGGAGCTGGAAAGGTCTGGTGGAGAGGATGAGGACAGCTCCCCAGTTTGCAGATGAGAACAGCAAGTCGCAGAGAGAACTCACGCAGTTCATGAGTCGTGAGACCTGGTCTTGTGTCTTCTGGTCCAGGCACTTCTCATTGGTTTATTAGGAAAATAGTGCAGTCAGGCAGAGAGGCATAGAGAGGCCTGCTCACCCACGTCTCACTTAAGAAAATGAAGGCTCAGCCCCACATCCAGGTCTCGGGGAACTGTCATGTTGGTTCTCTTCGGGAAACAACACTAGGTAACATTTACCAAGTATTCATTAGATCACTTACTCTCTGTTCCCTTTCATTATTATTTGCATAGCCCTTGTATTCTTTATTACAACTCCAGGGCATGGAGGAACTATCTTTGTTCCCAGTTTGCAGATGAGAAAACTGAAGTGCAGAGTTTCGGGCACATCCCAAGCCCCATCACTCTTGGGGTGGGAGAGTTGAGTTTGTGCTCAGGCAGCCAGACTCCAGCATGGGTGCCTGGAGACTCTGAGCATCCCTGGGGTTCTGCAAACCCGGCCTCACGAACAGAAGCATCACCTGCCCTCCTGCTCTGGCAATACCTCTTGCCCTATCGCGCGCCTGCCTTCGGGATTGGGAACGTGGTCCCCAGCCACCCCGAGGGGATATCGTGGTGTGCGATTCAGCGGAACAGGGCAGCGCTTCTCCGTGGCAGAAAGCCAGGAGTTCATTTTGTTGGAGGTGGTGGGCATGGCCCTGTGGTGAGAGGCAGGGACAAGTGGACAGACAGCTGCCCGTGGTGACCAGAACTGGGCAGCAGAGTAGGGAAGGTTTCAGGGGCAGGGCCTTGTCTGTATCTGGACCCCAGGAGGCCAGCTTCGCCTGCCTGTGCCCAGGGGTTGGGCAGTGAGGGAGGCAGGGTGGGGGCGTGGCTGGGGATCATGATCTGATTGGGACAGGGTGGGAGGGCTGTTGTCCAAGCCTGGGAGAGCATGGAAGCCTGAACCAGGCTGGAGACCCTGAAACCCCCAGCCTGGGCGAGGCCCCAGGAATCAGCCCTTCTACAGCCCACTCTGCACGTTAAAGGAGAAGAATTCGGAAGCAGGACCTGACCTCTCAGGCCCCATGCCCCACCAGTCCTGCCTTGGGTGATTCGGGTCCCCAGCAGCCTCAGAGTGACCACAGGTGCCGGAGCTGCAGGTGTCAGGCTCAGGGCTCCTGTCTGTGTGCCTGGGATCCCCAGGGATGTGAGGGGGATGGGCCAGTGTGGATGGTGGAGAGTGTTGCTGGTATGAGAGGGGCTCTGGGGGTCACCTAGACTCAGGCCTCCATTGCCGTGCAGCAAGTGTGCCCCAAGCCCCATGCCTGAGAGCAACAAACCTGGACTGTCCCTGATGCAGCACTGCTGGGTTCCTGGCTCTGGGTTTCACGGACTGTGCTTAGGCTGTTTGCGAGGGCCGTGTCTCGTCTCAAGTTCATGTGCGTGGATGTTGGCAGGTTTCAGTCCGTCTGAGCTGTCAGGGTCACAGCCCCTTCCTGGCTGTTCACTGGAGGCTGCTGTCAGCTCCTTGCTTCCTGCCCCTCTGCAGGGAGCAGTTGGCAAGGTGGCGGCCGGCGACAGTGCAAGGGAGAGAGGCTGTGCACAAGACCAAAGTCCTGCTCTTCCGTGTTCTGACCTCACTTTGGCGGTGCTCTGTTCCTTAGTCAGGCCCAGACTCGCAGGGAAGGGTCACTGGGCGCCGTCTCGGAAGCTGGTCACTCGCCCACCTGCAGGCTGTAGGGCCTGGCAGGCTCCTCCTGCCCTCAGTTGCTCCTGCGTACAATGGGAGACTGCCTCTTCCCCGTGTTACAGGAGTGAGGAATTGCGGGGGAAGGCCGTGGCCTGGCACGTGGTCACTCCTGGCATGTGGCTATCATGGGGTTGTCACCCTTGCCAGGTAACCTTGGCGGAAGGGAAAGGAACCTGATAGGAAGTAGGCCCTTTGGTGGGGTCACTTCAAGGCCCCCTGGTCACAGTGTGGTCTGGGGCTCCACAGAGGAGCCCTCACACCTCCACCCAAAGCCTGTGGACCCAGGAAGTGATCAGAGCTGGTCTGGAATGGGAGTTGGGACCGGGCCAAGGCCGGATCTGTCCATCCCCCCACCCTAGGGCACGTGGGGAAGGTGTGCTGGGCCCGGAGGAGCCAGGGCCTGGACTTTCCTCCATGGGGCCCTGCAGCTGGGACAGATGGGACTAGTCCCAGCCTTGATTCCTGAGGCTGATGAGCTGGCCAGAAAACTCCCATCCCGGATGATGGAAGCCCTGGTAACCCCGTGTGTCTTCTCCCTCGCAGACAATTTCAGGTACACGTGTGACATCTGCGGCAAGAAATACAAATACTACAGCTGTTTCCAGGAGCACCGGGACCTGCACGCGGTGGATGGTGAGTCAGGCCCCGCACTCCCTGAGTCTCGCCCAGGGGCCCTCGCCCGGCTTCCCCAGCCCCCAGCCCGTCCACCTGCCTGCCTCCTGCCAGAGAAAGATCAGGCAGCAGCCAGAACCGTGAGGGGAGAGCGCTGCCCTGGAGGATTCTGGGGGAGGGGATTTCCCCGTCATGCTCCATGTACACGCCTGTTTGAGTCTGCTGTTTTTATAGGTCAAAGTAGAATTGCATACCGTGTCATTTTACGGTTTTTATAGAGCATTTGCACGCCCTGCTGAAATTAAACCAATTTTTAAAAATGAAGGATGGCACTTTTAGCATTTTAGATTACAGAGTTGGAAATTAGAACAATAAATTTATGTAAGACATTTGTAGAGTCTTAGGAATCCTAGAAAGAGAGTCTTGGACCCAGACAGGACATTGGGGTTCCTGCTGTGTCTGGCCCCACACCCCAGCTCGCCTCGAGCTGTGACGAGCAGGCTCACACCTGTGGCCGCCGGCCTGCCTTTCCTCTCACTTCCTCTCTTCCTCTCCTCCCAGCCTCTTCCTCCTTTCTCCTGCCCTGGCCTCTCCAGTGCATGCTGGGAATGCAGAGCCAGGCCCAGACCAAGAGCACCTGCTTGCCTTGGCGTGGGCACCTGCCTCTCTAAGGGTGCTGCAGTGAGGCACCGGCTGTGGCCCCTCGTGTGGCCCCTGTTTTCCTGGGGCTTCCACACTGGCCTGGGTAGCCCTCCTGGGCTGCAGAGGCAAACCCGCTGGACAGAGGCTGGGAGCGGCGGGCAGAGGCCACGGTGGGCAGGGACTAACAGGGCTCCTGTTTGCTTCTTTCCTTCTGCGGCTGCCGCCTCCCGCCTGGGCGCAGTGTTTAGCGTGGAAGGGGCCCCCGAGAATCGGGCAGGTAAGTCCGCAGCCGCTGCACACCTCTCCTGTCCCCAGCTGGGCTCCTGAGACCGGGCATGGCCAGGGTGCTGAGCGCCTTGTGTGTCTTCTCCTACAGACCCCTTTGACCAAGGTGTCGTGGCCACGGACGAGGTGAAGGAGGAGCCCCCGGAGCCATTCCAGAAAATCGGGCCAAGTATGCGGGACTCTGGGGCTGGGTGAAGACTGACAGGGAGGCAGGGCTGAGTCCCCCCCACCCTGCTGGAAAGGGCGTGGCCTCACTCAGCCCACAGCAAGGGTGCCTGTCTGTGAGTTGGGCCCGTCAGGCTAGGACTTTGGCTCTCAAGGAGCCGCAGACAGCATAGGGTCAGGGTCAGGGTCAGGGCAGTGAATGCTGCCACGGGCTGGGGCGGAGCCTCAGCTCTGCTCCTTCCATGTGCAGTGCCCACCGAGGCTGTCTGCCATCCTGGCCCTCAGCCCCCTGTGGACTGGGGGTGACACTCCTACGGGGTTCTTGGATTAAATGAGGTCATGGCTGTGAACCACTTGTTAGCACAGTGCCTGGTACATAGTCAGTGCTTGGAAGATGACTGTCATTACAGTCCCCAAAGGGGCTTAGCAGCCAGGGAACCCACCCAGGGCAGCCACTGCAGGCCCTCTGTCCCTGCCCCGAGAAACCCTTTGAGGGTGGGACACACACTGACTTGCCTGCTTTTGGCCAACTTACAATGATTGCTGTGGGGACAGGGCGCTGAGCAGGTCCAATGTGGCTCTGCCCTTGGCTGAATGACACAGCGGTGACAACAGATAAGTGAGCAGAGAGTTACAGCACAGAAGTGCAGGGAGCACCCAGGGAGTGCCTAGGGCTGGGTAAGGCCAGGGAATCAGCTCCTGTACCCCAGGCAAAGACAGGAGAGCAGCACTGGTTCTGAGAATCCATGTAGGGTTCAGATCGTAAGACCCCCAGATGCCAGAAGGTGTACCTCAACTTCACCCTGAGAGCAGTGGGTGGGAGAGGGGACTCAATGGGGAAGAGATGAGCAGTGTGGGCTGCAGGGGAGAGATGACCAAGGAGGAGGCAGGTGCAGGGGGACCGCCGGTGAGGAGTGAGATTCACGAGTTGCAGCCCCTCGGGGTTTCCCACGCCTCGCTCGCTGGCCAGTCGGGAGAGAATCTCCGGTCTGCATCGTTACAAGGAGCTAAGGCAATTTGCATAAAGCTATGAGAACTGGAACAAGTGGCTGAGGAATTCCGAGGGAAGAGAAGTCAGAGGAGCCGAGACACTGACGTCCCTGGTGGTCCTTGCGGGCCCGGGCCCCCGTGAAGGCTTCTCCTTCTTCCACCTTTGTCTGCCATTGAGGGGCTGCTCTGTGGGAACAGTTACCTGGGCAGAAGGTCCTGTGGAGGAGAGGGTGGGCCCAGTGCTTGTCACGTGCAGGGTGGACAGCAGCAGCAACATCAAAGCGGCCTTGGAGAGGAAATGGTGATGCCGTACTGCACACGGACACTGCCGCGAGCGAGACTCTGCAGCTGTGAAACAGACAGGAGCCCAGCAGTCGGAGGCTTCGTCGTCTGTGGGGGAGACGGAGCCCCGCAGACAGATCCAGACGGGGCTGGAGGGAGCGTGGTCTTCCGCCTCTGCGCGCTGTCTCTCAGCAGCCGCAGCGAAGCTCAGCCCTCCGCCCCGGGCGCTGTCGCTACGCAGATGGGCTTTGGAATCCGAGCGGCCTGGAGGTGAACGCCGGCACCCCCAGGTGACAGCCACCCCCGTGTCCCTCTTCTGTGAGGCAGGAACAAGAGCAGGGCACCTGGAGGAATTACACACACAGGGTCGAGGCCAGGCCTTTTTTTTTTTTTTTTTTTTTTTTTTGACAGACAGTGAGAGAGACAGGCAGAGAGAAAGGTCTTCCTTCCGTTGGTTCACCCCCCCAAATGGCCGCTACGGCCAGCGCGCTGCGCTGATCTGCAGCCAGGAGCCAGCTGCTTCTCCTGGTCTCCCATGGGGTGCAGGGCCCAAGCACTTGGGCCATCCTCCACTGCACTCCCAGGCCACAGCAGAGAGCTGGACTGGAAGAGGAGCAACCGGGACATAACCGGTGCCCCGACCAGGACCAGGACCTGGAGTACCAGTGCCGCAGGCGGAAGATTAGCCTAGTGAGCCGCGGCGCCGGAGGCCAGCTCTTGACTCAAATTCAAGGTGTAGTAAGTGGGAGATGTTCCTGAGAAGCAGTCAAGGGCCAGGGTTTTAAAGAGTTATCTTTTTTATTTTTAAGATTTATTTATTTATTTGAAAGATAGAGTTATAGAGAGGCAGAGGCAGAGAGAGGGAGAGAGATCTTCCTTTTTTTTCCCCCTAAGATTTATTTATTTATTATCTGCTAGTTTACTCCCCAAATGGCCACAACAGCAAGGGCCAGGCCCAGGCCAGGAGCCCAGAACTCCATCCGGGTCTCTCCTGTGGGTGGCAGGGACCCAAGCACTTGGGCCATCCTCCACTGCTTTCCCAGGTACATTAACAGGGAGCTGGATCGGAAGTGGAGCAGCCGGGACTTGAACCTGTGCTCAAACAGGAAGCCAACATCACAGGCAGTGTCTTCCCCACTGCGCCATGATGCCAGGCCCGGGGCACCAGTTCTCGAGGCAGCTCAGACGCGTGTCAGCTCTGCACGTCATGGCTGCAGGATGTCCTACGAGTTTTCTCATCGGCCTCCTGCACGGTTTCTTCACCTAAAATGGGTGGCGACAGTAAGGCTCACCTGCCAGGCTTGTCCTGGGGGATCCAGTGAGATGCCACATGTAAGGGGATTGGCGAAGGACTTTCCAGAGGCCTGGCAAGTATCGAGGAGGTGACAGCTGTTAATTACAGAAGCAGCAGAGCCAGGGGACGTTTGCTCTGTCTGTAATGAAGTCTGACAGGCAGCCCACGTCGGGCCCGCGAGCTGCTCACAGATTCCGAGGAGCGTGGAGCCGTACTTAGAAAGCCACGCTGGATCTGGCCGCCGGCGTGCTCCCAGCCGGCCCTCGTGGGGCTGAGCACATTGCTAGCGCTCAGAACGCTGCTTCCTGGGCTCCTGCCACTTCTCGTAAGCAGGCAAGCAGCCACGGGCCAAGGGGAGCCAGCAGAGGCGCTGTGGATGGGGGAGGGGAGCTGCTTGTCTTGCGTGACGCCCCCTGGGTGAAGGGGACAGGAGCTCTCCCATGGCAAGTGTGCCTTCCACATTGGCATCGCTCAGCCAGAGAGAGGGAGGCACCGGAGCACAGGACTCCAGCTCCGAGGAGAATGGTGGCCCATGGAGCCTTGCGTGCGGCGCGGGCTTGTTCTTCAGCTGCAGGCCTGGGCCCTCCGCGGGAGGAGGCTAGGGGCAATTTCTGCATGTGGTCTGTTGAAATGGGAGAGCTGGCTTTGTTTCTGCATTACTGGGTAGGGGATGGTAAATTGCAAAGGAAACAAGCAATCGTGGGAAGAATTGAGGAGACTCAAAGGAAGAACATCACTCTGAAAGTGATCTACTGTGAAATCTGCAAGAACAGAATGTATGAATATGTGACCAGTCTTAGCCCACTTGGACGCTGTAACAGAAGACCATGAACCTGGCTTCTCACAGTTCTGGAGGTTGGAAGTCCACACTCTGCGTGGCCTGGCTGGTAGATGGCTGCCTGCTCATCGTGGTCTCCCCTGGCAAGGAGAGAGAAGCTTCCTGGATCTCTTCTTAAAAGGCCACAAGTGCCATGCTGCCGTCATAACCTAGCAGGTAGTCACCGCCTGTGACCCCAGCATCCTATATGGGCGTCGGTTCCAGCTCCCTGCTACTGCACTTAGGAAAGCAGCAGAGGAGGGCCCAAGTGCTTGGACCCTTGTACCCACAAGGGAGACCCGGATGAGATCCTGGCTCCTGGCTTTGGCCTGGTGCAGCCCTGGCCATTTTGGCCATTTGAGGAGTAACCCAACGATGGAAGATCTCTCTCCCTCTGTGTCTCTCCTCCTCTCTGTAACTCTGCCTTTCAGATAAATAAATAAATCTTAAAAAAAAAAAAAAAGCTACTAATCCCATTGTGAGGGCCCCACCCTCATGGCCTAAACCTGGTCAACTCCCCAAGGCCCCGGCCCACAAGCGGCTAAGACGTCAGTGAATAAAAATCAGAGGGACACGGTTCAGTCCATTGCATGAGGCCTGTGGCAGAGGAGCCAGAAGCTGGCGAAAGAGCAACAGGAAAAAATACAAAGGTGGAGAGGTGATTCAGGACAACCTGATGGCCAGCAGCAGGCGCCCTTCCAGATCGCTGGTGTTACAGTACCAGTGGGAGGGAAGATGGGCTCGAAGAAAACTTTGCTACGGGAAGATCTGTTCATGCCGACTGAAAGGGCTCATCACGTCATCAGCTGGAGTCGAAATCGAGACCCTTACCTAGATGGGGTTTCCTGATTCTGAAACTGTGGGCGCTAGGCGCCTGCACAGATACTCGGGGTGCACACGTGTCATCTCGGGCTTCTCCATGGCTAGCACTCACTGCCAACTGGGCGCCTTGTGATGGGGACAGATTTTAATCTAGAAATTTGTTATCTAGACAAACTATGTAATACAGAAAACAGGGAAAGCTCCAAAACATGCTGTCTCTCCCATGTACCCATTTCCCAAAGCCGTTTGGAGGTAGGCAGCCGTGAGCTGAGTGGAGGGGCTCACCGGAGGCCTGCATGTGAGACCGTGCCAGGGGCCTCGTACACACTAAAGGCAGGTGCGCTGTGCCCGTCTGCGCCTCATCGCACAGCTGAAGGCCCCCGACCAGGATTGTTCTAAAATGTTAGCAAAGAGCTTTTAAAAAGTGAGAAGCTAGGGAGTGCAGTGGAGGATGGCCCAGGTGCTTGGGCCCTGCACCCCATGGGAGACCAGGAAAAGCACCTGGATCCTGGCTCCTGCCATCGGATCAGCGCGGTGCGCCGGCTGCAGCGGCGGCCATTGGAGGGTGAACCAACGGCAAAGGAAGACCTTCCTCTCTCTGTCTCTCTCTCTCACTGTCTACTCTGCCTGTCAAAAAAAAAAAAAAAAAAAAAAGTGAGAAGGAAGGAACTGGTGAGGGTACGGTGGAGTAGACCAAACCCGTCCCAGGCTTTGTGATTCGAGAGCAGCTTAGCCTGGAAGCGTGGTGGAAACGTCAGGTCCCGGGGCGGGCACTGGGTCCAGTGGTTAAGAACCCACCTGGGACGCCCACATCCCAGGTCCTGGCTCCCCTGCTTCTGGCCCAGCTGCCTGCTCACCCTGGGAGGCAGCAGGTAATGGCTCAAGTACTTGGGCCTCTGCCACCCACATAGGAGACGTAGGTTGACTTCCATGCACCAGGTCTTTTGGGGGCATTTGAGGAGTGAATCTTCCTGCCAATGGAAGATTGATTAGTTGATTGACTTCTATCTCTGCTTTCAAATAAAATGAGAAGACAAATAAAAAATTTTAAAAAGGAAATGTAGATTCCTGGGCCCCAGCCCGTACGTCTGGGATCAGGTTGACTAGCCTGTGAGATCACAGTCATTCTAGGTCCTTGGACGTGCTAAGGTTTGAGGAGCTCCGGGTTAAACTACCTTTCTTAATGGTGCCAGACTTAGAAATGCCTCCCACTTGACTCCTAACTATTAGAAAAATGTCTGCCATCTAACGTAATGGGAACCAATGGAATATTGCACGTAACAGAAAAGCAAAGCAAAGAGTACTTACATCTAAAACTGAAAACCGAGGCAACAAACCAGAAGAGGTAGAGCATAAGAAAAGGAATAAAGATTAAAAAAGAAGAAAAGTAGTACAGGTTGAGCATTCCTTATCCAAAACACCTGAGACCAGACGTGTTTTTGGATTTTGGAATATTTGTGTATAATGAGATCCCTTGAGGATGGGACCCAAATCTCTAAACAGGAAGTTCTGTTCCGTATACACGTAAAGATAATTAGATACTGTATGTGTAATAGTTCGGTGCATGAAGTCTGGTTCCGTGGTGTGGAATTTTCCACGCATGACTCTATTTCAGTACCTGAGAAACTGGATTTTGGAGGATGTGGGGTTTTTGGAGTAGGGATACTCGGTCTGTGTAAGCGAATCAGTTACAGCAATAAACACGGGTAGGAAAAATGTGCTTTATTAGAAGGCAGAGATCATCAGGTTAGCTTACAATGCCCAGCCATTAACGATTTATTAAGAGACACTAGTGTCTCTGAACTTGAACTTCTCAGGCGCTCTTTGCCGCTTCCTTAACTCGATGAAAGCCCCTGTCATGGGTTTTCACAGCCTGGGGTCCATTTTCTGGAGAGCACCTGTCCTGATTGCGGCTTCACATTGGCAGGTGTGATTCTTTGCTCTTCTGTCTCCCTTTCTAGACGAGAAACTCCTTGAAGACAGGAGCCGTGACTGTGTGTGCTCCGCACAGTGTGCCAGCACGGAGCACGGCCCTGGTTAGTGAATGAGAGTAGTCAGGGCCGCGTCTTTAGGCACAGGCAACAGAGAGAAAGCAGCTTCTGCCTGATTACCAGGAAATGAACGATAGCGATGCCAGATGAGACAGTTTAATGAAATGCTGGGGTCCAGGGTCTTGGTTTTCCCCGGGCATCAGCAGAGGGCTGTTCAAACACAAATTGCCGGACCTCGCCGCGTGCATCCTGAGAAGGGGCGTTTCTCGGGTTCCCAGGTTGTAACAGAAGCTCCTGCCCCAGAAACTCACCCTGACAAGTGTTAGAGAATCTCTTCATGTGAGTAAAGCAAGCGAAGATTCTGGCCCCATGAGCTCTTGGGTATCTAGAGGTGCAAAGCAAATCTGGGAGAACAAGATGGATGGATTTATCGCAGCACTTCATCCTGGGGAGCCAGTGCACCTGGTCATAGGAGTTGGTTAATATAATTAATCCAGTTGACAGAACAACTCTGAAACCCACGAACAGCAAATAATATTTGTATCCTTCTCATTGCTCCTGAATCAGTTGAAAAATCACTGAACCCCCAATTCTAAAACATCTGCAGGCATGTGCCATGGAGCCACGTTTTAGTCTGCGCCCGACACAGGTGCAGTGGTGGTCACATAAGATTGTGGTGCCCAGTGGCACAGAGGCCGTCATGGCTGTGTGACTGTGCACTCTGATGTTGGCACAATGACAGAATCACCTGACGGTGCATGTGTCAAGACTGTTGGTAAACAGTACACAAGTGTATTAGAAACCATACGGACTCAGAGACCAATTTGAAAAAATATTCAAAACATGTGCTTACTAAAATGTTGCTATCTTCGGTCGACATAGAGCTAAGTGATTTTCAGAAAGGTAAAAGCACCTGTAGAAACACTGGCTGTAAACAAAAGCAGAGTCTCAAAACTGGTTAATGAAATCCGAACAATAACTGCTTCCCTTAGAAACCTGGGAGGTAGCAGCAGCCGTGTGCTGTCGCTGCCCCCAGCGGAGAGGCCGTGTTCTGGAGGATGGCGTCCTGAGAGAGAACAGTGCGAAGAGTCCGTGCAGTCATCTGTATTTGGCAATAGCGTGCACAACTAGTGAGCAGATCTGCAGAGCTACTTGCAGGGATGTGGATTGCAGCTTTTTTTTTTTTTTTTTTTTTTTTTTTAATAAGAGGAAAGAATGTGAAACAATCCAAGTGTCCGTCTGTGTAGGGGACCAGCTAGTGAATTCCCGAGCCCGGTGGGAGCCGTGGAGCCAATCAGTGCGTGGAGATCCATCTGTATTGATTGGGCAGGATGTCCCACACCGTCTTGTCGATTGGATACACCAGGTTACCAAGAGGCTATTGATCAGGGCTGCCTGATTCAAGGCCGCAGGAGACGGACAAAGGCTCTGAGCGAGGAAGGCGTGCCCTGGGTAGGATGGGAGCGAAGGTGGGCCCTGGGGGAGACAGCAAGGTGCACCCTCTGCCGCACGGCCGTAGATGCTGCTCTGTTTGGGGGTTACAGGTGACTGAAGTTTGTGTTTTCTTTTTAAATATTGCACTTGTATTTATCAGAATTTTATAATTTTCCCCAGACATTTTTAAGAAGAAAGAAGTTAGGCAGTGCCAAAAGAGAGGTAAAGACATAGTTTGCTGGGACCTGAGAGGAGGAAGTGACTCCTGCTACCAAAGGTGGGGGGTCCCCAGGGACATGGATGGTCTCTGGCTGTGGCCTTGCAGCGGGCAGCGTTTGCAAAGGGATTGATGGAGGTTGGCGTTGGAGGTCAGCTTGGGTCACCGCACATTTCCCTAGTGCCAGGGCCAAGGGTGGAGCTACTGGAGAGACTGGCATGTGCCAGGTACTGTTCTGACTTGATATAGCAATTTAATCTTCACAGCTATCCTGTAAGGTGGTCCTAGTGTTGTGTATGCTTTACAGGTAGGGAAACTGAGGCACAGAGAGGTTATGAGACTAACTTGAGGCCACACAGCCCCAAGTGGCCAAGCCAGGGGATGCACTGAGGCTGTCTAGCCCCAGAGTCAGGGTCAACTCCACTTGGTGGTCCCAGAACGAGGAGGAGTTTGGGGGGGTGGACATGTATGGAAGCTTCTGGGTGGGGGTCAGCTCTCACTTCTTATGTCATCTTCCTCTTGCACAGAAACTGGGAACTACACCTGTGAATTCTGCGGGAAGCAGTACAAGTACTACACACCCTACCAGGAGCACGTGGCCTTGCACGCCCCCATCAGTGAGTGCCTTTCCCAGCCAGGGCAGAGTGGGGGACATGGGGGGCAGCCATTGACCAGGGGTCAGGGGTCAGTCTCCAAGTATGTGGGACTAACCTGGGGCTACCAGGGGTAGTCTGGAAGGCCCACTCTTGAGCCAGTGGGTCAGAATCTTCCCTTCATGGACTCAGAGGCCTGGTTTGGGGTTGGGGGGGGTGGGCATCCCTTGTCCAAGTCCTTCAGTGACCCTGTCTCCACCTCCTCTAAGCCCCTCTGGCTCAGTCCCAGCCCACCCACACCCACACGCCGTGTGCAGCTTCAGTCTCTGCCCCGGCCATGGGCGTGGGGAGCTCCCACGTGCCCCCTTTGTCCATGTTGCTGGAAAACTCAGCGGGAGACGGAGCACAGAGCTGGCAGTCAGAAGCCCTGGGTGTCAGTCCCAGCTGGGTCACAGACTTGCTGGTGACTTGGGCGGGACCCATCCCGTGTCTGGGCCACAGTCTATTTTTCTTCTTCCTAAGATGTATTTTATTTATTTGAAATTCAGAGTTAGACAGAGAGACTGGGGAGAGAGGATCTTCCATATGCTGGTTCACTCCCCAAGTGGCTGCAACAGCCAGTGCTGGATCAGGCCACAGCCAAGAGCCAGGAGCTTCTTCCAGGTCTCCACGTGGGTGCAGGGGCCCAAGGACTCAGGCCATCTTCTGCTGCTTTTCCCAGGTGCATTAGCAGGGATCTGGATGAGAAGTGGAGCAGCTAGGACTTGAACTGGCGCCCATGTGTGATGCTGGCGTTGCAGGCTGTGACTAAACCCGCTACGCCACACCGCCAGCCCCTGGCCCCACAGTCTTTTACTCCTCCCCTGCAGGGAAGGGAAGCGGCTCCGAGCGCCTCCCCCAGGGACACCTTGGCTTTCCCTTGTGATAATGCCGGTGCCTGCCTGCTGATGCCCCTCCTGTCAGGGGGGCTCCATCCTTATGTCCCCAGGCAGCAGAGCAAGGAGGCCCTCTTGCTCCGCCTCTTCTTGCCCAGATGGAGGGAGCAGAGTCTCGGGGCAGGGGGGTGGGGGATTGAGGAGCCCATCGGGGAGTTTCGCTGACTTGCTTCTCCCAGCAGAGCTGTGGGGATCCCCCTCCCCGTTCTCTGGATGAACAGATTCAGCTCGGGGAGGGTTACGCTAGGTCCGGGTTAGCCATCACCCTCTGGATCCCTGACAGCAGCCACACTGGCAGGTGTGCCCCCAACTCCCCAGGGTACCCTGGAGGGAAGAGGGTGTCCAGGGCACGGAGGGTGGTGTGGGCAGCTTCTCCAGGAAGCCCTGTCTTCTAGGCAGAGGGGCAGGGATCGAGCGATCTCCCTGTGAGCTGGTGCTCTAGGTCTGCAGGCAGCATTGGCCTGCAATTCTCGTCCTGATTTGGCCCCCGATTGCTATGGGACCTTGTTCTGTTGCTCCCCCCTTCTCTGGACACAAGCTCTCCAGGTCTTTCCAGCCAGGACCTTGATTCCAGGCACCTGTGACACAAGGCAGCCCTCAGGCAGGCCCCTGCTGGGGCCCAACAGGAAGAACATATTCCACCATCCGGGCTGGGATGTATGGGCCATCCAGTACACACCCTGTAGCCAAATCCCATGTGGGGAGAGGGTGGGTGCTGACCTATCCATTTGACTCACTCATGGCACCAGGGCCCCAGCATCAGGGCTGTGGCTGGACTTGAACTCCTGGCCCCCGTGTCCACAGGGAATGCAGTTTTCCATGGGCAGGGATGCGGCACCTGCCCACCTGTGCTTTCCAGGAAGCAGTGGCTGCTTGCCACCCGGTGCCCAGAGAGGTTGCTGCCCAGAGCACCCTTCCGGCTGGGTGTTAGTTAGAAGGCCAGCCTGCAACCTTGGCTCAGCCTCTGCAGAGATCTTCAGTTGCTGCTTCTGTTCTTCCTGGAACGAGTTAGGTGAGGCCATGGAGTTCGTAAGAGGAGGGAGCTTGGCTTTGAACCCTGGCAGGCAGGCAGGCTCCAGGCCCACACGCAACCGTGAAACTATCCCACATCCCCTGTCCAGGGAAGCAGCAGGAAGGGGTGTGTCCACCCTGATTTCTTCCCCAACATCTGGTGCTTCTCTCCTGAAGCACTGTCTGCTCTCTCTCTGTTCCTTACTATTTTGTTTCTCTGCTGTGGCCTCTGTCTTCCTGCACCTATTGGACGGAATCTCTCAGTTACTCCCTGATGTCCAGAGACTCCAGGGTCATCTGTGATTAACATACAGCATGAGAGACTTAGACTAGACTCAGTGGAGGATCAGTTCTCTGAGGCTGAGCCTGGGATTCTGGATCGAGAGACTTGTGTGCTGGTGGGTTCTCACAGTGGCAGGGCTCGTCTCCATCACGTGGTAGCCAGGACCAGGGCTGGAGACCCTCATCTGGCGAGAGTATCCAGAGGGACACAGGTTGACCGTGGAGGAGGTTCTTAGGAACAGGGTCATGTGGTAGGCATTCTTGGTGCCTGCTGAGTGCTGTTGTATGCATCAGCTCCTTCTTTCCTACTGCGAAGCAATATTGCAGGGTATGGAGAGACCACCGTTTGTGTAGCCGTTTGCCTATTCATTTGGGTTGCGTCCAGCGTTACTATTGCAAGTGAAGCTGCCATGAAAACGCCTGCAGGAGGCTCGCTGTGAGCCTGTGTGTTCGTTGCTTTTGGATGCTTTCCGAGGAGTAGGATCATGGGGCCGGGAGGGACGGTATGTTCAGCTTTTGTAAGAATTGGTAAACCATTGGCCAGAATGGCGGTGGGTCTGGGAGTTCCACATTCTCAATGTTCTTGGCAATGTTTGGTGACATTGGGCCACTTAATTCTGGTTGTTCTAGTGAGTGGGTAGTGGTATCTCATTATGGTGTTAATTTGTATTTGCCTGGTGAGTAATGATATTGGACATCTGTGCATTTGCTTGTTGGCCACTTGTGTATATTACAAGGGAAACTATTGAAGATTTTTGACCTTTTTTTTTTTTTTTTTTTTTTTTTTTTTTGGTTGAGTTGTCTTGTCTTTAAGTTGTAGACCTTTATGTAATTCCAGTAGATCCCAGTCCTTTGTCAGACTTACATACCGTGGGTATTCTCTCCCAGTCTCTGGAATTTCTGTTGCTTTTCACACCATACCATCTGATAAGCAGATGTCTTTTCCTTTTGATGAAGTCCATCTTTTTTTTTCCTGTGGTTATTGCCTACTGGGTCCTTCCTCAAGGACATCCTTACCTGTGTTAAGATGAAGGTAGCCATTTTTATTGCCTTTTAGAAACTTTCTAGGTTTCACATTTATGTCTGTAATCCCTTTTGAGTTAATTTCACTGAGTAAAGTGGGGTATGAGTTGAGATTCATTTCATTCCATACAGATATCTGAGTTGAAAAGATCTTATTTTTCTGTGCATTGCATTGGCACTTTGTTGAAAATCAGTTGAATACATAAGTCTGAACTTAGTTCTCTTTGCTCTGTTTATCTGCCTATGCCAATTCCACATGGTCTTATTTACTGGAACTTTTTGATGAGTTTTAAATATGTACTCTTAATTTTTTCAACTGTGTTCTTTTTAAAGAATGCATAATAATTCTAGAAACTTTATTTTCCTATACAGAGGTTAGAATCTTTTTGCCAGTTTCTACCAAAAGAAAATGAACTGGGATTTTGTTTGGGGCTACATTGAATCTGTAGACCAATCTGGCAAGAATGTACATTGCAATAGTGTTGAGTCTTTCAGTCCATGAACATGGTATATATCTTTGCAGATATTTTTGGTTCATTTAAGTTTCCCTCAACAATTGTTTGTGCTTTTCACAGTAAGGGTCTTGCACATATCTCCTTAGAGTATCCCTAAATAATTTACTTTTTAGTGCTACTATGATTTTTAAAGTTCATTTTCCGATTATTTATTTTTATTATACATAAGCAATTGATACTGTGTATTGAATTTGTATCTGGGAAATTTACTTATTCCAATAGATGTTTTGTAGATTTAGGATACTCTTTGTATGTGTTGATGTTATCTTCTAGGAAAAGTAGCTTTCCTTTACTTTCTAATGTTTTCTTTTCAGTATTTTTTCCCTTTGTGGTCCTGGTCAGGACTCTGCAGTACAGTGTGAATAGAACAAAGTGAGCAGGTATTTCTGCCGTGTTCTCAACCATCGGGTTCAGTTTCCCAGCATTAGCACGCATCTTTTTCATCATTCAGTGTTCTGTTAGCTGAAAGAGGTCCGTAGATGTTCTTCATCTCTGAGGGAGTTATCTTCTGTTCCTAGTCTACTGAGAACTTTGACTGTAAACTGGTGTTTGTGGTTTTCCTCTACATTGACTAGGGTGATTTTATGAGCTCTTATATTTTATGCTGTTAGTTTGTCTGTTACATTGGTTTATTTTAAAAAAAAAAGTCCTGGTGCCTATACTTTTTTCAAATATGAATATCAGTCAAAACATGAGCTAAAGTTACAACATTGAAACGTTTCTTCTTGGCCATAAACATGACTTTCTTCTTTGAAGCTTCTTTTTATGTATGTGAATACTGTGATGAAGGTACTTCAAAAAGTTCCTGGGAAAATGGAATTGAAAGATACATTTATTTTTTTTTAAAGATTTATTTTATTTATTTGAAAGAGTTACAAGAGGGAGGTAGAGATGAGTGAGAGATTTTCCATCCACTGATTCACTCCCCAGATGGCCACAATGGCTGGAGCTGCACCGATCCAAAGCCAGAAGCCAGGAGCTTCTTCTGGGTCTCCCACGTGGGTGGAGGGGCCCAAGGACTTGGGCCATCTTCTACTGCTTTTCCAGACCATAGCAGAGAGCTGGGTCGGAAGAGGAGCAGCTGGGACTAGAACCGGCACCCATAATGGGATGCCAGCGCTTCAGGCCAGGGCTTTAACCTGCTGCGCCACAGCACCGGCCCCCAAATACATTTATTTTGATGCAAAAAATTTTGAACCCTGTGCAGAGTTTTTTCATAATACATATTTTCCTGAACTTTTTGAAGTACTTGTGTGTATTTAAGGTGATGATTAATTTACATATATGGTATGAAACAGTTCCCACATCAAGTTCTCGCACATGCATCTAAGTTACTGGAAGAGCCAGAGTAGGTTATACAGTTAACTTGCTTTCAGGAGCATGTTTCCTGCTCACTTATATCTAAAATTCCCTAAGCTTTCCCTGCTGTTGGTCCCTTCTTCCCCAAGCTGGCCCTCGGTCAAGAGCAGCGACCTACAGCCCTAAGACTAGAGTGCCCACAGTCAGTCAGTGGTGTGTTGAAGATAGTCATAATCGAGGAAATAAGCATTTCTGGTAAAAGTTTTAAAATCGTTACTGAGCTGTATTGTCATGCAATGAGTGCCCATTATTTATTTATTATTATTATTTTTTTAATTTTTGACAGGCAGAGTGGACAGTGAGAGAGAGACAGAGAGAAAGGTCTTCCTTTGCCGTTGGTTCACCCTCCAATGGCCGCCGCTGCCGGCGTGCTGCGGCTGGCGCAACGCGCTGATCCGATGGCAGGAGCCAGGAGCCAGGTGCTTTTCCTGGTCTCCCATGGGGTGCAGGGCCCAAGTACCTGGTCCATCCTCCACTGCACTCCCGGGCCACAGCAGAGAGCTGGCCTGGAAGAGGGGCAACCGGGACAGAATCCGGCACCCCGACCGGGACTAGAACCCGGTGTGCCAGTGCCGCAAGGCGGAGGATTAGCCTAGTAAGCCGCGGCGCCGGCCAAGTGCCCATTATTTAAAGTGTGCAGTTTGTCCATTTTGACCTACTTTTGCACCTGTGGAACTAGCACCGGAGTTAAGATAATTAACAACCGTTTCTCGTGCCCTTTGTAATCCCTCACTCCCTACTTCCCCATCCTCGAACACTGCTCTGCTTCCTGTTACTGTAGACTAGTTTGCATTCCCCGGGATTCTACACAAGGGACATCTTACAGTGTATGCTTTACTCCCAGCCTGTCTTCTTTCACTCAGTGTAATGTTTTGAGTTTCATCTGTCTTTGCACGTATCAGTAGGTCATGCCTCTTACTTGCTGAATACAGTTAGGGGTCACTCTGCAGTGGGGATGTGTTCTGAGAAATGTGTCACTGGGTGATGTCGGCATCGTGCAAACGTCAGTGTGTTCTTACACAAGCAAGACAGCCACTGTGTCACTAGGTCATATAATCTTAGGGGGCCACCGTTGTATACTGAGTGTCACTGAGCCAAACATTGTTATGTAAGTGCATGACTCTGGTGGTCTTCCATTGTCAGAAGAACATAAAATTTCTCTGTCTGTTCACATATGGATGGACGTTCGGGTGGTTTATAGTTTGGAACTAAGGTAGTCAAAGCTGCTGTGACAAGTATGCGCTAGTTTTGGAATGGGCAAATGCTTTCATTTCTCTTGGCTTAACACCTGGTAACAGAATTGCTGGGTCATCTGGTAGGTGTATGTTTAACTCTTAAGAACAACCAGACTGTTTTCCAAAGTAGTTCCTCCATTTTCCACTCCAGTGGGGGGTATACTTTTCTTGTAATGCCATTCTCTGTGCTGGGTATCAGGGTGACGCTGGCCTCCTAGAATGGATTGGGAAGAGCATTCCCTCTTCTTTGCTTTTGCAAGAGTTTGTGTGCAGGTGTGATCTTACGTAAATGCTCTGTAGAACGCAACAGTGAAGCCATCCAGCCTGGAATTCTTTTGGTAGGAAGGATTATTTTAAAATATATTCGATTCCCAAATATTCCAAAATTATCCAGATTTTTTCAGTTACTGATTTCTAAATTAATTGCACTGTAGTTAGAGGATATATTCTCACTCTTTTAGATTTATATCTTATTATATGGTTTATTGCTACATATTCCATGTCCACTTGACGTAAAAAAATGTATCTTGGAATCTTGGCATGTCATTTTAATTTGGTTGATAATGTCCAAACCTCTGTACCCTTTCCTGCTTTAAAAATTCGTTTTTCCTAGCGGCGCCGGCACACCGGGTTCTATTCCCGGTCGGGGCGCCGGATTCTGTCCCGGTTGCCCCTCTTCCAGGCCAGCCCTCTGCTGTGGCCAGGGAGTGCAGTGGAGGATGGACCAGGTGCTTGGGCCCTGCACCCCATGGGAGACCAGGAAAAGCACCTGGCTCCTGGCTCCTGCCATCGGATCAGCACGGTGCGCCAGCCGCAGTGCGCCGGCCGCGGCGGCCATTGGAGGGTGAACCAACGGCAAAGGAAGACCTTTCTCTCTGTCTCTCTCTCTCACTGTCCACTCTGCCTGTCAAAAAAAAAAAAAAAATCGTTTTTATCCTATCGTATACTGAGAAAGAAGTGTCAGTATCCTCCGCTAACATTTGTGGATTCAGCCGTTTCCCCTTTTTGTTCTATTAATTACTGTTCATCTAGTTGGAAATTCTGTTACACTCAGGTCTGACGAATGGACCCCTGTTTCAATTGTCCAGTGTTCTGGTAATACCTGGCAACATCTGTTCTTGAAACCTACTTTACCTGATTTTATAACCATTATTGCATTTTAGGAGTAGTGTCTGCCTGGTGTATCTTTTTTCATCCTTTTCTTTTAGTCTATTTGTATCTTTATGTTTGGGTGCGTACATATGGTTGGTTCTTGCTCCTTGGTCCAGACAGTCTTTGCCTTCAACCGAAGAGTTTAATCGTTTATGTTGAATAGAACTTATGGATACAATTTGATTTCAGTTTACCATTTTGTATTTTTTACTGGTCCCATTTGTTCTGATTGTTCATTCCTCTGTTTCTACCTTCCTTGATAATATTCATGTTTTTTTTTTAATTTTCTCTGTTAGCTTTCTAGTTGTAGTTCTTTTTCTTTTTCAGTTTTCTATAATTTACAGTTCACATCCTCAGTGGGTCATGAAAGTGCGTTGTGCGTTTACTCCCCTCCTCCCTGTGCTGTTCTTACTGTGCCCGCATGTTATAAACACAACAGGTGCTCTCAGCTTTAAACTGTCTGGCCTTTGTCAAAGTAGCTAAGAAGAGAGAAAATGCCTTTTGTTACCTACACATCCCGTCTCCTGGGCTGTGCTTTGCTTTGTGTAAATCTGAATTCTAGCCATTATCACTTTGTGTTATTGTTGAAGAACTGTTCCTTACATCGTAGGCCTGTTGAGGAAAGATTCTCACAACCTAGAGATGTTTTATTTCACCTGTCTCTTGAAGGGTATTTTCTCTGGACATGAATTCTAGGTTGAGAAACTTTTTTCTTTTGGTTCTTTTAAAATTGCCATTCCTTTTTCTTCCAGCTTACATTGTTTCTGATGAGACATCAGAGCTCATTATGCTTGTGATACTTCTATTTTTAGTGTGTCTTCTTTCTCTAGATGCTTTTAAATGTGTTGCTGATTTTCCACTAGTTGACTGTCATGTGTTTCTTTGTGTTTGTCCGTTTGAGGTACACTGAGTTTCCTGAATCCAAAGGTTCATATTTTTCATCCAATTTGGAAAATTTCAGCCACTATTTCTTCAAACATTTTAGTTCCCTAATCTGTGTGTCCTCTCCTGTTGAGGCGTTAGCTACGTGTGTTTTAGATGTTTGATTAAGTTTACAGATCAGCTAAAACCCTGCTCCTGTGTCCAGCCTTGTTCCCTCTGGGCTTCAGTTTGGATAGATTCTATTGCCCTGTCTTCAAGTTTATGTATCTTTTCTTCTGCAGTGTCTAATTTGTGCAGTCATATTTTCCATCTGCGAAAGTTCCATCCCGTTCCTTTGTGCAGCTTTCGTTTTTCTCTTCATTGCGTTCATGTTCTCCTTTAAGTCTTCAAGCATCTTTGTAATGTTTTACTGTCAGTGTCTCCTAGTTCCATCATCCCTGTCATTTCTCTGTGTTCCTGAATCTTTTCCTCTTGATGATCACTGGTCACATGTTCCTGCTTCACCTGAGTGTTGAGTCTGTGCTGCATCTGGTGGAAGTCGTGTTGTTCCTTTGATGAGTGTTGAGTTTGTTTTACTTCCAGGTCAGTGTGACACTTTTCTGAGCCATGTTAAGTTCTGAGTCCAGGGTTAGCGTAGCTCCTCTAACACATGGCCCTTGCGGATCTCAGCCGAGTGCCTGAAGTCCTCCGCACGCCGTCTCCTGCAGTAGGCGGGAGCTCAGCGCTTGTGCCCCTGCGTCTACACTCCGCTGGAAAAGCTCCCCAGGCGCTCTTTCCCTGAAGCTTTGCAGGGGCTCCTCCGTGCAGCTGCGGTTTGCTGCTCAGCCAGAGCCTTCAGCTCTGCACATTTCCGAGTTCTTTGCACGGTTCTCTGTTATTCTTCCCTGAAAAGCCCTGAATGCCGACAGTCACCATCTCCTCACCCCAGTCGGGTGCGGGTCTTCTGTGGTCTCCACGTCCCTGTGCCCTGGTGCCGGGGGTCTCCCCAGGCCGAGAGCTGCACGGACCGTGGGATTCCCATCCTGCCTTCTCGCGTGAACTGCACTCTGCACTGCCCTTTGGGCAAGCTCTACAAACTGTTGTTTCACATACATTGTGCAGCTTTACGGTTGACTGTGGCAAGAGAGCTGATCCTGTACCTGTTGTCCCATCAGGGCCAGGAGTGCAAGTTCCCCAGTTCGCTTTTTAAGGTGAAAATCCACGAGGCAGGATTCCCAGGTCAGCTCCGCTGGCATCACATCTGCCGTCCCTCCCACCTCCAGGCCTTGAGCACAGTGCCGTTGGCCTTGAGTGCGTGTCCAGCCCCTGCCTTGTGGAGGTTCCAGGAAGACACCCCGCCCCCACCCGTCCCTCACTGGGTTCCTGTTCTCGACCCTGTGTCCACTGGCTCTTTTGTCCCAGTGTAGTTTCCAGCTCTTCTGCAAGGATAGTGCTCCGTGACTTTTTAGATACCACTCAGTATAAACATCTCCGGTGCACTTCTTCCCAAGGAAGTCAGCCAGTCTGTGTGCGACTCATTGATCCTCAGTGAGGCCGCAGGTAGGAATCCAGCAATGTCCCGTGTGAGATCGAAGGCCAGAGCGAACGTGAGTGAGCTGAGTCATGAGCCGTGCAAATCTGTCCCAGCTCAGCCCCAGCCCACCCTGTGCCTTGGGCGGTGGGGAGGATGACGTGTCAGATGGCTCCATAGCATTAGATCCAAGGTGCCCTCCTTACGCTGTCCTCACTGTCACTCTTCTGGCCAGCCATGCCCTGATCCACGGATCCCGTGACATCTCCATCTCAGGGAGTCGGCCGGACACTCAGGGCATGGGTGAGCCCGACAGAACCGACAGAGCTACCACTTCAGGGAGCATGCAGGCTAATAGGAACAGAGACATTGATCAGAGGTCACACTGTGTGTCACTGTCAAGGGCAGTCGGTTCTTGGAAGAGGGGAGGGGACAGCAGATACATGGCCAGGTGGGGTGATGGCAGGGGGATCCAACTATGCATTGATGTTTAACGGTAGTGTATGGGACCAGCAGTCAAAACTAAGGGAGGGGCCAGCGCTGTGGCATAGCAGGTTAAGCCACTGTCTGCAGTGCCAAGCATCCCATATGGGCACCAGTTCAAGTCCCTGCTGCCCCACTTCCAATCCAGCTCCCTGCTAATGCACCTGGGAGGGCAACAGAAGATGGCTCGAGGGCTTGGGCCCCTGCACTCATACAGGAGACCAGGAAGCTGCTCCTGGCTCCAGCCACTGCAGCCTTTTGGGGGAGTGAACAGGCGGATGGAAGATCTCTCTCTGTCCCTTTCTCCTTCTCCCTCTCTCTCTGTAACTCTGTGTTTCAAATAAATCTTCTAAAATATCAAACTTCAAGGGAAGAACATTCTAGGCAGAAGGAATGGCACCTGCAAAGGCCACGAGCTTGGGTGAGCAAGATGAGATTGTGGGGTGAGAAGGGAGGGAGCTGGGGAGCTGAGCGAGTCTTGGGCAGGTGGGTTGAAGCAGGCGGGGGACAGCCCTGAGTTTATGACACTCTGTGCCTTGTGGGTGTCCCTCCGCTCCCTGCCACAGGGAAGGAGGCAGCCGGCTCCCACACAGGGCCATCAGGGGTCACAGACTGTGAGAGCCTCATCCAGAGGACCTGGAGGAAGCCCTTCTGCAGGGCTGGAGACGGAGGCCAGGGAGGAAGCAGCTTGCTCAGGCGGGTGCTTGGGAACTCCATCGGCCTTGTGCCCAGGGACGTGGGGGACCGGGCAAGGGGTCGTCAGCCTTGTGCAAGGGCGTCCTCCAGGAGCCAGCGTCCCCTCCAGCACTGACTTTCTATGTGGCCATGACAACGTAGTCGTGCAGAGGTGGCCACCCCCCAGCCCTCCCTGCCCCATGAACGGTGGCAGTGAGGTGGCGAAACCAGGGGCGAGAAAGAGGAGGTTCAGAGACCGAGCTGGTGGAGGCCAGAGGTCACCATGCTGGCATCCAGAGAGGCATCTGCCTCACCCCAAACTCAGTGCTGGGCCCGTGACAGTGAGCCTCCAGCAGTGGTCGCCAAGCTGTGCCCTGCACGGGGCAGGGGAGTCCAGGGTGGAAGGTGTGGGCTGAGTCTGTGGCTCACAAGAGAATGTGGGAACTGAGACGAGCCCCACCGCTTCCTGGTGGCCCCCGGAGTCCCTGAGGTCAGAGTGGGCAGGTGGCAGAGGGGGAGGGAAAGCCTGGACATGACCTTCGCCACCACACCCTCGACTTCCTGATCCACGAGGTGGGAATCCTCGGTGTGGGGGTCCAGGAGGCGAGAGACAACCATGTCTCTGTAGGCAGGCCTGGGCGGTTCCTTCTGGGGCTGGGTAGGCAGTTGGGGGTGTGTTCCAGGAGCCATGACCAAGGGATGCCCCAGCGCCTGGCATCTGGCCTCCACACCAGTGGAGGGGTAGGTGACCACACCCCCACCGGGAGCAAGGGGGCAGCCCGAGACCTCTAAGCTCAGCTGGATGTCCCAGTGTAGTGGGCAAAGGACCCCTGAGTGGTTCCCTGTTTCTGGGGCCCCTGCTTCCCTCCTGCCCCTGCCAGGTGGACTTCAAGGGGCTGCTTTCCAGTCGTGACTACTTCCTGTGGGTCCCAGAAGCCTCTCCCCTTGCCGTCTGGTCCCTTCCCACCCCTGGCGAGGGAGTTGTAGATTTTGCCCCCTCTTTGAGCAAGGAGGCCACTGCCCTCCGCTCTGTGTTTGATCCGAGTGCGCGGCCAGCATCAGGGGTTGCCAGCACTGGGGAAGGCTGGGGCGGTGCTGTCCGCTCCGCACTGCCAGGGACAGAGGCCCCGTGAGCACCAGCCCCTGGCGCTCAGGGCTCCAGCTTGTGCACGGAGCGCTCTGAGTACCGGGGAGGCGGGCGCCTGCCGAGCGGTGACACAAGCTCCCTAGACAGCAAGGGACTGTGGCGCATGCTTCCTGCAAAACTTCCAGCATTGCGTCCCCCCGTCCCTGCTGTCTTAAGGCAACATCAGGCCATCCTGCCTTCGTCCATCCCCCCACCCAGTGGACCCCCAAGTGCCCCTGCTTACCTGCTTTCTGTCCTTACCTGCAAGGAAGGAGCAGGGACTGCAGAGCCAGTGTGGGTGACCATGATGGGTTAACTCCTCCCTGGGCCCTCGGCACTTGGAGGCTGGGCTGCCCCTGGCGATGGGTGACCTACACGGAGTGGGAGTTGGGGCTGCTCAGTGGCTCCAGGTAACTGAGTGTGGGCTGGCGGGCAGGTGCCCTCCAGGACAACTCAGGAAGTTCCAGAGTCTTTCTCGGGCTCTGGGTGGGCATGAGAGTCCTTGCTTCCCTGGGCAGCGACAAACGGCTGGGCAGACAGACTCCTGCCCTGAGGGCCTCGGGGACTGAACACTTGCCCCTACCTCTGCCAGGTACCGCCCCCGGGTGGGAGCCTCCCGACGATCCGGACACGGGCTCTGAGTGCTCGCATCCAGAGGTCTCCCCGTCTCCTCGCTTCGTGGCTGCCAAGACCCAGACGAACCAGCCGGGGAAGAAAGCTCCGGCCTCGGTGGTCCGCTGTGCCACGCTCTTACACCGCACCCCTCCAGCCACGCAGACCCAGACATTCCGCACTCCTAACTCGGGATCTCCAGCAAGCAAGGCGACCGCAGGTACCGATGGCCTACGTCCCCCCACGCCTCCTCTACTCCCCGCCTCCTCTCTGCCTGCCACCGCTATGCCTCAGGGCAAATCCAGGTCCTGCTTCTGCCCCTGGCTGGCTCTAACCACAGCAGGAACCCAACCTGCCAGAGCCTGGTTCTTTTGCCCCAAGTCAGGGTTTTATGGTGATTTGCAAACAGGTGTGTATGTGTGTTTTTAAAGTAGTAGATTGTCTTTGCCCCAAATCCTGGCCAAAAGGACCTATTTTATTTGGCCTTCACAGTATTTTTAAAAATGTTAATTAATTGCCAACAGTTGAACATTTGGAGGTTTCTTGTAAAGCTTTGGACTTCTACTGAGCTAGGAAAGTCAGACCTGGCGGTCCTGGGCACACTGTGCTGCAGGACGGCCTGGGCTGCCTCCTTCACGGGGGCATGTGCCCGCCACAGTCCCCACCACTCCCTCCCTACTGCAGCCCCAACACCGTGGCCACGTGACCGGTGTTCCCTCACCGTGCACACATTGTTGTCTACATCCAGCCCAGGTCGTCCTCTACTGTCGCCTGCCTGGACCATGTTGCCCTGAGCTGGCATCCCCCACCCTTCAGAAAACTCACTTCCATAGGAGCTGCCCGCCGCGCACAACCTGCCCTGCCTCCGGCACCTCTGCCTGCAAACCTGTTGGGGCGGGGTGGGGGGGGAGGTTTTCCCAGCTGGGCAGGTAAGAAGGCCCCAGGCAGGGAGCAGGAGGCTGCCGGGGGTGCTGGGAGATGGGACTTGGTAGAGGTAGGAGTTGTCCCCATCCTCATGACTGGAAGAAGTGGCTCTTCCTGTGTGTCTGAGCAGGCTGGTGTGGGGGACTGCACCTGCGGGACCACATGCACACGCACACACACGCACACACTGCGGGACCGCACACACACACACACACACACACACACACTGCGGGACCACACACACACACGCACACACTGCGGGACCACACACACACACACACACACACACACACACACTGCGGGACCACACACACATGTGGGGAGCAACTGGGAGCAACTCGGACTAGACTAAGTTACTGGAATTAAGACTTATTCTATGCATCTGCTCTCCCACAATATGGCGCTGAGAAGGGAGAAACAGCTTCTATGCAGCTGCCTCCAGTTCAACCAATAAACTGTAGGACCTGCTCCTGATTGGAAGAGAGCAGCGTACTCGGCGTGTGGGCAGCCGAGTTGGGATTGGTGGAAGAGGACTATAAAGGAGGAGAGAGACGGCATGCACCAGGAACATCTAAGGGGAACACCTGTGCAGGCCCCGAGAGAGCCGGCCGGCAGTATGCCGCTCCCCCGCGGAAGTGGGGAATGTGGCAGGGGGAACCGCCCTTCCACGGAGGTGGAAGGGACGGTAGCCAACCCGGGAAGGACCAGCAGCAAACCCGGGAAGAACCAGCAGCAAACCCGGGGAGGGCCGAGCAGACGAAAGAACAGCGCAGGGTCCTGTGTCGTTCCTCCACGAAGATGGGGAGCGACAACACACACACACACACTGCGGGACCACACACACATACACACACACTGCAGGACCGCACACATACACACACACACACACTGTGGGACCATGCACACACACATGCGTATACACACACACGCACACACACTGCGGGACCACACACACACACACACTGGTTTGCAGCCGGAGGTGCCAGAGACAGGGCAGGTTGTGCGCAGTAGGAAACCACTGCTGCCCGGAGGAGTCGGTGGCCTCAGCAGCGCTAAGTCCTGCGCATGCGTTGGTCAGTACACAAAGCCCCCCTCAAAGGGTGTCATTTGCTCCGTGTAGCCCAGGTCTCCACCCTGGACCTTGAGCAAAAGGCAGCGCCTGCCCCAGGAATGAAGGCGTTAGCACACATCCAGCCCAGGAACTGGACACTGTCCCTCCTGTTTCTCCACCTGCAGGGTGGGAGTGACAGTGCAGCCCCTCCTCGGGCTACTGGGAAGATACAGAGGGAGGCCGGGGGACGGAGTGTCTGAGCCAGCGTGACCGCCCCTCCCCTCTCCCGAGACAGAGCGTGGAGGCGGATGGCGTCTTTGCCGTCTGGCGGGTGCCCTCCTGAGGCTGAGCCCAGGCATCTTGGCAGCACGTGGGAAGCCCGGGCCCGCCCTGTGAGGGGGTGAGCAGCCCCTGCAGGAAGGAGGCTGCTCCAGGAGGCCTTGCGGGGGGAGGGGCCGGGGATTGAGCAGGGCCTGTAGCAGCCACCTCTGGCTTCCTCTCCCATCCATCTCTCCTGTGGTCATCCGGAACCACAGCCTGAGTTTACTCCCTTCCCGTGTAGAGTGGGCTGGGAGAAAAATTGCATTTCCCGAAGTGGGTTCCCAGGCTCCCTGTTTCTGCGGAAGCCCCCAGTACGCTTGAGGAAGGCTGGATTAAGTAGAGCGAATGGGTCTCAGGCGGTGACACTTCTCCAGCGAGCCTGTGACATCCCCTGCGCGAGTTCTTCCTGCTCAGGAAAGGAACCGCGTCCCCTGCACGTGCCAGGGGGACTTGTCCTCGGGAGGCCTGTCCCCTGAGTCATCCAGCAGCCCCAGGGTGCCCAGGGCACCTTGAGAAAGCTGGGTTACCCCCTGCTCAGTTACCTCCCTGCAGGTGCACAGCGCGTCTGTGGTTTGCACCTGGAAGACCCTGTCTCTGCATTGTGGAGTTTGCAGGGAGCACCTGGGAGAGGCTGGGCCACTCAGGGGGGCGCCAGCCTGCGAGCAGAGATGCCTGGGAAGTTGCTCCAGGCGGGCGAGCCAGGCCCTAGCCCTGGGTGAACGCCGACCCACCTCACCTGGTCTCTGACCTCCAGGGAGGCGGGGTTGCCCCAGCTCACCCATCAGGCCCGCTATGCCGGGATGCCCTCCCTGCCACCCCAGGGCCCCCCAGCTGGTGGAGCTGGGATCAGAGGCCTCCCAGCTTCCTCCAGGAAGCAGGCTTCGTTCTCCTCTGCTCCTTTACTGCACTGTGGCAGCAGAATTCGATGGAGGCAGTGGCGGGTGACAGATCCCAGTGGCTTGGTGTGGCAGACGGGGCTCCCCAGGAGCGAAGATGGGAGACGCAGAGCCAGCTCCGTAGCTGGGTCTCATCCGTGTGCTCCCAGGCCACTCACCCCCCATGTAAGGACCTGGAGGGCACTGCACTGCCAGAGGGGTCTCTTGGGGCTCTGCCAAGGTACCTGCAACTCAGGTCCAGAGGAACTTGGAGGCGTGGTTGGGGTCCCAGAGCCCCTCCCTGCACTGGTTCCCCAGCGCCCGACCAGCCCAGGGCCGCCTCCCACGTGGTTTCCTCTTGAGACCCCATGCTGACAGTCACCGACCTCTCTCTCTCTCTCTCTCTCTCTCTCTCTTTCTCTCCCCCCGGTCCCTCACCCAGCAGAAAGCGCTTTCAGTCGCAGGGTAGAAGGCAAAGCACAAAACCACTTTGAAGAGACCAACAGCAGTTCCCAGAACTCGAGCGGTGAGTGCTGAGTGCGAGGTGGTGCGGCCCTTCCCGGCCTCGCATGGCGGGTGCTGTGGGGGCGGAGTCTGCCCCACATGCAGTGGATTGCCTTGGGAGGAGGCTGGGAGAGGGGGATGGAGGGAGGCAGGGCCAGGCAGGAGCAGGAGGGGCCTTTTCTCCCAGGGGTGTCCCTCTTTGCCTCTTCCCTGCAGAGAGAGGAACTCCCATCCCCTACTCCTGAGCTCTCCACCCAGCCTGCCCCCGTGGGTGGGCCAGAGAGGGCCAGTGCTGTGTTTCTAAGGTAAGCATCACAGCCAGTTTCTTTCCGGGAGAGGCAAAGGGGTGCAGCCGAGAGAGCTGTGCATCTAAGAGCCAGAGGCCCCAAGTTCTGGTCTCACCTTGAACCCGGGACCATCCCTACCACAGTTCCCTTCGCAGCCTTTTCCAGCCCAAGGCAGCTCGCGTGAGGTTCCAGTGGTGTTTGGCGCCCCCTGGTGGCCGACCTTCTGGAACAGCAGCAAAGGGCCCGCCCTCCCCAGCAGGTGCAGGATCAGCTGGGCCTGCAAGGAAGGAGTGGCCACAGGCAGGTCTTCATGGTGAGGGCCGGGCAGGAGGGGAAAGGCGTCTGACAATGTGGGGCTCCCACTCTTCCTGCGCAGTCCAGGTTGAACTGGGCACATGTCGGAGGTCCGACTGTGCCAGGCAGCGGGCTGCACACTGCCTGGAGGTAGGCAGGTGGGCCGGATGTGGTCGACTGCTGAGAACTTTATGAAGTTGTGGCTGGGAGCCTGGACGTCAGTGAGGAGGCTTCTGCATCGTCACAGAGGCTCCAGCCCGGGTCTCTAGCCCAGGGGTGAGCCCAGGGCCACCATGTCCTGGCTGTGTGCCTGGGCCAGCCTCTTACCCTGGCCTCAGCTGGAGGGAAGCCCGAGGTGGTTGTGAGCATCCAGCGAGTGCGGGCACAGGTTGCACACTCACCAGTGGCTGTTTTCTTTTGCTGGGCTTTACTTTTTGGTGATTTTTGCTTTGTTTTGCAGTAAGCCCGAGTGGTTTGATGAAAGCTCTGGGGAACAGCGTAGGGTTTTGAGCTGTCTGATCCGCATAACCTCTCCAAGAGGCGGGCCTCAAAGCGATGTCGAGGGCCACACGGGGATAACTAGCAGCGCTGGGACTGGGACTGCAGTCTCCTGTGCTTTCGGCCAAGCTGTGCTGCTCCCCTGGGCCCCTCCTGCACCCAGAACTGACATTCACAACCAGGAATGACGGCATCAAGTGCTGCCACAGCTTCTGCGGGCAGCCACTATTTATTGAGTGCCTACTGCATGCATGGCATGTGTTGAGAGTTTTACATGTCTTACGTGTCTTCGTGCTCACCACGACTCTGTGGGTGTCAGTGTCACTGCTTTTCTGGGAAGAAGAGGGGGGCTCAGGAGAGGTCAGTGGTGGAGCCAGGAGTCCCCAGCTGACCTGGCAGTGCCAGGCAGTGGGGGCGGGGAAGTCGCCAACAGGCACAGCCCCTGCCTGCTCGCGGCTGACCGTCCCCGTCCTGCAGCCAGAACTTGGGGACAGCTCCCAGCTCCCTGTTGTGAGGTGTGCAGTGGCCACGCAGAGCTGTTTTCTCACTAGCACTCCAGGGGCCTTGCTCCTTCTGAGTCCAGAGTATCCTGGGGGATGGCCCTGCCCGGCGGCCCCAGCCCACTGGGTTCTCAGAAGGGCGTGGCCTCCGTGCCAGCTTCCACCTCCCTTCCCCCTCCCCCGAGAGCCTCCTCTGGCATGGGTGATTCAGAGGCAGCATCCTGGGGGTCCTCACGGAGCAGACTGCAAAAGACATAGCTAAACGGCGTCTCGTTGGCAGACACTGCAAGTCCCCTGCTTTCAGGACTTTGCCTGTCCTGCAGAGTAAGGGCTGGTCCCATGGTGGGGGAGCCAGGGCAGGGAGTGGACTCTGCCGACCTCCCAGGGCATCCGACCTGGGCGGCGTGAGCCAGACAGGCCACAGGCCACCCTCCCGGGCAGCCCCAGCTGTGGGTGGAGGAATTGGGACCGTGGTGGGACGGAGCCCTGACTCCAGGAGCTGGCCCCGCCTCCCATCCTTGGACCCCTCTCCGAGCGCCTCGCAGCTGTGCTCCGGCCTTTCTTTGCCCTACTCCCTGTACTCCGTCTCTCGTTCTCCTGCATTCCTCTCCATCCTCCTGTCCTCCGCCAGGCGCTGACATAGTCCCAGGAATGCGCGGCTGGACATGAGAGGCCCGGCTGCACCTGCAATGCCGGGGCCTTTTCTACCCCTTCCTGTCCCCCATACTCTCACTCCCTACACTTTCCTGTGTTCATGACCTTGGCCAGCAGCAGTCACTGAGACGCCATCCCTGCCTGCAGAGAGCTCCTTATCCCCTCGTGGCCCATGCAGGTCCCTTCCAAGCATCCAGCGCAGTGCCTGGCATGCAGTAAACGCTCAATAAATACCCGCTGCATTGAGTCAGACAGGTCTGTGCGTGTTGTCCCCTCTCTGTCACTCCTCCTTCTCCCCCCGGCCTCTCCCTCACTGGTGGGGTGACGGGAGGCAGATAGGCTGGGCCAGGAGCCCTGAACACACAGGTTCGCCTGGTTGTGTGTTTGCATTTCCGCCCAAAGCTGCCTGGCTGTCTGCGGCCGTTCTCCCCCCACCGACCACCGACCACCGCCTTTCTCCCTGCAGAGCCATACACATGCGGCGCCTGTGGGATCCAGTTCCAGTTCTACAACAACCTGTTGGAACACATGCAGTCCCATGCAGGTAAGGCCCAGAGCCAGCTGTCACTTCCCACAGGGGTGGAGTGTGGGAGGCGTCCCGCAGGCTGTGGCTCTGGGTGGAGCCTTTCGGACCGGGACAGGACTGGGAGGTGGAGACTGAGGCAGGCAGGAGGTAGGCGGACGAAGCGTGCAGCCCAAGGCGGAGGGGGCGGCTCTGAGTGGAGCCCCCGTTCCTGGAGCGCCAGGTGCTGGGGGGCCGAGGGTGGAGTTACCGGGGAGCCTTTCAGGCGCCACCCATTTCCGACTCTGCAGCCTAGGGTGGGGCCGGGCTGCCGGGCCAGGGACCTCGCTCGGAGAGCCACAGGCTGCCTGCTCAGGCTGTGTGGCCGCAGTCCTGCCCTCCAGCCTCCTCACCAGCACCTGGGACTGCAGGCTTCTCACGGCATCACCATGAGAGGCACCACCTCGGGTCCGGTTTCTCTCAGTAGGGAGACGCTGTTTGCTGTGGCAGATAAACGATTCCAGATTCTATACACGAGCAGCGTTTGTTTCTCACTCACACTCCGGCCGAACGCAGGTGGCCTGGGTGGCGGCTGCCACACGGTGACCCGAGGATCCGGGCATCGTCTTCCCCGGGTCCCTGGGCTCCTGGCTCTTGGACCATGGACAGGGCACATGCTTCTTTACCACCCTGGGCCAGAGGTGACGCCCAGCTGCTCACACGCCACTGGCAGGAATTAGTCTCGTGAGCAGTGGAACCACTGGCGGAAGTGGGCCCAGAGCCACTGTCCAGGGACACCCAAACACCTGCAAAAGGAAACAGGCGTGTGGGGGAGGCTGCGAGCTGCCCCTCCCTCAGGGTAGTCTAGAGGCTCTGGGAGTCGGGGTGGGCAGTGCCTGGGGCAGCATGCTGGCACCACAGTCGGTAGCCACAGGTACCTCTGTTGTTAGGAGTATCCTTGTAGGGTCTGCACATCTTTCACAGACTCCAGGGCTGGTCTGACTGGCACAACCGGGACTAGAACCCCTTAGGCAAGGCTCTGCTCTGTTAGCGTGACTTCCCTTGGTCTATCCATCCATCCTTCCATCCCTGCCTCCATCTGTCCATCCATCCCTCCCTCCCTCCACCTATCTGTCCATGCCTCGTCCATCCATCCATTTCTTTATGCCTCCATCCCTCCCTCCTACCTCCCCCCATCCGTCTGTGCATCCCTCCCTCCCTGTCTCTGCCTTCCTCCCTGTCTGTCCCACCATCCCCTCCCTCGCTCCCTGCCTCCCTCCTTCCCTCCGTTCACCCCTTCCTCCCTCCCATCATCCATCCCCTCCTCCCTCCCTGCATCCATCCTTCATCCACCCCTCCCTCCATTTACCCCTGCAGCATGTTTTTCGAGTACCTGCTGTACACCAGGCCTGTGTTCGCGTGACCTTTGGGGCGGGGTGGGGTATTGTTTGTCTCTGATAAACTCTTTAAAATCAGGACAGAGCTCTAAGAGGCTGCCAAGACACTTTGCTCCAACTGCCCTGCCCCAGTGCTGTGTGACCTACAGCAGCCACGGTCTCCATCTCACGCTGGGACCCCAAAGCCCAGGTCGCCAGCCTCCCTCCTCATTGCCAGTCTTCCCGTGTCTCCTTCCTTCTGTGTGGCTGGGTCATCACCCGCCATCCTTCACCAGGGAGGGCCTGGCATGCCAGCTTAGGACGGTGACCCTTGACCCCACGGGGACCAGGAGCCTAGGGACAGCAGCGGGCAGTCCACTTGGGGACCACTGCGTGAACTTAGTTCCAAGATTTCTGCAGGCCAGGCCTCTGTGTTCTGCCTCCTCCACCTTACACTCACTCTCTCCCTCTCTCCTCTCTCCCTCTCTCCCTCTCTCCCTCTCTCCCTCTGTCCCTTTCCACCTGGGCCCTGCCAGCTTCTAGAAGCTGAGCAGTGATTGAGGGAGAATCTGGGTGCCCCTGCTTCCCCATCCCTGGGGCAGCCCAAGGGCCAAGGGCGGAGGCCATTAACATGTAAATCAAGGCTGAGTCCGGAGGGAGCCCCAGCACCTGACAGGGTTTCCACCTGGAGGTGGGAGGTGGGAGGTGCCGGCTGCGCTGCTTTGTTCTGGTCCAGCGCTGCAGGAGAATGCCTGGCCGGCAATCCAGTGTAAAGCCAGGCTGAATCCCGGCCAGGCTGAATCGGGATTAAGGGATTGGCTCCACCGGGAGAAGCGAAGCGTCGTGAGCTGCGCCGTTCTCCGCGCACTGATAAGGGGGATCAGCCCGAGTAACACCAATCTCATTAAGAGGCTGCTGAACGGCACAGGGTAATTCGCACTAATCAACTTCCTGTCGTGCTGCAGGAAAGCCCACCCCGCCCGCTGACAGCCAGGGAGCATGCTTGGGCAGTCAGTAGCAAAGACAGCCAAGGGGCAGGGAGTGCGGACTTGGTGGCCACTGTGGTGCTTAGCTTTTTGGAGATTGTGTCTTCAGATGTCTGTGCACAAGCCTGGTAGTTCTAACATCTTCATCCCCATCGTACAGGTGAAAATGCTGAGGCTCAGAGAACAGAGCCACTGGCCCAGACGGGCACAGCTCAGTATAGGCCCTAGCATGACTTGAACTTGAACTTGGTGCCAGGCCTTGTTCTATTCTCAGGATGACTTTCTTAAGTGCCACACGAGCCCTGCTTTCCAGAAAAGGAAACTGAGGCACTAGGTGGCTGAGCAGCTGGTCCAGCACACGCAGTCCCTAGTGGCAAAGCAAGATCTTCATCCTGAAAGTGCGCTTGCTTGGCAGCCCCTGTGGGACCGCAGGTGGAGCCAGGTGGAAGGTGGGTGGAGACACCCCCCAGGTGGTATTCACTTCCGGCCCCTTAGTGACGCCCAGCAGCAGGGGCCTGGAGACTTTGCAAGTCCACAGACACGTTGGTGACTCGTGATTTTAGGTTTCAGCAGGTGGCCACACATGGGTTCTGGTCCTTGTGGGCAATTTTGCCTCCTTGGGCTTCTATTTCCTCCTCTGAAATGGGCTTATCGGTGCATTCGCTAGGCTGGCTGAGGGTGTCAGAGGGGAGGTATGAAAAGTACTGGGGGGCTGTGGTCAAGCTGAGACCTAGCAGCGGGTGCCTCTTCTTCCATCTCCTGCCAGAACACAAGTTGAAGACCCCTTAGCTGAAACGCTTGGGACCGGAAGTGTTCAGATATTTCAGATTCTGGGCTGCTTGCATATTCCTAGTGAGATGTCTAAGGGGGTGGGGCCCAGATCTACACAGCATTCACGTGTGTCTCGTAGCTTGCACACATGGCCTGAAGGAGATCTTAGACATGGCTGTGACCGTGACACAACACTTGGGATCAGCTGTACAGTCATCAGCTTGCGGCATCAGGGCAGAGCTCAGACGGTTTTGCATTTGCGAGTATTTTGGATTTCGAGTTAGTCATCTTCAAGCTGTAGCCGCTGTCCATCTCCCAGCTTTCATGTGTGCCCGTGGGAGGTGAGGGTGCAGAGCCTTGGCCACGCAGATCAGCCTGATTCTCAGCTCCAGCTACATTCAAGCTTTGCACAGAGCTCTGGCCGGCCACCTCCCTGTATCAGGAGCAGTGTCAGAGAAAGGGAGACGAAAAAGTTCCCACTCCACAAATAGTAGACGTGACTGATAGTAGGTTGAGTCATCTCAATTCTGAGTCCTGTGGCAGGCAGAGAGTAAGAGAATGGCCCTGCAGCTTGCCCGGTCCCCAGCGTCTGGGATGGAAAAAGGGAAACTGAGGCTCAGAATTGAAAAACCTTAACCCCGTGTCACAGCCCCCAGCCTTGGCAGAGTCTGACTGGGGGCCAGAGCTCCAGTAGAAACCCCACCTGCCTGGTTTCCTTGTAACATTGAGGTCCCCCCAGTAAAGGAAATGGGTTCTCTCTGTAGTGGGAAAAGGCACAGCAGTTAGAAAAGGAAGCAGTAGCTGTTCGCTCCTGCCAGATTAACGGGTTCCCTTAGTGTCTGTGTTAAAACCAGGTTTAATGAGTTACAATTTAAATATTTCAAGTTGCCAGTTTTAAGAGCATGCTTTGATGGGTGTTGACAATACCTACAATTGTGGAACCACCATCCCCATCAGAACATGGAACATTGCCACTACCCCGGACGTCGCCATCCACAGCTCCCTCTGGCTGTGGCTTTGCCTGTGCTGGGATTTTCTGTCTGTGGAGGTCTGCGGTATTTAGCCTCTATGTCTGGCTTCCTTCACTTCAACATTCGAGATTCATCCAATGCTCTGGGTAATCATAACGCCTTTGGATTGCCCCTATCCCCTTGTTGATCAGTTTCACTATTTATTCGCCAGCGGATAGGCGTCTGGGCCATTACAAATAAATCTGCTATGAATATTCATGTTGCAATCCTTGTGCGGATGTCTGTTCTTAGCTCTCTTGGGTGTGCACCTCCATGTGGAGATGCCGATTCATCGAGTATCAGCTGTTTAAAGAATTGCCGCCCTGTTGCCCTAAAGTCCCTGGCCCTACTTTCTTGTACGTACGTATGTATGACAGTTCCAGTTTCTCCACAGTCTTTCCCACTCGTTTTCTTTGTGATTATAGCCATGCCAGTCCCCGGGCAATGGTGTCTCACTGTGCTTTGTTTCGCATTTTTCCGACAGCCAATGATACCAAGCATCTTTATGTGCTTATCGGCCCCTTGTGTATCTTCTTTGGAGAAAAGTCTATTCAGATCCTTGGCCCATTTTTAATTTCTTTTTAATCTGTTCATTCTTGTTGTAAGAGTTCTCTCAATATCCTATATATATACAAACCCCTGCAGATGCATGATTTGCAGATAGGCGTCCCTGTCTGTGAGTTATCTTTTCGCTTTCTTGATGCCATCCTTAGAAGTGCAAAAGTTGATCCTCTTGGTGGGTCGTCTGTTGTTTCCTTTCATCATTGATGTGTTTGATGTCATTTGGTGTCAAGCTGGGAAGACACCACCCCCAGATTTAATGACCTCCTGTGTTGTCCTTTAAGAGTTCTATCATTTTGGCTTACATTTAGGTCTTTATTCCATTTTGACTTAAATTTTGTGTATGGAGTGAGATAGGGGTCTGGCTTTATTCTTTGACATGTGGATTTTTCAGTTGTCCCAGCACCAGTTGTTGAAAAGACCATTCTTTCACTATGGAATTGTTAAAAATCGAGGGACCATAAATGTGAATGTGTATTGCTGTATTCTTAATTGCGTTCCATTAGTCTGTGTGTTTGTACTTGGGCCAGTACTCTGTGGCCCTGATCACTGTAGCTATGTAGTAGTTTTGAAATCAGGATATGTGAGCCTTCCAACTCTGTTCCTTTCAATATTGTTTTGGCTTTACTGTATCCCTTGCATTTCCATATGAGTTTGATGATCAGCTTATCAGTTTCTGGAAAAAAAACAGGGATTTTGGTAACGATTATGTTGAATCTAGAACTCTTTTGGAAGTGTTGCCATTTTAACAATATTAAGTCTTCCAATCCATGAACATAGGATGTCTTTCCATTTATTTCATTCTTTGAGTTCTTTCAAGTAATGTTTTCAGTTTTCATTATATGAGCTTTGCATGTCTTTTATGAATTTAATCCTAAGTATTTTGTTGTTTTGGGAACTCTTATAAATGGAATTATTTTCTTAGTCTAATTTTTGGAGTGTTTACTGCTAGTGCTAGTATAGAAAAATGCAGGGTTTTTTAAAATAGTTATCTAGTGTTCTAGTGTCCTACAACCTTGCTGAATGTATTTATTAGTCTGAATAGTTTTGTGTGTGTGTGTGTGTATTCCTTGGCTTTCTGAAATAAATCCCAGTTGGTCATGGTGTAGAATCCGATTTATATGTCACTAGGCTTATCTGCTGTGTTTAACTAAGAATGTTTGTATCTGTGTTCTTTTTTTAAGATTTATTTATTTGAGAGCTGGTGCTGTGGCTCAATAGACTAATCCTCCACCTAGCAGCACCGGCACAGCGGGTTCTAGTCCCGGTCGGGGCGCTGGATTCTATCCCAGTTGCCCCTCTTCCAGGCCAGCTCTCTGCTGTGGCCAGGGAGTGCAGTGGAGGATGGCCCAAGTGCTTGGGCCCTGCACCCCATGGGAGACCAGGAGAAGCACCTGGCTCCTGCCTTCAGATCAGCGCTGTGCGCTGACCACAGCGCGCCAGCCATGGCGGCCATTGGAGGGTGAACCAACGGCAAAGGAAGATCTTCTCTCTGTCTCTCTCTCTCTCACTTTCCATTCTGCCTGTCAAAAAAAAAAAAAAAAAAAGATTTCTTTATTTGAAAGAATTACAAAGAGGAGGGAGGGAGAGAGAGAGAAAAAAATATATCTTCCATCCACTGGTGCACTCCCCAAATTGCCACAGTGGCCAGAGCTGGGCCGGGCTAGGCCTTGCTGAAGCCAGGATCCAGGAGCTTCATCTGAGTCTCCCACGTGGGTGCAGGGGCCCAAGGACTTGGGCTGTCTTCCACCACTTTACCAGGCACTTTAGCAGGGAGCTGGATCAGAAGTGGAAGAGCTGGGACTTGAACCAGAACCCATATGGGATGCCAGCATTGCAGGCAGCAGCTTTACCCACTACACCCAACACCAGCCCTGTATCTGTGTTTTAAGAGTTGTTAGTTGTAGCTTTGCTTTGCTTTGCTTATGTGTGTGTGTGTGTGTGAGTGTGTATGTGTGTCTGACTTTGGAATCAGAGTAGCATTGACCATAAAATGAAGAGTGAAGTGTTTCCCCCTCTTGTGTTTTCTTGGAAGATTTTGTGAAGAGTTCCCTTTAACATATTATAGAATTCACTCAATAGGGAAGCTGCCTTGGCCTGGGCCCTGGGGTACAGGGTGTGGTACAGGGAGTTCATTACCTGTTAAGGCTTTTTCTCTAAGTCTGTCTAGATTTTCTATTTCCTGAATACCTGTTCTTGTTTGTATTTGTAGGAATTAGTCTGTTTCATCTTGGTTATCTAATTTGGTAGAATATTATTGCTATAGGAATTTTTGTAATCCTTTTTATTTCTGTAAGGTCAATAAGCCTAAGAGGTGTTTTAGATTCCCTTCATCAGGTTGAGGAAGTTTTAGGCTGAGAGTTTGTCATGATGCACATTGAATTTTGTCATATTTTAATGTCTGTTAGTACCTTTAAAGATGATTTTCCTTTTTTCTCTCAATATTGGAATTATAAGAGTTAAGTTTTCAGCGGTTAACACCGATCTGAATTTCTAGGGTAAACTCCATTTGCTCTGATACAGGTTCTCAGTTTTTGTTTTCAATGTGTTACTGCCTACCTCGCTGACCTTATGTTAACGTTTCTGCGTGTATATTTCTGAGGGATATCGGCCCTAGTTTGTTACTTAATGATTTTCTCTAGTTTTGAATCAGCAAGATGCCAGCCTTGTAAAATGGCTGGGGATGTCCTTGCCTCTTCTGTGTGATTTCTTTCTTGACTGTGATCACGTTCGTCGGTGACCCTCTGGGCCTGCACCGGTGCCCTCAGTCTCGGGCACTCTGCGACCGTGTTAGGTTCTGTCTCTTCCAGACAGAACTTTGTTTCCAGGTGACTTCCGGGTTGTCTCACTTAAGTTTTGAAGTCCTCCGCGAGGACCTGTCCATCATCGTTTTGGCTGCTTTAGCGCCTGTCGTTTCTGTACCAATGCCTGTTACTGTTGATTTGGGTCTTTCTCTTCCTGTAATCTTTCCGGCTAGAAGCTTATCACTTTTGAGGATTTTTTGAAAAGAATCACCACCCTTTGGCTTCATTGATTTTTTTTCTCTATTCTGTTTGGCAATTTCTATTTCATTCATTTCTGCTTTTACCCACATCATATCCCTCCTTCTGCTTACTTTATAAACGTATTCTTCCTAGACCTCTTAATATGGGATCCTGTACAGCTGGTTTTCAATCTTGTTTTCTAATGTAATTATTTTTAAAAGTTATGTAGTTTTTAAAATTTTTTAAGGTGCACGAACTTCATACATACAGATTTGGGAACATAGTGATATTTCACACCCAACTTGTCCTCCCACCCACACTCCTACCCTTCCTCCTCATTCCTCTCTTATTCCCTCTTAATTTTACAATGATCTACTTTCAGTGTACTTTATACTCATAGATTAACCCTACAGTAAGAGTTCAACAAATAGTAAGAAGAAAAAAAACCTCAACAGTGGAGACAAGGGCTGTAAGCAGTCATTGAATTTCAAAATGTCAGTTTCACTCCTATATGTAAACATTTCTGTTAGTTACCACAGATCAAGGAAAACATATGGTATTTGTCTTCTGGGGACTGGCTTATTTCACTAAGTATACTGGTTTCCAGTTGGGTACATTGTATTGCAAAAGACAAGATTTCATTCTTTTTCACAGCTGAGTAGTATTCTTTGGTAAACTTACCACATTTTCTTTACGCAGTCATCATTTGATGGGCATTGGGGTTGATTCCGTATCTTGGCTATTGTGAATTGAGCTGCAATAAACACGGGATACAGATGATTCTTTCATATGCTTATTTCATTTTGTTTGAGTAAATCTCCAGGAGTGGGATTGCTGGGTCATACGGTAGGTCTGTTTTCAGCTTTCTGAGGAATCTCCATACTGTCTTCCACAATGGCTGTACTAGTTTACTTCCCACCAACAGTGGATTAGGGAACCTTTTTCCCCACATCCTCGCCAGCATTTGTTGTTTGTTGATTTCTGTATGAGAGCTTTTCTAACTGGGGTGAAATGGAACCTCATTGTGGTATTGATTTGTATTTCCCTGATGGCTAGTGATCCTGAGCATTTTTTCATGTGTCTGTTGGCCATTTAAATTTCCTCCTTTGAAAAGTGCCTGTTCAAGTTCTTTGTTGTTTTGTTGTTGTTGAGTTTCTTGAGCTATTTATGGATTCTGGATATTGATCCTTTATCAGTTTAATAGTTTGCAAATATTTTCTCCCGTTCTGTCAGTTGCCTCTTCACTTTGCTGAGTGTTTTCCTTTGCAATGCAGAAGCGTCTTAGTTTGATGTAACCCCTTTTGTCTATGTTTGCTTTGATTGCCTGTGCTTTTGGGGTCTTTTTCAAAAAGAAGTCTTTGCCTATGCCAATATCCTGTAGGGTTTCCCCAGTGTTCTCCTCTAGTAATTTGATGGTATCAGGTCATAGATTTAGATACTTGATCCATTTTGGAATTGATTTTTGTATAATGTGTAAGGTAGGGGTCTTGTTTCTTACTTCTGCATGCAGAGATCCAGTTTTCCCAGCATTGTTTGTTCAAGAGACTGTCCTTTCTCCAGGGACTGATTTTTAACTCCTTTGTCAAAGAGTAATTGGTTGTGGATTCATGGATTGATTCCTGGGGATTCTATTCTGTTCCACTGGTCTCCATATCTATTTTTGTGCCAGTACCAGGCTGTTTTGATTATAACTGCCCTGCAGTATGTATTGAAATCTGATACTGTGATTCCTCCATCTTCATTGTTGTTGGTAAAGATTGCTTTAGCTATTTGTAGTCTCTTATGTGTCCATATGAATTTTAGCATTATTTTTTCTAGATCTGAGAAGAATGTTCATTCTAACATAATTATTTAATGCTGTATGTAAGCCCTGCTGTAGCTACATCCTGAAAATTCTGAAATGTTATGTTTTTGTTTATATATTTCAAAACATTTTATAATTTCACATATTTAAAAAGTTTCATATTCAATAAGTTGTAACTTTTCTAAGATATATTTTTTGTTCTTATAGTTTAATTCTTGTATAGTCATAGATTATAGTTAATATGATTTTGAGATTTTCTTGCTTTACCTAACTTTTTTTCTGGAAGCCAGTTACGTGTGTATTAGAATATGTGATATTGTCCACTCTATTTTTAGTCCTTTTTTTACTCTTAGTAACAATTACTGGGAGAAGCAGGTTGAAATCTCCAATTATATTTGTGGATTTGTCTGTTTCTTAATCTGTTTCTCCCCATTTTTGCTTCGTGTATTTTGAAGCTGTGTTCTCAGCTTTAAATCTTAAATGTTGGCATGTTGGATTGTTACATATGCTTGATAATTTGACCTTTGCATCACTATGCAGGATCTCTTGTTATCCTGGTAATATTTATCATTATTAAGTGAAGTGGGGATTTTTTTAGATTTATTTTTGTATTTGAAAGGCAGAGCAGTAGAGAGGTGGGTAGTGAGAGAGAGACATCATCATTCCCCAAATGGTCTCGACGTTCAGGGCTGTACAAGGCCCAGCCAGGTTGAAGCCAGGAGCCAGGAACTCCATCTGGGAGAACTTGAGTCATTATCTACTGCTTCCCGGGCACATGAGGCAGGAGCTGGATCAGAGTGGAGTAATCAGGACTCAAACTGGCTCTCTGATAGAGGAGGCAGGCATCACAAGCAGTGGTTTAACCACAGTGCACAATGCCAGCCCCTAGCTTTTGTATAATAGTATCAGGTGCATTTCCTTCTTTCTTTCTTTCTTTCTTTCTTTCTTTCTTTCTTTCTTTCTTTCTTTCTTTCTTTTTTTTTTTTTTTTTTTTTTTTTTTTTTTTTTTGACAGGCAGAGTGGACAGTGAGAGAGAGAGAGACAGCAAGAAAGGTCTTCCTTTGCCATTGGTTCACCCTCCAATGGCCGCCGCGGCCGGCGCACCGCGCTGATCCGAAGGCAGGAGCCAGGTGCTTCTCCTGGTCTCCCATGGGGTGCAGGGCCCAAGGACTTGGGCCATCCTCCACTGCACTCCCTAGCCACAGCAGAGAGCTGGCCTGGAAGAAGGGCAACCGGGACAGAATCCGGCGCCCCAACCAGGATTAGAACCCGGTGTGCCGGCGCCGCAAGGTGGAGGATTAGCCTAGTGAGCCGCGGCGCCGGCTTCCTTCTTTCTTTATATTAATAGTTTGCATGATATATCTTTATTCATCCTTTCACTTTTAACCTACCTCTTTCTATTTAAATAGATTTCTCATAGATAGTATATTGTTAGGTCTTGCTTTTTAATTAAGTATGACATTCTCTTTGGGATATTGAAAGAATTTGCATTTTAAAAATTTTGAGATTGTAGAAAATAAATCTACTGTCTTTCTATTTGTTTGCCATTAATCTCCTTTGTTTTTTATATTCTTTCTCATTTTCCTACATTATTTTAGACTCGGAATTGTTATGATTCCATTTTTTCCACAATTGACTTATTAGATATGTATTTTATTTTTGTGGTTTCTTTGGGTTTTAAGCTGTATTTATTTTACTTATGTATTTATATATTTGAGAGAGAGAGAGAGCGCGCTCCCATCCTCTGGTTTACTCCCCGGATGCCTACAAGGGCTGGAGCTGGGCTGGGGCTGGGATGGAGTGAAAGCCAGAAGCCAGAAACTCCATCCAGGTCTCCCACATCTGTGGCAATATCTCAGCCACTTGAGCCATCCTGCTGCCTCCCAGGGTCTGCATTAGTGGGAAGCTGGAGCCAGAAATGGAACTCCAGTGTGCAATGTGGGCATCTTAATTGCTAGGCGAAGCACCTACCCCTAAACTATGTATTTTTAATATATTACAGTTTGCCTTCAAAGAATTGTGCATAATTTTCCCTATCGTGCAAGAACCTTTCAGTAATATCTTCTGTTTCCCAATCCTGGTCTTTGGGTTGTTGTCATACAGTTTACTTTTACATATAATTGCCACAATTTATATTCTTACTATTTCTCCAGTGAGCAGTTACCTTTTTTTAGAGGAATTAAAGAGAAATAGATCTCATACTCATGCAGCGCAGTCCTCAGCACTCTTCATTTGTTTCTATAGATCCAGGTTCTTATTTGATATCATTTTTCTTAGACCAGAAGAATTCCCTTTAAAAATGCCTCTATTATAGGTCTAACTCTTTTTAGTGTGTGTTTAAAGTCCGTGTTTCACCTTTATTTGTGTAAGATGCTATCACTGAGTTTACAGTTCTAGGCTGATGTTTTCTTTATTCCATATCTTCTTGGTGGCATAATCCCTGATGAAAAGTCTGTTGTCATTCTTTTCTTACTTTGGGCATAATTTTCCCCTACCTGTCTACTTTTTTTTTTTTTTTTTTTTTTTTTTTTTTTTTTTTTTGCTGGGCAGAGTTAGACAGTGAGAGAGAGACAGAGAGAAAGGTCTTCCTTCTGTTGGTTCAACCCCCAAATGGCTGCCGCGGCCGGCGCACCGCACTGATCCAATGGCAGGAGCCAGGTGCTTCCTCCTGGTCTCCCATGCGGGTGTAGGGCCCAAGCACTTGGGCCATCCTCCACTGCCTTCCCGGGCCATAGCAGAGAGCTAGACTGGAAGAGGAGCAACTGGGACAGAATCCAGCACCCCAACCAGGACTAGAACCCAGGGTGCCAGTGCCATAGGTGGAGGATTAGCCTAGTGAGCCGCGGTGCCAGCCTACCTGTCTACTTTTAAGATATTTTTTATTGATGTTCCACAATTTGGATGTGATGTTATGTCTTAGTGGTGATTTCTTTTCTTTTACTTATTTCTTTTTTGAAAGTCAAAGTTACAGAAAGAGGGAAAGACACAGAGAGAGATCTTTCATCCGTTGATTCTTTCCCCAAATGGATGCCCTGGCTGGAGCCAGGAGCTTCTTACAAGTTTTCCATGTGGGTCCAGGGGCCCACGTACTTGGGCCATCTTCCACTGCTTTCCCAGGTGCATTAGCAGGGAGCTGGATCAGAAGTGGAGCAGCCAGGACTAGAACTCTGGTGCCCGTATTGGATGCCGGTGTCATAGCTGGTGGCTTAAACTGCTACACCGCAATACCAGCCCCAGGGCTGCTTTCTTTATTCTGCTTGGGCTGTGTTAAGCATCTGAAGTGTAGATGTGTAGTTTTTGACCAATCTGAAAAAAATTTTGCCATTTTTCAAGTAATTTTTTACCTCCTATTTTCTGCAGCTTCATTGTGTTCCTGTGTGTGTGTGTGTGTGTGTGTGTGTGTGTGTGTGTTAAACTGCTGGATATTGTCCAAACTCTGTTCAGTTTTCCCTACCTGTTAGCCTCTCTGATTTTCATGTTTAATGGTTTATCCTGTCCCTGTGTTCGGTTGTCCTTACCCATGCCCCAACTTGGAAATTGCCTGCAGGTGATCAGCTGAGCCCACCAGGGTGCTTCTCTCTCTCTCTCTCTCTCTCTCTCTCTCTCTCTCTCTCTCTCTCACCACAGCCTGCGTGCCTGTCCCAGAGCAGCTCTGTCATGCTTTGTGGTTATCTGCATCAGGAGGGGAAATCCCACTGCAGGTCATCCTTAACATTCAGTAGTGAAAATCTCTCTCTCCAGTAGTGTTGTATTTGACGGGCAAATCTAAGATACGAAGATAGGATTGGGATTCTGTCTTGCTTTTCATTGGCTTCCTTCTTTTCCTATGTTAGTGGAGGCTACAGCACTGCCTTCCCAGTGGTTGAAAAACCTTCCTTCAAGTTCTTATTCCAGAATTGCTTAACTTGTCCTGCAGGATCTAGCAGGAGAGGCCAGGACAGTCTTGTTTCTGGGTATGGGAAATGTGGCCTCAGCCTCTCTGGCCTGACACCTGGGACTTGGAGTGTGTGGGGGCAGGCTGTGTGTGTCCCATGATAGAATCCACATGGCTGTTTGTTGAACACGTGTGTGACTGAGATTCTTCCTGGTCAGAAATGATTGTGGCCGGCGCCATGGCTCAACAGACTAATCCTCCGCCTTGCAGCGCCAGCACACCGGGTTCTAGTCCCGGTCGGGGCGCCAGATTCTGTCCCGGTTGCCCCTCTTCCAGGCCAGATCTCTGCAGTGGCCCGAGAGTGCAGTGGAGGATGGCCCAAGTCCTTGGGCCCTGCACCCGCATGGGAGACCAGGAGAAGCACCTGGCTCCCTGTGCAGGGAGGAGAATGAGCTAGGCCCCTTCTTTATAACTGGATGCCATCACCTAGATGCAAGTTAACAGGAGCTGCAGGGACAGTCGGTGAGGCATCCAGGAATGGGGGACTTGGGAAGTTGTCCCAGCCCTGCTGTGTTCTCGGCCTCATTAGTGTCCCCGTGTTCACACGGAGAGCTGTGATGATACAGTACTTTGTGTTATATACAACTTTGTCTTCCTTTTTCATTCACTGAATAAGACTTCTGTTCAAGGAGCCTACTTCACCAGGTTCAAGGGGAAATGGAAATCCAAGACAAGTTTGTTTTGGTGCAGCAAAATGTTGGAATTTTGTGGTTTTCCTGTAATGCATATTTGCCATGAATCCTTTGAAGTCCCCGTGTATGCATAGATTATAAAATCGGAAGCACCCTTGGATGTGGAAAAGACAAAAGTGCTTGCTTTAAAGAAATGTGAGTGTGGCCCCTTGGCCACGGGGGGTATAACTGACTCCCCTCCCTCCTGTTGCCAGGTTTAGGGTCTGTGATTCCTGTTCACTGAATTCACCCTGTCCCAGGTGCTCTGCTCAGCTCTCCCTGTGTCGTGCAGTTCCCATGTGATTGTCTTCATTTTCCCAAATGGTGACCATGACACTTTCTTTGCAAGCATAGGTGGTTGTTTAAGGAGGAGCTGGTACCTCAACGCAGGTCTTGGTCCCGAAGCCCATGCTTTGGCTTTGCTCCCCATACACTTTGTACCCTGCAAGGTGACCCACTATCCCCATTGTGCCCACAGCTGACAATGAAAACAACATTGCCTCCAACCAGTCCCGGTCACCACCTGCTGTTGTGGAAGAGAAGTGGAAACCCCAGGCTCAGAGGAACAGTGCCAATAACAGTAGGTGTCCCAACTGGGGCTGGGGCACAGAGCACGTGCAGGGGGCTCCTGCTGCACCCATTCTGATTGCTCCCCTCTGTCCCCCATTTGCATCACCTGTGCCTCCCGTGACAATGCAAGGTGACACATAACCGTTGCTTAAGCACTTTTCTCATTTTATTTATTTGTTTGAAAGCCAGACAGACAGATCTCCCATCCCATTGGTTCACTTCCCAGATGCCTGCAACAGAGCCCAGCCAATGCCAGAAGCCAAGAAACTTAGCCTGGGTTCCCAAAGTGGGTAGCAAGGCCATCACCTGCTGCCACCCAGGGTGTGCATTAGCAGGAATATGGAGTTGGGAGCAGGGCTGGGACACAAACCCAAACCTCCACTATGGGATGTGTGCGTCCCAGCTAGCATCTTAACCATGAGGCCAAACGCTTATCCCTGCAGAAATTCTTAACTCACAGGCTGGACATAGGTGGGCCTAGGGTAAGGTGATGGATTTTTGGTGTGTGTAGACAGAGGGCGACAATTAGTGACCAAATCAAAGCCAGAACCCACTTCTCCCATCTCTATTGGCTGCTCTTCCCTGCCACCATGGCCCCATATATTTCACTCACTACCTATACTACCTCCTATATTTGGAGGCAATTCCTATCCTGAGGGAGAGGTTGGACTGGGCTGGTTGACTTCCAAGGCCCAGGTGAATGTCACTCAAAAAACACCAGTGTTGCACACAGCTCACTGTAGTCTAACCCCATGTCCGTGGCAGGCATTACTAGCCAATCACAGAACTTTCTCCCAGTGAGAAAGCAGCCAGCACCACCAGTTCGTATACCAGATGACAGATCTGTTCATCCTCTCTAATACGCTTAGAGTGTAGGCTGCTGTGTCGAACCGAGCAGCCTCGAATGCCTGCTTTAATCACATCTCTCTCTGTGTCCCCTGCCAGCCACGACTGGTGGCTTAACACCCAACAGCATGATCCCCGAGAAGGAGCGGCAGAACATCGCGGAGCGGCTGCTGCGGGTCATGTGCGCCGACCTGGGGGCGCTGAGCGTCGTCAGCGGGAAGGAGTTCCTGAAGTTGGCCCAGACCTTGGTGGACAGCGGCGCCCGCTATGGCGCCTTCTCGGTCACCGAGATCCTGGGCAACTTCAACACGCTAGCGCTGAAGCACCTGCCGCGCATGTACAACCAGGTGAAGGTGAAAGTGACGTGCGCCCTGGGCAGCAACGCCTGCCTGGGCATCGGCGTCACCTGCCACTCACAGAGCGTCGGCCCCGACTCCTGCTACATCCTCACCGCCTACCAGGCCGAGGGCAACCACATCAAGAGCTACGTGCTGGGAGTGAAGGGCGCGGACATCCGTGACAGCGGCGACCTGGTGCACCACTGGGTGCAGAACGTGCTGTCGGAGTTTGTGATGTCGGAGATCCGGACAGTGTACGTGACGGACTGCCGGGTGAGCGCGTCCGCCTTCTCCAAGGCCGGCATGTGCCTTCGCTGCTCAGCCTGTGCCTTGAACTCGGTGGTGCAGAGCGTGCTGAGCAAGCGGACGCTGCAGGCCCGTAGCATGCACGAGGTCATCGAGCTGCTGAATGTGTGCGAGGACCTGGCGGGCTCCACGGGCCTGGCCAAGGAGACCTTCGGGTCGCTGGAGGAGACCCCGCCGCCGCCCTGCTGGAACTCCGTGACGGACTCGCTGCTGCTGGTGCACGAGCGCTACGAGCAGATCTGCGAGTTCTACAGCCGCGCCAAGAAGATGAACCTCATCCAAAGCCTCAACAAGCACCTGCTCAGCAACCTGGCCGCCATCCTGACGCCCGTCAAGCAGGCGGTCATCGAGCTGAGCAACGAGAGCCAGCCCACCCTGCAGCTGGTGCTGCCCACCTACGTGAGGCTGGAGAAGCTCTTCACGGCCAAGGCCAACGACGCGGGCACCGTCAGCAAGCTCTGCCACCTCTTCCTGGAGGCGCTCAAGGAGAACTTCAAGGTGCACCCCGCCCACAAGGTGGCCATGATCCTGGACCCGCAGCAGAAGCTGCGGCCCGTGCCGCCCTACCAGCACGAGGAGATCATCGGCAAGGTGTGCGAGCTCATCAGCGAGGTCAAGGAGTCGTGGACCGAGGAGGCTGACTTCGAGCCCGCCGCCAAGAAGCCCCGCTCCGCCGCGGCCGAGAGCCCCGCCGCGCAGGAGGACGACCGGCTGGGCAAGAACGAGGTGTACGACTACCTGCAGGAGCCCCTCTTCCAGGCCACCCCCGATCTCTTCCAGTACTGGTCGTGCGTGACCCAAAAGCACACGAAACTGGCCAAGCTCGCCTTCTGGCTCCTGGCGGTTCCGGCCGTGGGGGCACGAAGCGGGTGTGTAAATATGTGTGAACAAGCACTTCTAATCAAAAGGAGGCGGCTGCTCAGTCCGGAAGATATGAACAAACTCATGTTTCTGAAATCCAACATGCTTTAAGATGTTAACTTTGGGGAAAAAAAATAAGAAAACAGCAGAGAACATTAGAAAACACACACACACACACACACAAAACACTGTCACAAACAAAGAAAAGGAATTTAAGTTTTAAACACTGTGGACCTCATTCTAACTGCCCCCTGGAAACTTAAGTGCTTTTTTTCCGGTGTGTGTGTATGCATGTGTGTACACACCCACACCCAGGGGTGCGTGTCCGAACACGTGTGCCGTGGCAGTAGGGGCATGGAGGCCTCTGCGCCCGTCTCCATGGCCAGAGCAGCCTCGCACACGCGTGTACACACATACCACCCTGGTGCATGCCCACGTGTCTGCTTGCAGGCGCGTGCGCATTGAGCTGGGTGTGTCAGGAAGCTGGGGGAGGGGGAGAGAGGAGGGCTGGCCGTTGCCCTCCCCCTCTTGGGAAGGGAGCTCTTAGAAGACTCGGTGTTCAGGTGTGCAGATGGTGGGAAGCTGAGGTTGTGAAACGTTCAGGCAGCTGAGACCTGGAGTGACTTGACGCCCGCTCTCCTCCTCCCCAGCCCCACCCCCTCCCTGGCTCCGCCTCCCCGCCCCCTGCTGCTCTGCCACGGAGTCTCCCGCCGCCGGCACCAGACGGACAGTGTGTGCACTGGACTTGGCTTCTCGTTCACCTTCAGGGCATTGAGCTGCCGCCCCCCCGTGCCGCCTCTCTGGTGCGCGGGGGCAGCCGCCTTAGAAACACATCTATCTATCTCCCCAAATCAGGAAAGGAGACTTTTCAGACTACAAAGCTGACGTTTTTGCTTTTTAATATAAGAGAGAGGAAGGAAGAAAAAAAAAGAGACATTTTTCAGAGAAGTATAGATACCGTCTCCACTCCTTAATGGGTTTTTTTCTCCTAACATGATAGCAAGTTCCACCGTTTTTGGGGGTCCGTTCTGTTTTGTCAGATTCGATGTAGACTCTGCTAGGAGGCACTGAATGTCTGTAACTTATGTTTGGGAGTTTCGTTTGCCGTTTCTGTTCGAGTCACACTGTAAACTAGCTCATCTCAGTGGTATAGTCGGTACCCTAAGATTTCACTAACCTTTGCTGTACAGTAAGGTTTTCATGTATCTCAGCGGCCAAGGTCACGTACTTGGCTGTGCTGTCTGGGAGACCAAGGCTGAGGGAGGAGGGGCGGGTTCCACGGATGTCGGTCCAGTGGACGCCATAGCAGTGGGGGTGGGGCGGGGTGGGGTGGGCGTGTGGCTTGAGGGGTCCTCCCCCACGCAGGTGGAGGAGCCTCCCTCCTGCTCCGCGTGTCTGGTCCCACAAATGTCTGAGCGCGTGCCCAGAGTCCATGACACTGCTCACCCGCTTCCAGCCCCTTCCAGCTCAGCAGGGGCTCCCGAGATGATCCTCGTGACCCTCACCATACCCAGGCCCACAGCCCCTTTTTCCTTTCCGGGGGTTCCAGGGTTCCCATGGGTCCACTACCCGCCGCCCTCCAGGGGTCCTCATGGGCCCCCAGCCACCTCCCCGTGGGCCAGGCAGCCGTTGCAAGGGTGCAGGGCATCCGGCCACGTTCAACTTGATGCTGTGAAAGACGCCTTCAGGCTTTCCTTCCCCATCCCCCCACCGCAAGCACCGAGGGTCCACGCCCCCAGCCCACGTGCTGGAAGTGGCTGCCCCTGACCTCCACCCCGCCCACCTCTCCATGAATAAGGCACTGGGGTCCCATAGCCCCCTGCCCCCGTGACCACAGGGCTCCTTCAGGCTCAGAGTGACCCCCCCCATTGTGGGAGGCTGTGGGCAGAGGTGCCTTCTCCCATCTTGGGGGTGGGCCGAGTGCACCCCTTCCCCTCGAAAAGCATTACTCAACTGTGAGATACCTCGACTACAAAAAGCACTGTACTGCAGCCCTCCCCGGCTCCCGGGCAGGAGCGGGAGCAGAACCGGCAAACGAACTCGCGGCTTAGGATTGTGCATCCAGAACACTGGCCTTGGGGGCTGAACCCGCGCACCTCGCCCGCCTCGAGAGCACTGACCCTGCCCTTCCTCCGGAGTCTGGGACTTTCTGAGATGAATCACAGCAGGCTGTCGCCACCCTCACCCCAGCAAGCCGTGGGACCCTCCCCCTGCACTGGAGCGGGAGCCGGAGAGATCCGGGCGCGAACTGAACGTCACTTCCCAGGGAGAGTGGAGGCATCGGCACATGTTTGGGTTGGACCCTTGGGGACGGTCACAAGCTGGTCTCAGGGTTGCTGCTGAGTGTCAGATGCCTACTGCAAAACGTTCCTGCAGCCTTCCATGCCTTCCAGGGGAAGGGCCCCAGCCTGGCACAGAGGATAGGAGCCGCCCACTTGGTGCGTCAGCGAGGGCAGAGTTGGGAGCGCACCGTTTGTCTCCCTGGGGCGGAGCTGCGCTGTAGGCCCTGTCACGGAGCCGTTGAGCTAGCAGAGACGCTTCACCCTCCTGCAAAGCCATCAGCAACCAGGCCTACGCGTGCCTGTTGAGCCCTTGGCATCCTCGTGGGAGACGGTCTGCCCTTCGGAAGGGAAGTTGGAGTAAGGCCAGTTAAACTCTACATGTCTGGACATAAGTGTCACCTCCTGTCCTAGCCTTTTCCTCCTGGCTTGCTCTGCGGGTTTGAAGTGGATTGCCACCATGTCCTCAGAAAGCTGTGTCCTGGGGCCGCCTCTCCTCCAGGTGGACAGCAAGGTGGCGGGCAATCTTTTCACTGTTGCCACCTCTTGTTCCCCGGAAACCGGCATCGCCAGCAGGCAAGGCTGTGTCCCAGTGTCCTCTGGGTCCCGCAGGTCGTTCCCACAGTGCACATCCTGCTGCGGCATGTAGCTTAGCAAAACCCAAAGATCTCCACAGATCCAGCCACCGGCCCGCTGCTTCCAGCAATACCGACCTCACCAAATTCTAGTTCAGCCAAAGGATTGAGACAGGCTCTTGCAGCTCATCTCCTGGCACCCCACCTGCCCTTGACTTTGGGAAGGATTTTTCTCATCTGCCTCCCAGCTCTGCGATGGCTCTAGATCTTTCCACCACAGGCCTGGGGCGGCCTGGGAGGCTGAGGGGGGGCAAGAAGTTGGGCCATTTTTGTCATTTTCAGTAGTTCAAGGTGCTTGCCTGCTGACCTGGATACAGCTTGCCTATTTCCTCAGACAGACACAGCGTTTGTTCTGATGCACATGGACGCAGGAGCTGGGGTGGAGAGCACACGCCTCCACTTAGAAGGTGTTTCCCCCCAGCTGAGGTCAGTCTGCTTCACCACCAAAGCCCAAGCCAGGAACCCCAGCCTTGTGGGTGGTCCCTCGGATTGTAGCCGTCCAGGAGGGACAGGGCCATTCCAGTCGTAGATGGATGCACTTGGCTCGGCACGGTTCTTCTCCCCGAAGCCCGGACCAACCAGCCAGACCTCCCTGCCGTGGCGTTTAGAAACCAGGAAGCAACACCGGCACCACCTCTCCAAAACTGCACTGTCTCCAGGCATTGGCGGCACAGAACATGGGCCAGCATTGCCACTGCCCTACTTGGGAGCTTCCTGCTGGGCACTGGGGACTTGGCAGCTCTTGGCTGGTGCGAGGACACTAAGGTTTCCTGGCGAGCAAGGGGCAGTCAGGGATTGTAGGAAAATTTGGTTTGGTTTGGTTTTTTAAAGCATGTAGGCTGCCAAGGGCCCTCTCTTTCAATTTGACCCTTTGTCTCCCGCACTTTGAAGAAGCACTTGAGAAAATTCTGCAAGGCGCGTTTTCCACTGTGAAGCCGAACCCCTGCCTTTCGGAGTCTCCTGTTCTTGAGCAAGGCCACCGACTTTCCCTGCGCTGGGGACGGGGCTCCGTGAAACACGAGCACCTGGAGAGAGAGGTCCGCCGGGAAGGTTTAACATGAAGCTGGGCTGTAGATGGAGAAGGGAGGCCCTGTGAGATGGCCCAGGAGGGAGCTCCGCCCACATCCTCGCCATCGGGGCAATGGTGCCCGAAGAGGAGGCTGCTCCTGCCCTGCCCTGCCCAGTTTTCCCAAGTTCATAGCTTTGCCCTCTCCCTGGGAGCCGTGGCAACGCCTCTCTGTCTCTGGGTTGTCTCCGCAGGACGGCTCCTGGGAAGACCCAGTGGCCAAGCAAAGCTCAGGCCTGGCCCTGCCAGCCCCGCCCCAGCCCCTGTGTCCAGCTGGGCCAGTGGGGAACTGGGCAGGAGGCCGCCGTGCCCTTCACTGTGGCTCACGATTGCTAGGCCAGTTATGGTGAACCAATGATGCCGTGTTTTCCCTCTTAGGTTTCCTGCCCGGGGTTGCCCGGTCCAGGGTTTTCTGGGGGTCTTGTCACTGTTCTTTGTCCTCCTCTGTCATCTGGGCTTGAGGACCGTGCTCTGGCGAGCCCTGGCTTTCACAGAAGGAGCCCTGTGGTTTGTGTGCAGAGAGGCCCTGCTCCCGCCTGGAGGAGGGCAAAGATGTTCAGGTGGTTGACTGACATGCTCACGCCCCGCCCCCACCCCACCCCTCCATGGGTTCAAGTCCTGTCCAGAGAGATGGATTTCCCAGGGTCGCAGTCGGGCGGCAGCATCAGCACCCACGAGGGTCCTTCCCACTCCAGCGTCCCGCTGGGCACCTTGAGTCTTCGAACCAAAGTTCCTTACGGGGCACAGCCCAGCCTTGTCCGAAACCTCAGGGGCCTGGGATTCCCGTGGCACTTGCTCAAATCCCGGTTGGCACAGGCCGTGGGGGGTCTGACTCCAGCCGGAAGAAGGGGCTCCTCCTGTAACCCCGGCGCCAGCCGGTCTCTGCCCAGGACCCGCCCACCAGCCCACCCACCCAGCCGCCAGGCCACCCCGGGGTGGGTGGCTTCCCCAGGTGTGGGGGAGGGGGGCCTCCCCGGCCAGGAGAGAGCGCCAGTCACTCCGCGGCGCCGTTCCGATCCCAAGCATCAGGAAATCATTTTGTACAACCACCCGATGCAGAGATATTTTTTAAAAAGCGTAAATTATTTTTCGTTGTTTTCTGATCCTACCTTTTTCTTCTCCCTGCAACTTCACGTCGGTGATTCGTTCACATCAGGTAAACCTTGAGAAAGCCTTGGTGCCCCTTCCTCCCACCTGGCCACTCAGTAACCACGTGCGTGCACCCTGCATCCTACCTGGTAGTTAACGACGTTCTAGGCAATACCACGGACACACCTGACTGTGTCTCTCTCTTCGAGTGCAAGAAACTAAGTCATCTTAAAAAAAAATACAAAAAAAAAATTTACAAAAAAACAAACACAAAAAAATATCTTTTTTAGGCCAGAGTTTTTCTACAGGTATTAATGAATATTTTTCTTAATCCTTATAAGTTTTATGTGTTTAATATTTCTTAATACCGGTAGCATTAATTTATACTTTTGTAGCAACACAATATTTTTATAAACAGCCAGTGTTTGGCTCAAGTCTTCACGAGGGGTTTATCCAGGGCCGTGTTGGGCTCTGTGTACCATGTACTGTATTTTAAAAAAAATAAAAAGTTACCTAGTGTCACACTTGCTGTGTTAATTAACAAACAATGTTCACGGTCTCCTGTGTGGTCGGTAAGGGACCCAGCGGTTCTCCTGCATTGGAGGGGGTTGAGTTGACGCTTCTTGTGACGTGTGAACCCCCGAGACCAAACTTGAGGGTTTATTTAGGGTTTTCTGTTTTGTCTTTTGGGTTGTTTTGTTTTGTTTTGTTTTCACTTTGTTTTTGGTACCATTTCTCCATTTACAGCCAAAATCAGTTTTATGATGTTTAAAACTTTGACTGATGTCAAATGGAGGAAAGGAACAGAAGAAAAAAAGATTTTTACAAAGTAATAAAATTTAAAACTGAGCTGTTTAAATGTTGCTGTTTTTACCTGTCTGTTCTCGTGCGGAAGTGGAGCGTTCCCACTGAGAAGAGGTAAAGTCCACTTGGTTCCTTAAATCGCCAAAAGCCCCAGCCCAGGAATCAGTACCTCCCCCCGCCCCCTGTCCCCTGAGTTCTTATGACATTATTTCCCAGTTGGTTGATGCCAAGGCAAAAAAATAAAAATAAAAAAAAAATCCTTTTAACGGTTAGAGAGGATCAGTTGCTTAAATGATTTCATGTCAGTGTTGTATTTATGGTTTTACAATAAAACGACCTTTAGGAAGAAGCGGTGTGTAGTGTGTTTCCTTGGGTTTGGGGCTGAACCATGCCAGCCACATAACGGTGCACCTGCAGGGGCCGTGGGGGAGGGGTGGCAGTGGAGATGAACCATAAGGCAGGGTGCCTGGTGACAGTTCGAGTCCGTCCTAGGGGGCTGCTGTGTGAGGCTGGAGCCGCCAACCCTGGATCTGAGCTCCTCTCTAGTCCCAAAGGTTTCATAGACCAGGGAGGGCCATGACCAAGGAAGATAGGAACCCCTGTGGGCTTGCTTGTGGAGCCGTGTGCCCTGGGAGAAGGGCTGGGTTTCATGTTTGGGTACCGCGAGCCCCAGGCCAGAGGCTCACAGCCAAGTGCACCTTAGCCTGTGGTCATCTGTGCAGCTCTCGTGCCCTTTACCCAGCAGCTCGGCCTCCCAGTAACATCATAGCATTAGGACTGCTGTGTGTATCGACCGTTTTCTGGGACAAAGTGTCCATAGCTTTGGCCCAATCCCTGATGGCCCCTGGGACTGTAAACAAGTGTGTGTGGCACGTGGAAACCCTGAACGCTGGGCTAGACTTCCAGAAGGCACCAGTCTGCAGGTGCTTGGCACGGCGATGGAGACACCACGTGGGACACCCGCATCCTGTATCAGCAGTGCCTGGTTGGGGTCTCGGCTCCTCTGGCTTCCGATCCAGATTCCTGCTATGCACACCCTGGGGAGCAGCAGGTCCTGGCTCATGCACTTCAGCCCCTGCCACCCACTTTGGGGCAGACCCAAAATGTATTCCAGACTCCTGGCTTTGGCCTGGCCCAGCCCTAACTGTTGTGGATATTTGGGAAGTGGACCAGCAGATGGAAGATGGACCTCCCTCTGTCTCTCTCTGCCTGTCAAATAAAATGAAGAAATAAAACTATTTAAAAAACAACAACAAAAAAACAGAAAGCTATCGAGTTTTCTCAGTGAATTGTTGACATCCTGTAGCCCGTGGTTGAAGTTTGAGTTTGGATTACCTCTTAGTAGAAATTTCTGGCACGTGTCACGAGAGCAGAGGCCTCCTGGGCCAGGCTGGTGGCAGGCAGGGCTGGACCACACGGTGAGGCGCAGTCTGGAGGGGCCTTCTTGGCTCCGATTCAACCTTTCGCTGGCATCAGATGTGGGTCCAGGGCTGCCCATGCCCGTGCCCAAGCATCGAGTCTTTAAAGAGATTGAGCAACCCAGATTTGGATGGGGAAGCTCAGTTTTTAAACGTTGAATTCAGAATGGTAAAGAAACTGAGCCGAGCATCCCAGCCTCGGCCCATGCACCTGCAGCAGCCCTGTCCTTCAAGTCACTTCAAAGTTTCCCTTTGCAGGCAGTGCCTACCAGCTGCCCTCGATGGCTGGCCCTGGTGTGGGGGCACATATGGGGGACAGTGGGTGGACAGGGGACACAGTGGCCTTGCTTAGTCCCAGGCTAACAGGGCTCGCTGCCTCCTCCGCAGCTGCCTGTCCCTGCTCCTCACCCACCCTCGTCTGCCCAGAGATTGCTCCCGTGACCTCAGAGGCTGTCCCCCAGGATACCTGCAAGTCCCAAGCTCCGGACGTGGGGGAAGACCCAGGAAGGGGTTGTTGTGTCTAGCCAAGGGAGCCACCCAGCTTTCTACACCCAAGCCCTCGCCCTGCCTTCATCCCCTCCTTGCTTCCCCTCTGGGTCTCCTAAGCAGAGGAGCTAAGGCAACGCTTTGGGTTGGCCACTGGCCCATCCTACTGCACACCCCACAGAGAGGCACAGCTTGGGCCCTGCCGGGTTCCAGCGGCAGGGGCCAGGTCTCCCCCACAGAGCACCTGGCTGGGGACTTCCATCCCTCGGCAGCCATGGCTGCAGCCCTCAGCATGATGAATCTGATGTTTGTAGATCCCACATAGACACCCTGGACGTGCCTGGAGATGTGTTCTTGGGCCAGCTTGGTCCACAGGCCACCCTGGACAGCGGGCATCTTCTGTTTCCCAGAGAGGGAGAAGCCAGGCTGCAGGCTCCAGCTGGGGACCCAGCTGCTTAGTCAGGACCCAGTGGAAGGCAGTGAACATTCTGCTTCCAGGGCAAAGGGCCAGCGTGGCACCCCGGGGACGAATGCAGAAATAGCCAGGGTCCCGGGGCTCCTGGCAGCTGGCACTGGGGATGCAGATGGGACCGAGGCAACATGCTGGGGAGTGCCTGGTGCAGCAGGTGATGGGGGAGCCGCTACAGGAGCTCAAGGGGAGAGGGCCCTGATGCCCCGGCTCACCAGGCCCCAGCTACTCCTTCTGACCCCATGGACCACCGATGACTTCCTGTCAGGCCTCTCCAGCTGCCCAGAATTCCTCCTCCTCTCTCTCCTGGCCTGATCAAAACAAGCAAAGCCAATCCCATTTTCCACAAACGTCCTTGGCCTTGTGATTTGCACAACCAATGTCATGTACAGAAGATAGTTCTAAGGGGCCAGCGCTGTGACGTAGTGTGCTAAGCCTCTGCCCATGGTGCCAGCATCCCATATGGGCACCGGTTCCTGTCCTGGCTGCTCCACTTCTGATCCAGCTCTCTGCTGTGGCCTGGGAAGGCAGTAGAAGATGATCCAAGTCCTTGAGCCCCTGCACCCGTGTGGGAGACCCAGAAGCAGCTCCTGGCTCCAGTCCTTGGATCGGCGCAGCTCCGGCCATTGGGGCCATTTGGGGAGTGAATCAGCAGATGAAAGACCTTCCTCTCTGTCTGTAACTCTGCCTCTCAAATAAATAAATAGTACCTCTTTAAGGAAAAAAAAAAGTTCTACCACATTCTACCACCTATGCTCTCCACTTCTGGGCCATGCTGGGTTACTCACACCCCCGCCCCGTGCTTCAGCTTCCCCTCCCTCCACTTTACGCCCCCAATGACAATGAGTTGTCAGAACATGGGGTTTAGAGAGTTTTCAGCATGTTTTTATTTGGACTCGAGTCACTCTGTCCAGCCTGCCGCAGAGCCCTGGGTCAGCCACCAGCCACCCCCGGCTTGCAGACCAGCTGTCAGTTGGAGGGAAGCAGCTCCTCGTCCCCTGTGGACACAGAGAGACTGGGGGAGTGGGTCTGTGGGTGGGGATCCTTGGGGCATGGGGAGGAGCAGCTGAGCCTGTAACAGGTGCTTGCTGAGTGGCGTCTGCCCAGGGTCCTGCCCGGAACCGCCTGATGTTTCACCTCCGTTTCTGACTCGCCCGAGGTGCCATTTCCCAGTGGGAAAAGCAAGTCCCAGAAATCCAATGGCTGCTGCTCCCTGCCACGCAGTTATTGTCATTCCGCACCACGACCGTGAGTAGCAGCAGCTGTAGCTGCTGTTAGCCGAGTCCCAACTCTGCCAGGGACTGTGAAGGCTGAGCAGGGTCTGTACATGGTCCCATTTTACAAGGGAGAACATCAAGGCTCTAGCCGGCACTTGTGCCATGTGGTCAGCTGAAGGTGGCAGCACCGGAACTGTAGCCCAGCTCTGCCCTGCCCCCCGAGCCTGCCCTGCTCACTCTCTGCCGGTGCCTGCCTAGCATCCCCCAGCTGCCCCATTCCAGCTGGGTAAAGCCCCAGGCTTGGCCCCATTTCACAGATGGAAAGCTAAGGCTCCAAGCATGAATGGGCTGCTCACTGAACACAGAGTCAGAACCCAGAGCTGCAGACCCCCGCCTCCTACCAGGGTTCCCCCTGGCCCCAGCTCCTGACACCCCCCCAACCCAGCGCAGCACCCCATGGGCCCCCTACCGTCACCAGGCTTCCCGCAGTACTCCTTGCACTCCTTCTCCGAGTAAAACTTGTTGCCGTTGCCTTGGCAACCGCCATAGTTGAAGAGGACACACTTCCCCTGGACGGCATCAAATGCCCAGAGAGGGAAAATGCCGCGGCATGGGCCGGGGACTATGGGCAGGCTGCAGGCGGCTGTGGGAGGGAGGAGGCACAGAGCGTTAGGGTCATCTTGCCAGCCACTGCTGGCCTGGCATGTGCAGGGGACCCCTGAGCCAGGCCACCCTACCCATCTGCCAGGGACACCTGCCCCCTGCTTTACGCCTTGGAAAACTGAGGCCCACAGAGAGACGTGACCCGGCCAGTTACACCCTGGAAGTCTGCCGTGGGCGTGTGCCGGCTTAGCCTGCAGGTGGCCAGCCGACCTGGTGTGGGGGCTCACCCACGGTCCGGCAGGTCTGCAGACACTCCTTCTCCGACGCAAAGTTGTTGCCATTGCCCAGGCAGCCGCCGTAGTTGAAGGTTTCGCAGGCCATGGACGAGCCGTTGTAGAAATACCTCTCGAAGAGCCCCAGGCAGGGGCCCTCGGAGTAGCCCAGCTGGCAGGAGTCTGGGGAGGCAGAGCTGCACTTACTAAACACACTCTGTGCACTGCCACCAGGTGGGGCGCTTCCGCCTCCTCTCCTGGGGCTGCCGCCCCTATGCCAAGCGCACGGGCTGCCAACTCATCATAGAAGCCGACTCTCAGAGACGTACAGGGGCTTGCCCAGCGTGGCACAGAGCCAAGACGCCAAGTCCCGGATGCTGGACTCTAAAACCAAGGACAGCTGCCAGCAATGCCCCGGCCCACTGCCCCCTGTGCTGTCTTGTCTACACAAAGGCTGCAATACTAGTAGTGGTCCCATGTGCCCCAGCACCCCAACAGCCAACCTGGCCTCTTCACTGAGGTCCCACCCCCATGCCTCCTCTTTCCCTTGAATGCCCTTCCTGCATGAACCCTACCTGGATTCCTGGACACAGCATGAGTTCCCCTTCCTCCAGGAAGCCCTCCTTGATCTCCTTACCTTTCTGTCCCCTGAGCCCCCCAGCCCTTCATCTGGCCCTCCCTTTTGGGCATATCACTTTGTTCCTTGGCTGCCTCCCCTACTGGAGCAGAAGTCCCCGCAGGAAGATGCAGGTGGCCTGTCCTTGTGACCCAGCACAGGGCAGAGTGGGTTCCCTGGTTGCTGACTGGATTGCAAAGCGAGTGGCTCATGAGCACTGGGAGCTAGACAGAGCAAGCCCATGTCCTGCCCCATCTGCTCCTGCCAGCCACGCCCAGCCCAGTGGGCCGTGATCCCATTGTACAGCTGAGGAAACCAAGGCTCGACGGCCACACGGTCGAACATTCAGGGCAGGAACTCGCTTCTTACTGTGGAGCTATCGTAAGCTTAGAACCACACCTTAGGCTGCTGTCTCTCCACGCCCACAGCCCCTGGCTCAGTGCAAGGTGCTTGATGTGCCAAGTCCCTGCCCCGCCGTTGACCCTGGCAGAGAGAGCGTGACTGCGTAGTGCTGAACGTGGCCGGCCCCGGGCCCTCCTCTCCGGAGCCAGGAGCAAGGAGAAGGCGGTGAGAGGCAGGTGCCCGTTACCTTCTTTCTTATTCAACTCCATCACCAGTCTCCCGGTCCCAGATCCTTCCTCTTCCTCGGGGAGCACAGCCCGCCGGGTTCTCTGGGGGCAAGAAGGATACGCGGCGGCTGGAGAGAACTGGCCCCAAGGCTCACCTCCACCTGGCTGCTTTGGGAATCGGGCTGCAGCCACCAGGTGGGTTAATAGACACGTTCCCCAGAGGCACCCCCAGACTGCACATCGCAGGTTTCCAGTAGGAAGTGAAAATCAGACACATCTAATTCCTTTTGCTCTGAGCCTTTTGAAGTTCTCTCTCTCTGTGTGTGTGTGTGTGTGTGTGTGAAGAGAGAGAGAGAGAAAGAGACATGCACACATCAGGAGAATAAATTAGGACCTATCACAAATAACCAGGACAACCGCGAGCGAAAGGCAGAAAATTGGGAGGCAAGAGTAAGGCCACTCAGAAAACCAGAAGGGATCATGGGAAAGGACTTGGTTCGAGGAGCTGCTGGTTCTGTTTGCTTTCCGGCTTGTTTGTTTATCTGAGAGACTGAGATCGATCTCCGGTTCACTCCCCCGGTTGCCCAGAGGCTGAAGCTGGGAGCCAGGACCTCAATCCAGGCCTTGAGCCATTGCTACCGCCTCCCAGGGCCTGGCCTAGTGAGAAGCTGAAACTGGGAGCCCAGCTAGGAACGGAGCTCTGATTCCTGCACAGGACGCGTCGCGGAGTTCTAGCACAACCCAGAAGGTCAGCGTGATCGTGTCATTTCACAGATGAGAAAATTGAGGTCCAGAGCAGGTGGCAACTTAACGGCAGTGGCCGAACCAGGACTGAGCCCAGGTGGAGCTGACTCCATGCCCACCACTCACTGCCTTTGCTCAGCCTCCTGGAAGCCTCTGCCCCGACCACAGCAGGAACTAAGCCAGCTCAGCGGCCAGCTTGGCGGTGCGGTGCCTGGGGGAGGTTGGGCTGGGGCCGCGGTACTCACCAACACGGGGGCAGGCTTTGGTTCCTGCTGCCCGGGCACACATTCCCCTAAGTCAGAGGTCAGGAGAGAGGAGTGAATTAGAGCCTCTGTTGCCTGCAACGTCTCAGCAGCAGCCCCTCAAGGGCTGGCAAGGTGCTGGCGCCCCACCCCCACCCCTGACTGCGTCATCTCGGGGGCTTAGGAGGGAGGGGTTATGACGCCCATTTCACAGATGTGGGCAATGAGGCACTGAGAGGCCGACAAGCCAGCAGCAGGGACACTGAAAACCCAGGTGCTCTGAGTGGGGAGCCTGTGCTCTTAACGCCCACCCTGTTGCCTCCTAAGAGGTGCTCGTGGCTTTGAAACGCCCCCACTGAGACACACGCAGCAGAGAGAGCCCAGAGCGGGTCCCAGTCCCGGCTCTGCCAGGTACATGCTGAGCCTGGAGCACAGCTCTCTGGCTCCCTATTCATCTCAGAGGGTCACAGGAGGGCTGCGGGGGCGGGGCGGGGACCTGGGGTGGGGCTTACCTCTGTCGATCATGGTGAAGATGGAGTTCTCGGGGATCCCCACCCCGAGAGCCACCTCCCTGAACTCCTGCAGGAGGCTCTCCCTCAGCTGCGGCTCCCGCCCTGCGCAGGGGAAGCAGAGGAGTCACCTGGAGCCGCTGGGGCCGGGTGGGCAGGGCCCAGGGGTTTTCAGTTAGGGGGAGGTGGAGCGCCACTGACCTGGGGCGCCACCCTGAAGACAGGTCCCCAGGGAGGAAGAGTGTCCCTTCAGGGTCGCCCCCAGTTTTCCTGTCCCTACCCACCCAGGGCTCTTTTCAGAACCTTGCGTTCCCCGGGTCTGGAATTTGACTAAACCAAAGAAGATTCTATCTCCAGCAGGAGACTGGGCTCCAGCCCCAGGGAGAGGAAGCGCGTGCCCCTCCCTCCTCATTAGTTGCGCTTGCGCACCGGCACCCCACTCCAGCCCTGAGTCGCCGGCCTCCTGCACCCCCCACCCAGCCCCAGCAGGCTGCCATACCATAGAGCTTGGCGGTGATGGTGGGGCCGTGGCGGCGGCTGAATTTCTTGGTGAGAAAAATGGCATACTCATCGTAGTTAGTGTGCACCACGTAGGACTCCATGGTTAAGTTCCATTCTGCGGGAGATGCGGAGCAGCCGCAGGGGGCGTGGTTAGAGGCCCAGCGCCTGTTCACCTGCACACCCCATCTCCAGCCAGCTGTCTGCGCCCAGGCCTGCCACTGTCCATCTTCAGTCTGTCTCTGTCTGCCCTCTTCCTCCATACATTCCTCCTGGCTCTGTCCACCTACCATCTGCCGACATCCATCCGTGAATCCTTCCTGCCTCCCTCTCTAACGCCATCCATGTGGGAATTAGAGGACTGTTGGAGGAGCTCACTCATCTGCCATGCATACATGGAGCCATTCACCAGTCCTTTGGTCATTCACTCATATAATTGTCCATCCACCCAGCTACCCGCACACCCGTCTGTTCACACCGCGCACACTCAGAACACAGCTGCCGAGCTCATGAAGAAGTTCACGGCCAAATCCTCCTGTCACTCCGCACCGTGCACAGGACACAAAGACAGGACACGCCCTATGCTGGGGGCGTGCATGGGAGGGGGGCGGGAGAGGAAGAGGAAGAGGAGGGGAGGGGGGAGGGGCGGGGGAGGAATTTGGAGGAAGAAGGCTCAGCTGAGTAAGGGGCAAGGTTATGGGCAGAGAGAGAGTGGAGGCAGGAAGGGAACGAGGTGGGGCATCAGGGTGCTTCAGAGCGAAGCAGAGAGCGGCAGGTGCACCTCGCGCTGCACTCACTGGCTTTGTGGTACAGGAACTTCCCGTCAGTGTCCGTTTTCTCATAGGCCCCGGAGATCTCCTCACAGACGCCCCTCCTGCAAAGGAGCCAATCCTAAGGGAGGTAACTCCGGCGAGCCCGAGACCCTGCCATCTGGCTGTCCCGTGGGGCTCCTGCCACGGGGCTCCAAGGCCCTTGTTGGTGGTGGTGGTGGTGGTGTTGCTTAGTTTGGAGATTAACAATCACAGGTGTCTTGTTCAAGCCTCCCACCAGCTCTGGGAGGCCCTCATTGAACAAGCCAGGGAACAGAGGACAAGGGGAAAGGGACTCAGCCCCACACCCTCCTGGCCCAGCCGGCGCTCCGAGCACTTTCCCTAACCCAGTCCGCACATACGCCGTGGCACAGGGGAGCCGGAGGACGAACGATGCATCGACTCCTTCCCTCGTCTACGACTCTCCTTCCCCAGGCTCCCCATCTATAAGGTGGGGACAGTGTAGTTTGCCCCCGACATGGCTGTGACAATGTCATGGGTGACACGGAGTTGGCTAAGACTGCGTGTCTGCTAGCTGGGGTTGTGTGAACATGTCGCGGGCAGCCTCCAGGGTACAGAGGAGAGCAAGACCGACCTCACCCCTGCATGCAGCCTCCAGCCACTTGGGGTGTGCTGGCAGGAGGCAGAGCAGCCAGTGTGGCAAGTGCCGTGGACAGGGATCAGCAGGTGCTCCGAGGCCCTGGGACCTGAGCCTGGAGGTCAGGGAGGGCTTCTTGGAGGAAGTGATATGGAACCAAAGTCCCCCAGGACCCCTTCTATTAGCCCAGGGAGTTCTCAATGGAAGGACCATCAGGTGCAAAGGTGCAGAGGGCAGAGAGTTCCAGGAGCTGAAGAGGATCTCTGGGTGAGACACAGAGAGCCGTGAGCGCCGCGGGGCTGGCCGGGGGAGGGGGTTGAACCTCACTCCTGGGGGCAGTGGGGAGCTATGAAAGGGTCTTGGGCGGGTTGAAGGTTCACAATGCCTTTCTGGGTGGAGAGTAGACAGGCTGGGAGGTTCGCGATTACAGGTGGGTGGGGAATGGAGGTTGCTGTAGACGGGCAGGAAGGATGGGGAGGTGGCTTAGGGCAGGGGTGGCAGGTGGGGGGTGGGGAGAAGGGAGCAGGTTGGAGAGAGGAGGGAACGGGCGCAGCAGGGGACAGAGGGGCTCGAAGACGCCCTTGACCCTTGTTGTCCCCCAGGGTTCCCAGGCTGGGCCCCTGAGGGCTGGAGGGGCGCCTGTGGTCTGCCAAGCCCACAGAGAGGGTTGGGGAGGGTGCTGGCAGTGCGGAGCTCTGTATAAGGTGGCCACACAGGGCAGGCCACTTGGGGCCCCACGCTCACCGCCAGTGCGTGCTGGTCATGCTGATCTCCGTCTCGCTCGTCCCCTCTCCCAGCACCAGCGTGCTCACGGCCATCCTGTCCTTGATCCTCTTCAGCCACGGGCAGGTGGACCCCACAGCCAGGTTGTACCATTTCCCGTAGATCTGGGAGGTGACCACAAACGCTGGGGAGGTCAGATCTGCCCCTCCCTCCTCGCATCACTTGTCCCTTCAGGGACAGGGGTCTGTGGCTGTGGGTGGAGGCGCAGTCCCCGCAGCATGCTGGGGAAGGAGTCGGGCAAAGGGGGTCCCCACCCTGCCCTGCAGAAGCCCTCACTCCACCGAGACGCGGGAGCTCCCCATGCTGCCCGCATGGACAGGGTCTACACTGCCCTGCTCCCAGGTCAGCACCACGGCCGCCTGAGAGCCAGAGCCGTGTCTTTCACTCCCGCCGTCACAGGGAGCTCATCACCTTGCAAAGCGCCTCCCAACTGTGTGAGGAAGACGCGGGGCGTGGGGATGTGACAGAGCCCTCAGCTTCCTGAGGCTCCAGCCAGACGCTGCCTCACTGCACCCCCCACCTGCTCCTCCTGCTGCTCTCTGCCTACGACCCTTCCTTGTCCCTCAAAGCAAGGAAGCCCATGGGATGTCACAGCTACCGATGCGGAGCTGGAGCCGCAGGAGCACAAGGGCTGGCTCAAGGTCATCTCAGGGCTCAGGGGCGAGCCCCAGGACACACACGCACGCACACACACACACACAGTGTGCTATCCTTGCCCACCCCAGGCCACGGTGGTCTCTGTGCCCTCAGCCTCCGGATCCCACCAGCCCCTGGCCCATGGCCTGCTTGTCCTCCTCCCAGAATCCCCTGTGCCCTGCTGCAAAGCCAGAAGGCACGTGCCCGCCTGTGCCATGGCCAGACTTGTGAGGGCAGAGGCCCCAGGATGAGCTGGGCTGGACTGGGAGCGTCGGCAGGGAGCTGGGAGGGGACAGCAGCAGATGTTAGGGTCTCACGGGAGCATGGTTGACCCTTGGAGCCAGCGAGCCCAGGAGGGGGGTGATAATCAAGGAAGACAGTCCCAAAGAATGGCGATGGGAAGAGCTGTCGCCTCAAAGTCTCCCAGGAGTCCCAGGAGTCCCTCAGCCCAGGGACCCTGGGACTGAGTCCCAGATGGGGAGGCGGAGGCCCAGAGACGGGCAGGGCTTGCCCAGCAAGGACCAGCAGCCGGGACACCCAGCACAGCACCCAGGAGCCAGCCTTACCCGAGAGAGCTCGAAGTTCTCCTGCACTTGGATGTCGTCCGGCAGGGTGGGCACGGGGTCAGCCCTCACCGGCAGGCAGACCGCCAGCAGCAGCAGCAGCAGGGCCCAGGGAGTCGGCATGGTTCTGGGCTTCGTTGCTTCGGCTGTCTCTGAGAGGCTGGGACGGCAGACGGAGGGGCCGCGACCTCCCTGCCCCGGGGACAGCTGTGATCTGAGGCTAGGGCAGAGGCCAGTGGCTTGTAAGTGGCCTTGGTGTTTGCTCTGCTCAAGCCAGGACCAATCAGGGCCCCAAGGCCGGCTCCAATCGATTCCTGGAGCCGGGTCGGCGCCCATGCCGGCAGCCAGGAGGCCAGAGTGCTTGTCTCAGAAGAGACATTGGCCAACACAAGGGGACCATGGCGCAGCCCAGAGACGCCTCACCGGGGCGGGGGAGAGGAGGGGGAAGGTGGGGGTGCAGGAGACAGGCAGCACCTGGCCTTTCCTTCCGGGTCCTTCCACCTGAACTTCCCACTCCCCCAGAGCCCATGGGTCAAGCCTGAAGGGGCCCATTTTCTAGATGAGAAAACTGAGGCCCCCAGAAAGTATCAGAAACCACAGGGATGCTAGGGCTGAGCTGAGACCTGGGCACCCTGTACCCAGACTGCCTTCCTGCGCACGAAGCTGGGTCCTCGCAGATGACAACGGAAGCATCGCGACAGCTTCCACTCCCTGCCCCTGCTCCACGCTGGCCCGGTCTGTGCCACCCTTTCCCAGGGCAAACGGCGGCGTTCAATCCCCATGCGAGCTCGGGACGCAGCTGGGATTCCTCCCCGTCACAGACAGAGCATTGGAGCCTCCAAGGAGCAGAGTGACTGACCCACAGTTCCAGTTGCTCCACTTCCTATCCAGCTCCCTGCTAATGCACCTGGGAAAGCAGTAGAAGATGGCCAAGTGCCTGGGCCCCTGCACCCATATGGGAGACCCGGAAGAGGCTCTAAGGCTCCTGACTTTGGTCTGGGCCAACCCTGGCCATTGCGGCCATTTGGTGGAGTGAACTGGTGATGGAAAAATCTCTCTGTCTCCCTCTGTCGCTCTGCCTTCAAATAAGTAAAATAAAATACAATTCCCACCCCCGGGGAATCAGCTTATTTGCAGATGTGACCCAGATGAGGCTGTGCTGATGACAGTGAGCCTCTCCCCCCAGCAGAACCGAGAAAGAGGCTCGGAGACACACAGGGAGACGGCCCCGGGGGACTAGGGGCTGCCGCCCAAGGCCAGCAGGCAGCAGGAGGCACGCGGTCCTTCTCCTGAGAGCCTTCGGAGGGAGCCTGGCCGCGGTGACCTCATGACCCTGGGCTTGGGGCCGCCGGCGCTGGGGGAGAGCACGTCGCTGCCGTCCACAACAGCGCTGCGTGGCCCGTCCTTGGTGACAGCAAGGACGCAGGAAACGCGTCGACGATGTTTAAGTTAGATGAGGCATTTTACCAAGTCAGGTCTGCTTGGCTGTTGCCGGTGACGCCACAGTCCTTTTCGGTGGCCTGTGGTCCAAGCTGCCACCCTGACCACTTAGCAAGGGACAGTCCTGGCAAGGGACAGTCCACACCCACAGCAGCCTCCCTGCTACAGCTGGGACTGATCCCTTCAGATAGCTGGTTTGGGGAGAAGACCCCTGCTCACGTGAGAATCGGGGGCTCCCGCCAGCGTGGCGCCCTCTGTAACACTGGTCTCTACCTGCCTTCTCACTCGCATCCAGAACCAACGTGTCTCTACTCATAAATGTGTTTCTTTTGGACCATCACTGACCTTTTTGCTTTGGCTGCCAGGAAGCTCAAAACCATGATACGAGTGTTAGCCCAGCAACTGGCTTAGTGTTGTTTTCTGGGTCATTGTCCTGGTTCACTAAGCTCTCAGTGTGTATAGAAGGCAAGCCAGACCCTGACTTCCCCTGCTCATGTGACCTTGGGGATGGCTTTCCCTCTTGAAACCCCATCGCCCTTATTTGCAGACTGCAATAAGGGGGACGTGCCCTGTTGGCCAAGAGGGAGAGAGGGAGAGAGTGCATGCAGAAGGCTCTGTGAACCGTCCTCTGCCTCACCTGGGCCAGGGCTCGGGGCTGCTCACAGGGAACCAGCCCGGCTCATCTGAACTCCAACCCATTGTGCAGGTGGGAAGCCCGAGGCACGCAGGGGTGCAGAAGCTCCAACCCCGGCCTCTTTGGCTGATGGCTCAGCCGTGCGGCCTCTCCCGGTGAACTCCTCTCCTGTCTCCCGGGATGTTTGCGCTCCTGAGATGATTAACCAGCATGCACAGCGAGAGCTGCCACTGTCAGGGCCTCTTGGACTTTGAGCTGCTTTTTTAAAAATTAACCCCAGGGCCACAAGAATGCAAGCTGGGCAGCGGCCAGGTGGCTCCTCTTCCCCCTCGGGCTGGCGGGGTGGGCGGATGGAGGCTCTGTGGCCCCTGCCCTCCTGGCGGGTCCTGGGGGTCCAAGGATGCCCAGGGATTTCCCAGGTTCTGGGCCCATTTCAAGGGGGAGGGGAAGGCCTTGGAGGTGCCCCGTGCAGAGGGAACTGAGGCCTGGGCTTCTGGATGGGCACACTGGGCTCAGCGAGGGAGGAAACTTGTTCCAGGTCACCTGGCTGGCTTCGCCCCCATCCCCTGCTCATGGGCCACAGCCTCTTTCACCAAATATGCACCGCGCACCTTGGAGCTGGGGCCAGGCTGGCCACCACAGCGGGCCTCCCAGAGCTTGCCTGGGCCTGGGGTCTGGGAGGGAGGCAGACATGTGAGGAGGAGGTGGCGGGGCAGGGTGGTCCCTCCTGTGACGGGGAAGCAGAGGCCGGGGAGGGAAGTTGAACCCACAGCGGACAAAAATGCATGGGAAGGGGGTGGCGGGGGAAGGTGTTCCAAACACAGGGAAGAGGAGTTGGGAAGGTTTAGAGGAGATTGGAAGGAGAGAGAGGTGCAATTGGATGGCAAAAGAATGAAAATAAACTGCAGCTCTGGAGCTTGGGGGAGGGGAGTGGCAAGGGCGAGGGTAAGGCCAGGGAGGGGGCCGGGATCACCGGGCCAAGGACGGCAGTTTGGCAGAAGTGAGAGGCGGCCATGTGATCTGTAATGGGGAGAGAGGAGTCAAGAGGTTGCGGGCATGGGAGACCCAGGACAGGATTTCCAGGAGGCAGGAGGGGCCCAGGGCCCTGGGTGGGTGCACCAGCAGGGGCGTCAGGACTGGCGGGGGACCTCAGACTAGGAGATGTGGCCAGCGGTCAGGTCTCCTCTGCAGACGGCAGGGTGAGCCTCCTTCCCGACAGGGCCTGGCCCTGCTCACCACCTTTGAACTCAGCAGCAGCTCAACGCTGCTAGGCATCATGGCCAAGGTGAAAGTGGGCAGTGCCCAGGGCCCCACGACCAGCAACACTGCCAGCTGTTTCAGGCTCTGTTTCAGGCTTAGCCCCCAGCCCTGCTCCCAGGAGCGAGGCCATCCAGGGACTTGAGCCACCCTGGGGTGGACTTTGCTTCCCTGGCCTCAGCTGCTTCATCCAGACCTCCCAACTGGAGCCACACTCGCTGGGTTAAATACAGAATAAGAGACATTTATAAAAGTGCCCCCATGTGTGTGCACTTGAGGGACCCGGTGTTCTCACAGGCACTTAACATAGCATCCCAGCTCATGGCCTCCAGAGAGCAGGCTGAATTACAAGAAGGCGGCATGAGCGACCTGTGTCCACTAGGGGGCAGCAGAGAACTTCCAACACGACAGCCGGGGTTTGTTCCCAGTAAAGGGAGATGGCGGCCTGGAGCAAGGCCCATAGGGAGCCAACGCAGGCTTCCTTGCTGTTTACTAGGGTAAGTGTAGGACATCCAGCCTCTACTTGCCCATCCCCAGACAGGCTGAGATGGGACAAGCAAGTGTTGAAGGTCACCCAGCCCGTGGGCAATGACTCTGACCTTGTAACCTCAGTCCCCTGAGAGACAGCAGCACTCCTGGCCATGTTCTTGGGACCCCAGAGCTGAGGGGTCTCCCTGCACTGGACTCTCCACAGCCGGGTCAGGCTTACGTGGGCCCATTTCTCCCTTCCTTGGCTAACAGCATGCCCCACGTGTGCCCTCTGTTTTCCCTGGGGGCCTAGCACTGTGCTGGGTACACAATAGGTGCTCAACAAGCCGTGCAGATCGACTTCCTCAGAACCAAGCCAAAGAGAGCCGAGGGGTCGAGTCGAGGGGGTCGGGAGAGAGGAATCCCTGTGCCCGAGGTCATTTAACAGTGATCGGTGAGTGAGCAGATCGGTAAGGGAGCAGATGCCCGGACCCCTCGATGGCTCGATCGCTCCCCAGCGGCTTGTCCCCAAGTCCTGGAGTCCTGGATTCGGGGTTTGGGGCTGGGACGATTTCCCAGGCTTTGCCTGGTGCCGTGGGTCGTGTTTGCAGCTGAACTCTGCACCCAGGCACGCTGGGGACCCAGTCTTGGCTGCAGCCCCCGGCTGCCCGTTTGATCTTAGCGAAGTGACTTCAGCCTTCCGAGCCTGTGTCATTTCCTCTGTCCAGTGGGGTGAGCGGAGGTCACGGGGCGGCTGAGAGTGAAATGGTAAGAAGCTCTTTGGAGAGAGCTTCACACACAAGGAACGCGCGCCCCGGGTCAGGGGCGCCCTTGCACGTGGTCGGTTAGGGCTCCTGACTGTGGAGCCTGGAGAACTTGTCCGGGCTCCCAAAGTGAGGCAGCTGGGAGCTCAGAGTGTCCTGGAGCTCCGGGCTCCCTGGGGACCGAGCTTGTGGCCTGGGCGCCGGCTGGCTTTGCACATCCTACATCCGGGGAAAGGACTCCCACAGCAGCTTCCTCGGGCGTTGTCTGCTCAGCAAAGACACACAGGCGCTTCTCTGCCCTTGGTGGGCTGGGCTCATCCGTCCGCCGGAGCAGGACCTGCAGGGGCGGGTCCCAGCTCCCAGGTGACAGGGAGGGGACATGGAAGTCCCACTGGTCTCAATGGAAGGCAAATCCCTCTCTTGCCTGGGAAGGGCCGTGGGGGCCGCTGCCTGGCCCTCGCCCCAGGTGAGTGAGTCCCCATAGACCTGCCTCTCCCTGGAGGGATCCTTCGCAGAAGGAGCTGGCCGAAGTGGATGCCAGCCAGGTCGCAGGCCTGTAGCTCGAGTCTACACACCGACCCGATGCCTCTGCAGCCAGTACAGGGTTCACCTCGGCTGTCAGTGCTCAGAGCAGCCACACGCAATAGCAACCAGCCGAGACTTAGCACGCACCACCTCCTGGGCTCCACGCTAAAGGGTGGACATGGATTCACACTTCTTTTTATCAATGGATTGATTTTATTTGAAAGGCAGAATGGCAGAGAGAGGGAGAGAGAGAGAGAGAGAGAAAGAGATCTTTCATCTGCTGGTTCACTCCCCAAATGGCTGCAACCATCAGATCTGGGCCAGGCCGAAGCCAGGAGCCAGAAACTCCATCCGGGTCTCCCATGTGGGTGCAGGGGCCCAAGCATTTGGGCCATCTTCTGCTGCTTTCCCAGACACATTAGCAAGGAGCTAGATCAGAAGTGGAGCATCTGGGACTCAAACCGGCGCCCGTATGGGATGCTGGCATTGCCACTGAGCCACGCAGACAGAGGCTGAGAAACCAGGAAGAGCCTGCCCAGGGTTCTGTGGCCTGGAGACCACCCCCATGCCGGGCGCCCTGCTGCTCCTTCCTCCACAGCAAGACCACGCCCTCCTCTGCCACCAGTCCCGCCGGGTTTAAAATACAAGAAGGTGTGTCCGTGGCAACTCAATGGGAAGATGGAAGTGGAGACACCACTCAGAAGGACATAAAACAGCCCAGAAAGGGACAGAAACTAATCACAAGGGGTTGGAATTCAGTATGGATTTGGGACAAACGTGCCACCAGGCAAAGGGAGGCAGAGATGAGGCCGGGGTGACACGTTCTTGCGACAGCGTCTCCCCAAGCTCTCACGGCGACTCCACGTCTTGGGCCCTGCCTGGGGTTGGCCCCCAGATGCGACCTCGCAGCTTTCTAAATAGAAGCAGCCACAGGAGTGCCCTTCCCAAAGCTCTTGCCACCCCACGGTCACGCCACGGCCACACCTGCTGCTGCGCTCCCATTCTGCACCGGGGTCCCCAGGACCTGGAGACCTCAACCAGGGCCCTCGACATCGGCTTCTCTGGCCCTCGATGAGGCCAGAAGGGAGCTCTGGTCCATGACCCTTCCCCCACCCACCAGAGTCCAGAGACTCCAGAGAGATCCTCTAGGGATTAGGAATTCCAGGAACGACCCCGTGGTGCTTCAGGGTCACGGAGAACTTCCCCCAGTCCCCGAGGTCCGAGGACACAGGGACCTTTGCTGAAGCTGGGTACTTTCCCGAGAACCATGACCATGGGTCAGGGCCCAGGGCGCCGCCCCCGAGGCCCGGAGGTGCCTGTGGCCTTCAGGGTTCCACTGGTGCCCTGCCGAGACCACTCGTGCTCAGCAAGCCCCCGAATAGACGTGCAGTCTCAGCAGTTCCTGGCGCCCTACGGGCCCCCGGGGGTTCCGCGACCCTGGAGACGGTTGCAGAGTGAGGCTGCGTGGCTTGTGAGGTGGGGGTGGTGGGGGGCCATCCCTTGAGGCCCGGGGCCATCTCAGCACAAGGCAGTGAGGGTGTTGCTGGGCCGGCGTGCGGGCGGGGGACTCAGGACAGGGAATCATGGCTGGCTGCAGGAGGAATCACCCCGACGGGACGAAGCAGCGGCCGCCGGGGTCCCCCTGGAGGGGCCTCATCCACCCTCCCCAGGCAGCTGAGGAAAGCTCTCCTGCTCAGTGCCAGGGGCCTCCCTGATGTAGGTGGGGGAGGGAGGGGGCTCTGGCACAGCCCTGCAGAGTCACCCACGTTGATGTGGCACCCAGACCACCTGCGGTAGAAAAGAGGGGCTCATGGTGCTCACTGGACTCCCCTCCCCTCCCAGTGTGCCCCCTGTGAAACCTTTCTGGAAGCCCAATCTGGAATCGCAACCCCACCTGGGCAGGGCCACCCCCCGCTCTGCAGCTTCGCCCCGTTTCTCACCGCCTGACTGTCGTGTGTTTCGCCCGTCTTCTCATTTCTCGCCGGCGTGCCAGCCATGAGGGTAAGGAGACTCGGGAGGGGAGTTCAGTGCGCCAAGGCAGGTTCTCAAAAAGCACTTGCTGGGGCTGGTGCTGTGGCGCAGGAGGCTAATGGAAGATCTCTCTCTCTCTCTCCACCCCACCCCATGTCACTCTGTCTTCTAAATTAATAGACAAATCTTGGGGGCCAGCACTGTAGCATAGTAGCTTGTCTCTGCCTGCAGTGCTGGCATCCCATATGGGTGCTGGTTCGAGTCCTGGCTGCTCCACTTCCTATTCAGCTCTCTGCTATGGCCTGGGAAAGCAGCAGAAGATGGCCCAAGTGCTTGGGCCCCTGCACTCACTTGGGAGACCCCAAAGAAGCTCCTGGCTCCTGGCTTTCACCTGGCCCAACCTTGGCCATTGTGGCCATTGGAGAGTGAACCAGCAGATGGAAGACCTTTCTCTCTGTCTCTCCCTCTTTCTGTGACGCTGCCTCTCAAATAAATAAATAAATCTTAAAAAAAAAAAAAAAAGGCAGCATTTGCTAAATGATTATTTTTTCTGGACTGGGATTGTCAACTCCAACAAGTGGTCAGGTTGGCCAAAGGTTGCAACAAGCAGGGGCACACGGGGCACTCCTTCCACAGATCGGGGTGTTTCATGCTTGCAACAGCTCTGGGCCGGGTGCCATCAGGGAGGCGCTGTCATGGTGCCCCGCGGGACACGAGCTGCACGGCTCAGAGCAGTGAGGCTGCTTGCTCAGGACCACTCAGGCCTAACGGACAACACTGGGACTGGGACTTGTGTGGTTCAGTCTGTGGGCCTCATGGCCACCTGCTCCGTGGAGTGTGGCCACGCCCCCACCTCCCTGAGCTCTGCCTTCCGGGAAACCGGCACTGTTAAACACCCCCGATGCCCAGTGACAAGTCTTGGCTCTCACTACCTGGCCGCTGCAGCTCCAACCTGGGCTGACCAGCACTGCACAGGCTCAGGAGCCAGGGGCCCTGCGCTCAGTCTATCTTTGGGTCCCCAGGACACTGGAGTACATTTAGGAATGGACTCCAGGGCTTTGTTCTGGAATGATGGGAGGGAGAGCGGAGTCCTTCCTTGCTCGGACGTGCCCTGGGGAGGGCGATCGGTCCGCTGGGGCCAGGCCCAGCAGAGAGCACTGTCCCAGCAGATGGCTGCGACCACCCCAGCATCCCCACGCTCCCCGATTCTCCCCAGCTGCTGCCTGGCTGGCCCTCTGGCCCCGGCCTGCTCCTCTCCCAGTGCCCTCCAAGCTGTGGCTAAGGCTGGTCAGCCTGGAGCCTTGCCCAACCCAGGGCCCGGCTCAGGCATTGCTGGCCAAGGTGCCTCACCGCCTCTGTGCTGGTCTCTTTACTCGTCCCCTGACTCCCCCCGAGCCTTGTCACAGGCCACGCCCCCCAACACACACACACACACACACACACACACGCTAGCAGGCAAGGTAATGGAAAAATACAAAGCTAAGCTCGTGATTGCTCAAGACCCTCCCACGGCTCCCTCTGCCCTTGGCACAAGCCCAGACCCTGGCTGTGGCCCCCAAGGAGCTGTTCCTGGTCCTGGTGGCCTCCAGAGGTCAGGGGTCTCTGCCTGGGCCCTTGCCTGCACAGCCCCTGCACCTCCCCCGGGCTGTCCTCCCACAGGCCCTCCCTGAACCCGCCTCTGAGGCTCCAAAAGCCCTCCAAGGTTGTAGATGTCCGTCTGTCTGTCCCCACCCAGCAGGGAGCTCCCTGGGCGAGGCCGCCATGTCCCTTGTTGGTCTCACTGCCACCTCACAGGGTGATTTGCCGTCGATGGCTGCATCAGTGTTGAATGCATGGATAAAGTGGAGAACCTCGGGGTCTCAGTTTCCCTAAGGACACATGGACCTCTGGCTTTTCCAGTGAGACCCTCTGTGGGCACTTACGGCCAGTAGCCGTGACCTCCCTCGCACCCATGACCTTCGCTAGAACTCAGTGGGAGGGGGAGCCAGGCTCCCTGCGGAACGGACTGAAAACTGGGAAGCGATCCAGAGGGCTGTGGGGCTGCTGGGGTCTGGCAGAGGCAGCCAGCACCAGGGCCCGTGTTGCTGGCACACAGCAGGCGGGCGCCTTGCCTGCCCCAGCCCGGAGCCTGGTCAGGTTCCCTCACGCCTTCTTCCCGGAGGTGCCAACATTTTGTTCCTTTACACCCAGGCCTAGTGGCTGCTTAGTTAAAATACGCATAGCACACGGGAGGACATGGGAGCCCAGCACATTCCAGATGAGGAGACACACACCTGCTGCCCCCAGGCTCCCCCAGGAGACTGCCCCTCGCGAAAGTGCCTGGTGCCCCTGAGGGCAGGACCAGCCTGACTCACAAGCGGCATCTCTCTTTATTCACGAACTTCACCACCCGCTGCCTGCGTTCTCCGGAGTCCAGACTTATTTCACAGGGTCCCCTTGTTCCCCTGACAGCCCCACCAGCACCCGCCCCACCCCCTGCCCTTGGAGCCGGCCTCTGCCCAGCCCGGCTGCAGGGTGAGCGGCCGCTATTCCCATTCGCAGCCGGGGGAGCTGAAGTCCAAGTGCACAGAGCCAGGCGGAGGCCACATGGCAGCCTCCTGGGTTTCCAGGTGGCTTCAGCGGGGAGGGAGGGCCTGGCCGGAGCTCTGAGTGCCCTGGTGAGGAGGTGGCTGGCTCCGACCACGCCGCAGAGAGCTGCCGATCTGGTGCCTGAGGGCTTCTAGTCTCTGGGCCAGGTTGGGAACTCCGGCCCCACCTAAGGAGCAGTAAAAAGTGAGCAGGCCCTTCCAGCCAGCGGTGGGGGTGGGGGGTGGGGGGTGGGGGGTGGGGGGTGGGTGGGTCCCAACACCCGCAGGGGAAGCCTCGGGTGGTAAACTCCACCCCTCCCTCATCCCCCACCCTCTACCCCCTACTCTCTATCCATGGGCTCCAGCATACATCTAGGCCTATAAAAAGTCCTAAAAAGAGAATTCCAAGTTTGAGAACTAGAAATACTTTAAAAAATCACCCCTCAACACTGCCCCCATTCCAGAGACGGGGATACTGAGGCTCAGAGAAGGTGGGTTCTGGCCCAAGACCAAGAGGACATCAGGGGCCCCTCCCTCTCTCCCTGTGTCACCTCTCAGTGCCGGTGATGTGTCTGGGGGCCCCACGGGCAGGGGGGGTGCAGACGGTGCCACCTCCTCCTCCTCGGTCAGTGTTTCAGCCAGAGCTCGCATCTGAGTCCAGTCGCTGTGAGTCCTGGGCCAGGGCGCGGCGGGCGGTGAGTCTGTGAGTGTCCAGGTCTCCTCCTCCCCCACCCCAGTGCCCCGGGGCTGGGCCCACCTCTCTCTTGGGCACTTGGCAGAGCCAGGGCTGCATGGGGGCGCCCAGGGTGGGGGCCGGCCGGACAGGGGCACACCAGCTGGGGCCTCAGGGGTCAGCATCTGCAGGAAAGCCCCGAGTGCACACTGGGTGACCCAGCCCTGTCCCCTCTGTGTCCTACTTCCCTGGTGCTGGCTGTGTGCCCCTGCCAGGCCAGCCCCACAAGGTGCCAAGAACGGCAGGTTGGCAAGAAAGGGGCGGGGTCTTGGTCGCTTTCTTCTGCCAGGCAGCAGGTGGCTTTGGCGATGTCTGCTCCTGCAGCTAGGTGCTCCACGTGGGCAGGAGTGCGTCTGGTTTCTTTCTGAACCCTCAGTGCCCACGTCTGCAGTTGGCACAGAGAAAGGAGCTCAGAGGAGAGTGTGTGGAGCTGGGAGTGGCTACCTGAGTCTTTGGCACAGGGAATAACTGTGCATACCTGAGTTAAGTGAGTGACAGAGCAACCCCTAAAAGAGGCCGGGTGGGGTGGGAGCGAGGTAAGTCCCAGGCAGAGGGCCCCTCCGCCAGCCAGCCACACCTCACGTCACAGTCTGGAAGCCTGGGATGCCTGGGGCTCTGGAGTCTCCTGGTCTGCTGCAACTGGATCAAGGTCTCGAGTTCTCCCATCTCCCTCCCCGCCACGAGGGCCCTTCATACCTGCGGCAGGTGGCGCCCTCCCTGTGGGCAGGCCCAGTGGGCCAGAGGTGCTCGGCACAGAGGGCAGAGGTGGCAGCAGGGGCAGGAGCAGAGAGGCGGCAGTGCCTGCAAGAGGGCACGTGAGCGTTCCACGGTGTCCCTCTCTGTCGCCCCTCCAGGCTGGGCCGTGAGACTCACATGGCACAGGGGAGCTGGTCCCATCCCACAGGGACACGGTGGGGCCGGGCCGGGACCCGGCTGGCGAAGGTAGCAGGCAGAGTGGAGGTGCCTGAAAAGAACAGTGGGGTCTGTGCCTGTGGCCCCCAAACCTATTCCCAGGCAGACCCCCACATCGCCCATTTCAACAGAGGCGCCCGGAGCACTTAGGAGACACCGGCCCATTTTCAGTCCATGGCCCATGTGGCCCACGGTGGCACAGCCAGGAGGGGGCCAAGCTGCAGATGGAAGCGGGTGGCCTGACCCAGCGGTGACATCGCAGCCATGTCTGGCCTCTGTTCTTTGACTCCATGCTCACCTTTCCAGCTCGTGCACCTGCTGGGCCAAGACGCGCTGCTCAGCCCTCGCCAGGTCCCGGCTACTCTGCAGCTGGCTCATCTCTTTCCTGGGGAGAGCAGGAAGGGTCTCAGGCCCTGCTCATGGCAGCCAAGTTTCGGTCCCGGGAGGCAGGTGCAGACAAGGAGAGGCCGGGAGGGGAGGGGAGAGCTGTGGCCCGGAGCCTCCGGCTGTGGGCGGGGCCCTACCTGAGCCGCTCAGGCTGTGGGCGGGGCCCTACCTGAGCCGCTCATTCTCCAGCATGAACTCCTGGAGCATCCCGTAGAGACTCCGCTGGGCCCAGGCCAGCCGGGCCCCACTCTGCGCAGAGGCTGTAAGGAGGCAGGGATGGCTGGAGCCACAGGAGCTCCAGGCCCTAACCACACCCCACCCGTGCCCCCAAGGAGCTCATACCCTTGGGGTCTGACTGGTCCAGCTGGAGCCGCAGGCGTCGGTTCTCCTCCCTAAGCTGCAGCATCTCAGTCTCCAAACGCTGGGGCTGCTTTGCCGCGGGGGACTGTGGAGGAAGAGCCCACGGCCACCTTTTCTAGTTGTGCAAGCTGTGCACTGCACAAGGGTTTCCAGGTGTGGGGAGTGCCTGGGGCCTAAAGTCCGGCCTCAGCGTCACTGCCAGCCTTGCCAGCCTGGCATCTTGGCACAGACCGTGTCATCCTGCAGGGGGTACCTTGTTCCAACTCTGTCACCCTGGAGGGCCCCACTGTGGGCTGGATTCTGCTCTCAATACTAGTCAACACCAAACTCAGTTCTGTGCAGACCTTGGCCTGGGTTCTGACCCTAGCTCTAGTCAGACTCAACCAGGATACCAGCTCAGATCCTGGTTAGGCTCTGAGTCACATCTCCACCCAGACTCCAAGCCTATACCTACCTTATCCTGACCTTGTCCATGGCTGGAGCCCTGACCTTACCCTACCCAACCGTGACAGCACTTCTAGGCTCCAACAGTAATCCCAACTCTGATCCCGTCCCAGATTCCAACTGTGATGCCAACCCAGGCTCTGACTACTGCCTGATCCCTCTACCCGCCCACCCACCGTGCACCGTGGCCCCTGCCTTTCCCTCTGCCCCTCTCCCACACTCGCCTTGGGGGCCTGTGGCCGGGTGGTCACCCGCTGAGCACGACTGGCATATCGCAGGGTGCTGAGGGTCTCCGGAAGGCACTGGGCTGATGGGGACACGCAGGCCACCTGGGAGGGGGGTCACCCAGCCTGAGTGTTCCTCCCTGGGGGCCCCTTCTTGGGGACCCAGCCCTCCTGCCCAGCTCCCCTCAGATACCATGAGGGTGACCCCACGTCCGCCCAGCGAGTCGGCCAGCAACTTGGTGAGCTTGCTGTCCCGGAAGGGGATGTGGCTCTGCTTCCGCTGGGGGTCCAGCAGCAGGGAGATGCAGTGGCCTGCGTGGGTAGAGCGAGCCCAGGATGGTTATGATGCTTGCCCAGCTGGGACGCTGCAGAGCTGAGCCCTGCCCCCAGGCCTGTGGGACTCTCCAAACCCATCTTCCCATGATCTCATCGCTTTCTGCTTGGTCTAACCACCAAACAGCAGCTGCTCCACGGCAGGGTGGCCTCGTCCGCCTCTGCTTCCCACTGCCCAGGGAAGGGACGGGCGCAGGAGATTGCCAAGAAATGGAATCCACGGAAAGGAATTTCCCGACACCTCCCTCGCCCAGCATGGAGAATCCATGGGGTGGGGGTGGGGAGACGAGGCCATCCCTTCCCCCCACGGGCTCCCAGTCTTCCCACCTTCCCAAGTGTCTCTGGGGATTCGTGCTCTGCAGCTAAGAATTCCCACCTCCCATTGTAGAACCCAACATTATAGACCCTTAGAGTGATGGATTCCCAAGCCACGTTCTAAGAGCAGACCCAGAATGAGGCTGTGGGCTCCCTATCACAGCACCCCAGCCCTCATCGCCACCCTACAACTCCCCCGGCGGTGGGCCCACCCCAGACGAGGGACCCGGGACTTCAGACCAGCTGGCACCACTCTCACCCAGAGCCAGCAGGCTGCGGTTGATGCTGTTGGCCTCCAGCATCAGCTCCCCACGGGACCCTGTGGCTGCTACCTTCTCACTGCCGGCCAGGTCAACAAAGCACAGCTTCCCACCAGCAGGGGGCGCCCCGGAGTCCACAGGAGGCATCTGCTGGGGCTGGGGGACCGGGGTTGGCTGGGGCTTGGGAACGACTGTCCCAATCCAGGTCACAAAGGGAAGGGCTTCCACAGTCACCTCCCGTGCACACCCAGGTGGGCTTCCACGCCCTTGCTGGGTGGCCCTGGGCCAGCGCCTTCCCCAAGCCGGGAGAACTCACAGTTTGGCAGCTGATGTAGAGAGTGAGCAGGGCGTGGCTTCTGCTGGAAGCCTGGTTCAGGGTGTGAGCAGAGCTCCTTCTCCGGCTAAGACCTGGAGGGGAAACACACGGGGAGCTGGGCTTCTTCCTAGGAAGATAAAGGGGCCGAGGCTCCCTGGGGGAGGAGCCAGCAGGTGTCCAGGTAGAGGGCAGGGCAGTACGTGTTGGTTCCAGAAGGGTGGGGCATTCCATCTGGAAACAGCCTAGCAGGGGCCAGCCAGGAGGTGGGGAGTATGACAAGGCTGGGGGCAGGGCTGGGCATGAAAGGAACTTGGAAGGCAGAGTTAGCAGGCCTTGGGGGCCAGCAGGGGCACCCTCAGGGCCAGGGTCTGAACTGTTGGTCACTGGCCCTTGCCCCACCTGACCCGAGTCATCTCGGAAGCCCCCGTCCACACCGAGGCCAGGCTCAGTGGAGGTGGAGGCTTGGGCACCCGGCCCCCAAAGCTGCCCTGGAGAGCACGCACCCAGCTGCAGCAGTCCCATCAGCGTCTCCAGACTCCCAAACTCCACCACCCGCAGCTGCTCCACGTAGAAGCCCCGTGTCTTATTCCAGCGAACGGGGAGAGGCCGGGGAGACGCCACGCTCAGCAGGTCCCGAACCTGGGAGGGGGGTGGAGGGTGAGGAGGGTGCTCCATCCATGCATCCAGCCCCCTGAGGCTGCTGCGTCCCCACCGCCCCGTCTGTTTCCTTGTCGCTGCTTTCTTCGCCCCTCACCCCTGACCTGCTCATTGTAGATCTCCAGGTAGGAGGCGCGGAGGGTGACGGGGGTCCCCAGCTGCTGCACGCGGTCTAGGAGCCAGGCGAAGGTCCTCTGCATGATGCCAGCCAGACCAGGGGGGACCGGCTCCCCCTCCCCCTGCAGGCAAAGAGAGCTGCGCCTGGGGACTGGGCTGCCATCATCATCACCTTCATCATCACCGGCAGCAGCAGCTCCTCTTTGCAAAGCACTCACTCTGCACCAGGAACCATACCAAGGCTCCCCATGTTAGCTCACTTTAATCTTACTGAAGAAGGAACTGAGAGATAACAAGGCAAGAGCCGAAGTTTGAACCTCAATGCTTCAAACTGGGCAAGCCCCCTCTCCACAGTCCTCAGGTTCCTTGTCTGCAAACCAGGGGGACAGGGCTGCAACCCCAGGGGCTTGCAAGCCATCAGACCCACGTGGGCTCCACTGGCGCCGGGCTCACCTGGGGAGGAGGTCCGGTCAGGGTGTAGGTCTTCCCAGACCCCGTCTGGCCAAAGGTGAAGACCGTGCAGGAGAAGCTGCGGGTGGCAGGGGCGTGGCTGAGCCCAGGGGAGGGGTGAGGGGTGAGGGAGGGGTATGGTGGCAGGGGTGTAGAGCCGGGTTCGAGCCTATACTCACCCGCGCAGCGCCAGCTCGCCCAGACGCCGCACGCCACAGGCCCGAAACACGTCCTCCTGCGTGCGCGCCCCGTCCAGCACGGCCCCGAAGCGGAACGCCACGTCGGGGCCCCCGCCCGGGGGAGTCACCTGCGGAGGGGCGGGTGGAGGGGTGGGGCCGTCTAGGGGAGGGCTTGGCAGTCGTGGAGGGCGTGCCACTCCGCAGGGGCGGGACAGTCTGGGGAGGGCGGAGACTCCTGGGAGGGTGGGGCGCGGAGGATGGAGGGGCGAGGGCCGGGCCTTGGACTAAGCTGCTTTCCCGGAGGGGCTGCGGGTCCTTTGGATAGGTTTTCTGGGGATGGAGGAAGGGTAGGGATCCTCACCTGCAGAGTCCGGGTCCCTGAGCAGTGCAGGGCGCTCTTTTCCCCCCTGCGAAGCTCCGCCTCGCTCATGGGACGCACCCTGGAGCCCGACAGGAGGGCAAATGGTCCGTCCTGATGTCCCCATCAGTCCCTTCCATGGCCGGATGCCTCTTAGCCAGCCTGCACCCACCTGAGGACCACCTGGATGGACGTTTCCGGGCCTTCGGGGCCTTGCTCCAGGTTCCGTGCGGGGTCCCTGCGGCAGCAGCGCGGGTTAGCATCCCGGCGCCCTGCGCTCCCAGGTCCCTGTTACAATCTACTTACCCGTCGGGAGACCCGCGCTCCTCCATGTCCGGCTCTGCACACGCAGTTAGCTCCTCCCGAGTCTCTCTCCTTCCTTTTCCCCCCTCTACCCTCCCTTCCTCCCCGACGCTGGGGCTGTCCACATACACTTGCTTTCCCAGCCCCCTCCCATCCCAGGCCTCCATCCATCCGGAAAGGCTTGGGCCTGCCCAGGACTAGCTGGTTAAAGATTTACCCACCCCCACTTCTGCGCCTGGGAAACTCTCTTCCAGCCTAGGGGACCTCGAGCCAAGGGGGTCTGGAGTGTGGGACCCCTTGCTCTCCACCAGTCTCAACACCAGCATCCTTTGTGCACACAGGGGTATAGCAAGCTGGGGAGGGAAGGGCTCTGGCAGGGCCAAGGCTCCAGCCTGGGCAGACCATGTCCAGGTTCTTCCTACTCCTCTGCAGTCCCCCCCTGCACATCAGGGCTTCTCTGAGCCCGGGGAGGGGAGGAGCTCAGGGCTCAGTCAGCTGTAGGGAGACCTGGCTGGACTGAGAGCAGGTTTCCAAGCATCTGGTTAAACATTGGGGCACCCGCCTTCCCGATGCCAAGGCTAATCCAAGCAATTGCTTAACCCTCTCCTGCTCCGGGTTGTGAGAGCAGAGATGCCTGCGAGTGTGCCGGGGCCAGGCAGTCGCACAATCCGTGCAGACGCCATGCTGGGCTCCAGGGCCGAGGAATCGAGGAATCGTGTAGAGATCAGCTGGCCCCTGGAGTCAGGCAAGGACAACCAGCATGTGGGGCTTCTGGGGGAGAGGTGTATGGGAGCCAGGAGGACAGGGAGGTGAGGGTGTGCCAGGCAGAGGCGGCACACCTCAGGGAGGCTAGGGTAGGGAAACATGTGAGGCGGGGGGAGGGGTGGTCTGAGGCTGGACCCAGCTCATGGAAGGCACCGCAGTCACTCCTCAGGGAACCCAGAATCCACTGAAGGCCTACAGCTGGGGCCGTGACACTGTCCGATTGTCAGTGTTGTTGCCCCCATTGAGACTGTCTCTATGTACTCACAGAATATTTCTGCAAACCCCTCCCCCCCAGATACGTGTTGGTATGAAAGCCCCCCAGATCAGCCCCCTTCAGTGTAGCACACTCTGCCACCACAAATGGCAGACAGTGGGCAAAGCCACCCCACTGGGGCGTGGGCTCTCTTGGGAGGCAGTGAGCTCGCCGTGCACTGGAGCTGTGCAAGACTGGTGTGTTGGTTCAAGGATCTATTGCTGGATCGAAAACGAGTGCTACAATGAGCCCCTGCCCCCAGCCCTGCAGCCAGTTTCATAGGGCCTGGTCCTCTCTGGACCTCTTTCCTCTCTATAGAAAGAGATTCTCCTATTTTGTATGGTTTTAAAGTGAAACAAGAGTTGTATAGGATTAACTAAAAGCAAAAGTTAAAAATCCACAGATGATAACCCAAGATCCCATTCAGCTCTCAAATTCCTCATTCTATTTTTTGAGACATTTTGGTAAACAAAGTTCACATTACTGTTTGTATTTAAAAAAATAAATAAATCGGCTGGCGCCGCGGCTCAATAGGCTAATCATCTGCCTGCGGCGCTGGCACCCCAGGTTCTAACCCCGGTCGGGGCGCCGGATTCTGTCCCGGTTGCTCCTCTTCCAGGCCAGCTCTCTGCTGTGGCCCGGGAGTGCAGTGGAGGATGGCCCAGGTGCTTGGGCCCTGCACCCCATGGGAGACCAGGAGAAGCACCTGGCTCCTGGCTTCGGATCAGCACAGTGCACTGGCCGCGGCGGCCATTGGGGGGGTGAACCAACAGGAAAGGAAGACCTTTCTCTCTTTCTCTCTCTCTCACTGTCCACTCTGCCTGTCAAAGATAAATAAATAAATATACATATAAATAAATAAATAAAACAGGATAGCAGAGGTAGGCAGTGGAGATTGTCCAGGGAGAAAGCAACTACAAACGGCAGGTCTGAGCTGCCCAGCGTGCTGAGCTGGAAGACTCGATGCTGTCTGCTGTGGGCGGCTGCTTTTTTCAGCTGTCAACCCCATGAGTGAACGAGCGGTCCCTTTAAAGGTCCATAACACTGTTAAGCACTATGGGTTTCACGTCTTCACGGGCAGCTGCCCATACTGGACGTCGAGACACTGGACTGATAAAAGTGCGGAGACAGGGCATCTAGGCGCGTGTGGGGTGTGATGTGTTGCTTTGTGGGAACTTTTGTCTCAGGTTTCCCAGCCTGAATGGTAATGTTGGCAGCAGTAGCTGACCACAAGCACAAGCCGAGCGCTGGTTCTGTTCTCTAGTAACGATGAGTGTGAACTGTGCTATGCATACGTGGAACATTCAGGAGCAGTGCCAGGCTTCTAGGCCCTTGGGTGTGCAAGCGAACAAAATTGAATGAGATGGGACAGACAATAAAAAATAGGTAGATAAATAATTTACATGGCCTGGAAAAAATTCAGATGTTATGAAAATACTCAATCTGAGTGAGGGAGATTGCGACTGTTGGGATGAGGAAAAGGTTGTTGTTTGAATAGTGTGGTCTTAGAACATCTGGCTGAGAAGGTGACCATCGAGTAAAGACTTCAAGGAAGAGGATGAGCTGGCCAAGTGCATGTCTGGGGGACAGCGGCCCTGGCAGAAGTGTCCAATGCAAAGGTCCTGAGATGGAGCATGACCAGTGTGTTTGCGGAATGGAAGAGGGCAGAGTGGCTGGAGCATAGGAAACTGGGGAGGGTGGGAGACAGAAGGTCCTAGGGGAGGCGGGATCTGATCCCAGAGAGCCTTGTGGGCAACACTAAGGACTTGGCTTTTGCCCTGGTTTGAAAATGGAGGTGATGAAAGTCAACGGAGTATGAAGATGTTGGTACTGCAGAGACAATGCTTATGGAAATATCGGATGAGATACGTAAGAGAAGTAAAGTATAAGCACAGGAGGACACCAAGAACTTCTTAAAAAAAGAGATTTGTTTATTTGAAAGGTAGAGTTAGAAAGAGAGAGAGATCGAGACAGAGAAATCTTCCATCCACTGGTTCAATAGTCAAATGTCCACAATGGCCAGAGCTGGGCCAATCTGAAGCCAGGAGCTTCACCTGGATCTACCATAAGGGTTCAGGGACCCAAGAACTTGGGCCACCTCCTGCTGCTTTTCCAGGTGTGTTAGTGGGAAGCTGGACTGGAAGTGGAGCAGCTGGAGCGTGAATCAGTGCTGATGTGGTATGCTGGCACTGCGCACAGAGGCTTTACCCTCTGCGTCACAGCGCTGGCCCTCAAGCACTTCTTAAACTGTTGAAAACCAAAGACAATGGAAAAACCTTAAAGGCAGCTATGTGGGTGGTGGGGGAAACACAATTTTCAAAACAGCAAGACTGACAACCACTTTCAAATGGAAACTATGGATAACCAATAGGCAATAGAATGACATCTTTAAAGTGTGGAAATTAGAAAAGAAAATTTAACTCAGAATTCTATGCCCAGCAGAAGTATCCTTTACAAAAGTAAGTAAAATACACAGCTTTGAACAGACAGAAGCCACAGTAATTGAGTGCCAGTCGGTCACCACTACAAAGAATACTGAAGGAACTTTGTTTGGTTTTTGCTTTTTTTAGGTCGAATGATCATGTGGAACATGGAATTGTAGAAAGGAATAAAGAGGTGTATGTAAAATCATTTTCCATCTAAAATACAGTTATACTAGTTTCTTTCTGTAATTGTAATATATCTAAAAGTAAACTTAGTTCTACATGGTCATGGCATAAAGGGTAAGAGAGTTGAACAGAATGAAGCCGCAGAATTACAGAATAGCTTCTTCCGTTGGTGGGAAGTGCTGGAAGTGCTAATTAAAGGTAGCCTACCGCAGGTCAGGGATGGATAGTGAAAACCGTAAGGGAACTGCCATTAAAATAGAGCTTAACCTGAGAAGCTAATAGTATAGAAAATGAAAGTAAAGTAGTTGACCCAAAGAAGATAAGAAAGGAAAAGCAGAGTCACAAAGAATAAATGAAACAAACTTGAAACAAATAACAAGATACAATTCAGCCCAGTAACATCAGAAAGCACTCATATGTTAACTGTACACAAACTACTCCAAACAGAAGAAAGTTAGATTGGATACAAAATACAAAACATGTGTCTGTTTCAAGGTAAAGGCCCATTTCAAATATAAGAGAAATAGGTAGAAAATGATAGACTAGGAAAGGTTAAACCACACAGGTCTAATGAGAGGAAAGCAACGCAGCTCCACTAACACGAGGGCAGTGAACTCCCAGGCAAGGAGCATCGAGAGAGGCAATGAGAAGCACTTTATTATGTGATTCAACGTATTCTAATAGCAGACCCACAAGGAGAAACAGGTGCATCTACCGTCACAGGGACTACTCTTTTTAAAAAAATATTTATTTAATTTGAAAGTCAGAGTTACACACACACACACACACACACACAGAGAGAGAGAGAGAGAGAGAGAGAGAGAGGTCTTCCATCTGCTGGTTCACTCCCCAGTTGGCTGCAATGGCCGGAGCTGTGCCAATCTGAAGCCAGGAGCCAGGAGCTTCTTCCTGGTCTCCCACATGGATGCAGGGGCCCAAGGACTTGGGTCATCTTCTACTGCTTTCCCAGGCCATAGTGGAGAGCTAAATTCAAAGTGGAGCAGCCGGGTCTCAAACCAATACCCATATGGGATGCTGGCACTGCAGGCGGCAGCTTTACCCTCTACATTACAGTGCCAGCCCCACAGGTACTACTCTTTTTTTTTTTTTTTGACAGGTAGAGTAATAGACAGTGAAAGAGAGACAGAGAGAAAGGTCTTCCTCTTCCGTTGGTTCACTCACCAAATGGCCGCTACAGCCAGCGCTGCACTGGTCTGAAGCCAGGAGCCAGGTGCTTCTTCCTGGTCTCCCATGCCGGTGCAGGGCCCAAGCACTTGGGCCATCCTCCACTGCACTCCCAGGCCACAGCAGAGAACTGGACTGGAAGAGGAGCAACCGGGACTAGAAACCGGCGCCCATATGGGATGCCGGCGCCACAGGTGGAGGATTAACCACGTGAGCCACGGTGCCGGCCCCAGGTGCTACTCTTAACACAACCTTTCATTAACTGCAGAACAATGGGCAGAAACTCAGTAAGAATATAGAAAGTTAGAACATCACTGTTACTCAGCTTGATCTAAATGACACATGCAAAACAACAAACCCAGTCATTGCAGAATGCATGTTCTCTTCAAGTGCACATGAAACATTTGCCAAAATACAGGGTGCGCTATAAGGCCGGCCTGGACATTTCAAGGGACTGAAATCCTTGTGAGCATGTTCTCCACTCATAGAAGACTTAACTTAGAATCATAAAGGAAAATTAATTAGAAAATACCCCCCTCCCAATGTTTGAGAATACCACAAAAATACTTCTAAATGACCTCTGGATCGAAGGAGAAATCACAGTGGTGCTTAGAAGAGATTTGGAAATGAACAATAATGAAAGGACAATATGTAGTCACACAGTGCTCGGATGGAAACTCAGAGCCCTGGTGCTTATTCTAGAAAAGGAGGGAGATTGAGAAATCAATCATCAGAATTTCCATATCAGGATGCTCGAGAAACAAGAACACATTAAACCCAAAGAAAGAAGGACACAGCACAGCCAAAAGCACAAAGCAATGAAACACACAACCGCTATACAACAGACAGTATCAACAAAGCCCGAAGTTGGTTCTTTGATAGGATCGACAACTCATATATATAGTTAGAAAACCAATAAAGAAAACAAAAGGAGAAAATGCAAATCACTAATATTAGAAGTAAAAGGGAATTTTATTACAGAGCCTACAGATTTCAAAAGAATAATGATATTAATAACATTTTATGCCAATAAATCTGAACTTGACTGTGTTCATGAATTCACGGACAAGTCCCTTAAGTGGCTGAACTTATTAAAATGGGTATGAGAAAAGAGTACAATTCCTGAAAGTTTTATATCCAGTGAGCAAGTTGAATTTGTAATTAAAAACATCTCCACAAAGGAAGCTGAATGGGGAGTCTTCCCACCTCCCCGGTATTGATTTAAGGAATCAATACTAATACTCTTGCACAAATTTTCATCATTTCAAAATTCCTGGTTTTTAAAATGAGTCCTTACCAATAGCACAAGACAAAAAATTGCAGGCCACTGTCTTTGTTGAACACAAAGATCACAAACAGCTATCAGCCAATCAAACCGACTCTAAACCAAATCATAAACCTGCGGATTTATTCCAGCAGCTCAAAAGTTGCCCTAACATTTTGAAGTTGATCGATGTGACTCAACACACTGATATCATCTCAACAGATGCAGAAAAGACAAAGCTTCACGCTTGTTTACGATTTTACAAAAAGCTCTCAATGATCCAGGAATACAGCGAGATCCCTTGATTGAGTAAAAGCTGTCTGCACAAATCCTACAGGTAGCATCGCACGTAATGACGTCATAACTCCCTGTTCCATTCAAGGAAGGGAGACAGCAGAGGTAGCAGCTGGAGGGAATGGAGTGAGGTCAGCGAAGATGTCATGTGTCACAGCACTCAATAAGCATCTGGAACTAATAAGTGAATTTAGCAAAGTCGCTGGACTTTCTCAACAAGCATACATTATAAATAGCAGAGGTTGATTACATATAAAATACACAACTGGAAATTAAACTTTAAACATTTAGAGTAGCATCAAAAATCAGCTTATTAGAAATAGATTTAATGAAAGAAGTGCAAAAACTATGTGTGGAAATTGCAAAACATGGCTGAGAAGTACCTGAGATCTAAATGGGGGTGGGGATCTGACCTACTGATTAAAATACCACTTAGGATGCCTGAATCCCTTATCACAGTACCCGGGTTCAAGTCCTGGCTCTGGCTCCTGAGTCCCACTTTCTGCTAATGCACAGCCTGGGAGGCAGCAGGTGGCTGCTCAAGTAGTTGGGTCCCTGCCACGCACATGGGAGACCTGGGCTGTGTTCCCAGCTCCTGACTCCAGCCCCAGAGTTCAGTCCCAGCTGCTGCATTGGGAAGTGAACCGGCAGATGGGAGTTCGGCTCTCTTTGTCTCACTCTCAGATAAAGGAAGGAAAGGCGGCAAGAAGCCTACACAAAGGGACGGAATGACCATGCTCATGAATGACCGTGCTCATGAGTGAGAAGATACAAGGTGGCGACGAGGTCACTTCTCTGTAAACTGGCATGGATTCGATGCAATCCTGATAAACATCCCAGCAGCGACTTCTGAAAGCTGATCCTAACATTTACATGGAAGCAACAGTGAAGAAGAGGGAGGCTGGAGGGCACGACTTCCTTGTAATGCTGTGTGGTCTCAGTGCGGGCAGAGGGACCCGCCGGGGACGCACCCATATGTCTGCAGCATCTGATGTATGACAAAGGAGTAAGTAGTCTTTTCAATAACTTAGGCTCGAGTGATTGGCTATCCGTATAAGGAATGTACTCCTCTTTGACACCCTATGTCACACCTCTTGCAATACTGATTTGAAATGAGTGATAGCTCCAGATTTGGAGGGATCTGAATAATGTATTCATAACATTGGGAACAGACAACAATTTTCTTAAAAAAAAAAGATGTATCAGACCACATTGCAATTTTTTTAAGATTTATTTATTTATTTGACAGTCAGAGTTACAGAGAGAGAGAGAGAGAGAGAGAGAGAGAGAGAAGTCTTCCATCTGATGGTTCACTCCCCAGTGGGCCACAATGGCTAGAGCTGCGCTGATCCGAAGCCAGGAGCCAGGTGCTTCTTCCAGGTCTCCCATGTGGGTACAGGGGCCCAAGGACTTGGGCCATCTTCTACGGCTTTCCCAAGCCATAGCAGAGAGCTGGATTGGAAGTGGAGCAGCTGGGTCTCGAACCAGCGCCCATATGGGATGCCGGCACTTCAGGCCAGGGCCAGGCCCCACATTGCAATTTAAAACTAGTGTTCATCAAAAACTCAGTGTAACAGAGTAAAAAGGCTGGCTACAGACTAGAAGAGCTATTTGCAATATGTACAGCAAAGGACTCAGGACTCACCTCCAGGATGTATCTATGGCTTCTAGAAACCAATGAGAAAAGACAGAAACTCAGTTTATAATGGACTGAAAGGGGGTGGGCATCCAGCCTGGTGGTTCAGTTGCTGGTTAGAGCACCTGTGTCTCACACCAGAGTACCTGCTCCACCTTCCTGCTCACGTGGACCTGGGAGGTGGTGGTGGCGGCTCCAGTGGTTAGCTGGTAGGAATACCACCCATGTGGGAAGCCTGCATGGTTCCAGCTCCTAGCTGCCATCTGGCTTAGTCCTGGTCTACCTCCGGCCACTGTGGGCATCTGGAGAGTGGACCGGTACATGGGGAAGTGCTCTCCCCCACCTCAAATAAAAATAAATAGGTAAGAGGTCGGTGCTATGGCTTCTGCTTGTGGCACCAGCATCCCACATGGGCACTGTTCATGTCCTGGCTGCTCCTCTTCCAATCCAGCACTCTGCTATGGCCTGGGAAAGCAGTAGAAGATGGCCCAAGTGCTTGAATCCCTGTACCCACATGGGAGACCCGGAAGAAGCTCCTGGCTCCTGGCTTCGGATCTGCGAGGCTCCAGCCGTTGCAGCCAATTGGGGAGTGAACCAGCGGATGGAAGACCTCTCTCTCTGCCTCTCCCTCTCTCTGTCTGTAACTCTACCTCTCAAATAAATAAAATTATTTTTAAAAATTTTAAAAATTAGGTAAACAAATAAAATTGACCAAAAGATCTGACCTAGTATTTCAGAAAAGCTGATACTCAGTATCTAATAAAGATAAAAAATGTACCCAACATAGTCCCCCGGAAAATGAAATTAAAACCACAGCAAGATGCCACTGCACACGCACCTGAATGAACACAAGCGGAAGACAATGCCGTGTGGGAGCGGGCTGAGTGTGGGGTATGGGTGAGAGGGTAGATTTAGCCACTTCCTGAAAACCTGCGAGGTCCCATCCCACCATCAGCAATTCCACGCTAGGTCTGTGCCTCGGAGAAACAGGTGCACATGGCCTCCGAAAGCCAGCTGCCACACCCTTCACAGTCGGAGTCACAGCTGTCAACATCTTCTCTGTTGTTAACAGCCTCACCAACCTTGCCCAACGGGCAAGCCCCAGCATCATTTAATCACGACAACCGCATTGCCAGTGTTAGCCACATTCCTACCAGTGCGGCCACCACCAGCACTATGGCCTTTTCTCACTTGTCCCCTGACTCAGCCACTCTTCACCACGCCACTGGACCCTCTGTATCCCCTCCCTTTTCGCCCTGTTTGGAGTCTGCCCTCTGCTGGCAATTGCACCTGTTCCTAGCCTGCCTGCCATGGGAACAGCAAGCGATGTGCTGGGAACCCCTGGGTGTCGGTAGCATCCGGCTAGGTGCCGCAGGGGCGCACTTTCAGTCCCCACTAGAGGGCAGCAGAGCGCCGTGCCACCACAGCCCGCGCCCCACAAAGCAGGCTTTGTCCTGGGTGGCCCTGTACTTCCCACTTTCCCTGAGCCTGTGCTGGGCGGAGGGGCTGCCAGCCTGGCGTGGAGGTGACCGAGTGATGAGGGGCCCCTCCCGTGGCCCCTTGCCTAGGGCCATGCCCCTGGAATCCTCTGTTCCCTTCTGCCCAGCTGCCATTCCCGGGAAGACCCTCCTCGGACTCCTGCGGGCCTCTGAACAAAGCCCGAGTTCCCCAGCTGGGCACTTGCTGTCCCGAGGCTGTGTCTCCTGCCCACCACCCTGTCTCTGCCTCCCCACCTGCCCCGCGCTGCATCCGGTGCTCCGGCCGAGAGCCATCCTCTGATTCCTTCATTGCACACTCACGCTGTTCCCCGTGTGGGAATGCTCTTCCACCCGTCCTGCCTGCCTTCCTCATCACCCCGGCCACTGGGTCAGGTTAGAGGGGTCTGCGTCCCCAACAGCATCCCGGGCTTCCCTCCACGCAGCCCTGGTCTCCTTGGGCTGCTCTGCCTGCCTGTTTGGGGCAGGGAGGAGTGTGTCTGTGAGCCCTGTGGTCTCTGAGCCAGCATGGGACCCAGCACACAGTAGGAGCTGTGTGCTGTGGGGGAGGGGAGAGAGGACAGGAGGAAGGGCTGAGAGGCTGCTGCGGGGGGGGGGGGCAGCCCTGCATCTGTCCTGACCTCATCCCTCACCCCCGCCCCCCTCCCTCCGGCGTTAACCGCAAACACTCGGCTTGATGATGTAAGGATTCTTGCAGGGACTCATTTATCGCGGACATCATCAGCTCCTGCTGCAAGTGCTCTCCATAGCGCCCAGAAACGGGGTGACATTCCCCCTCCTGAGCCAAGCTGGCCCCACAGCCGACCGTGGGCCACACACTTGGAACCCCCAGGTAAGCCCAGCACCCCCCACGACGGAGCCCCGGAGGCTCGCCCCCACTTGTCAGGCGCAGGCCTGGGGCAGTAGGGGTGCACCGCCCACACACACGCGCCCCAGGAAGTGTTGCGTGGGACAGAGGACTGAGCGAGGCGGAGGAAGCCCTCCCTTTACTGCATGGCTCTCATTTTTCATTGCTCCGCTCATACCCCCCGCGGAGGAAAAGCCAGATGGGTCCAGGGCCTGTTGTGAAATTCTCCAAACCGAGCTCGCTGAAATCTTGAATGAAACCGAGCGTGTGGGCCAGCGGACTCATTGCAAACACTCCCCCGCAGCAGAGACCCCAAGGGAGCTCCGGGTAGCTGCCGCCCCCCCACCCCCATTTCACAGATGGGGAAACCAGAGGGGGCGGGGCCAGGCTGCCGCAGCCGCTGCCTTCGTGGAGCAGGGCGGGAGACTGTCCCCCCCCCCCCGCCGTGGGCACCGCCCCGGGGGGCCACGCTGTCCCCTGAACCCCGGGCTCTTCTCCTTCCTGGTGGAGACTGGCGGCCAGGCCAGGCTTCCCGCCGGACCTGGGGCATTGAGACAGTGGGGATGGCTTCCCAGTGCCCCGGACAGGGGTGGGGCGCAGAGCAGCACGTGTGGAGAGGAAATGAAACGCCCCGAAGCCAGTTCCATCTCCCGGGAAAGATGGGCCCCCGCGACTCGGGTTCCCGGGGCGTCCAGGATCTCAGTCTTCTCCCTGGGAGCGCCCCGCAGCCACGCGTCTCCTCTAAAGCTGTACCTGCTGAGACGCATTTGTTCCGCCTCCTGTGCAATGGTGCCTTGTGTGCCGGGACTTTCTGCATCAGAGGGCCGAGAGTTGAGATGTATTGAACAATGGGCACGTTGTTCCCCACGCTGCTTTAACCGAGTGTCACGGCAGCCCCCTGGGACTGGCACAACGATGCCCCCATTTCACAGATGAGGAAACTGAGGCTCAGAGATGCTCAGGAACTCGCTCAAAGTCGCAGTGGCGGAGGGGCGATGTGTCTGTGGCCGGAGCTTGGGGTCTGTCCCCCACTCCCAGAGGCCTCCTCTGGGGAACTGTTCTGCGAGGCTAACCCTCTTGTCTTCAACACAATCTGTCTTAGCTTCGCCATCCCACTGCTTTGCCTTCTTTCCTGGGAGGGTGGTGCACCAGGGCTTTTCAGAAAAAGAATCGAATAAAACACTGTGCATGAGTTCCAAAGGATTTTTGTTTTTGCATCAAAAGCCACACCTATCTTGAAATCCATTCTTCCTCCCACAGACTTTCAAAGTCCCCCTAGGAGCCCCAGGAGCTCCATCTCGGCTTCAGAGTCGACTGGAGCCTGTAGCCCCCCCCAGGGGGGTCTGGTGGAGTGGTTTGGGAGGGGCAGGCGGGGCCTGGGTGCTGGGACAGTGGCCCAGGTGACTCCCAGGCCCAGGCAGGGCTGACTCACGGGGGTCTCGGTTTTGCCTGCTGACCAAAGCCAGCCAGCCAGCTCTGTACTGGGCTCCATGCCGGCTGCTGGCACGCCGGGGGAATCCTGAGATCTTGCTTCTGTTTCCTCAGTGCACCCACTCTTCTCTTGGGACCAGATGTCCTCGTGAGCCACCTCCCTGTGGTTCCCAGCTTCCTCTTTGCCTTTCCAGCCGGGAATCCACTGAGACATTGGCGTAGGCTGCATGGGGCGGACCGGCTGCAGCCTCTGCCCTGGGAACCCTTGGAGAATTTTCCAGACTCCCCAGGCTGTCCGACACAGGAGGGGCAGCTGCACGCTGACTTGAATGTTAGCTCGGCATACCCCAAGCCCCTACCACATGCTGGGTCACAACCCGGTGCTAGGGGCCCAGTGTGTCACTTGGGTGTGAACGTAGAGCGGCTGCCTCCTCCTGGATTGGGGTGGGAGCTTTCCTCTGAGGACTCACAGCCTCCCACTCTTATCAGCCCCCACGATCTCACTCATTTGGCAGGGGTGATGGGGCAGGTGTCATCATCTGTCTGTCCCCTAGGTCTCTAAGCTCTCGGAGGGCAGAGACAGGTGGGAGAATATGAAGAGGTGGGCGGGGCATGTCTGTTAAACTCGAAGCGGCAGGTAGAACAGAATGCCAAGGGCACCCTGGAGGGCTGGGGCGAGCAGGAGCTGGGCCTGCGACAGGCTTAAGAGGGCTAGAAATCGGGGCAGGCAAAAGAGAACAGCACAGGCAAAGATAGCGGTGGAGCAAGTTCAAGGTTTGGTTGTTGCTGCGTGGGAGGGAAGGCTGGGGGAGCGTGGGCTCATACTCCATGCTGTTGGAAGCCCGGGACACAGTCCTGGCTGCACACGCCTCCAGGCACGGCTCCACGCAGCTCTCCAGGGGAGCGGAGCCTTGGGCCACCCCCTCCCCCGGGCTCTTCCCAAGAAGTCCCACCCACCCTATCAGCCAGGGACACGGAGTTCCCCAGGCCTGGGCCAGTGCCAGGCCTTGCGGGCTGAGTGGCCGCTCAGGCAGCTGGGGTGCCGGAACGTGGAGCTGAGACTTCCACCAAAGCTGGCAGCCAAATCCCAAAGCTGGGCCGGACAGGAAGCAGCAGCGCGGCCCCCACTGCCTGCTCTGCTGCCCCAGCGAGCGACGGTCCCCAAGGCAGGCACTGGGCCTCAGTGTCCCGGAGCTGAAGGGCAAGGGGAGGGCCTGTGGCCGGGAGCTGAGACCCCACGGAGACGGGCGCACACAGCCCAGAGAGGCAGCCCCCTCCCCAGCTCTGCACCCCTTCCTCTCTCCTTGCTGGCCCCTCCCCCATGTGGAAGGAGGCCTCCCCTCCCCCGCCCCCTGCACACAGACCCCCACCCCGGTGGGGGTGCTACAGGACCCCTTCCCGCCTGCCCTGCAGGCAAGGCTCTGTTTGCTAGGACTCTGACTGCTGGTAACTTCTAGCACGGCTTCCGCCCCTGCCTGCTGGTCCTGCAAGTACTCTGTCACCTCTCCGCCACCAACACGCCTTGTCCTGCTGCCGCCACTGCCTTCCTCCAGCACCACCAAGGCGTCTCCTCCTTCCTACTATGCTTCTAGTACTAGAGCTTCTAATACACGAGTACTGGTACTCCCCCCCCCCAACCCCACGTGCTCCTACAGCCATAATTCCTATTAGTGTTTCTGCTACATCTATGACTTCTACCCCCCCCCCCCAACCCAGCTTCTACCAGCCTGGGTCCTGCCACGGTTTTATTACTACTACGACTGCGGCAATGAGGGCACATTACTCATCGCTAATTTTTTTTTAAGATTTTATTTATTTATTTGAGAGGTAGGGTTACAGACAGAGATCTTCTATCCGCTGGTTCACTCCCCAAATGGCCCCAGTGGCCGGAGCTGTGCTGATCCGAAGCCAGGAGCCAGGAGCTTCTTCCAGGTCTCCCACGTGGGTACAGGGGCCCAAGTACTTGGCCCATCCTCCACGGCTTTCCCAGGCGCATCAGCAGAGTACTGGATCAGAAGTGGAGCAACCAGGACACAAACCAGTGCCTATATGGGATGCCGGCACCACGGACGGAGGCTTAGCCCACTTGGCCGCAGCGCCGGGCCCTGGCTGCTACCTCTGCTAGCATCAGACATTGTGGCTCACACGCAGTGGGCCGGGGCCTGAGCTAAGCACCGCATAGCGATTCATGTGACTGGATCAGTAGGCTACTGTGGTGCTCATACTCCCCGTCTTCATGGGTGGGGAAACTGAGGCTTGCCGAAGCCTAGGTGAGTGACTTGCTCAAAGTTAGAGGGGGCGGTGGGAGACTGAACCAGGGGCCAGTGTGGTGGTGCAGTGGGTTAAGCCAGCACTCGCAACACCAGCACCCGATATCTGAGCGCAGGTTCAAGTCCCAGCTGCTCCACTTCCTGTCCAGCTCCCTGCTATGCACCTGGGAAGCGGAGATGATGGTTCAAGTACCTGGGGCCCTGCCACCCATGTGGGAGACCAGGATGGAGTTCCTGGCTCCTGGCTCAGACCTGGCTGTTGTGGTCTTTTGGGGCATAAACCAGAGGATGGAAGATCTCTCTCTCTCTCTCTCTGCCTCTCTCTCTCTGTCTCTCTCTCTGTCTCTCTCTTTCTCTAAGAAATAAATCTTAGAAAACTGAGCAAGGATCTCAGCTCTGTACTCCCTGTGCCCTGGTCCTTTGCTTCCCGGAGTTGGTCCTCATCTTGAGTCCCTGGAAGGAACCCGTCCGGCTGAAGGAGGGACGGGTATGGTACACACAGTCTGAATTCATTAGATTCTGGTAAGATTCTTCGAGGTGGGAGTGGAGCTCCTGACATTACAGCTGGGGAAACTGAGGCTCTCAGAAAAGCAGCCACCACCAGGAGTCTTCCCATGACCTCATGTGCAGTGGGAGCTGTCCGCCCCCCACACTATCACCACGGCGCACAGGGCACGTCCCATCTGCCAAGCTCTGGATGTGAACTGAATTCTCCCAATGACCATCCGAGGGGTGATCCACTCCCTTTCATGGCTCAGAAGAGGCTCATGCAAGGCAGCCTTTGGAGGGCTCCCAGGAGTCAACGGCCAAGCCGGGGTCTGAACCCAACCCTCCGCACTAGCCTGAGTGCAGGGGCCTCCCAGCTGGAAGAACCCAAGTGGTGTCTGTCCAGCCGCCCAGGCCCTGGTCGGAAGCGAGCCCCCAGCCCCTAGAGGCAGGGACAACTGGTTATTTCCAGCCTGGTACTTAAAGGGCTGGCCCGGGGTCAGGTGTAGACTGCCTGGCAGGCTCTGTGTTCCCAAGAGGGTCTGGCCTTTGGCTGCCAAGACCTGGGCAGGGGGTCAAGAATTCCTGTCCAAATGGCCCCAGCCAGCCGAAGCCAGGCAGGCATCCCGGGGGAGGGCATGCTGCCCCCTCCCCCAAAAGGCGAGCTGTGGGTAGCCAAGGTGCACACAGGCAGCTCATTCAGCCCCTCCAGCTCAGCTGGCTCTGTCCTTGGCCATGGCCCCTGCTGTTCCTGAGAGGCAAAAGAGCAAGCAGCAGTTCTGATAGGGGCTCTGTGTAGCAGCTGGGGCCGAGGGTCAGTGAAGGGTAAGTATGTCCTGCTCTGCGCACCTACCCTGTCCTACGCTCACCTCCCAGCAGCTTCATAAGGTGGAAATGACCACCCTCTGCCCCATATGGGAAGATCACTATGACCACACGACTCCCGTTTCCAGCACCAACTGTTTTCTGCCCCAGGGCCCTTGCACAGGCTGTGCCCCCTTGCCAGGTGTGCCCTTCCTTCGGCAGCAGCTCTCATCATTGGCTCCTCTGTCTTCAGGTTTGAATGTAAAAAGTCACTGTTCAGGGCAGGCGCTGTGGCGTGGCAGGTTAAGCCTCCACCTGCAGCGCCAGCATCCCATAAGGGTGCCCGTTCGAGTCCCGGCTGCTAATGCCCCCTGCTCATGCACCTGGGAAGCCGTAAAAGATGATCCAGCTGCTTAGGCCCCTGTGTCCACATGGAAAACCCAGAAGGCCCAGGATCCTGGCTCCTGCCTGGCCCAGCCCCAGCCGTTGTAGCTATTTAGGGAGTGAACCATCAGATGAAAGATCTCTCTCTCTCTCTCTCTCTCTCTCTCTCTGTAACTCTGCCTTTCAATCAATCAATCAATCAATCAATCAAGTCACTGTTCACTGAGGACTCCCCCGTCAAACGGTCCCCCACACGCACTTGGTCTCTTTCTCCCTCCCCCACTTCCTCCCTAGTGTGCCTATTTCTTGTTCATTGATTGTTGTTTGTCTCTCCCCACCCCCGCGAGGGCAAGGACAAAGTCTGTTTTATGAACCAGGACGTCCCCAAGGCCCAGCAGAAGCGTGACACAGAACACACAAGTACTGAGTGAGTACGTACAAGGGGAGCGAAGGCATTGGCCTGGGGGATCACGGTTGGGGGTGGTGGTACTGCCAGCATTCAAACCCAGGGCTGGCCGGCCCTCCAGCTTCTGCCAAGATCACCCGTGGGTGTGCTCAGCCGTGACAGCTCAGCGCAGACCCTAGAGGTAGGTCCCTTCCGCATGGGGCTGCCACCTGCCCCTCCTGCCCTCCCAGATCCTCCAGCCTCTGCTTGCATCTCTCCAAGGGACAGGGATCTCATCCTAGCTGCTGAGGCCCGAGGGGCGTGGCCTCTGGCATGATGGACAGGGCTACTCCTCACAGCTGTCTCTGTGCTGGAGAAGGCCAAGGCTGTTGCTAGTGCCAGGCTGTGGTTTTCCCAGCCTGCTTCTGTCTGCACTTATATCCCGAGTCCCAGCATGGGCCACCAAGCCGAGGGCAACTTCCCGTCCACGTTAGAGGCCTGGACTGGCCTTGGGGCCCTGGGACAGCCCTGGTGGCGGTGGGGCAGTGGTGTAGATCAGATGCCTTTAGGAGGTGACTGTGCGTGCGCGCGGCCACTCGGTGACGTTACCAAGCGGCAGATTCAGGCGCAGGGCAACTGAGCAAGAGACCTCGCCTCCCTCGCCAGCTCTCGGGGCCGCCGTGCTGTGGGGACCACGCTCGGAGGAGCAGGATGTAGAGCCCACGGACAGGTGAAGCCCACAGAGATAAGGCGGGCTGAGGCACGCCAGGCCGGCTGGCCTCAGTGTACCTCTGTGAGGCCGGCGTACCTGCCCTGGCCATGAATAGCCGGCCTCTTTCCTTCCTGCCCAGGCGGGCACACGGGCCGCGCCGCCCCCTCCCCGGCACAGCCTCCACACCCCGGCCGGCCGGGGAAAGTCAACACGAGCGCTTGAAAAGTGTTTCTGTGTGGAGCATCTGTCTGCCTCGGGGGAGGAGAGGGAGCGCCGGCCAATAGGTAGAAATATTAATGAAGCCTGTTATAAAGGGCCCATTCACGGCGCGCCGGGTAAATGGGGCTCTTGTCGGGCTGCCGTGTTATCTGCCAAGTTCAAGAATGTGGTTTGAAAAAATAGAATTTAAAGGGGTGAGGTGGAGCCTTAAATGGCGAGCAGGCTGCGGCGGGAGCCAGCTCCGGGAGGAGCCGCTGCTGGCAGGGGCGGGGGGCTGGGGCTGGGGGCCCTGGGTGTGGGGGCTGGGGAGGAGGCACCCACAAGTGCGCTCGAGGGAGTCCGGGCCGCAAGCGTGGAGTGACTTATGCGGTCCCTTCCTCCCTTCCGTGCCTGCCTCCCCCCAACCCACGGGGGCTGGCGGTTCCTCTACCCTGGGGAGACCTGAATTCGCCTCCCTGGGGCCTTCGCCCCTTGGGTGCTGGCGGTGGGGCCCCTGGGAGGGAGGACAAGAGCCCGGATCTCAGTCATCTTCTTGCGCCCCCTCCCCCGCCAAGATCTCCTCTGGAAATTGTTACCCCACAGCTAAGCAAGGCAAAGCATAAGGACAGAAACATCCTAGCCACTCATGGCACAGCGAGCAGCCCACGGGAGGGCCCAGAAAAGGAGAGTGACCAGCTCAAGGCCACCCAGCAGTCTGGAGCAGCATAGGGACCGGCTGCTGCCAGTTCCTCCTTGGATCGGCGTCCCCAGGTCGGCGGGCAGGACGTGGCACCAAAGTCCTTGCCGTTGTCTGTGTACCGCGGCTTATTTTTAGCTCTGGACTTGAAGCAACTTGTCAACCAGGGCCACGTCTTGCTCTTGTGTGCCCCTGGCCAGTTATGTGGTCTTGGGCAGTTGCCTTTGCCTACTGGGGCCTCAGCTTCCCCGTTTGTGCAATGGGGTCACGGAGACCAAGCCATACTGTTGCGCGGACTGAGCGCGAGGATGCTGGGGCGGTGCCCGGTGCTGTGTCACAGCTCGGTGGGTGGCCCCGGGCGCGGTGGCTGTGGGCATTCCTTTTTCTGGCCCGGCCTGTGGCACAGGGGAGAGACTGCGGGAAGACTGCTCGCTTGGCCTCGGGCGTCAGGCTGTGCTTTCCCCTCAGGTCCTAGAAGGCCCTGTCTCCGCTGAGGGTCCCAGGAAGCGGAGGCCGACCACCGAGGATGGCTGGCGCCAGCGGCACAGCCACACCCATGTGTGAACTCTGGCGGGGGTCCGAGAAGCAGGGCCTGCACGCAGCTGTGCCCCTCCCCAGACGGCAGCCTGGGGGCCCCACCTCGGTCAGACAAGGGTTAACGTGTGTGTGTGTCTGTGTGTGTGTGTAGGGGAACTTTTACACGGGCTTGGCTTTGTAAACAAAAGGGGGAGGAGTATTCCTATAAATCAATAAGGAAATAATAGGTGCAAAAACTAAATGGAAATACTTAAATAAAACAACAACAACAAAGCCCAAGGCTCTACCAGGAGTGCCTGTGCAGCCTTGAGCGGCGGGGGTGTGAGAGCCCCAGGACGGCGGGGAGCTGGCTGCGTGCCCTCCGAGGGGAGGTGACGGGCACGATCGTCGCCAGCCCAGGCCTTGGGTCTCGCAGGTCTGGGTTCAAACTGGGCTTGCTCCTCGCTGGCTGTGTGACCTGAGCAAATGACAGACTTCTCTGGGCTCGTGTCTCTTTGGTGCAGGAAGAGAGAGGAGAGGGTTAAAGGAGGTACAAGGTCCTGACACACCTCAGATGCTCATTAAATGTCCATTTGCTTTCCCTCTGAGCCTCCTGGCAGGTCCCGGGGAAGCTCTGACAGGTCTCACCCGCATGCGGTATCTGACCAAGACAGCTCCAGCGAGCCCAGGTTCCTGCACACCACCCGGCACCCTGAAGCTGGTGATGTTGCTGCAAATGCCACGCATTTGCCCACTCACCTTCAGAGCCTGCCCAGAGTCCTGTGCGGGCAGCCCAGTGGCCTCTCCCAGCCATTGTGCCATGCCTGGGATAGGGTAGGGGACGAGAGCCCAGAGCTCCTGGCCAGGCTCCAAATCTGTCTTTACTCCTTCAGCAAATATTTGTTGAAGAGCTGCTGGGTTCCAGGTACTGTGTTGTACACAGGGGATTCAGTAGTGAGTACAGACAGCCGTGGATGGAAGAGATGGGCAGATGGATGATGGATGGATGGAAGGATGGATGGGTGGATGGATGGATGTGTGGATAGATAGATGAGTGGTTGGATGGATGATGGATAGATAATGGATGATGGATGGGTGCATGGATGGAAGGGTGGATGGGTGGATGATGGATATGTAGATGGTTGGGTAGATGCATGATGGATGATGGATGGGTGGATGGATGAATGGCTGGATGGATAAGTTTATAGAAGGATAAAGTGGGATTGAGGGCAGAGCTATTGTCTGTTCTTTCTGCCACAAGTTCCCCAGTACTGGCCCAGGGTGGCCACACGGATACCTTCTTCCTGGTGTAGACTCAAGAACCAGGCTCCCTAACTCCACAGCTTCCTAGCTGTGCAACCCAGGGAGATTTACTTAACCTTAATTTCCTCATCTGTAAAATGGGGCTGATGATGCTTCAAAAGCTGTATTGAAGACTCAATGAGCTACTACATAAAAAGCTCTGGGAACGGCACTGAGAGGTGGCCTCAGTTCAACACCCAAGCTCTGTCCTGTGCCTCGAAGACGATAAATCCTCCAAAGTCAAGGCTGCAAGCGCCTCCTGGGAGGAACATCTGTGGATGCTGGGGTTTCTGAGAAAGACGATCTTCAATCCAAGCGAGAGTCAGGAAACTCCAGGGCCCGCATTCCACTGGGGCCAAGGGAACAGCTGGCCTTTGGTGAAGCGGGCAGGATGGCTGAGTGGTCAGAGCTCTGGGGCTGGGAGGAAAAGGTCACATTTGCATCTTGGCCCTGACTGCCCACTGCCCCGGGCTTTTCTGAGCTGGGGTCTCCCTGCTGACCGGCCCAGGGGCTGCAGCCTGTGGGAATAGGAGTCAGGCTGTCTTCCGCTCCTCATCCTCAATCTCCCTTTCTTTGGATGGATTTTTCCGGATAGGAAAAAGTGAGCATTTGCACTCCATATCCCGGCCGAAACGCTGTGTCAGCGCGGCTCGTGGTTGGGGATGGCACCAGATGGCACGCTCATTAACGCCCCCGAGCAGCGGCCCGGGTCCCCCGGGGTCACCTCTCCAGAGCACACAGACTGAGCTTTCTCTCCAAGGGCGGTCCACAGTCCCACCTTGTCCTGCCCCTGCGATTTATAGGAGCCAGCGGTTGACACAAGTTCCCGCCCAGCGTGGGCTCGTGGGCCCCGTGGGCACCGTTGCACGCCAAGAGCCACAGAAGCAGCTCCTGCGTGCCCGCCCCTCACCCCGTAAGTGACTCACTGGGGTTTGGAGCAGGCCACCCTGGGGGTGGCTCCTTGCTGGAATAAGACAGTCACTCCCGAACAAGGCCGGCAAAGATGGCGTGCCAAACCCCTCGCCTGGCACGGCTTCTGACCAAAGGGCACGGAGACATGGCCTTGCAGCCAAGGGATGGCAGGCACCAAGCTGGCGTGGCCCTCGGGGGAGCCGGGACAGCTCCCCCAGGGATTCAGAGCGGGAGGCAGAGGCACAGCCAGAGAAGGGAGCCTGGGAGGCCACGGCCTCACAGCAAGCAAGTGGCAGAGCTAGAACTGTGGAGTCCAAGTTCATGGGCATCTCATTCCATTCTCCCCTACAGCTCTGCTGCTCGCTGTGCAGCTGAGGGCCTCCCCGCTGGTCTCTGGCACCTGGGGGGGTTCCTGGACTCCTGGCTATAGGGGCAGGTTTGCTGTCCTTGTGTATGGTAGAAAAAGGATGTGGTGTGGTGGACAGGCCTGGGCTCTGCAGCTGGGCACACCTGGGTCCCGATCCTGGCTCTGGCAGTCACCAGCAGGAGGGACCCGGGCAGGTGACTTTCCTCTCTCTGAGCCTCAGCTGCTGCATCTTTGCAATGGGGGAACATCGTCCCGGCGGGCCGGCTGTTGATGGGACCACAGAGTAGGTACGTGATAATTGCCATGGTTACAGCAATGGCATGGATGGGGCAGCCTCAGGGGTAGAGGTTGGGCAGGGCAGGAGCTGGAGGCCCATCCTTGCAGTATAGGCAGAAGAGCCCTGGACCTGGACAATTGCTGGGGTCACCAACGTGCTGGGAAATTAGTGGGCAGGTCCCCCCCACTCTCTAGGACTCAGCTTCCCCATCTGTACAATGGGCTGATGGAGCAGGGAGCTGAGAGTTTCCTACTGCCAGCACCAGGCTGGATGAGCTGGCAGCCTGAGGACAGCACCCACACCCAGGCTGCTCCTTTTCTAAACAGGTGTCCTGGGAGGTTGGCACTCAAAGCAGGGCATACGGGGCAGGGGGGAGGAGAGGGGGTGGGTGGGAAGGAAGGGCTGGGTGGGGTTGGGCTGCTCTCTCAGGCCCCTGGGCTGGTGATCCTAAGAGCTGGGGGGGGGGGCCAGGCCCAGGTGCTCAGCATGGGGGTCCCTCATGGCGGTGAGCTGAGAGCCCCTCCAGCCCGCAGCTGCCGTCTTAGCTCTGATGCCGGGTGCCCTGGTCGCAGCCACCCCAACTCCCGCCTTAGGCCTGTTCCTCTGGGTTTGGCCCAAACATCCCTGTGGGGCCTCCACAAAGCAGGGTGCCCCTGAGAGGCCCTGGCCATGGCTGCCCAGCCTCTCTGCCGAACAACTAAGGCCGTACCCCTCTGGATTCACCTTCTCAAGTCCAAGTCTTTCATGTCCTCCCCTGTAAAATCTGTAGCTCCCCAGCACCGGGAGCCAGCCTCATCTCCTCAGGTGTCTGTGGTTTCTGGGGGGACCTTCACGGGGTCTTGGAGGCCCTGACCTGGATGCCAGGCATGGGGCATGAGCATTTGTCTGGGGAGAGTGCCAGAGTTTCATTGTCAGATTCGTATAAAAAGCCACCAGCCCAGGGGCTGGTGCAGGCTCTTAGCTGGCACTCAAGGCCCTCCCCAGGCCTGCCCTGCCTGGGCTCCCGGCCTCGGCAGCTGCCTCCTCGCTTGCCTCTCCCAGCTGCACCTCTGCTTACACAGCTCCAGCTCTGCAATTCAGCCTAAAATGCCCTCTGGCACCTGCTCAAGCTGAGACCCACCCTCCCGTGTCTGCGTCCTCTCCAAAGCATCCCTTCTTCCAGGCCCACGACACCCTCCGGCCTCTCCTTTGGAGCCGTTCTTACAACCACCTTGTCCTCACATGGGTTGTTTCCCAGGGCTCAGACCTGGCCGCTGTCACCCAGGCTGGGACAGCAGCCTCTTGTCTGCTCGCACGCCCTCCCCACCTTCGGGCCACTTGGTGGAACTTCCCGGCTCTGCTCAGGCCTCCCCTACCCTGCAGCCCTCAACCCCACCCCCACCCCCACGCCCCGGTGTCTTGGCTGGGAGGGCCAAGGGGAGTGAGAGAAGGAGGGAGAGGAGAAGGAAGCAGAGAGGAGAGGAGGAAGAGGAAGGAAGAGACTGGGTGGGGAGACCTTGAAAGTCAGAGCAAAAGAGGGGCAGAGATCAAAGGAGACACCCAGGGAGGGACTGCAGGGGGTGAGGGGTAGGGGGCAGCGAAACAGGAGGAGAGACACAGGCCAACAGAGAGGGACAGTGTGCAGACCGGAAGACGGACAGGGCCAGAGCAAGAAAGGAGACTGAGCCTGGGAGTGCGGGACCGCCCCTCCCACCCCCAGGGGAAAGGCCTGGCCAGCCGCTCCCCTCCTTGGCCCCAGCCCCCTCCTCCTCGGAGCAGCTGATCCTCCCCCAGGCCCAGCCCAAAGGCACAAGGGCAGGGCCTGGTACCTGATCCTGCTGGCTGATGGCCGCCACCTGACCCACGCGGGAAGGCTCTGGCCCGGCTCCCTATCTCAGGCCTGCGTAAGTGAAGCCCTCCAGGAACCCCATCCCTGGCCACTGTCCTCCAAGGAGTGCTCTTGGGCCAGGTTGGTGGCCGTGGTGGGGATGGCACAGGGTTCTAGGATTAGGGACCTCCAGGATGGAAAGCCAGATAAGCTGTGTGACACCAGCCCAGGGCCTCCACCTGCCCAGGCCTCTGGGGAAGAGAAGGGCAGATTCTATGTTGTCTGGGAGGGCTGTGGGGAGAGCTTGGGTTACCGCCCTCCCCCACGCCAACCCCCGCCTCCCAGCCGCACTGTAGGGCGATCTTGTTCCTCGTATCTATGACCACGGCTCTGAAAGGCGGCAGGAGAGAGAGTCCGCGTGGGAGCTCCCGCCACTGAACGAGGGAGCACAGGGCCCAGCTCCCGGCTCCTCCCCACTGTGCTCCTGCAGGCCCCTTGGCCTCCCTCCCCACCCCCGGGGGGCCAGGAGCCCATTAACCCTTTGCTTCCCCAGGAGGATGACTTGGCCCCTGCAGAGCCAGGGTGCTGTGCGGAAGCCTAGGTGGCTTTGCGAGAACAGAAACACAGCGGTAATGACAATGATGGCCGATGTGCTGTCACCAAGAATCTGCTTCGCCCTGGACACCCTCATCTCAGTAACGAGACTCTGATCCCCACCCCACCACAGTTAGAGACACTGAGGCTCAGGGCTAGTAAATGATGGTGCCAGGATTCAACCCCAAGCAGCCTGACTCCAGAGCATGCGTATCCCATTATGGGATGTGCTGAGGGGCAGGTGTTGTGCTGCAGTGTTGAGTTATGCCTGCAAGGCCGGCTTCCCAAACTGGAGCACAGGCTCAAGCGCTGCCTGCTCCGCTTCTGATCCAGCTTCCTGCTAGTGCGCATGAAAAGGTGACAGATGATGGCCCAAGTATTTGGGGTTGACACAGATGGAGTTTCAGTCTCCTGGCTTGGGCCTGGCCCAGGCCCGGCCATTGCAGCCATTTATGGAATGAGCCAGCAGATGGAAGATCTCTTTCTCTCTCGCTCGCTCGCTTTCTTGCTCTCTGTCTTTTAACTAAATAGTCCAACGTTTAATAAAGGCTGCTTCCCTGGACTGACCCCAGGGGCCAGAGAAAGGGTTTCTCTCTGCCCCTTCCTGACTGGCTGCACCCGGCTGTAGCTGCAAAGGCGGGCTGCAGGCCTGGGGTGTCCGGTTCCGGAGCCAGGCGCCCCTGTGAACACTGCTTCTTTCTCTTCCCCTCTGGCTCTATTTACCTTAATGAGAAAGTGTACTCGCAGAGGCCTGGGTTAATTGGCTAAGACTTCATCTTGTGGAGCCAGGGCTGGGGACCAGGGATGCAGAGGGAGCTGGCCTGAGCCCCAGGGTCTGAGCCGGCCTCCCCTGGCTGGGCACACAGGCCCAGGGGGAGTGTGAGCAGAGCAAGGGCCGATCCTCCGTCCCCTGCAGGGCAGGGCGGGGTGCAGGACGGAGCTTGTCCCTGCTGCCCTGGGGGCCCCCGGCTCCCATGGCCAGCCCTCTCTGTGCCAGGTGTGCTTGGCTGGTTCTCCTGCAGCCCTGTGGGCCCCCACTGCCCCGTTTGTCCCAGGGATCAGAGTTGTCTGGTTATCCGCCTGCCTCTGGACTTCTCATCTCAGACCCTTGTCTTCGCTGTTCCCTCTCCTGGAAGCTCCCCGCCCCCCGAGTTGCCCCTGCCCTGCACCCTCAGTTTCTCCAGGACTCCTCTGGATGTCCTCCCGGCCCATCGGTCTAAGCTAGCCTTGTTGTGGCTGGAAAGCCCCTGCTGCGAGTTTGCTGGCACTCCTTCTGCTCAGGGCTGGGTCTCTGTCCCGGCCTGTGGACACTAGCTGGGCCTGGGACTGCTTCCGAGACCGGGCTGTACAAAGCCCCAGAGCGTCTACCTTCTGGGCTGGCATATATGGGCCCTGCAGACCCAGTCTCTTTGGGACTGCAATGCATGCTGGGAGCCCGAGGCCACCTGCGGAGGCTGTGGGCAGCTGCCCTGGTCGTCTCTGCTGGCGGAGTCCATTTCAGTCATCCCAGCCGGGGCACCAGGCACATGGCCTTAGCTCCCCAGGACAGCTGTGACACATCCCCACAACTACAGTGGTGACACACAACACAGGTCTATTCTCTGGCCGTCCTGGAGGTTGCGAGCCACAGTGGGTTTCATTGGGCTGAAACCCAGGGGTTGCAGGGACAGCTTTCCTTGCCTGCTCAGTCCCTGGAGGCCATCAGCTTCCTTCACGGTCAGCCACTTCCCTCTTCTTTGAAGCCAGGAGTAGTGGCTTCTGATTTGTCTCTGGTTAGGCTCTCTGCTTGTTTCTGTCTGTCGTTCTCTCTCTCTCTTTGTGTCATCTCTCAGATGTGTTTATTTATTTGAAAGGCAGAGTGACACAAGTGAGAGAGGAGACAAAGAGAGAGAGAGAGAGAGAGAGAGCTCTTCCATCTGCTCTTCATTCTCTCCAACGGCCACAACAGCCAGGGCTGGGCCCGGCTGAAGCCAGGAACCTTGAACTCCATCTGGGTCTCCCATGTGGATGGCAGGGGCCAAAGCACTTGGGCCACCTTCCTCTGCTTTCCCAGGCACATTAGCAGAGAGCTGGATGGGAAGAGAGGCGGCTGGTGCTCCGATATGGGGTGCTGGTGTCACAGGCAGTGGCTTAACCTGCTGCACCATGACACTGGCACCTGTCGTCCTCTCTTTGGCTCTTCTACCTCTTCTTTCCTTGTAAAGACTCTCATGGTTACTTCGATTCCAACCAGATAATCAGAGATAATCTCACTTCAAAATCCCCAATTTGATCACAACTGCAAATCCTTTTTGCAGTAAACAGGGATATTCACAGGCCCCGGGGGTTAGGACCGGGGCATCCTTGGAAGGGAGGGAGGGGACTTCACGGTGCCAGCTACACTTGCATGAATGAAGATGCTTCTTGATGCCTGTAGCCCCCAGCTCTTCAAGCCCCCCACAGGCACCTGAGTCTTGCCTGCTGAGGCCCCAGGTGTCACGGAGCCGAGACAAGCCCTGTCCAAGCCTCTCACCTCCAGAACCCGCAACCGTGAAGTTGGCATTTGGGTTGGGCCACGGCGTGTGCGGGTTTTGACACAGTGCGTGATCACCCCCACAAGTCTTGTCCTTCTCTTCATATTCAATTCGCTGAGCCAGCTTTGTCTTTCTCTGTTTTCTTTCTCAGTTTTCAAAAACCATACATTCATGGGCCTCCTGGTTAATAGTCTGTCTCCAACTAGACTATCAAGTCGGGGGAATCCAGGCGCGTGGCTACATCCTGACCGTGCCTGGCAGGCACCTGCTTGTTCAATGAAGAGATGCCTGTCTCCCCCATCAGGCTGTGAAGCAGGTGACTCGTCACCATCCCTGGGCCCCGGAAGTCTGGCCAGGACGTGCCGGAGGGCAAGGGTTTGGTATATGCTGGACAAGTGGCTTTTTTTTTTTTTATCTTCATCCAGTTCCTCTTCCCTGAGAACACAAATATGAGCATCTGTGGGGCACACAGACTGGGCGGGGGGTGGGGGGAGGTGGTGGGAGAGGAGAGAGAGAGAGAGAGACAAGAGAGAGAGAGAGATTAGGAGAACCAAGGGAGTGGATGGCATCCACCCCAGTCTAAAGGCAGAAGATGTGACGAGATGTCCCATCTCACCAGTGAGGCGGGAGAAAGGCGGGTGTGTGTGCAACTCCTCCTCCTTCCACCTGCGGTTCTCGTCTGGCCCTTGGTGGATTGGACGATGCCCACCTGCACTGGGGAGGGCCAGCTGCTTGCTGGAACCTGACGTGTCACGTGCTCCTAACATCCAGGAACACCCTGGCTGACACACCCAGAAGCAGTGCTGCATCTGGGCAGCCCAGGATCCAGGTAAGTCGTCACCTGAAATTAACCGCCACATCCCCCTGGACCCTGCCCTTCCTGGTCCTGTCCCGTGTTCCAGCAGGCTGACTTCTCCAGGCTGGCCTCCCTGGACTTGGCTCCCTTTCCCATGACCTCTGAGCGTGTTTGTTCAGTGGAAAGCACTGGCCAACCAGAAGGAGGGAGAAGAGAGAGGTTGGGGTGCTGGTCCCCTCTTTCCTGCCGTAGCTTTGGTGCTGGTGACTTTCTCAAGGTCACAGACCCTCTCAGCATCCCCCTCCCATGGCTCCCACTCTTGCCTGCCTCCAGGAACACTGCCTGTCCCCGCTGCATCCCATGGACCCCAGTCCCAGGGTATAGGATCAGCTTGCCTGGCTCCCGTAGGCAGACCTGCTCCTCCCAGCATGGCTTGCTTTGAGCATTTCTGCTGAGTTCATCCCGGTCCTTTGTTATGCTCCAGAGTAGCAGCACCCAGAGTGTGAGCTCCTTGCTGTCACGGCGTGGTCTCTCAGCTGACCGCTTGAGAGTGTGCGGCCTGCTGCGGGGCTCTGAGCGCGACAGCGTCTGTAGATCTCACTGGGCCCGGGGTGCTGGCCCAGAGCCCTAACCAGGCCAGAGGTTTCCCTTCAAGTCTCTGTCAGAAAGGCATTATTTTTGCTTGCACCACCCAGGACTGACTGTTTACTGCCTTCTATGTTGACCCTTTTGCCCTTTGAACCTTTTCCTTAGCAGGCACTTTGTCCCTAAGGCCGTCCAGACCCCATGGGCAGGTGGGCATGCCCTTCCGAGGCTGCAGGTGCACAGTACCCCCCTCCCCGATACTTGCTTCCGGCCAAACTCCCCAGGCACTCGCTGCTCCGTGGTGGACCTCCCACCTCTGCCTGCCTTAACTTCCCACCTAGACTAGACACCGGCCTGTATCTGTTGATGTTCTTGGGCACTGGTAACTCAGGGGCCAGGCAGAGACCAGGAGGTACATGAGACACTCCCACCTTGATCTGCTGGAGTTTTTTGGTGCTAGTTCCTGAGCTGGGTTCCTCTAACTGATGGGTTCCATGATCTTTGGAGACAACTTCCTTTTGCCCTTGGCTCCAATGCATGTGATCACACCTGAACTCCCCATGTTTCCCCAAGGTCAAGGGCAAGGCTACCAGGATCTTGTCATTGTACACAGTGTTCTGCTGTGGCCCGGCTCAAGTGGGTGGGCACAGTTCTGGCTCTGTCACCCTTTCTTGGGACCTGAGAATCACTATCCTCTGGATTTTTCTTCTTTTGAAGAAAATGAGGTGTTGAACTTGGGTAGTTTTCTTTAGCAAGAAAAGCCACCAGCCCTCCAATGGCATTCTATCTGGGCTTGCTTTTCCATAGCATTTTTAAAAAAAGATTTAGTTATTTATTTGAAAGTCAGAGTTACACAGAGAGAGAAGGAGAGAGAGAGAGAGAGAGAGAGAGAGAGAGAGAGAGAGAGAGGTCTTCTATCCACTGGTTCACTCTCCAAGTAGCCGCAATGGCCAGAGCTGAGCCTATCCGAAGCCAGGAGCCAGGAGCTTCCTCTGGGTCTCCCATGAGGGTGAAGGGGTCCAAGGACTTGGGCCATCTTCCACTACTTTCCCAGGCCACAGCAGAGAGCTGATCAGAAGTGGAGCAGCCGGGACTTGAACCGGTGCCCATTCGAGATGCCAGCACTGCCAGTGGCAGCTTCACCCATTATGCCACAGTGCCAGCCCCTTCCATTGCACTTTATCGACGCTGGTAAGTTTCTGTCCACAAGTGTGATGACCTGGGCAATATGTGTCCCCCAGTGGGATCATGGGCTCCGTGAGTAGAAACCTTTGTCCCCTGTGTGTGGCCCAGCATTTGGTAGTGAGTAGTAGACAAATGGTTGAATTTTAATCTACCCTCCTGAGCTCAGTATGAGTGGTGAGCCCAGCTCAGCCCCCACATCTCCTAGGGACTGTGTCCTGGCCCCCAGCCCAAAATGAGACAATCAAGAGGATCCTTGGAAAAGATATGTGTGTGTTGTTCTCATGCCCTGCCTGGCTGCCAGGCCCCCTTAAATGCCCCAGGAGGAGGCTGCACGGAGGGAACCAGCCCAGAGTTCTGCGAGGAGGAGCTGCACTGCGTTGCCTTTTTTCCTGCTGCCTCCTAATATTAACCTGGCTCTGGGCCCCCAGCCCCCACGCAGTGATGGGAGGCCCCTGGATGCAGCCAGCAAACGGATCCATCTGGAAATAGAAAAATAATCTCAACACTGGCGGTTTTGTCCAGGCCTCCCCAGTGGGGTGTGGAGCAGGCCTGTGAAAGGGGGCTTTGAGGGCCTGCCGGGGAGGGCCGTGGAGGTGAGAGTCCTTGCCCTCGGCACTGGCTGGGTACCTGTGCGCAGGCCTCCGGCAAGTGGCGGATCTGCAGGGAGAGAGGGCTGTGGGGAGCTGGACTCACTGGCCTTCCAGCCCTGTGCATGGGGCTGTGTGACCTTGAGCCAGCTGCCCCGTGCTCCTGGGTGGGGGGCCTTCGAAGCATTCTGAGCCAATGCATATCACGCGAGAACTCTGCAAGGATTGCAACGTGTTTTGCCCCCATATAAACTCACCTTTTGAATTTCATTTTCCTATGGACTTTTGGAATTTCCCTCTTATATACCATGCAGATAATAAAACCTTCACCTTGGAATCCATGCAGCAATTGAAGAAGATGCCATAAGCCGGAGTACCCACTAGACAATCAGTAGCCAGGGAAGCTACTGGTGTTTCTTTTTTTTTTTTTTAACAGGTAGAGTGGATAGTGAGAGAGAGAGACAGAGAGAAAGATCTTCCTTTTTGCCGTTGGTTCACCCTCCAATGGCCACCATGGCTGGTGCGCTGCAGCCAGCGCACCATGCTGATCCGAAGCCAGGAGCCAGGTGCTTCCTCTTGGTCTCCCATGGGGTGCAGGGCCCAAGCACTTGGGCCATCCTCCACTGCCTTCCCGGGCCACAGCAGAGAGCTGGCCTGGAAGAGGGACAACCAGGAAAAAATCCGGCGCCCCAACCGGGACTAGACTGGTGTTTCTGACTTCAGGAGCTGTGATTGGCAAAGCACTGTGCCAACTCATGGAGTGACCTTGTATGATCCCATTGGGCCTCCATCATCCTGTCTGTGTAATGGGCAGTGGCCCGGGGCCCTGCAGTCCGGGACTCAGTGAGCAGGGGCGCAGCACACTTGTCTTCCCCGAGGAGAAGAGCTGCAGCCATCGCTTGGGGGCCTGCTGAGCAGACGGTGCCAGGACAGGTGGGAGTGGGCGGAGGCCTGCCCCCACTTCCCGGGAGAGCCCGTCAGTGACCTTGGGCCTCTCCTGTCGCTGCTCCCCTATTTCCGCAACTTGGGAGCGGGGCAGGGGAGGCTAGGATGGCAGCAAGGTGTGCTTCCCAGAGGCTCAGCAGGCCTGGGGTGGGGGCAGCCGCTGCCTTGGGCTGGCTCCCAGCAGCTCCTGCTGCCTGCCTGCCTGCCTGCCTGTGGCGGCCTGTGAGGGAAGGAGCCCTGCGTCCCAGCTCCAGTTTTCCTGGTGCTGTGTGTGTTCCCAGGCAAGCTGGGAACTCTAGGTGCACTTCTTGGCTGACATTTCCCATTCATTCATTCATTCATTCATTCCTTCAGCAAATGTGAATTGAGTATCACCTCTAGGTCAGGCGCTGTCCTTGTCACTTGAAATCAAAGTAAGTGGCATAGTGTGTGCTCTCCACATCACTGAGATGGTAACTTCCCATCACGGCCAGGTGGAGCGTTTCGCACGGCTTCCAGCTTTCTGTCTTGGGAATGGTTGGAGTGGATGGCAGGAGGGGTGTGGAGCGCACTGCAGAGGGAGCAAGTTTGAGGGATGAGGAGGTGACAGTTAAGTCTGGGACGGGTTGGGTTTGATGTGTCCATGGGGCAACTGGGAGGACCCAGGGGGACTGGACAGCTGGACATGAAGCTCATGGGAGATGACTGAGCTGGAGGCAGAGCACTGACTGGAAGGCTCCTGCCTCTGTCTCCCTGCTCACCCCAGGGCCCCTGAGGTTCTGATGATGACAATGGTGGTTATGATGGTGGTTGTAGTGGTGGTGGTAATGGGGATGATGGCAGTGATAGTGACGATGACAACGATGGAGGTGATGGTGGCGGTGGGGGTGATGATGGTGATGATGACAGTGATAGTGATAAAGACAATGGTGGAGATGGTGGTGGTGGTGGAGGTGATGAAGGTGATGATGATGGTGGTGTAATGGTGATGATGGCAGTGATAGTGATGATGACGATGATGGAGATGATGGTGGCGGAGGTGATGATGGTGTGGTGGGGGTGATGATGGCAGTGAAAGTGGTGGTGACAATGATGGTGATGATGGTGGTGATGGTGATGGTGACAATGATGGAGTTGATGGTAGTGGTGGTGATGAAAGTGATAATGGTGGTGGTGTAATGGTGATGATGACAGTGATAGTGATAAAGACAATGATGGAGGTGATGGTGGTGGTGGTGGTGATGATGGTGATGGTGGGGGTGATGATGGCAGTGAAAGTGGTGATGACAATGATGGTGATGATGGTGGTAATGGTGATGATGGAGATGGTGGTGGTGGTTGTTATGGTGATAATGATAGTAGTGGTAATGATGATGATGGTGGTGGTTAATGGTGATGATGGCAGTGATGGTGATGATGACAATGATGGAGATGATGGTAGTGGTGGTGATGAAGGTGATAATGGTGGTGGTAATGGTGATGATGGCAGTAATGGTGACAATGACAATGATGGAGATGATGGTGGTGGTGATGATGATGGAGGATATTAAAGTACAATGATGATGATGATGATGACGATGTGGCTTATCGTGTATCAAGGGCTTACTCAGTGCCAGGTAGGCCCCATAGCGAGTGATTTATGTACCACTTTCATGCAGTTGTCAAAACAATCCTGAAGGGGAAGTCTTATCCTGGTTGTCTGAAGAGTGGAAACCAGCAGGACAGGCATGGGAAGGGGTGAGGCCTACATTTCCCTGCAGGTGCAGCCACATTTTTGCCCCCTCCCATCAGACATTGGCCTCCAGGGGCAGCCCTGGGGGCTGGGGGGAGGGGAGGAGGTCAGCATCTTCCGTAGGCTTGGAGAGGGGGGCGGGGCCAGCAGGTAGAAGGAGCAGCACTCTAGTGAGGTGACCGCCTCCACGCCCAAGCTGGCAGGGGACTGAAACAGAAGGGAGAGCTTGGGACAGGCTGTTCATGCCTGAGCTGGCCTGGTTCAGGAGGCCTTTGGTGATGGAGCCAGGAACTCGCTAGGAGCCTTAACCCCAGGGCCCTCCTTTTCTTGTTGTGCTCAGCCAGGAGACTTTCAGATCCCCGGGCTGGGTGCACCGCAGACACGCGGCCTCTCACCTGCCAGCTTCCACCTCCTCTCCCAGCGTCGCCTGTGCCACAGCCAAGTCCTCGGGCAAAGGAAGCCCCAGTGCCCCAGGAGGCGGGGGCTGCCAGGGTGGACGGCAGGAGGCAGGGGCAGCAGACCCCAGCTGTTGAAGAGAAGGGTTTTCCTCTCTCACAAGTGTGAAGTTCAAGTTCCTCTCATTGGTGAAGGGTGGCAGGGCTCTCAGCACACGCGGGCTTCTGAGGTCCTCGGGGGTCATTGCTGGCCTGGCTGTGGAGGGCCCAGCTGGCTCCCAGCTCTTTCCTAATTGCTCCCAGCTCTTCTGCTGGCTTGTCCTTGGGGTGTGTGCATGCGTGTGTGCCTGAGTGCATGTGTGAGTGTCCCTGTGTGCATGTGTGTCCCTAGTGTGTGTGTGAGTGTCCCTGTGTGCGTGTGTGTCCCTAGTGTGTGTGTGTGAATGTCCCTGTGTGCGTGTGTGTCCCCAGTGTGTATATGAGTGTCCCTGTGTGAGTGTGTGTCCCTAGTGTGTATGTGAGTGTCCTTGTGTGAGTGTGTGTCCCTAGTGTGTGTGTGTGAATGTCCCTGTGTGCATGTGTGTCTCTAGTATGTATGTGAGTGTCCCTGTGTGTGCACACGTATGTGCCTGAGTTTGTGTGTGTCCCTGTGTGTGCCTGAGTGTGAGTGCGTGTGTATCCCTGTGTGTTTGAGTGTCCCTGAGTGCATGTGTGTCCCTGTATGTGTGCATGTGTGCCCCTGAGTGTGTGCCTGTGTGTCTCTGTGTTTATGTGTGTCGCTGAGTGTGTGAGTTTTCCTGCGTGTTTGAGTGTCTGTGTGTGTATGCATGTGTGTGCCTGAGTGTGTGTGTGAATGTGTTCTTTCCCCCTCTCTGCCTGGTCCCTGTCTCTCTTTCTCCTTTAGATTTTTCTCCATTAAAAAAAAAAAAAAAACTCCTCTCAGTCCCATTCTGCCTTTTCTGCCTGTGTGTCCTTGCCTCTCTCTTTCTGGGTGACTGCATCTCCTTACTGCTGTCTGCTTCTTCTTTTTTAAGATTTTATTTATTTCTTTGAGAGGCAGAGTTACAGACAGAGAGAGGGAGAGAGAGAGAGGTCTTCCATCTGCTGGATCACCCCAAAATGGCTGCAACAGGCAGAGCTGAGCCAGTCCAAAGCCAGGAGCTTCTTCCAGGTCTCCCATGTGGGTGCAGGGGCCCAAAGACTTGGGTCATCCTCTACTGCCTTCCAGGCCATAGCAGAGAGCCGGATTGGAAGTGGGGCAGCCGGGTCTTGAACCAGCGCCCATATGGGATGCCGGCACTGCAGGTGGAGGCTTTACCTGCTACACAGTGCCGGCCCCCACTACTGCTGCCTTCTCTCGTTCTCCCTCCCTGCCACTCCATCTGTTCCCAGTTCCCTCTCTGCGCCCTCCCCCAGCTCCAAACTCTGTGTCTCTTTCCCGCTCAGTCTTTCTAGCTCATGCTCCCTTTTCTTTCTCACCATCACTGCTCCGGTGCAGCTGGGCCACGAGGGGTCCCAACAGGACCAGTGCCAGCACTGCCGAAGGAGCCACACTGCTGCTAGGGCTTTAATGGCGGATTGGGCTGGACCACAGGGCAGGTCGGGCTGGACCACAGGGGTCCTGGTGCCTCAAGAGCGGCCTTCAAGGCCCTGCCGCGTTGACTCTTTGGCTGAGCCCCTCACCAGCGATGCTTCTCCTCCTCCAGCAGACCAAGCCTGGTTTGCATGGAAGTGGGAGTGGGGGTTATGTGTATGTGGGAGGAGGGGCCACACACTGATCCTTGAGACTCGGGGAGCAAAGGAGCTGGGGGAAGCAGCTGCTTTGGGTGAGACTGTGCTCCAGCCCAGCCCTGCCCTCCTTGGGCTCATTCCGGGGTGGGCTCCACTCAGACCACAGCCCTTGGCCAGCTCTATGCAAGATGGCCCGAGGGACTCAGTGTAGACCAAAGGTAAGGATGGCTAGACAGCCCAATGGAGTTATGCAGTCCTGGGTGTCAAGTAAACAGGACAGAACTACAGGAGGGAAACCCGGGCATCCCCCAGCCCACACTCTGAATTCTCGATGCACAGCCGAGCCCAGAGAGGGCGCCCGTCCAGAAGTCAAGGCTCTAACTCTACACCCAGCGCTGTTGGTACAGCTGCCAGATCCGCCTCCCACGGTGTGGCTTCCTCTCACTGGCATTGTCAGGATCCTTCCCCTGGGGAGAACCGAGCCAATGAGGCCTCCCCTAACACCTCATCTCCTTTCCGAGCCCCAACATCGCTGCACCCAGCTCTAACTTCCCAGAGGACCCCGTGCTCAGTCCTCACTCCTTCGTTAACCCCACGAGCTCTACCCATGCTGCACCTCATTCCTCCAGGGCCTGGCTCTTGTCTTTGTCAGCAGAGAACCAGGCAGCTGCTCTGAGAAATCTTCCAAGATTGTGCACAAATAAATGTGCGAGTGGTAATGAGCTCGCGAGGTGCCCACTTGCACTACAGCTGCGTGCACCTTCCGCCTGCCCTGATGCAAGCCAGGGATTGGCCGCCAAGATATTCTGGTTGCCGGCAGGTGCTTGGTGCGAAGTCCTTTGTGAACTCAGGGAGGAGCTGAGGGGCCCAGGGGCAGTGCATTCCAAAGACAAGAAGGTGGAAGGTCAGATCTTTAGTGGAGAGCAGGGAAAACCCCAGGGGGTGCCCCTCAGTGTGCTAGGCAGGCTGGATGTTCCAGTTTTAGCAAAGTCACCAGGCCACTGGACTTGGTAAGGGGACGTCTGACACAGCGAGTACCCCAGGGGCCACAGAAGGGAGCAGAAAGACAGACTTCTCAGAATGTATTTGCCTGCATGAGACCCCAGGACTTTTGCACACCCAGATTTGGGAGATGGAAGGGAGCCTCAGTTATGACCAAGACTGAACCTTTTGCTAGCGTGGTGACATGGGGAAGTCAAGGCAGGATTTTAGTTTATGCTAAGGACATAGAGGAAGGCCATGTAGTCCTTGTGCGTGCTGAATACACAAGCAAGGCAACAAAATAAAGGAATTTTGTCTCCCTCCAGTTCAGAGTCTTTTTTGTAAAGATTTATTTATTTATTTGAAAGGCAGGATGACAGACAGGGAGGGAGAAATGGAGAGAGGGAGAAAGAGGGAGAGATGTCTTGCATCTACTGGTTCACTCCTCAAATGCCAGCAACAACAGCTTGGGTTGGGCCAGGCCAAAGCCAAGAGCCTGGAACTCCACCCAGGTGTCCCACATGGGGACCCAAGACCTTGGACTACCATTTGCTACCTTCCTAGGCGTATTAGCAGGAAGCACCATCGGAGTAGAGGAGCTGGAACAGGAACCTGCACGTGGATATGAGACGTGGGCGGTCACAGCTGCGGCTTAACCCGCTACCCTACAATGCCTCCCTGTCCCCAACAGCATCTTTACCTAGAGTAGAATCTCAAGTTGGGACTGCCGGGGAGGCAGGCCACCAAAGGGCTGTTCTGAGGCGGAAAGGACCTTGCAATCACACAGATCCGGCAGTTCTGGTGGTGGCTTGAGTCAGTCACACTGAAACAAGTCAGGACCAGGTCCAGCAACAGGCCCAGCTTCCACTCTGCCTCCCTGGGGAACACACTGCCCAGAGCAACAGGCTTGTCACCTCCTTCACCCCCTGTCCCGCGGGAAGAGATGTTGCCGCCGGCCGCTGCAGGATCTCACTCAGTCCTGAAGACCCAGACTGGGTGGTGCTGAGCGGGATTAAGTGGAGGTCACGTGAGGATAGGGTCCGGAAATGGTCAGAAGGCCAGCTGGGCCCTGGGAGTCTGGGGCCGTGGAATTCTGCCTATCGCAGACAGAAGAGCTGCCCCCGGGGGACTCCCCTGCACCTAATCCCTGCTGGGGATGAATGCCCTCCTTGTGGGAGGTCCTGGTGCGCCCTGAAATAGGTCACGGAGTTGGAGGATCACGGAAACCTTAGCCACAGAAGCACGAATCATGGAAGCCGAGGAGCAGGGCCCGGGCGGGGAGGGTGGGGGGGGCTCCAGAATTGCAGCACCGTGGTGTTCTGGTGTCAAAAAGGCAGCAGGAGCCTCGCCCGGGGCAGGTGATCCTGGAACCCCAGGTCACAGAACCTTGCACTTGGTGACCTTGGTGGTTCTCCAGTCTGAGCTGGAAATTTCTAGAAGTAGCAAGTCTTCTCCGGTAGACAAAGAGGCTGCAGTAAGGAGGGCCAGGACACAAGCGGTCCTGTCAGCATCGGAGAGCCTTAGGAGTTCCGGGTCAGGATCCGTGCCCCTGGCTGCCGGCTCAGTGGTTATGGCTAACATCCGGCCAGCTGCCATTCTTTCTTTGCATCTTGACAGACTGACCTTTGACCCCCCCAAATCCACTTCCCTATAAACCACTTCCGGGTCAGTAACACTCTCATGGCCTCCTGGTCACAGCCCGGATGACTGAGGCAATGCAAGGTGCAGATGGAGACCCTAGGCCCCCTCTCTCTCCCTAGCCCCAGGCCCCCTGGGTGCCCCTCGTCCCATCTCTGGGCCCTCCCCTTCCTTAACCTTGAGTACCGGCTCCCAGCAGGAAAGCAGCTGGCTGACAGAGGCTGTTCCAACAGCCCCGGGGCTGGTCGTGGTGGTGCAGTGTGGTCCCACTGCTAATCCCAGCACCTCCTCGGGGCAGGCGGCAGGGGTGGCAGCCTATAATTTGAGGGTGGGAGATGGGCCGCCCAGGTCCGCGTTGACCCCGGCGGGGTCCCAGGAGGAAAGGTGTGGCTGGAGCTGGGAGAATCAAAGCCCTCCTCTGAGCTCCCTTGGTGACCATGCAGATAAAAATATTTATGGACAATTTTCCTCACTCTGGGGACAGGTCGGGCACAGAATGGGGCTGTTTTTCCCCCTGGCTGTGGCTGATCTGTCAGGATGGCAGGAGCTGGGACAAACACAGGCTGTTTCTCAGAGAGACACGGTCGCATAGTGTCCCCTATTTGAGTGGGGACGCGAGCCCCTGGCTTGTTGCCCGGAGGAACAAGGGTGGGTTTCTGGCCTCTGCTGGCTGCGTTCTTGGTGGGGCCGGAGAGTTTTTTTTTCCCTGTGAGATGGGGCGAGTGTGTTTTGGAGAATAACATGTTTGCCATAACTTGCCTTCTGAAAACACAAGGTATCTGCGTATGTGGCTGCGGCAGGCTGGCCGGGGAGCCGGGCTGCAGAGGCTGGGGCCGCGTTTCCCCACGTGTCAGCCGGCTCGGACTCAATAAACACTTGTTGACCGAATGAACGGGTCATAGAAACAGCCAGCCAGGGTGGGAAGGAAGGCCCCGTGGAGACTCTCCGGGCCAAACAGCTCAGGTTTCCCGCAGGGAAACTGAGGCCCAAGGTCGGGGGGGATGGGGTGGGGGGACTGCACACAGTTAGGGATCTCAACAGCTTACCATGATGAAGATGAGGATGATGATGGTGATGAAGAGGAAGAGGAGGAGGAAAACCTTTTCCTGGCATTGGGTGTTTTCCAAGTTACCAAAAATTTTTCCATTGGCTAGATTCCCAGGAAGACTGTGGCGGAGGCAGAGAGTGAGATTAGCAAGCCCCGTGCTACGGACCAGGGAAGAGAAGGCCAGTGACGGCGAGCACTCTGCCGGCTCAGCCAGCCAGACGGGGCACCGCGGGGCGCCGTGGGCTCTGGAGCGCAGCGGTCTCTCTTTCTCAACAGACACCCCTCACATGGAGTCCGTCTCCTGCCCAGAAAGGAGGGCCCAGTTTAAGTTACAAGTCTCCGCTCTACCACGCCTGCGTTGTTGAAACAGCTCGCTCCGCCCACTGGCGCCTCAGTTTCCCTGTCTGGAAGTTGGGGCGCACACCGCCCGTTGGCTTTGCTGGCCTCCTGCACTGTCACAGACGTGGTGTTTGGAGAACGGCTGTGCGAGCCCCGGCGGGATGGTGATGTGTCAATGGAGCCCCCGGTCCGTCCCAGGGAGACAGTGCTCCCAGCCCAGCTCTTGAGATAAAAATAGCTTCCCGCAGGAGGAGGGCAGCTCCCTAGGCTATCTGGGCAGGATAAAAATAATCCACCAGAACAGCCGGCTCCTGTCCTCCACTCTCTCGTCCACCCGCGGTCTTCTGATCGCTTGTTTGGTTTCCCGAGCTGACCCTTCCATCCCAGGCAAACAATCCTGCCTGTTCCGGGGCCAGGTGGTGGCGAATATATTCCAAGCAGAGGCTTTGGAAGCAAAACACACAGGTCCCATCCCAGGTCTGTTTACCACTCGCTGTGTGGCTCTAGGCAAATCATTCTCCCACTCTCGCTTCTCCCTCAGGACAATGCTGTGCAGCAGAGCGCTCTGCCCGAGTGGGAGCGTCCTATATTTGCACAGACCAACGCTATTACAGTAGCCAATAGCCACACGGGCCTACCGAGCCCCAGGGACGTGGCTAGGGATGCCGAGAAACTGAAGGTCTCCTTGTCTTTTTATTTGAAGGATTTTACATTTAACTAGCCACCAGTAGGTGACTGGCTAACCACCCAGGACACGGGTGGGGGGCATCTGGCCCACGGGCCAGCTGAGGCCCGAGCAATCATTTGGTCTGGTCCCACCAAGGCAACCACAGGTCCAACCCAAAATTTAGTAAAGCTATAGCAGGCTAATTTTAAAAAATATATTTACTTATTTGAAAGGCAAAGTTGCAGAGGGAGAGAGAGACAAAAGGTCTTCCATCTGCTGTTTTACTCCCCAAATGGCTGCAATGGCTGGAACAACACCCATCTGAAACCAGGATCCAGGTCTCCCACATGGGTACAGTGACCCAAAGACTTGGGCCACCTTCCACTGCTTTCCTAGGCCATAGCAGAGAGCAGAGTCCTGGAGCAGCCGGGACACAAACCCACGCCCATGTGGGATGCTGGCACTGCAGCTGCCAGCTTTACCCACTATGCCACAGCACCGGCCCCAGCAGACTAATTTTTAAAAACTATTTATTTATTTGGAGAGTAGAGTTACAGAGCAAGAGGGGGAAACAGAGATAGAGAAAGTGAGAGAGAAGGACAGAGAGACAGAGCTGCTGGTTCACTCTCCAAATGGCCACAGCTGGGGCTTTGCCACGCCAATGCCAGGAACCTAGAATTCCTTCCATGTCTCCCACAGGGGTGGCAGGCGACAAGCACTAGGGCCATTTTCTGCTGCTGTCCCAGGCACTGTAGCAGGGAGCTGGAACCGAAGCAGCTGGGACTTGAACTGGCGCCCATATGGGATGCTGGCATCATAGACAGCTGTTTAACCTGCTATGCCACAGCACCGACCCCCAGCAGGCTAATGCTTCAGTGGATAATTCTGTGTGGCCCATGAGGGATGCTAGAAAGACCCAAATGGCCCTTGGCAGGAGAAAGCTTCCCTACCTCACCTGGGAATGGGAGTGGTTGTAGCATCTGCCCTCTTGTCCTGGGATCAGAAGGATCCATTGAGTAGCTATGGAGCCAGACACATGAGCGATGCTCCCTGCTTCCTCACTTCCTTCCCCTCTCCCGACCCCTCAAGGTGAGGACTGGCAGGTGGCTGAGCCAGTCACCTCCACCTTCCCTCTGAGACCGGCTGGAGGCGGAGAGAGGGCAGAAGCCCAGGATCAAGAGGAGCCAATGCGGGGTGGGGGTGGGGTTCCTAGGTGAGCTACTCAGGTCCTGGAGGTCCCAGCTGTGTGTTCTTGGGCACGTTGCCAGCCTCTCTGGGCCTCATCTCTGAAGAGGGTAGAGTAATGCCCCCACCCAGGGTTTTGTGAGCCATCAGTGAGTGACAGACTGTTTGTTGTGCACTTTGCACACGCCCAGTACATGCCAAGCACTGAAGACAGAAGTTGAGGCTTCTCTTAGCGAAACAGAGCCCTTGAAGTCCCATCCCAGCCCGGTCCTGGGAGAAGTTAGGAAAGGCAGTGGTGGGGTGCATCCAGGTGAAGGCGGGACCAGACACAGGAACAAACCCCAGTGCCCTCGGTCGTCAGCAGGTGTCCCATCAAACGGAGACGTGGAAGCTGCCTAGCGGTCTCCACTGCTCTGCTTGCCTTCCCAACAGCCCTGCCAAATGGCAGTGTCCCGGGAACCAGCCAGGGACAGGGACTCTGCACCCCCAAGGTCTGGGAACTAAGGGACCTCTGCCTCGCTGACCTCTCACCCTTGGTACTAGTGCACTCCCCACTTTCCAGATTCAGCTGCCGATGGCCACTGCCCCAGGCTGCAGGTTAGCCCTGGGGAAAACGCCCCCAGCACAGGGCCTGCAACGCAATCGGATGTGGCTCCAAGCATCCCGGTGGCCGAGACAGATGATCTTTTCATGCAGTGTTGTTTAAACAATCAAAATTCAGGCAGAGAATCAGGATGAGCCAAGAGCCAAATCTTTAAATAAAGAAAGGCTCGGTATTGGTGATGTCCCCTTCTGCTTCTGGCTCAGATGTGGCTGTCACAGCGCTGCGGGGGTGGGAGGGGGGAGCAGGATGGTGCCGGCTGCTGTGAGACGGAGGAGACCTCTGATGGTGATGAGCTGGGGTGAGCCCAGCCTGGCTGGTCCCTGTCTTCCCAGCCCCACTCTCAAGGGCACATGTTAGGAGCTTGAAACTGACCACCATGGGGAGAGTTACAACCAGGAGATAGGCAGATGATAAAAAATAGGTTTTTCCCTCTCCCATCCTAGAGAACTGATGGTCATTTACCAGCCCAGCCCACCCACAGCCTGCAGAGTGTGGGTAGGTGGGGGCAGGGAGCTTTAAGAAAGGTTCCCAGGGGCCGGCGCTGTGGCACAGGTGGTTAATGCCCTGGCCTGAAGTGCCGGCGTCCCATAGGGGCACCGGTTCGAGACCTGGCTGCTCCACTTCCGATCTGGCTCTCTGCTATGGCCTGGGAAAGCAATAGAAGATGGCCCAAGTCGTTGGGGCCCTGCACCCACGTGGGACACCCAGAGGAAGCTCCTGGCTTCGGATCAGTGTAGCTCTGGCCATTGCAGCCAACTGGGGAGTGAACCAGCAGATGGAAGACCTCTCTCTTTCTCTTTCTCCGCCTCTCCTCTCTCTGTATAACTCTGAATTTCAAATAAATAAATAAATAAATCTCTAAAAAAAAGTTTCCCTGTAGGGCTAGCATTGTAACGCAGTGGGTTAAGCCAACGCTGGCATCCCATATGGATGCCAGTTCAATCCAACTCCCAGCTAAGGCACCTGGGAAGGCAGCATAAGACAGCCCAAGTGCTTGGGTCCCTGCCACCCACACGGGAGACCTGGATGGAATTCCTGGCTCCTGGCTTTGGCCTGGCCCCGCCCCAGCTATTGCGGCCATTTGGGGAGTGACCCAGCAGGTGGATGATTCTTTCCCTCTTTCTCTGACTCTGCCTTTCAAATAGGCAGGCACATCTTTTCTTTTCTTTTTTTTTAAATAAGATTTTTATTTTATTTATTTGAAAGTCAGAGTTACAGAGAGGGAGGGAGAGACACAGAGAGAAAGATCTTCCATCCACTGGTTCACTCCCCCGTTGGCCACAACAACCAAGGCTGGGCCAGACCAAAGCCAGGAACCAGGAGCTTCTTCTTGTTCTCTCATGTGGGTGTGGGGGCCCAAGCACTTGGGCCACTTTCTGCTGCTTTTCCCAGGCCATCAGCAGGGAGCTGAATCAGAAGTGGAGCAGCCAGGACAAGAACCAGTGTCATGGGAAATACCAGCATTGCAGGTGGCAGCTTTACCTGCTACGCCACAACGCCAGCTCCCCAAAGGAAGGAAGGTTTCCCAGAGGAGTTACCTTGCAGAATAAGCATCTAGAGGGGGAGAACATCCCTCGAAGAAGGAACTCAGCGTGCAAAGCGCTGGAGGCCTGAGGACAAAGCGGGTTGAATTCAGACAATTGTAAGGAGCTGAGTGCCGCTGCAATGTGTGACGCTGCAGAGGAAGGGAGTTTCAAGAAAGCAGCGAAGGCCACAGCACCGAGTGATGCCCCAGGACTGAGCAAGACCCAGGTGGACGCTCAGGGCACAAGACTGCAGGTCTGGGAGACAGAGGCTGCTTCCGGCTTACAGCGTGGCCAGAAGAGACACGTTGGGAAGATGATGTGTGCTAAGAAGCCGGCTCTCTGGGAGCAAAGAGCTCTGACTGGCAGCGTCTGTGAACATCTGTGGGTCAAATGCTCCACCAGGGCCCATGTCACCAGCTGCAAGCCGATCCCCTGAGCGCCGACCCGAGAGGAGACACGCATGGTGCTCCCGGACTCCAGCCATTCGTGGACAGCCCAAGAAGACAGCAAGAGATGAATTCAGAGCACTTATTACTTTTAGAACGTGATTTCCCTAAGGGTATGCTCATGTAGTTTAGTGTCTAGTAATGACTCATTTAACAGGAGCTTACAGAAATCTGGAAACTTTAACCATGTGCGCTGTGAGCGGGTAGCAGCAGGCATGAGCCAGCTCTGCTCGCCCCTGGCAGGAGGGACGCTGGCCCTGACCTGCTGAGTGTCCGTGGGTATGGCTGAGGCTCTGTGGCCCCTGGGCTTCGTTTTCCTGGCTGCAGGCATTGGACCAGGCTCATCCTGAAGAGTTCTTTGTCTTGACCTACGGTGCATAGGGACATGGAACCAGGTCCCTGGTGCCTTCTGGGATTCAGCACCAGAGTTAAGAACAAACAAAATCCTCTGAGAGACCCCTCGCCAGGGAAAAGGACGGCTCCAGGCCAGGGCTGGCACAGGGTCTCATGTCTCTATCAACTGTCCATGTCAAGAGTTTGCTGTCTCTTGGACCAGCATTCTAACACAACAGGTAGAGCCACCACCTGCAACGCTGGCTTTCCACATGAACGCTGGTTCTTGCCCTGATTGCTCCACTTCTGATCCAGCTCCCTGCTAATGCACCTGGGAAAGCTGAGGAGGATGGCCCGAATGCTTGGGCCCCTGCCTCCCATGTAAGAGACCTGGGTGGAGTTTTTGGCTCCTGGCTTTGGCCTGGCTCAGCCCCAGCTGTTGTAGCCATTTGGGGAGTAAACCAGCAGATGGAAGATCTCTCTCTCTTTTTCTCTCTAACTCTGCCTTTCAAATAAACAAATCATTTTAAAAAAAAACAATGCTGTTTTATGTGTTTATTTTAAAAATCTTGTTATTGTTTTTTTTAAAGATTCATTTATTTTACTTGAAAGTCAGAGTTACATAGAGAGGAGAGAGAGAGAGGTCTTCCATCTGATGGTTCAATCCCCAAATGGCTGCAACGGCCGGAACCGCACCGATCCGAAGCCAGGAGCCAGGTGCTTCTTCCGGATCTCCATGTGGGTGCAGGGGCCCAAGGGCTTGGGCAATCTTCTACTGCTATCCCAGGCCATAGTAGAGAGCTGGATGGGAAGTGGAGCAGCCAAGACTTGAACCGGCGCCCATATGAAATACCAGTGCTTCAGGCCAGGGTGTTAACCCGCTGTGCCACAGCGCCGGCCCCTTGTTATTGATTTTATTTTTTACTTGAAAGGCAGATGGACAGAAACAGGCACAGGCACAAAGCAACCTCCCACCCTCTGGCCCACTGCCCAAATGCCTGCAGCAGCCAAGGCCAGACCTTAATATCCCATGTGGAGGGAGGGGACCAAGTACTTGAGCCATCAGTACTGCCTCTCAGGGTGAGTGTTAGCCAGAAGTTGGAGTGGAGAGTGGAGCCAGGACTGGAACCCGGGAGCTTGGACGTGGGGTGCAGGTGTCCCAAGTGGGGGCTTCCCTGTGGCGGCACCTACACCACGGGGGTGGGGGATAGCAGCTGCAGTAGCAAGCACACCTGCACTCGTCATCCTTTTGCCAGGCACGGTTTCAGGGGCTTTACATAGAGGAACTCATTCGATCCTCAGATCACGGGCACCAGCTACGAAGCATTTTCCCAATGTAAGGCACAAGGCTGCTGCTGCTGTCCCTTTGCAGACAGAGAAGCATGGGCCCAGAGAGTTGCATGTCATGCCCATGACCACAGAGCCAGGGATTCCACCTGAGACGCTGTCGGCCACCACCGACAGGGACTGCAAGGGCGGCAAGGGAGGAGCAAGCCTCGGCAGCTCAGGGTGGTGTGGGAGCCCCCACGGTGCCGGCCGGGCTTGGCCGGACAGCTCGCCTCACGGGGCCTGATGGAGGTGGTAGAAAGGAGAGGCGCCATGGGGTCTGTATTAGTTTCCCCAGCCTAATAGATGAATGAGCAGGCCCAGAGGGGAGGAGGAAGGAGTGGGCCACGTCCCGTGGCTAAGCAAGTGCAGCTGTGACACGTGCCCAGCCGTGTCAGCTTGGCCACATCCTGTAGCCAGCCTCAGGTGCTGAGCGGGCTTGGGGGGCTTCTCATTCATGACCTCTTCCAGACTCCTAGAGAGGTGAGACCTCACAGAAGAATGTGGTCACTTGGTGGCCTGGCTGGCAGCATCTCCTTCGACTTGTGCAAAGGCCCTGTACCACGGGTGGCAGCCAGGCAGGCTTCCATGGCCGGAGAAGACTCCCAGGACTCACAATGACAAGGTGTACCCATCCATAGCTCTTCACAGGGGACAACATAGCACCCGTGCCACACTCAGCGTATGCTCCCTGGCTGCAGGCTGCCTGGCAGCGGGAGCCTGGAGAGGCTGGGTGGGAGCTGCCCCTGTCCTCCCCTTGAAGGGCCAGACCAGATGCACTTTCTGTCTGGGATCGGGAGCCCCTGACCCATGCTCAGAACCAAGGAGCCTCAGAGTCTCGCCTGGGGTTTCCTGTTCCCTGCAGGCCATATAGGCATATCCTGCTCTGAAACCAGTCCCAGTGGCAGAGCCTTCTGGGGGTGCGGGGTTCCCATTAAGACCAAGCATAAAACATTAGTCTCACTGTTAACCATAAACCATGCCTCCAAGTTGGTAGAAACCACACTGAAATGCCTCGGATCTTGGGTACCACGTGGCACGATTGGTCAGGGTGTTTCCTGCTCCGATGCATGGTCAGTGCCATACAGTCACAGGAGAAACAACCAAACTAATCCAGACAGGTTGAACAGGGCCCCACCTCTCAAGGAACAACAGGAGGCCCGTGAGAAAAACTTAGGGGTTCTTGATGGTCATCAGCTTAGTGTGAATGCCATGGTACAATTGCCAAAAAAATCTAATACGCACTGGGGTTGCATTAACAGGAGCATAGCCTACGTACGTGGGAGGAGGTGATAGTTAGGTTCCATCCTATGCTACGTCAGAAGCCACTCGAACCCATGAACTTCGCTGGGATCATTTGATAGTGGCCGAGTGTGCAAACGGCCACGCCTTCGCCTTCGAGGAAACCATGTGGGACAGATGTGGAGGGGGTGTCAAGTGACAAGTGACTGGAGGAAGGGAGAATGCTGGCGCTGGCGAAAGAATGGCGTGGGGGCAGGCTCGCCGCCTTCAGAGTGGTTTGAGCTACAGAGTGAGGCTTTGGCTCACTTTGGAGTTGTGGTTCCCAGCAGTCATTGCGAAGAGGCTCTGGCAGGGTGCTATGGGGACAGGGTCTCAAGAGCTCTTCGCAGAACTGGCTTCCTGCAAGGGGTGCCGACAAGTGTGTGCGCGCGTGTGTGTGTGTCCCCTCTGTCCTCACTTTGTGGCTAGGGGAAGCATCCACAGGCATTTGTTTTCCCAGCATTCCCTGTGAGTACCCAGAATGGACCACACCATCTGGTCTAGGCATGGGGACCTGAGGCGGCCGAGATCCTGGGATACAGAAGGCAGCTGGTGGAGGGGCAATGGCGCCCCCCTGACTCAGTTGCCTGTCCAGTGCGTGTGACAGCAGATTCGCCACGTGGGAGTTGACTGCCAAGCTCACAGGCGTGGAACTGGGTGCATTTTCGTGACATGCACTTGGTGGTCCTACCCCTGCTGGCACTGACTGCTGACCGCTGCTCCTGGGGTGGTGACCTCATGAGGAGGGACCTCATACACTCCTCACACAGCCGTGGCTCTTGCTCTTTTGTGATGAGCATTCCACACGTTCTAGCTCTCACTTTTCTTCCCCTTGCTGCTGAATGAATTCGGGCAAGATCTTCCTCCTCTGGATTTGGTTTCTTCGTCTCTACACCTGAGGCACAGCTATCTGTTGACCTGTCTCATGGGGTTGTTGTTTAGAAAGCCAAGCCTTGAACTTGAAGTTGTTCTGATAATATGTTGAAGGACCTGACTTCTTTCTGCCATCTTCAGCCTGCCGGCCGTAGATCCAGGGCTTGTCGCCTCAGGTGGCAGGATGGCTGCAGCCTCTCCAAGCAGCACATCCTAAATCCACAAGGTCCAAAGGGAAGAAAGAGAGCCATCGCGAGTTTCTGTCCACTTGGGAAAGTGAGGAAACTTTCTCAGCAGACCCTAGAATATATAATGCCTCCAACATCTCAGTGGCCCGACACTAGCTTATGTCCATGCCCAAGTCATTTGTGGTGGGTTTTGTCCAAGTGGGATTCAACCCCTAGGCTTTGAGAAGGACACAGCCCCCACTGAATGAGGCTGTCGAAGAGGACAGGATGAAGCAGCAGTCCCTGCCGTGGGCGCGCCGGGGGCACCCCACTCCAGCTCCGCCTTCCTTATTCCCTCCCTGCCACACCCCCCAGTCCCTTCCTTCCATCACTCACCCAGCGCTTACTGGGGGCCGCAGAGGAGGAAAGACAGGGCAGAGTCTCCAGGAGCTCCTAGCTGAGCAGGCGTGGGAGACCCAGACGTGGTGCTGAAATGGTGAGCTAAGGACCAGCAGGGTGGGGGCAGGGCGTGGACAAGCTGTGGGGAAACCGAGGCAGGACTCCAGTAAGGAGGAGCAGGCAGGCAGCCCCAGGAGCCAAGGCCTGAAAACCGAACCTCTCCAAGTTCACTGACTGCTTTGTCTCTGCTCCTGGCTGCTGGGGGTGGCCCATGGTTCCAGACGCAGCCTCCGAGAGGATCCCGGGAACTTAACTCCCCTGAGCTCTCGGATCTGGAAAGCGGCTCTGGCTCTTCCAAGGACTAAAGGAGCCCAAAGATGAGGAGACAGGTTCGATCCTCTACAGGTTGGACACGAATATGAGAGGCCTGACTTTTCACCCCTGCCCACCCCACCACTGACTATGTGTGACCTTGAGAATAGCATGCAACCCTGTCTCTGAGCCTCAGTTTTCCTACCTGTGAAGTGGGGGATCTGGGTGAGGCAGCTCTGTAGGTTCTTCCAGGCCTGCATGTTCCCGGGGGCTCCCACGTGGGGGTCAGGGTTGGCCCCTGCATGGGGGCTTTGGCTCGCCCTCTGCCGCTTGGCCCAGCCCCGCCGATGCAGGCATTAGAGTGACCACCAGTCACTAGGCTGTCCTGCCTTCTTTGTGCTTGTCATTGCTGGACGTGGCTCGTTCTGCTGCACACGGCATGCTCCCTGGCTCCTCCCAGGTGCTTGCTCAGAGCGCGCCTCCTCCGAGAAGCCTAACTTGCCCACATGATGAAAGACTGGCCTGGGGCAGGCGTTTGGTGCGTGGTTAAGCTGCAGCTTGGAACACTCACAACCCACATCAGAGTGCCTGTGTTCCAATCTGGGATCCTCCGCTTCTAAGTCAGCTTCCTGTTGACGCACAGCAGGTGATGGCTCAAATAGTTGGGTCCCTGACACTCCCATGGGAGAGACTCTGATTGGGTTCTGGGCTCCTGGCTTCAGCCTGGCCCGTCTCTATCTCCTCTGGACATTTGAGGAGTGAACCAATGAAAACAAAAAATAAAAAAAAAAAATTACATAGCCCCGCCCACCACGCTCTAACCCCTCTCCCTGCTTGCTACTCTTCATGTGACAACCCGACATCCCAGAGCAGGTGGATCTGCTCCTGGGTTTTCCGTTCCTCTGTGAAAACAGGCGCTATGTGTTGTGTTCATTAGCATATGGGTGGTGCCTGAGAGAGCGCGGCGCGTGGCACGTGCCCTACAGGTGTTTGCGAATGTCAGTTGCTGGGACACTGATCTGTGTTCATCTGGATCGTAATGGGGCCAGGGGCGTTCGTCTGCTCTGATCTGGTGAGTTCTCTCACTCAGGTGCTCATTCCTTCATTCATTCACGCCGTCAGCACTTCTGCAGGCCGTGCATTGAGCTCTGCACTGCTGTCAGAAAGGAGACACGCAACTCCTCCCAACAGGCACTCGGGCTTGGGCTTGCCGTGGCCAGGGCCCAGCTCAGGGGCCGACGCACAGGGACCCCGGGATGAATGACTCTATTAGCAGATGTGTATTGTGGGTGTATCCCACGCATTTCACGCTTGGGTGCAGTCCTAACAGTGTGTGCTCAACAGCGCAGGGCATCAGGAAGTTTTGGACAACGGTATGCGGGACCTTAGTTCTGCAAGAGAAGTTAAAGCAGCAAGGGTAGGGGGTGGGACTTCCTGGCGTGCATTATCTGTCTATCTCCTTGCTGCCTTCTTCAGACCACAGCCCAGCCTGCTGTGCAGAGAGTTCCCTCCCTAGATGGTTGTAATGGTTGGCAATAGGCCAGGCCGAAGTTAGAAGCCAGGAGCTTCTTCCAGGTCTCCCATGTGGGTGGCAGTGGCATAAGCACTTGGGCCTTCCTCTGCTGCTTTCCCAGGCACATGAGCAGGGAGCTGGATTGGAAGTGGAGCAGCCGGGTCTTGAACCGGCACCCATGGGCTAGCGCTGCGGCTCACTAGGCTAATCCTCCGCCTGTGGTGCTGGTACCCTGGGTTCTAGTCCTGGTTGGGGTGCCGGTTCTGTCCCGGTTGCTCCTCTTCCGGTCCAGCTCTCTGCTGTGGCCTAGGAAGGCAGTGGAGGATGGCCCAAGGGCTTGGGCCCTGCACCTGGGAGACCAGGAGGAGGCACCTGGCTTCCATTTGGGGGGTGAACCAACAGAAAAAAGGAAAACCTTTCTCTCTCTCTCTAACTCTGCCTGTCCAAAAAAAAAAAAAAAAAGGAAGTGGAGCAGCCGGGTCCTGAACCAGCGCCCTTGTGGGCTGCCAGCATCACAGGCAGCAGCCTTACCCACTGCGCCACTGTGCCAGCCTAAGGTTGTGAATGGATGCCTTGATGGTGTACAGCATCTTCCCTGCGGGCTAGCACGCCACCTCATGGCTCTTTAAGAAACCACTCACTTACTGCACACCTACTACGTGTCCGCCACTGAAGCTATAGAGACCAATGGCTTTTCTCAAGGCTGCTGTGTCTCTGAGAGTGACAGGTCCATGGCTGATCTGCTTGGGCATAGTGAGTCCCTGCCAGGCCAGGAATCCCCACCGTCTGCCCAGCCTGGCCCTCCGCCTGCACTGGTCCCTGGGGCATTGCCCTGTGCTCCATGGAGAGGGCCCCCTGAAGGCTGGCTGGTGAGGGCCTGGCTCCCTCCACAGGGTGGGCACCGGCTGTGTCTTCTGCACCCAATTTCCATCAGAATGGCTCATGCCCGGTCACTGGCTCGGTGCCATGAACTACTTGGCAGAAAAACTGTTGCAAAGAGGTGGCAGGGGCAGGCCACCAGGCCCGGTCTCTGGAATTCTTTTATCCATTTCTTTGAAAGGCAGAGAGAGAGAGAGAGAGAGAGAGAGAGAGAGGTCCTCCATCCACTGGTTCACTCCCCAAATGGCCATAATGGCTGGAACTGGGCTGATCCGAAGCCAGGAGCCAGGAACTTTTTCTGGGTCTCTCATGCGAGTGCAGGGGCCCAAGGACCATCTTGGACCATCTTCCACTGCTTTCTTAGGACATAGCAGAGAGCTGGATCGGAAGTGGAGCAGCTGGGACTTGAACCAGCACCCATATGGGATGGTTGGCACTGCAGGCTGCGGCTTTACCCGCTATGCCACAGCACCACCTCCCGCCCCCAAATTCTGATCGGGACGGTTTCTCCTTCCTGCTGACCGTGAGCTCCTGGAAGATCACAGGCCACTCCTCCCACCCCCAACCTAGCAACTGGGTTTGTTGCTGAATTACAGCCGCACACTCCAAGTCTGATGCACCTATTTTGCAGGTGGCTAGAGTGAGGCTCCGGGCAGGGATGCCTCTTAGACTTCCCATGGGTCTTCAGGGCTTCGCTCAGGGGAGCAGGCTCCCAGTGCTGAGCGCTGCACCATCAGCTTTGTGCTCAGCCACTGCCCCGCTCCTCGCCTCTGCAGAATCGCATGCCCTTGCCTGGAACTGGCTCTATGGCCAGAGTCACGTGGTGTCACTTGGGAAATGCCAGGGGAGAACTGCGCAGTTTCTCTGCTGTGCACCCCTAATGCTTCCCCAAAACCTGAAATCTGGGGTTGCTGTTTGGGGCAGCAGGTTAAGCTGTTCCTTGTGGCACCTGCACCCCACATCAGAGCCCCCGGTTCCGTCACTTCTCAGCCTGTTGGCTAAGATTGAGTGTAAAGTCCGCTCCAGTCCTGGCTGCTCCACTTCCCATCCAGCTCCCCGATAATGCGGCTGGGAAAGCAGTGGAAGACGGCCCAAGTGCTTGGGTCCCTGTACCTGTGTGGGAGGCCCGCATGGAATTCCTGGCTCCTAGCTTTGGCCTAATCCAGCTCAGGCTGTTGCAGCCATGCGGAGAGTGAACCAATGAATGTAAGTGATCCCCCCCTTCCCAGTCTTCTGCCTTTCCAATAAATAAATATATACATCTTAAAAATTTGTTTTAAGGGGCTGGCGCTGTGGCACAGTGGGTTAACACCCTGGCCGGCAGTGCCGGCATCCTATATGGACACTGGTTCTAGTCCTGGCTGCTCCTCTTCCGATCCAGCTCTCTGCTGTGGCCTGGGAAGCCAGTAGAAGATGGCCCAAGTGCTTGGGCCCCTGCATCTGTGTGGGAGACCCGGAAGAAGCTCCTGGCTCCTGGCTTCGGATTGGTACAGCTCCAGCCACTGCGGCAATTGGAGAGTGAACCAGCAGGCGGAAGACCTCTCTCTTCTCTCTCTGCTTCCCCTTTTCTCTCTGTGTAACTCTGACTTTCAAATAAATAAATAAATAAATAAATCTTTAAAAAAATTCCTGGCTTTTTGTGACTCTCACAGGCATCCCTCATCCACAGCCACATGCTCATCCCACACATCCTTCGGGGTCTGAATGCCTCCTCTTCCTGGGAGCCCTCCTTGGTTTCTCCATCCCTTGGTCTGTTTGATGATACAGCTCATCTACATCACTCCCATCCTCTCCTTATTACCTCTGTGGGATTGCAAGGGGCTTCTCCCCAACATGGCAGTATCTGATCTCACCTATCCAGGCTCCCTTCCCTGTCCCAATTTGCTATGCATGTCCTCTGTCCACGGGACAACTGTGTCCACCCACAGAGGGCAGGGCCACGTACAAATTCGCCTGTCACAGGGCTTCAGAACAGGAAAGAGCAACGACACTCAAATCACGGGTGGTTGGAGGAACATCCTTTGGGTGCAGGCTCCCTGCTGGGCGGGGGGACAGAGATGCACATGACAGCAATAACGCGGTGACATGCAGCACGGGGTGGGGGTGGGGCTTTGAGCTGCACTTAGGAGGACAGAGGCTGTGATCAGGGGCAGAGAGAGAAGCTGGGAGGAAACAGGGGCTGGAAGCAGCCCTGCTGGCTGAGTCCTGGTGGCAGGCATGGAGAGAAAGGAGCTCAGGGGCAGAACAGGGGCTGGGAAGGCTGGCAGGGATCTGCTCAGCTGCCCCTCCAGGCTTGGACCCTCGTGCTCAGATGAGATGACGGGAGTCAGGCTACCTGGGTCCAAATCCCATAGGCATCATCTGACCCTGGACACACACAGGCCTCTCTCCAAAGGGGGAAGGGGGGGGGGTGCTGAGCAGACACTCCACTAGGGTGAGGGAAGTGAAATTGCAACCTGTTAGAGAAAGGCACCAATGGAGATGAACACCAAAGGGTGCCACCCCCTGCCCCAAGTAATCAAAGACATATTCTAATGCAACCCTTTAAAAGACTGGAAAGTAATCCAAAAACTCCACCACGAACAAAATGCAAAAAAAAAAAAAAAAAAAAAAGTAAATAAAGCCAGGATCTGCCTGGCACAAGTATGCAGCTCAGAAACATGCGCGGTGATTGGATGGGGAGTTCTCAGCCTTCAGGGGCCGTGGACTTGGGCAGCCCGGCGGGAAAACCCGTGGCGCCTCTCCCAGAAGAATGCAGGAGCCCGCACAATCTATGCACAGTCTTGGGGTGTTCCCGCGCTGCCTGCGGTCCGTCCGCGGGAAGGTTAAGAACTCCGTGAGAGGGGCAGGCGCCGGTGGTTGCGCGCGCCATCCAGCCGCCTGCGGGTGCCCCAGGACCGCGCCGGGGCTCCCTCCTGGCAGCCACCGGTGCTCTGCCCCCTACAGGAAGCTGCGCACAGCTCTGCGGCTCCCCTCGTCCCCCCCCCCCTCCGGCTTGGGACTTTTCCTAAAGTTTGTTGAAACCAGACACCTTGCTCCACCGAGCCCGCGTGCAGCCACGGTTTAAAAGGCCGCCTTCAGCGCCCCCTCCCCGCCCCCAGCGGAGACTTCAAAAGGCCCGGCGGGCGCCGCGGCCCCAGCACCTATGAGCCGCCCCCCGCGCCCGGAGCTCGCGCCGGAGCCCGAGGACGCAGAACGGCCCCAGTTCGAGGGCAGGCAGACCGGGCTGGCGGCACAGTCCCGCGCGCCCATGCCCCTCCCGGCGCCGCAGCGCTCCGCGCGCCCGCGCCCGGTTTAGGGAAGGGGACCACGCACCCCCGCCCCCGCGCCCGCGCCTGGGGCTGCGGGGACCCATGAATACAAATGCCGTTAGGCGCCCGTGGAAGAACCGACCGTCCAGCCTCGTGCTTAGGGACCCAGTAAGTGCCCGGGGCCCCCTGGAGCGCTGGGAGTACCCGGGTGGTTGCGGGAAGGTGCGCGCGCACGGAGCGAGCGCCCGGGCTCCCGCGCGCGGTGGGCGCCTGCGAGGGTGTGTGCGCGTGAGTGTGCACTTGAGTTTGTATGTGTGTGCACAAGGGCGCGCGGGTGTGCGTGTTGAGAGGATCTGGCCAGTACGGCGTGCATTTGTGTGTGTCAGCACTCGTGTGAGGAGTCCGAGTGCGCGCCCAAGTCAGACGTTCGCGGGTGTGTGCGTCGCGTGTGCTGCGCCTGCCTGTGAACGACTGTGTGTGTTGTGTCCGAGGCCCGGGCAAGTGTGCGTGCAGCGGAGTGCGCGCACCGGGGAGTGCGCGTGCGGATCTGCTGTGCACGAGGAGCGGAGGTGCAGGCAGAGTGAGGCTCTGGTCTCGGGGCCGCACTGGGCGGGTGTGGGCCTTTGCAGCGCGGCCGGGGTGAGGGTGCCCGCAGGACAAGTGGGCAACTCTGCGCCCCAGCGACTCGGGATTTGTTAAGTGTGAGTCCCGTTTCTGACCCAAGGGAGAGATGGAGCAAGAGAGAGAGAGAGAGAGAGAGAGAGAGAGAGAGAGAATATAACCCATCCTGGACGCTCCGGCTCTGGGAGCGCAACCTTTCGGATGGAGCTCCGGAGTTAGGACATTGGGTGCCCTGGACGGCTGGACACCACGTCCTGATCCCGGATCTGTCCCTACAACTCCTCTTCTCCTGCACCCCGTGTCCCCCCCATCCCCCCAGTTCGAGGACCGCCAATCTCGCAAGTCACACCTTCCGCCGAGTCTCAGGACTCTGGTGCATGGTTGCAGCCGTGCGCAGCCCTTTCTCGGAATCTGTTTCCCGGTCTGCGCCAGCGGGGAGGGGAAGGGTGTCCCCGTGGGGCTGTCGTGGGCCGCCGGAGGTTGTGTCCCCGGCTGCGGCCGGCAGGGGGCAGCAGCGGGCAGCAGAGGGCGGCCCGGCGCGGGGAGGAGGGACAGTGGAGAGCTGCCGCGGGCCGAGACTTTAAATCGCCTTCATTTCCCCCAAATCCTTCCTTTTCCTCTCCTCCCCCAGGCCGGCGGGGAGGCAGCTTCCACCGCCCTCCGCGCGCCCTCGCCCGGACTCACTCTGCCTCCAGGGACCGCCGGCAGCCCGCCTCCAAAAGTTGGATCATTTTTCTCTCTCTCTTCTTGCTTCTTCCCTTTCGGTGGAAGCAGCAAAAGAGCGAGGCAGGGGCGAGCGCGCCGCCGGGACTCCTGGGACCATGGGCCTGGCGCGGGCGCCCGCGGGGCCCCAGCCGCGCTGCCCGCCTGCTTGGGCGCTCCTGGGCGCCGGGCTGCGCTGGGGGCGCGGGGGCCGCGCGCTCTGAGCCGGCCTGGCGCGGCGGGGCGGGGGGCTGGCGGCCCCATGGGGCGCGCCCACAGTTGCCCCCTGGACTCGCGAGCATGAAGTAGGGGCCTGCCATGGGCGCGGGATTGGCACCGGGGGCCCGAGGCACAGCTGCGGCGGAGGCACGCGGGGGGTGAGTACGCGCTCCGGGACGCCCCCTCCCCAGCTTGCTGCGGTGGCGATCTGGAGACGGCTGGAGTTCCCCGCCGCGCCGGACGCTGGCAGCCGAACGTCAGCTTCCTGTCCCTTCCTGCGTCCCCGCGGGCCGGGACGCTAAGGGTTAACAGGGGGCTGCGCCCCCGGCCGGGCGAGGGGTGGTGAGCACCTCCCACCCTGCCGCGCCTGGCTGGGCTGCCGATCCCGGCGGGGCGGGGGCCCAGCTGGGGAGGGTCCGTAAATGGCCAGCCCTGGGGTCGGGGTGGGGGCGGGTGGTGGCGCCCGGAGCGCGCGGCGGGGGCCAGAGGGGGCGTTAGGTTGCGCGCGCGGGGGCGGGGGGGTGGTTCTGGGTTTTGCCTGTCTCGGTGTGTTCCGGTGGCTCCCGGTGTGCGGATCCCGGGCGGCTGGCTCTCGGTTTGCATGTGTTCCCGTGAAACCGGCTGCGCGTCTCTGGGTCTCCCGGACTCCGGCCTCTCCCATCTCGGTGTCTGTGTGACTCGGCACGTCCCCCGCCTTTCTGCAAATCTCCGTGTGTGTGTGTGTGTGTGTGTGTGTGTGTGTGTTTGCCTGGGTCAGGGGTCGGTGTTTCCTGGCTTCTCTGGGGCAGCTGTCCGTGCCTGTCCCTTTCCCGCCTACGGCAGAAAGTGAGAGCCTGCATGTCCCCAGAGGGGGTCACCGAGAGGAACCCCTGATCGGGGCCAGAGCCGGGCAGGGCATCTCCGCGGAGGCTTGCCGGGTAGCAGTCGTCAGCCTGAGCCAAGTCACCCAGTGTGGGAGTGCGTGGAGCCAGCGAGGCCGGGAGCAGCCCTCCCGGGGACCAGAGTCCCGGCACAGAGCTTGCTGGCTTTCCAGCCTGCCCCCAGGACCCAGGACACTCCCTAGAGACTCATCAGGGCTGGAGCTCCGCCCTACACCACCAAGCCCTGCCCCTTAGAGGAAATGGGGGGGTGCTCCCCTGCTTCCCCATGTCTTGGAAAAAGCTGGCTGGTGAGATCCCCCCAACGCACACGCACCCACGGGCGCACACAGGGCCCCAGTGAGCACACTGCTGACTCATTTTCTCCAGGCCACCCTGAGCCAGGGCAAATGCCAGCAGCTGGGCCAAGACGTGGTGCCAGGGGAGCACCCCACGGTGGGGCCCAGGCTTTGGGCGAGTGGGCAGTCAGCCCGCGTTGAGGGCCAGCCTCCTCCTCCCTGCCTCTCTTACCAGGACATGCCCAGTGTGCCTGGAAGCTTTGCTGCCTGCCCCTGTCCCCAGGATGCTGTCCCAGGAGCCTCTGCTGGCCTGACTTGCCTTTCCCTTTCTCCCTCCCCGGTGCTCCCTCAACAGCCATCAGTGCTCTGGGGCCCTAGTCTGTCCCTTTCTGAGTACACACCCCTGGGACGTGTGGCATCTCTGGGTCCAGAGGCCCCGGCTAGGCTCACGGACTGCTGTAGCCCACGAAAGTGTCACTTGTCACTGGCCTTAGAGGATGGCCCAGGGACGTTCTCCGAGGCCGGTTGCAGAGCAGCAAGTGCGGGTCTTGCAGTCCACTGGACTCCAGTGTGGGTCCTGGCTGTGCCCTGCCAGCCTGGGCCAGACTCCAGCCTCCCAGCCTCTCATTTCCTCCTCCACAAAACGGGCATCTCCATTCCCGGCCAGTAGAGTGTCGCGAGGCCTGTGGAGGGCTCTAAATGGGGCCTGGCGTGCAGTAAGTGCTCAGTTAAAGGCAGCTGTTTTTTTGTGTTACTGTCCGCTTCTTCTTGAATGGGGCGTGTGAGTCAGTGGGAAAGTCCTGAACTACATCCTGTCCAGACAGATGGGCCATCTGCCTCCCCATGGAGGGGTGTAAGGTGTGAAGAAAGGGGCTTGGCTCTGGCCAGACCACAGAGGCAGGTGGGACAGGGCCACCTTCTTTGTCACTCTGGCTCCCAGCCATCAGCCTTCCCAGCTGACCCCAGGAGAGGACAGCCAAGCCCAGCACGCACAGGGCTGCTGCCTGGTGTGTTCCTGCCATGGGTCCCAGCTGTGTGTCCTCTGTACCCGTTCAGGTTGGCAAGGGTGCCTGAGCCCTGTGTGTTCCCAGGTGACAAGGACGCAAGGAGCCCGTCCAGCAGGCGGCAGTCCTGGCAGGGGGCCTTCTGCAAAGACCAGGAGCACCTGGGTTCCTTCTCAGAGGGCCAGGCAGCCGGGCTGTGTCTCCAGTGCTGCCTTCCTTGTGGCTCCAGTCTCGGAGCCTCCTGCCCTCCCTGGCCCCTGGCCCCTGGCCCCTGCCCCTTGGCATTCCCAACACTCTGGAGCCCCGGGTTCGCTGAGCCAAGGCCCAGGAGGCAGCGGTGCAAACAGAAGTCTGGAAGAACAAAGGCCCGAGCCAGCGCAGGCACTAAACGTTATTAGCAGTAGCCTAAACAGGATTGGAACGGGAGCAAAAGGAACCGGCAGAGCCTCCCTCCGGGAGCCAACTTTCCAGGCCTGGAGCTGCCGTCCGCACTTCCCTGCCTCCCTGGGCTGCATCCCTGCTCCTGTGGGTGAAGGCTGGGGCCGGCGTCTCTGGCAGGGGATGAGTCCCTGCAAGCCTCTGGCTTCTTCTCCCTGGGAGACACGGCAAGGGCAAAGGGCTGTTTGTGGGGCGGTGGCGTCAGCGTGCTGAGTGGCATTGGGCGAGTCCCCTCCCCTCTCTGGGCGTTGGTTGGCCAGCTCTCCGAAGAAGCAACAGGGCTAGAACCTGCCTCCTAGATGAGCTCAAAGGTGATGTGTTCTGTGCTTGGCAAGTTTAGGGGTCAAGTGCACGGAGACTCTGGACCCCAGAAGACCGGCTGCCTTTGGGGAGGGGAATGAGTGTGAGTGTCTCACGGAGGGGTGGGGGAGACCCTGGTGTCACAGGCCTCAGGGCTGCAGGGGGAAGGTGTGGCGTCAGGAGGCTTTATTGAGAAGATTCTGATTCTGTCTGCCCTGGGAGTCCCCCTTCTCCCAACCTTTGGGGATTAGAAGAAATCCACCCTCTACAGAGCAGCCACCTTGCATCTCCAGGAAAAGTGGCCAAGGACAAGCGTGGCTCCTGCACCCTCTCCTCCGCAGCCAGCCTCTCTCTGTCGGCTTGGAAGGGTGGAAGGGCTGTGGCGCAGGAAAGCCCTAGAGGAGTGAGGGCTGCGGCTGGGGAAGGAGGTGGAACAGAAATGAGTGGGGTCACAGGGACAGGCAAGCGAGGGATGGAATCTTCCCAGAAGGCATCTCGGGAAAACGAGTTCCTTGATCCTTTAAATCTGGAGACTGCGAAAAAGTGCAGTCAGTTTCTTCATTACAGGACTTGTCAGAGCCTTTGGGAACTGTCAGGACGGGCCAAGGTTTCCAGGACGTGGCCATCATCCTGGAGATCGCGAACCCAGAGTCTGTCCATGGGGCCTTCAGGAGAAAACACCTGCCCCGCCCTCTCTGAGCCTCAGTTTCCCTCATTTGTCAAATTAAACTTCTCCCTCTCCAAGGACTGAGCTGCCGTTTGCTCCTTTTTAAAGAAGATTTATTTATTTTGAAAGTCAGAGTTGGGGGTGGGGAGAGACACAGAGAGATATTCCATCTGCTGGTTCACTCCCCAGCTGGTTGCAATAGCTAGGGCTGGGCCAAGAGCTTCATCCGGGTCTCCCACATGGATGGCAGGGGTCCAGACACTTGGACCATCTTCTGCTGCTTTTCCCAGGCCATTAGCAGGGAGCTGGATGGAAGTGGAGCAGCCGGGATTTGAACCGGCACTCCTATGGGATGTTGGTGTTGCAGGTGGCAGGTGGCTTAACCGGCTGGCTCACAGCACTGGCCCCAGAGTTAAGATTTCGGGAAGACACTTTTTCAAGTCCAGAATCCTAGGTCACGTGCCCATATCCTACAGAAGTGTACTTGACAGCCGGCGTCTGCAGGAGCCAGGGGTCCTTGTCCTTCAGGGACTCGATCTGAAAAGGGAAATGGGAAATAAACCACACTTGTGATACCCGCTGTTGTGAGGGACCTGCAGCAGGCTCCAGGAGCTGACACCCACGCCGGGATGCAGCAGATGTGTGGGTGCTGACCGTGCAAGGAGCAGCATGTGCAAAGGGCCTGAGCTGGAGAGAGCTTTCGAGAATGCCCTCTTGTTTGCCTTCTGCTGCCGGTGATAGACACAGCTCAGCCTCGTATAAACAACAGGCTGGTTATGACTTCCCGTTTCAAGGAGGAGCAGTACAAGCGCTGGTTAATTCAGCGTCTCAACAGAATCATCAGCCACCCACTGTTTTTACTGCTCTGCCATCCTCATGTGCTCATGGGGCTTGTTCCCTCATACGCACAACATAGCTGCAACAGCTCCAGGCAGTATATCCTCAATATCATAAACCTCTGTCCCTTGGAAGCACTTTCCCAGGGTCCCTAACAGGTATCCCTCACCTCTCATTGGCCACATTTAGGCCATGTGTCTGTACCAAAACCAGCCACTAGCGTGGCAGATGACATTCCCAGAATGGCTTGGGCTGATTCAGATTCATCTGGCATCCCCTCAAGTTCATGCCTGTACGTGAGCGAGCAGGAAGGAGAGGGATGGCTGTGGATAGGAAACCAGCAGTGTCTTTCACAGTGCCCAGGTCCTAACTGCTGTGCAGCTTCGCGGCGGGGGCGGGGAAGCTGAGCGAGGCCGTGAGCTTTGTGCGCCCAGGCTCCAGAGGCGCTGCCAGCAGGTGGTTTCCTGGATTACACGAGTCCCCCGTGGCACGCCATCCCAGCTTTCCTCTTGGAAATGCATCCTGGGCCTGTCTGGCCCACTCTGAGCCCTCACCGCTGGCCTGGCACAGCTCTCCCCGCCTGCAACCCAGCCGTCTCTGGCCACGTGCCGCCCTCCCGTCTGCCCGCTGGGGGATCAGATGCCCTGGTGGCTTCGGGTGTCACCAGTGGCTGCTCCCACAGGAAGGTGAAATCAGACCGCTGCTGCCTCTGCCCAACCTGGCAGGAGCCTCCGGGCAGAGTTTTAACCCCTCCAGGCCCCAGAGTGCAGGACCTGTTGGGACTGTCCCAGGCACCCTGCTGTGGCGGACACCAGGCCGAGCCCTGAGTGTACACAGGCCGGTTGAATAGTCACGCCCAGCCTGCAAGAAAGAGAGTATCAGCCCGTGTCTCAGAGGGCGCAAGGGAGGCTCAGAGAGGCTGAGCGACTCCTCTGGGGTCACACAGCTGGGACACGTCGCCGTCAGGTTTGCTCCTGGGGCTGCCTTTGGGCTGAAGCCAGGAGGGCACAGATCTTCGCTCTCTCCCGCCCTAGCCGACCAACCTGGTTTCCAATCCACAGTCATCAGCCCTGCCTAGGGCCTTCAGAAGCCTCTCGCTATCACGAGACCACTGTGCGTATGGGGGAGACTGAGGCACGGAGAAAGGAAGTCAGGGCCAGACTTTGAGCTGGACCCCGAATGCCCCGATGCCCAGGGCAGGGCTTCCTGCGTGGCTCATGCGGCTATGAAATGCGGTGTTGCATTTGTGTTGTCAGCTCGTCCCGCTCCCGCTCCTGAGGCTGGGCTTGGAGGTCTCGGAGTGTGGGCTTCTCTGATGGGTTCCTGGCGCCTCCCCTCGCCTCCTACCTCCCACGGGCGAGACTGGGGCGGGGCGGGGCCGGATCTGGGCACGAGGGCTGGAAGCTGATGCCGCATCTGCTTGTGTCTCCCGGTCTCCAGGGGTTTTCTCGTTGCCTGGATCTTGGTCTCGTTTGCCTGTCACCTGGCCTCCGCCCAAGGAGCTCCTGAAGGTAATTCTCTCTTCTCTTTGTCCAGAGGGGGACAAAGCAGGATGGGAGGGGCCTGAGCTCTGGGGTGGAAGACTTCCATGCCCCTCCGTGGAGCTCAGTGCCTCAATTTTCCTGTCTGTAGAATGGGGACAGTCTTTGGGGGCTTGAAGGAACCACACTGGGAGTTTTGCAAGGGGTAACGAGGACGAGGACTGAGTGCAGAACGTGGTAGGGTGATCCTGGCATTCCTGTCTGGGGCAGATTTGAGTCTTTCTGGTTCAGGAAGCCTCAGTTGTCCCTCTTTGTGCAGTGGGTACCCTGAGCACTGCTCAGAGGAGGCGCTGAGGCCATGACTGCCCTCGCCCACGCCTGGCCTCCCAGCTTCCCTCTCCCCCTCTCCTACCCCGAGGAGCTGTGCAGGGGCCAGGGCAATGGTGGGCTGGCTGCACAGCTGCCCACAGAAATGGAAACCTCTCCCACATCTGCTTGTCAGGCAGCCACAGAGCCTCCTAAAATAGCGGCAGCTCTGAGCATCCCCGTGACTCGACCTGGCCATTGGGAGGGCGTCAGGCCCCCGGGAGGCCAGGACCGTGCCCGGAAGAGCCTTCTACTGCCCAGAAACATTTTCTGCAAATGTCACATGTTCCAAGGCCGCTGTTGCCCCCATGAAGTAGGTGAACAGCTGTCTGGAGTCCCAAGTCAGGCACGGAGCGGGCTGGGGAGAGGCCGGAGCTGTGCGGAGCCAGGTTTATGTAATAAAGGGATCGTGCCGAGGCCAGCTGGCTGCGTCCCTGCCTGTCGGCGCGGGGCTGAATTCATTCCCATCCCCCGTCTCTTCCCCGCTGATGGGATCCTGGACGTGTCTCCATGCTGCCTTGCACCAAATCTGGGAGACTCCGGTGCAGGGGTCGGGGCGGGGGCCTTGCGTGCAAACCCCAGCTGTGCCTTTTATAAGCCACGTGGCCTGGGCAAGGAATGCTCTCTGTCCAGCTCCTCTAACTACTCCCCCCACCCCATAACGCGGGGGACGTAATGAGTCCTTGTTCCAGAGACGGTTGTGAGAAAATCAGATGAGAGGATGTGTGTGCATAAAGCACTGGGTATACAGTAAGTGCTCCATAAATCCTGTTTTTATTATTGCTGTTATTTTATTCACTTGAAAAGTTTGGGCAGGAATGGCCTTGCCCATGGGGCCACCCTCGGTGGTCGGGGACTTGCGCTGGCTCCAGGTGTTGCAGGTTGGGGTTTGGCCCTTGGGGACCAGCTGGTGGTCGGCCTCAAGACCTACTCAGCACCCCCGTCTGCCACCTGCCCTGGCCAGGTGGTCCTCCCTTGGCCACAGCAGCAGCCAGCTGTGTACTTCATGCATGTAGTGGTGGGGGAGCGTGAGTAGGCCTGGGGGGCTGCCATCGTGGCCCCAGAGGAAGGGGCAGTGGCTTCCTGCCTCCGCACCCGAGTGGCTCTCCCTGTTTTTAGGCTGTTTGGAGTGAACAGTATTTTATGACAAGATGGTTTTGTGATTACAACAGATGAGATACACTGCTACTGGGCAAACCCATAAGCAGTGGTTTATTTCAGGGGAGAACCTGCACAGAGCTGGGAGCAAGGCTGGGAGGGAGGGTTTTGAAGTGAAAGGCAAGGCCCTTGGGTCCTGGGTCTTACATCCCAGCCCCCCGATCCGGCACCTGGAGCGCTGGAATTCTTAGAACGTTCTTAGCACCTGGTGCCCTCTCCAGGTGTGGCTCAGAGCCCTCGTCTTCCAGGCAGGCAAACTAGGGCCTTAGGGGCAGGAAGAGACCGCAGCGGAGTTTTTCAGTGCGGGGTGGGGATAATGAGGAAGGCGACTGTTTCATCCTCCCGGCCTCCCTGGGGGTGCAGGCACTCTTTGTGGTTTTGTTTTACAGCGGAGGGAACTGAACTCGGAATCCAGGCTCACGGGAGGTCTTGTCAGACTCCTCGTCTAGGCCTCTGACTCTGCAGCCTGTTAGGGAGCCATTAGCCATGCTGCCGGCACCAGAGCTCTCGGTTTTCCTAGCAGCCCATCTGTCTGTCCATCCATCAGTCCATTCATCCATCTCTCCATCCGTCCACCCCTCCCTCTGTCTCCCTCCCTCCCTCCATTCATCCATCCATCTGTCCATCCATCCATCCAGAGGTTCCCTCCCTCCCTCCCTCTCTTCCTCTATTCTTCATCTATCCATCCCTCTGTCCATCTATCCATCCTCCATCCCTCCATCTATCCATCTGTCTATCCACCCATCCACCCCTCCACCCATCTCACAGTGGTCAACTGAGAGGCTACCACGTGGCCTTTGCACCAGGTGATTGTGATTGGCAGGGAGAGCACAGGGAGCAGTCAGAGGCAGGACCCTGAGGACATGACCCGGGCCCCGGTTCCAGAGGCCAGCTCCCCTTCCCCGCTGAGGTGGAGCTCAGGAGCCGGCTTCTGCAGGCCCCGGCGGCTCAGCCAGCCGAAGCAGGTCCAATGACCCGGGAGAGGCCAGGTCAGGCAGCCTTTCCATAAACACTCTGGAAACCCGCTTTCTGCCCTGGCCAGCCCCGCCGACGTAATTACGGGGCGGCTGTGACCCGCCAGACCACAGTCGGAGGTCCAAACACTTCGCCAGAGGATGCAGCTTGTAGAGATGCCTCCCTCCCTTCCCCTGCTGCCCCCAGAGCCACACGGGGAGGAGGGGGCCCTGTGGTGGAGACAGCAGCTCCCCTCGCCTGCTGCAGCCAGAGACAGACCTGGAGGGAGGAGGGGGCGGCGGAGCGTCCTGAGTGGGGGTGGGGGTGGGGGTGGGACGTAGTGGTGGTGGTGAAACCAGTCAGGCCCCGGGACATTGTTCTTGAGCTCCTGTGACACGCTGGTCCCTGGCTTGCGAGGTAGAGAAGAGGGTGACACCATCACGGGCCGGCTGCCTCTCTGGCTCAGCACGAGCAAGCGTTCGGCGGTTTTCATAAGTATCGGTAGCTGTCGATCGAGGTGCTTATTTTGTGCCGGGAACTTTTTCAATCACGCCGTCATCACAGCACCCTGCAGAGGTTGTTCCCATTCTTCTCCCATTGAAGAGATGGCGGAACTGAGGCACTAACGGCTCAGGGTTGGTACGCAGCCCAGCTGGGCTTTGAACCCAGGAGGTTTGGCCCTGGAGTCTGTGTTTTTTAATGGTGATATGCGGCCAGACAAGGGGACGTCACCCAAGGTGGTGTTCCCAGCGACCCCTGGGAACAGCGCGAAGTTTAGATGAATGAAGCCATCACCGTGTGCCCTAGGGTGCACTGGCCACACCACCCATGCACCTGCGCAGTCTGGGGCTGCAGCAGGCCCTGACTGTGTCCTCTTGCCTCTTCCCCAGATGTGGACGTCCTCCAGCGGCTGGGCCTCAGCTGGACCAAGGTGGGGGCCGGCCGGAGCCCTGCGCCCTCGGGAGTCATTCCCTTCCAGTCGGGCTTCATCTTCACGCAGCAGGCCCGGCTCCAGGCCCCCACGGCTGCCGTCATCCCCGCCGCCCTGGGCACGGAGCTGGCGCTGGTGCTCAGCCTCTGCTCCCACCGGGTGAACCATGCCTTCCTGTTCGCCGTCCGCAGCCGGAAGCACAAGCTGCAGCTGGGCCTGCAGTTTCTCCCTGGCAAGACGGTCGTCCACCTGGGGCCCCGGCGCTCCGTGGCCTTCGACCTGGACGTGCATGATGGCCGCTGGCACCACCTGGCCCTGGAGCTGCGTGGCCGCACGGTCACCCTGGTGACGGCCTGCGGGCAGCGCCGCCTGCCTGTCCCGCTGCCGTTCCGCAGGGACCCGGCGCTCGACCCTGGGGGTGCCTTCCTGCTGGGAAAGATGAGCCCCCGTTCGGTCCAGTTTGAAGGTGCCCTGTGCCAGTTCAGCATCCACCCCGTGTCGCAGGTCGCTCACAATTACTGCAGCCATCTGAGAAAGCAGTGTGTACAGGCTGACGTGTACCGGCCCCAGCTGGGACCCCTTTTCCTCCGAGACTCAGCAAGAACCTTCGCCTTCCACACTGACCTGGCCCTGCCAGGCATGGAGAACTTGACCACTGCCACGCCAGCCCTGGGGCCACGGCCAGCAGGCAGGGGACCCAAGGTGACTGTGGCACCTGCCACACCCCCCAAGCCCCTAAGGACTAGCTCCATAGACCTTGGCAAGCATGTCACAGCTGGAGGCCCAGCTTGGACCACACCGCCACCTGCCAAGCAGTGGGCCAGCAGAGCGCTTCCCTCCGCACCTCCGGCCCCCCGAGCCTCTGTGGCTGGCTCCACCAGAGCTTCTCGGCCTGCCACTGCCCAACCATTGCCACACATCACAGCTCCCAGAACCCCCCCGAGTCTCTCCTCCAAGCCTTCACCCCCTTCATCAGTGCCCCCCACCAAAAGCCCCCGTTCTGCCCCCAAGACGGCTCTGCCTTCACCCATGCAGTCCACCCCACCTGCCCAGAAGCTGGCACCACCTACTTCCCACCCACTTCCTGCCAGAGTCCCCCGTCCATCAGAGAAGTCAATGCAGAGGGCCCCCGTGACGCCTCGGCCTCCAACCCCCAGCACCCGGCCCCTACCTCCCACCGCAGGCAGCTCTACAAAACCCAGTCCCCCAGGAGCCCAGACTGAGCCCAGGATGCCCAGTCGTGCCAGCAAGCCGGCCCCCGCCCTCACCAGCACCCACAAACCTCCCCAGCCCACTGCTTCGCCTCCATCTCCTTCCTCTGGCTCTGGCTACACCAGGGTCCCTGGGCCGCCAGCCACGGCAGTGCCCCCCACCTCTGGCATCAGAATTCCCAGAACAACACTGCCTCCCACCGTCACGCCCAGCCCAGCCTCTGCTGGAAGCAAGAAGCCCACCGGCTCAGAAGCCTCAAAGAAAGCCGGCCCCAAGAGCAGCTCCCCGGAGCCCGACCCCTTCAGACCAGGGAAGGCAGCCAGGGACGCCCCGCTGAACGACCCGAGCACCAGGCCCGGCCCCAGGCAGCCCCAGCCCAGTCGGCAGACCACTCCGGCCCTGGCCATGACCCCGGCCCTGGCCGTGGCCCCAGCGCGACTCCTGTCTTCCCCAAGCCGTGACTATCCCTTCTTCCACCTGGCGGGACCAACGCCCTTCCCCCTGCTGATGGGGCCTCCCGGGCCCAAGGGAGACTGTGGCTTCCCGGTAAGCTGGGGTGGGGTCTGTGTGCTGCTGGGGGCCAGCGTGGGTGGCTGCTGCAGTTGGGCCAAGTGGTTGCCTCTGGGAAGGGCAGGGGGAAGGGAGCTACTTAGAGCGGAGCCTCGGCTCCAACCCAGGCCCCGTCTCCCTGGCTCTGCCCTCTGCATGGCTGCATATCCTGCAGTAGATTGACCGTCTGCTGGGACAGCCTCTGGTCTGGGGGCTGCGTCCCTCAACCCCCGTGGAGGGGGGCGGGCTTTAGGCCATTCTTTGCTAATCCAACTGCAAAGGTCAAGTATCTTAAGGAAGGAACACCACTGGGTGCCTGGCCCCAGGTCTGCAGAGTGAGCCTTCGAGTGGCCTCCCAGGCCTAGCCGTACGAGGCATGGCCGGAGCAGAGTCATCAGCCCAGCGCTTGTCTGGGGGTTGTGGACAGAGGTCACTCACGGATAGCCCCGGATGTGTTTAGTTTGGCACAGCCGCCCATGGTACCTGCCTGCCTGGCCCCTGGCGGCATGGATGTGGCCTCTCGAAGCCCCTAGTGGAGGAGTTTGGGCTGAGGAAGTTTGAGCGTGGGCCAGAGTGTGAAAGAACATTCCATGAGCAGGGGATGTTCTCAGGGCCGACGCCTGGGGCCGTCTCCAGGGCAACGACCTCTCCACAGCTGGAGGCCAGTTCCTCCGGGTGTGGGGGGAGCCGTGGGATGGAGCTTCCAGAAGGCTCGGGCCTCTGCCCCGGGAGGAGGACCACCGGGGGCTTCTGGAGCCGGGTCTCTCCCTGGGTTCCGTGTTGGAGGTTGGAGCGCCGCACAATGTGGAGACAGTGGCGGATGCTGGGAGTTCCCAGGCCCTCCAAACACACTTAATGAGTTTTAATAATCATTAGCAATAATATTTATTCAGCCTGTCTCCAAGGGGACCGAGAGTGCGCTTTTATTATAACCATATTGTGGGACTTATGGAACGGCTATGCATTGCTGGGCAGTTATGTCAATGTTCCGTCGAGTTTCCGTGTTCTGAAATTGGCAGCCGAGGGAGCTGAAGCCTCAGCTCTGTTGAGAAAGAATGAGGAGTCTTTTTAACCTACACATGCACACACACATGCACACCCGCCCAGGCTGCCGGGCTGGGCTCTGGCGCTGATGCCTTTGGGTGCCGACAGCTTGCCTTCCCCGAGCTGTGAAGTTGGAAACTGGTGACCCGCCCCCTGGTGATAGGGTGGTGAGGGCCCTGGCCCAGTGGAGGTGGCCAGCCCTCCCTCTGAGGCCAGGTGAGGCATGGAGGCCAGGGGAGGCAGGAGTGAGCTTGGGGATGTAGCACCTGCCCTGGGGTCCACTCAGATCTGGGTTAGCAGTGGGGAGGCCTCTGGCCAGACCTCCCACGGGAACTTTCCCCTCATCAGTGAAGGTGTCGAGGCCACCTGGGCACTGGACAGATGCCCGGGAAATCAATCTAGCAGGAAAAGAGACAGGAAGAGGACTGCACCCAGAGAAGGCCAAGACTTGCCCAAGGCCACACAGCACTTGGCGTGCAGAGTTGGACACCCCAGACTCTAGAGCGGCTCACTCCATTCTGCTCTCCTGAGCGTCCACTCTGAGGCTCTGGGACCCAGGTCTGGGGACTCCAGACGAGACAGGCCCCGTCCCTGGCCTCAGAGCAGCAGCCCAAGGTCTAAGGAACCCTGTGCTTTGATAACCTGTCCATTTTGTGAGCTGCTTCTCCCACAGGCCCATGACTCCCTTTAGGACCTCATGGGAACTGGTTAAGGAGGGCAGAGTGAGCTGGTCCGTGCACATCAGGTGACTGAACAGGGGCGGGGCCGCTGAAGACCTTGGCCACGGGCACCCCGCAAGTTCCTGCAGGAGCTGGGTGCAACTCTGCATCTCTGGCTTCCAGCCAGGGCCCAGGCCCTACCTGCTGCTCCAGCTCTGTCATCGCCGCCCCTGCCCCACCCTGCCTCCAGCTTGGAACCAAGGCTTCTTCCAGTAGGAGCCAGGAGCTGCCAGAAACTCTGTGCACCCTGTGGCAGGTGGAACATGGGTCACTTCTTTTTCATCAGATACCAGAATAATGCAGGGGGCCATCAGACAAGGTCATGGGAACTGCAAATGGGGAGCTAAGTTTATTTTGGTGTAAAAAATTTTGAAATCTATTCAGTTTTATCATAGTATATATTTTCTAAAGATCCCTCATATGTATGGATTTAAACATTTTTTGCACTAAAATAAACATATACTTGCTAAAAGAATTTTTAAAAATTTTCATTTTATTTGAGGGGCAAAGACACAGAGACATAGAGACAGACAGATCATCCATCCCTTGATGGAATAGCAAGGGGTGGGCCCAGCTGAAGCCAGGAGCCTGGAACTCAGTCCCGGTGTCCCAGGTGGGTGACAGGGCCCAGGGACCTGAGCCATAGTCCGCCCCCTCCCAGGGTGCGTGTTAGTAGGAAGCTGGGTCGGAGGCAGGATACCTGGGCTGGAACCCAGGCACTTGGATGTATCCCAAGCGTATCTTGTCTATTGCACCACACCTGCTCCTAAACTTACCTTTTAATTCGTTTTCCATGACTTTTTGAATTTCCCACTACAATGGCAGTGGCACCTGTGAGCAGTGGTGATCTGAATCTCCATCCTTTCTGTCTTCTTTTATCTGTGTTCAGGATTTAAGCCCAGCAGAGCCGGAGCTGTGCTGCCTGGGGCACAGGGCCCAGTGGTCCCCACCCTGGGTGGGACTCAGATCTGGGTTTGAATCCTGCCTCTCCCTGTTGTGAGCACCATGACTGAAGGGCCCAGAGCTTTGGTTGTTTTAGAATGGAAGGCGATGACGGCTCCCACTGCCCACGTCGGGAGGCCGACCTGAGAATTTGCATAAAAACCTGTCCTCAAAAGGAAGCAAGTTGGGCCATCTCATTTAGTTTTTTTTTTTTTTTTTTAAGGATTTATTTATTTGAAAGTCAGAGTTACAGAGAGGGCAAGGCAGAAGCAGAGAGAGAGACATCCATCTTTCATCCAATGGTTCACTCCCCAAATGGCTGCAATGGCCAGGGCTAAGCCAGCCTGAAGCCAGGAGCCAGGAGCTTCTTCCAGGTCTCCTACATGGGTGCAGGGACTTAAACACTTGGGTCATCCGCCACTGTTTTCCCAGGTGCATTAGCAGGGAGCTGGATCAGAAGTGGAGCAGCCGGGATTCAAACCGGCGCTCATACGGGATGCTGGCAATGCGGGTGGTGATTTACCTGCTATGCCACAGTGCTGGCCCCCATTTAGATTTGCTGAGTTTTATATTTGGGGGCATTCCGTCCATTTGCTGGGGCTCAGTCTCCCCTCTGTTAGGGCAATGAAAGAGCTCTCCCCTTAGCAATGCCTGTGGGACTGTGCAGTGAATGAGCAGGCTGCAGCGGCTGGGTGTGCAGGCGCGGACCTGTTCTCTGTGGTCCCGGGCCGGGCACGAGAGCACCTGGCAGAGGCTGAGAGCGAGGTCCGGGTAGCGGCTGCCAGGAGCCGGGGAGCAAGGGAGCGCTGTGGGAGCCCCGGGAGGGGGCATGGAAAAGCTGAGCTGGGCCCCGGCCGAGCAAGGCCCGGAAGCTGCACAGAAGCCACACGCCCGCGGGAGGCCAGGCGAGGCCCTAGTCGTTCCCTGGCGTTTGCACGCGCTTGCGCTGTGTGCAGGCGTCCCCTTGGGGAGACCCGGCGGAGGGCCTGGCTCACAGCGGATTCTCCGGGGCTATCTGTGGAATGAACGAGGGCATCTACTCCTTACAGCTCCCCCACCCCATCATCCTGACTCCCCTGCCAGGCTCCCTGGGGGCACACGGGAGCCTCTTGCTGGGGCTGAGGAGGCTGTGGACTGGAACAGCACACGGACTTTGGATCTGGAGCCCCTGGATCTGAGCCATTTGTGTAGCCAGCCAGTCATTCATTCTTTGCATGAGCATTGATCCAGCGCCTTGTAAGTTCCCTGGTGCTGTGTGACATTTGGCAAGTCACCTACCCTCTCTGGGTTGGAGTATCGACCTCTACAAAACGGGGATATGGTGCCAACTCTGTTTCTGGGGTTATGTGGGTTCAGGGAGGGGGGCATGTGCCCCCCTGATGAAACCTGGGTCGTGAGGCATTGCTGTGGCTGTGGTTATGCACTGATTGGGGGGGGGCCGGGGGGCGGTGTTGAGAGGGGCCATGGTGATGTCAAGAGGACCGGGAGCTTGTTCTGGACTCACTGTCACGGCTGCTTAGAGAGCTGTGCTCTGAGAACACTGGCACGGGGTTTGTTGGTGGGGAGCTTGGCAGGACATGAGGCTTCTGATGCCGCCCCACCTGCTCCGCCTCTGCTCCCAGCACGTACTCAAGAGTTTCTGGGTGAGTTTTCATTCATTTCTTTTTCCCCAGTGGCCTCCGCTCCAGGGCACAGCTGGAGGGGCATCTTGTAGCAGTTCCAGGCCCTTCCCAGTCAGAAACTGGGGCTAAGATCTTGGGAAATCCCCCTGGCTCCGGCAGCATCTAGAACGGAGGAGGGCTGAGGGTGGTTTGGCTTGGTCCGTGGCCTGTGGTGTTCAGAGCCCCGGCTGCGGGCCAGGCCCCGTGCTACGCAGTGTGCCTGCTGAATCGGGACATAGAGGGGACAGTTTACAGGGGTGTGGGCAGCCTCAGAGGGTACCAGCGGCAGCTGGCCAAGCACACGGGTCCCTCAGGGGCGCCAGGAAACTGTTACCACCCAGAACGTCCAGGGGTCTCCTGGCAGGAGTGAGAGCCACAGCAGGGCACAGCCTGGCAGGGAGGGCCAGGGGCATGGCACCTTGTTCACTACCTCTTCCACTGTAGTCCGTTCCTCTCCCACTGGCCCCATCCTGCCAGAAGCCGTGGGCAGGGAAGCCAGGGGATGCCGTCTGGAGTTGGCTTCCCCAGGGCCCAGAGTGGGTCTGGGAAGCAGAGCGGCACTCACCAGTGCACACAGTCACAGCCCATTCCACAGCCAGACACACTGAGGCCCGGAGGCCGAGCAGGCCCCGGAACAGAGGCTAGGGAATGCTCAGTGCCCTGAGCGCTGTCCTTGAGAGGAATCCTGACTTCTCGTGGTCAGAGATGGCCAGTGGCTTTGAGACCCCTTCCCTGCCCACCCCCATCAGGCACAGGCCCAGAGACGGGAGGAGGCAATTGTTTGAGGTCATGTGGCAATCGGCATGCCCAGGACTGGACTGTGGGCTCCCAAAGCCCAGGCCTGTAAAACCTCTCCTTGTTCTTGCCAAGGGAGGTGCCAGCCAGCACTCAGTGCCCTTGCAAGGCGTGGCTGGCGGACAATGGCTGGGATTCCCTCTCGGAGGCCAGGACCCTGGGGGAAGCCTGGAGTGGGGAACTGGCTGTTTCCATGCCTCTGTTTGTGTGTGCCTGGGGCCCGGGCCTCCTCCAGCTCCCCCAGGCCAGGCCTGCAGCCCCACTCCCCTCCTCTCCCCAGCCCTGGGCGCTGTCAGAGGCCCCGTTGTTTGCAGCGTGGAGTGGAAAATCCCACCCCGACCTCTTTGTGAATCATCCCGGAGTCACCCGCTCAGGCTTGGGGCCCTGGAAAGAAATGGCAGCGTTTTTCCACTGCATGGGAACAGGCAGGGGCTCGGAGCAGGGGAGAGAGGAAGGGGGCAGGGGTGGCCGCCCTCGCGCGCCCGCAAACAAAGTCAGCTCTGATGGGAAGAGTCAGGCCGGGGAGGCCTGGCCCAGGTTGGTGGAGGGAGGGCTCGGGCCAGCCCGGGGGTGGGGGCTGACATCACCAGCTGGGCCGTGGGTCCTGACTGGCACTTGGAGTCTGCTCTGCAGATGTTGTGGATGAGCTCAGACTCCAGCCTGGACGCCCCCATTTCTGGGGCAGAAGGAATGCCAAGAGGGAGTGTCCGGGCCTCTGCAGCTGTGACCCGGACCTGGGTCCAGCGAGGGAGACACACCCTGTGGAGCCTTCACTCCCCTTCACCCCTCCCTCCCCTGGGCCTTGACCTTCTCCTCTGTGAGATGGGCGTGAGCTCACGGGCCAGCTCCCACCTGATGAGCTTGGGGAGGAATTTACTCCTTCCCCGGCCTCCACAGCTCGGGCACTGCCAGTGCCGGCGACAGCCTAGGGGAACATGCAGGCTCTGCCTCTTGGTAGCTGTGTGGCCTCGGGCGGGCCACTTGCCTCTCTGTGGTTCTCTGATGAAGGCCCATGGTATCCCTGCGGGTGAGGCTCAGCCTCGGCCCCCTGCGTCTCCCCTTGCCACTCTGGGAGAATGAGGCCCAGGAGGGCCTTTTGGAAGGGGCACCTTGGGCTCTGTCCCCACCACAGCTGCGCAGGCGGGAGGCTGAGCATTCTGAGCTGGGGAGGAGCCAGGGCTTCGCCTAGCAGAAATAACAGCTAACATTTTTGGAGCATGAACTGTGTGCCAGGCCCCAGGATTAGCACTTTTTATAGATTATCTGTCGGCGTCATGCTATTCTTATCCTCATGTTACATTTATGGAAACCACAGCTCAGAGACTTGTCCAGAGTCACCAAGCTAGTGAGTGGGGGGCCCCGTAGGCCCCCCATTGGACATGCACCACCATCCACTGCTTCCACCGAAGTCAGCTGGAGAGGATGAGACCAGGCTAGCCTGGCCCCAACTCCTGAACCTGCAGAACTGGACACAGGGCCAGAGACCCTCTACTCCGCCCGTGAGCCCAGATGGAAGGAAGACAGGTGCCAGTTTGGCTAGAGGAAGCCGGGTGCTCGGAGGCGACTGGGACTTGCAGCATGTCCTGCCTCGGCCCGGGGCCCTTGCCCTGCGACCTGAGGCCTCGGTGCCCATATCTGCCTGTCTGGATCTCTGCTCTGGTTTTTATTCACGGGCGAGCAAGCGTGTGGCGTTTGCAGGCTGAGAGCCGAGGCTGCCCTGGGTGAGCTCTGGATTAATTACCAGCCAAAGCGTCCTGGGTTTTCAACACCGATTCTAACTCCGGGCAGGGAACCTGGCATCTCCTTGATGGTGATTTGAAACAAATGAATTCCCCAGGCCTCACACATCCTCGAAAGCCCTGGCATGCTTCGAAGGCTCCAGGCTCAGGTCTTCACATCAGATGCTTGGTTAAGCCTCGGTGATTCCTGTGGGGGCGGCTACCGAGCCTCACACGGGCGGAAGGAATTAACTGCACCAAGTCCCCAGCTGTTGAGTGGTAAAAGCAGGAGTCGATCAAAGGTCAGGCACAGCCTTATACAGCTTCCCTCCCCGGGTGGAAAGCAGAGCCGCCAGCCGGACAGGTGCTCCATCAGTGCCACACTTCGGGGTCAGGCCTGCCTCTTGGGGGAAGTGGGGAGCCACTCATTGTTGCTGAGCAGAGGGAGTAGCCTTGAGAGAGTGGATGGGGCTGCGTGGTGGAGGCAGTGGGGGCAGGGAGGCCAGTCTCAGGGCTGCTGTGGATTCTCGGGGTGCAGTGATGGGAGTTGGGCCAGGCTGTGGGAACGGGTAGAATCTTGTGCCAGCCACTGTGCTAAGCACTTATGGTCTCTCATTTCATCCTTGGAGTACTCAGCAAGTGGGGTCTCATCACGTCCAGCGGGCTGGAGGACCTTGCCCGAGCCCAGCAGGTGCATGGCAGTGGGGGTCTGAACCCAGGTTCATGGCTCAAAGCCTGTGCTTGGGCTCTACCTGCTGCAAAGATGCCTGGTGTGACCTTGGTCCAGTCTCTGCTCCGGCTCTGCAGAGAACTTGGCTGAGCTGAGGTCTCACACTGTTTTATTTGATCAAACTTTTGGCTGAACCCTGGGGAAAGAGAGTGATGACTCATAGCCCATTAGTTCCTTTGAGGAGCCCACGATCTGATGGGAGACACAGGCTTCTAAGCAGGCAATTCCCCAAACAATCGAGTGGTCTTTGAAAGAGAGGACTTAGCCGGCGCCGCGGCTCACTAGGCTAATCTTCCGCCTAGCAGCGCCGGCACACCGGGTTCTAGTCCCGGTTGGGGCGCCGGATTCTGTCCCGGTTGCCCCTCTTCCAGGCCAGCTCTCTGCTGTGGCCAGGGAGTGCAGTGGAGGGTGGCCCAGGTGCTTGGGCCCTGCACCCCATGGGAGACCAGGAAAAGCACCTGGCTCCTGGCTCCTGCCATCTGATCAGCGCGGTGCGCCGGCCGCAGCGCGCTGGCCGCGGCGGCCATTGGAGGGTGAACCAATGGCAAAGGAAGACCTTTCTCTCTGTCTCTCTCTCTCACTGTCCACTCTGCCTGTCAAAAAATAAAAAAAAAAAGAAAGAGAGGACTTAGGGAAAGGATCGGGAATGACTCCCTGGAGGAGGTGACAACCCGTGTTTGCTGACTGATAAAAGGCGCAGGCTAAAATGGTGGAGAAACTGCAGCTGCCCCGCGTGGCTGACCTGCCTGAAATCCCCAAGGGGCCTGAGTTCCTCAGGGCAGGGCCCCAGGGGACCCCTTTTCTCAGGCATGGGGTCTTCACCCGTGTAGCGCTGGCAGGATTGTTGAATGCTGCCACTTGGTGCTGTCTCACGCTGTTCCTGTGCTTTCTCTCCAGGGTCCCCCTGGGCTGCCTGGGCTGCCTGGCCCCCCTGGTGCCCGAGGGCCACGGGTAAGTGAACGCACGTCATCCCTCAGAGCTCTGGTTGGCCCGCACCCCATGGCTCTGCAAGTCCCAGTCCTGCTCCCTCACAGTGGGGGTGGACTTGGGGCTCTGGGGAGGGGCGGCTATGTGGATGACATGGCTTGGAACAGTGCCCCTTGAAGGCTCTCAGTGACCCAGTGGGCATCGCCATTCGCAGCCTGGGGTGGGAGAGGGATCCTGAAGCCCACACTCCCCAAATGGATGGACTTCTGTGTTTGTTCTAGAAAAAAAACTGGCCTGGGACCACATGTCCGCTGCATCTCTCTGTCCTTTTCCCCAACGCCTTCTAGGGTGGATGACAGAGACAACCAGATGGGTGGACCCTGGCTTGGGGAGCAGGGAGGACGAAGACCCCAGGCTGGGAGGGTCGCCCAGAGGCTGAGGGCAGCGTGGCATGGCTGTGGTGACCATGAGCTGGCCCAGACCTCGGAGTGACAGCAGCTGATGGGCGCTGTCCCTTTCTGCTTATCTCCGCCCCTTCCGCGGGCCCCACGGGCAAGAGTGGTCATTCTCATTTTAGGTGTGAGGGAACTATGCAGAGAATGGCAAGACCAGGACGGGAGCCCCGGGGGTGGGGGTGAGGCCTAACCTGGTGCTGGCACCCTTTGAGTCCTCGTGAAGGGAAATCTGCCTGTTTCCCAAGAGGCCCGGGGCCAGCGGCACCAGGCGTCGGTGCCCAGGCTGCATCAGCCTTCCCGCGCTGGGTGCCTGGCGAGGCCCTGGCAGAGATAACCGCCTGGGGCGTATTTTTAGCTCCGAGCCCAGCGGGTGGTTCCGGTTATGCGATTACTCCGCTCCCTGCAGGCCTGGCCCTGCGCTCCCTGGGCCCAGGGCTCTGCAGTCCGGCGTTTCCTTCTGGCTTCCAAGCCTCCAGGGAGCCTGGGTCCCGAGCTGGGGACCACAGAGGTTTCAGGAACACTGCTAGCCCGTGGGACTGTGCAGCCTGGGCCCAGGGTCAGGGTCTTCCACCTACCATCGCAGGCCCAGGCCATCAAATTCAACTCCCGACATTCCTCCGGGGCCGGGCCTCTGCGCCCTCGCTCTGGGCATGCGCTCTTCCCCGCGCATGCTCTTTTGCGAAGATCAGACGCCACGCCCCTCTGATGGCCGGCGCTGCTTTGAACGCCCGCGCCAGTGCCTCTAACGCTGTGTGTGGAACGAATCGTTTTCTCATCAAAGCTCCTGATGACCATGGGGCTGTTTCCCGGGCTGCACGTGCGTGAGCTCTTTCCATCCTGCTGGCCATTCCAGAATGGTCTTTTTATAGGTGAGGAAGCTGAGGCTGAGACAGGCTGAGGGACTCTGGGTAAAGTCGGAGTAACTGCCGGAGCCAGGCTCGAACCCAGGCAGCCTGAGCTCCCCTCCTACTATCTTAAGCATCCTTTTCCCGTCTGCTCAACGGAGCCCCTGCAGCCTGCAGAGCGGGCAGGGGTTCCGTCTCTGTCTCTTGCTCCTGGCGGGTGCGCTGAGTGAGTGCAGGGAACATCAGTAAATGCTTACTAAGAGTTTTGGTAACCACCTAGTCAGTGGTTACTAAGAGTTCTAATCTGGGCATGCAGAACATGTCCATCAAGAAGCTGCATGATCTCAGGCAAGTTGCTTCCCTCCTGCCAGCCTCAGTTTCCCCATGGTAAGACATTGCCAGGGGTCCCTGGAGTTCTGGGTGACTGCTTTTCCTGCCACGCCTGCAGGCTGTCTGCTTGCCCTACCTCCAGCATCGTCCTGTTCCTAGACTGGAAATTCCATAGATCCCCGAATTCCAAAGGTAATAGCATGCTGGCTGTAAACAGCCCCAGCTCCTCTGTGCGTAGATGGTGGCTCTGGGGTGCAGGGAGGGGTAGGCTCCCACCTGAGGTCACCCAGAGCTCCGTGCAGGCCCCTGCCCCCTCCACACACTCCCCGGCCCGTGGAGGGCCTTTGGGGAATCCCGGGCCCTCCCCCCGCCTGGCTCTCTGGGCTGCAACATTTATAGAATCAGTCTGCTTGGCTGCAGGTCAACTATGTGCCTGCACGCTGCAAAGCAGTGGCTGCAGAGGGCTGGGGAGGCGGGCTGGGGAGGCAGGAAGCCCCCACCCTCACCCTTGCAGCTGGGGTGGCTGAGCGCTCCGGCCCACCATCTGGGGGGCAGCTGGGGGCACGACTAGGGAGAGGCAGCCACCCTTGACCTTGTGCGGCCCACGCCTGGCTGTGGGGGGAGCTTGGTGCCATGGACCCCTCCTCAAACACTCCCGCCCAACCTGTGCTCAATTCCGGCTGAGCTCTGTGGCTAGACCCCCCAAAGGCCCCAGGCTGGGTGAACATCTGGGCTTTCCAGATTGCTTAGGGACCACTGGGGCCCAGGCACTCACAGGACAGATGGGGAAACCAAGGCTGGGGGTGCTGGGAGAGGTGTGGACACATCAGTCTTCCTGCGTCCTCAGTGGGCTGTCGGGGGCTGACTGTGGTAGAGGCAGCGTCCCATGGGGGTTTTCACATTCCCCAGGAGCATGCTCTCTGGACACTTCCTTCCTGGTGCCTTGGGAGAAGGGGAGGTGTTGAGGAAGAGGGAGGTATCTTGGTCGCAATGGGCCAGACAGGCTGCAGCTGGGGAACTGGAGGGGCGGAAGGAAGCAAGTTCATTCCCAACTGGCCCGATGGGTAGGGTGGGCAGGGACCAGGGCTGTGCGTCCTGAGGCTGGTGGCATCAGGGGACCAGTGGAAGCCCCTGAAGTGTCCCAGATTTTTCCTGCTACGCAAAGACCCTCACTTGAGTCTTGCCTGATTTGTAGGACTCAGCTTCGATTGCTGGGCTGCAAGACTCGAGTCCACGGCTCTTGGTAGAGAAAGTGGATCTAACAGGACCCAGCTGTCGCAGGGAGATTCGGATAAGGCCTGGGAAAATCCAGGGCTGTGAATCAGCTCTGGGTTCCATCTCACTTGGCCACAGCACTGCTGTGCGACCTTGACCGGGACTCTTGGGCTCTGGGTCTATTCTTCCCAGCTGCACGGTCTCTGGAGGACCCCTGCAAACTCAGAGCTTGGAGGAGTCTGAGGGGGGAGCTCCGACCGCCTACTGTAGCCACGGAAGGTCAAGTGCACTCTTCACTGAGCTCTGGGCTCCAAGGGCTCCTGCAAAAAGTCTGCCAAGGTCCCGAAAGAGTCCCTGGGGGAGTCGGGCCTTGGAGGCTTGGTCAGCTTCAGCTGGGCCAGGGGGATGGGAAAGACATGCCAGGTGCTGAGAGCAGAGGGAGCCCTCTATAAGAAGCGAGCTGCCCGCTGTGGTCTGAGCCCGAGGAAGCTGGGAAGGGCAGATGGGACCAGGCTGTGGGGCTGGGGGTTAAGGGCTTATGCTCTGGGGTCTCCTGGGTGACCTGAGATGGTGGCAGACCCCTGTGAGCCCTGGCTCCCTCGTCTGCTGTGAGTAGGAGGGGTGAGAGCACCCATCTGGTAGGACGGTGGGATAAAGTGGGGAGCTGTGTGCAGGGTGCTTCCTGCGGGGCGGGGCTCGAGTTGGGCCTCTTGAGCATAAGCTGAGCAGCCGGGACCTTGTGGCTGAGGCTGCCTCGGGAGAGGACGCTTGGCCAGCAGGCAGGAGGAAGGTGCCGGTGTTGGACGTGGACATGGGACAGCTCCTATCTTCTCTCATCTTTGTTTCTTTTCCCTGCTAGGGTCCTCCTGGGCCTTATGGAAATCCAGGCCTTCCTGGTCCTCCTGGAGCCAAAGTGAGTATTTCCTGTGGGGTCTGGGTGGGGTGGGGCTGCATCTGGGGACTTGTTGGGGCTCCTGCCGGGCGGCCCCCTGAGCAGCTTCCTGGAGCCGGGCCACACCAGGGAGCCTCGAGTTCTGGGTGGGAGAGATGTGGTGGGGGGAGGGCGGCTAGGATGTTACACCATCACGGGGCGGAGGTGCCAAGGGAACCTGTTGCCGAGGGAGGGCCTTGCATGTCAGACCGAGGACAGGTTTACTGGGTTTGTACTGTGTACTCCGGGGGAGAAGGACAGTGCTTCGGGGAAGTCATTGGATGCCCTGAGCAGGATGGCTGGCTGGTGGGGCCAGAGCCAAGGCCAAGAGACTAGAGGCTAGGGAGAGAGAGGAGGGTGGCCTAGGTAGGCATTGGGGTGTGAAGGAGGCAGGGCAAGGAGCGTGGTGCTGGGCAGGTGAGAGGCGGTGGCTCCCTGGTGGTAGCCTGGGTGACTGATCTGGGACTAAGACGATGGTGTCCCTGGGAAGCTGTGGGCCAGCCAGGTGCCCATCCGTCTGCACAGGGGTCTGAACTCAGGAGCACACTGAGTTGGACACAGAGCCCGAGGTTGAGGCTGGCACAGAGATGCCTTCTCCCCCAGGGAGCCCTCTTGGAATCCCCCAGTGTACTTTTCATGAGACCACAGTACAGTAGCTGGTGCTGTACTGCTGCAGGTGGACCCCAGCTGCCCAGCTCCTGGGTCATTCCTGAAGTGCAGGCTGAGGACCGGGTTGTCTGGGGTGGTGTCTTGGGTGAGAGGCTCAGGGAATGGCTGGAGATGGGGGAGGGCAGGAAGATGCTGGCATGGAAGTGGAGGGAACAGTGACTGGGCTGACCAGGAAGCTGGGCTGACCAGGAGGAGAAGAGGGGTGTGGTTTTGGAGGCTGCCCAGTCCTGCCTGTGGGGTAACCAGGTGAAGAACACCCCTGGGCTTTTGTTGGACCTGGTACAAGGTCATTGCTTTGCTAAGCCAACTGCAAGGTCAGTGGGTCATTCACCGATTGCCCTACCCCACCTCCACTCCCCCAGCCCAGCATTGGTGGCCAGAGCCCGCCACTATAGCCCACCACTGTCGGTTTATCTTCTGGTATTCATGGGACACCTGCTGTGTGTCGTTGTCAGAGAAGGCAGCCCCTCAGGGCCTGCGCAGGTGGCACGGAGCCTGCCCTTGGTCAGGCTGTGCTGTCATCCGCATAGCATTGTCTCCACTCTCGGGAGCTTTTACAGCTTTGTGGGATGAAAATTCACCCGCCAGCCTTGAGGATAGGAGAGGCAGGCTGGTGGAGGAGGGTCAGGAGAGGGAGAAAGAGCAAAGTCTGGGAGTGAAAGGTCACAGGGTCCAGGTGACCTGCCGGGGACCCTCAGCAGTGCCAGGGCGGTACATTGGATCCTGGGATCCGTCAGCCAGACAAGCTTTGTACGGGCCCCACAGCAGGTACAGGCCAGAGCCAGGCTGCAATGGACTCTCCCTCCCCAGAGCCCAAGGCTGCACCCAGATACCACATGCTTGTGGATGCCACACTCACATGAGGTGAGAAGAGGGCTTATCAGTTCCCACATGGGGTCAAGATCAAGGACTCCGAGGAGGCAGAGAGGCCGGAGCCTGGGAAGGCCAGGTGGCCAGAGCTCAGGGTTGAGTCCCTGGGTGGATTCACTCGTCCGCTGGCTGCGGAGTTGCAGCTTGAGGAGAGCATGGTGGTGGGGGCACAGACCCTGCAGCCCGAGGGCCCAAGAGTCGAATCAAGACTCAGTCACCTCCTAGTTCTGTGATGGCAAGAAAATCATTTGGGGGTCCCTTGCCTCAGTTTCCTCATCTGGAAATTGGAGTCATCAGTGCAGTGCCTCTTTGGGTTGTCCTGAGGAGTAGCAGTCGCTCTGTGACTGGTGCTGGGCTGTGGGCAGTGCTACTTAAGGGCCAGGGGTCAGCATGTGCAAGGTGCTGGGGGCAAGAGGTGCACAGACAGGCACGGCCCCTTCCCTTGCAGAGTGTGCAGGCCAGCAAGCAAGCAAGAGAAGGAAGCCAGTCATGCCCATAAATGTAGAACCATGATGGGGGGAGGGTTTGGGGGCTCTGAGTGAGAGGCCCAGTGTGCTGGAAACCTGACAAGGGGCCGGCCTTGTGGCACAATGGGTTAAGCTGTCACCTGCAATGCCATCATCCCCTGTGAGCGCTGGTTCAAGTCCTTGCTGCTCCACTTCTGATCCAGCTCCCTGATGATGCACCTGGGAAGACAATGAAGGATAGCCTGAGCACTTGGGCCCCTGCCACTGACATGGGGGACCCAGACGGTGTTAAAGGCTCCTGGCTTGGGTCTGGCCCAGTCTTGGCCTTTGCAGGCATTGGGGGAGTGAACCAGTAGATGGAATATCTCTCTTTCTCTCTCCCTCTCGCTGTAACTCTGCCTTTCAAATAAACCAATACATCCTTTGAAAAAAAAAAAAAAGAAGATACCTGATGTCTGGCAGGTTAGAGACCCCTTCCTCAGGGAGGTTGAACCTGGATCTAAAGTGCAGGGGGCACCTGGGCGAGGGGGCAGGAGGAGACGGGGGAGGGCAGCAGGCCTGGTAGTGGGTGACGGTTGGGTTTTTGGACTTCATCCGAAGAGCAGCGCAGGAGACAGGACAAGGACTGAGCGGAGGTGCCTCGCACAGGTGAGGGGTGCTGAGGCTGCTGCAGGTGGCTGGGAAGCAGGGTGTGGTCATGGCCAAGGGAGGCCACAGTGCTCCAGTGGGGGTGCTGGTGCTGAATGTGGTGGGGCCAGGTGGGCCACGGAGCTGAAGTGAGGTGAGGAGCCCCAGGCTGCGTGCACCCGGGCTGTCCGGTCCTCCCGGTGTTGGGTCACGTGTGTGGGTGTGGAGCCGCCTTGCCCAGGCTGGTGTCCCGTAAGTTACTTTGTGTTTCTACCACATGGGTTTTAGTGGCTGCATGGCATTCTGTTGGCATTGGCATCCCGGGCTTCTTATAACCTATGCCTTTTAAAAAAGCCACTTCCTTTTTAAACTAATATACAAATAAGATCTTGTTCTTTAAAAGATTTATTTATTTATTTGAAAGGCAGAGTTACAGAGAGGCAGAGGCAGAGAGAGAGAGAAAGGTCTTCTATCCGCTGGTTCACTCCCCAAATGGCCACAATGGCCAGAGCTGTGACAATCCGAAGCCAGGAGCCAGGAGCTTCTTCCAGGTTTCCCCTGCAGGTGCAGGGGCCCGAGGACTTGGGCCCCTTCTTGGCCATCTTCTACCACTTTCCCAGGCCATAGCAGAGAGCTGGAGTGGAAGTGGAGCAGCAGGGACTTGAACCGGCACCCATATGGGATGCTGGCACTGCAGACCAGGGCTTTAACCTGCTGCGCCACAGCGCTAGCCCCAGAAATAAGATCTTGAAGAATGTTAGCATATATAAATGTAGCGTTCTTTGTAGCTACTTCATTAGGATGGATTCCTATATATAGAATCGCCAGAGTAGATTCAGGGGCCCTTGTGCCTGAGTTTGAACACTGGCTCCACCACTTGCTGGCTCTGTGACTTTGGGCAAGTTATATAAACTTGCAGGGATGGTGATTGGTCCTCTCCTACAAGATTGTCCTGAAGATGAAGCTAAATGTGTGTGTGTGTGTGTGTGTATCTCAAGACACGTGTATGTATGCATGCATATGGGCACCTGCATGTGGGTAATTTATAGCATGCTTTGCATGTAGGAGCTCTGTGAGTGTTGAGGTATTTAATCACCAACTGCCGTCTAGCAAGGCTGACCTGATTCATGCTGCTGCTAACGTTAGAGAACAATGTGTTAGAAAGAAAATCATTCATTGTTTTGGTATTTTTTTTTTTTTTTTGACATGCAGAGTTAGTGAGAGAGAGAGATAGATAGATAGAAAGGTCTTCCTCCCTTTGGTTCACCTCCCAAATGGCTGCTACGGCCAGCGCGCTGCGCCAATCCAAAGCCAGGAGCCAGGTGCTTCCTCCTGGTCTCCCATGCTGGTGCAGGACCCAAGGACTTGGGCCATCCTCCACTGCACTCCCTGGCCACAGCAGAGAGCTGGCCTGGAAGAGGGGCAACCGGGACAGAACCGGCACCCCAACCGGGACTAGAACCCGGGGTGCCGGCGCCGCAGGCGGAGGATTGGCCTAGTGAGCCGCGGCACCTTCCGAAAATCATTCATTGTTGTGTTCACCCCTTCCTTGACCGTCCCACAGGGGTGGGGATATCCAGCCCCCGCCTGGGAAATCCTTTTGTCTGGCCCTGCCGCTGCAACCAGGCGGGACTCAAGATTCAGCAAACCTGTAGCAGCTTATGTTTCAGTTGATCATTTGGTGTGGCCCGTGAGTGATGTTAGAAATACCCGGATGGCCCTTGGCAGAAAAAAAGGTTCTGTACCCCTGAGAGATGAATGTGTTTCTCATGTCTGTTTTCCATTTTTACTTAACCATTTATGAATTGGTTTCTTTTTGATTTTGGCATGTTGTCCCATGTTACCGATTTGTAGAAATCATTCCTATTTATATATTAAGGTTATGAAAGCCTCACCTACCTTACAAATGTTTTCCAGATTATTGTTTGTCTATTAAGAGTATTGTGATGACTTTCAACCAGTGCTAGTGTTATGCATCCTTTTTTGTTTTAGATTTATTTATTTATTTGAAAGGCAGAGTTACAGACAGACAGAGACAGAGACAGAGAGATCTTCCATCTGCTGGTTTATTCCCCAAATGGCTGCAACTGTGGGCGGTGGGACAGGCTTAAGCCAGGTGCCAGGAGCCAGGAGCCAGGAGCTTCATCCGGTTCTCCCACGTGCATGGCAGGGGCCCAAGCACTTGAGGTATCTTCTGCTGCTTTTCCCAGGCACATTTTTGTTAGCAGGGAGCTGGATCAGAAGTGGAGTAGCCTGGACTGGAATCAGTGCCCATTTGGGATGTCAGCATCATCGGTGGTGGCATTACTCACTGTACCACAGTACCAGCCCATATTATTTCTACTTTAAAAAAAAGGAGTATATGGGGAACATTTATTCCTGGTTGTTTCATAATATCATTTGCATCCTTAAGAATTTTTTAAATTTCTTTCTTTTTTTTTTTTGTAATATTTATTTGAAAGGAAGAGTGACAGAGAGAGGCAGAGAAAGAAAGAGAGCTTTCATCTGTTGATTCATTCACTCCCAAAATGGCCATGCCATTCGGGGCTGAGCCAGGCTGACGCCTGGAGCCAGGTACTCCATTCGGGTCTCCCACCCGGGTGCAGGGGTCCGAATCCTTTGCCATCTTCCGCTCCTTTCCTAGGCGCCTTAGTAGGGAGAGGATTGGAAGTCGGGGACCCGAACCTGTGCTCCAGGATGAGGTCCAGCATCGCAGGTGGCGGCTTACTTGCTTTGCCACAACACCATCCGCACCCTTGGCAATTTTAAACCATCTGAAATGAATCTTGATTGGGGTTCGGGGGTATGAAGTAGGCGCTAGCACTATTCCCTCCCACCCCAGGGAGTTAGCCAGTTATTAAGCAACCTTTCCCCCAGTGACTGTCATGTGGCAGAGCAGGGTCTGTGTCAAGCCATTCCATCGTGTCTCATTGCTCTGCTGTAGATCTGCATTCTAGTAAAGTTCTCTTTTATGTGGCTTTTACTTTCCTTGTCTCCCCTCCCCTCTTCTTTTAAAATATTTCTGGCTGTTTTTTTCCATCAAATGAACTTTATTGCCATCTTACCAATTTCCTTTAAGGAAAAAAAAAAAAAAACCTCTTGAGATTTTTATTGGAATTGTATTAAATGTAGATACAAATTTGTGAAGAATTCGTATCTTTAAAACATTACATTTTCCTGTCTACAAAGAGCAAGTCTTCCCATTTGGTTGAGTTTTTGAATGTTACCTTAGTAAACCTTTTATAGGTTTTATTGCATAAGCCCTGCATGTTCCTTATTAAGCTCATACTCAGAAATTTGATATTTTTGTTGCTGTCGGGAATCGAATATTCTTCCCCCCTTATGTTTCCTTGCTGGCTCTCAGCTATTGAGTTTTGTATTTCTGTGCTTTCTGTGATTAATTTATAACTTTCCCCCTTCCTGAGTTATCTTATTCGTTCTAATAGTATTTCAGTTAGTTTCCTGGATTGTCTATGCTCTGGCACTCATATTATTTGCCAAGAAAGGCTTCCTTGTGCCTCCTTTCCCTCAAAGGTTAGCGGTTCCTATTTATGTTTCCTGCCTTATTGCTTTGGCCAGCAGCTCTAAACCCGTGAAACAGTCACAGTGATAGAGGGAATCCAGCAGCTCTTCGGAAGACATTCTGGGGCCGGATCTGACCCCATCCCGGCCCTCCCGAGGGCTCTCAAGGCTCTGTTCGCTCACTTGTGAGCTCTGAGTATGTCAGGCTTCCTGGAGACCAGGCCCTGCTGTGTGTTCGAGGCCAGCGATGACGGGGGTAGGAGGCATGCAGCCCAGAACGCCCCGTCCTCTGCGGTCTGCTCCTCCTCCGTCTCAGCAGCTCTCTGGGCCTCCAGCACCTGGAGCGCCCTCTCTCCTCCTCCTTTCAACCCTGCGTGCAGGAAAGCAGCTCAGCACAGTTCTATTCCTGCTGCGCTCTCCGCACTTAGGATGTGGAACGGGTCTGCCCACCTGTCTCCTCCCGTCGCAGCCCACTGGCTGCTCCAGGCAGCACCCGCCCTTCCCCACTCAGAGAAGGGCAGTGGTTTGCTCACAGCCACACGAGCTCGTTGGTTGGCGACCAGATTCTTGTCCTGGCCACGGTATAAGTGTCTTCCTTGTATCACTCCTGGGGGAGTTTGCAGGGGTCTGGCTAGGGAGACAGACAGTCTTCTCCATCCCGGAAGTCGTCCCTTCACCGGGACAGGAGTACCTCGAGCCTCCACGTCACTGTCACTGCTCCATGGGTCTGCCCTCCATCTGGGGAAGGCTCTCCCCGCCGCCTCCTGCCCTGTGCTGTCACTCCAGGGTGTGTTGCAATGTCAGGATCTTGGGCTCAGGACCCAGGCTGCCTGCCTGATCCTGGACAGGTGACTGATCCTTGCTATGCCTTCACTTCCTCTTCTGCAAGACAGGGTTAGTGATGGTTGCCAACTCTTGGACGTGAAGGATTAAATGAGTAACACTGATTTCTCCTTCAGAAATTCCCCGTAGACGTAGGCCTGTCTCGGCCTCTGCCCTGGTCTTCCTGTGTTCATCCTGGAACTTGGCTTGTAGTAGCTGTTTGATCAATGCTGTCCCCATTGGTGGTATGCTTGGGCAGGGTTTGTGTTCAGAGCACTGGGCTGGCTGGTGAGAATGCAGAGAGAAACCCATAAATTCCTAAAATGCCCCTGGGAAAGAAAAGGACCTGGGCAAGGGAGCAAATCTGTCATCTCTTTGGGACTCGGTTTTGCCTTTGTGTAAAATCACAGAGTGGGAGGCACCAAGAGCCACCCCTGCAAGCTGCCTGAGCCCAGCTCCTCCTGCAGCTGCTGACCGAGGTGGGCCAGGGTGGTGAGGAGAAGCTGCTGTCCTTTTTTGGCCATTGGAATTCTCGGTAGCCCTGGGCCTGGTCTTGCGCCATGGACATAAAAGGCATGGAGCTGGACTCGTGAACAGTGTGGGTGAGAGAGTGGCGGCGAGGGGCAGCTGCGTTGCCAGGTAGGGCCCAGAGGCAGCCCCTGCAGAAGTGACCTGGGGAGCCCAGGTACACTGGCTGGAGTTCTGGGGGGCCCACTGAGGAAGGGCTGGCCTGCTGGGGCCTAGAGCCTTGGGAGAAGTAACCAGGCTCCCCATTTGCAAATGAGAGCCAGGGGACCTATCTGCCCCTGACCTGCCAGGTCAGCCCAGGCTGGGACTGCAGCTTCCCAGAGCCCCAGTCCTGTCCTGCATAGGCACAGGTGGGTGATGTGAGGACTACAGGAACTGGTGCAGAGAGCGCCCCTAGCGTGGTACCTGTGCGTAGCAGGTGGGCAGCGAAAGGGCGTTCCTTTCCCTCTCCTCGCTCTGTCCGGCTCCAGAGGCACTGATTTCAGGAGCAGAGTGGCCACGTCAGGGTTCGGAAGGGCCAAGTTCTGATGAAAAGAAGAACCCACTGGGAATTCGTTCCAGCTGGGCCACACCAGCCCCCTGCCTGTATCACAGCCATTGTCCCAGTGCCTAGCAGCCTGGGGAACCAGCGTGTGTGTGTGTGTGTGTGTGTGTGTATGTGTGTGTGGTGTGTGTGTGTGGTTGTGTGGGTGCTCACACATCTGCACCCCATTTTAGAAGTGAGGAAACAGAGGCTCCGAGAGACAGAGAGAGAGAGAGAGAGGTCCCACTGAGAGTCCGTGGCACCCCAGGACTTCTGACTTTGAACCCCACTGAGGCAGGGACGGGAGGGACGGAAACAGGGATTAAGAGCTCTTAGGAGGTGACATCGGGGTGGACCGACTTTCCAACGGGCTACTTCTTCAGTAACTCAGGCAGTTTTGGCCTGCAGAGCGCCCCAGCCCTGGGGGAGATGTGGCTGCAGTCCCAGCTCACAGGGGCCCCTCCCACATGCTGGACGGGGAGTGCTTGCCTGTGCCCGGTTACACTGCATGTTTCAACCCCTCGGGTCTCAGGATTCCTGGAACCCAAGTCTGAAAGGTAGAAGTTCAGGGCTTCATCTTGGGGCCTTAGCTCCTTTCCTGGCCCCTGCCTAGTTTCCCCCAGTGAATCAGGAGGGTCATCACACTTCCCTGGCCCGTGTCATCAGCCACTTGTGGGAAAGCGGCAGGCAAGCGACACCGCCACCTGCTGTGGCCTCAGGTAATGAGAGAGCAAGGGGTGGCCATCCGTGCTCTGAAAGCCGGAAGGGCTCAGTGAGCTTTCAGATGCCCCTCTCAGAAGCTGCCTGCGAGGAGCCAGTCCCAGCCACACGCGCAGGCGAGAACTGCTCACCTGTGGGCCAGGCCCAGAGCTCTCCTGGTGGGCAGCACCTGTTTAGGGCTTGACTAATGATGGCTGGGCATGATTTTCTAGCTGGGGATGGTGACCCAAGCTGAGGACTGGCCGCTGGACGTGCAGAAGTGGCTGGCCTGGGTCTGGGGACAGAGTCGGGGACCCTCTGTGTGGGTTTGGCTGTTGCAGGAGAGCAAAGTCAGGACAGGATGGCCGGGGCCAGGTAGCAGAAGAGGTGGGACACACCAGAAGGAGGGGTTTGGACCTTGTCGTCATGTGGTCATTGCGGAGCCATGGCAGGTGTCAGAGGATGGGAGTGATGATGGCAGGTGTGAGTGGGGACGGGTGGGAAGGCACTTAGTTGGGGAGTAGGGCTTCCTGCAGAGGCTGTGGGGAGACATCGGCTCTAGGTGACGTGGTGGCCAAAGTGGAATTGTTTTTGTTTCAGGGACAGAAAGGGGACCCGGGGCTGTCACCAGGAAAGGCCCATGATGGGGCCAAGGTAGGTTCCAGGGCCCCAGTGTACAGGGAAGAGGGGGCGTGGAGGGCAGAGAACGTGGCACAGGCTGTGGCCGGCTGCCCTGGCCCAGGGGGTGTTTGGAGAGGTCAGGGTGTGCTTTGACCTGCCCCTTGAAGCCCTTTGGGCTCGCCCAGCCCCAAAGCCACGGTCATCAAAGCTGCCTTCTTCCTGGGGTGCAGCCAGCACACCCGCTGGCGATGCGGTCTCCAACACATACCTTGAGTGTTGTCCTTCTGCTGAACGCACTGCGAGAGTTCCTGTGGGGCCTGCTTGTTGACCGGGAGCATCCAGAAGTTTCTTGGTAGCCTGGGCTCAGGGGGCTTCCAGCAGGTCCCCCTGTAGTGGTTAATTGCAGCAGCAATACCATGGCTATGTCGAGGGGGGGATGGGAATGGGCTGGTGATGCAGGGCCCAGCAGAAACCTCGTCCACCAAAGAGAAGACACTTCGGCTAAAGGACTCCATCCATTCATGATGCGTCTACCCAGTACATGGAGCAAGGGCGCTGGGGAGTGGGTGGGGAGAGGGGAGCCCAGCACCCCACATGAGGTCACCCGGCATCTCACTCGGGCTGTCTGGCCTCCCTCTGGCCATGGCCAAAGAGCCCCCCAGTACAGAGAACACGCTGCTCTTCTCGGGTCCCATGCCAGCGCACGAGCACGTGGCTACTGCCCGGGACTTCCCAAAGACACCAGGAGCTCACCGCTTCGTGTTCTCACTGCAAACACGCACTGGGTGACCCAGGCTGGTGGCCCTGGCCAGCAGCGGGAGCAGAGGGAGCACTGATTGGCACAGCACCGCTGTATGGCTGTCAGGCTCAGCTTCAGTATGGGAACCTGTTCTCCACGTGGATGCCTCTGCACAAGCCTGGGAGTGGGCTGGGGACCCTGCGTGACTTCTGCTCTCACTCCACCGGGTGGCTCCTGGGTCTCCTCTGAGGCCCATGTGGGGTCACTTGTGCGGCCTAAGCAGGGCTTCTGCCCCTGCTGCCATCCTCAGCCTCCCCGCTTGTGTCTTGCAGGGTGACGTGGGCTTGCCTGGGCTCGTCGGGAATCCAGGACCTCTGGGACGCAAGGTACACCTTGGCTTTGGCACCTGGCCTTGCCCGGTCGGGGCTTCCTGCACTGCAGGTGTTGAGGCTGTGGAGCTGTGAACTCACCTGTCGTTCCCTGGCCCTACCCAGGCCAGTCCCCTGAGGCCCAGGGCGTAGGGGCAGGAGGGAGCGAGGTGACCTTGGCCTTCCATGGTCAATGAGGTGCGATAAGAAGCAGCCTTTGGTTTGCTCGACTTCCTCTTGGGGGCCCAGCTGCTCCTGGAGGCTGACCCCAAGGGCGTGTGTGCGGCTGCAAAAGCTCTTGCTGCCGAGCTGGGAGGACCCCGTGTCAGTCCCGGCTGTGCTGCCCGCTGGCCGAGTGGCCCTGGGCATCCATCTCTGAGCCTCAGCCTCCTCCTGTGTGAAATGGGGAGATGACCCCCTGTCGCTGATCCCCCACAGCCTGGGGCTGGATGACCCAGGAGTCAGGCCTGGGTCCCAGAGGTTGAGGGAGTGGGTGCTAGGGCCACTCCTCCCCTCAGTTGGAATCCTTTCTGAGTGCAGGGTCCGTCCCTGTGGATGGCCGAGGGGACTCTGTAAAGGCCACCTTCGTGGCACACTCCTGGCCCTTCTGTGTGGGTCCACAGCCTGCAGTACCCCCTGGACTCCTTCCTCTCCGACTTCTCCAGCCAGGGTCTCCCATCCCTCAAGATTCTACTCTACTTGTACCTACTCCAGGAAGCCCTCAGGGAGCTCCCAGGCCTCAGGCCACTTAGGTCAGCTTAGCTTAGTTGTTTTCAGCCCTGAGTCTCGCCTCGCCAGCCAGGGTGTGAAATCCTGGTCCCCTGCTCTCCCTGTTGAGCCTAGCAGGGGCCTTGCACGTAGCAGGTGTCCAGGAAACAGGAAGGCCTCACAGGCATGACTCCCCTTGTTGATGGGTCATCCAGTAGATACACGGGCCAGGGCCACGTCCTAAGCTTCCGCCCTGGCTCCCAGCTGTGGCCACAGCTGCCCCCTCTCTGGGCCATCTGGCTCTCATCTGGACAGCTCTGGTGTTTCCGGGCTCCATCCTGCCCTCGCTCCGCGGGTCCCCGTGGCTCAGGGGGACCAGCAGGACCATGTGCCCACACCCTCTACTTCCCCTCCTCCCTCTGTAGCGTGAGCAGGCCACGCCTCAGTGCTCAGAGGCCCGGCTGTGTGAGAGCTGGAAACGTGGTCTTCCTGGCTCCGGGCATGCTCAGGCACTCCCTCTCCCCCTCGCTTTCCCTGCAGGCCCCAGCCCTCGCTGATGGATGAGGTGTGAGTGGAAAAGGCTCCTTCCAGACCTGGCTCATAAAGCAGCCAGTGGTGGTCTCGTTCGGCATGGGGCTGGGAGTCCAGTGGAGGTAGCGGGAGATGGGAGACTTGGCCTGGGCCTGGCTCCTGCCTGGGGTTCCGGGTCTCCCTGCACGCAGCAGATGTCCAGGGAGGCCGACAGCCCTCAGCCCAGCGGAGCCGAGCAGGGAGAGGCAGCTTTGCTAAGTTAAGCAACAGCTTGCAGCGCAGCCAAGTCATTCACTCCGTGAAGGAATTTGGTCTGTGGCCAGCTCGTGTGGCCCCTCACAGGGGGTGCACGGGGAAACTCAGATCCAAGGCAGGGGCCCCCTGCCGGTGGGGGGTCCGGGAAGAGACGATGGGTGGGCAGCCCTGTAAGAGTGTCTCCTCCCCTCAGCGTCTTTGGTGACACCAGTGGCTGCTTTGCCCTGGTCCCCCAGTGTGGCCTTTCTGTGTCATCTCCGTAAGGGTCCTCAAGGGGGCAGGGACATGCCTGAGAGAACAGGGAGGTTGGCAGCCCCTTTGCACACCAGAGGGTTGAGTTTTGAGGCCATTCCAAAATGATCCCAGTCATCCTGTGTGTTTTGTTACTCAACAAGCGTATGTTCAGTGCCTACTGTGTGCCAGCCATGGAGCTGAACAGAGACAAAAATCCCTGGCCCCTCACTGAGCCGGCATCCTTGTGTGGCATGGCAGAGGATGGAGAAGGCTGGGGCTGGGGGCAAAGCAGGCAGGGGAGAGGGAGGGCTCTTGGCAAATGAGAGGCGGCAGGGAGGTTTCTCTTTTGGTTCACAGTAGCCTCTGGGAGTAGGGCAGTCTGTGCCCATTCTACAGCTGAGAAAGCTGAGGCCCAAAGAGGTCTCATTAGTTCACTCACTCAGGCATTCAGTTTTCCAGTCGTTCTGCAAATAGGCACTGAGGTGCCAGGCCCTGTGCTGGCTGAGGTATTAAAGGACAAGTGAGATCACTGGGGAACCTCCAGGGGTGCAGTCCACAGGGGTGCTCCCAGCCCTGCTGCACGTTAGAACTGACCGGAGAGTGGGGTCCTCACCACCAAGATTCGGGTTTGGTTGGCCTAAGAGAGGGGCCCAGCCATCAGCAGCTGTGATTGTCACCTGCAGGCAACCAGGAGCCACTCAGGCAGGTCCCTGGCCTCAGGCCCTTCAACAAGTAAGGGCTCATGGAGTCCAGAGTCTCTTTCCCAAGAGGGTTTAGCCTGCCGGCCCTTCCCATACTCCCTGCTGGGGAAAGGCTCAGAGCAGACCATCCAGAGCCCCAGCTCCGTCCCTCTCCTGCTGGGGGAGCCTGGCACAAGTGACCTCGGTCACAGTTGAGGGCTCAAAGGAGCTGTCATGTCCCGAGCACGCAGCAGGGGGCTGGTGCACGGCAGGGAATTCACGTGCATTTGTTGCATGAATGATTGATGCATGAGTGCATGCGTGATCGTGAGGACCATGGAGAAGCAGCAGCTTCTCTGGTGTCCCCTTGCTGGACACCAGGCCACACTCCACCCCCCCCCCCCCAGCTGGGCGGGTTTGTCCAGTAGGGAGCAGTTAGCAAGGCTGGAGAGCCACGTTCCAGAGAAAACCCCCTGCTGCTGTGGCTTCTGTACCCAGGGTCGCTGGCATCTGTCCTATTGCATCCCATGTGTCCTGTACAGCCCCAGCTCCTCCTTCAAGCCTCGGTTTCCAGAGCAGCCTCCCAGTGGAAGCACCCGCTCCTCGCACCCGGCTCTTATTCATTCCCCTTAGCCTGCATCTAATGGCTGTGCTTCCTTCTATAAGGCAGAAAGAGTTTGCTCTGTTCACTGGTGTATCCCTGGCTCCTGACACGGGGCCCTAGTCATTGTCAGGGTTCAGCAGACATCTGTGGGGTGAGTGAATAACTGAATGAATGAATGAATGAATGAAGAGCCACACAGAAACTATACCTTCCTGCCCCACCTGTCTCAAGGACCCGTGAGCGGAATTAGGTGAGGGGCACCTGGCTGTGTGTAGACCAGCCACGGGTTTCAGAGTCCCCGTACTGTATCCGTGGAGAGGCTAGCTGGGGAAACTGAGGCACAGAGGGACACAGGGACTTGCCCAGGACTGTGGCACGAGTGGTGTCCTCTTCCGTTCTTTCTGTCCTGCTGACTGCCCAGGGCGGCAGGTGAGTTCAGCGCGAGGACTGGAGTGTTAAGCAGTGGGCAGAGTTCCGTGTCAGGCCAAGGAGGGCCAGGGCCTCCCCCAGGCTGGTTCCCAGGACCCCTCCCCTGCTGCTCCAAGCCCGATAGCCGGCCGGGGCGACCGTCTGCAGCAGCAGTGAGGTGATGTCTGGTTTCCCCGCGCGCATTGTAAGCAATGATTAATCTGGCTCCCAAACCAAAATACAGCCCGAGTGCTGTTATAAACACAGGTCCTGTGGAGACCCGCCTGCTGGGCGGCCAGAGGCCCCCAGCGCACACGGGGGTTCCCAGCACCCCCCACCAGCACCAGCCGGCCCCCTCGCTAGCTGGGAAACCACTGCCTGGGAGTCCACCTTGTGGTCAGTGCCTGCCTCCTAATTGCGGGGCCCTGGGGAAGACAGTGTCTTTGATTTTCCAGGCCCTGTCATTTGAAGCTGTTTCTTGGCCCCTAGTGGTAAACACCATGAAGGTGCTTCAGGGCACATAAGCACCTCTTGCCCCCACCCCCGCCTTGGCCTTGCTCAGTCACTGTTGTGCTCCACCAGCTTGCAGGCACTGCAGAGTTCAAGGCCATGTTCAAGGCCCTTCAGGGCCCACCGATAGGGAGAGACTTTGGGATTGTGGTCTTTTTTAAAAATATTTAGTTTATTTGTTTAAAAGGCAGAGAGAGGTCTTCCATCTGCTGGTTTACTCCCCAAATGACCACAGCATCTGGGACTGGGCCAAGCTGAAGCCAGGGGCAAGAACTCCATCCAAGTCTTCTGTGTGGGTGGCAAGGGCCCAAGCACTTGGGCTGTCTTCTGCTGCCTTCCCAGGTGCATTAGTAGGGAGCTGAATCAGAAGTAGAGCAGCCAGGAGTCAAGTCAGTGCTCCTATGGGATGCCGGCTTTGCAGGTGGTGGCTTAACCCACAGCACCACAATGCCAGCTCAGAATTGTGGTCTTGTGGATGAAACCCAGCCCAATGAGTCTGGGGTCCAAACTGGCTCAGTAACTTTGAGCAAGACCCTCTCTGGCCCTCGCCTCTCAGTCTGTCCAGTGAGAAAGCATGTCATCCAACTGAAGGCTTAGGCTGCTTCCGACTCATGTGCTCCCAGTCTGTGACTGCCCTCTGCCCCGGTGACACGGTGACGATCCAAGAGCGGCTGTCCCAGGGAAGTGGGTCTCTAAGGAGCCTCTCTGTGGGTGGCCCTGTGGCTCTCTTGGGCAGGCCTCAGGCCTCAGTGATTCTGTGGTTAGGGACATAGAGACTGGAGTCACAAGCCTGGCTCTGGTCCTGGGAAGCTGTGTGGCCTCAGGAAAATCTCCTTAACTCTCTGAGCCTCCATTTCCTCAATGGGCAGATGTGCATGGTGAGTCCTTCCTCCCAGGGAAGTTGATGAGCTGGTGCATCAAGGCGTGGGTGCGGAGATGGCCTAGGGCTGTCCGCGAGTGTTTGTGTCCTTAGCTGCGTCCTGGGTTCCCCTGGGCGCCTCTACCTCCTGCAGAGGGAGGGCCTGCAGAACTGCGTTTCAGCAGGTTTCTCTGAGGCTGCAGAGGAAGCCCCCGGGCTCTGCTCTTGGGGCTCTCTGGGGTCCTTGCCCCCTGTGACTCCATTAGCTCAGGCACGGGATGGCAGAGAGAGGTTCCAAGAGGGCGCCCGGCCATGCCAAGTCGCACAGCCAGGAGGGCCAGGCTCGGTTCAGGTCTCGGCTGGGAGCAGCCTCTGCGTGGGCCTCCTCTGGCAGCTCCACGTGGAGAGTGCTGGCAGAGGTGGTGAGAGGCACTGCGCCTGGGGAGGACCCTGCCCCACGTCCCCATGGGCTTCCCATGGTCTCCCCAGCAGCTGCTCTCACTCCTGCTGCTCCTAGGACCCTCACCCATGCTGTTTCTGTCCCTCGGACCTTGTGCTCACAAACCCACCCGGGCCTCCCTCCCTCAGGGCCTTTGCACTGCCTCCCGTGCCACCTGGGGCCTCTCCAGAGGGGCCCTCCCCGCTGCCTCCCCCGTGCTGCCCTGCCCCTTGCCTCACTTGGCTGACCTTGCTTCAGCCTTCTGGTCACTACCAGCTGCTGCTTCTCTTTCTTAATTGTTCTCTTTGTGGTAAAAAATACAGGACATCCAGTTGGCCATCTTCACCTTTTGTAGGCGAGCAGGTCCATGCTATTAGACACATTCGCCTGGTTGTGTGCCCAGTCTCCAGAACCTTCTCCTCTTGTATCCCTGGAACTCCACACTCATTCAATTCTTCCTTGGCCCCCTTTACCCCACCAGGTGTTATGGTTATATTTCTTTGGCTTTTATAGCTCCTTAATAAGAATGTAAACTCCATTATGGCAAAGGATGCTGTTGGCGCCTCTGTCTGTCCTGTGCCTGGAACGGTGCTGGCTGAATGGATGGATGAGCAGTGAGGATGACGGTGCTAAGAGCAGTCTCTGCAGGGCCTTAGAGCCAATGCCAGAGACTGCGCTAAGTGGTTTATGCACGTGACAGCGTGGAATGCACACTCCAGCCCTTACATACCCATTGTACAGTTGAGGAAAACATGGCTCAGAGAGGTGAAGTCATTGGCGCCAGGTCCCCCAGGCACCCAGTTGGGGAGCAGCCCGGGAATCCAGCCCAGTGTGAAAACCGAGCCCTCACCACTCGCCGCTGGCTATGGGCCGAGCCCCAGCTAGAAGATGCTTCCTTGGCCGTGTTGCCTCTGTCTCATAGGCTCCAGGATGTGAGAGTGATGGTGTCACTGGGCACGCGTGCGTGGGTGCAGAAAGAATGCTTGTTAAACGCCTCAGACCTCTTCATCCAACCGACTCGGTTGTGGATAATTGGGGAGTTGGCGGGGCGCTGTGTGTGTGTGTGTGTGTGTGTATGTGTGTGTTCCTGTGTGCCTTGGTGCAGGTGCATGAACAGGACGCATCTGGGGAGTTTGCAAGGCACCCCATGTGGCCTCAGGTGTCAAAGAGGTCTGGCAGCTGGGTGCCTACTGCTCCTTAGTGACGGGATTCGGCGCAGGTGGCTTCTGCTCCCTGAGACCCAGTTTTCTCCTCCATGCAGTGGAGGTGAGAGTCCCCTCTACCTCGTCTGGCCGGATGAGCTCATCTGCTACCCCCGCAGTGCCCTGGGGGAGCAGCGGCGCATGCAGGGAGTCTGTGGGTGTGTGTGGGTTCAGGAGTCCTCAGTGCATCTCCAGACCTGTGTGTGTGTGTGTGTGTGTGTGTGTGTGTGTGTCTGTTTTGGCCTCTGGAGCAGTCTGAGGACCCTATTATTCTAAAATGACAGAGCTGAAGGAGACTCAGAGTTTTAACTCCCCCATCTGAGGTCCAGAGAAGGGCAGTAACCCACCCAAAGTTGCACAGTAGGGCAGGGCCATGTCTAAACCAAGGCCGGAGCTCCCTGGATAAGGGCGTCTAACGGGGATGGGTGTAGTCTTCCCCGTCGGAAGTGGAAGCCCTTGCTTAGTCTTACTTTCCCAGCAGCCTTAAGCTGGCAGAAGCTTGGAGTCTGGGGTCTCCCCCAGAGAACTCCTAAGGCTTATAAAATGGCCCGGTGGTGGCCCCCTGTGTGGCCCAGAGGCACACACACACAGCTTGACCCGGGGCGCTGGCCTGGACATGCTGTGATAATTGGGCCATCAGGACAGAGGTCAAGGTTTGTACTGGGGCATTGCCAGAGCATCTCAGTCGGGCAGCTGGGTGGCCTCTTCCTCCCTGGCATAGGATCCAGGGCCAGCAGGCGGGAGGAGACACATGCAGGCAGTGTGTGTGCAGTCAAAGGGGAGAGAGTCCCAGCATCACAGGGTGCTGGGCTGGTCCCCTCTGTCCACACCTGCTTCTGATGGTCTCCCCAACCCTCTGGCTTCAGAAGCAGTGGTTGGGACCCAGCACCGCTTGGTCAATGTCGCTGGAGCCCAGGGCAGCTCGCAGACGCTGCCGGGAGCTGCTGGCCCTGTGACTTCTTCTGGCCCAAGAGCCACTGAGAGCAGAGATGAAGTTGCGGAATCTGCTGAGCTCAACACTGTGTGCAGCTGGGGAGTGGCTGCGAAGCAGGGTCTGTGTCCCAGGCATGGTGCGCCCAGTGCTGACCGAGGCAGGCAGGGAGCCTGGGCCCCTGTAGCTGTCCACACAACCCCTGGTGTCTTCCCTGCCTCATGCGCCTTCTCCCCCCTACAGGGCTACAAGGGCTATCCTGGACCAGCGGGGCACCCTGGAGAACAGGTGAGGCCCAGCCCTGCCGGCTCTGCCCACCTCTAGCCCCTGTGGCTCTCTGGTCTCCTGGCTGCAGCAAACCCTGGAGCCAGGTGGTTGGGCTGCATGTCCTGCTGCCCCCCAGCCTGCCCCACCTCTCCTCCAGCCACATTTGCCTGGGAGAGCAGAGTCCATGCCGGCCCAGGGTTGGCACGAGCCTCTCCACTCCGGTTGGAGCCATGAATGGCTGGCCTGTTCTGGGCAATGTTAGGGGATATTATCCACGCCGCCGCGGGGTTTGCAGGAATTTGGGCTGCCCTGGCCCAAGTTAAACAGTGGCCGTGCCAGCGTGGGAGCGCCGGCCAGGCCTCCTCAGTGCTTTCTTAGTCCCCGGCTGCAGGCAGAGGGGGTTTTGTCCCTCCAAGCTGGTCTGACCGGTTCCACAGAAGGGTGGGCTTGGGAGCCCTGCAGGCCCCTGGCCTCCCTTTCCTTCTGTTTCATCTCACATTCCTGCCGCTCCTTTGTCCATTGTCAGCCCCACTGCCCGCTCCCAGCCCCCCTCCACCACAAGGCTGCAGCCGGGCAGGGTCTCTCCTTTCCTCACGGTTCTCTCTGTTGCTTTGCAGGGGCAGCCGGGACCTGAGGGCAGCCCAGGGGCCAAAGGTTACCCTGGCAGGCAGGTGCAGTATATGGCTTCTGGAAGCTCCGTGGCCATGGTGAAATGGAGATGGCCATGGGTGCCCCAGGCAGAGGGAGGTGGCGGGCCGGGAGCCAAGGAGCGGCACTGCTGGGTGGGCTTCCAGGAGAGGGCATCCAGGGGCTGGAGCCCTGCAGCCTCTCTGCAGGCAGCAGTGCAGGATGCTCAGGAGGGGTCCTGCTGGGGGGTGCAGGGACTTGGGCTCCTCCCTCCCTGGGGCTGTCAGGGCTGGGCCTGACCCATTCTACCCCACACCCACTCTACAGAGGGAATAGCTGAGGCCCAAAGGAACCAGGACTGGGCAGGGCTGTGGGCAGCAGGTAGACTGTCTCCATATGTCTTTGCCCTGCTCTCCTCTGTGTTCCAGGGACTCCCCGGACCAGTAGGAGACCCTGGCCCCAAAGGCAGTCGGGTAAGTGGTCCTTGGTCAGGGCCTCACAGGTGGGGCCTGGGTGAGCATTGCGGATCCCTCTTGTGGGCTTGATGGGAAATCAGGGCTCTATGGAGGGACTGGGGCTGGGGCCCCTGCCTGAGTGCTCCCTAGAGAACAGGGGGCCAGGTCAATCCACGTGGTTTCCAGCAGCAGTTGAGCACTTGCTTGCTGTGTGCCCCGGGCCAGCCTGCAAGTGGCCCAGAAGCCAGAGCCAGGCCACTTCAGTTGCCTGTGATCCTTAGATGCCTCCCACCTGCTCTGCCTCCTGCCTGCTCCCAACTGAATGGGTAACCTCTGGAGGACACTGGTGCCTGGTAGGTGCAGACTGGCCAGGCCTGGAGGCTGCTGGAGCTGCTGGATCTCCCCTTCCATAGAGATTCCCATGGAACACACCCTGGGCCTTGGTTTGCCTATCTGTAAAATGGGAGTGAGGTCCCATCTTACCTCTAGTGTGATTATAGGGATGCCAGGGATCTAAGGCGGGGGCATAGCTCTGACCCCCCAGGCAGGCTGGCAGTTTGAGGCATGGCTGGGAGATGGGTGAGTAGTGGATGGGCCCGATCCCCAGAAAGTCATTGTGCTGTGTGGGGCCTGCCGAGCCCCTGTCCAGGGTGCTGGGCCCCCTCCCTTTGTCCAACTGTTCCTGTGAGCTCAGCCCAACCCCAGGCCCCTGCACGGGAGGACAGAACATGCCAGTGACATCTGTGTTCTTGGTGTTTGCCTGGCTGGCAGCATCATCAGGCTGCCTGGAGGGAGAGGCCTGTGTGGCCGTGGCTCCCCTGACTCCTACAGGTCCCAGGGCCCCGGGCAGGCTGGTGAGCGGGGGCTCTCCAGCTGCCCTTCTAAGCCGCGTCCACCCCAGCCTCATAGAACACCAGAATGGTTGGCTTTGAAATCTGCCTGCCACTTACCAGTGCTGGGAGCTCCTTCTCTTACCTACATGTGGTATAAGTCCTTCACTGAAGGGTCACTCAGTGTTATCCAGAGCTTGTGGGTGTTAATTGCACTGGATGCCTTCAAGGGAGGGGGAAGTGTTTGTGAGCCCCCATTGTTTGCTTGACTGCAGGAGGCAGCGTAGCAAAGTGGGCCCAGAGCTCAAATGCCAGTTCTACTGCATTCCAGCTGTGTGACCCTAGGCAAGTCACCTCACCTCTCTGGGCCTGAACATTCTCACATCTACAGGGTGCTGGCTCCTCATGGCTTCTTCCTAGGGCCATGTAAGGAGGCAGGAAATGCTTGGATGCAGGCGAAGAACGCAGAGTGCTGGGCCTAGCACATAGTTGGTGCCCGATAACTGTTAGCTTTTGTTCGAGTTGTTAGGAAACTCGTTCACAAACAGCAAGAGCATGCTGATAGTAGGAGCAGCCCTGGGCTGTGTCCCTGCCCTTGCTAATGGGGGACATGAAACGTGGGCACAAATAATGAAGACAACTGGAGCAGATGGGGAAAGTGCTGGGAGCTGCAAAGTGAGGTGCAAGTGGGGTGCCAGAGTTGGGGGTGGCCCTGGCTTGGGCCCTCAGGGATGCGTTGGCAGTACAGGAGGCAGGAGAGCCGGCTCTGAGGCCAGAGTGCTGGGAGGCCCAGGCCTGCTGGAGGGAACAGAGTGAATGAGGGCTGGGTAGCAGGAAGTCAGACCCGTTCTAGGCGAGGGTCCTGGGCTGGAGGAGCATCCAGGCCTCCGTGTCGGCTGTCAGAACTTTGCTCAGGGCGCTGCCAGCCCCACCACTGACTCACTGAGTTGATTTAGCTCCCGAGCCTCACTTTCCTTGTGTGTCCAGCGAACAGGACGACAGCCGATCTGTGGGGTCTTCAGAAAGGTTTAACACACTAGTAATGGACACACAGGCCAGGCTGCAGGCATGTGGAGGCCTGAGAGGAGTTGCTGCAGGAGCCACGGGCACCCACGAGCATCTCTGGGCGTGGGTAGGACTGGGAGCCCTGCTAGCTTCTAACCCAGCCGCGAGCTTCCTCCTGCAGGTCCTGGAGCCCTGGCACGGGGCAGGCGCCCGTGCCCTTCCCTGGCGTGAGGGTATGTGCCTTTGGACTACATCGTGGAAGCCAGCACCATGCAGTCCATGGGCATATACACTTGCCTCAAGGCCTATGTCATCGAGGAGCCACCACTGCCACTGCGAGGAAGAGGAGCCGGGCGTGGGAGGACAGGGGTGGGGGCGGGGCTGGGATGTGCCGGGTTGGCCACGCCCTGCCTCTTGACCTTCCTGATCTCGCTTCTGCTCTTTCCTAGGGCTACATTGGACTCCCAGGGCTCTTCGGCCTGCCAGGGTCTGATGGAGAGCGGGTAAGTTTGTGTCTTCTGTCCCCACCTCTCCAGCCATCCCCTGCTCAGGCAAAGCAGAGCCTGCTGGTGCCTGCCCAGAGAAGTCACGGAACCCCTCCTGCAGGAGGTGGCCTTGGGTTGGGTAGGAATCTGCTAAGGGGACGAGTCAGGGCAGGTGTTTTCCAGGCACAGGGAACAGCATGTGCAAAGTCAGGGACGTCTGGTAACTTGGCAAGTTCACCTGTCAGCTCAAAGCACTGAGTTAGAGGGGACTGGGGGGTAGGGTTATATGGGCACCTGGGACTGGCCCCCACATTCCAGATCAGGGGTCTGATGTATTCCAGAGACAATGGCCTGAGGGCCTGCTGCAGCCTGCTGCTGCCCGGTTCCTGTACAGTTTTCTGAACTCGCCTGGGCTGCTCTGTTGGCTGTTGCCTGGGGCTGCATTGCAGAGTTGGGTAGAGCCACGGAGACTGCTAGGACCTACAGAGCCAGAAATAGCCCCATCTGCCTGTTAGAGAAGCACCTGCTGCCCCTCGTGTCGGACAGATCTCTGTCTACTCCAGTGGACACGGCTGGGCGCGGAGGGTTGTGGGCAGGAGGCCCCTGTGACCATTGTCACTGGCGCCCAAGGCCAGGCTGGAGGCAGCTGCCACTGGCTGCGGGTATTGGAGCTGGAGGGCGGGTGTCGGGGACCAGGGGAAGGGGAGGCTGGAGTGGGCACCTGGTCTCTGGCATGGAAGCAGCTGTCTGGGCACGGGACTGAGTCTAGCTTAGGGATGGGCAGGGGTGCCCACAGACCTTGTGCCCAGGGTTGATGTCTGTTAGAAGCCCCTGGCCAGTGGCGTAGAGACCGTCCTCCTCCCAGCCCCTTCCATGCCTGAAACCGAATTTGGGAACTCAGTTGTAATCTTATCAATAAGTTGAGGATGGGAAATCTCAGGAAAGTGGGAGGAGCACTTATTAAGCACCTGCTGAAAACCAGGAGCAGGGATGGGGCTTTTATTTCCCCAGCATAGTTCTGTGCAGCCCCCAACCCTACAGAGTGCAAGGGCCGGCTATACTGTGTGCATGTAACTGGTGCCACTGTGTATGTGGCATAGGTTCCAAGCCCTGTGGGACTTCCTCCTGCAGGCACCTTTGGGGCTGCCTTGGGGTGGCTCTGGCTGTCCCTTCCCAGGGTCCATCCTAACCTTTCCCTTGTCTCTCCCCCTACAGGGCCTACCTGGCGTTCCTGGCAAGAGGGGCAAGATGGGTAGGCCGGTAAAGATTTTCCGTGTCTATTATGTAGACTCTATGGGTGAACCGCCCTCCCACTGGCCACGCTGCCCTCACCCACCTGCGGCTGGCATCTTCCACTGCTCTGCTGGCCCATTTCTCTGCTTTGGATGTCCTGCTGCCACTGAGTGGGGACTGGGGCTCCCACAGGTGGCTTCTCTCTCCCTGGGGCCAGCGCTGGGTCTGGGGGCTTCTGTCCAGCGTGTTTGTGTCCAGGGGCTTGGGCTGGGCTGGGGATGTGCTCCCTTCTCAGAGAACACACAGCGTCCATGCTGTCCTGGGGCCCCTCGACCCTGTCCAGTTCTGCTCATGCACTCATGAGGCCTGAGGACAGGGCTGTGTGGCCAGGTCCGTAGCAGGAGAGGCTCCAGGAGGGTCCCCAGCCTTGTCTCTGCCTGTGTCCTCATGGTAGGAAGAGGGTTTTCCTCTTGTCGGGGCACTCACTAAGTGGCCACTAGGGATCGGCGGCATCAGGTTGCCCAGTCAGGGCGTTTTTGTCCCCGGGGTCTCTGAGCTGGTGACACAGCTCCTCGGGGTCCCCAGCTGGTGGGATGTTGCAGAACTAGGGTCCCCAGAGTCTTCACCTGGAAGAGGCCATTCCCATTATGTCTTTATTCAGAAGGGGAAACTGAGGCCCAAGAGGCAGAGCCACATGTCCAGGCCGCCTCTGCCAGGCTGAGGCGGGCCCAGGACTGTCACTGAGGCCTCTCTCCTGGACCCAGCCCCCATCCGCAGCTGCCCAGTGGGTTCAGCGTGGCAGCCCTGGGGCTGGGCCTGCCCAGGCTGTGGCTGATGCACAAGGCCCTGTAGGGGTGGAGGCAGAATGAGAGGGCTCCAGGAGCCGGCGAGGGCGTGGCCTGTGGCTCTGTGGTGGGGGAGCATCTGGGGCTGTCTTCCACCGTGACAAAATCCCTGAGACTGGGTGCCATATAAAGCCAGGAGGTTTGCTTGGCTCATGGTTGTGGAGCTTTGAGGCCTGATGCTGGCCCTGGCTGCGTTCTGGGCGGAGCCTTACAGGTGATGGTGCGCATGGGAGAGATGGGCTGGGGAGCCAGTGAGCGAGGAAGCCAGAGCCCTGCCTGCCCCCCCCCCCCCCCCCCGGCCCAGGGTAGCGGGCTCTGCTCCTGCCAGGCCCCACCCCTTAAAGGTCCCAACCCCTCCTGGGCTGAGCAGTGCACATACTCCCTGTGACCACGTGTGAGGCCAGGCCCTTTGCAGGCTCAGCAGGGGGTGCATAGAAAAGCAGAACCCAGGTTGTGGCCTCAGGGAGCTAACAGAGAGGTCCCCACCCTCAGACTTGGGGCTCTGTGTGGTCTCTTGAGGGCCTGCTGCAGCGCTTGGCCCACTCTCCTGGGGCAGATGGACAGACACGCAGTCATTGAGTGGGGAAAAGAAGGTGTGATTAAATGAGGGTCAGGTAGTGCTGACTGCTGAGGCTGGGAGTGGGCACCCGAGTCCTTGAGGTATGGGCGGCTGGCTAAGTTGTGCTGGGAAGCATCCTAAGTTAAGAGACATCTGAGTAGTGAGGGTGGGAGCCGTGTGACTTTCTAGGGAAGGCTATTCCAGGTCGAGGTAAGAGCAGGTGCAAAGGCCCTGGGCTCACGCCTTTTGGAATGTAGCGTTTTCATGTGGGAAATGAGGACGGTCGTTCTAGCTCACGGGATCGTTGTGCACATAGCGAGAGCTGAGTAAGCAGTAGCAGGCTTTCTTTCCTGGGTGGCCGAGGGGGACTGTGTGTCGTGTGACTCTGGGCCAATGGCGTGACCTTCTCTGGGCCTGGTTTCCCACTGTGGAAGTTGCATGGGGCGGGGGTGGTTGCCTTAGAGTCTCTAGCTGCACCCGGCCTCGTCACCCAGGCCTGCCTCCCAGCCGCCTGGGGCGGGGTGGGGGGGGATTTGTTCAGACTTCATCTTGGGAACTTCACAGGGGGCCGGGCTCTGGCCCTTGATGAGATCGGACCTCAGAGAGGTGAGTGTCTGGGCCAAGGTCAATAGTGGCTGAGGGTCAGAACTGGATCAGGAGGCGGCTGCAGCTGTCCATGTCTGCCCCAGAGCACAGCCGTGCAGAGTGTTCTGGCCGCAGAAGACGCAAGATCAGTGCATGAGGGCACGTCACGGCTCCCCCTGCCCTGACCCGCAGAGGCACCTGCTGCAGCCGTGCCCTCCCATCTCCTCCTATCTCCTCCTCTGCTCTCCCAGCAGCAGCCACCTCCCTGCACCTTCTTGGTTTCTTCCTGGAGCTGAAAGCCTCCCTGTTCAGGGTCGCAGAGGCAGCCCCCAGTATGAGGCGCTCGGCACCATACAGCTGCCTGGGCGTGACCCAAGGGCACCCGCAAGTGTCTCAGTCCTCAGAGGTTTACCGTGTGCCATGCGCTTTGGGTTGCACTATAGACCAGACACAAATCTCTGATGTCAGGGAGCTAAGTGTTAAGGTGGACACTGGATAAATAATAAGCCATCCACCGAGTGTGCTTATGACTCCACGTCCCCCTTAAATGGACAGAGCACTGCTTACTGAGGCCTTGCTGTGCATGGTGTTTGAACCACAAAGGATTCTTCCACTGAGCCAAGGCAAGGTTCACTGTCTCTGTTCCCCAGGTGAGGGAGCAGAGGCTCAGACCAAAGGTGTCTGTCCAGAGCACCTCCATGGCCTTGGCATGGGAGCAGGGATCCCAGAACCCCATTACTGATCCTTCCCCAGCCTCCCTGTCTCCTGCCTCCTTCCCTTTCGCTTCATAAGATCAGCCCTGGCCTCCAGAACAGGGGTTTGCCCCGGCACCAGGGTGCCAGTCACAGGCAGCAGAAAATGCCCTTCTCAGCCAAACTGCCCCAGGGCCCCTGCAATGCTCGCGAGAGCCTTGGAAGCAGCCTTGACTCTGATCCAGCCGCCGTGGCCAGCAAGTTGGCAAGAGCTAATCAGATATGATTTAATATGCATGTAATAGGCAGCCTATCAGCTCTGTCCCTCTGCTGGGCCTCCAGGTCTGCCTGTCCCTGGGCCCCCACAGCCCCTGCACTGTCTGCAGGGTTGTCTGTAGCCAGTGCTGCCAGCTTCGTCATCTGCCAGGGGCCCGGGGGTGGAGAGCGCCTGCCTTAAGTGGTTGTCCCTCCTCGTCCCAGCTCCAGGTCAGCCTGTTTCTAGGCAGTGTCAGCAGAGTGACCGTGGTGGACTGTGTCTCTCGTGGGGCTGGGGATGGTTTGTCTGTGGCTGTGGCCAACCCTGGGGCCCTTGCATGGGGTCCCCCTGCTGCTGACCCTCAAGGAGGGTGTGTGGGGGTCTTGTGCTGTAGGGAGCTGAGAAAGACAACAGAGGTTGAAGCACAGTGGAGCTGTAGGAATCTTAGTGGTAGCCTGGTCAGACAGATAAGCAGATGTAGCTCAGAGAAGGCAAGTGACTTGCCCGCGGTCAGACAGCGAGCCAGTGGCAGGGCCAGGATTGGAACCCAGGCCTCCTCCCCTCCTGCAACTCCTGCTTGAAGGCGAATGCACGGTGGTTTTCTGCAGAGGGTGAAGGTGTTAGCAGCTTGGCTGCCGTGGAAGAGGTGTCTCCTGGCTGGGCCTGGCTTTTGTGGGGCGTGGCTGCCAGCGGGAGGCTGAGCCACGCCTCCCAGCCAGGGTCTCTCCCAGGGGCTGGCAAGGTACTGCCCACTGCGAGTCTTCTTGTCTCCCACACTCGGAATTCGCCACCGGCCTGCTGCCTGCCCTCCTGGCCTCTCCTGGCCCCTGGCCAGCTCTGCCAACAGACAGCTCTTTGCTGTGCATCAGGAAAACAGACCCGAAAGCTTAGAGCTGAGAGGACCCAGCCCCAGTTCCAGCGGCCTCATGTGTGGCTCAGGGACCATTGCCTGGAGTGGCCCAGGGCTTTTTTTTTTTTTTTTTTTTTTGACAGGCAGAGTGGACAGTGAGAGAGAGAGAGACAGGTCTTCCTTTACCTTTGGTTCACCCTCCAATGGCTGCTGCAGCCGGCGTGCTGCAGCCGGCACACTGCACTGATCTGAAGCCAGGAGCCAGGTGCTTCTCCTGGTCTCCCATGGGGTGCAGGGCCCAAGCACCTGGGCCATCCTCCACTGCACTCCCGGGCCACAGCAGAGAGCTGGCCTGGAAGAGGGGCAACCAGGACAGAATCCGGCGCCCCGACCGGGACTAGAACCCGGTGTGCCGGCGCCACAGGCAGAGGATTAGCCTGTTGAGCTGCGGCGCCGGCCTGGTCCAGGGCTTCTAACACTGTGCATTTCAGCTTCAAGCTCAGGGCCATTTCTGCTTCCCGGTTTGTGCGGAGCAGGGATCCCAGGGACTGAAAGCTCAGATTTCGAGTGTGGAAGCTGAGGCCCAGACAGATTAGGGTGATGCTCTGTGCCAGAAGTGTGGTGCCCAGTGACCCAGACGTGAGCCGGAGCCTTCCCAGGGCTGTTGGCAACCTGGGATCCTGGGGACAGTGCTGCCTGCCTGTGTCCTCGTCTTTCCAGAGGTGACGTGGCTTGGCTGCCTTTCCTAGCAGACTTCAGCGTGCTGGGTGCTGTGGGACCGCACACCTGGTGTGCACACCCCTCTGGAAAGAATGCAGGCTGCTACAAGGGCAGAGTGAAGGATGCACGTGGGAGGAGCTCCAGGACTTGACGGAATGTATGCCTCGCTGAGGTTGCCCCCTCCTCTGGCTCCTCCTCCTCCTTGAAGAGCTGAGGTAGTCTGAGAGTGGGCACAAACCCTATGGAGCCTAGGGCGCCTTAGGGATGGTAAACACCTCCCCTTTTCCCCTGCCCCGCCCTGCCTGCAGAGGAGGGTGGGGCTAACTGTTCTGTAGGCCAGCGAGCCAAGCCTTAGAGGCCTCAGCTTCCCTTTGGATCATGGATGCTCCGTGCTTCCTGCCCCCACAGCCCACCCTCCGGAGCAGACAGCTGGGGTGGACCCTGCCCAGAGGCGGGGGAGGGGCCGAGATGGCCGGAGGTCTCGGCAGCCCTTGGCCTCCAGCTTTGGATATGGTGATGAGGACTGTCCCCGTCCTCACCTCTGTTCCTCCGAGTTGCAGGCCCGCAAGAGTGTGGAGTCTCCTCCTGGGCCTTGTTGTGCTCCAAGTACGAAGCGTCCAGTTCCCCAGAGGGGCCCGACCTGGGGAAGTGCACAAACCACGTGGCGGGGGCTCGGCAGGGAGCCAGGCTCCTTCCTTGGGCCTGGAGCCAGGCTGTTGCAGCCAGAGCTCAGGCCTGCAGAGGACCGTCCCTGCCGCTGGCCAGGCTGGGTGTGCAGGCCATGTGGTTGCCTGGCGCGAACAGACGCAGCCAGAAAGGGAAGCAGACAGGGTGGACATGGGAGCTGCCTGCCCAGCTCAGAGGCCGCCTGTCTGAGATCCAGAGGGCCAAGCTTTGAGGGGTCTTGGTGACCGCTGGACATGGGATCTTCTACATGAGAGTGGGGGGACTGGGCCTCAGTCTCCCCACTGGTGCAGCGAGCAGCTGAAGTTCAAGAACATCCAGGGTCTTTCCATCTGGGACCGTCTGGTGGTTTCAATCCAGGATTTGTTCCAGTGCTGTGAAAGTGCTTTCTTTCCGTGCTCCTGATGACGTACCCCAGGTTCCTAGCGGCCGCTGCTGGACCCTTTGTAGGAAGGAAGAGTGAAGACCGAGGCAGGAGGCAGCCTCAGCCAGCACGCCCCAGCAGAGTCAGTATCCATCCTGCCCCGGAGAGGCCTTGGAGAGGCCACAGGCCTGCTCCATTCACAGCCGTAGCCCCAGAGTCAAGTTCAAGTCCCAGCCTTGCTCTTTCATAGCTGTGTAACTTTGGACACACTTCCTAACCTCTCCAGCTCGTACTTTCCTCATCTGTAAAAGGGAGCCGGTAACAGCCCCTGTCTCACGGGGCTGCCGGGAGCCCACCCCACGTCGCTGTCTGTTGTCTCCCACCGGCGTCACCCACTGCCTGTCCTCAGGCTTTGTCTTGTCTGCAGAAGCGACTCCCATGGGATTTTGGCTCAAAATCCTGCTGGCAGGGTCTCCCTAGGTGTCTCTGTTACTGAGCCTAATCCTGGCTGCAGGGCTCACCCTCAACATCTCGGCCCATTGTATAGCAGACAAAACTGAGACTCGGAGAGGCCTGCAAGTGATGGAGCCAGGGCTGAGATGGGGCCTGGGCTGGGCCGCTGGATCATAGAGGGACCCTTGAGCCTTGAGCCTGCCTGGAGCAGTCTCAGGATGCACACCCCTGGGACTGGATCCGGGTCAGGTGGCCGCTAGATGTGGACCTGTTGAATGTTGCAGGACGGGTGCTGAGACGGGGCCGCTGGCGAGGTCCCAGAGCCCAGGCTGAGTGGCTGGCATTCCTGTACCTAGGGGAGGAGTCTCCCCTCTCCTGGGCCTTGTGTAGCTGTCACCCCTGACCTGAGAGGGACATGGCCAAGGAGGGGCCGCCCGGGCCATGCAGCCAGGTGGCAGGATAGCCAGGGCCCTCTCCAGGCAGTTCCACACACTGGTCTTGGAGAACAGAGAAGGGACATCTCGAGTCCCTGCAGAACAACACCCCTCGGATCCCCTCCCTGTCCTGCCGAGGCCAGAGGTGGGAACTCAAGGCCTCCCCAGAATGCCCCTGTCTTCTGCCCCAGCAGGTGAGCCAGCTCTCCCTTCAAGCATGGCCAAGAGGGGTTACGTTGGGGTGAGGCTGGCATTTTCCAGGAGGTGACCCCAAGGATGTGAGGAAAAGAGGCTTGGGTGGGGTCAGATGTGCCCCTGCAAAGGCATGGCCTAGAGCTGGGCGCCCACCCACACAGACACCTGCGCCTCCCTGCCCCCCACAGCACACACCTTCCAGCAGCTTTTGTATGCGAGGCTCTGCCCATGCACAGCTCGCAAGAATCTGACAGTCCAGAGAGGTGGAGCTCTGCTTATGGCCTGGGCCAAGTGGTGTTTCCTGTCTGAGCCTCTGTTTCCCCATCTGTTAAATAGGACCAAGAACCTTTTTCTCCTGAGGGTTGCTGTTGAAGGCAAGTGACAGGTTGCCTGACCCAGCTTGGTTGGAACCTCAGTGTCGTGTCCTCATGTCCTCCTCTGGTGTCTGAGTGCAGCCATGCCTTCTGGGTGGTGAATGCCAAGCCCTGCTCTTCTCATCCAAGAGAGAGGGACACCTCATACTTGGAGCACAACAAGGCCCAGGAGGAGACTCCATGCTTTCCTGACAGAGGAGGGATTTGAAGGGGGCAGGCGATTGGTTGTGGGTGTGAGTTTTGTTTGCAGGTTTGGTCTTTTGGGCTTAATCCACCCCCTGGGTTCCCCCTGTGGTGTTAGAAACCACAGCGGTGATGACCTCCAAGAGGCCTTGGCACTGGGGAGGCAGCTCAGGCATCCACTTGGTCGGGAAGACACGTGCTTTGTCTTTTATTAGATTTCCCTGGAAAAACAATGGTTTGAGTCCACGGAGGGGAGGAGAGGAGGTTTCCCCATACTCTGGACTTGAGGACTTTCTTCTCCTTTTGAAGTAGGACTGGCATCCTCCCCAGGCCTGGAGGCGGCCCCGTAGCTGATGTTTTCCCAGCTGTGCGCTCCCCAGAGAGCGGGCAGTGGGATCAGGCAGGGGCTGAGGAGCCCGGCAGCTCCGCCTCTCTGAGCCGAGGAAGCTCACCTGTGCAGGTGCTGCTTGTGATGTTGGCCAGCGGTGTGGCCTCCTACGTCCTGTGCAGCCTGGGCCCTGACTGTTCCCAGCCTCACTTTCTCTCTCTGTAAAATGGGAAACGTGGTTGCACAGTGCAGTGGTTGGAGAGCAGCATCACAGGCATTGCCAATCTGGACTGGAACAAGCCACAGAGGCCTTCCCCTCTTGGCCAGTGGGGAAACTGAGGCTGCGAGTTGGGGAGGGGTGCTGGTGATGCTACGGATGCTCTTAAAACCCTCAGCAAGCAGTGGTCCAGGCCCAGACCCAGGCTTCCTGCCCCTGCCACCTGGTCCATCAGGACCAGGTCTCAAACTGGGGCAGGGGGAGGGAGGGGGGAGTACAAAAGAGGACTCCCTGGCCTTGGCCCCTGCGTAGCCTGGCCCTGAGCAGTTCTGTGTGTGTGCTGGTGTCCGCTGATGGCAGGGGGTGAGCGCAGGCCCCAGGGGGAAGCAGTGAGAGTGCTCAGACGTCGTCCTTGTGTTGTCCCCCTGGGGGTCGGGATCCCAGGCCTCCTGCAGGTGTGAGCACTGACCTTGCTGTGTGTTCTCTCTCATGTCTCAGGGCTTCCCTGGAGACTTTGGGGAAAGAGGCCCTCCCGGACTGGATGGAAACCCTGTAAGTATTTAAAATGTTGGAGAACAGGGAAGAGATTCAGAATGAGCCCTAAGCTTTGGGGTCAGACAGACCTAGGTTGGATCACAGCCTCGCAGCCTGCTCACTGAGGGCTCCTGGACACTTTGCATCACCTCCCTGAGCCCCAGGTCCCGGCCTGCTGTGGTCCCAGCTGCACCAATCCCTGGGACATCGGGAAGTTCATGATCACTCCCCACTGGCGAGGCTCTGGCTGCTGCCATCTTACAAAGCATCAGAAATGTTTATGAGCCCCAGCGGCTGGGAAAGTGAACAATTTGCAGGCCCTGTTTGGAGAGAAGAGCCGACTTCTAAAGGCTTCTCCACCACGGCTTGTTTATAGATTTTGTAAATAATCAGAGGCCTAGTCCCTATCCCCTCTCTGAGCCAGGTCAGCCTGCCCCGGGGAGCCGAGGCCGCCTCTTCCAGTCTGTCCCAAGCAGGGAAGACGTTCATTTGTGTCCAGAGCTCTGGGACACCTGCCACGGCCCCCACCTCTCCTTGGGGCTTCTTGCCAGAATGGCCCTGCCTGGCCATGCACTCTGCACCTGATTATGTGCTAATTCACTGCCACAGGTAGGTACCCCCTGAGCCTGACCCAGCCAGGCTCCCCTGAGGGTCAGCCTTGACCTCTGAGCCCAATGCACCTGGGTTTAAATCTTGCTGCACGCCTTGCCAGGAGTATGAGCCTGGACAATCAGTTCGTCTCTCTGAACTCTCATTACGCTGTGAATCGGGGTAGGGCAGGAGGGATCAGAATGCCAGCCTCATGGGGCTACGGGGAGAGTGAAACTGAGGCCTGGAGAGGGGTTGGGCCCACCATGGGTGCTCAGTGGGTAGAGCAACTGAAAATACTGGGTAGGGACAGTCATTTGGCCCAGCAGTTAAGGTTCCATGGGAGACACCTATATCCCTTATCAGAGTGCCTGGGTTCCAGGTTCCTACTAATGGGTACCCTTGTACTGATGGGTATCTTTGTCCTGACAGATACCCTTGTACTGACAGGTACCCTTGTACTGATGGATACCTTTGTCCTGACAGGTACCCTTGTACTGACAGGTACCTTTGTACTGATGGGTACCCTTGTCTTGACAGATACCCTTGGAGGCAGGCAACAGGTAGTGACTCAGGTAGCTGGGTCCCTGCCACTCATCTGGGAGACCTGGATGGAGTTTCCAGCTGCTGGCTTTGACCTGAGCTAGCCCTAGCTGTCGCAGACATTTGGGGAGTGAACCAGTGGATAGGAGCGCTCTCTCCCTCTCCCTCTGTCTCTGTTTCTATCTCTCTGCCTTTCAAACAAACAGCAGGAAAAGAAATTGCTAGATGATGAGAGGGGGCATGGTCCCTGGGCCCCTGGGGTTCACAAGCCACCTGTCCAGCCCATTGCACAGTGAGGTGGGTGGGATTGAAGAGGGAGGCAGGAGCAGGGAAGACGGGATGGTAACATTAGCACTGGGATGAGAAGGAAAGTGAGGGTACCTTCCAGGCAAAACAAGGAGCGCAAGCAGTCACAGAGGGAGGCAGAGTCAGAGCTTTCTATCCGTGCATGACTGACTGGATGCACCAACACAATAAGCCACATCGTTCCCGAAGTTTCCTTGGGCGGGGGTGAGGGTGTCTCGCCACTCATGGCCTGGAATTGCAGAAGGACTTGAAGTCCGTTGTCCCCTCTGCCTCCAATTTACTAAGTGACCTTGGACGAGCCACTTCCCTTGGCAGAGCCTCAGTTTCCCCATTTGCCCTCCTTGTCCCCTTCTTGGTGGCCAAGGTGATGACCTCCCACCTGGGCAGCCCCATGATGGCGCCAAGGGAGGCAGATACCCCCTGAGGGTTGTGGTGGTTCTCACAACTCCTAGAGCCCCAAGTTTTCTTTACTCTTCTGTTCTTTCCCACCTTGACCTTGATGCTACCCCCTGCACCTGTCCTGGCTGGTGCGAGCAAGGAAGACTCATTTTCAGAGGTGCAGTGACTGAGCTGTAGGGGACACATCACACCCTGAGCCTCCTCCCCTGATGCCCCTGCAGGAACCCCTCTGGTGTCTCAGAGGCTCCCGATGGAGGAAACCCAAGGGCCTGGTGTTGGGGGGGGTCCTCCAAGGGCCCCCATCAGAGAGAGAGGTAGGATGATTGGTGTCACTCAGCCAAGAGCACCCCTAGCTTTGTGATTGCCTTGCACCTGACTCTGGGCCAATCACGTCACCTGTGGAGCTCCAGTTTTCCCGTCTCAAAGGTGGGCATGAAATGGCAAGCACTCTGCATACCTTTGTTACCATGACTGCGATGCCACCCACACCCCCGTTTCTACAGATGTGGGAAGCAGAGGGCAGAGGCGGGGGGGGGGAAGGTCTTGTCCAATTTCAGGCCAGACTTGGGAGAGTCAGCTGGATGCTGTGGTCAGGAACAAAGAATGGTGGCTCCAAAAGATCCGGCCAAGTGCCTTACTGGAAGATGGCATGGAGGGAGGGGCCCTGGAGGGACAGGGACAGTAACCGCCCACTCTCTCTTCATCTGCAGGGGGAGCTGGGCCTGCCAGGGCCCCCAGGAGTCCCCGGCCTCATTGTAAGTACACAGACCACAGACGCCTGGGAGTGGGGACTGGGTGGAGCCGGATTCAGGAGAGGGGGGAGCTTGCAAAGTCCCTTGTGTGACCAGACCCCAAGAAGGGCTGAGGGGGGGACGCCCTACTGTGTGGCCTCAGGTGAAGCACCTACCTACTCTGAGCCTGTTTCCTCATTGGTTCAATGGCATGGTGTGTGGCACGTGGGATTGCCCATGTGTTTTCCCACCTGCTACCTGTTTGTCACCCTATAAAGTCTGGGGCAGGTGCTGGCATGCCCGTTCCCTGAGGTCTAGGGGGGAAACTGAGGCTTGGACTATGTTGGGCAGTCTTTGCCCTCTTCCTCAAAGCACTGACTATGCAGCCAGACCACCAGAGTTCCGGTTTCAGATCTGCCATGTCCTGGCTGTGTGATGGGGGCCACGTCACTCTCACCTGTAAAATGGAGGGGAGGAGTGGTTGTGAGGATTAAAGGAGGCATCACCTTATTGTCCTTGGCACAGGATCTGGTACTCGGGGAGTGCGTGATTTGTGGCAGAGGTCATTCTGTTCATTAGTGTTGTGACCCCCAAGAGAGGCTGGTGTGCAGTGGGCAGAAGGTGGCCTGAGCTTGGTTTCCATCCCACCTGGCCAGGTCTCGAGAATGGTTCTGACCTTGGACTGTGAGTCCTGACCTTGCCCTCAAGAGCCTGTGAGAGGCCCAGGCCTGGGAAAGGACTCTGGGGACATCTGGTGCCCCCTGTGCTCTGTCCCCTGGGTCATGCCTCAGGAGGCTTGAGGCTGGGAGGCCATGTCAACTCTCCCCTAGCTTCACAATGAGTGGCCAGCTTTGCCACTCTGGCAACTGCGCCAAGACATTCAGCCCAGAGGGAGGTTGGAGAAGTCCTCGGGAGCCTCACTGCCCGTCCAGTCTGAAGCTAAGGGAGCAGTCCCTAGAACAAGACTGCCTGTGTTCAAATCCTGGCTCTCCCTCCTGTTTAATCAAAATCTTGAGCAAATGTCTTAACTTCTCCGTGCCTCAGTTTCTTCATCTGCACAATAGGTATAATACTGGTAATGGAGGACTGTTGTGAAGTTTGAAATGGACCAGTACCTATGCAGTGCCTGGTACATAGTGAGCACTTGAGAAGTCATTATAATAGCTGTTGTTACTCTTTTACAAGTGTGTTGCACAATCACAGACACTCACATGCATATGCACACAGGATGTTTTATGCCTGGTAGCAGCTGTCTGGATTGCTGAATTGAGAAGGATTGCATTCCCTTTGGAACTTGACAGGAGAGGCTGCTGCAGTTGATTAGTGATGCCTGCCTTGGCTTTGGATGGGCAAGCGTTAACATATGAGTCACACACTTGTCACCCCTGGTGCCCATTCAACAGCACTTTGCTGAGTACCTTCTTTGGCACAAGGTGCTGACCTAGATGTTTTGGAAACAGAAATATTTGCCACGGGGGTTAGAGAACTCTCTAGATGTCTTGTAGTCCAGCTCCCTCTAAGCCAGCAGGAAACTCCCCTGGGCGTCTTGGTCAGTTGAACCCCTCTGGTGTTAGAAGCTCCCTCCGTGCCCTGGAGCCCAGGCCATTCTAACGGGGCTCTCATGGTTCAGTGTTTTCCTGTGCAGGGAGCCCAGGCAGCTCTGCTGTCCCTGGGAGGGGTCAAGATGCTCTCATTCTTCCTCAGGCCCCTGCCTCGGGCTCAGCAAGCCCAGTCCCCACAGGTTTTCTGCATTTCCTGGCTGTCGTCCTTGGCACAGCGTCCCATTTGTCATTGTCCCAGCGACTGCTAGGTGTCCCGAGAGAGGCAGGAGTATGTGCTGAATGAATGCACATTCTGGAGATGCAGACTTGGCTGTCCCAACCCTTGGCCGTCCTGATTCTTGGCAACTCATTCCCACCTCTGCTGTCCATAGTTAGCGTAGCCAGAGAAAATATAAGACGCCTGGTTCCTTTGAAAAGTCAGCTGCCATATTCAGAACACGTTCATTGTAAGCCATCATTTGTTTATCTGACATGCAGATGTCGCTGGACATCCCGTCATTTTATGCATCCAGTCTCGCAACCCCATTTGCCATTGTCTCTCTTCGGACAGTCCTGTCTGACACTTGGTAAAACTGAGGCCCTCGGCCAAGGTCACATGCAAGGCAAGAGAGGACAGAGGTGTAATGAGGCTGTGACTCCCGACTCCAGTCCAGCGCACCGAGTGACCTGAGCTGGAGGAGCACCCTGCCTGTCTCAGAGCCTGTGCCCGCTGCGTGACACCCCAGCCACAGCGCGGCTCTGTGCTGCCTCGTGGCTCCCTCTTGCCCTGTGCCTTTCTCTGCTTTCAGCCTCTCTTGGGCCCCATGCTTAGATGCCCTTTGCAGCCAAACAGAATGTCCCTTCCAACTTGTGCCTTGGGGAGAGGGGGTTGTCACAGGGCTGGACCCGGGTCCCCCGTGTCACCACGGTTCCCCAAGCGAGTGCCTCCCTCCCGCTCTGGATTTTTTTGGGAACAGCAGCTTCTGTGCCTGGGGAAAAATTTGCCTCCCCAATGAGTTGGAAAAGAAAGGAATTTTCTAACCGGGAGGAGGCCTGGTGAGTCACCTCTGGTTTTCCAGGGGATGCACATGGGACTGGCGTTTACTGAGTGGAGGGTCGCACGTGTCCAGCGCCTGCTGTCTGGTCAGCCGACATGATTTGCATGCAGATGGAAGCTCAGATTCCCCCCCCACCCCGGGGCCCTTGCAGCCGCAGGAAGGACTCGAGACGACAGCCGAGCATTTATTGAGCTCTGCGTGTGCTTGACACGCATTAGCTGTGCAAGCATCGGGTGCCCTGGGTCACCAGCCGGGGAGCGGAAGTGTGTGACTCCCAACCCAGTTCCCATCAGCCGCCAGGGGCCCCCTGTGGCCTCCGAGGTGCGAGGGCCTCCCCAGGGCCCCTTTGAGTAACTGAAACCCTTTGGCTGGCCCTCAAGCAAATGGCACCAGGTTCCAGAATCTGCTCAACAAAGACAATGTCTGTCTTTTTGATTCAGAGTGACACAGAGGGAATTTTAGCTCATCCATTTAATGAAACCCAAAGAACACACAATCTGGCCAAAAGCCCTAGCCTGTGGGGTCCACACGTTCTGTCTACCACATCCTGTCACAGAGCTCATCTGGCTTTGTTTCTTGTCTAGAAAGCAAAGTCAGGAGCCCCACTAGTTGCCACCCACCCAAGCCTACCCTCTCAGGGTGGGGAGTGGGATCACCATTTCACAGCTCAGGAAGGCTCAGAGAAGGTGAGGCACCTGCCTAAGGCCACACAGCTGATACGCTGGACCCAGGCTTGACTGCCAGACCGCACACTCTTCCCCGCTGCCCCATGTGGCCAGCTCTGCAAGACTTGGAATGCCACAGCAGGTGTGTGGGGCCATGCTGGGGCCTTGGAAGACCACACAGAAGCTGAGACCAGCCTCAGCCCACTCCTTTTTGGGGTTTTTGGGAAGAGGTGTGCTTTCCCCCAGAGGCAGTCCCCTTGAGGGTTTGTGAGATGTGCAGATCTCTGTCACTGTCCACTGAGCTGCTGCCAGTAAGTGCGTCCTCAGGGCCGTGCCCTGTGCTAGGTGCTGGGGTTGCAGAGGTGAGGTCCCCAGATGCCACCTGCCCTCAGTCTGGTGCCAGCCGTGTCCCCACTGGCATGCACAGAAATGGCAGTCTGTGTGGGGAGGGTCATGAGCAAAAGGCAGGGGGCTTTTGACCTGACAGCTTGGCATGATATGGTCCCTGAGGTCAGGGAGATGACCTTGGCCTTGGACAGACGGTGTAAGCAGGGTGACAAGTACAGTAGCAGTAAGAGCCAGAAGCTGGGGAGGTACATGGCCTGGTCTGTCCAGCCGAAGGGGAGCAGCAGGGCAGCAAGGTGAGCACCGCTGGGGGTGGAGCAGGTCACTGGAGGCGTCCCGGCTGGGGTTCCCGCTGTGTCTAGTCTCAAGCTGGTGCTCTCGGCTGATGGTGCACGAGCAGCAGCGACAAAGCAGCCTTGGGTCCTTTATTGGAATCAACGGCCCGTGACACTGGGGTCAGACAGGCGGACAGACCTGGATTCTGGTCCTGCCTCAGCCCCTGTCACTGCTTGGTTGTGGGCAAGGTTCTTCCTCATCCGAGCTTCGGTTTCTCGTCTGTAACATGGAGTGGGGTCCGCCCCGGTGCTGACCTAAGGGGGTTGCCCTGGGCAGTGGGTGAGTGTCTGAGCTGCCAGCACTAGTGCTGCTCAGGGTCTGGCACGCCCGGGGCCTTGAGCCGTTGCTGGTGCAGTTGACAGTGGCCTTGGCAGGGGTCAGAAGGCGGGGCCAGAGCATGCCATGCAGTGCTGGCGGCTCAGAGCAGAGGGGAACAAGGAGCTGAATGAAGGACCTCGCTCACTGTTGGCTTTTGTCAGGAGTGGGAATTGTGCGTCTCCCTGGCCACACTGCCCTCCAGGGGTCTAGCCAGCAGTGGATGGAAGGTGGCCTGGAGTCTCCTCTGCCCCTCCCCACGAGGCATTTATAGCCCAGTGCCCCCAATCCTGCCAACACCCAAAGACCTCCTCTCTTCCAGCCACCCCAAAGCCAGCAGCCCTTTGCCCTGGATTCCTGGCCCCAGCACCCATGGACCCCTCTGGAGAGGCCAGCAGAGGCAGCGACTGTGCCAGCCGGCACTGCACCGAGTCCCCACGCATCATGCCGCCTGCAGGCCCTGTGTGTATTCCCAAGCTGCTGGCTGGGCCTGTGCCCGCTGCCCGGCCTGTGTGTCGCCTCCTCCCGCAGAGCTGGCCATTTATTTGCACACCACAGGCACCTGGAGGCGGCCACCCCTCACTCCCTCAGGTGGCCAGGAGGGATACGCCATACCCCTCCCCGCCTCCTCTCCGGAGAGTACCCAGAAGCTGTGGCAAGGGACCTCCTGGTGCGGATTCCAGGACCTCCTGGTGCGGATCCCAGCTCTCCCCTGGCTCTGCAACCTTGCTGCAGCCCGAACTCCTAGCAGGAGTCTCCTCCTCTGTAGAGTGGTGGTAGCAGGACCCATCTTTTGTGCCGTGGAAAGGACTTGGTTGCTTGCTCCCTGGCACGAGTATGGCCGTGGGCGGCTGTGACTGCTGTTGCCCTCTTTGCCGCAGGTCACACAGCCCCTCCGCGGCATGGCCAGGGCCGGGCTCCTGCCACTCTGGGCAGGGCACAGAGAGCGGGCCTGTCTTTAGCCAGGCCCTGCTGCATGTGGGGCCCGCACCATCCCTGGGTCTCTCTCCTGGGGACATTCTGCTGCCCGCCTGTCTGCTGCAGGACCCAGGCAGGCATGCACTTGCTCACGCTCGGCCCGGCATCCCTCTGAGTGTCCAGGCAGCTCCGGCAGGAACCTGAGTCCCAGACTTGTGCCTCCAGTGCTTCCCAGCTGTGCCCCTGACCCTGTGCCCCTGACCCTGGGTACTTGCTAGGGGTCTCCACAGAGTCTGATTTGAAGTCATAGGAAATTGAGGCCCAGAAAGGGCCAGCACGTTGACTGAGGTCACACAACAGCCATATGCCTAGAGCAGAGGACAGGCAAGGGAGAGAGGGCAGTGTGTTCAGGGTCCTCTGTCTGTGTGTGGGCTTTGCTGTGATGGCTGTGAAGGGGCGGATGGAGGAGACTGGGGGAAAGGAAATCCAGTGGCCTCCCCTCCACCAGAGTTTCTTGGCCTTAGAACTCTCGGCGTTCGGGGCTGGGTATGGTTTCCTGTGCCTTGTGGGATATTGATCAAAACCCCTGACCTGTATCTACCAGCTGCCATGAGCACCGCTTACGCTGAGACAGCCGTGTGCGCTGAGTCAGGACTCCTGAGGCTGTGCTGGGAGGGGCACAGGACTGTTGACTCACTCACTCACTCATTCATTCATTCCCATTTGTCCCACGAGGACACTGAGGCAGGGAGAAGTTGAGCCAGCAGTGGAGCAAAAGGAGGGCACGCGGCCCGACTGACTCGAAGCAGTGCCCCTCCCACCTTCCAGGCCCTCACGGGAGAGCTGTCTGCGAGTCTCAAACCCCACACCATCCCTACCCGAAGCTGGGTCTTCCTACTTTGGCCAGGCTCTGGTGGCTGATTTTAGCCTCCTGAGGGTCCATTTCCCATGCTGGGGTTCCTGGTTGCAGAAGCAGAGGGTCTCCCCCTCCCTCAGCTCAGGGAGTCAAAACTCCTGTTTCCATTTCATTTAACTCTGCAGCGGCTCGGCAGGCTCCATTTTATGGAGAGGAAGACTGAGGTCTGAGGAAGTCAGATGAAAGGCCTTGAGTCCTTTGGTAGCTGACGTGGAACGAAGCAGGGGGTGGGGTGGGGGGCAGCATTGAGGCCGTGAACCAGAAAGCATCTACGTGAACTTTATTCCAGCGCTTGAGTGGCAGTGAATGGAGTGAGGAACACTCTCAACGCCCAGATCAATCCAGTGGAGTTGTGTCCTTGAACTTGAAACCATGGGACTGGTCCTCCTGGAGCCGCCCGTCACTCACACAGCATCTTCTCTCTCTCTCCCCAGGGTGACATGGGAGCGTTGGGTCCAATTGGCTACCCAGGACCCAAGGGTGTGAAGGTAAGCAAGCTGACCCCCAACTCGGGCCTCATCCCAGCTGGGCACACCTCCCTCCCCCTGCCCTGTCCCCACGAGCTCCAGCCCATGGCAGCCCGGGAGGAAGGGTGACCTTAGCTGATGCTGCAGGAAATGCTCCGTGGGGGTGGGGAGTACTGGGGCGGAAGCTGGAGCTCAGCTCTCTGGGCTGAGCGCCAGCCGTCATCTGCGTGTCATTTAGGCCAGACGTCTTTATTGGGCAGCAGTCGTTGGGCTGAGCAGGAGGCCGATTTGTTCCGGGCCTCAGGGCGCTGGAAGTCTGGTAGGGGCCATCGCCAGGATGGCGAACCGGTGAACTCCGACCATCCCCGAAGGGGAGGGGCGTGCAGGAGGACAGGCTAAAAGTGCTGGGACAACCCAGTTTGGCCAACGTCTCTGCAACACAGCTCACTGAGCCCTCCCCTCCTTCCTCTGGAGCTGTGCCCAGCGCCCCTGCTCCTAGCTCTTTGTCTCCACACCCGTGCCCTGTGCCCTGGGAGTGCTTGCCCCAGTTTACAGATGGGAACACTGAGCCTTGGCTTGGGACACCTAGCTCGGGGTCTTGTGGCGAGGGCGTGGGTGAGGGCCGAGGCTGCTGACTCACAGCCCACCCCGGGGCCTTTGTCTTGCAGGGGCTGATGGGCAGCGTGGGGGAGCCCGGACTGAAAGGTGATAAGGTGATCTGAATGCTCCCTTATTGCACTGTGGGTTTTCTGCATGCTGCCCCCTCTCCGCCCGCCCGCCCGGAGGCTGCTGCTGGTTTCTCGCCAGGTCCACACCCCTGCACTCTGCCTGCCTCCCTGTGCTCCCCGGCTTCTTCCTGGACACTCTGGGCAGGGCTCGGGCAGGTGGTTCTGGGGCCTGCACACCTTGGCAGACGGAGCATGGGCCGCTGTTGCTCCAAGGGTGAGGGGTGAGTCAAGGTGGTCTCAGGGTCCAGGGAGCAGAGAGGGGGCCAGTGTGTGTTCCTGAGGGCCCGTAGCCTAGGGGAGGAATAGTGGAAAAACAGATCTCCAGGGCGTGCTGTCTGCGAATGCAGCGGGAACCCACCCGGGCCTCTGAGCCATGGACCTGCCTCTCCTCCAGCTGCCACGGGGGAAGCCTCTTTACCACGTGTCCTCTGATCAGCCCGGCTCCTGAACCCTCCCTGTGTCAACCTGTGCCAAACCAGAACTGGAGGTGGGGGAGGGGCCCAGAGCAGGCAGTGTCTGAATGACATGGGCCGCACTCCTTGTGCTGTGCCCCAGGGCTGACTTCCTGTCCCTACCTCCAGTCCCTTGGCCAACCAGGACCCCTCAGAGAACTATGGGAGGGCTACGGGGCAGCGTTCCAAGTACCCACAGGGGATCTGAGGGGCTGACTGCCTCGCAGCCGCCCGTGGCCAGACTCCTGCACCTGTCTTCAGACCACTGCTTCCTCCTCCACCTGAGTCGTAGCAGCAGGTGCCAGGGGCTAGGCACCCCCTGAGGATGCTACGGGGATTAACCCATTCTTCCTCCACCCCCTAAGACATAAGCTTGCCCCAGGCCACACACAGGTAAGTAGAGAGTCAGGATTCGAACCAGGCACCTGTCCCAGAGAGAAGGAAGGTTGGAAGGTCGGAGAAGCTGAGGCTCTGGGGACTCCCCTCCCGCTGTGCCTGGGGAAACAGACCTGAAAGGGGTTAAGAGCTTTGTCAAAGATGTGATGAGTTCCTAGGGGAGCCAGCGCAGGCCCTTGATGGGCAGCAGTGGGCACCCCAGAGTTTGATCATGCCCGCTCCCAGGTAGCCAGCCAGGTGCAGCACTGGTCCTGGTCCTTGCTCCACCTGCTTCTTCCCCCTTCTGCCTCCCCTGTTGTGGCCGTGCTTCCCGCTGCAGCCCCCCCGCCCCTGCAGGGCCTTCTCTGAAGGGACATCCTGGTGGAAGCCGGGTTCCCCACACCTACCTGTTGATCCTGAGGCTCGAGACATCAGTGCCCTGGAAACGAAGTCACCAACCGGGCGCAAGGCAGCTGGGGAAGTGAGACGGAGCTTTTTATAGGCTGCTTCGCCAAGCTGGCCTCGGCTCCCTGCTGCTTCAGGAACATGGAAATAAATGCGCTACATGGAAGCGGCTGGGCTGCTGCTGGGGGCTGCGGGGGACGCTTAGCAATGAGAAAACTCTGGAAAAAAAGGGGGGAGGGGTAGGACATTATTTTCATGCCCATAGTTTTCAGGAGAATCAAAGAAGTCTTGGGGGAGCAGGGCACAGAGTGAGAGCAGTCTTTTCTGTGCCCTTGCTGGGGCGGAGTCTGAATGTCCTCTGATCCCAGCTGCACACCGTGCCCCCACCCCCACCCGCCTCCCCTGGGATGACCCAGCTGTCCCTTCACTCTCTGTGGTCACTGCTGTCCAGGTCGCTGGTTTTCCATGACCCAGCCCGGCTTCAGTCCCACTTACAACCACTTGGCTCCCTCCCCAGCGTGGAGGCGCGCTCTGGAACCGAAGCTGCTCCCGCCCAGCTCATTCTCCAAACCCCTGTCCTGATTTCCTAGGGGCCTTTTTCCAGCTTTGCTTTTGTCCCATTTGAATTTTATTTTTGAGCCTCTCGTTCCTCTTTTGGACATTCGAAAATGTTTCTGGGTTTCCAAAACTCCAGAGTGTTGTACAGGATTTTCCAAATTGGAAAAACTGGAGTAAGTTAAAAAATAATTTTTATTTTCAATTCTGGCTTTTGTTCTGCCCAGGAAGTCCGTCTGCCGGGTCATGGCCCTGGCTGCACAGGGTGGATTCTCGAAGATTCTCCATTCTGCCTGGGCTTTTCTCCCACTTCTGCCAGCTCCCAGGGCTGCAAAGGGTGTTTTTTTTTGTTTTTGTTTTTGTTTTTTTTTTGACAGGCAGAGGACAGTGAGAGAGAGAGACAGAGAGAAAGGTCTTCCTTTTGCCGTTGGTTCACCCTCCAATGGCCGCCGTGGCCGGCGCGCTGCGGCCAGCGCACCGAGCTGATCCAATGGCAGGAGCCAGATACTTATCCTGGTCTCCCATGGGGTGCAGGGCCCAAGGACTTGGGCCATCCTCCACTGCCTTCCCTGGCCACAGCAGGGAGCTGGCCTGGAAGAGGGGCAACTGGGACAGAATCCGGCACCCCGACCGGGACTAGAACCCGGTGTGCCGACGCCGCAAGGCGGAGGATTAGCCTAGTGAGCCGCGGCGCCGGCCTGCAAAGGGTTCTGAGGCCTGAGGCTGATGGACTGGCATTGGTGGGGACGGGGTGAGGTGGCTCTGGGCCTGAGGAGAGCCATCCCCCAGTCTATGCTATGGCAGCTCATTTGGTGTAACCCAGCTAAAAGCAGGAGCGCCCAGGACGCCTCTCAAATTCAGTATCCCCGAGGGCTGTGCTATATACACTGTCTTAGAAAAGTGCCGGACGGAAGTGAAGACCGGTTTTCTTGCTGGCATCCGTTCATGGCGCCCAGCTTGAAGGGTCCAGAGGGGTCCAGTTCCTTTGCTCTGCAAGAGTTCATTCTGACCGGGGCTGCTCAGTGTCTGTGGCTGCGTCCCCTGGCAGGCCCTCACGTAGGATCTGCTGTCCCCATCCGCGCGGCCCATCCTGTCTTCTGTCGTCCAGGCTGCTGCTGGTCACGGGGACTCTGGGCCAGCCTCAGCCTAGCTGTACCCCGCCCGCGGGTCTGCAGGGGGCGGTGCGTCGTGAGGGCTTGTGGTTGCCATGGTAACCTTCTTCGCTGGTGTGTACTTAGGGTGAACAAGGGCTTCCAGGTGTGTCGGGAGATCCCGGCTTCCAAGGAGACAAGGTAATTGTATCACACTTTCCCAACCTCTGCCCCTGCCCGGCTGCTCCCTGGGCCTGGCCTCCCTCCCAGGGCCCCTCAGGGGCCGGGACACCTATGACATGGCTCCGTGTCCGACAGTCCTGTCTTCTGCATCCTCAATCCATTTGTTGGTCACCTCCCAGACTTCACAGTGGCCCCTTAACTTATTTTCAGCTTCTTCTTCCCTCCCAGTCTGTCTCCCTCACTCATCATCAGATTATTCTGAGGGCTCTCACACCTTCCACGGCTGCCTCCTCCTCCTCACCCTGGCACGCAGGACCCAGTTCAGTGGGTCTCTCTGACCCTCTCCCGCCCTTGCCTCTCACTGTTCTGGGCTCAGCCCCACTGCACCCCAGGCCTTTGCTTGCACTGCCACATTGCCTGGGTCACCCTCTGCCCAGCCTGTCGGCACTGTCCTATGCAGAGTCCATTTTTGCCACCCGTTGAGGAAGTGGCTACTTCCCTCTGCGGTCCCCGTGCAGCACTTGGGGTCCACCCCTCTCCCCTGGTTTGGGGGTACTTGTGCTTAGGGCCTAGGCTGCCTTAATGGTGGCTAGCTAGGAATTGTTGGAGGGAGTGAGGAACTGGCCTTCCTGACCGACAGGTTGCTCCAGGGCGTGAACCATAGTAGCCTTGACCTCCAGAGCCCAGCCATGGGCCTGCTGAGGCTGGCTCTTTGGTCCTGTGTCCTGCAGCACATGGCCACGTGTTGACCTCTCCCAGCCACTCTGAGTCCAGCACCCAGGCTCCTCCCTCTGTCCTGGCTCACCCACCCTGAGCCGGCCTCAGTGTCCACAGCTGTGAGCCATGCTGCCTGGGCCCTGTCTGCGGAGTTCCCCCAGCATGAGTGGAGCCCCAGGGTCTCTGGGTCCTAGCGAGGGTGGGGCTGTGGTCTCCCCTTAGCCTTCCTGGAATCCAGCCTCCAGAGTGCCAGGCAGGTTGTCCCAAGCCGGGGCCTGTGGCAGAGAAACCCACAGAGGACCTGCTCGCCCTCAGACACGGGCTTCCTCCAGGCCTGGGGCCAGCCACTTCTCTTCCTCACTAACCCGGGCTGCTCTGGTCTTTTCCAGGGGAGCCAGGGGTTGCCAGGGTTCCCAGGTGCACGGGGGAAGCCAGGGCCTCTGGTGAGTACCTTCCCCTCACACCCCCCTGCTGGCCGTGTGACGTGTCTGGGAACAATGTGCCCATCTGACAGATGGGGGCACTGAGGCCAGGAGAGGCCTTACAGGCAGCACCCTGACAGGAAGCAGAGACCCCGGTGCCCTGGAAGCAGTAGTCCCGTGACTCCTAGGAGCCATGGGTGTCACTCACGGGGGGCACCAGCCTGGGCTGTGTTGTTTGCTTTGAAGGCTTCCACCGCCCCCTGCTCCCCTGTTAAGGATGGCGGAACTGGTGAGGTCACTTGCCCTCTGCCCCACAGCTAGTGTGTGTCGGAGGCGGGATTTGAACTTGTTGCTGTTGAGGCAGATTTTCATCTGCATCTTCTAGAACTTCCTGTTCCACCCCCATCCAGGGGGGCGGGGTATGCGAGGGCTTGGTGGAAGGGGGAGTTCCTCACTCACCTCACCCGCACCCCACACTCTCTTCTCCGCAGGGCAGAGTTGGAGACAAAGGATCTCTCGGGTTTCCTGGGCCCCCTGGCCCCGAGGTACGTGATGCCCCATTTCTCTGTGTCTGCCTGCGGCTCCATCAGGGTGGGTGTCCTTAGAACCCCGAGGCCCAGAGAGGCAGATGGACTGGCTCAGGCTCATACAGCAAGCGAGAGGCGAGACACAGAACAGAACTTGCTCAATTGGCCGTCTCTTCTCGTCTACTTCTGCTCTTCCTGTCCTACCCAGAGACTCTCAAAGGCGGTGGGGACCCAAGAGCGGGACGAAGAGTCCTTCCCCAGCCTTGTGGCCACTGGGCTGTGTGGTTCCCATAGAGCTCCAGGCTCTACTGGCTGGGCCCTCCCAAGAGACAGAGGCCCTGTGGGCCTGACCGCTCACAAGCTCCCTAGGAGGGCACGGCCCTCAGGGCTCCCAGCTATGGGGAACGAGATGTCAAGGCTGAGTCCTGGCTTTTGAGTGCAGAGAGGGCGGTAACGAGGGATGGGTCTAGCAATGCACGCGGCTGTTCCCCTGGGAGTTTCGGATGGCCATGAAACTTGGCATCGGTCTGTCCACTCAGCTTACACGTGGTGGATGAGGCAAGCTGGCCGATTTCTCCATGACACGGACCAGGCCTGGGAAACTGGGCCTAGCAGGAGCCCGGGCTGCTGGCTCTGCATCCCAGGATCGCTGACTCCCAGGCCAACCCCAGCCGGAGCCCCGCCACCCCCACCCCACCCCACGCATAGCCTCCTGGCCTCTGGGCCTTGCTCGTCCCCAAGACCGCTGCATCCAAGACAAAAGTCTGGCCCCGTGGGTTCTCCAGAGCCTTCCAAAGAATACTTCTGGATTCGCCCAGCTGCATGAGGGAATGTTTCCTACAAGCCGCGGTTCTGACTTCCAGCCCTGTTGACTTTGGCCCTGAAGCTGTCCTATCTTTAGACGGATGGAGTCGGCCTCTCCTCCCCTGACCACTGACAGTCTGGGTTTCCCAGCCATCCTGCCAGAGAGGATGGAGAGTGTGCCGTGCTCCTGCATGTCCCCGAGGCAGCCCCTGGTGCCAGGGGGCTGTGTGGCATCTCAGGGATGGCACCTGCTGAGTCGCTGCCACGATCCGTGGCAGGAGGGGAGGGGCTGCTCCCTCTCCATCTGCACATGAGTCGGGGTCACTCTGCCATGTGGGAGTAGGGAAGGCCTCCTCTGGCTCTCCGCTGGGTGCTGGGCCAGTGCAGGGGGCCGCCTCACCCATCGCCGCGTTCTGTTTGGCTTTGCTGATGCCATCACCAGGAGACACTGTGCGGAAGGCAGGAGCTGCTGGGCCTGTCAGCGCCTTCCCTGGCTCCTGCGCCTCTCCCCAAAGCCAGGGCGGGGCCCGGGAACTGGGCAGCACCCGGGTGGATGATCTCCCTTGCTCGTTGATGAGCCAGATGTGTGCGATCAGCATCCTTGCTGCCAAGGATGGGGCCACTCTGGCAGGCTCCTTTGCTGTCACAGGGGACGCACGACCTCTGGGATGTGGCTTTTTATGGAGTGCTTATGGGGAGCCGGGTCGCACACGATGCTCTCTGCTTGCACTGTTCCATTTGGCCCCCAGAACAGCCCTGTAGGCTGTGTTAGGGTCACTGCTTCTCAGATGAGGGTGCTGAGACCAGAGAGGCCACTGAGCTGACCCAGGGCCATGCGGGGATGGGCGGTGGGAGGGGATTCTCTGCCTCGAATTTTGAAGAGAAAGATGGAGCTTTGACTTCCTGTATTAGCTCCAAATTCAGGACCATTTTTGCCTTGGCCAGGGAAAGGGTGAGAGGATGTTTGAGCTGGAACTCTGACATTTATTTTATTTATTTGGAAACCAGAAAGACTATGCACGCACACACACACACACACACACACACACACGGGGGAGGAGAGAGAGAGAGAGAGAGAGAACGAACCCTCCCATCTGCTGGTTTAATCTCCAAATACCCACAGCAGCCAGGACTGGGCCAGGCCAAAGCCAGGAGTCAGGAATTCCATCTGGCTCTCCCATGGGGATGGCAGAGACCCCAGTACTGGAGCACATGCTGTGCATGAGCAGGAAGTTGGATTGGAAGCGGAGCTGGGAATTGAACCCAGGTATTCCGACGTGGGTCGTGTCTTAATTGCTATGCCGAACACCTGTCTCCTGAGCTGGAAGTGAATGGGAATTACTAGAAGAGGACAAAAAAGAAAAGAAAATCCAGTTTATGAAGGCAACATGGGAGGGCACGTTTTTGTCACGGTGTTCATTAAAAAAGGCTGGCTGAAACTGAAGGAGTCAGGGGACTGCCCCAAAGCTAATGGAGTCCTAGGCTGAATTAGCAGAGGCAGGACACCTAAACCAAGGGAGGGGATGTCCTACCCTGGCTCATGCTGCTCAGACCCCACCCTGAGAAGCACAGGTGTCCTGGAGATGGGCTGACTGTCCCTTGAAAGGACAGAAAAGAGCAGGTCCCTGGGAGTGGGGCACTGGTCCCCAGACTGTGCAGAGACCCTGGTGCAGAGGGAGCCCTGTGTTTGTGCAGTAGGGGAGGGGTGGTTCTGCTCCATGCCAGGGAGAACCTTCTGTTGGCCTCATCAGGGAACAGTGAGCCCCCGGGGGAAGCACGGGGCAGAGTCACACAGCTGGCCAGACGGGGCAGGGCCATCAGCTTCTGACCCTTTCAAAGTCACAGGCCATCCTGCAAGGCATCACAGCTGGCTGTGGGCAGCAGTGCGTCGGGACGCCAGTCCCTCATGGTCCCTCGTGGGAATTCTGGGTTAGACAGCCTTGTGTGGGATGAGCTCAGCGCTTCCCTAGACAGTCTCATGGCTTTTCTCAGCAGCTCTCTGAGTGTCAGGGCTGGCACCACCATCCCTTTTGAGGTCTGTTGTGGCCATTTGGGGGGTGAGCCAGCAGAGGGAAGTCTGTCTCTCTCTCTCTCTCTGCCTTTTACATAAATACTAAGTAAGAGTCCACTTTAAGGACTGAGGACTACAGTATCCGAGTGTTTTCTGACCTGCCTGAGTCACATCCTGGCTAGTGTGGGGGGTGCGCCTCTCGCCCCCAAGCCCTTAGCACTACCCTGTGCCGCCCTCTTGGTGACCCTCCTCTCTGCTTCCCCTCAGGGCTTCCCAGGAGACATTGGGCCCCCTGGGGACAATGGCCCAGAAGGCATGAAGGTGAGTCCCCACCCAGCACAGCGCTAGGGGCAGGAGCAGTCGGCTCCCTGACTCGCCAACTGTGATGGAGATGGAGGTGCCACCTCTGAGACCACCTTCTTGTTCTCTTCTCTCCAGGGTAAGCCTGGAGCTCGAGGCCTGCCAGGACCCCCTGGACAGCTGGGGCCCGAGGTGAGACCATCTGGCCCTGTCCCCACACTGCCCTGCTTGGCCCGACTGCCGCCTCCATCCTGCTCTGTCCTGGGTGCTGAAGGCCCAAGTTGCACCCGGAGCCCCTTAGTGGGGACAGTCTGGGGCTGCCTCAGACTTACCTGCCAGATCATCCTTTACTGCTTTGCCCCTGAGGCCCTTCCAGGATCTTCTCTGCCTTGGCCTGGCAGGATGGGTCACCCCATCGTCCTGGGCCTTTCCCAGAGTGGCTGTCACTGCTCATGTGCTCAGTGGCCATTTATCGAAGCCTTGATATGGGAAGGTAGGCGTTGTCAGCCCATTTTACAGGTGAAGCCACTGAGACCCAAAGAAATACAAAGACACCACTGGGTCCCTGAGTTAGTAGCAGGCAGGGTTGTGCAGCTAGTGAGTGGCACGGGGGAACTGGCTCATTTGCTTACTTGGTGCAGGGGATTGAGGGGCCTCTCTGGGCTGAGGGAGCACCTGGACTGTAGGGCACCCCATAGATGCATGAGGCCCCCACGGCTCCCCCCTTCACAGTCCACCTTAGCTCAGGCCCCTGCCTCAGGGGAGGGTGTGGGAGATTCAGAGTCATCCCGACCACAGCCCGGCAGCCGCTGACACGGATCCCTGCTCAGAGCTGCTTCTGGGTCTGGCCAGGTCCCAGCACTGGCTCGGGGCACTGCCACGTGGGGCTGCTTTCCTGGAAGCCGGGGGAGAGGAGTTGGGGGTTGCTCTGGAGGGAGCTCCTTGGTTAGGCCTGGCCTGCCAGGAGGGGCCAGTCTGGGGGTTGCCTGGGCTTGTGGGGGGCCTGGAGACTCCTGTGGGCTAGAAGTGGGACGGGAGCGAGGAGAAGGCGGCGCCGGCCATGCAGTTCTGTCCACACCCCCGTTACCACTCCCAGAAGGCCGTCTATGCCTGCCTCTTACTCATGCCCGTTCTCTCGATCGCTCACTTACCCAGCATCCACTGTCCTGATGATGTCAAAAGGAAGGCATCATTGCTGTTCTCTGGGGACTCCCCTAAAGCCAGGCCGGGGTCGGGGTGGGGGTCTTCTCCACGATGGAGAAACAGATACAGCGAGGCTAAGGTCTGAAGTGAGTAAGTAGCAGAGCCCAGAGCCCAGCCCGTGACTTTGAGCCACAGTAGGAGGCTGTTCCTCATTGTGCACTCGCTGAGAGTGGCGGTGGGGCCTGGCTGCTGGGCCACAGCTCATAACACTCTGTCCCCGGGCAGGGCCGGCAGGTGGGCTCGGTGTGTCCTGGGCTCTCCGTCCAGGAGGGTTCCCCTCTGGCCTCCGTCACCCTGCTCACAGGACAGGTCTCTAAGAGCCCCACTGGATTAACTTCTCCTTTTTTCCTTCCTCTCTCTCATGTCTCTAGGGAGATGAGGGCCCCATGGGACCACCAGGGGTCCCGGGCTTGGAGGTGAGTGCCGGGCTGGGGGAGGTGAGGTTTTCTGGAGCCGAGTCAGCTGGGCACAGGCAGGGCAGCATGTGGCCATTGCTCCTGAGAGCAGACATCAGTGAGGCCTCGGCTGGCCACAGGACAGGGACGGGCCCCAGAGGAGAGGGACAGCAGGCAGGAACCTGCCTGCCACTGCCCACCTTCTGTGTTGGCAGTTTCATGGCCACTGTCTAGCTAGGGTTTCCCAGGAAAGGCACTGCTTTTCATGGGTGTACAGAAAGGAGGCAGGTGAGGCTCAGGGAGTGAGGGCTGAGCACAGCATCTCGCAGCCGGGAAGTGGGGCTGCTCTGCCTGGAACCTCAGCTGGATTCTCTGCATTGCTCTGAGCAGCCTTCCGGAAGCTTCTGGCCCCACTCTCATCTTCATCCCAGCCACCATGCAGAACAGCAGCATTCATGAGTCTTTTGGTCTCTGTGCCTCTCTGTAATCTTTTTATTTTTTAAGGATTGATTGATTGATTGATTTGAAAGGCAGAGTTAACAGATTGATTGATCTTCTGTCTGCTGGCTTGCTCCCCAACTGGCTGTAACAGCCATGGCTGGGCCCAGTTAAAGCCAGGAACCTGGAACTCCATCCAGGTCTCCCACAAGCATAACAAGGGCCCCAACACTTGAGCCATCTTCAGCTGCTTTCCCAGGCACATTAGCAGGGAGCTGGATCAGAAGTGGAACAGGCAGGACTCGAAGGGGCACTAATGCGATGGCAGCTACGCGGGCGGCGGCTTAACCGGCTGCATACACCGCCAGCGTACAACTTCCTCTTTATACTCCTACAAATGCCTGAGGATCCAGTGTTTCTGTGTGTATGGTTCTGTCTCTTGATATGAGTCATTGAAACCAATAAATTTCCAATGTGTTTATTAATTCACTGAAAATTAGTAACATACCCGTTTCATGTTAACAAAAATAATGTTTTCACCAAAAATCACTCTAATTTCCAAGGCAAGACAATTGAGTGGAAAGAGTGGCATTGCTTTAGCATCTTTTGCAAATCGCTTTCATGTCTGGCTTAATCGAAGTCAGCTGGACTCAGTCCTGCCTCTGGCTGTGATCTGGGATCCCACGCGTCCCGCAGCCTCTGGAAAACTCCACTTGCACTCCTGGGACTGAGAGTAGCATCTTAGTGTTGTTATGAGAATAGCCTTGACCTTGTAAACCTCCTCCCCGGGCTGCAGGACCAGTAGCGTCAAATCTGTGTTCCCCTGTATCCCTGGGTGTTACAGGCCACGCACCTTCCTCTCCCCACCCCTGGAAAGCAGCTGTCCTGTCCTGGATTTCAAAGGAACCGGCCTGGGGAGGCGAGGCCACACAGCAGGAGACCCTCCCTGTATTCCAAGACAGCTGGCTGCAAAGTGGCATCAGGGCTGTGTGTCCCAGCCTTCCCAGGGCACTGTGGCTCTCTCCAGCCCATGGAGACCCCGTGCCAGATCCTCCGAACTCCTGGACCCCAGCAAGACTGTGCTTCCCCCACTTCTCTCACTCAGCTCTCTCTCTCTCTGTTGCAGGGTCAGCCTGGCAGGAAGGGATTTCCTGGGAGGCCTGGTCCAGATGGCTTAAAGGTGAGAGACCTAGTGATGCCTGGGGATGAGAGAATGAAGGGGAGTAGCAGGGGCACAAGATAGGAGCACCCGGGGACCAGCCTGAGTCCCGTGCCCAGTTGTGAAAGGAAGGAACAGTTGATTCCTACTTATCACAAAAGTGTTGGTAACAGAGGAGGGGAAAAAAGGACGTAATCTAAGTGTCCAGCGATGGGGGATTTTTCAAGAAATGGGAAGTAGTTGCAGCCACACAAGACAGTGCTACAGAACAGTTTCAAGATGGGGAGCTAGCTGCCCGTGTGCAGCGTGGTGCTGCTGGGAGGAAGCAGGAGGGAGATGGAGCCCTGAGCAGGGCTGCATTGCAGAGTGGAGGCTGGACGTGGACAAGGTTATCTCGGGACGGCTGGATAACAGATTTTCACAGTCTTCTCTGACACCCTGTGTTTTCCCCATTGTGTCCAGTAGGTCTGTTTTGCTGTTGTTAACAGGTTGGGTGTTCTTTTTATAAGTTAGCAGAAAGGGCCAGGGTAGAATAGTGATCCCAAGCACATGGGCAGCCTCACGTAATGGTTTTCCAAGGACTCCCCCGGAGGAGTTGGATGTCTCCAGCCATTTGGGGCAAGAGCTTGTTGGGGCAGGCTTGCAGATAGGCAAACCCAGAGGAGGCAGAGCCCGGTGAGCCCAGGCTGGCCACAGCTCCCTCCCTTCGAGGGAAGGGCCCAGACGTCTGTCCCAGCCCACCCTCTGGTTTGCATGAGTGTGAGGCTGAACAAGAGGAGCCGCCCGCACCGTGGGCCCGGACTGCTGGCGAGTCTGAGCCCACTTCCTGGCCTCTGAGGTCTCGGCCCTTTTCCCCCAGATGCCAGCAGGAGACCTGTGGCGGGGGTGCTGACAGCCTGGGTGGCTCTATCCCATGCATCTGCTCTCTTCTCCAGTTCATGCTGGAGGATCCCAAGGCAGCTGTGGTCATCTGCGGAGCAGGAATCACCCCAAGCATGGGACCGAGCTGACAGACCAGGCTGCCAAGAATGAAGCCTGGGAAGAGGCAGAGTGTGCTTCCCTGCTCTACAGCTGGGGAGGTGGAGCCCAGAGCAGAGACAGGACTCACCCTGGACCTGGGGGCAGAGCCCTGGAGGGTCCTTGACAGCCCTAGCTCCCTGCTGCAAAGCAGCCTGGTGCAGCGGGACTGGGTGTTCCATCAGGCAGACCAACATTCCAATTCCAGCTCCTCTTGCTCGCTGTGTGCCCCAGGCAGGTCCTTGCACCTGTCTGGCCCCCACAAAGTGCACTGGGTTGCTGAAGGACCCACGGGAAATGTAAATCAGGGTGCTGGGAGTGCATGACCGTGGTCACGTCCGGCCCCAGGGGTTCTGTCCCAGGGCTCTTCCATCCCTGCCGTTTATTTGCAATCTGGAGACAGGCTGCTGGTCGCTCCCCACTGGGGTGGTCACCAAGGCCAGGGGCCCTGGGAGTGCCCAGGCCCTGCCTCCCGTCTCCCACCCCAGTGCATCTTTCTCTTTGTTTCTTTGCAGGGGGAACCAGGCAATCCTGGACGGCCGGGGCCCGTGGGTGAGCAGGTGAGTGAGCCACAGCCTCTGAACCCTTTGTTGAGCACTCAGTGTGTGCCAAGCCCTTCGCCAAGCTCACGCCACGCACTGCCTCACTGAACCTTCAGCACGGCTCCAGAGCAGGGTGATTCTCAGAGACCCACAGTCCTGGCACGAGACGCTGGGAGAGCCGGCTTGGGATGCGGCCGCTGTCCTGGTCGGTGTGCCTATCAGGATGCCGACGGTCAGAGGAACATAACCATGTGCCAGGAGCTCTTGGTCTAGGCATCCCAAAATTATAAAGAAGATGAAATTCGAACCAGTAGCTCTGGCTAGCTGGGAAGCGAGGCCAATGTCTCCCAAAGAACGGAGGCTGCAACCAGTCATTAAAAGGGGGTTTGAGGACGGCAGGCTTCAATTATCCAAGTGCAGAGACGCAATGCTGGGAGCTGGGTAGACACACAGCATCCGTCTCGCTCCCCCACCACTGGGCTCCGAGGTGCAAAGGTGGCAATGTCCCCGCTCCCCCCGAGACCCCTGAAGGGGCTTCCTCAGCAGGAAGGAGGCTGCAGGATGCTCGGGACCCACACCGATCAGTGTGTGCTGCCGTCTGTGGCGTGAGAGTCGCACAGCCTGGGCTTCCTCACCAGGCCTCCAACATCTGTTGGGGGGAAGAAAGGAATTAAAGCCGGGGAGGCCTGGATTTTTGACATCTTTCCAGTGTCATTCGAGCACATTTTGTGGGAAGCCCGGGAGTCTGGAAAGGCTGCGGTGGCCTGGATGTATTTCCTGATTGGAAAAAAAAAAAAAAAAAACAAAACGCAGTGCGATCAGCAAATTCAGTGTCATAGCTATGCTAATGGCGGGGCCCTGGGCTGGGAGGGGATAGATGCTCACCTCCCAGGCCGTGGGCCCCTGCACCTCACGCTGTTGTCCGGGGTCCTAAGCCCAGGGCCATCCCTTCACAGAGTAGAATTTTTTTTTTTTAAAGATTTATGTATTTATTTGAAAGGCAGAGTTACAGAGAGAGGGAGAGACAGAAAGAGGTCTTCCAATTGGCCACAATAGCTGGAGCTGTGCTGATCTGAAGCCAGGAGCCTCTTCTGGATCTCCCACGTGGATGCAGGGGCCATCTACTGCTTTCCTAGGCCACAGTAGAGAGCTGGATCTGAAATGGAGCATCTGGGCCTTGAACTGGTGCCCTATGGGATGACGGCACTGCAGGCAGCAGCCTAACCCACTACGCCACAGTGCTGGTCCCCAGAGTAGAATTTTTTAATGCATAAGATAAAAAGTAAAAGAAAGCAACTATGTTGAAAATAGGGAAATATGTTGAAATGTGACATGCTCTGATATAAGTTTTTTTAAAAAGATTTATTTTATTTTATTTATGTGAAAGGCAGAATTATATAGAGAGAATGAAAGACAAAGAAAGATCTTCCATCCTCTGGTTTACTCCCTAAATGGCCACCATGGCCAGCACTGGGCCAGGCTGAAGTCAGGATCCTAGAACTCCAGCTGAGTCTCCCACATGGGTGGCAGGAGCCCAAGCTCTTGGTCCATCATCTGCTGCTTTCCCAAGTGCATTAGCAGGCAGCTGGGTCAGAAGCAGAGCAGCTGGAACACCAACCAGTAGAGGATGCCAGCTTTTTACGTGGTGGCTTCACCCACCGTGCCACAACACGGGCCCCTGCGTTTCTACATTAACACATTAAGCAGTGGTCACAGTAGCCTCAACTGTCAAGTGGTCACAGCCTTAGTGATGTGTTTTGAGATCTGCAGTTTGTTGCCTACACTCATTTTTGCAGGAAATGCTCAATATCAACAAGAGGATATTGCAAGGCAAATTGTAAATTTTTCTAATTCAAGTTCAAATTCATGGACCCTCTGAATTCCACCCTTAGAGCTTCACAGAGACCCTGGATTCCACCCATGTTGCTATTCCGGGGATCATGGAGAGGAAATGGCTCTTCCAGGGTGACAAGTGGGTGGGACAGAGGCAGAGCTGGGGCCAGCAGCGGGGGAACCCTGCCTGGTTTAGCCTGGGCTCACTTGGTCCGCAGAGGCCCAGGCAGCTGGGACCATACAGAAAGGAGAGGCGCTTTCTGAGCTAGGAATCAGAGCTGGACCCAGTGGCTGACCTGCGGTGCGCTGGGCACCACACTGGCCGTGCCCTTGACCCCTCCCTCTGTGGTCACAGTGTAAAGGGCAGGCATTTCCCGCGCATGGCAGAATCAGAGGATACTGGGAAAGAGTTCCCAAGCTCGTGCCACGGGACCTCCTTATAGTCATAGTGACAGCTGCATCGACTGGTCACCTGCCGGGTACCAGGCCTGTGCCAGACACTGCCTGCACTGTCACCTGCAGTGCCCTCAACACCCCGTGGCTGTGGGGCTCATTTCCCCCGTGTTGCAGGTGAGGAACCCGGGGCTCTGAGAAGTTAAGCGTCTTGTTCAAGATCTTGCAGGCAGAAGCAAAACTGTCCAAGCCAAGGCTGACACTGAGGTCTGCTGGGCTCCCCAGACCTACCCCCCCACACACACAAGGGCTAGAAAGCTCCCATCTCCCAAGTGCATTTATCTGCCAGCTGCAGACGCCTGCCTGGCCCTGTCCTAGGTACTGGGGACAAGGCAAGGACCTTGCCTGCAGGAAGTTCTGTTGGGGGAGAACTGAGCATGGGAGCCCCTAACCCTGCGTGTGCAGCCAGCGGAGCATGTGCAACCATCTGTGCTGGGGTCCAGCAGAACGTCACATTTGAGAGGGGCAGGGGGATGACAGACCAGCCCCTGTGCAGACCCTGGCCCTCCACCTGCAGGCACTGTGGGCACCAGGCCTGGGGACTCTGAGCCCACCTGTGCAGTGCCCCCTATAGGCAATGGCACCAACTCTGCCCTGTACCTTCTGCCAGCCCAAGTGGAGCCAGCATACCTGTGGCTTTCACAGCAGCTTCTCTCCTTGATCCGCCAGGCGGCAGCCCTCGGCCTCCGGGGCTGGCTTCCCTGGACCATCCATAGCACAGGCTGCCAGGATGTTCCCGGACAGTGCCCCAGGGGGCCTCCGGAGTGGGACGTGGCGGGGGGCAGGGACTGGGCACTTGCTGTATGGTCTTTATTCATTAGGATCCTGTTTGGCTTCTTGTCTGAGGTTTATCACCTGCCTGCGTTCCAGGACCCCGCAGCTCATAAATTTAAAGTAGCTATGAAATTTCTCTTTCTGTGCTCCATCAGGCAGGGGCCTTTTAGCAGAGCAATTTTATTCGCTTTCCTCTGCGTCTTCCAAATGCCTGTCTGCTCCTTTGTGGGAGCCTGGGCCTCTGGCTTAACCCCGTGCCCTTTTGAAATAAACCAGGATGAGATGGGAGAGAGCTAGCATTTATTGGGTGCCTGTATGTGCCGTGCATAACCTTGGATGCTTGGAGTGAGCCCAGCAGGGAGGGAGGGAACTTTGTTATGCCCATTCTGCAGATGAGGCTCAGAGAAGACTCTGGGATTGGTCCAGACTCTGCAAACCCCGGGGCTGAATGACAGCGCTGTAGATAAAGTGCCAGGCACAGGGCTTGTGTAGTCTGTGTTGGTAATACTGCTAGTACCCTGGAAATACCCTCATTGATTTTTTTTTTAATGTAAGTTGTTGCAGAAGTCAGATACCTACTTTGTTATTCTCTGAGACAAATTGGCCACGGTTAGCTGGCACATTACCTTGTACCAGCTCCCTCTCACCTCCTGCTTCACCCCTGCAGGGACTCTTGGGGCAGACCCGGTTCCTCCCACAATGGCAACATGTGCCAGGGTCTCAGAGTGATCTGGGGCCCCCCTCACTGCTTTGGGGGCCTCAAGGCGCAGAGGCAGGTACATGGGCTTTGCAGCCACAGCCGGCGTCACAGTCCCAGGCTGGGGCAACCACGCACAGCTGGTCCTGGCTGAAGTTGCCCCTGTCTGGGGGGCAGGAAGCGTGGGTCTCGGGGAACTGGCGTCTCCAACCCCTCTTGGGTGCAGCGCAGGTCTCATTTTGCTCTGGCCAGGGTTTGGGTGACAGGAAGCAGATTTTATGGGACAAGTCTGCTTATCCCTCATCTTTCCTAATTCTCCCAGAAATTTTTGGCTGCAAATTTAGGTGCTTCTAAAGCTACTTTTGCGCTCCTAACCTACACAAGACAGTACCCCCACCCCCACACCTGCCGACATTTTCCTTAGCAGGGAAGAGGGCGGGGCTTCAACAAGAAATGGCTCCGCCCTCCTGGGAGACTTGTGTTAGGCCTCCCACCTCCCCTGTGCCTGGTACCTGCTCAGGGGGACTGCAAGGCAGAGCTGCCCAGAGAGCCCCAGAACACAGAGGCAGGTTGTCACCGTGTGTATGTGCACACGTGTGTGTGCATGTGTGTGTTTCAGAACACAGTATAGAGGCCTCCACTTCCCACATTTCAACCTGATCTTTTGGCGGAGACTGTCAAGGCATTTCTGCCCCAGCCAGCAGGTTCATTTCCCTCTTTGAAACCATCCCAGAGTCCCACAAGATGGGGACAGATGGCGTCTTCCCAGCCATGCTTAAAGGCCGCCTCCCAGCCTGCTTCTGGCGCGGGAAGAATGTGTGGCACTCCCGGGGGTGTTGGCAGTGGCCCTACTGCTTGGCTCCAGGATTAGAACCATCTGGCAGAGCAAAGGAAGTCGGGACGGTGCCCAGAAAGAGGCCAGGCGCTCCTCGCCGGCACCGGGCGGGTGGCACCTGAGCCACCACACTCAAGGGGCAGGAAGACACAGGTGAGGGACACTGAAAACACAGCAACTCCAAGTCACCTTGTTTCCTCTCGCTTTTGCCTCTGTGCCTCCTAGGGACTTATGGGATTCATCGGGCTGGTCGGCGAGCCAGGAATCGTGGGAGAAAAGGTGAGCCATGCTGGGGACCAGATCGTGCCCAGGGTTTCAAGTTTTCCAAGGATGTCCAGATTGAGGCCACTCTCCCTGACATTCCAGACCCTCCACGGGCCTGTGCCCCTTTCCTGGCATCCCCCTGCCCTCCCGACACCGCCCTCAATTACAGTCAGACTTTTGTATGACAACCAACTCATGGGTGTGACTGGGGGCCCCCGCAGTTGCCTGCTGGTACTGCACAGGGGCGGACGACTGAGGAGGGGACGATTCCTCTGCTATCGAGACGAAGTGTGAGCTTCTCCTGGGCTGCTTTGTTTCCGTTAACCAACCCCCCCCCCCCCCAGCAGCTCTGGTTTGCTAATGAGATGAGTGGGGCCCTGATGGAGGGGGTGACTTGCTGAAGGTCACCCAGGTTGTAAGTGACAGAGCTGGGATTTGAATCAAGTTCATCGCGAAGGCCACACTTTGCCTGCCAAGTCACACACTGCCTCATCTTGGCTCCAAAGCAGCCAGTTTCCCACCATGGGCCTAAGGGCACCTGCCTGCCTTTGTATGCATTTGCTGATCCCCAGCGCAGCACCGACTCTGTGCCTGGCCCTGTGTGCCACACCAGTGTTTGTCCCATTGATAGCTAGAGCTACTGGGGTCAAGGGAGATAGCACACCGTCTCATCACACCTGGCCAGCCAGGCTCGCCTATGCTCCACTCTTCATCACTGCTGAGCCCAGACCCTCTGGCTTCTTGAGTTACAGAGAGAAAGGGGGCAAGAGAGGGCAGGAGATTTTCCATCTGCTCGTTCACTCCCCAAATGGCCACAATAACCAAGGCTGGACTAGGCCTAAGCCAGGAGCCTGGAACTCCATCCGGGTCTCCTACGTGGGTGGCAGGAGACTTGGGTCATCTTCCACTGCTTTTCTGGCTGCATTAACTGCGAGCTGGATCAGTTGTGGAGCAGCTGGGACTCAAAGCGGCGCTCATACGGGATGCCAGCGTCCCAGGTGGTGACTCAGCCCGCTGAGCCACAATGCTGGCCCCAACACCCCACCCCGCTTCTTTTAAATTTATTTTTTTTAATTTTTTAAAATTTATTTGACAGAGTTAGACAGTGAGAGAGAGAGAAACAAAGAGAAAGGTCTTCCTTTTCTGTTGGTTCACCCCCCCCCCCAAATGGCTGCTATGGCTGGAGCTATGCCGATCTAAAGCCAGGAGCCAGGTGCTTCCTCCTGGTCTCCCATGCGGGTGCAGGGCCCAAGCACCTGGGCCATCCTCCACTGCCTTCCCAGGCCACAGCAGACAGTTGGACTGGAAGAGGAGCAACCGGGACTAGAACCCAGCGTCCATATGGGATGCCGGCTCCGCAGGTGGAGGATTAATCAAGTGAGCCACAGCGCCAGCCCCTTCTTTTAAATTTAATTTTTTATTTTGAAGTAATTACAGATTCATGAGAAGTTGCAAAAATCCGTCCAGGAACGTCCTGTGTACCCTTCACTCTGCTTCCTCCCGCGGTGAAGTCCCGCACAGCTGCAGCCCACCAGCACGCGACCCCTGGCCCTCCTCACCTCCAGGCTGTTGCCATATCTTTCCCTGGGCCAGGTCCACTCACCCTACTCTACCACCACCTCCCTGGATTACTGTTAAGCATCCTTTAGCTGTGGGCTCCAGCCAGACTCCTGTAGGAAGCCCTCCCCAGCACCCTACCCCTGCAGCCCCTCCCTCTCTGCACCCGCTCCAGACTGCAGCTCTTACGTCATCCCCCTGTGACATGAGTGTCTTGCTTCACACGACCAGGTCTGTCTCTGTTCACCATGCTTCAAGCAGGGTCTGGCATATGTGCTAGGCACATAGTAGGTACTCAAGAAGTACTTTTCAGTTAGGAGGATACACAAAAACAGAGCCAGGATTTGAACCCAGAGCAGTTGCTCTGACTTCCACACCCACCGTCTCTGCCCTGACCTGATTGTGGAGAGGGAGTGAGCCACGTCCCAGCGTCCCCAGCGTCTCAGATGCCTTCCATGTCTGTTTTTCCTCAGCAAGCCCAGCCCAGGGGATGCCAGGCCCAACAGGGACCATGTGACATGGGTCCAGACCAAAGGGGACATCGGGCCCATCCTGGCCTGGGGAATAGACCTGTGGCCAGCTGCAGTGGGAGCTGCCCAAGGTCTTGGTGTCCACTGAGTGAAACCCTAGCTCCCCACCTGAGTGCAATGGCCGTGAGACAGGCAGGAACTTTACATACCTTGGGCAGGTCCTTGTCCCGCCCCTCCCCCACCCTCCACCCCACCCCCGACAGAGGCTGCCACAGCCATGACCTTCCTGTACTGCTGTCTCTGCCACAGGGTGACCGAGGCGTGATGGGGCCTCCAGGGGCACCTGGACCCAAGGGGGCGATGGTAAGGAGTAAGTCTGCATCCTCATCCCTCTCTGTCGCAGCTTCAGGTGACACCCCTGCCCTTCCTGCCCCAGCCATTGGGATGACTCTGGGGAGGCCTGGCTGCTGGCCCCGTGGCCCTGGGCTGGGGCTGAGCCAGCCGAGGTGGGACTGAGGGAGGAAGAGGCACTTCTTTCTGGTGACCTCTCCGTTGTCTTCTTTCTTGGCAGGGTCATCCTGGAACGCCAGGTGGTGTTGGGACCCCCGGAGAGCCTGGACCCCCAGTAAGCAAAGCCCTGGGTCCCCTGAACTCAGGCCCATTGCCAAGGGTAGGGGCGGGGGTTGGGGCAGATAAGGAGGTCATGGCCTCAGACAGACCAGGGAACAGATCCGAGCTCCACCGCTCCCTGGCTGTATCTGCAGAGCAGATAATTTTACTTGTGGGAGCCTAAATATTTGCTTATCTAAGAAAAGAGACAGGAAGGGTGGTCGTGACTGTGTGGGCGAAACACAGCCGTGGCTGTTGGCCGCTACTGAACGGTCTTCATCGCTCGAACTTCTTGGGCATCCGCAGCGTTGCTGCTTTTGTCCTTTGGCTCGGGAACTGCAGGGAAACCTGTGCCTGGGCAGGTGCAGGAGCTGAGGCCCAGCAGCCGGCATGGCAGAAATAACCCCTGCCTGGTGGAGAGAATCCAATAAACCAGGGTTACCTGCAGCTGAGGCAGAAGACGGCATTTGCTCAGGCCAAAGAGGCTGAGCTCAGAGGAGCAGGGCTGTTTCTAGGCGGCGAGCATGATGGGCAAGGCTGGGAGGCTCGGACATGGGTCAGCTGGGAGCACCCAATGCGGGAGCCCCCTCCCTGCCCCTAAGGCTGCTGAGGACTGGGGGAAGGGTTGTTCTCATTTGGAGCAGGTGGAACTTGCTTGGGGTCTCTCTGCTGCTGATTTTTGGGAGGGAGGAACCTGGGCAAGGACTCTCACTTCAGCCCTGGTCAGGGCTTGGGGCTGGGAACCATTCCAGGGTGGACATCAGGCAGGTGGAAAGTCAGGCTTGATTCCAGGACAGAGCTGCCGGGCGATGAGCTCAGGTTGCCTGAATCCTTGGGGTCTGATGAGAACATGAGAGCGTCTGAAGGGTTGTACCCCAAGGAACGCTCACAAAGGTTGCCTGCACCGATCAGGGAGCAAGACCAGCTCAGATCTCATCTTGTTTGTGCACCTGCTGAGTGCTGGGCATATATGCCCAGGCTTGGAGGTGCAAAATACTAAGAAATGGGTCCTTCCCTTCAGATTCTCCCTGTCCAGAGTGGGTGCAAAGGGCAAACATTCTCTCATTGTTGAAAGACTTGTGCTGAAAGACTTGTACTTCTGTGCCAGGCAACACGGGGTGCCAAGGAGGGGTATGAAGGGACTTTTCCCAGGGGAGAGGCCTGGACGTAAGTAACTGGCATCCAAAGAAGCCAGTGCCAGGCAGCGGGGACCCTGCCATTCCCACGGTTCTTTAGATGCACTGGGAAGTTTGCATCGTTCAGGGTCAGGAGCAGCGTCTGGAACTCCGGGTTCCCAGTAACGTGGGGCTTTTTGCCTGTTCATCAGACGGAGGAAAAGCCACGGTGGGCAGGGGCTGGAAGGACTGGCGATGTGCAAGTGGCTCTGTGGGCAGGTCAGAGGAGGAGGGTTTGGGAGTTCCAGCCCCACCAGCCGAGAGGCCGCTGCCCAGCCTCCCTTTTTGGCATTGGAGCCCGTTGGGATGGCAGGTGCCCAGAGTGGGGCCGAAACCCAAGTACGACAACGCTTGTGGTCCATCACCAAATTCTGCCTCCTGTGCTTCAGATCTCAGCCTCCTGAAACCTCAGCCTCCCTGGCTGTCTGGTGGGAGGAGAAACTCCTGGACAGGAGTCACTGGGACAAAAGGGAAGGCCAGTGGGAGCTGGAGGCCGGTGGGGCATCCAGGCCAGGGCACAGAAGGAAGACACAGGCCTCTTCTGAATCCCTCACCGCCCCGCCTCCACCTCTCCCCATCCTTCCACACTTCCTCAGTGCTGCCATCTGCTCAATGGGTTCATCAGACGTACTGAAATCAGATGCTTACTGTGGTCAGATCCCAGGGTTGCTGTTGACCCTGCAAGGTACAGCAGGGGCCCAGTCCGTAGGGTCTTGTGGGGTTCCTACTGCCCCTGAAGCTGCTGGAGGAGCAGGCTAGCACAGAGGGCTGTCAAATCCTGGCCCCCCCTGCTTAGGCTGGGTGATGGTTAGCAACACTGTAGCTTCTCCAAGCTTCAATTTCCTCCTCTGTAAGTTAGCAAGGTGTTGGCACCTTCACCGGGAGACTGTCCGTGAGACTGTTAGGAGAAATGCACGGGATGGCGCAGGATGTGGTGCTCGGCAAACTTCCTGCACTGAGAAAGCGCTGTGAAGCCAACCGTAACAGCTGCTTGTTAGATACAGTAATTAACACCATGAGTAGTGAGGCATCACCACGAAAGGAACGCTGGTTCCAGCTAATCGATTGGCATTTTACATCACTTTAACATCCCTGTTCTCCTGTAGCCCCCTGAGGTCAGTCAAGGTGTTTATCCCATTGCAGGGAGCCCCCTTGGACCAGAGCTGGGTTCGGTGTCATCTGGGCCCCGCCCTGGCTGGGAAGGAGTGCATGGCCACCTCTTCCTGAAGGCTTCCTGTGCCATTCTGCCTTCCCAGCAGCTCCAGGAGGCAGGGACTTTTCTTGGCCCCATTTTTTAGGTGGCAAGACTGAGGCCTAGCAAGGTTAAGTAACTTGTCTTAGGTGACGCGGGAAGTAGGTGACGGAGCTGGGATTTGAACACAGGCTCCCTGGTGCAATGAGCTTGCTTCAGAAAGCTCATGGAGCCCGGAATTCAGAGCTAAGTTTTATTTCAATGCAAAAATGTTTGTAATCCATGCAGATTTGTTTTTAATTACGTGCCTATAAATGGACCTCTTCAGGGCCCCTCGTGTGTCTGCATTTCCTTTGCTTCAAAATAAACTCGTCTTGATGCATTTCCCATGAGCTGTGTGCAGTGCCCTGGCACAACCCAGTCTGTCGGCCACTCCGCTGCCTCTAAGTCAAGACTTGGCTGCTGAGGTGTGGCAGACACTCATCACGTGCCCTCGCTCTGGGACCTGGTCCCTGCTCACCCAACCTTCGTGCCCTGCTCCGTCAGGCAGTCAGATCCACCTTTTTATTGGGCTAGGTCGGCACCCATGAGGTCTGCCGGGTGGTGGCACCCCTGGAGGCTGGGGGCGGGGTGGGCAGGGGAGAAGTGGGAACAGCAGTGTCCCCAGGCCCCCCAGGTGTTGGGCCTCTGTCTGCAGTGTGGCAGACTTCTGACTTACAGGATCCCGCCCTGAGCATCAGTGCTGAGCAGGGAGCCCTGCAGCCATCAGGGGTCCCTGTCCGGTGGATGTCAAGCGGGGCCTGGGACCAGAAGAAGAGAAGTGAGGCAGGCTCTCCACCTTCCTTCTCCTGCCCTTGGGTCTTGATTCATTCATGTATCCTTTGTCCATTCACCAGATCCCTAAGGGCTTGGCACAAAGAGCCAACCCTGCCTGGTCTCCTGACCCCGTCTCCCTTCTCCTTCCTGCAGAAATCCGAGACAACTGGGTGGCTTCCCATCTCTCTGCCCTACCACCCTCCTCCTTGGTCCCCCTCACCTGGCCCCCTCTGCTTCCCACACTTGCCCCAGGGCTGTTCCTGGGGCGGGAGTACGGTATATTCCCGTGGGCCTCAGGGCCGGGGCTTGGGCCACCGCCTTCCCTGGCCCATGTGGGAGTGAAAGGGAGGAAGAGGGCGCCCAAGGAGCTCTTTGGTTTACAGGGCCGGTGTAGCTTCTCCATGTTGGTTTCAGATTAACAGGAAGGATGCGGCTCATCCTGGGGAGCCTTCTTCTGCTACCTGGGCTCCCAGAAAGATCAGGGCCTTCCCCCCCAGGTCACCCAGGGCATGGGCCATGTTCAGGGTGGCGGCCACTCCCACAGATGGTGCCTGTGGGACCCAGGGCTGAGGCTACATGCTCTGCCCCGACACTCCCAGCTCTATGTTGCTCTCGCTTCCTGACAAAGCCTTCTCTACACTCTCTCCTCCCCGCAGGGTCCTCCGGGGTCACGAGGCCCGCCAGGCCCCAGGGGCACCAAGGGACGCCGGGTAAGTCAGGCCCGCGCTGGCAGTGGAACCCCCTGCCCGACATCACTCTCTGGGCCCTGGCCCTGCCCGGCGGGGACGTCGGCCACTTTCACAGCACCAGGCGGGGTTCCGGCTCGGTGGGGGCCCCAGCCATCTTTCCAGCCCGTTTCTCAGCCTCAGGCCTTGTCATCCAGTGGGCACAGACAGGTTCTCTGGGTCCGGTGCTTGCTTCATTCATTCATTCCTGTGCCAGTGGTGGTGGATCTACAGTGAGCACAGAGAACAGGACAGAGGTGACCCTTCAGTAGGCCAGAGCATTGGGCAGATGCAGGTGATGCCACGCCAGGGTTATCAGCAGGTGGATGGTGGAAGCGCTCGAGCTTAGAGGAGGCCCCTGTCCTGCTGCCCAGGGAAGGCTTTGAGGAGGTAGCAGAGCTGAGCTGATGCCCGGTTTGGGGCAGAGAGCCTGGCAGGGGAACTGCACTAAGGTGCGAGAAGAGGTGGCATGTCTAGGGATCCCCATGATCAACAGAGACCCAGAGGAGAGGCACAGTCCAAGATGTAGCAGGAACCAAGCCAGGCAGGGCCCCATATGCCATAGCTGGGCTCCCGGAGGAGCACTCTACCATAGGGCGCTTTGCACGAGGGCTGGTCTGAGCCCCGTAGAGCCTGAAGCATGGGTGACCAGCAGCACCTACTCTGCCAGGCACTGCCTGTCACACAGGAGCATCAGGGGCAGAGCTGGGCTCCGAACCTGGGGAGCGTGCCTCCTGCACCTGCTGAGTGTGCCTCCTGCACACACAGAATCCAGCCTCATTTCCAGTCGTGCAGGGAAGGTCTGTGTAATGGTCTCCTGCTGCCAATGGGGCCCGGGTGTCAGGCCAGGCAGTGTTATTACAAACAGGCAGCTCAGGCAACCCAGGCCCGGTAAGTGACCCCACACAGGGGAGTCCATGGCGCTTATTCTCGGGATTGAGTTTCACGTGGATTTCCCCAGACCCAGCTGGCCAGAGTGGTCAACCTGAGATAGAGGGGAGGTAAGGGACACTCCTCCGGCCTGTCAGGGCCTCCCTGTGCCCATGTCTTTTGGTCACTTTGAGTGGGCTGAGGCCCAAGGACAGCTGGGGCCCATTCTGACCCCGTGCATGTGCCCTGTGTCCCAGGAAGCCACAGAACTGGAGGGTGGGCTGTATCGGCCCTGCCCCCATCCCCACCCCTGCCAAACCCACCCTTGCACCCAATGATGGTTTCAAGGATGCATTTCCTGCTGAGACCCAGGCTCTGACCCCATCCGAGTCTCGGAGGCAAACGGCCCCTTTCCCTGCTAGGTTGGGCATGCTCAGCTCTGGGCTTGCCCCGTGCCCTTAGCAAGGGCCTCTGCTCTCTGGGCCTCGGTTCCCCCATTTGTGCTGTGGGGGTCTGCAAGCTTTCCTTCCTCTATGTGAGAGGGGTCCTGCTCCCACTCACCCCCAGCCCTGGAAAGAATGGGCTCTGAGAACTTAAGACCAAGTGGGGACTCCACTCTCCGTAGGGCTATTGAGTAGGGTCTGGCTCCACCTGCCCCAGCCGAAGGCACAGGGGCTTAGGTCAGGCAGGCCTAGGGGCAAGGCTGAGCCTTCCCAGTTGCCGGCTGTGGAAGCTCAGGCCAGTTTCTTAACCTCTCTGAGACTTTTTCCTATCACTTATTTGGGGTAGCTGGCACGGCCCCTTCCAAGGGGTGCCCACGGCTGCATGTTGCTGCTGTGAGCAGGGAGAGAGCTCAGCAGGTCTGGCCTCGCCTCCTGGCTCCTCCCCTTGGGCCTGGGGCCACCCACTGTCACTCCCCGAGCTTCCTGTTGGGCCTCTGCAAAATGGGCCAACAACAGGACCAGCCTGGTGAGATGGCCGCGGGGATTCAATCACTCAATTCAATCACTGTCTTGAGCTTAGTAAGTGCCTCGGGCTGGTGAAGTTTGCCTTTCTTCCTTCTCGTTCCTCTATCCCTTTTCCACAAACTGCTGTGGCTGGCCAGCTTTTCCTCCTCCCGGCCTGGCTGGAGGGCAGCCCCAGCTGTGGCTACAAACTTCTTTCCTTGGGGAGCTCGTATAAGACAGCAGACATGTGCCTCCGAGAGAAACCCAGGCCTGCCTCCAGCAGCATGGCCTGCCCCAGTGCAGCTGGGGAGGGAAGCGGCAGGACTGGGGGACGAGCCACTGAGTGGCCCAAAACAAGTGTCAGGGTTTGTAGCTGCCCTGGCCCCTCTCCCTGCACAGGAAGACATGGAGACAAGGGGGCTGGGGGCTGGTCCTGTTTCCCCCACCTCAGTCCCCAGCTTCTCTCTGAGCCCCTGGGGATTGTGGGTCTCCCAGATAGGATGGGGTTTACACAGTTCTTCCCCAACCCAGGCTCCTCCAGGCTTTGGCTTGCATACTCCCAGTGATGGGGAGCTCACTCTTATGCCGGTCAACAGTGACAGGCAGTTGTGAAATGAAATAGGCAGAAGCTGACAGAGGTTCAAATTCTAGCTCTTCCTCTTCTTGCTAGCTGTGTGACCATAGACAAGTTCACTGGGTGCCCCCCCCCCCCCGCCCCACCTGTGGCCCCAGATCAACATGTGACCTGCCAGTGTCCCTGAGAGTCTGAGGTACCCTTTAAAGCTGAGGTGTGGAGGGGCTGTGTTGGGAGCCGCAGGTAGCTGCTCTGTGGAAATTTCGCTTTTGCAGGTTCAGTTGTTAATTCAGAATGTCTTGTTTGATTTGTAAATAACTTTCCCTCATTTAGCTTTCTCTGTCCTCATCTCCACGTCCCCACTCAGACACGTCCCCAGTGCTTTGGTCTGGGGGTGTTACAGGCTGGTCCCCGCAGCTGCCCAGACCCCTGCACAGGATCCCCTGTGACCCCCAGCCCAGGCCTCCTCAACCCCTCCAGAACAAACCCCAGCCATGGGGGTAGTGGGAAACCTGTTGGGAGTCCCAACTGCTGATGTGCAGGGGGACCTTGGCTGAGACTCGGTGTTCCCATCTGGGCAAGGGGAACAGGAGAGGGACTCCACTAGCCTCTATCTGGGGGTCAGACTGTGCCCCAGGGAGCAGCAGCTTGGTCGCTGGTCCCTGCTGCAAGCCCTGCCCTGGTCCTGCTCTCTCCTCACGTCAGTTCCTTCTCTGAGCTGGGCCATCTAGCTTACACATCTGGCTACCTGCAGAGCCTCCCCAGATCTGCCTCTGTCCCCCCCCCATAGAAGAACAAGGAGCAACAGCAGAGCTTGAAGAGCCATCTGGGTGACTTGGCTACATGTCTCTGCACTCTGGCCCTCAGTCTCCACATCTGTGAGATGGGTTAGCTGGGGGACTCTTGAAACAGGCTTGTTCACGCCTAGCCCCATTCTGCAAGGGCTGGGCCTCCAGCCAAGTCCGCCCCTCCTGTGCCGCGTGCAGAGCTATCTCAGCAGGTGTTGCATAGGTGACCTGCCTCAGGTGGCAGGTGCTTGGGAAGAGGGAGGATACTGGACCCCAGGCTGTGCAGAGAGAGACCCAGGGCGCTGGGCAGCCCTGCCTTTTTGGTTCTTAGCCCGAGGGAGACCCCTGCTGTCCACTGTGCTAGTCCTTTCTTCCTGTTCCAGGGCCCCCGAGGACCAGATGGACCAACTGGGGAGCAGGGGTCCAGGGGCCTGAAGGTACCAGCCCCCACACCCTGCCTTTCCTCATGCCTCCCGTGCTGGGTCAGGAGTCTGAGCACCAGGACCCTCAAAGCCCCACTAGGCTGCTGAGAGCTGGGCCTACCTCTGGCTGCCCCATGGACGGAAAAGTCTTCTGTGTACCTGGAGGCTATGGCGAGCCACACCCCATGGGGCGGGGCTCAGTGTTCCCACCTGCACAGAGGGGAGAGGGTGCATGCTGTGGTCTCGTGGTCCCTTTTTGGGGAGTGGTCCTCCTAAGCATGGTCTCCCTCCTTCACGTGCTCTGCTTCCTGCAGGGTCCTCCAGGACCACAGGGCAGACCGGGCCAGCCTGGACAGCAGGTAGGTCAGGCCAAGGCCAAGCTCACCAGCCCCCTCCCCACCCCTGCCTTGTGCACCTCTAAGGACCTCCAAATCTGCTTCCAGGGTGCGGCTGGAGAGCGAGGCTACTCGGGCGCACGAGGCTTCCCTGTGAGTCCTGCCAGTTCGTGAAATTCCCTCTGCGGGGGACTTTGGGGTGGGGTGAGGAAGCTGCAAGGTCCTAGCTGCCCATCTCTGCACTGAAGCCCCTCCAGTACCCCCCTCCCCTGTGGGAGTGGGCTGGGCCCCTAGTCCATTGTGGCGGCCACCCTGAGCTCACAGGGTCAGGCAGATGCAGATGGCTGCGGAGGGACCCAGTCACCTTTGTCTTTCTCCACAGGGCATCCCAGGCCCCTCGGGCCCGCCTGGCACCAAGGGCCTCCCTGGAGAACCGGTATGCATCTTTTTTCCTTCTTCTTGGGACCTTTGCCCAGGCAAGCTGGCCTCAGCTGGCCCACCCACCCAGGGTAGGGGCCCGGTGCTCAGACATGGAGATGAGTGAGCAAGGGCTGGGCCTTGGGCAGGTGGCTGGGGCCCTGGCTGGGGGGTGTGGGTCTGAGTCCCAGGCTGCTTGCTCTCCAGCCTGTTTTCCCACGGGGAAAATGGAACAGTTGTCCCCCACCGGCCGCTCTGTTGTGGAGATGAAATGAGAAAATGTACAGAGAGTGCTTAGCCAAGGCAGGACTGAAGGAGGGTGCAATGGAGGAAGATAAAAGCTGTCAGCTTCCAGAGGGCAGGGGGAGGTCACATGCCAACAGCACAACAAGGAGCCATGGAAAGGCTTGGGCCCTGGCCCTGGGGGGGCATGATCAGTGGTGCCCCTTATCCCTGCCCTGGGAAGGAAGGACTTGGGGGTCAGCCCAGGTGTCGGGGAGCCCTGTGTAGAAGCTGCTGGAGACAACAGGGAGAGGACAGAACTCAAGGGGCTTGGTGGATGGATCCCAGGTCACTGCAGGTGGTGGTCAGGGGGCTCCCACACCCTGGGCCACTGCTGTATTCACTCCCACGTCTAGATGCCCAGGAATCGCCCGTGAACCCTGGGTGGGCTGGGGGCTCTCAGAGGTGGACCTGAGATGAAAGGAGCCAGAGTGAGGCAGGCCGGAGAGCAGGAGGGTCCTGGGCAGGGGAGGCTGCAGGGTTTCACCCTGGTGACTAGCAAGGCGCAGGTCTGCTATTGGGATGCAGTGCGGGGCCAGGTGAGGCGGGCGCTGCAGGCTCAGGCACTGGGTGCAGGCTGCACAGTCCCTGGTTCTGCAGGTCTCTCCCTTACCACCTTCTACCCTGACCCCCCAAAGTGGCTGCTTAGCCTCAGACCCCAAAGAATTCCCAGACTATCTTCTCCCAACTGCCTGTGTGTCTGTGTGTCTTCCAGGGCCCTCAGGGACCCCAGGGGCCAGTAGGCCCTCTGGGAGAGATGGGACCCAAGGTGAGTGGTAAGAGACCCCCATTTGTTGCCGTTGCTCCTGCAGATGCCCGGGTCCCTGTGTGCCCTTCCCTGCCCTCACTTGGGAACTGCAGAGAAGGGAGGGTGAACACGCAGGCAGAGAAGGTAGAACTGGGTGCGGGGAGCAGGATGCAGGGGTGCAGGGGCCCTTGAGGGGGGGAAGCCAGGGCTCTTCACGCATCCCTAAAAGCAGCAATGCCCCTATTTCTACCCCTCCTGGCACTTGGCCTAGCGCCACCCCGCTGGGGGCCACTCACAAGGACTTGGAAAGGGTCCCCGATGCCTGGGCCTTATCCCCAGGACGAAAGCAGGCCTCAGGGTGTGTGCAAAGCCCCATGCCAGTGGGGCTAACTCAGGACCTCTCCCGCCCTGGCCACCCTGGCCATGCCAGCTCAGCTACACAGAGCAGGGCTGGAGGCAGCATCCTTGGGCTTCCTCACCGGCCCTACGTGAATGTGGCATCTTCCTCCCTGTGCTTGCCCAGGGCTCCCGCTGTGGTCAACCACACTCGTGTGGGAGGGAAAGGGTTCCAGCCACTGTCGCCGGGCGGTCCTGAGGCTCTGCCAGCCTGGACCTGACCGCCCCCCTGCCCCCCTAGTCCCAGCTCCAGGTTCTGAGAAGCTGCAGCCTGGCTCGCTTGCCTCCTGCTGGTGACCACAGGCGCACTGTTTGCCCTCTCCTATCCCCCTCACATCCAGCCAGGGGCCAGGCTTTGCCCTAGGAGGGACCCATGGCATTTTCTTTTAGGGGCCGCCGGGTGCAGTGGGAGAACCAGGCCTTCCTGGGGAAGCCGGGATGAAGGTGAGCGGGATGAGAGCAGAGAAAAATGACTTGTTGAAACCGGCTCCCAGCTGGCGGCCGTGTCCTCCCTGCGAAGGAGAAATGGGCCTTTCTTGTGCCAGGATAATGGGTTCTCTGTGCTCCTGGCCAGGGGAGTGGGGGCCCTGGCCGTGGCCACCGTCGAGTGTCCAGCTGGGCCCGGGGCCCCCACCCCTGCCCCCTGCCTGCTGCTGTTTTCCCTGGCACCTGCCCCCGCCTCCACGCTGGGGCAGCCGTCCCTCCTGGCCTCAGGCGATAGCATCTGCATTTCAGCACTGCTGCCACTCATTACCTGCTGAGAAACAGGCGCCCATTGATCCCTGGGCTCTGGGGAGCGCTCCCTCCCTGCGCTGCCGTGGGAAGGTGGCCCCACTCCCCATCCAGGCGGGGCCAGGCCGAGGAGCCATGTTGGCCGGCCTGGGCCATCGTGGAGGCAAGGCCCAGGGGATCCAGGCTGAAGGGCTGTGGGCCTGGAGACCGAACACCCCTTCTGGGTGTCCCTGCCATTCAGAGAGGGAGCTGGGGCAGCCTGGGGCTGTCACACTTGGCTTACTTCCAGGACGGGAGGAAGTCAGCCCTCAGAGCAAGCAGCTGGAAGTGGAAGTGGGCTTGTCCCATTTGGGGACCGCTCAGAGCTCTGCCTCGCTCCTCTATGCCCCCAAATGCCAGCCAGGAGCGTAGGCCAGAACCCCCGGAATAAGAAAGACCCTTGTTTCTGGACTCTTCTAGAGGGCAGATGGCCTCAACTCTGGCTCAGGAGGGCTTCCTCTTCCAAGTCTCCCAGGGGAGGGGAGAAGGGGTGATGAGCCCCACGCCCGCGCCAGATGCCCCCCGAGCCTCCAGGCCTAAAGCTGTCGTGGGTTAGTGCTCTCAGACCGGGGCTGCTCCCTGTGCCTCATGTCCGAAAGGAAACCACTGTGGGGATGGTCGGGGTGCCCACATTAACAGGGCCCCTAGAACAGGGCTGTGGAGGTGAGCTCTGCTGCCACCACCCCTGTGGATGGTGGTGGTGGCGGTGGCCCTGGTGGCTGTCCCTCCGCCCTAGCATGGGAGATGCCTGTGGCCGGGGCTGACTTGGAACAGCGGCTCGGGCAGGTGCTCTGGGATTTCCCTTTGATCCATGGGAAGAAGGCCCTTCCGCACTGCCCGTCCCCGACCCTCACTCAGAGCTGGGGGAAACAGGCCTGGCCGCTGCTCCACGGTGGCTCACCTTGTGTTTGTCTCTCCTAGGGTGACCTTGGACCCCTGGGCACCCCTGGGGAGCAGGGCCTTGTTGGGCAGCGGGTAAGTGGAAGCCAATCCCTTCTCCCTGGGAAGTCTGTAGGGAGATTGTGGGCAGGGGGCAGAGCAGGGCTCTATGCTGCCTCCAGGACTTTGATTTGAGCTTGGTGGAGCTTGGTGCCCTGAGACAGCAGGTGTGACAATTGATCAGTAGAGGCTTGGAGGGCTGTGTTAAAAGGGATCTTGGGGGTCCATGGAGGCTCAGTGGGAGAGAATGACGAGCACTCATGGGCCGTCCACTGTGAATCAGGTGCTTTTCTCACGGCACTGAGTGCACAGCAGTGAGGGAGAGGCCTGTGTCCTGGAACTTATGTCTAGGTGGATTGATTAGTGATGTCTGCCACGGGTGCAGGAAGAGCAGAATCTGCACACCTGTCACAGCTTTGCCATCCCCGCATCTGACTGTGGGGAGCAACTCGGACTAGACTAAGTTACTGGAATTAAGACTTATTCTATGCATCTGCTCTCCCACAATATGGTGCTGAGAAGGGAAACAGCTTCTACACAGCTGCCTCCAGTTCAACCAATAAACTGTAGGACCTGCTCCTGATTGGAGGAGAGCAGCGTACTTGGTGTGTGGGTAGCAGAGTTGGGATTGGCGGAAGAGGACTATAAAGGAGGAGAGAGACAACATGCACCAGGAACATCTAAGAGGAACATCTAGGGGGAACATCTATCTGAAGGAACACCTGTGCAGCCCCCGAGAGAGCCGGCCGGCGGTGTGCCACTCCCCTGCGGAAGTGGGGAAAGTGGCCAGGGGGAACCGCCCTTCCACGGAGGTGGAAGGGTCGGTAGCCAACCCGGGAAGAACCAGCAGCAAACCCGGGGAGGGCCGAGCAGACGAAAGAACAACGCAGGGTCCTGTGTCGTTCCTCCACGAAGACGGGGAGCGACATCTGACGACCCCTTCTGGCTCTGAACTGCAATGAGCTCTAAAAGCAGAGAGAGCCCCTAACTTCACTGGATCGGCATTAGGGAACCCAGGCATCAGGGGCATCTCCAGTGCTGGCAGAGCAATCCAGGCGCCTAGCTGAGGGTCCCAAGGTTACCAAGGCTCTTGCTATGGTTCTCGTGCTTGCTGGCACATCCTCTGAGGGCTGGCCTCACCTTACTCAGCTAAGAAATGGGATTCCGCCAAGAAGGGCTTGCCCCAATTCTAGGCATCATCTCTCAGATGGCTTCCATAGTGGGGTGCTTGCGCTGTGTGTGCCCCACTGCCACCCCTGAAGGCAGTGCTATCAGCCCACTTTTTAAAGAAACCGATGCCCGTGGAATTGAGCGGTTTGCTTGCGGTCAAAAGCCAGCGAGTGGGAAGCCGCGATGTGGTGGTGAGGCCTGTCTCACAGCAGCACCTGCTCTGAACCGCTGGGCCACACGGCCTCCCCTGCCCAGCCAGCTCCAGACATGGGTCCAGGACAACTCTGTGACAAGCTGACTCCATGTAGCCTCTACTCCACACCTCTGCTGACAGTAGCCGCCCGGGGTCTGTTTCTGATTCCTAGAGAGCTGAATGTAGGACCTCACCCCTCGCTCGCTCACTCAGCTGTGGCTCTGTGCACCCACTATGTGCAGGGCCCCCAGCTCCCACTGCTGAGGATCCGAGTCCTGTGGCAGGGAGTGGCCCCTCCCCAGTAATGTCTCCTTATCTTCTCCTCCATCTCCAGGGAGAGCCTGGCCTGGAAGGTGACAGCGGCCCCATGGGGCCCGACGGGCTAAAGGTAAGTGCCCCATGGGCAGGACTTAGCTAGGCCCCGCCCTCCCATCCAAGACCTAGGTGTCCTCCCAGAAGCCCTGTGTGTTCCCACCAAGCTCTGAGATTGGACCCCTGGCTGCCTGCTGAGGTGGGCCTGGGGCCTGGGAACCTCACCCATCCGTCTCCCTGGCTGCTCCTCTCCCAACGTCAGCTTCTCTTGGCTACGGGTGGCTCCTGAGCACCCACTCTCTGTTCTCTTCCAAACTTCCCCAGAGGTGGAGGGAATAACAGCTGTGCCTGCAAGGCCCCATGGGAGGACTGGTCATACCTGTGCCAGGTCTGCCCTAAGCCCTTGATGATGTCACGCCTATCAGTGCTTTGAGCGAAGTCCTGTCTTCCCGTGGGGAAACAGACTCAGAGAAAATAAGCAAGTTGCCCATGGATACACAGCAGTAATTGACATCCAGGACCCAAATCTGGACTTGTGTGGCCCCAGCCCCTCTGCTTGCTCTGCTGTTCCATGTGCCCATTTTAAAAGGGGGAAAGACTGAGGCTCAGAGGAAGGCAGAGGTACGGTCATCCAGGGTCCGCTGTGAGTGGAGGATCTGAAGTTCAAACCCACGGTTCACAGGCTCCAAACCTGTTGGCTTTACTTGGGCCTGCTGCTCGCTTCAGAGTCTCTGTCAGCCACAAATGCTGGGATCTCAAGGCAGCATGGACCCAGCTGAAGTGTGGGTGGGCAACTGGGCAGGCCCTGCTCTCTGACCTCGGTTTCTGGCCTCTGTCTCTGACCCACCCTGGCCCCCAGGGCTGGGATGTCCCACTGTGCAAGTCAGTTCCCCAGCTCAGAGTCCCATGTTCCATGTCCCTGGGTCCCCTCTGCCACCCACCTACCATGTGATCTCAGGTAGGCACCTCCTTCGCTGGCCTCAGCTTCCCCATCCCTAGGCCTATGCCCTCTACCTGCTCTCCGTAGTCCCCTGGTGCCCGCACTCCCAGAATGCCTTAGAAACAGGCCCCTGCAGGCTCTTGGTGTTTTTCTTGCAAGGATGAGAGCGCCCCCTGTCTGTCGTCATCTGCCTTTTCTCTCCCCCAGCCCTGATGCACCCTAGGGAGCAGCCGGGTCCAGAGCCTCTGCCAGTTCCCCCACACCCTTTGCCAAGGGCACACTGCTCGGCACTGTGTGACGATGGTGGTGTGCGTTGTGGCTAAGATGTTCTGAATGCCAAGCATTGCCCGATGCATTGCCCCACTCACTCCTCCAAGCGAGGACCATCACCCACCCCACTTGACAGACCAGGAGACAGAGGCACGGCGGCATGCGGCCTTGCTCCTGGCTCTGCCCCCTTTCACTCCCTCCACAGCCAATTCTCCCATAGTCCTTGAACCAGAGCCGTCACTCACACAGCATCTTCACACAAATCCCAGGAGGGACTGTTTGCTTTACGGTGTTTGTCCAGGAATCGCCTTCATGGTGAAAAGAACATCTTGATGGGCACCACACCATAGAGTCCCTCTGTGCCCGTTGTCTCCTTGGTGACAGCCAGCTGATGGTGGCCATGGTAGTGGTGACCAGTAACAGTGGACCTTGCCCAGCGCCCACCCGCCAGACGCCCTGTGCAGCTTCTTGCCTGGTTCCCCTCTCCCAGGCCTCCCTGGGATCCTTGTTTTACTGAGACTTGCCCCGGGGTCACATGGCTGTTGAGGGAAGGCAGCAAGACCTGGAAACACAGGGGTGGAGTTGTCCCCTGAGCAGACAACCTGGGGATAGGAAGGAGCCAGACCCTGGGGGCTCACCCATGCTCTACCATTCTGCATGGGGTCCACAGGGGCTGCCACTCCAGCTGTGTAGCAGCCCAGGCCGTGGGGGTCTGAGTCATCAGTGGGGCCTGGGCTCATGCAGGACCAGGAGCATGCTGCCTGCCTCTGAGCAGCAGGGCAGCAGGTGGCCAGGCTGACCAGCCAGAAGCAGGGCTCTGTCTTGGGGAGTCTGTGATGGGCACCTGGACCAACCCCATCTTCATGCCAGGCTATGCCTGGAATCTGAGAGTGCCGGTGGGAAGGACCTGAGAACCCAGCCTGGTGCCCAGATCTGCTCTGTGCTGGGCCATGCCCCAACTTGGGGTCATCTGCCCCTTACCTGGGTCATCCATGGCCACGCCCCCACAAGCTAAAGGTGCCCTGGAGCCCAGGCCTCAGGCAAGGGTGAGCACTCGGTGATCATGACCCCTAGCCTGTCTTCTCAGCCAGGCCAAGTCCCAGGCTCCAGCAGCCTGCCCTGCCCTCTCTCCTCTGACACTCACCTGTGTGTCAGTGTCCTTTGTGAAGCGTGGTGCTGTGAAACAAGCCCGGCAGAGACGCCCTCTGCTGTTCCCATCATGTCCCCTTCCCTCGCCATCCCCTCCTCCTACCTGGGACTCCATGCCCTCTCGCACAGGGCTCCTGGGCAGGTAGCAGAGCCCTGTGCCAGCTGGCCACAGACCCATGCAGCCCGCCAGCCCTGCTGGTGGCCACTGCTCTGCCCCCTGCAGCCACTGCCCAGCTCACAGCTCTCGTACTTTCTCTGGCCCTGCCTCACACTGCCAGGGCCCGGTCTGCCCCGTCTCTGCAGGAGCAAGTGAAGGGGACAGTGATGAGACAGGGCAGGCTTGGGGACGCACGGGGTTGCTCGCTTCAAAACTGCTCTGCAAGGCCAGGGCTCACAGAGGAGCATCAGTAGTCTGCCCTTAACTCCCAAAACCCACGCCAAAGGCTGCCTTTCCCAGGATACAACCCCAGCTGCCCCACACCCCTGAAGTCCCAAGCAGACCTTGGATCCCCCCCAGTAACTGCAAGCAGGTGCCCCCCCCCAACCCAAGCCAGGAACTGGCCAAATGTCTCAGTGGCTGTTTCAAATCCCAGCTCTGCCCCTCCTGCTCTGGGTCGAATGACAACTCCACTCGGCCTTGACTTGCACCTCCCTTGGGGACTTCTGTGAGGGTTCAGTCAGAGACCCCCAGATACAGTCAGCACGTGGTCCAGGGCAGGGCTTCAAAAGAGGAGAAAATCACACATGGATTTCAAAACTTTGGGTGACCAAGGGGAGGAAGACAGGAGCAAGGGCCGGAACGGCGGGACCGGGCAGCCCACCTGGGAGGTGCGTTCAGAGCTCAGCTTGCTGCCACGTGGCTTCCTTAGCTTGGAGTAGGCACCTCCCTCCTGCGCCTGGCACGCGACGATCGTGGCTGTTCCGGCCGTTGTCACCAACAATTTCTGCGCGCAGCACTGGACGGAGTTGTTTCTGAGGGGCTTGGTCCTCCCATGTGTCAGCCGGGGAGCAGTAACCCTGTCTCCCGGATCCGACCCCTTCCTGTGAACTCCGTGGGCGTCTCTCGGAGCTGAGGGCGTGTGGCTCCCGCCCTGGCTGGGTTGTGCCCTTTGCCAGCTGCCCATGCTGCCCTGACCCTCTTGGTGGTTCCGGGCACTGCCAGGTGAACCCAGGGACCGGTGAGCAGAGGATATGAGAATGGAGACCTAGGGTCAGGGGCTCGGGTGGGCTTGAGGACTAATTTCTCTCTCTCTCTCTCTCTTCCCTCCTCATTCCCTCGCGATCCAGGGGGACAGGGGTGACCCTGGGCCTGATGGTGAACGTGGTGAGAAAGGCCAGGAAGGGCTGAAGGGCGAGGAGGGCCCCCCTGGCCCCCCTGGCATCACCGGAGTCCGGGTAAGTGCAGGCTGCTTCTTGGCCCTGAGGATCCTGTGTGGGGAGTGCCCCTGCCTGTTCAGACAGCGGGCCAGCAGTCTCTGGGCAGCAGCCCCCTGAGCACACCCTGCCGTGGTCCTTCCTCCTCCGGGGGCTTGGCCAGAGAACTCCTCAGGCCATGTCCCTCCCCTACTCAACTGTGCATGGCTCCCAGGTTAAGACGCTGCTCTGCCCTACACACACCCAGCCCCTGCCCGCCTCATCCCACCCGACTCTCTGATTGTTATCAGAGAGGTCGCGGACCCTGCCCAGACTCATACAGTAGAAATGGCGGGGCTGGGGCTTGCACGATGCTCTCATGTGGTAGAAATCTAGGCCTTCGGCTGAAGAGCTGTGAGGCAGAGGCTGGGCGGAGGTGCAAGCCTGGTTTTAGAACATCTCAAGCGTTAGACTGACCACGTGAACTTGACTTTGGAGTGGGGCCAGGGCAGCTTCCACGGCTGAGGAGGATGTGTGCCATGTCGGGGGAAGGGGGTCGGCTCACTCACCCTGCCTGGGAGCAGTGGACGAGGTGGCCCCGCAGACAAGCACCTGAGTGTCCAGGCCTGCAGCTGTGTGCCTTGAGCTGGACCCAGCAGGTGTGAGACGGCCGCTCGGCTGCCGGCCGCCTCCCCTGCGGCGCAGTTCAGCCTTCAGGCCCAAGTGCATAGATCGAGGTTCCTGCCTGGCCCAGTGGCCCAGCTGCATTCAGGCTTGCTCATGACAGCCTTTCTCCCTCCTGGAGGGCTCCCATGGCTCACCCAGGACGGCTCCAGATTAGTCTGCAACAAACTGCGGGTGGTGGGGAAACATTTGTTTCCTAAAAATAGAACTGAAGCGCTAATGTCCTAACAGCTGCTATGGAATGAGCTCACCCAACAGCTAGAGGAGCACAGGAGGTGCTTGGTCCCACAGCCACGCCAGGAGGCGCCCCTGGACCTGACTCAGGGGTGCGGAGGGTGGCCGGGGGTGGGGGGACTGAGCTGCAGGGGTGCTGGCCCTGGCCCCAGTTCTCCATCAGGAACTTGCTGTGTGACTTCTCTCACTCCTCGCCCTCTCTGGCCCTGCCCTGGACATGATGGAGGGGTTGGAAGGATAGTGGGCTAAGATTACCCCGAGTTATAGTGAGCTGTGAGTATCATGACTGAACAGGCAGCACGTGTGACAAAAATCACCTTGGAAGCAGAATCCCAAGGCTGAGCCCACGTTTGTGACTGAAGCAACCTCTTCTCTGTGTGGTTCGGGGCAAATCACTGCCCCTCCCTGGGCCTTTCTCGTCTGTAAAGATTGAAGGAAGCTTGAGATGAGAGGGCACTTTAGAAAATGCACTGGAAATCTAAAAAGTTCTCTATGGATTTGGAGGAGGAAATGACTAGAAGCTGATGATAGTGGTGGTGGTGATAACAGTGACCTAGGTAGTGTTGGCGGTGATGGTGGTGGCTTTGGTAACTGGTGGTGGTGATGGTGATGGTGATGATGGTGAAGATGATAATGGGGATAGTAGTGGTGATGGTGGTAATGGTAATAGTGTTGGTAGTGGTGATAGTGATGATGATGGTGATAGTGGTAGTGATGAATGGTGATGGTGGTGGCATTGGTGATGGTGATGGTGGCAGTGATGGTGGCGGTGATGGTAGTGGCATGGTGGCATGGTAATGACACTGGTGGAGCGGGCGAAGGCAGCGACAAGAGTTGCAGTTGTGGTGGTAGTAATGGTGTTGGTGGTTCTGTCGGTATTTTGCTGTCACTTGCAATTCTCCTATGCTGAGGTTGGAAAGGGTCGCTGGGGCCAGACTGAGTGTGTGTCGGTGTGGTGGGGGTGGGGGAGGCTGTCCCTGAGTCTCCCAGGCCTCAGGGCTGCAGGACAGATGCCTCCTGGTCTGTGGCCTGGGAACAGCTAGATGTTTAAAAATAGAATTTGAGTCATCAGGGGCTTTCCAGAAACACATACACGAAACAGGGCCCTGCTCGGCATGGGTTGCATCTGTGACACCGGCTCCACCAGAGTCGCGCCGTGACACCATCGCCTCATGCATGTGTCCTGCACTCTGGCGCTGATGTCCTCACAGTGACACAAGCGCCTGACTCTGCATTCCTCAGAACGTGTCCCCATCCAGGCAGCAGTGCCCCTGACCAAGCACAGCCTCACCCCACCGAAGGCTCCAGCCTGGACTGGGGGTTTCCACCAGGGGGACACTCTGGGTGGGAGAGGGCCCAGCAGAACCAGCGTGGGGCCTGTCCCCCGGCCCATGCCACGGGCTTTGCTACTAACTCCTTCTTCCCTCCGAGGGAGCAGTCCGCAGAGCCCGCCAGCCACAGCTCAGCCAGCACAAGCTCAGGACAAAGCTGCCCCCAAAAGCAGGGGTCCCCGGCTCCTTCTAAGCAGCCAGGTGACCCACAGGTGGCACCTCCTGCCCCCGGATTCTAGTTGCTTTAGCTCAGACCTGGGCTGAAAGGTGTCTTCCTCCCCACACTGTGGTGAGCATTCAGCGAGAATTTGCCCCGGGGGCAGACACAGGGCCTGGCCCTTGGGGCAGGCAGCAAGGGCTGCTCCGGTTTCAGAACTGGAGGAGCCGGAGACCTTGGGATTGCCAAGGCGGCGCTGTCCAACAGCAACAGAGCGCATGCCACACACGTCATTTTGGATTTTCGTTTAGCCACGTTGTAAAAAGGTAAAAGGAGACAGATGACATGAATGTTAGTAATAGGTTTTATTCAGTGCAGATTTCCAAAACAGTATCATTTCAACACATGCGCAATATAAAAATCGTTGAAATACTGGGCATTCCGTTTCTTTGTACTGTTTGAAATCTGCTGACACAGCACATCCCCACTCAGATGTAAATTTTCATGGGAAATACTTGATCTGTATTTAGATCTCATGACTTTTTAAAAGCATTATTTATTTATTGACTTACTATTTGAAAGGGAGAGAGAGAGAAAAAGAGAGAGAGCTCTTCCATCCTCCGTTTTACCTCCTAAATGACTGTAAGAGCCAGGGTTGAGCCAGGCTGAAGCCAGGAGCCAAGAGCTCCATCCGGGTCTCCCACTTGGACCATCTTCCACTGCTTTTCCAGGCATTTTAGCAGGGAGCTGGATCTGAAGTGGAGCAGCCGGGACTTGAACCGGTGCTCGATGTGGGATGCCGGTGACCCAAGTGGCAGCTTAACCCACGGCACCCCAGCACGGGCCCTGATAATTTTGCTGTTGAAGGTGTGTACCTTCATGTACACGAATTGTTCCCAACACATGTAAAAGCTTTCCAGTAGCTGAATTGCATGTCAGCTTTTAAATGAAATCTCAACTCATTAAGTAAGCTGGTGAATTCACTTCCCGAGTCACCGGAGCCACATTTCAGAGCTCAGTAGCCACATGTGGTTGAAGGCCCTGTATCAGGCAATGCAGCGCTGGCCCAAGACCTCCAGGAAACAGGCCCAGAGAAGGGTCATGCGGGAAGCCCAGCACCCTCCCAAGGCCTCTGTCCCGCCCTTCTGAGGCCAGTGTGGGCTGACCTGGGACAGAGGTGTCGTCCGCAGTCACTGTTGCCATGTGTGTCTTTTGAGTGACGTTTCTCCCTCCTGCAGAATCGCAACCAGACTTCTACGTGCTGGGCCCACAGAGGACACAGCGTCCCTACTCCAGAACAGCCATGCCCAGCCCACATGTTTCCCTGTTCCTCTAGGACCTGCTTTCCTGACCCTCGTCACCATCAGCGACACCCGATCCAAGAGGGGACCTCACCTCCCTCATCCTGGAGCTCATTCCAGAGGGACTGACCAAAGCCAGCCCTCTGGGGCTTGCCAGCAGGGCGCATGTGCTGCCCGACTCCACTGAGGCCTGCGGTCAGGAAGCGCCTTGCAGGCCAGCAAGGGTGGCCTGCCCTACCCCTCTGTGTCCCATGCTCGGCTGGCCCAGGGCTGGCCCTTGCCCTTCTCTGTAACTGGGTCTGTCCTCACATTCACACACACTCACCCCTGCTGAGCACTGGCTTCCACTGGGGCAGGGGCAGAGTGTCCTGTTAGAGACCCCAGAAGGAGTCCAGCATGGTGCCTTGGGCCACAGCCTCCAGGGATGTACGGAAGTGACACATGGCGTCTCAGAGACGCGGGAGCCCAGCAGATGCCTCCTGCTGCCTGGTGCCATTATCGGGGACTCTCAGCCGGGTGGTAGAAGAGTCCCTGGCCATGGAGCCCGGAGGGCCTGGGGTAAAACTGAGACTCTGCTGCCCACTGCTGGCCCTGGGCAGGTCACAGCACCCTTGGGTCCCTTGCTGACCCAGTCTAGGCCTGGCATCAGGGTTGGCAGCAGAGTGGAACAGTGCTTGTCACATGGAGAGAGCTCAGTGCTTTGAGTGCCAGGTGGTAACCATGGCGACAGCAGAGCCTGCACAGGTGCTATGCTTGAAGAAGCCCCACCCTGCGCTGGTCCCAGCACTTCCTGTGGGCAGGCGCTGTTGTCAGCTGTTCCCATGTCCCTCAGTGGAATCCTTAAGCTGGCCATGGGAAGGTTAGGTCATGCTCAAGGTCACAGGGCACCGAGCTGCAGAAGGCACCGGATGGATCTACCTCAATTTCACGTCTATTCCTAACCTTTCTCCTGCTCTTTGCCTTCCTCTCCCTACAGGGACCTGAAGGAAAGGCGGGGAAGCAAGGCGAGAAGGGCCGGACAGGGGCCAAGGTAGGCTCCCCGCCCTGCTGTGCTGGCCCAGGCCCCGCCCCTGCCCGTCACGCTGGCCGGCTCACAGCTTGTCTCTCCTCCTGCCACCAGGGTGCCAAGGGCTACCAAGGACAGCTGGGCGAGATGGGTGTCCCTGGAGACCCTGGAGTCCCTGGCATGCCAGGCCCCAAAGGCTCCCGGGGCAGCCTGGGACCAACGGTGAGGACTCTGTGGTTGGGGTGGGGGAGTCAGGCATGGAGGAAGGGGGCCAAGGGCAGGAAGGGAGGCACTGGGTTCCCCTGCACAGCTGTTGCCCACTCCCACCACTGGCCGAACGCCTGGCTGTCACCATCCCAAGGTGTCCCATGATTCATTGTCCTTTAACTCCTCGACCCTTTGGGGACCCGCAGAGAGGTGCGGCCCATCGCTCTGGGAAAACTTAGACGACACAGCCCGTTGTAGCCACGTGAGGGGCCTCGGGGTCTTTGGGAGCTCTCTCTGGCCCCAGAGGAGGAAGCCCTGCTATTGGGGCGGGGACAGCTGCTCTTGGAAAGCAGCTGCAGGAGGATCAGGGTGAAGCCACTGCAGGGCCCAGGAAGACCATGACAGTGTCTCAGGGCGTTGCTGGGCTGCCCTGGAGGAAGGGGCATGGGGGGCTCTGACAGCTGCTGGGAGAACTGCTGACCCCAGGGAGGGGGGACGGGCGGTGTGCGACAAGCACCTGCACTGCTCTGTGGCGTCTGCCAATGACCGTGGCGTCACGGCCGATCTCAAGCTGCTGTGGTGAAATCTTTGCAGGCTGAGGTGGGGACAGGGTGCGCAGGTGGTGTCCCCACCACCCGGGTCCCAGCCCAGGGACTAGGCAAACACAGGCAAAGCTCTAGCCACTTGTCTTTGATACAATGGGTTTAACTGTAGGTCTGCAACATTTCATTGTTAATAGGGGTTCTGTTCGACTGGTGTGAAAATCCCAGGAGACCCAGCCGAGGGCAGCCACAGGGTGCTCCAGAGAGGAGGGCTGGGGTCACTTGCTGCCCACCTTGTCCCCTGGGCAGTGGAGCTTAGTGGGGGCCAGCGGCACCCTGCTGTGAGAGCCACACTCTGTGCCAACGACAGCTTCCTCCCTTCCCAGGGTGCTCCAGGACGGATGGGGGCCCAAGGAGAGCCAGGACTGCCTGGTTACGATGTAAGTAGATGCCACCTCCCTGTACCTGCTCCAGGAGGCCCCGGGACCCACGGGTAGGACAGGCGGGGGTGGGGCAGACGGCGAGACCGCCATGCCTGAGCTCCGACCCGGGAGACCCCGACTGCTCTTCACAGCAGGGAGTAGCCCACTGTCACCCAAGCTAGCACCTCCCCAAGGGTGGCTGAGCGAAACTCATGTCCCACTTCTGGGGAGACCAGGGCCCAGAGAGACATGTGGAGGGTTGGGGCAGAGGCAGGCCCTGCTGCACAGCCCTGTGACTCTGTCTGTCCCTGTCCTTCATTCCTCCGGAGTCCTAACTCCCCCGTGCCCCCGCCTCCATCTTGTTTGTCTGCAGGGACACAAAGGCACTGTGGGACCCCTCGGACCTCCTGGACCCAAAGGTGAAAAGGTGGGTGTCTGCTCTCAGGGAGGCAGCACCGAGGTCAGCTCCGGGGCCAGCGCCAGTCCTGGACTCCTTGGGGACCATGGCAGCACAGAACGTGCATGGCGATGCCCCCTGCAGGCTGGAGCCAGCAGGTCCACGTTCAACACTGGATCAGGTGTCATCTCCGTGCCCAGCACTGGAACAAAAGCAGACGCGACCTCTGTCCCCATGGGGCCTAGGGCCGCGCAGGGGAAGCAGACATCAGTCATGTGACGGGTCAGGCAGTGCCGAGCCATCTCCATGAGACCTGGCAGAGAGAGTGAGGACGGGGCTCTGAGCGAGGAGAGGGCTTGGGCTGGGCAGTGGGGAAGCCCAGCGGTCACAGCGAAGCGGGCACCACAGCGGCACAGCCACAGGTGTGTCCACCCCAGCCTGTGGCTCCGCAGTGGGTCGAGTGACGGCTGGACGGAAACTTGCTTAGCGTACCACCTGCCCCACTGGTGGTGGTGCAGGTTGGGGCGTGGGGGCCAGCAGGTGCCAGGCGTCAGCGCTGGGTCCCATCCGCAGGCAGCACAGCCCACGCCTTGAGTCCCTCTGCCTCCCCGGCTGCTCTGCCATAGCCACTCCTCGCAGGCGGCCCTGTTGCTTTGCACCGTGCCTCCCCAGCCCCCCTTTCTCTGGCTGTATCAGCTTCCCATGAACTCCCTCCTGCTGTGGGGCCCGGCTGGCTTCCCCGCTGGCTTCACCTCCTGCTTGGAGGAGGACGGGTCTGCGATCAGAGTGGGCTATAGCCCCGGGGTCCTGCTGCTGCACCTGGCATAGAGAAGGTTAATGGGGACCACAAAAGAAGGAGGAGCCAGTGTGCCCCCAAGGCCTCCACTGTGCAGCCGGCAGGTCCCAGGGCTCCTGGGCCTTGTCTGTCCCATCTGGTAAGTGGGTGAGTACCTTGGAAATGTGGGCTGAATGGGACACCGCTTACCTGTCAGCCAGGTGCATGCTGTGGCCTCCAAGGTGTTATCTGTTCATTCCTCCAGCTGTCCAACTTGGTGTGCTCCAGCCGCTGAGCTAGGGGCTGGGCAGGGGGTCCCGAGGGGCTCATCTGTTGTGTGTTGGTTCCTGGTGGCGTGCGCTCTGAGAAATGCATCACTGGGTGGTTTTGTGGCAGCAGGGACGCTGTAGAGTGGGGTCACACAGACCACAGTGGCTAGAACAGCATGGGGTGCTGATATTCTGTGGGCCCAGTGTATACGTGGCCAGTCACTGTCCCACGCATCTTTACATGGTCATGACCACGGTCACAAGAGTCCTGGCCACAACCTAGATGGCATCGGGAAAGGAGAGAGCAGGCAGAGACCCAGGATTCCCCCAGAGCGCTCTCTGGGACCTGTCAAAGTGTCGGGTGGGGAAAGTGAGTTTCCATGATGCTCAGGGACTGATTCATGCCCTGAGGGCAGGGCAGGGCGGGGCCGGGATCCAGACTGATCACAGGACCTGCTCCCCAGGCCAAGATCAGACCTGAAGGGACGGGCTGGAAACAGGACTCCAGCTCTCCAAGCTCATCCCCAATGGCAGCTGCGCTATGGGGCAGTGAGGGTCTACATGGCTGGCTCTGGCCGGAGGGCCTTGGCAAAGGGCCTCAGTTTCCCCCCTAGGCCGAGCAGCACAGCTGTGGAGCCTATGGAATTGTGTGTGAGACAAACCTCAGGATGTGCCCAACACCCTGAACATTCCAGGGAAGCCTGGGCCTGTCCCTGGAGCCCCGGCGCCCAGGCACCCCGCCTGCCTCCAGGCTCTGCCCACAGGACCACAGAGGCTGGTGGCCAAGTCGTGTGGCCGCCAGCTCCCAGCATTGCTGCTGGCCAGGGATGCTCTCAGGCCCCGGATGCAGTTTCCCTTCTGCTTCTCCAGCTGCCCCTCCCATCCCTGCACCAAAGGGCCCCCAGTTGTCTGAGGCTGCGGTGGCCAAGCCCAGGGTGACCCCCCATGCCATTCTGCTTATACCGTCCGTGCGGCTGGCAGGTGGCGGCGGGTCCCTGGGGGGCGGCCATGGCTGACGCCCTCCCGTCCACACTGCCCCTGCCCCAGCCTGTCCCCTGTCACGGCTGTGTGGCCCACGGCCACCGCCATCTTCATCAGCAGCGGCAGTTCTCACGGCCACGTGCTGAGCCCGTGTGAGCGGCCGCGTGCTGATAGCACCGCGAGGCATCCCAGTCCCGCTTGTGCTCACAAAAGGGTGTCGCGTGCAGGACCCCGAGGTGGCCTTCGCTGGGGTGGGGGTCCCTGGCCACGGGGAGAGGGCTCTTCATCCAGGTTCTCCCAGCCAGGACCAGAGACAGGGCCCTTTCTTGGGGCTGAGGAGTAGGTCTTGTCCTCCCCATGGGCCTCTGCGGCCTCACCTCTGAAATGGGGATGATGTTAGCACCTGCCTCGTGGGGCGGCTGGGGGTCTCTGGTGAGCCTGCCTGTGCGGGGCCCTTGGCAGTGGCCGAGCGGAGGCAACTGTTGCTAGTCTGGCCACGCATGGTTCAGGATCTTGTGTGTCATTTTTTGGGATTCCTGCCACTTGCCAGGGGCTTCACCACTGTCCCCATTCCCATTTCCCAGCTGGAGGGACCCCCGACTTAGCTCCCTGACTTTGCGGGGTCTCACTAAGGGTGGGGGGGTGAGAGATGGACAGCGAGGCGCACTTTCTTCTGCATGCTGCAGTCCTGGCTCCGCACCCCCAGGGTCTAGCTCAGAGCCAGCTGCCCCTTGTCTCTCTGGCCTCAGTCTCACTGTGTGTAAGTCCAGGCCAGGCTTAGCTCTGCCCAGGCCCTGGGCCCAGCTTCTTGGCGTTCTGTAGCAGCAGGCAAGTGTTTGTCCTAAAGCCGGTTCTGTGTCTGCAGGGCGAGCAGGGCGACGATGGTAAGGCCGAGGGGCCCCCTGGGCCGCCCGGAGATCGGGTAAGCACCTCTGCCCCTGTTGAGGGGGGAGGGGGACACTCCCAGGGGGTGTGGCAAGCAGTCCCTGCACCTGCACAGGGCCCATATTCTGCTGTTGTCCTTGTCATTCAGGGCCCTGTGGGTGACCGAGGAGACCGCGGGGAACCGGGGGACCCTGGATACCCCGTAAGTAACGGAGCACTCCGTGGGCAGGAACAGGAGTGTCTAAGGGGGCTGTGTCGCTGGCCAAGCCCTGGCATTCACCTCAGGACCCTTTGGGTGGCTAGGACCTCCCCTTCACACTGTGAGGGGGGATGGATCATGTGTGCTGGGGGCACCTGCCCCTCCTCCTCCCCCCTCTCTGTCCACGCTGGGCAGGGCTGGGGTCTTCGCTTCACCCATCTGACCTTTGAGGAAGCAGAGGCCGAGAGTGACAGCGACACAGGACTGGGGAAAAGCAGGGCTCCTGGCCACACCCCGCTCCTAGGTGGCCCTCACCTGTGTCTCCTTGGCTTCCAGGGTCAGGAAGGTGTACAAGGCCTCCGAGGAAAGCCCGGCCAGCAGGGCCAGCCCGTGAGTGGTGCCATGCCTGTCCCATCCCTGCCCCGAGGAGGGGTGGAGCGCTGGGAATTGAGGAACTGGGCCCTTTAAAGCTTAAAGTGACCCTTCTTGCTGGGGAGGCTGGGGCAGCCCCCAAACCCCTCCCCACCCTCCCCCTCCAGGCGGAGACTGGCTGCCCACTCTGGGAGAGAGTCCTGGGGCTGCCTTGCGTCATCTCACCTTGGTTTGCAGGGGCATCCGGGACCCCGGGGGCGGCCGGGACCCAAAGGATCGAAGGGTGAAGAGGTAAGAGGTCTCCGTGCACCCCAAGGAGGCTGAGGCCCAGTGAACGGGAAGAGAGCCCGGGGCCCCAGCAGCAGGGCCAGGAGGGAGCCGGACCCGTTCCATTCCCTTCACGCAGCCTGGGGCAGGGGGCAGACCGGCTCCACATTCCAGGGCAGCCCCTCTAGGAGGTCAGCCAGTGGGACTTGAACCCAGGCAAGAGTCAAAGCCAGCCCCTGTCCAGCACGGAACAAGAGAATGGGACCAGCGCAGCAGGGGCTCTCCCAAGGCACGGATGCGCATGGAGAAGCAAGTTCGAGCCTTGGACCCAGGGCCCCTGTGCTCCCACCACTGAGGCTGGGCCAGCACTGCCTCAGTGCCCTCCCCTGCCCCTAGCCCAGCCCCTCTGCCCACACCCAGGGACATCATGCTCCTGGGGGTCAGATGGGCCAGCCAGCAAGGAAGTGGGCAATGGCCAGAGCCTCCGTGTGTGGGACCACGAGGGGACAACTGCGGTGGCAGACCCCAGGGCCAGCTGGGTGAAGTTGAATGTCCACAGAGCCCCATGTGCCTCTCAGTGCCCCGTCCCAGCACGCCTAGGGTTCGTTGCCGCCTCCAGGCAGGCCTCTATCATGTGGCCTTTGCTTTTTCAGGGACCAAAGGGAAAGCCAGGCAGGGCCGGGTCGCCAGGCCGGAGGGGGCTCCAGGTGAGTGACCCGTGGCTGCTGCCCTCCCGCCGTGCCCCTGCTCTCCAGGAAGCTCTCACCGTGTCTTCTGTACTCACAGGGCTTGCAGGGGCTGCCAGGGCCCAGGGGCGTGGTGGGGAGACAGGGCCCTGAGGGCGTCGCGGGACCAGATGGGTTTCCTGGCAGGGACGGTCGAGCTGGACAGCAGGTGAGTGGGGCTCGGGCTAACAGATGGTGTCTCTGTTGGAGACCAGGTGTGGGGGGGGGGGGCGGGGGGGGGGCGTCCATAGGCTGTGGGCCAGAGCTGGCTGGGCTGGGGCTGGGCAGAACCATCAGATCCAAAAGTCCCCTGGAAGGCGTCGAGTGGAGTGGCCTCACCCCTGGGGGGCTGGGAGTAGAGTCCTCCGCTCATCTGCTCTGCCATAGGGCTCCCAGTTTCGGGGTCTCCTGGTCCCTACACCCTGCCCCTTCTGCTATACCCAACACTCTCCCTTGGGGTGAGGACGTCACCTGTGCCCTCCCAGTCGTCCCGTCCCGCCTCCCTGGCTGCCGACTTCCTAAATATGAGAAACCTTCCTTGACAGGGGGAGCAGGGGGACGATGGGGACCCTGGCCCTGTGGGCCCCGCTGGGAAGAGAGGAAATCCAGGCGTGGCCGGCTTGCCTGGAGCACAGGGACCCCCGGGAGTCAAGGTCAGACCCTGCCCTCCCCTTCTCCTCTCCGTCCTCCCCACCCCCACCCTCATCTCTGCCTGGGCACTGAGCACCGTGGTGCCGAAGCATCAGGCACACTTGTCCTGGGCTCGGTGACCCGGCCACAAGCTAGAGCAGGGGGCAGCGGGTGTTTGGGTTGTCCGAGTGCGCCCTCTCGTGGGGCTTTGTGGAACAGCAGGTGCTGCTGCCGGCCGCGGGCTCCTCTCCGAGGCACTTTCGGGAGCTTGCTGGATCGGTGCGGTGCGTGGTGGAGGCCACCGTGTGTCAGCCCAAGCCCAGAGCTGGGCGCTGAAGCGGAGGTTGGGAGGAAGGACTCGGGCCTTGGCTCCGGCCTTCCCCAAGCTCGAGGTCTGGCTGGAGCCCTCTGAGAGTGCAGGGCTTGGCCCAGGGAGGAGCGGGAAGCAGTGCAGGGTGGGAGCTGCGTGGCGGGTGTGGAGAGGGGCCCTCTCCCGGATGCTCCTGCCTTGCGCTCCCTCCCCAGGCCCTCACCGTTGCCCCACCCTCCTGGGAGTCACCCTTCTCCTCTCCCAGCCCCTTCCCTTCTGCCACCCCTCACCGCCTCCCCCTTCTGACTGCCAATGTTGGTGTTTCTTTAAGGGTGAAAGCGGGCTCCCCGGGCAGCTGGGACCCCCTGGCAAGCGAGGGACAGAGGGCGGAACCGGACTTCCTGGGAGCCAAGGGGAGCCTGGTTCCAAAGGCCAGCCGGTGAGTGAGTCCCTGGGCATGCACAGCCCACACGTTGTCATGCATACGCCAGCATGTCCGCACACACACGTGCGTATGTGCACACTCGGGTACTCACGTGCACACATACAGTGCACCACCCTCCTGCACACTCAGTGTACACACATGCTGGCATGCACAGCCCACACGCTGACATGCATACGCCAGCATGTATGCACACATGTCTGCATGTGCACACTCGGGTACTCACGTGCACACATACAGTGCACCACCCACCTGCACACTCAGCGTACACACATGCTGGCATGCACAGCCCACACACTGACATGCATACACCAGCATGTACGCACACATGTCTGCATGTGCACACTCGGGTACTCACGTGCACACATACAGTGCACCACCCTCCTGCACACTCAGCGTACACACATGCTGGCATGCACAGCCCACATGCTGACATGCATATGCCAGCATGTATGCACACATGTCTGCATGTGCACACTCGGGTACTCACGTGCACACATACAGTGCACCACCCACCTGCACACTCAGCGTACACACATGCTGGCATGCACAGCCCACACACTGACATGCATACACCAGCATGTACGCACACATGTCTGCATGTGCACACTCGGGTACTCACGTGCACACATACAGTGCACCACCCGCCTGCACACTCAGCGTACACACATGCTGGCATGCATACACCTACACACACGCATACTCACACACAGACCCACATGAATGCACCGATGTGCACACATGTACATTTGCATGCAGTGCTCACATGTGCACACACTTACAGGGATGCACACGTGTTCCGTCATGCACAGCCAGACCAGAAGCCCTGGCCTGCTTTGTGACAAGGGCAGCGCACCTCACGCTGGCACGGGAGACCATCCTGGCCCACTGGACGCGGTGTGGGGAGGGAGGGAGGAGGGCCTTCACAGCAAGGAGAGGGGCAGACAACCGGAAGCCGGGCTCCGCGAGCTCCTGGCACAGAGCTGCCCTGTCCCTGGAAAGGGGAGAAAGTGAGCCAAGAACAGGCGGCCGAAGCAGAGACCAAGCAGCGCCTGCTCTCGCCACCCCATCTGAAAACAGATTTTAACTTAATTAAGCACGACCAGGCTGAACACCTGCTCCAAGACTCCATACCCTTTAGTCAGTGTTTCTGCAGAGTGGCCTGCAGATTCAACACAATGTCAACCAAAATCTCTTCAAGCTTTTCTTGGGGAAAAATGGCAGGCTGGTTCTAATAATGAAGTTCGCATGGAAATAGGAACTGCAATGACAGGAACGCCTTTGGAAAGGAGAGCCAACTCGGAGGACGGTGGTGCTGCTTCCCGGACTCGCTGCCAGTCGGTGATTTTCATGTCCTCACAGGCGGGAGAGCAGACTAGAGTCCCAGAAACGCACCGGCCGTTCGGACAGCCAGTCCGGAGCAAACAGTTGCTAAGGCAATTCAGTGAAGACAGAATCGCGTTTTCCAACACGTGCTGCAGGACCAGTGGATCCCTCACTCCATGTACAAAGCTCAGCCCGGATTTTAGATGTGAGACCCAAAACGATGACACTTGTAGAATAAAGCACCAAGGACAATCTTTGAGACCTTGGATTAGACAAAGATTTTTTTTTTTTTTTTTGGATATGATACCAAAAGCATGGGCCATAAAAGACAAGCTGATAAATTAGGATCCATCAGTATGTAAAACTGTTGCTATTTGAAGGACAGTGGCAAAGCCCGGGAGTGCAGTGGAGGATGGCCCAGGTCCTTGGGCCCTGCACCCGCATAGGAGACCGGGAGGAGGCACCTGGCTCCTGGCTTCGGATCGGCGCAGCGCACCTGCCACAATGCGCCAGCCATAGCGGCCACTTGGGGGGATGAACCAACGGAAAAAGGAAGACTTTTCTCTCTGTCTCTCTCGCACTAACTCTGCCTGTCAAAAAAAAAAAAAAAAAAAAAAAGATGGAAAGACAAGCAACATCCTGGGATATATTTACAAGTCATCTCTGTGATAAAGCATTTCTATCCAGAACATATAAAAAGTCATCAAAACTCAGTGTTTAGAAAATGATCAGCACAGGAAAAAAATTACATCGACGATTCAGAGGGATCCTGTGAAGAAGGTATACAAATGGCCAGGGAGCTCACGGATTGAAAATTAATGTCCTTGGCTACTGGGCAGATGCCTGTTAAAACCACGCCTCTGAGCACGGTGATTCAGAGACTCACCATACAAAGTGTTGGCAAGGAAGTGGAGCGTCTGAGCTCCCACACTCTGATACCAGGCATGGAGAATGGCCCACCATTCTTTTTTTTTATTTTTTTGACAGGCAGAGTGGACAGTGAGAGAGAGAGACAGAGAGAAAGGTCTTCCTTTGCCGTTGGTTCACCCTCCAATGGCCGCCGTGGCCAGCGCACCGCGCTGATCCAATGGCAGGAGCCAGGTACTTCTCCTGGTCTCCCATGGGGTGCAGGGTCCAAGTACTTGGGCCATCTTCCACTGCACTCCCTGGCCACAGCAGACAGCTGGCCTGGAAGAGGGGCAACCGGGACAGAATCCAGCACCCCGACCGGGACTAGAACCCGGTGTGCCGGCGCTGCAAGGCGGAGGATTAGCCTAGTGAGCTGCGGCGCCGGCTGGCCCACCACTCTTGACATAGCTGGGTAGCTTCTTTAAAAGCTAAACATCCGCTTACCATATAGTCCAGCCGTTGAGCAGTTTACCAAAGGCAAATAAGCACGTGCGCATAGAGAGTACACTTGAAGCTATTATGTGTGATAGCCCCATGTGTGCACATCAGAAGCTGAGCACATAAACTAACCATGGTCTGTCCACACGCTGGGGCCCTGTTCAGTAGTAGTAAGAGTCAACTACAGATGCCCCTCAATCTACCATGGCTTGCCTCCCAAGACACCTATTGTGTGTTGAAAATACATTTCCAACGCCCGACCTGCTGGCTGTCGGAGCTCAGCAGTGCGGTGCGCTGTCTGGGAGGATTGCCTGCCCGCGTGATGGTGCACCTGGTAGGGAGCTGCCCCTGCTGCCCCACTTCTGCAGGAGGGTGTCAGGCAGGCGCTGCGAGGCCGGAAAGAGACCCCAGTCAAAGGCGAGTTTCCACCAGATGCACCATCATGAAGTGAGAAGCCTTAAGTCGAACCATCCTCAGCTGGGGGCTGTCTGTATTGACCTGTGCAACAACACGGATGAGCCTCAGAACCGTTGGTTGGAGTGAGAGAAGTCAGATGAACAACAGCACCTGCCGTGGGATTCCGTTTATACAAGAGACAAAATGCAAAGTGTGCTGCAGCGAGGGAAGCGGTGGCTCCTGGAGATGGGGGGGGGGCAGGCAGGAGGAACGGGCACTTGGGGGCTGGGCGATGGGTATATGAATGTGCACACGTGTGAGAATTCGTCAGATTGCACAGTTTATGCAGCTGTTATTCATCTCCGGTTTTACTAAGGAACAGCTTTGAAAACGTACTTGCTCTCTGCACCCGATGATGGAGTAGGGGAGACAAGGTACACAGGTGAACAGGGAGGAGGGCTCACAAGCCCACCTCGGAGCCACTGCCAGCCCAGTGCCCAAGCCAACGGCATCACAAGATAGGAAACTCACGGACTCGCATCCCCAGTGAACACAGACGTGGGAATCGTAGTGGCGTACTAACACAGGGAACCCAGCGACGTGTGTAGAGGGCTGTCCACAGGGCAGAGAGAGTCTCCCCGAGAGTGCAAGGCTGGTTCATCCTATGAAATCGGTGCGGCACCCCACATGAATAGAATACAGCACAAGCATCATTTGGTCATCTTGGCAGATGCCAAGAGCCATTTGGCAAAATCCAGCATCCTTTCTTGAGCAAAACAAAGCGGCAGTCGAAGGGACTTGCCCAACTTGCTCGTCTGTCCAGGATCCACCCCTGTCTCACAGGTGACGGTGAACGGTGGCAGGCTCACCCCTAAGATCAGGAGCAAGCCAGTGTGCATTTTTACCACTTCTAAGGGACAAGTGACATGGCATGATCTATGGAAAACTTAGAAAATCATAATGAATGCACAAAATAAAACTATTAGAGCTAATAAGATTGTAGGATGCAAGACTAATATACAAAATTATTGCTTTTATGTACTCATACAATATATAACAATCCATTGTGTGTATGTTAGCAACAAAAGTGAAATTTAAGAAAATAATTTTAATAGCATCAAAAAGAATAAAATAGGAAGAAATTTAACAAATAAGAGTAAGACAGGCATGGTGAAAACTTCAAAACGTGGTCGGGTGAAAACTTCGAAGCTTGTTGAAAGAAGCTAAAGAAAACCTGAAGGAATGGAAAGACAAACCCTGTCCGTGGGTAAGAAGACTTCGGATCACGAAGACGGCACTACTCCCACAGCCTGGTCTGCATATTCGATGCAATCCCTCTCAAAATGACTTTCCTGTCAAAAACCGACAAGTCGATCCTGGAAGTCATATGGAAATTCAAGGATAGTCTCCATGAAGATCGAAGCTGGCAGACTCACATTTCCCATTGTTACCATGCTTTGCGAAACTAGAGTGATCAGTAAAATGCCCCCTGGCATGGGATAGACAAAGATCAATGGAGTAGCATTCAGGATGCAGAAATAAACCCCTCCGTGTTAACTGCCTTTCAACCGGGGTGCTGAGACAATTGAATGGGAAAGGAACAGCTTGTGTGTTTGTGTTCAGTAAATAATGCTAAGATGACGCCGGCGCTGTGGTGTAGCAGGTTAAGCCGCTGCCTGCGATGCCACATCCCATACAGGTGCCAGCTTGTGTCCCACTGGCTCCACTTCTGATCCAGCTCTCTGATAATGTGCCTGAGAAAGCCGCGGAAGATGGTCCAAGTACTTGGGCTCTGTCACCCATGTGGAAGACTTGGATGAAGCTTCTGGCTCCTGGCTCCTGGCTTCAGCCTGGCCCAGCCCTGGCTGTTGCAGCCATTTGGAGAGTGAACCAGTGCATGGAAGATCTTTCTCTGAATCTCCCTCTTCTGTAACTCTGCCTTTCAAATAAGTAAATAAAGTAAAAAAATAATAATGCTAAGACAATTACATATCCACATACCAAAGGATAATGTTGGACCCCTGCCTTATACCACAAACAAAATTCAGCTAAAAGTGATGAACTGGGAAAACAGTGGAAGATGGCTCAAGTTCTTGGGCCCCTGCACCCACGTGGGAGACCTGGAAGAAGCTCCTGGCTCCTGGCTTCAGATAGGCACAGCTCTAGCCTTTGTGGCCAACTGGGGAGTGACCCAGCTCTCTCTCTCTCTGCCTCACCTTCTCTCTCTGTGTAACTCTGAGTTTCAAGTAAATGAATAAATCTTAAAAAAGAAACATAAGTTTAGCTTCAATGGACAACATCAAGAAAATGAAGAGACTCAAAGGATGGGAAAAAGTGCAAATTGTGTGTCTGATAAGGAATTGTGTAGCTGGGATGTATAAAGAACACTTATAACTCAAGAATAAATGGACAACCCAACTTTAATGTGGGCAAAGTATTTGAATAGGCATTTCTCCAAAGAAAATCTGCAAATGGCCAATAAGCACATATAAGGCAAATCAGAACCACAATAAGACACCATTTCATTCCTCCCACGATGGCTACAATAAAAACACAGCTGAAAGTGTTTGACAAAGTTGTGGGGGAAATGGGGCACTTGACTCCCAGCTGCACACCCAGGAGAACTGAACCCAGGCGTCCACACAAAACCTGCCCACCAGTGTTCATACCAGCATTGTTCGTGCCAAAATGCACACTGCTGGAGTGTGTGCCAGCTCACACATGGTAGTAACCTGCTGTGTCTGTGTGGTGGAGACCGGCAGGGAAGCCGACATGCTGACGCAGTCTGCAGCATGGATGAACCTTGCAAGTGCCACGCAACTGAAAGAAGCCAGGCACCAAAGGCTTCTTGCGTGGTCCCCTTATGTCCAGAATCAGCAAATCCGTAGAGCCAGAGAATAATTTAGTGGTTGCCGGCAGCTGGAGGGAAAGTGGGGAGGGGTGTGGCGAATGCTCATGGTGTGGGGTGTCTTTGGCGATGGTTGAAAATGTTCTGAAATTGCCCATTTGTGTAGTCAAGACACCATAAGAAGATGGATCTCGTGCAGTGCAGTAACTCCATGAGATTCTGTATTGAACAGATACAGCAGGTGGAATTCAGAATGTATGGGGCCCTCCCACAGCCTGACCCCTCAGCCTCCCCTCCCTCCCCAGGGCCAGCTCTTTACCTGCGTGAGCGCACCATCTCCTCCAGCTTACTTACAATCCTGTTTTAGACAGAGAAACTGAGGCAGGGTGGGGGGAGTGGTTTGTCCCAGGTGTCACCACGTAGGGGCAGGAGGTTCCAGCCCGTGGCTTTCTCACTTGTGAGCATGAACGTCAAGCCCGGGGAGTGTGCTCATAATGACAGCTGCAGCGTCCCTGGAGGTCCAGGCCCTGCCTCCTCGGCCCAGGCCCGGCAGGCTGGCTGGCCTCCTCTGGAGATGGGAGCCTGGGCGCCGGGAGCAGAGGCACACAGGCCCTTGCACTGAGTCTCACGCACTCCACGACTTGGTGTCGTGTGACTTGGAGCCGGTTCCCACCCTGCAGCTTCCTCCTCTGTGGGCAGGGGCCAGGTTGTCTGCTGGGGGTCATGAACACGCATGCATAGCAGTGCGCAGGACACCCAGCAGGCCCCCAGCCAACGGGGTTACCTTCGGGCACTTACTTCCTTATGGAGCTTTTGGGGAGGAGTCCGCAGGGGCTTCACCCTCTTCCCTGAATCCGCGGGGCCTGAGCTGCTTGCGTGCCCCCACCTAGTGGAGTCCTCCGAACTGACCGAGGGTGCAGGTGCCTGCCCCGTCCCAGCCCAGGCTGCCAGGTCTGTGAGCTGCGCGCACTCGTCTGCTGGCTCCGCGGTGTAGTTGCAGGTGTCCCTGGCGTGGCTCCTGCGTGGCCGGCCAAGCACCCCCACCCTGCTGCCCCTCTCCCTACCTCTTCCTGTCCTCCCCACAGGGCGACACTGGCGAGATGGGCTTCCCGGGAATGGCTGGCCTCTTCGGGCCCAAGGTACAACCCCTCTCCTCACTGTTCGTGGCGTGGGCCCCATGTCCTGTTCAGCCACCTGCCCCTTCGTCCATGTGGTCATTCAACAGATAGCTGTGGAGCTCTGACAGCACTGGCTGAAACAGCTGGACTCAAGCAGGGACCCCCCCCCCCACCATGCCCACTCTTGCTGCCGCAGACCTGGGCTCCAAGCCCAGCTCCGCTGTTTTCCTGCTCTGTGCCTCCGGCAAGCCACATATCCCCTCGCGGCCTGGGTTGACTCCTGCGTGAGATGGGGCTGAGCGCAGCAGAGGGTCATGGCGAGAACCAAGAGCAGAGCTTACACCACGCAGCTCCCCAATGGCACCTGCTCCACAGTGGCTGTTTCGTCCGGGAGGCGGGTCCGGCCCTCGGGGATGAGGCAGCAGTGAGGCCCTCGCCCAGTGGCTCCTGTGGAGAGACACCTGTTCCTCTGTGTCCCGCAGGGCCCCCCTGGAGACATCGGCTTCAAAGGCATCCAGGGCCCGCGGGGGCCTCCTGGCTTGATGGTGAGCCCCCTCTCTGTGGCCCCGGCCCCAGCTGCATGCACATCTGTCCTCCTCCTCACTCTACCCGGAGTCTTCCCGCCCACTCCACACCTCGCTATGCTCTTCCTGCCAACCACACTGCCTTCCTTCCCCCCTCCCCCCATGCTCCCCTCATCCCACTCCTGTAGCTCACTTGGGCACACCTAGCCCTGGCAACAAGGAGGACATGCCAGCTTTTCCCTCTCCTTTAGGGCAAGGAAGGCATCGTCGGGCCCCTCGGGATCCTGGGACCTTCAGGACTCCCGGTACGTGCGGGGGCCAGGGCGCCAAGACTGCTCCCTCCTCTTCCTGGATCCACACTGTCTCTGTGACTCTGTGCCTCGGTTTCCCCATGAGGGGAGCAGAGCTGCCCTCTGACCCCTGTCTCCCTGGGCTGTGGTTTGTTGCAGGGTCCGAAAGGGGACAAAGGCAGCCGGGGAGACTTGGTGAGTGGACGGGCCGGGAGCCGTGCAGCGGGGGTGGGGCCGTGGCTCAGCCCCGCTCCCTAACTCTCCCTCTTCCTGCTTGTGTCTCCCTCCAGGGATTGCAAGGTCCGAGGGTGAGTGGGCTGGGCGTGAGGGCTGGGGGTGGGGCAGTGGGGCACGGGCACCCCGGGGTCCCCTCCCTATGACTGCTGATGTCCTTGGGTTCCTTTTGCTCTGGACCTCACCCAGTCTATTTATACCCATGTGTGCCAGGGGCACCGTTCTCCCTGGGGCTCAGGGCTGCTGGAGGAGCCTGCGGTGGGGGTGGGGGCTGGGAGGCCCGCGCCCAGCTGTAAGGCTCACTGTTCTTCTCTTCCCCCAGGGTCCTCCCGGCCCGAGAGGACGGCCTGGCCCACCGGTAGGTGACCAAGTGCCCAGTGTACCTTGGGCTCCTGGGAGCAGGCGGTGGGCTTCCTTTGAGTGCGACTCAAGGCTTTCCTGGCAAACCAAGCCTTGGCCCTGACCTCACAGGACTTGCTTGGCTCTTATAGCTCAAAAACACTTCTAGGAATGTGCAGAGCAGCCTGGGAAAGGGGTGGCCAGGCTTCCAGGAGAGCAGGGGTCAGCTTGTCCCTGATAGCCCCAGCACCCTGGCACCCAGTCCCCCAGTCCCCCAGCCCCCCAGTCCCCCAATCCCCAACAGATACTGACCCACGGTCTTCTTTTCCAGGGTCCTCCAGGGGGTCCTATCCAGTTTGTAAGTTGGAGAACATTCCCTTTGCCTTCCAGGGGTGAGGCCTGGGGCGGGTAAGAGGGCAGGAGAGGCCGCTGACTCCTCTCTGACCACAGTGGACAGAACCCTATACAGGGCCCGGGGGGTGTCATGTCATGTTGTCCCTTGGTGGCGCATACAAGAGGTCCTCAAAAAGCTCATGAAAAGTGCATTTTATGAAAAAGCCACCCAAAAGTCTTGCATCCAAATGAACTGATCCTTTTGTTCCATTTTCCGGGAGCTCTTTGGGGTCCCCTGACACGTTGGATCATGACAGTGCAAGGTCGGGGAGAAACAGGGTGGGGGGGGTGGGTACACAGAGCAAAGGGGCCTCCCCAGCCTGGGGGTGTGAGCATCATCGGGAGTAGCTGCCTTCGGAGTGGGTGACGGGGTCTCAGCGAGCACCGTGGACATGACACCACTGTTAGCAGGATGTTAGCAGGGTGTGTCTGCTGGCCTCTAGCCATGTCCCTTGCCCCGGCTGGGTGGTCCCTGGTGGAGAGCCATTGGTCTAGGAGGGGGATGCGGCTTGAGACCATAGCACTCAGAGTGGACCCTGTCGCCATGCTGAGGAATGACACCTGAGTCCTGAGGGCAGTGGGGAGCTGTGGAAGTGCCTATAGGAAGGGAGTGGCCAGAGCGGCTTTGGCTCTGTCTGCAAAGGGAGAGAAGGAGTCCCACGGAGGGCCTGTGTGCTGGCCAGCATCTCCCCAGGGGAGGTTCAGGTGGAGAACTCGGGCCTGGACCCCAAGGCTCCCATGTGGGAGGTCCGGGGGACCTGGAGGCCGGGATACACACCCTGTCTTACCCTTGCACAGCAGCAAGATGACCTTGGGGCAGCTTTCCAGACGTGGATGGACACCGGTGGAGCACTCAGAGCGGAGGTACCTCCAGGAGCTCCGCCCGCACGGGCTCCCTTCTCGGGGAAACACAAGTCGTGGCCTGCGTGTGGTCACTGCTCGCCACGTGGCCTGCACCAAGCTTTTCCCAGCCCTGGCCTTGAAGGCCTTGCACAGCTGTGGTCAGGGTTGTTACTGAGGCTCCAAAGGAGCAGCTGCGGAACTTCAAGGCCACATGGCTGCTGCATGCGGAACTTCAAGGCCACATGGCTGCTGCAGTCAGAGCAGGGCCAGAGCAAGGCCACAAGCAGGCCCTGGGGCGCCCTTGACCTAACAAAGGCCCCTCGGGGTCTTGGCACCCTTGCTGAGCTGTGTCGGGGGTGGGGGATGCTCCCTGGAGCCCAGAGGCCACACCGGCTTCGCATACCTTGCCTGGGGTTCCTTTAGGAGCAAGAAACTTGTGGGCAGCCCCACAGTGTCTCCTGAGACTCCCTGAGCCTGTAGCTGGCTCCCTTCAAGACTCCGGGCTGGGAAGGACCTCCGGTGTCCCCTAGTCCAGCCCCCATCAGGAGCTCCCTTTGCAGCCTTGCCTCCTTCTCATGACGGGGAACTTACTACCTGCAACATACCGACCTCCTACAAGCATCATGTTGGTTCCCCACGCCGGGTGCTGGGGCAGGTGGATGCCGAGTCACAGCCTTGGCTTTCTCGGGGTGCACAATGCAGGGAGGGGGAAGAGAGGCATGAGCCCTTGGCGAACTGTCCATGGAAAGAGATGGGGGTGTGGAGCAAGGCCTGGGGGCTGGGCGGGGACATAAGGCCCGCTGGGTCTGCCGTGACAGAGTTACAGCCCCTCGGACCGCCTGGTGCTGGACCAGGGAGGGCAGATCTTCAAAACCTTACACTACCTCAGCAACCTCATCCAGAGCATTAAGACGCCGCTGGGCACCAAGGAGAACCCCGCCCGGGTCTGCCGGGACCTCATGGACTGCGAGCAGAAGATGGTGGACGGTACGAGGGCTGGGGGGGAGGGAATGTTCTAGAAGGAGCTGGCATAGTGGGGAGACGGAGTGTCTGTTTCTTATCCTCAGCTGAGATTCTGTCCTCTGGGCTAAGTCATGTAGCAGTCACTGAGCCTCGCGTGCCAGGCCTGGTCTTCCTGGGGTGTGGGGACAGAGTGGGGAACAAGGAGGAGCGGTCCCAAGACATAGCCCCTGGGGATGTCCACACCACGGCAGGGAGACAGAGCTTTGGCAGCACAAGGCCCCAGGCCCACCATAGCCTCTCAGGCATGCTGCCTCCTCCTGGGCTGTCACGTGCCAGCTGATTGGGCGCCATGGACAGACAAGCGTGGAGACGGACAGTGCTGGGTCCTGGTGTGGGCCACATCTCTAGCTGGCTGTGAGCCTCCTCTGCTGAGGCCCGCCACCATGCTGGCCTTTGGCTCCCTGGGAAGCCCAGTGGGAGGCCGGATGTAAGCCCCTGTGCCTGGCTCATGGGGTGCCAGCTCGGGAGGAGCCCTTGGTCTTAGAAAAACCCGTTCCGCAGGATGATCCCTAGCTCCCTTGGGCAAGTGACTCAGCTCCTGCCACCCGCTGCCATCTCCTGTGTCAAATGCACACATCCCAATAGCATCGTAGCACCTGGATGCGTGACCTGCTCCACACTTTGCCTGCTGGGAGCTTCTCCCACAAGGCTGCCTTTTCTTCCTACCTCACCCCCAGCTTCGTACCCATCTGGGGCTCAGCGGGTCAGGGGCTCCTCCCCACAGTCATCCACCACCCTCCTCCCACACGGCCCTCAGGTACCTACTGGGTGGACCCAAACCTCGGCTGCTCATCCGACACCATCGAAGTCTCCTGCAACTTCACGCACGGTGGACAGACATGTCTGAAGCCCATCACGGCCTCCAAGGTACCCCGCTGCCCTCACCCAGCCCAAGGCTGAGCCTTGGGGTCCCTGGGTTCTGTCCTGACCCCTGCCTGGCTTACTGCATGGCCTTATTGTGTGCAGAGGGGGTGAGTGGCTCCCCTCTTGTGGTTTCCAAGTCTGATCCTGATGCATCTTCAAGTCGCCTCTCCGGCCTCATGTCTGGAGCAGAGCACTTGGCCAGGCTGGCGTGGCTTTAGAGAACCAGGCCTCACCTGCATGAAGCCAGCCAGGGTGGGACTTTTCTGGAATCGGCCACACAGAGTCGCAGGTGCAAATGTGTCAGTGCTGCTCAGGGCCTCCTTGCCTCGTGCCTCTGTCTGCGCTGCGCATTATAGCAGGGTAATCCAACAACAAAATGAGGCGGGCAGCAGCAGAAGGGTGTGACTGCCCCCTGCCCAGGTACCCCTCCCTCGCTGGAGGGTGGGTGTGTAGCTCCACTAAGCCTCCACTGTGTGGGAGCCAGTCCTACCATGATAAGCTTGTCTGGCCACTAGGGAGGTGGAGACTCAGAACCCCAGGTGTCCCACCCCCAGGGTGCCCCTGGAGGTGCCTTGTGCTAACCATGTCAGCCCTGGAGATGGCAAATTCCAGGCTAGGCAGGCACCAGCTGGCCAACACGTCTTTGTTGGGCCCCTGCCCTGTGCCAGGCAGGGGAGGTCAGACTCGCTGCTGCCCTGTAGCCAGAGCTCACGGCCAGGAGACACAGTGGCCTCTGCAGGCCCCGTCCCCCAGGGCTCACAGTTTGGGTGAGGTGGAGCTGGCGATTGGGTTGGCAAGTGTAACTGCCCTTCTGGGTTGCCAACCCCACCATGCACTGATCTCTGCTGACCTCGTGCTGACCCTGGCCTGTCGTTCATGCGTTCTACAGGGATCTTGGGACTGCAGAAAGTGCCTCTCAGCTCCTCTGAGCCTCCAGACCTCTGAACCTTGGGCACAGTTTGCTCTCTCGCTCTCAGTCTCTCCCTGGGCCTCTGGATCCTGGCTCAGCCCCTAGAGACCTCCGTAGCATGGGGTAGGGGAGCAGAGGACACCAGGCCCCTCGGAGCCCTGGCTGTGCAGTCGAGCAGAGCTGTGCTTGCTGCACACCCAGGGGCCGTGGCACCTGCTCATGTAGCGCTCACTTCCTTGTCTTTCAAGAGGGCACACCTGTGGGACCGTTGCTGGGCAGAGCTTACCAGGAAAGGGCATGGCCATGGCTGCCCCACCAAGCGGGGAATTCCAAGGGCTGCAGGCAGCCACCGGGTCCCCACCATGCTGTCCCCGCCCCCTCCTGTGTCCACCCCGCAGGTGGAGTTTGCTGTCAGCCGGGTCCAGATGAATTTTCTGCACCTGCTCAGCTCCGAGGTGACGCAGCATATCACCATCCACTGCCTGAACTTGACCGTGTGGCAGGAGGGCACCGGGCAGACCCCGGCCAAGCAGGCTGTGCGCTTCCGGGCCTGGAATGGGCAGATCTTTGAGGCTGGGGGTCCGTTCAGGCCAGAGGTGTCTGTGGACGGCTGCAAGGTAACCTGTCAGGACAAGGGGACAAAGCCTGTGTCAGGCGGCTCAATCTAACCGCTCATACTTGAATCTGTTCATAGTGCCACACTTCACCTCCTGTAACAATTTTCATTCTTTTTTTTTTTTTTTTTTTTTTGACAGGCAGAGTGGACAGTGAGAGAGAGAGAGACAGAGAGAAAGGTCTTCCTTTTGCCGTTGGTTCACCCTCCAATGGCCGCCGCGGCTGGCGCGCTGCAGCTGGCACACCACGCTGATCTGAAGGCAGGAGCCAGGTGCTTCTCCTGGTCTCCCATGGGGTGCAGGGCCAAGCACTTGGGCCATCCTCCACTGTACTCCCGGGCCACAGCAGAGAGCTGGCTTGGAAGAGGGGCAACCGGGACAGAACCCGGCGCCCCGACCGGGACTAGAACCCGGTGTGCCAGCGCTGCTAGGTGGAGGATTAGCCTAGTGAGCCGCAGCGCCAGCCAATTTTCATTCATTTTAGGGATTTATTTGTTTGAAAGGCAGAGATACAAAGAGGGAAGTTGAGACAGAGAGAGGTCTTCTATCTGCTGGTTCACTCCCCAAATAGCCACAATACCCGGGGCTGGGCCAGGCCAAAGCCAGGAGCCTGGATCTCTATCCTGCTCTCTCATGCAGGTGACAGGAGTCCAAGCACTTGGGCCATTATCTGCTGCTTCCCAGGTGCCTTAGCGGGGAGCTGGATCGGAAGTGAAACAGCCGGGACTTGAACCGGCGCTCAGCGACAGTGTCACAGGTGGCAGCTTAACCTGCTTCGCCACATGCTGGCCTCTTATTGTAATAGTTTTACAACACTTTCTCCCTTTACTTTCCTCTCTGGGAACTTTCTGAGGAGAGATTGGAGCCAGTAGACACCATACTTAAAACACAATGTATTTCCTCTCTTCTCTCTGCACCATCCTGGCCAGGCTATTTGTTCTCTTAATATTTTATGTCATTTTCAAATGCCTCGCAGAGTGGGTTGTCAGGGGAGGGAGAGACAGAAAATTATCAAAAAAGTGGGGGGGGGGGCAGCATTCTGACACAGTGGATTAGGCTGCCACTTGCAAAGCCATATATGTAAGCATCGGTTTGAGTCCCAGCTGCTCCACTTCCGATCCAGCTCCCTGCTAACGCACCTGGGAAAGCAGCAGACCGTGGCCCAAGTGCTTGGGTCCCTGCCACCCACGTTGGAGACCTGGATGGAGTTTCTGGCTCCTGGCTTCAGCCTGGCCCAGCCCAGGCCAGAACAGCCATTTGGGGAGTGAACCAGCAGACGAAGCTCGCTCGTGCGCTCGCTCTCTCTCTCTCTCTCTCTCTCTCTCTCTGCCTCTCCTCTCTGTGTGACTCTGGCTTTCAGATAAATAAGCAATCTTTAAAAAGCAGAAACAACAATTACCAAATGAAATGCTGGTCATACACAGTGTTAGGGCAGGTGTGAAGAAGCCAACACTCTCACGTGAGGGTGTGGGGAAGAAATACTGGGAGCTATATAGATGTATATATATAGTACATGTAGGATAAATTTACAGCCAAATCAGAGAGGATTTAAATGAGTGTGTGTGTGTATTTAAGTAAAATATGTATCTGATACACAGCCCAAACCTCAGAAAGACCCTGGCCTTTAAGCCAGCAGTTATGCTTGTAGAAGTTCTTCTGGGTGCACAGAGGTTCGGCTGCCATGATTCCAGGGTGGCACCGCTTAACAGGAAACAGGACGGGACGGTGCCAGCACAGGTGCTGGGCAAGCCATGAGACCGCGGTGGACACGCGCGCTGTCGCTTCTGCCCTAGGTCCAGGACGGCCGCTGGCATCAGACGCTCTTCACCTTCCGGACCCAGGACCCCCAGCAGCTGCCCATCGTGGGCGTGGACAACCTCCCGCCCTCCTCATCAGGGAAGCAGTACCGCCTCGAAGTGGGACCCGCGTGCTTCCTCTGACCTCTGACCTCTGACCTCCAGCTCCTCCAGGCCTCCTAGGGGAGGGGAGGGGGGACAGGAGGAGAGTCAGAGGCAGGGTGGCTTGCAGGAGAGGCAGCCCCCTGCCCAAGCATCCTGGGGCAGGCCCCAGCTATGTTCTGCCCAGCAGGAGTGGGTAGGGGGTAGTGGGGAACGAGGTGTTCCTTGGAAACAGCCCAGCACAGCTTAGCCCCAAAGACCAACCAAAGAGCCAGCCAGAGCCAGCTGGGCCTGCAACCCGCCTGAACCCCGCGTGGCCCGTCCCAGCTCTGCGGCCAGCCCCTTCCCGCCCCAGATTCCTGCCCAAAGAGCCCCATGTTGAAGCCAACTCGAGGGAAGGGGGCATCTCGTCAGCTGGTCCCATGCCAGGGAGCTTTCGATGTGCAATATTACAAAGAAGACATGAAAAAAAAAGGAGAAAAGGAAAGAAAGACGTCTATATATATTATTTAAACTAAAACGGAAGGTGCGGTACTACGTTCCTCACCTGGGGAGGGTGAGAGGCGGAGGAGGAGCAGCCAGGGTGGGAGGGGCGGGGCCTGGGGCTGGGGGTGCCTGTGTCTGCTACCTCCCACTGTGAACTCGCTGGTGCTCGCCATTATCTCTCGTAGTATATGTGATTTTTTTTTTAAGAAAAAAAAAAACAAAAACCTTATTTAAGATTCTGAAGGTGCTACCGTCTTTGCTCCAGACTTGGACGACACGATCCGATGTGGGGCCTTGTCCACATCTTGCTCTGTCCTCCAGGTGACAATGTGTTGGGAATTTTTTATTTTCCTGGCGTCACCCTCCATGCTTGTCAGGTAATCTCTTAAGGAGGAAAAAAGAAAAGAAAAAAAGGAAAAAAAAAACTGCCAGAAACCAGAAGTAGAGAGATTGACTTTTTTTTTTAACTTATGGACTTGGGAATGTCTGATCTTTTACTACGCATTTTTCGTGGCCTGCCGTGGTCCTGGGGGAGGGGGCGTGGCCTGGTAGAGCAGGCCTTACAGAAGTCCTGGGGGAAGGCTTGACCTTGAAGAACACAAGAGTGCCGAGTTGGGTCCGGGCTAGCCTCGAGCCCTCTGAAGCTGCCCCAGGTCCTCCTCTGTCCCAGGAGCCCTTGTGCCCCGAGTCAGTGGCCATTCCAGCTTTTCCCTGTAGAAGCCTGTTGTCATTAGCTCCGTGTGTACCTTTGGGCTGAGGAGACGAGAATAACCCTGGGCCTTCCCGAGGTCCTTGTGATAGCCACATTCAGCTGTCACCCGAATGCTACCCTGGCTTGCATTCCGAGGTTATGTCACCGATGGCATCGTTTTTATGGAAGGGGGACATTTCTGTGAAAGTCTCTATTTGTGCATTTCTCTTCCGTAGTTGTGTCCCTGGGGGACTTGGATCTGGTTTTCATTATTTAATACCTCACTCTGGCCCGCCCGCCGCCTCTCGGACCCCCGCTGTGGCCCTGGACGCTCCCCAGGGAAGCGCCCTTTTGCAGCTACCCACTCCCCCACGGCGTCGCCACCAGTGCCTGCCCGGCCTCTGTCTCGTGCTCGGATTTTCTGCTGTCCTCGTTTTTCGTCTCTGTCCACATGTCAGTGTGATAACCCCCATGGGTTCCATTTCTCCTTTCTCTTCTGGATTTTAAATAAATATTTAAAACTGAGGCAATGGAACGCCGTGTCTATGGCCGTGTGCTCCTTGGATGGCGGGGCAGGTGGTTTCTGGGGGGGGTGGGGCTGGTGGAGGGGAAGATGCTCAGAGGGCCCCCCACCCCCGCTTATTCTTCCGCAAACACTGGAACTTCGGTGCCTGAAAGCAACAGAAATGTGCTCTGTCCCAGCTCTGGACGCCAGAAATCAAAGTGTTGGCAGAGCCCTGCTCCCCTGGGAGAGAGCCCAGCTCCCCGGGGAGGTCTCCTCCTGGCCTCTTCTAGCTTCGGGTGGTCTCAGACGTTCTTGGGTTCCAGCTGCAGCATTCACTGCTCCCTCGGACTCCCCGGGGTTCTGCCTGGAAGGGCAGGCAGAGTCCCACGTCCAAGGCACACCCTCCCGTTCCATGTAGAGGGAAGCCAAGGTCAGCGAGGAGGGCAAGGCCAGGCTGTGACAGCACTGTTAGGTGCATTCAGCCCAGGTCAGCAATGGCAGCCCCTGGGATGTTCATTAGAAGTACAGATTCTCACGGGGCCCATGTGGCCCTGTGGCATAGCGGGTAAAGCCACCATCTTGCAACACTGGCATCCCATATGGGTGCTGGTTTGAGTCCCGGCTGCTCCACTTCCGATCCATCTCCCTGTTAATGCACCTGGAAGCAAAGGAAGATGCCCCAAGTGCTTGGGCCCTTGCACTCATGTGGGAGACCTGGAAGAAGCTCTGGGCTCCTGTCTTCAGCCTGGCTCAGCCCTAGCCATTGTGGCCATTTGGGGAGTGAACCAGAGAAGATCTCTCTCTCTCTCTCTCCCCCTTTCTCTGTAACTCTTCCTTTCAAATAAATAAATCTTTATTAAAATTTTTAAAAGATTTATTTGAAAGTCAGAGTTACACAGAGAGAGAGGAGAGGCAGAGAGAGAGAGGGGTCTTCCATCCGCTGGTTCACTCCCTAATTGGCTGCAATGGCCAGAGCTGCGCAGATCCAAAGCCAGGAGCCAGGAGCATCCTCCAGGTCTCCCAGGCAGATGCAGGGGTCCAAGCACTTGGGCCATCTTCCACTGCTTTCCCAGACCACAGCAGAGAGCTGGATCGGAAGTGGAGCAGCTGGGACTTGAACCAGTACCCATATGGGACGCCAGCCCTGCATTTAAATTCTCAGCCCCACCCCAGACCCTCCCTGAGTCACAGCCCCCCCCGGGACGGGGCCAGGCGATCTGTGCTCTCACGGCTCCACTGCAGATTCTGGTGCATGCTGAATCCTGAGACCCCCACGCTGTCCTGGGTCCCAAGGCTGGGAAGCGGTTTCCGAGCACCGGGGTGGGGGTGGCGTGGGAAGGGCGTCTGGTGCAGTGGCTAAGATCGCACTGTGAAGCCCACATCCTGTACCGGAGGGCCTGGGTTTCGGAGCGGACTCCGCTTCTGATTCCAGTTCCTGCCGATGCACATGCACCCTGGGTGGCAACAGTGATGGCTCAAGGACTTGTGTCCCTGCCATGCGTGTGGGAAGCCTAAATTGAGTTCAAGGCTTATTGGTTTTGGCCTTGGCCAACCCTGGCTCTTACAGGTATTTGGAGAAGAAACCATTGGAGGGAAGAGTCTCTCTAACTGCCTTTCAAATAAATAAAACCAAGTAAATAAAAATTTAAAAAGAAAAAAATTTTAAAGAATTCATTTTGTTTGAAACACAGAGATGAGAGAGAGAGAGAAAGATTGTCCATTTACTGGTTTACTCCCCAGATGGCCACAACAGCCAAGACTGAGCCAGGCTGAAGCCAGCAGCCAGGAGCTGCTGGGTCTCCCACAAGAGTGCAGGGGCCCAAGCACTTGGGCCACCTTCCACTGCTTTCCCAGGCACATTAGCAGGAAGCTGGAGTGGAAGTGAAGTAGCTGGGATTGAACTGGTGTCCATATGGGATGCCTGTGTAGCAAGCAGTGGCTTAATCCATTATGCCACAATGCTGGCCCCAGGAATATTCTTTTCATTCCTTTGACAATTAATCAAAAAGGAAGTTGAGTCAGCATGGCCCATTCCCCGAGTCGCTTTCGTGTTAGTAGCACAGAATACGACAGATGAAGTCATTTACAAAGAAGACAAACATGTTTGGCTCCGGGTCCTGGAAGCTGGGACTGTCCAAGGTTCAAGGTCAAGGGCCCGCCTGCTGTGCTGCCATGAGAGCACGCATATGAGAGAGGAGAGCTGGTGGCCACACTTGCTTTCCCCCCCACAGGCCCGCGATGGACGTCACGACTCCCCCGGTGAAGGCAGGAATCCATGCCTGAGGCAGAGCCCTGCGGGCCTGAGCCACCTCCCGACCCTGTGGCACTGGGACCAACTTTCCGACAAAGCAACTCTCCCTGCACCCGTGGCAGCCGGGCTGGGTCCCCTGAGCCAGGGTTTAGGGTTCTGCAAAGAAACCGAGCCTAGAGGATCGGCTCGGGAGTTTACTTTCAGGAATGGGCTTGTGTGTTGGGAAAGCGGCGAGCGCTGCAGCCGCCGGAGAGCCAGGAGAGCCCGTGGTTTGGCTGCCATCCATCGCCGCAGGCACCAGGCCCGGGAAAAGCCAGCGCCACCCTCCACGTGCAGAGGCCGGGGGAGCTGGTGGCCCCGCTGAGGGCGCTCAGGCAGAGGGAACTGGCTCTTCCTCAGCCTTTTTGTTCTATTAAGGCTTTCGACTGACTGCGTGAGACCCGCCCACAGTGCAGAGGGCAATCTGCCATGCCTTAGTCAACCGGTTACTTGTCTGGAACACCCTCATGCACCCAGCCAGAATAAGGTTTGGCCAAATGGCGGGGCACCTGTGGCCTGGTCTCCAGTTGACACATGAAATTAACCCCCACAGTCCCCAAGCTGGGCTTGCGAGAGAACGAAGAGGAAGCAGGCAGTGCGCAGCCAGTGTTGCGGCACAGCAGGTTAAGCCACCGCCTCTGACGCCAGCATCCCATAGCAGAGTCCTGGTTCGAGTCCCAGCTGCTCTGCTTCTCTTGCAACTCTCTGCCAGCGGGCCCAGGAAGACAGAAGTAGATAGGCCGAGTGCTTGGGCCCCTGCCGCCCATTCGGGAGCCCTGGATGGAGCTCCTGGCTCCTGGCGTCAGCCTGATCCAGCCCTGGCTGTTGCCGTCTTTTGGGGAATGGAGCAGATGGGAAGGGCACTGTGGGTGGAGGCCAGCAGCTGCCCTGCCGTGCAGCCTAGGTGGTGCTGAGTCTTTGGGAACAGCAGTAACTCAGTGTGGCGCTACGGGGCAGGGGGTGGGAGGTCTGGGGCACGGAACGGGGAGCACCGGTAGGATTGCATCAGAGAGCAGGGGTTTGGGTTGGCCAGGTGGGTTTTAGTGGCAATGGAGCCCTGGAGCTCACCTGTGCAGGAGGCGGCTGGCTGAGCTGAGAGGACCAGAGAGAGGTGGACACGTCCATCAGAGCTGCAGAGGCGTTGGCAGCACCTGTGTGGCTCTGAAGCCATTCGGAGGGGCAGGGAGAGGGCAGAGCCAGCAAGCTGGGCCAGAGGCGAAAGACAAGAGGGGTGGGGTACAGCTGTGCCCCTCACGACTCTCACTTGGTCCCCAATTCCAGGTGGGCCTGTGTGACCTGGCCGGCCAGGGAGGACGCTGGAGCCAGGCGAGCTCACGCCTGGCCCGTGTGGAGAGTGTGGTGTGGGGGAACCAGAGGCAGCGCCCACAGTTCCTAACCTCTTCTTGCACAATCGACTGTCAGGAAATAGGCAGGGTAGACTCCAGGGGAAAGCCCAGGCTGGCCTGTGTTTGTTGTGTCCACATGAACCGGGTCCAGCTGTGGATGGCCGCATCCAGAACGTGCAGCTGCCTGGTGCTGGGAAACTGAGGAAAAGGAGGAAGTGGGGAGAGCAGGGGAAAGCTGGCGGCTGGGGCCCAGTCTGCTGCCTGGCCGGGATGTGGCTCGGAGGGTGACTTTTCTCTCTGGGCAAAATGGGGCTGCATGCCCTGCCCTGCTGGCCAGCCAGGGACAGGACGATTGTTCCAGAAGGGCAGGGGGAACCGTACAAGAAGGCATGGTGCTCGGCTGCTTGTGACCTAGAGAATCTGCAGTGTCATACGGTTTGCCTGGGTAGCAGTGCCATGGGGAGTAGTAATGGCTGCAGGGCTGTGAACTCTGAACACAGCTCCGTGCTACGCGTGCTGTGTTCTGTCTGCCCCACGACCCGGGAGCTGCGTGTGAAGATCCTGGCTTTTCAGATGAGGGAAGTGAAGTTCAGAAAGGTTATGTAAATTTCCCAAGATCACAAGACAGGATTTGAACTTGAAACCTCTTTTGTGCATTGCCTCACCCCAGACACGAAGTTCCTAATTCGGACCGTTTGTTCTGCCAGTGTATTCCTCGTGGTTGGTGGAAGGGGACAGCTGGTCGGTTCTCAGACGCACAGCTAAGGGCTGCCCAGGGCGAGGGGAAATACAAGGTGACTGTTTCAGGAATCGAGCGGCTTCAGACGGGTGCATTTCCCTGCAGTATGGCCTACCGCCACATGGCCTCATCTTGCCGGGCCATTCTTTCCCTCCTCTGCAGAGTGGGGAAATCACCCCTCCTCCTGACCCTGCAGGACACCTGCTTTTGCCTTTTGCCTGCAGGAGGGGCATGGCCTGCAACCACTGAAGAGCACAAGCGGTCTCAGCTGTGAACTCCTTCCCGGCTTGAGGGCGACCTGATGGCGATGCTTAGGGTCTCAGCAGACCCTAGACGGTCTTTGCTTCACTTAGCAAGCACTGTACAAATACGAGCTAGCTGAAGCCTGATAATAACCCAGCGCAGTCAGTACTGTTAGCCCCATTTTACAAGCTGAATTACTGGGGCTCTGAGAGTTATGGCACTTGTTCAAGGTCACACAGCTAGGAACTGGTAAAGCCAGGGGAGTGCTGCATCACCATCCGCTCCTGCTCTGAGGATTCTTCTGTCTCTTTCCTTCCCAAAAACTTTTTTGGGAGAGGCCAACAGACAGAGAGAGAGAGGGAGAGAGATACTAACAAAGTGATCTCCCATTGGCTGATTTGTTCCCTAAATGCCAGCAACAGGTAGGGCAGGGCTGGGCCAAAGCCAGGACCCTGGAATTCAATGAGGGTCTGCCATATGGGGGGGCGGGGGCCCAAGTACTACAGCTGCCATCACTGCTTCCAGGGTGCACCTGAGCAGGAAGCTGGCATCAGAAGCGGAGCTGGGACTCGAACTCGCACACTCCAGTATGGGATATGCACCTTCCAAGCGGTGTCCTAATCACTGTGCCAAATCCCTGCCTCCCCACAAACAGATGGAGAGACAGGCTAGGCAGATCTGGCCCAGGACCTCAATCCACAGAGGCTCCGAGCTTGCCTGGAATATAAGGAGATGGGGAAATGGTCCTGTGTTGGGGGGTTGAGGGGAGAAACTCCGTGGATAGCATCACGGGTGGTCAGTGAGACCCCCCTGGGGCGGGGGCTGAGCAGCGTGAGCACGGTGAAGACCACGCACAGCCCTTGGTCTTTCTTCAGAAGGCGAGGCGCTCTCTGCTCACGCTCCTCCCACGGACACTGTCCTTGGCGTTCCGCCATGCACAAGCGGGGGGCCTTGCAGACCAGGCCTCAATAGAAAAACCATAGATATCAAAAGTATGTAATGAAGCTGACATTGAAAACTACTTTCTTTAATTTGAAAGAGAGACATAGAAATCATAGAAATATTGAGAGAGGGAGAATCTTCTATCTGCTGGTTCACTTCCCAAGTGCCTGAAACAGGTGGGGCTGGGCCAGGTCAAAGCCCGGACTCTGAAACTCCATCCAGGTGCCCCACGTGAGTGGGAGGGGCCCCAGGACATGAGCCGTCACCTGCTGCCTCCCAGGCTGTGTGTCAGTAGGAAGCCGGAATCTAGGGCAGAGCCAGGACTCAAGTCCTGGTGCTCCAATCTGGGATGTGCATGTCCCAAGTGGTGTTTTTTTTTTTTTTTTTTTAAGATTTATTTATTTATTTACTTGAGGGACAAAGTTACAGACAGAGAGAGGGAGAGACACAGAGAGAGATCTTCCATCCACTGGTTCACACCCCAAGTAGCCACAATGGCTGGAGTTGGGCCAATCCGAAGCCAGGATCCAGGAGCTTCTTCCATGTCTCCCACATGAGTGCAGGGCTCCAAGCACTTGGGCCATCTTCTGTTGCTTTCCCAGGCCATAGCAGAGGGCTGGATCAGAAGTGGAGCAACTGGGACTTGAACCGGTGCCCATATGGGATGCCGGCACTGCAGGCGGAAGCTTAGCCCAGTACACCACAGCGCCGGCCCAAGTGGCATTTTAATCACTGCACTAAATGTGTGCCCCTGAAATTTTAAAATTGAAGTCAAAAAGCTTTTTGCAACTAAAAAGCATTCAGGAGACTAATATTCAAACGTTTGGTGTCAGTGTCACGGCAATCAGATTCATACTGAATGTGTGTGCCAACCACCTAGATGCAAACTTAGGAGTAATAGGACTGATTTAATATTGCAAAAATGTTTCTCAGCTGTCTTGTGCCACTGTTGCAAATACTGCTTATTTCTAACTCAGGAGGACTTCCCCACCCACGGGTTGCAAGAAGATGGGCTCCCAGCATGCCTGAGATACAATTTAATAGTGCATTTATTGCATGTGTGCTGATAGGAGGAATTAGGACGTCAATTAATTTGTATTTTCTCTTTTTAACAAAAATTTTATTTATTTACTTATTTGAAAGGCAGAGTGACAGAGAGAGAGGTAGGGACACAGAGAGAAAGAGTTCTTCCATCCACTGGTTCACTCCCCAAAGGGCTGCGATGGTGGGGGCTGGGCTGAAGCCAGAAGGCTGGAGCTCCCACCATGGTCTCCCACCTGGATGGCCAGGGCCCAAGCACTTGAACTATCACCTGCTGCTTTCCCAGGCACATTATCCAGAAGCTGGATCAGAAGTGGAGCAGCCAAGACTTGAACCAGTGCTCAGATGAGATGCTGGCGTCACAGGTGGTGGCTCAACCTGCTGTACCCCAACACCAGCCCCCAGATGTGAACTACAGACCACACAAAAACATGAGAAAGTATTCAATTTACAGGAAATGAGCAAGAATACAAAATTGTGAATATACCATCGCAAGCTGATTCCTGCGGCAGTCCACTCACTCCCGGGGTAGCAGTGCAAATGGGCAGTGCACCCACTCCCACAGCATTTCGCCAATGTTCGCTATCCGCCGGGCTTATTCCAGGACTGGGGATGTGGCACTGAAGTTCCCCACCTAGTGGCTGGGGGGTTGGGGGGCCGCACGGGGGACAGCAAGGAGTAGGTCTCAGCATACATTTACTGGAAACACAGGCTCCACTTGTGTCCATTTTGGGGAATGTCCCTGCCTCCAGCCCCGGGCTGGGGCTCCATTGAACTTCTGCCCTTTCGCACTTGTTCCCACCTTTGCTTGGAACTCAATGTCTCGTTTCCCACCCCCAGTATCCGGGGCACCTGCTCTGATGCATTCGGTGTTGATTTAGGTCTTGCTCAACTCTGGGAGCTCAGAGAATGAAAACCTGGGAGCCCACTGAGGAGGAGGAGGCTCCCTCTATTGGAATCTGTGGACTCACACACTCCAGGCTGCCAGTCACCTGGGCCTTGAATAAGCCAGACTCAGGTTTGGTAACCTCTCTCTCAGGGTCAGTCATCCACGGTAAACTTGGACTTGACAGCTGTACCTTGCTTCCGGCCCAGGGGAAGGTTTTGTGCAAAGTATTTCCTAAGCGTGCAGGCGGGATTGCGTCATGGCTGGGGCGGGGGCGGGGGCGGGCCCTCCCTGGGCCCCACCTGCCCTTCCCACAGCGCACTATAAAGGTGGCTGTGCCCTCCAGCCACCAGCTCTGCCTGGCTCCAGCGCCTCTGTGTCTCAGCATGGCCCTGCCCTGGGCCCTCGCCGTCCTGAGCCTCCTCCCTCTGCTGCATGCCCAGGACCCAGCGTGTGCCAACTTCTCGACCAGCCCTATCACCAATGCCACCCTGGACCAGGTGAGTGTCGGGGCCAGGGTGGGCAGCCGCTGTCCCTCTCGCTGTGCTCAGCCCCTTCATCCTTGCTCTGCCCCTCCCCTCCTGGTTCGCAGGATGAAATTCTGACAAGCTTGGGGAATCGGGGTGGCACTCCCCAGACTCCCTGCTGCACAGTCCCTCAACAAGGGACAATTCTGTGCAGGGCACGGAGAGGCCACTCGTGGGGGATGCCTGACCCCCGGCGTGAGCCCCTGCCTGTCCGCTCCCCACCTGGGGCCTCCGTTTCCCTGTTTGCAAATTGGATGGAAAGCTCTATCCAGATCTTGCGGCTGCCGACTGCCCCAGACTTAGCTCCGAGCCCCCGTCAGCGCCCCCTCTCCTCCCCAGCTCTCCCACAAGTGGTTTTTTACCGCCTCGGCCTTCCGGAACCCCAAGTACAAGCAGCTGGTGCAGCATACCCAGGCGGCCTTTTTCTACTTCACCGCCATCAAAGAGGAGGACACCTTGCTGCTCCGGGAGTACATAACCACGTGAGTCCCCATGCCAGCCCACCCAGGGCCCTGCTTCCGAGCAAGTCCCTCCGTCCCCAGGGCCTTGGCCTTCCCAAGCGTGGAATGGGGAGGGTCGATTCTAATCTCCATTCGTGCCTGACCGCTTTTCCTTGACCATCTTGCTGTTTGTCTCTCACCTCCCGTCTGGCTGTAGGAACAACACGTGCTTCTATAACTCCAGCATCGTGAGGGTCCAGAGAGAGAATGGGACCCTCTCCAAACACGGTGAGCCCTGGGCCCGAGGCAGGAGGCCTCGGACAGAGGCCCCGGAGGCTTCGGGCACGGAGAACACGGGACAGGCTGACTGTGATCACAGAGCAGCCAGCAGTTCTGACTTCTTACTCTGTGCCGGCTGCTGTTTGGAGGGCTTTGCATGAATGAACTCACTTGATTCTCACAAACAATCCTAAGAGGACAAGGACCAGAAAACAGGAATCAGAGATGCCAAGTAATTCCCCTGGGGTCACACAGCTCATGCTTAGAACTAGAATTCAAACCCAAGGCTGCCTCCCCGTCTTCCTCTTCCTCTTCCTTAAACCACTGTTTAAACACTTTGGAAGCTATGGGTGGAGCCTATTTTTTAAAGGTGATTTTTTTTTAAAGATTTACTTATTTATTTGAAAGTCGGAGTTATACAGAGAGAGAAGGAGAGGCAGAGAGAGAGGTCTTCCATTCCACTGGTTCACTTCCCAATTGGCCGCAATGATCAGAGCTGCGCTGATCCGAAACCAGAAGCCAGGAGCTTCTTCCGGGTGTCCCACGTGGGTGCAGGGACCCAAGGGCTTGGGCCATCTTCTACTGCTTCCCCAGGCCATAGCAGAGAGCTGGATCAGAAGTGGAGCAGCTGGGACTCGAACCAGTATCTATATGGAATGGCGGCACTGCAGGCAGCAGCTTTACCCACTACGCCAAAGCGCTGGCCCTGGAGCCTATTTTTTTACACACCCACTACTCCCACAGAGACAGCACACACACACCCATGGGGCTGACCAGACACCACTCAGCGGACCCCTGAGCCTCATCTCCCTCATCTGTGAAATGGGCATGTAGGCCCTGACAGCCAGAGCCTATATTTATCACCAAGCGCTCAGTGCCAGCCTGGCACACAGCAGGGTTGGGCACGCCAGGACGGCTGGGATCCTTCCCTGGTGATCCATAGCCCTGGCACGCCAGGGCCTCCTCCATTGAGATGGTGACCGTTGTGCCGTCTCCTCGTCTCACCGGAGGCCTCTCTCCTGCAGACGGCATACGAAATAGCGTGGCCGACCTGCTGCTCCTCAGGGACCCCGGGAGCTTCCTCCTTGTCTTCTTCGCTGGGAAGGAGCAGGACAAGGGAATGTCCTTCTACAGTAGGTGCCCCGGCAGCCACACCCCGCCCCCGGCCTGCCCTGACTCCACCCACCCTGGGGACTGGGCTCCCAGCCCCCTGGCCCTGCCTGGCCTCCCTCCTGGGCCTGCACACAGTTGCCTCGCTTCCCCTGCAGCCGACAAGCCCAAGGCCAGCCCGGAACAACTGGAAGAGTTCTACGAAGCCCTCACATGCCTGGGCATGAACAAGACGGAAGTCGTCTACACTGACTGGACAAAGGTAAAGCCAGGGGGCTGCGCAGTGCCCGCCGCAGGCAACCTCATAGGCCCAGAGAGGGAAAGTGGCTCAGCCCAGGCTGCGCAGAGAGGCAGGTGGCTTGCTTTGAAGGACCCATTGCTGAGTCAGAGTCCCCGGGGCTGTGGGTGAGAGTCCGGCCGGGAGCAGTCCCTGTGAACTCGGGGTGCAGATGCCTAGGACCTGTCAGGCTTACAGGAAGGGAGCAGGCAGAACCAAGGGAGAGACTCGGCCCCACCCCACCCCCACAACTGTGTAACACCTGCATCGCGGAGAATCCAGGCTGCGGTTTTCCATGTCACGCAAACTGCAGCAAGTCCCGGGTTTGTGAATCACCTGTGCACTGATCTCCTTACTACTTTTCTTTCTTTCACGCTGTGTTGAGTGAAAGGTTTTCCTTGGCATTGCCCTCGCCATCTTACCTGCAAATCCCCAGAGCCCATGAGCTGGTCACTGTTCCTCTGATGGATACACCTCGCTTTCATGACCATTCAAACCCAGCGGTCCCCACCTGCTTGGCCTCTGAGTCCTCCCCAGGACCACACCCCCTTCCCCACCCTGGCTGCCATCCTCAGAGCCCAGGGTTTAGGAGCCGCAGCCACAGGGGTGGGTGCCGCTGGTGCACAGCCTGCCTCCCCCACCAGCGGCAGAGACTGTCAGGAATCCAGCAGACACGCAGCGGGGTTGGGGGAGGGGACGTGAAGGGATTGGGGTTGGGGAGTGAGCTGCCACACCCCAAGCGCTCAGGAAATGCCACTGGTCCTTGAGGGCCCGGGCCCCTATTTTAGGGGTGCCTAGACCAGGCTGCGGGAGGGAAATGACTTACTCGCCATGTTCCCTGCAGGGAGCGGCAGGGCTAGGGTTAGAACCCTGTGCCCTCACTGCACTTGCTTGTCCCGTCTCCTAGGATCTGTGCGAGCCGCTGGAGAAGCAACACGAGGAGGAGAGGAAGAAGGAAAAGGCAGAGTCATAGGGCCCACCCCCTGCACCTGCCTTTTTGTTTGTTTTGTAAATCTCTGTTCTTTCCCATGGTTGCATCAATAAAACTGCTGGACCAGTCAGGTTGTCATTCATTCGTTCGTTCATTCATGGCGAAGCCTGGTCTGGAGGGAGCCCCATCGGGGTCCAGGATGAGCCCCGCCCCTGGTTGGGAGGGCCCCTGCTGGAGTACCTGGCACATAGGCCAGGCTGGGTGCCAATCACCACCGTGCTGCGGGTGCCCCTGCACCGGAAGCTGTGACTGGCAATCAGACATCGGGGAGGGGCCCGACAGGAGGCAGGAAGGCCTGGGAGGAGGCTGAGTCAGGCATCCTGGCTGCAGGAGGTTGCCCAGGCAAGGCGGGGTGATGCAGGGGACTTGGGGCCAAGGTCAGAGGGGCTGGGTCCCTCCATGCAAGTGTCCTCAGGGTGCCCACCTGAGACACCTGGGAGATGATTTGGGGCCCTTGGGGTGCAGCTTGAGGCTTGGCACAAAAGCTGGAGCCAGATGCTGGAATTCCGGTTACTCCCTGACCCCACAGGGGCTCCTGATCCACGGCTGCTGTGCAGCGGGGAAAGCAGCACCACTTGGCTGGCAGGAGGGTTGGGGCTGACGCGCCCAGGCCTGTGTGTGGCTGCCTCAGCCACCAGTGCAGGATCTGCAGCCCAGGCCCCAAGCCCATTCCTGCGACTTTATGCACCTGTGCCCTTTGGGCCTCCCCTCTGAGAGCACAGCCCCCAGGCCCAAGAGTCCATCAGCTGTGGCCACTGCTGTGGCCAGGGACATCCCAGGTCCCCCACTTCCCAGCCTGGTGTCCTCAGAACACAGGTGGACAGAGGTGCCTCTCGGTGCCCAGAGGGTCTGGACATGGGGCTCAGAATCTATGCGAAATCTTTCTATGTTGCTGTCACTTGCGGTGGGATGCCACTGCGGAGACCACTCAAGGAAACAGACGCAGGTGCTGGTGAGCCGGGGACGTGAGAGAGCAGAGCAGTGAGGGCGACGGGTGAGGACACCAGGTGGAGAGGGGTCAGGGCTGCAAAGAAAAACCCCAAGAAGGTCCAGGGAGCAAGACACAGGCACAAAACCTATGGCCGGGGCATCAGACAGACAGGAGAGCAAAGCCCGGCGCTCTCCCCAGCCAGCTCTGGCAGAGGCCCCGTGCAGCCTCACTCTGCTTCTCTGTGAAATGGGGGCAGGCGGGTTCAAGGACACGCCAGGTGCTTAGCTCTGGGATCAGGGTCCGGCAGGTGCTCTGGGAGCGGCAGCTGTGTTTGCAACCGAAAGCAGCGCTGGAGAAGTCCAGGCTCAGGCTTTTGCAAACAACGGCTTGCTGTGTGTCTTGTGCTATCTCTGGCCTCAGCACCTGCCACCTTGGCCAGATGGACTCTCCTCGCACGCCTGCCCAGCTGGAAGGTTTGTGGTGCTGAGCTAAGCAGAGGGGGAGGGCTGGGAAGACGGAGCACCAGGGGGAGGCAGGCAGAGTCAGGAGGTGCGCACACCTGTAACAGGTGCACTGGGGAAGCCGGCCCGGGCATCCAACCTCCCATCTGCAAACTGGACTTTAGGATTCCCAGGCAGACGGCACCCTCTCAGACATGGGCAGCTTTTTTGTAAGAGCAATATTCATTCATTTCTTCTTCATTTGCTCTTATAATGAAAATAGATTTTTTTAATGCCTCAAATATACACACATCAACTGATGCACACACATTCCAGAAATGCTGAGGTATGCGCTGCTATGGGGTGGGGAGTGGGAGATGGCCAGGCCTCACAGCCACAGTCCTGCCCCAGACCGGGGCCTGGCAGGCAGCTGGCCACTCTCAACGCCGCTGGCATCTTGGGAAGGGCTGGGGCCTCGGGAGGACACACCGAGAGGGACAGTGTGGACGGGGTGGTGTCCATCCCAGGAGGCCCACGGAGAGGCCTGTGCAGCCTGGGAGAAGGGGGCACGTGTCCCGCTGGGGCTCCAACGTCCTAAGATGGCCCACAGGTACCCAAATGCTAGGAGCCAGGTCTCCCGCCAGGCTGCTCAGAGGTGGGGGTGGGGGTTGCTCCAGGGGTCTGGGCCTTTCCTCCTAAAGGGAACTCAAGGCCAGGAATATGCCCCAGTTTAGAAAACTGTCCATATGTGTATAAAAGACATCTTATTAGCGGGAGGGGCACATGTGCAGGACCAGGAGAGTCCCAGAGGTGCCACTAGGCACAGGTGGCCTTGGTCACAGCATCCCTGGGGGGCTGGTCCCCCTGGGAAGTTACTGCCCTAGGAGAGCAGGCCAAGGCCCCATCCAGTTTGGATGCAGGGAGGCAGGGCAGGCGGGGCCCGTGCTGGAGGGAGACCACGCCCGGGACGTGGGCGTCAGTGGTTGCAGCTGACTCCTGGCCTGGGGGTCCGCAGGGGCACCTGCCCTCTTGTCCCCATCTGGCTCGGAGCCTCCAGAGAGAGTCAGAAGAGGCAGGAGCCGCGCAGGCTGCGGACCTGGCGCAGGTCAGCCGACAGCGAGCGGCTCATCTGGCGGCTGGTGGAGCGGACGCTCTCGGCGGCCCGCACGGCTTGGCTCAGGGCCCTGCTGAGCTCCTCCAGGTCAGCCGGGTCGAGCTGGACGGAGTGCCGGGACCCTCGGGCTGCCCGACCGCAGGCTGTGCCCGAGGAGGCTGAGGTAGGTGCTGCTGGGGGCGCATAGTACCTGGGGAGAGAAACGTGTGCTTGTTAGCTGCAGAGCGGGCTGAGAGTGTTCGGAGCCCACCCCCCTCCGAACCCCAGCTGGGCCACTGGGCCCTCCTCTCTGGCCCTCAGGTTCTTTGCCTTTAAAATGGGAATAGTAGGGGAGGTGGGTGCTCAGTGCACCAGTTAAGACTCTGCTTGGCAGTGGAGGATGACCCAAGTGCTTGGGCCCTGCGCCCACGTGGGAGACCCAGAAGATCTCCTGGCTCCTGGCTCCGGATCGGCACAGCTCCAGCCATTGTGGCCAACTGGGGAGTGAACCATCGGATGGAAGACAACCCCCTCCCCTGCCTCTGCCTCTCTGTAACTCTGCCTTTAAAATAAATAAATAATCTTAAAAAAAAAAAAAAAAGAAATTATCAAAGACTCTGCTTGGGACGCCTGCATCCCATATCAGAGGGCCTGGGTTTGAACCCCGGCTCTGCTCTCTGCTCCTCCTTCCACCTCCCTGTGAATGTGCGCCCTGGGAGGCCCTGCCGCCCACACAGGAGATCCAGACTGAGTTCCTGAGTGCTGGTTTCGGCCTGACCTGGTCCAGGCTAAGTTGTGGCTGTTTTGGGGGTGAACCACTGGATGGGAGATCTTTCTTCCTCTCTCTGCCTTTCAGACAAAATAAATAAATAAAAACTAAAAATAAAATAAATAAAGGAGGAATAACAAGCACTGCCCAAGCTCTGTGTGCAAGGGCAAAGGGAAACAGCAAAGTTTAGATGCAGAGCCCACCTCTGGGTGGGTGTCTCCGTCTCTGTACCCATGTGCCAGCCGGTACTGCCATCTGCCTTTCACAGACCAGCAGCAGCCGCTCCGGCCCTGGAAGCCTGCTCCTGGTCCCGGTCACTCAGCTTGGTCAGCTGCAGGACCTGGGGCAGGTTGCATCCCTTTTCAAGGTCTCTGTTTTCCCAGCCCAAATAGCCATCGAGTGCTACCTCCCAGGGCAGAGCCCGTGGGCAGCTTCAGGTCAAGATCATTTCACTGGCAGGCCAGGGCCCTGCGCTACAAAAATAGTGACTCAGGCCTGGCACCAGAGAGCTGGCTTGGCACCTGGACCTGACTCTCCCCAGCGTCTCTAACAGGGGCTTGTTAGCAAGTGGCAGGAGTTGACAGCTTCTACACCGAGTGAGTGGGCCGCTTGCATCCTATGAATGACAGCACACACTCCCTCCCTCAGGGCCGTCCTGTGTGACCACCGGGTTCTCATGCCCCCCATCTCCTGTCCATCTGATGACCAGCCTGGTCTGAAAGTCACCCCCTAAGTTCCTAATTTAGGGCTGCAGGGCTGTTAGGGCAGATCACCAGCAGGTGGCAGTAGAGGTCCGTTTAGCTTTCTAAGCTGCGCCCTGGCCCTGGCCACTGAGCATACTCAGTGCTGCCAAGGGAGCAGCTTGGAGAAAGCCCAGGGCGGTCCCTGCTCACATTCTAGCAGCCTTAGCAGCACTAGGGTTCCCAGGCATGAGCTCATTTCCTCCTCACTACAACCCATTTCACAGAAGACGAAAGTGAGGCACAGGAGAGTAAAGTGACCCAAGGTTATCCGGCAACCACTGCCCACTAAAGCTGAGGGCCTTTCCCTTTCTCTGCGGCCCATCCAAGCCTGCAGACGGCAAGCCGGTTGGCTGTGCCCATGGAACAGAGCCTGAAAAGATACAAAAGGGGGCACCAGAGCAGTAGACACCCCACGGCTCCTATGGGGGCCACCACATTCCAGGCAAACCCTCTCCTGTCCAATGAGTCGGAACACGGGCAGGTGTCTGTACCCACTCCCACCAGGGCCTGAGCATATGGCATGGGCTCACAGCACCACGGCAGGACCTGCCCGGCCTCCGCCGGAAGAGCAGCAGGAAACTGTATGCCGAGGCCTGGCCCGTGGACAGAGGCACCGGGCTGGACGGACCCAGGCCCCTGCTCCCACCACATACCAGCTCTCACTCCCCGTGAGCCAGGCCCTCACTGCCCACAGACACGGACTTCTAAAGATTCAGATCCATTTTACAGCTGGGGGAAACAGAGGCAGAGAACCTGCTGGGGACGGTCGGACAGGCCGCCCAGCTGGCCAGGCGTCCCCCCTACACAATCCTGTCTGGTCGCACCCACTCAATCAGTCGTCTTCTTACTCACGAACCACGGCGCTGAGCAGCGCGGTGACCAAGCTGCCGGGTCCGCAGCTCTGAGCTCGCCTCGGCTCCCCGCCACCCACTGCGCGCGCGTCTCCTCTGGTCCTCTCTCGGCTCCACTTCACAGAGCGGGAGGCTCGGGCTCAGAGCCGGAGCGGCTGTGCCGAGACCACCGCACCGATGAGGGACAGGCGGATTGCGACCAGCTCTGAGCCACTTCTGCCTCCACTGCCACCTCTTTTCCAAGGACCGGCAAAGGCGGTTTCCTCCTCCAGTGCCCACGCGCCTGCCCCCTGCACGCCTCCATAACGGCAGGGTCGGCGGACTCGGTCACGGCCAAGAGCAGCCTTAGGGGGCGTGGCTTCCTGGGCGGAGTCAGCGGACCCCCAAGGACACCTCGGTAAACCCTGGACTCGCGCTTCTGGCGATGGGGTTCACTAACGGTGACAATGCCCCGCATTCACGTACAGGGCTGCCAGTAGGGGAAGCTGGGGGTGGGGCGGGGTAGATGTGACCTCTCCGCACTTCCTGCTCGCCTCTCTGTAAACCTACAACTGTTCTCCGTGTGGGCGTTTGGCCTAGTGGCCGAGATGCCAGCTGGGGCACCCATGACCCACACTGGAGTACCTGGGTCCAGTACCCAGCTCAGCTCCTCGTCCCGGCTGCCCGCTAAGGCACACCCCAGCAGGCGGTGGTGATGGCCCAAGCAGGAGGGTTCCTGCCACCCGCGTGGGAGACCTAGATTATGTTCCCAGCTCCCAGCTTTGGCCTTGGCCCGGCCCTATTATTGTTGGCAGTTGGAGAATGAACCAGCAGGTGGCAGCACATACACACTTTCTCTCTCCCTCTCAACTACAAATTTAAAATCAATCAACAAAACTGGTCCTAATAAAGTCTACCAAATAAATAAATAAAAAAAATAACAGGAGTGGGTGCTCACTGCTGGATCTCTGGGAAGGGTCACAGGAAACAGAAGACGCTGAGGGTCCCAGGTCTCCCTGGGGGCTGTGAGTTCCCAGGAGAAGGCCCCTCTGCCCAGGACAGAGATGCTCCCCAGTCCCCAGGGTGCACTCGGTTTGCTGAGCAACCACGTGCGTGTCAGGCTTGTACCATACGTTACCCACACGAGGGCAGCACGGGGTTCTCAGCTGCCTGGCACAGCCGTCTGCTGACTCAGGCAGAGGCGGGGAAGCAGGAAGGGGAGGAGCTTACACGGTGGCTGGCGGGTAAGGCAAGACGGGAACTGAGGACAGGTAGGTGAAGGCTGGAGGCATGGCCGCCAGGTACCACAGTCCAGGGGGCGGCCCTGCCGGCGACCCCGCCCGCTTGCTCCTCTGCTTGGGACTGGAGGCTGCAGGTGCGTTTCTCCTCGTGGCAGTCTTTTCTGCCCCTGTGGGGGGAGGAAAGGCCAGAGTCTGACCACGTGGGCAGGCCCGGCCTCCCATCCCCGTGACAGCTGGACCCCGCCGTGCCTCCCCCTGGGGAGACCACTCCTCCCTGCGGGGGCAGCAACCACACCACCAGACTCGCCCCGGGCCCCAGCATTAGACATCCAGCGCTGTCCCTACCGGAGGTGGCCGGGCCTGAGCTGTCTCCCTCGGCGGGGAACCCAACTTGACCGCACAGCGGACATCGGAGCGTCTCCGTGGGATGGGGCCCCAGGGGGTCCTTGGTGGCAGCACTGCCTGGAAGAGGAAGGAGAGAGGTCAGGAGAGGACCTGGAGCCCCCTAGGCTTGCCTGGGCAGCACAGAGCAGACAGAGAGGGGGTGGAGAGAGAGAGAGAGAGACAGAGAAAGAGATTTTCCATTGATGAGTTCACTCCCGAAATGCCGGCAACAGCCAAGGTTGGACCAGGCCAAAGCCACGAGTCCAGAACTCAACATGGCCTCCCACATGGGTGGTGGGGACCCAAGTACTTGGGTCATCTGCTGCTCCCACCCCCACCCTCATGCACATTAGCAGGAAGACGGAATAGGAAGCAGGGCTGGGATTCAAACCCAGACACTCGGATGTGGGAGGCGGGCTTCCCAAGCTGTGCTTTAACCACTGATCCAAATGCCTGGGTAACCTGTGTGCCCTCGCGCAAGTTACTTAAACTCTCTGAGCCTCAGTTTGCTCATCTGTAAGATGGATGTCATATTAGTACCTCATAGAATTGCATGGATGGATAGGCACAATCCTCTGCCTGATGCCTTGTGTACAGTGGGAGCCTAATCAATGACAGCTCCATCATCATCATCATCATCATGGGAAGAAAAGGCCTGAGACCACCTCCTCCAATGTGGACTCAGAGCCTGAGGCTCAGAGACAGCAAGGAACTGATCCAAGGGTGCACAGCAAGTCAGTGGCAGAACCAAGAGTGGGTGGCCTGTTCTCAGTGACTGGGGGACAGGGAGAGGTGTGGAGGGAGGATGGGGACAGGGGTGGGGTGGGAGATGAGACCGAAGCACCACCTCCAGCTCCCTGCTACCAGGCACCCCCCTATCAGGACCTGCAGGGACTTCCTAGGTCGAGGAGGGCATGGCGCCTGGGGCAACAGGTGTAACGGCAGGCACCCTGCAGGGCTCGGAAGTCCAAAAGAATCCTGGCCCCTGTCTGCAGCTACCACCCAGTGCTGAGCTCAGCGAAGGCCCACTCTGGCCAGCGACACACTCCCCACACAGCAGGGAGCTACAGCCTCCAGGCACCAGCCCTTACCTGAGTCACGGGTCCTAACGGGCAGGCAGTTAGGACAGGAGGCAGTACCACCGTCTCTCGGGACAGCCTTGGGGGGTCGAACCTGGTACTCCTGACCTGGGGAAGGAAGCCACAAGGCTCAGTGTCAGCCCCTGCACAGAAGCAGAACTGGGGGAGGAGTCGTATAAAGATCCCTCTCCTCTTCCTCCAAATCTTTTTTTAATAGGTCTCTCTATCCGGCTGTCATGTGAGCAGACATGTGTCACATACGTGCACAAGCGTGGACAAGCCATCACACACATACATAGAACACACGGATCTGATGAGTCCAAGCCTCTCCAGACTCCTCCTGGTTCCATCTCAGAGCCTGGGAGCAGCCGCCTGGCTCTGCCGCTCAGGGGCATTCAACAAGCGCGTCCCGAGTCGGGCCTGAGAGCAGGCAGGCGGAGGTGCTGCTTGACTCGAACGGCTCGGGCGTGACACCAGTGGCGTCTTCCCCTGTGCTCTGAGTGCCCGCGGGTTTCCTAGTCTCGCTGGGAGGACAGAACGGGGCGGTTATCCGTTGAGGCTTCCCACGCGGGGCTGGCGGATGGAAAGCACTCACGGATATGAGCCTTGGGCGCCCCACCAGCTCCTGCCCGGCCCACGCCTAGGGCTCCGATGAGAGCCTCGGGAGGTTGCTGAAGCCGCTGAGAGGTGGCCCCGCCCCCTGGGTGTCGCACTAGGCCCTGCACTTCCTGTGCTCTCCCTGCCCCTTGGGCTGTCGTCTCACAGCACAACACAGGGCAGGGATGCGCCCCCTGCCTCCTGCCACACTCGGCCATGTGGACATGGCACTAGTGGCCCGCGGCCCCTACCGCCATCACTCCCTCACTGTTGCAAAGCTGGGATCGGGTTCGTGCAGCTGGCATCCCACGTGAACCATATCCTCGTCTGTATTCGGAACGCTAAGCACTCTGCGATGCTACCGGCTGTCATCTCAGGCTTCCCTGTGAGCCACGTGCCTGGCACACGGGACACAGAGGCCCTGGCACCAGGTCCCAGGGGTCAGTCAGGTGTGGGTGCTGAGGGTCAGTGTCCACCCTGGCAGGGAGCAGAAGGTCATGAACCTCTCAATGATCCACCTGATGCCCAGGACAGAGCACGAGCCCTCGCGAAGGGGAGGCATCAGGAACTGCTGAATGAATGAATGAGTAAATGAACAAATGCCCCCTGATATTTTTCCCATCACAGGACACATGGAAAATGGAATGTGAACGGCCCACCTGGTGAAGGGGGAAGGCCGGCCATTGTCGCTCCCCCTCTTCGTGGAGGAGCAACACAGGACCCTGCGCTGTTCTTTCGTCTGCTCGGCCCTCCCCGGGTTTGCTGCTGGTTCTTCCCGGGTTGGCTACTGTCCCTTCCACCTCCGTGGAAGGGCAGTTCCCCCTGGCCACATTCCCCACTTCCGCAGGGGAGCGGCACACCGCCGGCCGGCTCTTCTCGGGGGCTGCACAGGTGTTCCCTTAGATGTTCCCCTTAGATGTTCCTGGTGCATGCCGTCTCTCTCCTCCTTTATAGTCCTCCTCCGCCAATCCTAACTCGGCTGCCCACACGCCGAGTACGCTGCTCTCCTCCAATCAATAGCAAGTCCTACAGTTTATTAGTTGAACTGGAGGCAGCTGTGCGGAAGCTGTTTACTTCTCTCCCAGCGCCATATTGTGGGAGAGCAGATGCATAGAATAAGTCTTAATTCCAGTAACTCAGTCTAGTCCGGTTTGCTCCCCACAGGCCATGGCAGTAGAGGCTGGCCCAGGGACTGTGCCCAGCCCAGCCCAGCCCAGTCCTCCCCCTTGCCTACCCACCTGTGTACTGGCCCCGGAAGGTGACCCTGTCCGGGCGCCTGGTGCTGCCCACCGCTCTCATTCCGTCCCGAGCCACCTGTGCCTCGTCCTCGGGGGTCCTGCTCTTCTCAGACAACAGCTGCGGGGAGGGAGGCTCAGATTCGGAACCTGGGGTACAAAGAGGCGGGGCGTGAGAGGGGGCAGGTGGCCGAGGGCCCCAGAGGCAGGAGCGCGCCTATCAGGGGCTCCGGCTCCAGGGTGGATGCCTGGGTATTCACCCCCAGCCTGCTCCTTCGGAATGGCAGCACGCACCCGGAACCCTGCCTGCCTTGCACGGGGCCTTGTCCCCACACTGAGTGTGCCAGCCCAGGCCTCTGGGCAGCAGTCCCAGGAGGCGGCTGCCACTGTTACTCCACAGCTGGCTGTGCCTCTAACTCAGAGCCTGTAAAAAGCCTGGCTGAGACAGGCTGGAGTGGAATCCTGGCCCCTGGCTCCTGAGCCATGTTCCTCCAGCAAGTGCCCTGTGTTACCTGGCTTTGGTGTCCTTATCTGAAGCAGGTAGATAACGTGACCCATTCCACGGTGAGGGTAAGGTGAGGTGAAGTACTTAAAGATCTGGCACCTGGTCGGTGTGCTGTATGCAATGGCTGTCATCAGAAGCACACCGCGGGGGCAGGTGCCGTGGCACAGTGGTTGAGCCACAGCCGGCATCCCATGCGTGCTGGTTCAAGTCCCAGCAACCCAGCTTCTGATCCAGCTCCCTGCTAAAGCACCTGGGAAAGCAGCAGAGGACGGGCCAATCCTTGGTCCCTGCTACCCACGTGGGACTCCTGATTGGAGTTCCAGGCTCCTGCCTTCAGTCTGGCCCAGCCTGGCAGAGGCAGCCATTTGGGGAATGAAGCAACAGATGGAAGAACCCTAAACCCACCCTGTTGCTCCCAGTCTGTCGCTCTGCCTTTCAAAAAACTAAATAAGTCTTGAAAGAAGTGGGTTGAGATTTGGAGCAGTGCGATAGCCTACAACAGCCATGCAGAATCCCTGCAATCAGCATTGTTGCTGTGGTCCCCACCCGCGGTGCCAACACGCCCTGGTCTTCAGAAATCAGTCCTGGCAGGTGGCCACTTACCCAGGGGCAGCCGGGGCACCGAGGAGGACCTGGGTCGCTGCCTTCCTGCGGGCGAAGCTCGCTCTGCACATCCCGGCTCCCCAGACAATCTCTCTGTGGATTTACTGTGAAAGGAAAAGGAGGTGACGTCACTGGGTGTGGTTTTGTGCAGCCTGGTCACAGATGACCCAGAAATGCTTCCTCCACCATGGGAGGAAGAGGGCGCAGAAGCCAGAGCCCAGGACCCTGGAGACGGCTTCCCAGAAAGCGGCTCTGAGCCCCTCTGGCCCCCAATTCCCTTATCTGTCAAATGGGGATAAAAAGAGCAATGCGCTCTCAGAGGGTTCCTGGAAGGACAACTAGGACAATGGCAATAAAACCCGTGACCCAGCACCCTCCCGCAGAAACCTGCATGGGAGTCCCGCTGGGTGGGGGGCGTGTTGGGGGCCTCTGGCTCTCCACCTGGGCGTGGGCTCCGGGACCCCCACCGTGTAGTGCTTTACTACTAACATGAGTTACAGGAGGGCTTTTGTGCACATGGAGGAGCTAATGAATGAGGGAACTAGTGAATGGGCGGTGTTTGAGTGCATGCTAGGTCCAGGGGGAGCCACAGTGCAGTCCCATCTATCTTCTATGGCTCCCATGGGCACAGAGAAGGGCGTCCGGGGTCACCTACCTGCCAAAGTGGGAGCCCCGGGTGGCTGAGTCCGAAGGCCGGTCCCAGGGCTGGGCGGGGGGGTGGGAGGCAGACGCTGGGTGCACGGGGCTGCCCTGGGGCGGTCGGTGCAGGCTGCTCTCCAGTCGCAGACGGAGCCGTGACACCTCCTCTTGCAGCTCGCGGATGGCCTGGCTGGGGTGGGGGTGAGGACGGAAACATAGCACGGATGCCCAAGGAGCAGAGCTGCAGCAGCGTCCCCCCCAGGGGCCGCCTGGATGGGCAGCCTTGTGATCCTTTCCAGCAGGCACAAGCGTCCAACAAGGCTGCCCGGGGGTTCCAGAACTCCCCTGTGTGATCACTGCTTCCGTGACACATCTCAGGGCCTTTCTGAGTTCATGTTCCTGCACATTTCGCAGGCAAAGGAGACCCTTGCTCTGAGACCGGCCCCTCCTCGCCCACAGGCGCCTGCATCTCAAGCCACAGAGAGCCATGCAGACAGCACTGGCTAGGGGTCCCCGTTCAGATCTCCATCCATCTATCCACACCTGGCTCCTTTCTGCCTGGCCCCGCGGCTCACTCCCACACTCCCCAGGTTCCTGCTGCCGTCCCAGGCCATGTCTCTGCACCTGGCCCTTGGATGCACCTGTCTCCTGGACCACAGAGGGAGCCACTGGCAGGGGCTGGGCTTCCCCATCTCATAGATAGCCCTGGGACCCCACCTTACAGAGGCACACGGGAAACACTGTTGAATGGCACCCAGGCCACAAAAGGGAGCAGAGGACTGCGCACAGCTTACGGGCCCCTCAGAGCCTTTCTAGAGGGGGGATGTGAGCAGATTGGGAGGTACAGGGTTCTGCTTGCCAGGCTGCTGTGACACCCCCCCCCGCTACCGTGAGACCCCAGACACAGCCCAGCCCCCCACCCACAGGTATGGCACCGAGCCACTAGGATCTCTTCAGTCCTGGCATCGCTAAAGTCTTGTGGGCTGGGCATTGCTGGCTTATGACAGACAAGTCACACCGCCCCTGGCCCGACTCCCAGATCCACTACCCACGGAGCAGCGTACACGTCTGGGCACTGCATGGCTGTGCTGTGGGCTGGTGCAGGCCACATCCACTCATTCAGGCTGGCTCCTGGGGTGCAGGCTCCCCTCGGCTTACTCCTTGCCTGGTGGCCCCTAGAACTGTGGGTGTCACCTGCACAGCTCTCGGATGAGTGGCCAGCAGGCGGGGGCGCCCTCTCTCTGGCTGTGTCTGTGTGGTGTGGGCAAGGCAGGGAGCTCCCCTGGCAACGCCCAGGGAGACGCTTGTTGGGGTTTCCAAGGTGAAGGCTGAGGGGGGCGGGGCAGTGGCTGCAGGAGGGTGAGGTCACCAGTTAACCCCTGCGAGGGAGAGCTCCAGCTTCCAATCCCAGGCCCAAGGCGCTGACCAGGGCTTCGTGGGTCTGGGGCTTGAAGCGCTCACTGGGGTCACTTCCCATCTCTGGTCTCCTGTGGAGTCCTCAGTGCTCCTGGCTTCATTCTGCAGCTGCTCTGGGACCGCCCCGCCCTGCAGACTTGCTCCATCTCCGCACGCAGCATCTCGGGCCACGGGCCAGCGACCTGAGACCTTCTAGATCTTTCCCTTCCTCCAGCAACTCTTGAAGTTGATCAAGCACCAAGCGCACAGATGTCTTCTCAAGTAACCCCTCCGCCTCCCTGCCCCTGTCCTGCCTGGAGTCCAGGCCCCGTCGCCTCTGCCCCGGCAGACACAGTCTGGTCAGCTGTCTCCTGTCTCCCGGCCTCTGTTCTCACCCACACCACTGCCTGCTAGCAGTGCCCCTCACGTCCTGAGGGTGAGCCTTTCTGCACTCAAGGGACAGTCAGCCAATGCCTTCTCTGACCGAGCTGCCATCCAAACTGCTAACCACGGCATTGAAGGCCCTGCGAGTCTCTCCCAGGCCTTCAGTGCTCTGCACCTCACCACCTCACACTCAGGGATGCAGCTATCATGAGCTCAAAGGGAATGGGCACTCTCTCGCCCAGGGCCTTTGCACATGCTGCTCCCTCTGCTGGAGATCCTCTTCTCTCTTTCTTCTGATTTGGGCTGAGACACCACTTCCTCCAGGAAGCCCTCCCTGAAGCTTCTACCTGGGCTACAAGCCCCTTCCCTGTGTTCCCACAGTCCTGTACATCTCTGCCACTACCATACCCTCACACTGGGGTGCAACTGCCTGATTCTTGGTCTGTCCCTCCTACAAGGCCATGAGCCTTGTGAGGCCAAGGCAATGTCTGGTCCACTGTTGCCTGCCCAGTGCTCTCCCCGGGGCATTCCGAGCCTGACACCCCACCTGCAAATGCTTGTGATGGACATGGGCCCAGAGCCACCAACAAGGGGGCAAGAGGCTGGACCGGCTATTTTCCCATCTCTCCTCGCCAAGCAAGGAGCAATGACCTTATTGCAACAACTCCTTGGAAGGGAGGACAGACATGTACAGTGGATGCGCGAACTGCAGATAACCTATCCGGGCAGGGCAGACCTGTGGGGTGGGGTGGGGGTTGGGGTGGGGGTAGGAATGGGGAGGGTCAGCGGCTAGGTCGGTTCCCGCCACCTGGAGCACTGTCCTCAAAGTGTTTGGATCGATGCGGCCCCAGAGACACAGCCCTGAGCTGAGGCAGAGGCCCCAGCACAGCCATTCCCTCCCCCTCCCAGGGGTATCAGTCTCCAGCCTGCACAATGGATCTGAACTCTGAGTACCCCACTTACTCTCGGCCCGCCCTGCTGAGAACGAAGTTGGGGGCGGTCCCCGTCGTAGGTGCATAGGGCAGAGGGGCAGCTGCTGGGGCCGGGGTCGGGGCTGGGCCAATTGTCCTGCTGGGGAGGAGCTGTCCAGCACTCTGCTTTGGCCTCTCGAACTCGGAGCTGGGGGTCGCTAGGCAGAGAGAGAGAGATACAAGTGAGTCGGAGCAGAAAACCCTCGAAGCTTAAACCTGTGTGGATAGAACGAAGGGTGGCGAGGAGACCATGGCAACAGAGGTCAGAATTGATGTGGTCCATGAGCTACAGACCTGAGAGCCGGAAGTCCTGGCTCTGGCTGGGAGCGTGGGACACTGAGCTGGCCCCGCCCCCCTCCTCCCAATACCACGGATTCACACGGTCTGGAATTGGCCCCTACAGAGAGTCAACTGCTCCGTCACCCGGGCCTGACCTGATGGTGTTGTTGCGGGACTGGCTGCAGTGCCTCCCCTGTCCTTGGGAAATCACAGTGCCACCTTCACCCTGCGTGGGAGCGCCTGGGGAGAGTGCTCAAAGGTTACACACCGCCCATGCTTTTACAACAGCGACTCCGCGGCAACATTCCTGGGCTGGGCAATACACAAAGGACCAGCTCTGGATGCAAGGAGCAATGGAGAGGCGTCTCCAGGGGCTGACGCAAAGGGCAGAAGCCCCGCCCCAAAGGCTACATAGTATACAACTCCATATATGAAACCTTCTTGAAATGACAGTTGCGGAAACAGAGAGCAGATTAGTGATTAGGGATGGCGGGGGAGGGAGTAGCTATAAAAAGGCAACATAAAGAATCCTCAGTATGAGAGCTTCCTGTGTCCTGACTACATCAGTGTCAACATCTGGCTGCAACCTGGCCCTGCAGCTTTGCAAGCTGTGGTCTGGGGGTGGGGTGGGGGCGGGGGGCTGGGAAAGGCACTTGGAATCTCTGCAGTATGTCTTAAACTGCATGAGAATGCAAAGATCTCAAAAAAAAAGTTTAATAAAAATGACTGAAAAATGATGCACCGTAAAAAGAGGCAGGGTGCCGGTGTTTAGATGCAGAGCGCTAAGCTGCTGCTTGGGATGCCTGCGTCTTGGATGCCAGCTTCCTGCGGCCCTGGGCCCTGGCAGGCAGCCAATAATGACTCAAGTACTGGGGCCCCTGCCACTCGCGTGGGGGACTTGCACTGAGTTCCCAGCTCCGGGCTTTGACACGCCCACTGGGATACCTGGGGGAGCGAGCCAGTGAACAGAACTCTGCGTATCTGTTTGCCTTTCAAATAAAATACACCCACCCGTCCACACCTTTTAAACAGAGGCAAAGTTACCGTGAGGTGTTAGAAGTCAGACGGGGGCTATGTTTGGGGTGGTTGGCAGGGCCGGGAAGAGGCCTGGGTCGGATTCTGGGATTCTGATCACACTGAGTTTCTGTTCTTTGTGGTCTCTGTTCTTTGTGAAAATTCATCAATGTCTGTGTGATTGTCTTGTTTCAATAAGTCTTTTTTTTTTTTTTTTTTTTGACAGGCAGAGTGGACAGTGAGAGAGAGAGAGAGAAAGGTCTTCCTTTTGCCATTGGTTCACCCTCCAATGGCCACCGCGGCCGGCGCGCTGCGGCCGGCGCACTGCGCTGATCCGATGGCAGGAGCCAGGAGCCAGGTGCTTTTCCTGGTCTCCCATGGGGTGCAGGGCCCAAGCACCTGGGCCATCCTCCACTGCACTCCCTGGCCACAGCAGAGAGCTGGCCTGGAAGAGGGGCAACCGGGACAGAATCCGGCGCCCCGACCGGGACTAGAACCCGGTGTGCCGGCGCCGCTAGGCGGAGGATTAGCCTAGTGAGCCGCGGCGCCGGCCTCAATAAGTCTTCAAAGGTAAAAAACCAAATCACATACAGGTTTTATAGATAAGCCCATGTGTAGTGACCAGCCGCTTACACAGCGCGTGTAACCAAGCACACTCCCACTCGGGAGAAGACAGCTCCCAGATTCTACCCCAAAATGTCAGCCCTGGTGCTTTCCAGTGTACGAGAGAGACTTCAGATTTCCCGACACGGGGCCTGTCACCTACGGCATATCCCGAAGGGTGGCGCAAGGTTTTCTCTTGGTTGATTTTTCCGCCACCTGCAGACCCATCCACTCACCCATCTCGGCCAGCGGGGCCCGCTCCCCGCGGAAGCTGGATCTCCTGGGCTGCGGCGGACTGCTGGGGCTGGAGAGGGGCCTCTGGGCTCGGCTCCGGGGCGTGCTGGGCTCCCTGGCTCTTCCGGCCATGGCAGAACCCCTGGCCTTGGGGTGAGAGGCTCCATCGTGAGGCACAGGTGCAGTTAAGGGCTGGCTTGATGTCCCTGGGGTGCTAGGGGACCACGGAGGGACAGACACGTTGAGGTCACGCAGAGAGAGCCCCTCAGGCCATGCTGGCCGATCCCTTCTGCACCAAACCAGCGCTCTCCCCGCCCATGGAAGCTCACATCCCAAGGACGACCCACGTCACCCAGCCACTTCTTTACAACCACCTAGCAGTCCACCTGGCAGCCCACACACAGGCAATGATAGAGCTCCACCCGCCTTCTAGAAAACAAAGAGAAATAGGACGTCCGATCCTTTCTGGGGGCACCTGTACCTGGTCAGCAGCCAGCAGGGTCGATGATGGCCCCCATGGCCCCTCTGCGCTCTCTTCTCCTCTTTGGGGTGCAGCCCGATCGCCGCCCCAGGTAACCACCGGCGCGGTCTTTGTCTTTGTCCCCTGTGCACCTCACGCAGCCCTCCCTGCTGCTTTAGTTTACTCATTCATTTGCTCAACAAATAATAATTCCCTGTCCTGCCGCTGACGGGCTGTGTGACGCTGGCGAAGTCGCTTGCCCTCTCTGAGCCTCTGCTCCCCCTATCAGGAAGACGGGAGCCAGGAATACTGCAGGGGGGTGGCGGGAACAGCGAGGGCCGGTATCCGCGCAGACCACGCACCCCTGTTCTGGGGCATCACGAACACTCTGACCCCCAGGCTGTGCCCTGTGTGTGACCGTGACGGGACAGTGGCAGAGTCCCAGGATACCTGACGTGGGCGAGCCGGTGTTCCGGGGTCTGCGTGAGGGGCGACACCCTGCTGGTCTCTGAGCCCACAAAGCCGCTGTCTGTCTCGGGGGATGCCATCCAGGGCTCCTGAAAGAGGCAGTATCCCTTTAAGTGTGAGGAATGTGCCCAGGGCGCAGCAGGAAGCCCTTCCCAAATCCTGGCCTGGGCCTCACATTCCAGCGGGTCACAGATGGGGAGCAGGCCCAGCCCCCCACAGCCAGGCCCACCAGGGGGTGAGGGTTCTCAGGTCCCTAGGCCCTAGGTGAAAGTGGCTGACAAATAGCAGGGACTCCAGAGCCCGACAGGACCCTCGGGCAAGTGGCAGCCGAGCCCTTGGGAGAGACAGTAGGGGAGACAAGAACAGAGGGAGGAAAAGGAGCAAGTCTTATTCCTGTATCTTCTGGCTGGGGCCTGGCCTGCTGTGGTCTCACCTGACTGCAGAAATGACGAGGCCCAATCTAATAGGAAAATAAACTCCATCAACCATGTGTACCTCCTGGGTCCGGGCTTTAATTCCGGGCAAAAAGAACAGAGAGACACAGGTGCCTGCACTCCGCAGGTTCACGGTGCGGAGTGCCGAGGGCTGCCCATGGGCTTGGCAGGACCACGGAAGTGTGTCTGCGTGTGCACATGTGTGTACACACGTGCATTCCCCTCCAACAGGATGCAAAGTGTAAGTTGCATTTCCACCAGGCCCCTTCAGAATCACTGCTCTCAGGATGCAAACCCCACTGTGTCAAGAACTGTAGGGTGCCCTGGCTTGATAAGCAGGCTCAGGGAGATACCAGCCTGCTTCAGAGGTCCATGGAAAATCATATTAAATGCTAAGTTTACTGGGGTACAAAAATTTTTTGAACCATGCCGAGTTTTTCCATGATAGGCTTTCTTCCCAGGAACATTTTGAAGGTGCCTCAGACGCTTGGATTTCAAAATTTTGCGTACCCGGTAAACAATGTGTAATTCCGTTTTCCACAGGTGTTTTGGAGGGCTCCCATATAAGCAGTGGGCTATAGGTTCTCTCAAGGGAGGAACGGGTGCTCCTGGAACAGGGGCGGGACAGTGGCTGGCAGGGACAGGTGCAGCAGGCGTTGCAGAAGGAGTAGCATGAGCCAGGGCCAGAGGCGGAGCGCCCAGGAGGTGGAGGAAATGTCCCAGGTTCCAAGGCCGGGTCCCCATGAGGATGCTCACCTCTGCATGGGGCCCGCCGGCGTGGTGCAGAGACTTCGGCAGCAGGCGCTCGGAGAAGCCACTTCCTGGCAGGCTGCTCTCACTGCTCTGGTGGGACGCCTCAGACTTGGCACCCAGAGCGGGGGACGATGGCACACCAGGGCCTAGAGTCGCCGTCCCAGCAGAGCCCAGGCCTGGCACGTGCCCTTCTCTGGCCATGGCTGTCTGTAGGCCTCGTGGCTTCAGGGACACCATCTGTTCCACGGGCTCCCTGACAGGGAAGGAGAGGTACCTGGTCCCAACACGAGCCAGACAGCCCCGACCTGGGGCTCAGCCTGTGCGGGGAGCCAGGCTGTCCAGGACATGAGCTCTGAAGTCAGATGCCCCTGGCTGCTCATCCTGGCTCTACCACCTGCCAGCTGTGTGACCTCAAGCAAGGCACTTCCCCTCCCTGCACCTCACTGCTGTCAACTGGAAAATGGAGATGCCCACCAAAGCTGCCCGTTACACCACAGCGGAAAGATGGGGAGAGAAGTGGGCTCAGGCAGCCCGGAGTCGGCCCTCCACCTTCCCTCTCTCAGCCACACCCACAAACTTCCCCCTCCCCAAATAGACAGTTGCCAACAGGAAGGCCAGGATTTTGTGCTAAAATAGAAACAAGCTTTGAAAATAAATACAAGAAACGTGAAAACAATACTACGTTCTAGATACATCCTGTGGCCTCCTGCAGGCTCTGGGCCGGAGGCCTGCTCACGCGCTCTGTCCTGCTCCCCCCTACCCCGCCCCTCTTCTTTTCAGAGGACCACCCAGGGAGGCATCAAAGATATGAGCAACTCCTCACTGTCATTAGAAGGCCACAGCTGGAGGACAATCGTGGTGTTCAGTGCACTGCATCTGCCCCTGTCCCACACCCCCAGGCCAGCTCCAGGGCTCTGGGGGACACACGCTCCACCCTGGGAGGCAGGCCAGGTGCTCCACACCTGAGCTGCCAAGGCCTAGCCAGCTTGCTCGGACAACCGTCGCCCCTCCAGTTTCAGAGTGGTGTGGACTTACTCAACGGGCGCCCCGTGACCTTTCTCAGCCTGTGCTGGGTGCTGCGTTCGGCACATCCTGTTGGCTTCGGCATTCCCTGGCACCAGAGCTGGCCCATCGACTTCCAGAGTGTGGCCTTCCTCCTCCTCTTCTTCCTCCTCCTCTTCCTCCATCCTCAAGACCTCTGAGAGAGACTTCACACTGAGGTTCCTGTAGAACACGCAGAAGGACATGCACCTCTGCCGGGTGGGAGCCGCAGAGACCCAGCCACTGGCTGCACACCCCAGCCCTCCACGGCGCAGGTGCTCACCGGTCCAGGAGGCCTTGGAAATCTTGCTCCATCTGCAGCTCCTTGCACCGCAGCAGGGCTGGGAGCTCTCTGGGCCTGTCCCCCACCTCACTGCTGCCAGAGGTCACCTCCACGTTCACGTGCAATGGTCCAGGGCCAGGGCCAGTGGCGGCAGACTGAGGCCAGAGAGGCAGAGGGGCAGAGACTCAGCAGGTACGCAGCCACCACCCTGACGCACCTGCCTCACGCCAGGCCCCTGCTGGGTGCTGAGGCCTTGCCCTCGCTAACACACAGCCCATCCACACTTCTGCAAAATGATCTTCAGTCCTGGCTGAGCGCTGAGCACTGAGCACCTCCTGTGTGCCAGTCACCATCCAGGCATCACTTCTCAAGCCCGCAAGCATGGATGCCTCCCTTCAACCCATTTGACGGACAGGAAATGGAGGCTCAGGTGATCTGCCCAAAGCCACAAAGAGCTGAGATTCGCACCCAGATCTCCTGCCATCAGCACCTCTCCTGTGCCCCTCCCTCTCCAATTCCAGCCTGGCTGCCCAGTACCTTAGCACCTTTCACTGCAGGAGCCCAGCGGCCCCTCAAAGCGACACACTCAGGAGATGCCGCCTGGTAGGGTTTGCCCATTACCTGGGCTGAGCACATTGTGGGGGAATTTTCCCCAAATCACGGGCCAGCAAGGCCTCCGTGGTCAGGGATGTCCCAGCCTCCCAACCCTCGCCGGACCCTGCCCCCCTAACAAGCGGAGTCATCGTCCTGCTCCGATCCTCCCCAGCGGGGACACAGGGACCTCAGCACTGCGCCTGGGTGGTCTTTGCACACTCAGTTTGCAAAAAGGAGATGGGGATCGTCTCTCGGGGGCTGCGATGAGCTGGAAGGACTTCTACAAAGCCCCTCCTGTGTGGTGCTCGCCTGGGCCGTCCATCTTTGAAGATGCCCCCCAAGCACCCAGCACGACAGGCTCGAAGCCGGAGGCCATTCCTGGTGCCCTCGTCTCTCACGGCCACTCCCGGAACAGTCAGCCGTGCTGCCACACCTGTCCCAAGCCCATGCACATCTCTCGCTGTGTCCTGCCTCCCCTCGCCCCGGCTCAGCTTGTTTCACCAGCAAACCAGCTTCCCTCGTCGCACTGGGAAGCCCAGAAGAGTTAAAGACCACACTCCCAACGTGATCTACAAACCCCTATGTCATGCAGCCCCTGCCCGCCTCTCCAGCCATTCTCAGATGGCTTTTCCCTTCATGCCCCACGTTCTAGCCACAGGGCCTTTGCACGAGCTGCTTTCCCAGCTGGAGTGGCTTTCTTCTTCTGCACTGAGTCATTTCACCCTACCTTCAGGTCTCATTTGAATATTCCTTTGACACGCCCCTCCCAAACACAGTCCTGGGGCCCCCTATTCTCTTTTCACAGAATCCCACCTTCCCCTTTCCGAGCACTGATCATGAAGCAACTGTGTACCGAGTTCAACCACACTGAAAACTCCAGGAGGGAAGAGGCCACTTCCCTCCCCTGTCCTCACACCTCCCTGATCCTACCATGCGTTGGGGTCCTGGCCTTGGTAAATACTTCATAAATATGCAAATCAGCAAAGACAGGAACAAATGAAGGAAGGCCCAGCCCAATATGGCTATGCAGAGGGGTACCTCCAGGAAGGCGGTCTCACTGTCTGGTGCGGGGGTCTGTCCCGGAGGGGTGGGCAGATGTCTGGGCTGGCGGGATGAGGGCATGGCTGGCGCAATGTCCGGCGCAATGTCCGGAGCTGAGTCGCACCCAGACGGCTCAGGGGCTTGCTGGGTCTGGTTCACGAGGTCCTTCAGCTCTTCCAGACGAGTTCCCAGATGGTAGATCTTCATTTCCAGCTCCCTGGGATGGGGCAAGGTCAGTGTTAGGAGCCCTGGGCGGCAGCCCCATCAGGCAGGTCTGGGAGGCCAGGTATCACAGCAGAGACCCAGGGGAGGCCTCAGCATTTGCATAATGGTAATGAACTCCAAACAAACAAGATGAAAGGAGACTGCACTGGGCATTGGGAGTCCTCGCCTGGGCTTTCCCTGGGCCACCCACAGGCTGCGGGACCTTAAGGAAACCGCATCCCCCTCTGGCCTCAGTTTCCCCACAACCCAACATGGGGCCTCAGCTCTTGTATCCAGAGTGTCTTCTCTCTGCAGTATGTCTGTCCAAAGAACACAATCTCAGTGTTCCAGTGGTCCACCATGTGGATGTGTCACTACCTGGGGGAGGATTTCTCTCTGCTTCTCTTGTGTGCGCATTATGAGGACCAAGTGACCCTCTCCAGGTGACAGAGGGAACCCGGGGGCCTGCTCCTTCCACCTCCCCCCAGCACGTACCTGCCAGGATCAAATTTCCCAGGTGTCCCCTCGGAGCCTGCAAGCTGCCGGGCCAGGTGCTGCGCCCTGCTGGCCTTCAGGTATTCCTCCTCCAGGGCCCTATGGGCAGCCTGTAGCCGCTGGAAGCCCTGAAACCAGACCAAGCCACACGACCTGAGTGCCCAGCCCCAGGTGCAGGCTCTGTTCCTGCAGACACAGCCCCATGAGAAGGCTTGGGGCAGGGAAAGTGGTGGTTGGGAGGGGGGATGGCACTCAGGGGCCCCTGAGTCACCAGGAGCCAGAGGCTGGGGGTTGGAAATCTCTGGAAGCTGCCTGTACTGGTGGGGCTCTCTGTCGTCAGACTGGCATGGCAAAGGCACCACTTAGGGCCTGGGCACCAGCTGTTCCTGGGTAAACAGACAAGGATTGCAAGGCACCATGACAGCTGCAGCGCAAAACACAGTATCCCTATGTTCCAGACAGACCTCACCCCTGGGAGATGCTGGGTCCTTAGCCTGGATTTGCAAAGTCAGTCATTCTCTTCCTGAATCCTTGTGAACTGCCAGGACAGATGGTGTCCCCCTTCACACTGTCAGTAACCACACCTAACACACTGGGCCTCAAGGCTGATGCCCTCTGCACTTCTTCATCTCACCTTCAGCACAATCCCAGTGAGGGGTCATTTACCATCTGAGTGCAAAATGATGAAACCAACACACAGAGAGGCTATGCAAGTTGGTGCCGAGTCAAGACTGGAACCCAGGTCCTAACAATGACGCTGGGCCTCCAGGGTTAACGTGACCACACGCAGTATGTGGCTAAAACCACAGGAAGTAGGGCCCTGTGCTCTGCTGGAAATCGTCCCTGTCCTTCCCAACTCTGACAGGGCACGTGGGGGCCAAGACATCCCAGTCAGGCCTGATCTGCCTGCAGGGAGGAAGAAGATGAAGGGCTTTACGTGATTTGTGATTCCATGGAAGGGACCAGAGCAGGTGAAGTGCAAGAAACCAGACTCAGAAAGACAAACACTGGGGCCGGCGCTGTGGCGTAGCGGGTAAAGCTGCCACCTGCAGTGCCTATGGGTGCTGGTTCAAGTCCTGACTGCTCCACTTCCGATCCAGCTCTCTGCCATAGAATAGAAAAGCAGTAGAAGATGGCCCAAGTGCTTGGGCCCCTGCATTCACAAGGGAGACCCAGAGGAAGCTCCTGGCTCCTGGCTTCAGATCAGCAGAGCTCCAGCCATTGCAGCCAATTGGGGAGTGAACCAGCAGATGGAAGACCTCTCTTTCTCTCTCTCTCTCTGCTTCTCCTCTCTGTGTAACACTGACTTTCAAATAAATAAATCTTAAAAAGAAAGAAAGAAAGAAAGAAAGAAAGAAAGAAAGAAAGACAGACAAACACTGCAGAGTCTCATGGGGATGTAAGAAAGCTGGATGGCCTGGGAGCAGGGGGCAGCACCGTGGGCCACAGAGGCCAGCAGGGGCAGAGGCGGGGGATAGGAGGTGGCTCACAGGGAGCAACACGGGATGAGAAAGGAGGAATCAGGAGCAGTGTTCTCCTGCACAGTAGGGCGGCCAGGCTCTGCAACGATGACTATATTTCAGAAAGAACTACAAGAGAGGAGACAGAAAGAAGCTGTCAATGTCGAAGCAGACGGACGTGCTAACCCCTGACGTGGTCACTACGCATTGCATACATGGTTGGAATCGTCACACCGTGTGCCACAGACACGCACCACTGGTGTCAAGTAAGAATGCAAGAAAAGGCAGGGTGTTCATTTTCAAGGCCCCTGATGGCGCGTTTGCTGATGTGACACCCATCACCCACTGTGCAACTGGCAAGCATGTGTGCCATCCCCGCGACAGCACAGGAGAACACTGACGACGTTGCGTGTCTTTAGAAACTTCCCGTGCTGTGCCCCACCTTCTTAGCTCCTCTCCCGACCCTGCCGTGTCAGTGGGTCTCCCTGCCTGCCAGCTTCTGCCTGGGTCTGTGCAGAGGGAGGGACCTACAAGAGACCACAGTGTGGGAGGGGAGAGGCCTGGGGGTGGGGTCCGCTCAGACAGCTGCAGCTCCCTGGGCTCAAGGCCTGGTGGGTTCCCCGATGCCACCCCCAACTGTGATGACAGCCCCTTCCCCGACCCCTGCACTGCCAGCTCCGAGGTCTCCACCTGCTCCTCACTGGGATGCTGACTGATACATCAGGAATCTAAATTGGATGTACGGCTAGAGTTACCTGAAACTCCCAAGCCCAAAAGGAAGTAACAATCTCCTCTACTAGGCCCAACTTCCAAAGTCCTAGCAACCACTTTTTTTTTTTTTTTTTTTTTTTTTAAGATTTTTATTTATTTACTTGAAAGTCAGAGTTACAGAGAGGCAGAGGCAGAGGCAGAGAGAGAGGTCTTCTATCTGCTGGTTCACTCCCTGGATGGCTGCAATGGCCGGAGCTGAACCAATCTGAAGCCAGGAGCCAGGAGCTTCTTCCAGGTCTCCCATGTGGGTGCAGGGTTCCGAGAGCTGGGGTCATCTTCCACCACTTTCCCAGGTCATTAGCAGGCAGCTGGATTGGAAGTGGAGCAGTTAACTGGCGCTATACAAGCGCTGGCCCCTGCAACTACTTTTATAATGGGAAAAAAGACAGGGAGCTTTTCTGCTTGTTGCAAGGCAGTCTGAGCAATGGGAAGCACTCCCTGGCAGTGATCATGACCCTGGACTTGGGAGTCAGACCTGGCTACAGGTTCTGCTGCCCACAAGTTAGGAGGCTTTCAAAGCAGCTTTCTGGGTGTTAAGTTCCATCCTGGTTAAAGAAGATGATGACTGGGGCAGGTGCTGTGGCGTAGCAGGTAGAGTCACTGCCTGCGATGCCAGCATCCCACACAGGCTCTGGTTGGGGTCCTGGCTGCTCCACTTCCAATCCAGCTCCCAGCTAATGGCCTGGGAAAAGCAGTGAATTCCCAAGATACTTGGGTTCCTGCCACCCAGGTCCAAAACCTGGATGCAGCTCCTGGTTCCTGGCTTTGGCTTGGCTCAGCCCTAGCCATTGTGACCACCTGGGGAGTAAACCAGCAGGTAGAAGAGCGCACTCTCTCTCTCTCTCTCTCTCTCTGTAACTTTTTCAGATAAATGAATACATCTTAAAAAAATAATACGGTGGTGACGAGAACTGCCTCTGCAGGCTCATGGGGGTGATGGCAGCACCTGGGGCACCACCATGGCTTCATCGGCGGTAACTGCTGTGCTATCAGGATGGCTCCCCTGAGGGTGCTGAGCAGGAGCCGCTTGCTCTGAACACAGGCGCTGTGCGGGATTCTCCCCTCTGCCTCTTGCAGCAGAACCGGCTCCAGACACTCAGCTATGGGAGACGGGCCATCTCCCGACTTGGGCCGTACCTTGAGCTGGTTCCGGGGCGTGAGCTGGCCTGCCTGCATCAGCCCTTCGAAGGAGTCCACCTGGACATTGGGAGGGGAAGGAAAAAGGCTCCATTAATGCAGACCCTGAAGATGAACCTTGCACAGCCCCCACTCTCAGCCACATTCCTGCTTTGGCACAAACCACTGGGTCTGGCCTTGGAAGACAGGCTTTCTACCATGCACAGATTCCACTGCTGGCCTCAGCCAGAGCAGCCTTAGAGAAAACCCTGGTGGAATCTGCAGGTGTTCACAGACAACAAAGTACACTTATGCACGTGTATGAAGACCTGCAACACCAGGATACGGCTGTGTGTGTGTGGAGGGCGGGCAGGGGTGGGGGGGCAGGGGAGCAGGAAACAGCCTAAATGCCTGTCCATGGAACAGCAGGAGGAAGGTACATGTGGATGCTCTGCTGTGTAAGTACCCCCTAGACCTGTTTTTCAGGGTCAAAGCCAGGTACATGGTTTGCTACCATTTGTATCAAATACATAGGGAATCACAAAGGAAGGTGCGAATGCATTTTCCTGTACGATTGTCCCTTAGTATGCATAGGGGATTGATTCTAGGACCTCTCTCCACCTCAAGGACACCAAGTCCCTTATGGAAATGGCGTAGCTGGGCCTGGTGTCGCATCCAGTTAAGCCGCCGCTTGCTATAGCAGCATCCACTAACAGAGCGCTGGTTCGAGGCCTGGCTGCTCCGCTTCCGACTCAGCTCCCTGCCAATGTCCCCGGGAAGGTGGTGGAGGATGGCTTAATGCTTGGGCCCCAGCCACCAATGTGAGAGACCCAGGTTGTGTTCCTATCGCCTGGCTTTGGCCTGGCCCAGCCCAGCTGCTGCAGTCCTTTGGGGAATGAACCAGTGGGCAGAAGACACGTTTCTTTCTGTCTCTGTCCCTTTCTCTGTCATTCTGTCTTTCAAAACTAAATCTTTAAAAAAAAAAATGGTTTGCATTTGTACATGACCTATATAGACATCTCATATATTTTAAGTCACTTCTAGAATATTTATGATATCTAATGCAATGTAAGGAGTCATTCTAATGTACTGTTTAGGAACAATGACAAGGAAAAAAAAGCCTGACCATTTCCAGCACAGACACAGCTTTCTAAAAAACATTTTTCACCCGTGGTTGGTTGCATGCACAGATGCAGAGTCGTGGATAGGGAGGGCAGACTGCAGAGGCCAGACTATTTCTAGGAGGACTCCAGGGGATGAGCCCTGGGTGGCTGGCAGACAGTGACAGAGGGGGATTTTCTACGGTATGGTCTTTACCTCCGCTGAACTTGGAACCATGTGATTTCAGAATAAATAAATACCCCCAAATCCATATTCCAGTTTGGGGCATTAAATGAGCCGAGGCACAACACAGCGTACGTGCCATCGCTTCCACGGGTGCGCGTGTGTGCCCTGCAGAGGTTCTCGTGGGTAGGAGGGAAGTCTGACTTTCCACTGCAAATGGCCTTCGCACTGTGTGATGGTCTTTGCTACATGCGTCTTTTGCCTTTCTAAAACATTGCTTTTTTAAGATTTGTTTATTTATTTGAAAGGCAGAGTTATAGAGAGGCTGAGGCAGAGAGAGAGAGAGAGAGAGAGAGAGAGAGAGAGAGAGAGTCTTCCATTCACTGGTTCACTCCCCAAGTGGCCACAACAACCGGAGCTGCCCCGATCTGAAACCAGGAGCCGGGAGCTTCTTCCGGGTCTCCTGGCCTTGGCCTGACCCTGCTCCAAATGTTGTGGTAATCTGTGGAGTGACTGGGGCCATCTTCCACTGCTTTCCCAGCCTGTAGCAGAGAGCTATATTGGAAGTGGAGCAGCCGGGACTCGAACTGCAGGCGGCGGCTTTACCCGCTACGCCACAGCGGTGGCCCCTCTAAAAAATTCTTAATTAAAAAATAGGCAAGGACCAACTTTTTAAAATCTAATTTACTTCCCTAACATAAAGTGACTGGCTCTCATATAAATAAATATTTGAAAAGGAAATCAGGAAAAGGAACGAAGTACTTGTCCATGCTATCCTAACCTGGATTAAAACCTTTGAAAAACCTCATGGTGAGGGTGAGGGAAAGGCATCAGAGAGAAAAACACAAATGCTGAATGAATCCACTGACGCATCCATGAAGACAGAAAGTAGGTGAGCAGCTGGCAGGAGCTGGGGGACGCGGAGTGGGGTGTGACATAAACCGCACGGGGTTTTTCCCTGGGTGATGAAGAGGTTGTAGAACTGGGTGTGGGGACCAGTGCAGGGGCGTGGTGAACTGAGCTGCTGCCCACGACACCAGCAATCCCATATCAAGCACCACTTCAAGTCCCAGCTGTGGTGCTTCTGCTCCACTCCCTGCTAATGCACCCGGAAGGCAGTGGGTAGTGGCTCAAGTACTTGGGCCCCTGCTACCCAGGTGGGAGACCAGGATGGAGTTCTGGGACTCTGGCTTCAGACCAGCCCAGCCCTGGCTGTTGAAGCCATTTGGGGCGTGAAGCAGCAGGTAGAAGATCTCTCTCACTCTGCCTTTCAAATAGTATTATTATTATTCAAATATTATCATTTTATTTATTTATTTGATTTGATTATGATGATAGCTGTACAACTGTGAATACAGTAAAAGCCACCAAAATACACATTTCAAATGAGTGAATTGTATGGTATGTGAATTACAGCTCAACAAAGTTGATACCAAAAAGAGAAGCAAAGCATGGTGGCGCTCTCTGAAGGAATTGCACCATGGACACAGTGGTGCATGTAACAGTTGCATTTCCCTTTTTGCACTGGCAACTAAGACACTCAAAGCCCAGTGTGTGAGTGCGGTCCCAGAGAACACTGTGTTGGCTCACTTCACACTAAGTTTAGTTCTTCTGCCTTTACTTCCCCCGCCCTAGTTTCTTCACTTCCGCTTTCAGAAAGCAGCAAAACATAATGTTTGTCCAATCTGCTTTAGGGCACGTTTGTAACAGGGCCAAGAGTGCAGATGTAAATAGACCTGCCCACAATTTACAGTCACTTGGAACTGTTATGAAAATGCCCCGGTCCAGGGCCGGTGCTGGGGCGCAGTAGGTTAAGCCTCTGCCTGCAGCACTGGTATCCCATAGGGGTGCCGGTTTGTGTCCCGGCTGCTCTGCTTCTGATCCAGTTCCCTGCTAATGCCCTGGAAAACAGTGGAAGATGGCTTAAGTGCTTGGGGCCCTTGCACCAGCATGGGAGACTCAGAAGAAACTCCTGGCTCCTGGCTTCAGATCAGCCCAGCTCTGGCCTGTGTGGATGGAAGACCTTTCTCTCTGTCTCTCTGTCTATAACTCTGCCTCTCAAATAAATAAATACAATCTTAAAAAAGAAAGCAAAGAGCACGCCACGCCCTGTGAGAAGTAACGGAGAACTGACTTCCACACTGACAGGAACTGAGAAAGTGAGGTGACTCATCCCGGAGGGGACAGGCAGAGTGGAGGTCCCCCTGCCAGAATCCTGGAAAGGCCGAGCCTCCCAGGAGGCCAAACGGGACAGCCTTTCAAGCCCAGCTGAAGGATTTCTGATGAGACCAAAAAGGGGGCGAAACCCAGCGCGGGGGCTGCGTGGGAACAACCGGTGGGAGGGTCACGTTTCCCGAAGGCCACGTTCACTCGGCGCAGACAGAGCACGCGGGGGTCTCGCAGGCGGTCTCAGAGGCCCTGCCCTCTGCAGGTGAGTTCAGTCCTGCTGGGGTGCACCTGCGGTTCCACTCACCTGGGCCAGGATCCGATGGGCCTGAGAAGCCAGTGCCTCGGTCCACTCCGCAGGGGGCTGCTCCGGGGCGATGGCCTGGTCTTCTGGGAGCCAGCCTGGGGTGGGCAGGCTGGGGGGCGAGGAGGCACCCAGGTCTCCTCGAGCCATCGGCCACCCTGTAACACACAAGTGTTGAACACTGGGGCCCCAGACAGCTGTTGTGGAGGCTCCAGGCACCACTGCCATCCACAAGCCACAGCTCAGCCGTCTTGCATGCGTGAATAATGAGGTGCAGACGCGCCCTGGTTGGCACAGCTGGAAGGAGTGGAGCCATGCCAGGCCTCTGGGTTTCCAGCCAATGGGATGGGCCTTAACTCAGGAGACGTGGGGTCAAGTCCCCATCCCTCCCCAACACAGCTACGTGACCTTCACCGTGTCCTCACCTCTCTGAGCCCTGGTCTCTGTGACTGTCACTGGGGCAGCAATGGTGCCCATCTCACCAGGCTGACACCCCAGTGCAGGGCCTGGCCCCTGCGTGGACTCTCCAAGGCCGAGCGTCTTTGTCGTGCAACTCACTCAAGATGGCTAAGATGGCACATGCCAGGGCCGGGGCTGCAGGTCAGCGGTACACTTGGCAGATCGCCAGGTGACCCCAGGTCAGAGGGCTCAGGGAGGGGCCTCGCCTAGCTCCGTCCCCTGCCCGAAGCTAGTGCTGTCCCCAGGGCGAACCAGGGCCCCTCAGAGCAGATCCACAGGCGGGAGGTGCCCCCAGCCACACACCCCTCCCAGACTCACCTGAGGCCTCCGAGCTCTGGGGGTCTGTGGCGGGGGCTGGCCACCACTGTGCTGAGCGGGGCTGCGGAATGGTGAAGGACAAGGCCTGGGCCCCCTGCACCGGCCTCCCCTTGTGCTGGGTGCTGTGGCTGGGCTGGGGAGGGTCCCAGTACAGGTTCACCTGTGTAGAAGAGCAAAGGCAGGGCCTAGTCAGAGGCGGGCACACCCCACCAGAAAGGCCACAGCGCCACCTCCACTAGGGAGCTCAGCAAACACGCGGGCAACAGTGACTACCCTGTCCTGGGGCCCGTGGGCGGGGGCTGACCTGAAGGGGAGGCAGGGCAGGGGCCGTCATCCCCATTTTATAGATGAAGAAACTGAGACTCAGAGAGCTTACGGCACCTACTCAACATCTCCAGCTGGGGACTCAATTCAGCCTCAAAATCTACAGTTCGGGGGCTGGCGCTGTGGTGTAGCAGGTAAAGCTGTCACCTGCAGTGCCGGCATCCACATGGGCGCCGGTTTTAGTCCCGGCTGCTCCACTTTGATCCAGCTCTCTGCTGTGGCCTGGGAAAGCAGTAGAAGATGCCCCAAGTCCTTGGGCCCCTGCACGCATGTGGGAGACTCAGAAGAAGCTTCTGGCTCTTGGCTTCCAATCAGCCCAACTCTGGCTGTTGTGGCCAATTGGGGAGTGAACCAGCAGATGGAAGACCTCTCTCTCCCTCTGCCTCTCCTCTCTCTCTGTGCAACTCTACCTCTCAAGTAAATAAACAAAAATCTTAAAAAAAAAAATCTACAGTTGGCCAATGACTTCTACTAACAATAATGGTTACAGTATAATTATAACAGAATGACTATACAACACTCATCACACAATTATTAATCTTAATGAAACTGTAAACATTTCCAATCATTTTATCATATTGGTAATATTGTAATATAATATTGATAATAGCAACTAATGGATGAATGAGCCACCAAGTAAACCAACAAATCCCTCCCTCCCTGGTAGCAAAGCTCCATCATTTGAGGGTGGATTTTTTTTTTAAATTACTTACTTATTTATTTGAAAGGCAGAGTTATAGAGAGAGAGGTAGAGACAAAGAGAGATTTTCTATCTGGTGGTTTACTCCCCAAATGACTGGAACAGTTGGGACTGGGAGCCTGGAGCTCCACCCGGGTCTCCCATCTGGGTGGCAGGGCCCCAAGCATGTGGGCCATCTTCCGCGGATTTCTCAGGTGCACTAGCAGGAAGCGGGATCAGAAGTGGAGCAGCAGGGACTCCAACTGGAGCTCATGTTGGATGCAGGTGCTGCGGGCGGTGGCTTAACCCCATGTACCACAACGCAGGTGCCCAGGGAATGGACTTAATTTGTCCAACAGCCCAGGTTGGGAGGGAGAAGTCTGGAGTCAGGCAGATGACCAGGAAAGACCCTTTGGAGCTCACACGGGGAAGCTGGCTTGGAGCTGAGCTTACAAAGTGATGGTCTGGGGTTGTGACTGAGGCTTAGTGGGCACAGCCATGGCTATAGGTTGATGTTTCCACATGGCAGAAGCACAGGTGAGGAGTGGCGACGGACGCTGGATGGCCCACAGAGGTGGAAATATTCACAACCTGGCCCTTCGCAGACAAAGCTTGCCAAGCCTGGCTCAGCATCCAGGCTCAGCTGGCCTGGGTTCATGTCCAGGCTCTGCCACTGCACACCTCTGAGTCCTAGGGTAGCTGACTTATTTATCATTAGCTGGCTGCTGGTCTACTTTCCAAATGCCTGGGCTGGGCCAGGCCGAGGTCAAGAGCTGGGAACTCAATCCAGGTCTCCCAGGCGGGTGGCAGGAACCCACTGCTGCCTCCCAGGGTCCTCATTAGCAGGAGGCTGGAGTCAGGAGCCAGAGTCCAGGCACTTCAATATGCAACAGGGGCGTCTTAACCGCTAGGCCAAACACTTGTCCTGGAGCAGCTGATCTGGCTAACCTCTGTGTGCACAAGGTAAATGCTCAGTAAATCTCAGTTGCCAACTCCGCATTCATCACCATCACCACCACCACCATCATCATTACCATTACCAGCACCAATATCTCTGCGGCCATCGCCATCATCACCATCACCATGGAGTCTGTGGTACCTCGGTGGGACCTGCTCCTCAGGGGGTCAGGTGGATCCTCTTAACTGTCCCCTATAGCCCCGAGGTGGGGAATGGGCAGCTTAGGGTGGGCCTGCTGGAGGTGGCTCCCTGGCACCTGGCCAAGCAGTACCTCCTGTTCAAGCTGCACTCCAATTCCCAGCTGTGGCAGAAAACCCTACCCCGGCACGCCCGGGCCCCCGCCACTCCCCCTCTCAGGCCCAGCCTGGCTAGATGAGAACAAAGCTGGATTTTAATAATCCCCCCACCATCTGCTCTGAGGCCTGCCCTCCTGTGGGGCTCGCCACCAGCATCCTCTCCCCAAGAGGTGACCTGAATCCTGGGGAGCCTTCCCCAGCCCTCCCTGGGGCCCAGGTGGGGAGCACCAGGAAACCCGCGGCTCCCAGGCCAGGCGGGGCCTGGGGAAGCCCCTTTGTTGGAGGAATCCAGGAGGGGCTTGGAGCAGAGAGGCCCAAAGCCTGCAGCTGTCCAGGACTTGAGATGGGGCGGGGTTTCGGGTGGCAACTGCCCTGTGAGGATGTGGCCTGGCCTCCCAAGACCTGTCCCCTGGACACAGCCAGACCCACCCCAGGGAGCTGGGGGGGTCCCCTCCGAAGCCAGGGTGTTCCCGGCGGTACTCCCTGAGGGAGACATTGGCAAGGTGGTGGGTCAGGGAGTGTGGGGAACAAAGGGTTAAACAGATGACTGTTCTCTGCACAGATGGATTTCTCTCAGCCTTCAGAATGCTAATGGCCTTGATGAATGGGGCGGGAGGGGCAGGGTGGGGGAGCAGGAGTCCTTCCCTCAGCTCCTTTGAACACAGGAACCCCCACCCCCACCCCCACCCCCACGGGGGCATCTGGACCAGCCAGCAGCCATCAGAACACACTTTGGAAAAGATGGCTTTGATTCCCCCTCTGACCCAGTAATTCTTTCTAGGGTAATATTTGGTCACCTCAGCCCTTCTGCAGGCCCCTGAAGCCCAGACCGGGGACAGGGCTGGGTGGAGGTGGCAACAGGACAGTGAGATCACCATGCATGCTGGCCAGAGGCCAGGCAGAGAACAGAGCCCACCACTGATGCCCGACTCGCCAGGCTCCCTGCCCCACGCCTCCCAGCTGCCCAGCCGGGCTCCCTGGTCCTGCCCCAACCCAGCGGCTCCAGATCCACTGGGGCTGCCCAGCCCGGCCTTGGCACTCCCTGCTCAGCCTCCCGAGACACAGATCCTGCAGTTATCTGCTCCTGGTCTGTGCCAGGGATGTGGGCGCTGGGGCCCCATTGCAGAGTTCGAAGTCCAGCTGTGGCACCGACTCACTCAGTGATCGTGGCCAGTTACTTAGCCTGTCCGTGCCTCAGCTTCCCCAGCTGTAGATGACTCGGGAGAACGGGCAACAAGCACCACCCACTCGTGTTCTTGGGATTTCCATGCCAGGGCTTGCCCACCGGGGCAGGAGTCAGGCAGATGGGGGCTTAAGTCCCAACTTGCCCCTGACACCAGCTGTGCCATGTTGAGCAAACCACTCCACCTGGCTGGGCCACAGTCGAGAGGGTTGGGTGCAAAGACCCTAAGCCTGGGGCTTGGCCCTCTGAGTGGCTTAGGAATGTCCATCTCCTTCCCATGGATCCTCACCTGCTGCTGCCCTCCTACCTGCTGGGCCTGGCCGCGCCCACTCTGGCTCCCTCCCACACAGGTTCAGGCTCCCCACAGGGGCTCTGAGCATAGCTAAGGGGCTTGGCAGGTCCCGGCAGAGACAGGACTGTCTCGTGTCCTGGGCTCCCTGACCAGGGCTCTGAGCGGGACACTATCTTGGGGTCTCCCGCACCGAGGTGTCCAGAGCCCACCCCAGGCAGAGGGCAGAACCACAGCTGGCCTAGACCATCCTGGACCTGGGGCTCCGTTTTCTCCTCTGCATGCTGGGACCACAGCGCCGCCCCCTAGACACCCCAGGGGCAGCTGGGAGATGGGGGAGAGGAGGCCCTGCCTCTGGACCATGCCCAGCCTCGTCCTGAGGGCACCTGCAGGCCACAGAGTCATCTTTCCAGAAAAGCAGGAGAGGGGGGCTGAGCCCTTTCTGGCCCCTCCTACCTTCCCTCCCGTGACCCCTCGCACTCAAGCTGGGTCTGGGTTCCAGCCGGGCCGGGGTGAGAAGGGCTCTATGTCCCCCTGGTCAGGGGAGCGGCTACGAGGGGAGACCCCACAGCTGTGCTCATGTCCACCCTGCCCAGCTGTTCCTTACCCTGAACACCCTGGGCATGCAATGGCATTGCAATGCTCAAGTTTCCTAACTGCACGTGCCAGGTGTGTGGCCTCCATAGACACTGACCCTCTCCCTGGACCACCCCATGACCTGTGGCAGCCTCCAGCCCCACTGGGGCCCCAGGTTCTCCATTTGCAAAGTGGGAGAGCCAGGTGCCTTCTTGGACCTTCCAGGAGTCCACGGGCCTGAATAGGTGGTTTCTCCACAGAGGACGACCCCACCTCGGCGCCCCCTCCGACCCCCCTGGACATGGCCCAGCTGCTCAGAGACCTGGAAGGAGTCTTAAGACATTGGCCTCCAGGAGGAGGGTGTGAATAATCCCCCCTTTTACAGATGTGTATGATGCTGGGGTGGCTGGGAACCAACTCCAGACTCCCTTCTGCTGTCTCGCCATGACCACTGGTGCCCACGTGTCCCGGAAGTGCCTCTCAACACTGAGAGCAGCGTGGCAGGGGGTAGCGGTCCTGCTGCATGACAGGGCCAGGCCTCTGCAGAGGCTGGGGGCTGAGTCTGGGGAGGGGGCATCTCTGCACCAACACTGCCACCTGCCACCCCTCCTCCGCTGCCGCCTGGTGGGGCCACAGGGGCTATGAGGAAAGCAGGAAGCCACGAGGGGCCCGCAACAGGTCCCACTTCCTGCCTCCCCCAGAAAAGCGGAAGGTGCAAATTCACAGCCTCCTGCAAAGCCGGTGGGGGCTGGGTGGCATGGGGAAGCTGCCCTCTGGGGGCATGCATTTCCCTCCACTCTATTTCAGCCACACTTGGGTCAGGGCCTGGGGAGAGGCTGTGGGTGAAGACGGGGGACGGAGAAAGGCCAAGATGTGATCCAGGAAGAATCAGGCCAGGAACCAAGCACCAGAAGCTGAGCAGACTATTTTGGCTACTGCCTTGAGGCTCAGAGAGCCCAAGTGACTGCCTTAAGGTCGCCCAGCTGGTTAGTAACGGAGGCGGGAGCCGAGCACAGGTAGGGTCACTCCAGAGCCCGTCTAGAAGGAAACAGCTTCCTGTGATAGTCTGCACTCTGGCATTCAAGGATTTCAAGGCTCATCAGCGGCAAGGAAGACTGAGCCCACACAGAGCAAGGCCAATGCATGGAACACAGCCTGGGGTTCCACTGCCTCCAGGGTCTCGGAGGGCGCGGGAGGCAGTGGCCTCCTCTGGGGCTGCGGGCCTCCCCCCAGCCTCGTACCTTGGCCCCGAGGCGCAGCTGGTCGATGGTGTTCTCGGCCTCTGCATACTTAGTGAGTAGCTTGTGGTAGTCCTCCTGTGGGAAGAGGGCCGCACGGTCACCGCCCCGGCACACGGCACCCGGCTCTGCAGGTGCAGCCCTATCCGTGAGGCTTCTGGGTTCTTCTGAGCAGACAGCCTCAGATCCTGTGCGCTACTGACCCCCAAGTCCAAATCCCGCACTCCGGGCAGCAGAGGGGGCGCTGCTATTCCCACCTCTGAGTCCGGCACGCGGGGCTCCGGCTGCCGCTACTCCCTCACTCGTGCAGGTTCTCTGCCCACCTGTGGGGAAGGCCTAACCCCACCTCCCCCAGAGCTGTGGTCATGCGTGCTTAAGGTCCGGCTGAGGGACTCCTCCAAGAGTCGTTTGGGAGAGCGAACCGTGACTTCAAAGCCACGGTCCCTGCGTCTCAGAACTCACCTTCGACACTCGTCACTGGACCCCTTCGCGAGGGAAACGACTCAGGGCTCTGAAAACGAGTAACTAAAAGGGCAGAATCTAGCTTTGCTCTACTCCTTCCCATTCGAACAGGACCTTGGTGACTCCACAGCTGCTGAGGGCAATTTCTACTGCTCAGAAGAGTCCCATCAATGAATGCGGCACCACCATTTAAGTCACCCCCAGTGAAGGGCTGGATCAAGACACAGCAGCAGGGACTGTGGGTGTCTTAACAGGTGTCCTAGACTCTGAAGACAGCAGACAGCCACGGGTGATGTGCCCTGGCCCCACAGAGGTCACGGCCTGGAGCGGTGCCAGTCTCCCAAAGCAGGTGCCCCCAACCTGGAAAAGCCACTCCCTTTAAATCTGCCAGTGACAGGAGAAAGGGAAGGCAGTGGACACAGGCAGAGATGTGCTGGGTGATGACAACAAAGCCCAGGACAGGAGGTGGACAGCTGGGCTCCTCGATGGGAAATTATGAGCAAGGAGGGAGAGGCAAGGAAAGATGTCTGGGTAAACAGAGACTTGACAACAAAATGCAAAACCAGGAACAGCAACAGGGGGAGGAGAGACTTGAAAAGCACACGGACCCACTGCACTCTACGGGATTCGGAGTCCAATAGGCTGCAAGAAGTCACCTATGAGACACAGGGACAGACTTGGGTGCCGACCGGCATTTGATAATACTAAGAGAGTGGTGTTGACTTCCAGGTGTGATAACAGTTAGGTTTTGAAATGGTTATTATCTCTGGACTTTGATGCACTAGAATATGTTTGGGTAAACTGATGGGCTGCCTGAAGTGGGGTACAGGTCAGGCCACAGGTCCAGGAGCTGCCAACAGTGACACTGGGTGCATGGAGTCCAGTACATCACTTGCTCTCATGTACATGTTTGACTTTTTTTTTTTTAAATCTAAGGTGAACATAAACAAGAAACATTACCTACAAGCACAGCTGTTCTTGAGCAAAGGGCTGGGGGCTCAACCCTCCTTCTGCCAGCAGAGGGCTCCTGCTCAGACCCAACACCTCCCACCCAGCCTGCGCCATTCCAGGCCAACAGGTGCCTCGGCAACACCTAAGGGCCTGAGCCCAGCTTACCTGCAGCTGGTGGACTAGCTCAGTGGCTTGTTCCGGCGTCTGAAACTCTTGGGGTACCCTGGTGATGGGGTGGGCTGGAGGGGGGTCCTTCACCGGGGAGGCTTCTCCGCTGCTCAGCAGGACCTCTCGCACAATCTCTGCCGGGGACTTGAAGATCAGGGGCCTGGCAGGGCCCTGAGGCTGCCCTTTGTGGCTCCTGGACTTGGGGGGGCGGTAGCTTTCATCTTTGGGGAACTTCACCCGGGGCCCCACCTTGGAGAAATCAGGGAGTGGGTAGTTCAGCCGCCCCCGGCCATACATGGGGACATCAGAAGACGAGTGGCTGGCCAGAGTGGCTCCCTGCTTGGGCGGCATCTTGTTCTTCTGGGCTGGCCTAGGCCGAGGATTCATGGGGCTGATGGAGCCGGTGAATCGGGAAGGGAGTGGTTTCGGGGATGTCTTTGTCCGCTTCCAGGTCTGGTCCTCGGGCTGAGGGCAGGAGACGCCGATGGTGTCTTTGCTCCATCTGCCTGCAGCGCACCCAGAGCGCTGGGCTGGGGCCGCTGTGTCCTGGAATTCCGTGGGGGTCACCGGGGCAACAGTGCCTCCAGTTCTGACATCTGGGTTTAGGGGGTGGTTGCTGGGGTTCAGTGGCAAGGTTTCCTCCAGGGCGGGGGGCCCGGGGACATCGAGGTCTCCTTCCCAGGGAGAATCAAGACTGTCACTAAGGTGGCCAAGGCTCACGGTTCCACTGCTCCAGGACCTTGCCGAGTTGACCTCAGAATGTTCTAGAAGTCTGTTTCCGCTGCCTTGTCTGCCAGAGGCCGTCCAGCCTCTGGCCTGAGCCTGGCCCAGGGCCACGAGGCAGGTGTCTCCATCGCCCTCCGAGCTGGGACCAGCCTCCTCCTCCAGTGGTGGGGAGCTCTCCCCTCCCTCCTCAGCCTTGGCACTTGCGAGGGCCTCATCTGGCTCTTCTTGGGTCATGTCCAAATGCGGGTCCGGTGGGGGCAGCCAGCCGAGAGGCAAGGTGGAGGCAGCTGGGCTGTCCACATCCTCGGCTCCAGTCTCTGGAAAGACAGGCCCCCTCGTTGCTTAGTCAGCAGGTGCCAGCCAGGTCCAGGCTTCCGGGAGGAAGCTCCCTGGCTTCTGCTCCCTGGCTTCCACGTTGGGGTGGCGAGAAGCCCCCTGAGCCCCTAGATGGCCCAGGAATCCTCTGACAGCTCCATGGAGGGCCTCAGAGGTCCTCCAAACTCCAAACCTGGCTGCCCTGCAGTGTCTCCCGTCTCATCACATGCCAAGGCCATCCCACCCAGTTATGAGCCACAGGCCTGGGAGACACCTTGGCCATCTCTGCCTCCACCCCGCACCCCACTTCCTCCATCCAGAATGTCACCAGGTGCTGCCACATCCACTCCTGCTCTAAGCTAACACCTGCCTGGCTTGCCTGGACTGTTGCAGTGACCCCCTAACCCTCCCCTCAACCCTCCCCTTGCCCGCACTCCGAGACTGGAACTTCATCAAAATCTTCCCTCTGTCCCTAGGACGACAGCAGAGCGCTCACTCTTGGCGGGGGGCCTGTGCCACCTCAGTTCCCACTGGCTCTCCTGGCCCGTCAGTCTTTCCCTGCTCCTGCTGAGCAGCCCACACAGCCCATTCCCTCCCCACAGGAACTGTGCCCAGGCTCAGCCTCTGCTGGGGCCGTTCTCTCTCCTTCTCTTTGCCTCGTGGACCCTTGTTTGCTCCAGGGATTAGCTCAATATTGAGCTCCTCAAAGCAGTCTACATCCTGGCTGGGTCCCGCTCTCCCTTCCCCGGGGCCCTCGTGGGACTGGGCACCTCTGCTTTGTCACACTTGTCATGGTGACGGTTTTCCATGGATTCCTGCCACTGCCTCCTTGATATCTGTCTCTCCTGCTACACTGCAAGCTCCATGAGGGCAAGGAAGCTGTTTCTGTTCATCTTTGCACACACACAGTAGCTGCTCAGCCCTCTGCTGACTGACAGAAGGGAGGCGGGAAGGGGAGGAGGACAATGAGGTATCCTCAAGAAAGGAGTGTTGTTTCCTTATTACAGGATGGGTGCCCAAGAAATATTCATCCGTCCATCGCCCCATGCACCTACCCACCCAGCCACTCGATTATCCCTCACGCAGCCCTTCAGCACCCATCATCCACGCCGTCAATGTCTACTGAGCCCAGGCTCTGTCTTGGACCCCCTGTTGGCCTCTGGGACACAGCCAGAGTTTCCTGAGACATAGTCTCAGTGCCACCAAGCCCAGCCTCTCTGCTCCAGCCAGATGCACCTTGGCAGGGCCTCTTAGGTCACTCTCCTGCCCCCTCCCCTTGACACCTCACATCCTCATGCCTCCTTCAGCAAGTCACCCGAGTTTACAGAGACACACCTGGAGGCCCGAGAGGCTACGTACCTTGCCAAAGATCACACGGTGGCTCGGAAGCCAGACCTCAGCCATGCAGGCAAGCTCGTCCCTGCCCCGGGCTGTCATGCGGGGGCGAGGGACAAGTCACCCACCACCCTGGCAGTCCTTAGAACTTGGTGCTCGACGCTCCCAGCTGGCAGAAGGTGGTGAGGCGGGAAGGAGAGAAGGCCAGGCCCTAGCCAGCCCTGGGCCTGGCACACAGCAAGGGCACAGGGCATGGCAGCAGCTGTTACATCACAGCAGGGGGTTACCATGTGACCCCAGTAAGACGGGCCTCTGCCTGTCACCCCATGCACCTGTCTCCATTCCCTGATGGAGAGCTCAGAAGTAGTCGATCAGGAGGGTGAAACTCACCAGGGTCCTGCAACAGGGGCCTTCACAGCCTGACGGCGACAGCCACCACGCCCCAAGGCCTTACTAATCTCAGTGGGTTGTTATTCCCATTTCATGGATGGGGAAACCAAGATTCAGAGAAGGCACTTGCCAAGCAAAACCAGGAATTTAGTCTAAGTTGGACTTGATGGAAGGAGAATAGTTATTATAGAAGACAAGGAATATCAGATTCCCACTGATAAACTGGGATTTTAAAAAATCTTTAAAATGGGCATGACCCCTGGACCAAGTGGTTCAAATGACCCAAGATGCTATCAAATCGAGTGTGCATGCCAGGATATGCTAATGACACCTTCTTTGCATTACTTGCAATAGAAACCGAGATTTTCGCAATTCCCAGCAAGAGTTAAACAGCCCTGACAAACTGCAGAGGAGTCCCGCCGGGGACCTGTGCAAGCACAGAACTGTAGGCCTGTGCAAGGCTACGTGATGAGCCAGCACAGCACGCACACCCCTTAGGTGAAAAAGCCAATTACAGGGGCCAGCGTGTGGCGCCGCAGGTTAAGCTGCTGCCTGCATTGCTGGCGTCCCACACAAGCACTGGTTGGAGTCCCAGCTGCTTCACTTCCAATCCAGCTCCCTGCTAATGCACCTGGGAAACCAGTGGGTGACGGCCCACGTGTTTGGGCCCCTGCACCCATCTGGGAGACCTAGATGGAGCTGCTGGTTACCTGGCTCAGCCTTGGCTTTTGTGGCCATTTGGGGTGTGAACCAGCGGATGGAAGACCCCTCTCTCTGTCCTTCTCAGTGATGCTTCCTTCAAATAAATAAATTTTTATATATATAATATATATATAATTTGAAAGTCAGAGCTACCAAGAGAAGAGGAGAAAGAGAGGGATCTTCCATCCGCTGGTTCACTCCCCAAATGGCCACAAAGGCCAGGGCTGGGCCAGGCCAAAGCCAGCAACCAGGAGCTCCATCCAGATCTCCCATGTGGATGAAGGGGCCCAAGCACTTGGGCCATCTTCCACTGCTTTCCCAGGTGCATTAGCAGGGAGCTGGATCAGAAGAGGAGCAGCCGGGACTTGAACTGGTACCATATGGGATGCTGGCACTACAGGCGGAGGCTTAGGCTGCTACGCCACAGCGCCAACCCCAAATAAATAAATCTTAAAAAAGAAAAAAAAAAAGCCAGTTACAATGGGGTGTGCATAACACTGTCCCCTATTCACATTCTTATTTGCATATTTATGTCTTAAGGGAGGAACATGGGTCTGGAGCTGTTGTGGCTTAACAAGTAATCTGTGATATTATCTCTTTTTTACTTATGCTTTCTGATTTTTCTGTGATGAACAGTATTACCTGTATGACTTAAATCTTTCAAGATTGTAAATGACAGCTTTTACAGAATTTAGTGACGAATGCTGAGGCTCCCTCATCCGCCTGCCAGAAGGTGGGACACCGGGGGACTGGACACCCCCACAGGGGCCCGGGGAGGGCTCTCACCTTCTCCAGAAGACTCCCCGGATGAGGAATCCTGATGTGTGTCCGGTTGCAGGTCTGGGCCCCACTCCGGGGGCAGCAGGTGCGGCTGGGCCAGGAGGAAGTCCTCCAAGAGCTCGGGGCTGGGGGTGCCGGGGGAGGGCCGCTCTTCTCCCCAGCCCCGTGGGCCACTTTTGTCGGCACCCTTCTCCTCCGTGGCCCAGGCCCAGCGCCGCCGCCGGAACCCCTGCCCCAGGCTGGGCTCAGCCCAGTGGGCCTCAGCCCCCGTGCTGGCCATCCAGGCCTGGCCTGGCCTTCACCTGGGCCACTTCATCCTCAGGAGACAGAGATGCCAGCCATCCCACCTGTGGCCTGTTGGGGACACAAGAAAGACACCTTGTGAACCCCTGAGTCCTCGCCTTTATCCACAACAGGACACTGGCAGCAGCAGCACCACCGTACTCCCCCGGGGCCCAGCCCCACCCTCCTCAAGCTGTGTGAGCTGGGGCAGTCCCTCTGTCTCCCTTTGAGTCATTCCTCTCTCCTGCCAGCAGCTTGTAAAATGACTCGGGACCGGATGAGAAGGCCAGGGCCCAGGGCACCAAGCCACGGCAACTGTCACTGGGTGCCCAGCTCTGTGTGTGCTCCCAGGACAGCTGGGAGCTCCGGAGGGACCCGAGAGACAACCAGGCACCTGCAACCCAGGTGGACATGCTGGGGAGGCTCAGGGGCTGGGGCCCAGCACAGCCTGGGGAGGTCAGGGAAGCCCCTGTTTAGAGGCCATGTCACACGGGGGTCTTTCTTAAGAAGCAATGCCAGCATCCCATCCCAGAGTGTGGGTTCAAGCCCTGGCTGCTCCACTTCCCATCCAACTCCCTGCTAATGCATCTGAGAAAGCATTGGAAGATGGGCCAGGTGCTTAGGACCCTGCTATCCACTTGGGAGACCCGGATGGAGTTCCTGGATCCTGGTTTCAGCCTGGCCCGGTCCTAGATTTTGCAGCCATTTTGGGACTGAACCAGTACATGGAAGCACTCTTTCTCTGTCCTCTCCCTCCCCCTCTCTCTGTCAGTCTGCCTTTCAAATAAATAAATCTGGAAAAGTATTCCGATTGATAGTGGGAGAGTGGTGAAGAGAGCATTCGAGCACCGGGAATAACTGGAAATAGGCACTGTGACGAATCGAGGTCGGCACACGGCCGCAGCAGCACTGTCCCCATAGCGCCATGGTGTTAAGAATGGCTACACAATGTGGGCATCCATAGGCAACGTAATGTTACTGAGCCACAAAGGGGAAGGAAGAAAAAGCACTGACGTCCTATACACGCTACCATGGGAGCGAACCTCACAAACATCATGCTGACTGCAAGAAGCCAGACACACGGACAGCCGCGTCTCACGTGATGCCACGTATGCGTCTATCCAGACCAGGCAGCCCCACGGAGACAGACACTGAGCAGGCCGGCAGTTGCCAGGGCTGGGGAACGGGGAGTGGGGAGTAACTACAGGGTTTCCTTGAGGGCGGTGAGGATGCTTTGGAATTAGGTAGTGGTGATGGTTGTACAACATGGTGAATATACTAAATGCCGCTGAATCATTTAATTTTTTTAAAGATTTATTTATTTGAAGGACAGAGTTACAGAGAGGCAGAAGCATAGAGAGAGAGAGACAGAGAGAGAGAGGTCTTCCATCCACTGGTTCATTCCCCAGAGCTGCACTGATCTGAAGCCAGGAGCCAGGAGCTTCTTCCAGGTCTCCCTTGTAGGTGTGCAGGTACCTCTTTCACTGCTTTCCTAGACCACAACAGAGAGCTGGCTTGTAAGTGGAGCAGCCAGGACTCCAACCGGCACCCAGGATGCCAGCACTTTAGGCTGGGGCTTTACCTGCTACGCCACAGCCCCGGCCCCTCAATCATTTACTTTAAATGGTTAATTTTATGTTATGTGAGTTTCACCACATTTTTAAAAATAAATGTGGGCCAGCATTGTGGCGTAGCATGATTTAAGTGATGTCAGCATCCCATATGGGCACCAGTTTGAGTCTCTGCTGCTCTACTTCCCACCCAGCTCCCTGCTGATACACCTCGGAAAGCAGTAGAAGACGGCCCAAGTCCTTGGGCCCCTGCACCCATGTGGCAGACCTGGAAGAAGCTCATGGCTCCTGGCTTTGGCCTGGCCCAGTCCCAGCTATTGTGGCCATGTAGGGAGTGAGCCAGGGTATGGAGATTCTCTCTCTCTCTCTCTGTAATCCTGTCTTTCAAATAAATGAAATCATTTTTAAAGCACCCTAGGCATGGTGGGCTGTGGGTACAAAGGCCTGGGAGGGGAAGGGGGCGAGCCCCTGGTTATTCTCCATTGGTGGTCTCCCAATGCTTGTGGCGTGGGGTGGGGTCTGGGTGCCACTGACAGCAGACAGTGCGACCAGGACACCCAAAGCCAACAGCCAGGGTGACGGATGCCGGGAGCTCCCAGGCCTGGAGGTCTCCAGGAACCAGAGCAGGAGGGGCCCCCAGGTCAACCCTTACAAAGGCCTCCTTCTGCAGGCCGGAAGTCGCAGAGAGTGGATGGCCTTGCCCAGGGCCACACCCGGGTCCGGACAATCAGTCTCCCGGCCCACGTCTGGGACAAGTGGGGTAGAATCCAGGCCCTGAACACAGACACGTCTGTGTTTGTGCTGCCGGCCTCGTGAGCGCTTGGATCCTGATCAGGAGCCTTGATGTGCTCAGTTGAGAAAAGTCAGCAGGCAACTATTTCTGGACACACAGTTCCCCAGGGACTGGTGCAGCCCTGGCAAGGCGGACTTCTCAGGGCTGCAGCAGGGACAGGGAGAGCATTCTTCCTCTGCTCCACTGCTCTGGGACAGGGGCTCAGAACCCTCCCTCCTCTTGCCTTCACCCTGCTTTCTTCACTGCACCCCCCAGTGCAGAGCCCCGAGATCACCCCTGTGTGCCCCCCACCCCCACCACATGTGGTGTGCCCACTGGATGCCGGCCTAGCTAGAAGTCTTCCCACCTCTCCTCCACCTGTCCTGGCAGGTGCGGGCTAGGGAGATCACAGGAAAGCTGTTTTTCAAATGACAACACTGAAGTGCAGCATGGAGCTGGGACTTGGCCAAGACCACCCCGCTGGCCAGTGCCAGAGCAAGTTTTCCAAAAGTCCCAGTCAACTGGAATCCAGGGGCCTCCACACTGCTTTCAATCCTACAGTCCAGGATTCTCACACAATTACATGTGTTAGAGTATTTCTAAATGTGAAAGTTAAAAAAGATGTAATAGAAAATATTATAAACAGCAGTGCTAATCTTTGCTCCCCATACCCTCTGCAGGGCCTACACCTCTCCTAGGAACCCCTGCCAGTGACCTCAGCTCCAGCAGGGCCAGCGCTGTGGGCAGCACAGGTTAAGCTCCACTTGCCACACTGGCATCCCATAATCAGAGCACTGGTTCAAGTCCTGGCTCCTCCATTTCCAATTCAGCTGCCCACTAGTGCACCTGGGAATGCATCAGAAGATGGCCCAAGTGCTTGGGCCCCTGCCACCAGGTGGGAGACCCAGACGGAGCTGCTGGCTCCTGCTTCAGCCTGGCCCAGCCCTGGCTGTTGTAGACATCTGGGGAGTGAACCAGCAGATGGAAGATCTCTTTATCTCTCTCCTTCTCTCTCTAATGCTCTGCCTTTCAAATAAAAAAACCAGGCCGGCGCCGCGGCTCACTAGGCTAATCCTCCGCCTTGCAGCGCCGGCACACCGGGTTCTAGTCCCGGTTGGGGCGCCGGATTCTGTCCCGGTTGCCCCTCTTCCAGGCCAGCTCTCTGCTGTGGCCAGGGAGTGCAGTGGAGGATGGCCCAAGTGCTTGGCCCTGCACCCCATGGGAGACCAGGAGAAGCACCTGGCTCCTGCCTTCGGATCGCCGCGGTGCGCTGGCCGCAGCGCGCCGGCCGCGCCAGCCATTGGAGGGTGAACCAACGGCAAAGGAAGACCTTTCTCTCTGTCTCTCTCTCTCACTGTCCACTCTGCCTGTCAAAAAAAAAAAAAAAAAAAAAAAAGCAAGACCAAAAAATTCCCTCTGCAAGCAGATTCCTGGATCTACCCAGACAGCCTGACTCAGTGGCCCTGGAATCTGCACTTGATGCAGCAGACCCTGCTTGGGATGCCCGTGTCCCACGGCAGAGCGCCTGGGTTCCGGTCCTCGCTCCATCTCAGATCCAGCTTCCCGCTAATGCACACCCTGGGAGGCAGAAGTGATGGCTCAAGTATGCAGGTCTTTGCCACCTGTGTGGGAGATCCTGGCTCTTGGCTTTGGTGGGTATTTGGGGAGTGAACTAGCAGATGGAAAATCCCTCTCTCTGTCTCTGCCTTTCAAAGAAATAAAAATAAATGCAGAAATATACAAAAAGACACAGGCGTGGGAATCAGGAGCTGAGTGGAGGCGCACCTTGGGCCCCGCCTCTGTCCTCCCTGCTGTGAAAATATTTACCCCAGAGCCCCAGGCCTCCGGGTCCTGCCGCTGGGGCAGGTGCTTTGGGTGAGCTGGTGCTGTTTGCTTTCTGACATTTCTACTGAGGAAGGCGCTGGGGTGGTGTGCGGTTTTCTGACTTCTTAGGGTGTTTTCATAGCCCTACCGCAAAGCAGCCTACCCAATCACAAAGGCCCTCGGGTGCACAAAGAGGAACAGCCTGTCTCCTGGGATGACTCACTGGTCACACCAGTCTCACTGCGACCCGGGACGCTGCACGTCGCAGGCAGCTGCGGTCACCGGCTGCAGTTCTGTGCTTACCCCTCTGGTCCCTCTACCTGTGCAACTTTCCTGAGCAAGGCCTCTGGTCTCCCATGCAAGCCATGGCAGCTGGGACCATTCAGTCAGTTAGTCAGTCAACAAACACACATTAGTGTCACCCACAGGACAACCTCACCCTGGGAGGAAGCTGCAACAGAGCTACAGAGGGTGGCTGGGCCGTAATTTCCCTCCCTGCAAACTGGAGAAATACTACCTGCCCTCGTGCCTGCAAGCGGGCATCGCCCTGCCCGGGTGGGTGGGGAGGCAGGGGGTGGGGTGAGACGAACTTGGAGCCTCCTCCTTGACTTAGCACTGAGGCCACAGTGCCAAGTGCCAAGGAAACAAGACCGGGCGCCCACAGGTGCAAATTCACGTTACAAATCTAACAGTTTCCTACATCTGCCAGGCACTGCCTGAGACCCAAAGAACACAGAGCGGCGTAGGGCAGGGATGGGACCGAAAGGTTACTGAGAAGGAGGCCCTAGGGCAGGCCCGAGAGACCAGGAGGATTTGGGGGAGAAGAAAGGAGAAGGCAGGGGTATGGCGCAGGCAAAGGCACGGTGGTCTGAGAGTAAACTGAACTCGAAGGAGAGCTGCGGGCGCTGGAGGGAGGGGCCTTGGACGCAGGGTTGTTGGGGCAGCCTGCGTTAGGGCCACAGGGTCTGGTGAAGGTTCCTGCCACGTGAGCTGGGTGCTGACCCCAGGAGGGCCAGCTTTAGGACTAAGTCCCCCTAGGGGCTGGGCTGCTGGGCTCAGGGTCCTTGCCATGGAGAAACTGGCCCCGTAAGGAAGTGCCAGCCACTGCCCCTCCCTCCCCCTTGTCGCCCTGACCGGTTCTCTCAATGGTCTTGAAGACCCCTGTGGTCTTCTTTCAGCTCCTAGGTGGCCTGGACTTCTGTTCCCACCACCCCGGAGAGAAGGGGGCTTCTCCGCTCCCTCCCCTCCACCCCCAGGACCTGGGTGTGCGGCCCTGCCCACACAGCTGCACAGTCCCCCTCTGCTCTCGGCTGCCCCGTCCCCTCCACCCAGGGCCATTCAGGGCACGGTTGGTCCTGCTCCCTTCCCACCCTCCAGGTGAGACTCAGAGAAGTGGCGGCTTACCCAAGACCCTGCAGCCAGGGAGTGTGGCCCAGGGATGCAAAGCCGAGTGCCCCAGACTTGGAGGTGGAGGAGTGGGAAGAAGAGGAAGGAAGGTTCCCTCTCCCCCACACAGCAAGTAGCTGGGTCCTCCAAAAAGGCAGGGCTGTGGGCTCAGCACCTCCCCCACCAGCTGTACTCCAGGGGTCCCTGGCAGCTGGGTAGAAGCTGGCGGCCCCTTCTCGAACCCCAGGCCCCAGCCCGCTCGCTCCAGCACCCGGGGCTGAGATAAGAAGGGGACCCTTCCGGACTCACCATCCTGATCTCCTGGCTCCTCTCCCTCCCTGGGGACCCCTGCCCCGTGCCTCCTGCTCCCGGTCCCTGCACATCTCTGAGCCCCCAAGCAACCAAGGGCACAAAGTCTTGGGCCCTGCAGTGCCCAGGACAGACAGCAACCGCCACTTGCCCAAGTTCACAAGAGATGAGAAATGGGGACTGCCAGCTGGCATCCCGAGGCTTGACCAAATCCCCTAAAATCCACCGTTGTCCGGGGGACCAGGTTCCCGTAAGCTAGGCGAGAAGCGGAACAGCGGCCGCAGCTGCAACTTCCTGGCCGGGCTGGGCTGGCCTCGGGACGGGACGGTCTGCATAGGAAGGCGGCCTCTGTGTCCAGCCTGCCTCCCTTCAGTTCCCTTACCTCTCTCGGGCTGCTCCACCGTTGTCCTGTGGGCCCCGGCTCAGGAGACCAGCCTGGGAGGTCTTTGTTCCAAACCCGGGGAGCCCCCTGCTTCCATCGCGCCCTGGCCCGCCTCCAGGCCAGTCTGCCAGCCCCAGCCCCAGCTCCCAGACAAGCATCGCTCAGCTCTCCCCGCCCCACCGCAGTGAGGCTGCCACGGCAGGAAGCGCTGGGCCTGATTTCCTACAAGTGTTTGTCAGAAGGAGGGGGCTGCGGGCTGCAGAGCCGGAGCCCCGAGAGCTTAACCCCTTGCAGGCTCTCTGCAGGCTCAGGGGAGCTTCCCAGCCACCCCCACTCAGGGAGCAGATGGAGACAGGGATGCCCAGGGAAGGTCAGAGGCTGGGTCAAGTTCACACAGCACCCTACTCTCCAGGGCCTCTTCAACCACAGGAGACCTTGAGCCAGGCTCCCTCCCTCAGCAGGGTCAGTGGCCATCAGTGGAAGGGAGGCTCAGACACCATGCAGCCCTGGAGCTCTGACTTGTCTGCCAGTGCATGACCTGTCAGTCATCTCATCCACTGTCCCGCCCTGAGGCAGGCCTGCAGCTCCAGTGGGATTGCCCAGGCAGCCTGGAGGAGGGGGAATTTCACCCTTTGTTGTAAGCACCCTCCAGGGACTCAGCACAGGACAGCAGACAGTCACTGTCACCCTGTTCGTTCATTCATTCATTCATTCATTCATCAGAGACAGGTCGTCTGAGCCGACACTGTGTGGCAGGTACCTTTCAGGGTGCTGGGAAGACTGCTAGCGCACTCCTCGACTCTAAGGGAGCCCCAGACAATAAGCAAACAGGTGTGTCATCTGGGGGAGACAGGTGTGACCAAGACAGAGCAGGTGCAAGGGAGTGACCATCCACACCCCATGAGACTGTGAGGGCACTGATGCCTGGGGCTCCCCTGAGACCAACCGCATTAGTCCCTGGGCCTCAGTGACTTTGCAGGTGATGGGGGGTGTGGCCCAGGTAGGGGAACTTGTCGGGCTGAGAGTATGGGTTGGGGAGGAGGGTTATAAGATAGTTGGGAAGGTCCGTGTGAGGTGACATTCAAACAAGGGGGCCAGAAGCACGAGGGGGCACAAACAGGCACAGGAAGGCCGGCAGGGTATCGTGGGAGGGAAGGTGCAAAGACCCCAGTGGGAGTACCTGTGGCCCCCGAGCAGAGGGAGCCTCTGGGGAGAGGAAGGAGATGGGGCTGGAGAAGGGGCACACGAGCCCGCCTCCACATCACATGGCTCTTTTGACTCGGGGATTCTGGGTTAGGAAACAAAAAGAAAAAGGGGAAAAACCGGCTCTCTGTACTGCCCACCGAGCTGCCCAGGTGCTTCTGCTGAGCAGCCAGGTTTGGGAAAGGAAAGTGAATCTTAGAGTCTGTTGGACCTGGGTTCAAATCCCAGGCCCACCTCTTGGGGGCTCCGGGACCCTCGAGGGTTTGCCTCTCTAAACCTCAGTTTGTTCATCTGTGAAATAGGTGTAAGAAGAGCAGCCACAGTACCAGGCTGTCCTGACGCAGCCAGGTATAGAACAGGGCACCAGCAGCCTGGCTTCCTTACTGAGCTACTTTACAATTCCAGCTATTGCTGTCCCTGCTTAGGTTCAAGTCCCAGGTCTCCCGGGCGGGCTAGACCTCAACAGCCCTCCTTGAACCCAACCCCTGGTTGTGGCTGATGAACGAATGGACTTCTCCACCGTCAGCTTGTGAGCATCTGGCAGAACCGAGGCTGGAACCAGGCACCTCCATCCTGCCATCAACCCACCTCTCTGCCCCCTCCCCTGCCTTTTACCCACATCAGGCTCTCCCCACAGCCCCCAACCCTCTAGGGAGCAGAGCCAAAACCTAATGAGGGCTCTCTGCCAGCTCTGGGATCCTGCGGGCCTTTGTGCACTGGGCGGGCCCTGCTGACACCCTGTCATTCACTCATGCTCCCTCCCTTGGAAGTCATTAACCCAGGCAGCTGCCCTCCGCACCAGGTGGCTGCTGCTGCCAGTGCGCCCAGAGCCCCTGAGCAGCCCCATGCTCATCTCAGGGGCAGCCTCCAGCACACACTGTTCTCCTCCTTGCCACCCCTAAGCTTTGCCTGTCTTCCTCCCTGCCTTTGCTCACCCAGGATCCCCCATTGGAACACCATCCCCATGTACAGGCCCAAGTTTGCTTAACCAATGCAATGTGTCCCCAGCTGAGCTCATAATATCGCCCCCCCACAAAAAGACCTCCAAAATCCACTCTCATCCCACCCACTTCCCTCGCTTTTACTCATTTATTTTTTAAAAGATGCATTTGAAAGGCAAAATTACAGAGAGGCAGAGGCAGAGAGAGAGAAAGGTCTTCCATACACTGGTTCACTCCTCAAAGGGCTGCAATGGCCAGGGATGGGCCGATCCGAAGCCAGGAGCCAGAAACTTCTTCCAGGTCTCCCACATGGGTGCAGGGGCTCAAGATGGACTTGGGCCATCTTCTACTGCTTTCCCAGGCCATAGCAGAGAGCTGGATTGGAAGAGGAGCAACCGGGACTAGAACCGGTGCTCATATGGGATGCCAGTGCCACAGGCGGCGGCTTTACCCGCTACGCCACAGCACCGGCCCCTTCCCTCTCCTTTATACCCCACAACCAATCCATCATCAAGTCCTGTTGATTCTGCTCCCTAAACCTCTCTAGAACCTGCCCTAGCCTGTGTCTGTATTCCCGTGTGGCCTCCGGCATGGCCTCGCCTGCACAGCTCTCAGGGTCCCCCAAGCCATGGCCCTTCTGTGCTTACAACCCTCAGCAGCTGCCCACAGCTGAGACAGAGGCCGGAAGCTCATGGCCAGCCACTGCTCAGCCTCTCCGCTCGCCCTCCCCTGCCCTCACTCTGCAGCCCAGGACTCCCTGCCATCCCCAGACAGGTGCGCCCTGCCCCTCCCTCCCTGGCAGCCAACTCCACATCTCCCCCTATAACTTCCAGGGCCCCCGCAGACAGCTCCAGCCTGCCATGCTCAGGGTCTCGTCACCTGGGATCCTACCTCATGTAGGATGATTTCGCTGACACAGCTCTCTGCACTCCACGGGGGACTCTGCGAGCCACTCACGGGTATGTCCCCGGCGCAGACAGACCCTGATGCACAGCAGAAACGCAATGCATTTCGCCGGGTGATCAGTAGCCCCAGCCTGACTTACGACTGCGTTAGTCCTCATAACTGCATTTTACAGCTGGACCCACAGAGGCCCCCGGAACCCAGCAACCTGCCGGAGACCCAGCTCCTGACCCACACACTGCAGCCTGCAGATGGTCAACGCCGCACACGAGGAAATCAGAGCAGGGCTGTGACTGACAACCACAACCCAGCCAACCAAGGCGCTGACCTCCCGTGAGGTCCTGGTTCCGCCGGGAGTCTGGGCTTTCCAAGGTGCTTCTGCAGCCTTCCTAGCACCACAAGCCTGGGAAGAACTTTGGGGAGCAGGTGGGACCAGGGCAGCGTTGCACAGTGGAGGTGAGGTCAACGAGGCCACTTGAAGGGGACAGATTACTTCCTGGTCACCCACCCAGAGAAGAAACAGCCAAAGCCTTTGGCTCCAGCTACCAGGACTGGTCCAGTAACAGGCCTTCCAGCCCTGCCCCTGGGGCCCCAGCATGCCCTCAGCCGTCTCCCTCCAGTCTCTGCGGCACTCCTCACCCTCTCTGGCTCACAGTCCAGCCCCTCGGCCGTCCCTCGCCCTCGCCCTCTCCCCACCATCACTTCCAGCACCCCAACATGCCTCGGGGTAACCGGGCAGGAGAGCGGCTCTTTCTTTAAGCCTCAGATGCGGCCCAGGACGGCCCCCGGGCCTGGCACGTGCTGAGACTGCAGATGCGATCCATCCAGGACAGCCACTACTCACACCATGTCCTCAGGCCTGGGGATGCAGTGGCCTTCCCAGCCACCCTGGGGGAAACCGGGGCTGGCAGCTTTGGGGGCCCTGGAGGCTGCAGGCTGTGCTGTTCCATTCTGAGCCCCTCCTGAGTGAGTGCCCCACCTGCCTCTCCTTTTCCTGGGAAAGAAATGACACCCCCACCCCGCACCCCTGGCCCGCAGTTGCCACTCTTCCCTGCACAGGTTGCCGGAGTGACTCCTGCAACTAAAATCCACAGGGGGTCTGGGAAAGAGAGGAGGCAGGCGAGGACTTCCAGAGCGGACCAGGAAGATGGATGGAAACCCAGCGTGGCAAGTGGAGACCCCAGGCCAGCCTGAGCAACCTGGAACGGGTGTCCTCCCTCGGGGAGGCGGCCGGGCGCAGGGGTTAATGGCTCCTCGGCTGTGTGGGCCCACGGAGAACTCCAGGTTCTCCCTTGAAAGCTCTGTGGCCTCGGGCAAGTCCCTTAACCCCTCTGAGCCCCAGATTCCTTATCTGTAAAATGGGGTCACACTGACCTTGCAGGGTTCTCAGGATGAGCAATGAGATTATGGCCCTAGGCGCTTGGCCCAGGGTCCAGCTGGCACAGAGCAACGGCTCGCGAATAAATGCCACTGGCGGGAGTGAAAGGCCACACGTCCCGCTCCTCGGGACTGCGTTCACGTCTCTGCAGCTCCCTCGGTGTTGGCGGGAGCTCCAGCTGTGGGTCTCAGGGCAGCCCTCCCACGCGAGAGAAATGCTGCCGTCTCCTGGGGGACCAGGAACCATGGCCCACATGGAGTGGGTGAAACAGGCTCTCCTCGGCCCTCTGGGATGTGGGCTATGAACAGGGTACGGCCACAGTGAGGAACACGCACACACACATGCAGGTATACACACAAGCACACAAATCTCACACTCACACACGTACACACTCATACACATGCATGTACACACATACACCCACACACATGCAGGTATACACACATGCACACAAATCTCACACTCACACACGTACACACTCATACACATGCATGTACACACATACACCCACACACATGCAGGTATACACATGCACACAAATCTCACTCACACACATGTGCACGTGGATACACAAGCACACAAATCTCACACACTCACACACATGTGCACGTGGATACACATGCACACAAATCTCACACACTCACACACATGCATGCATATACACATCTGCATACAAATCTCACACATACACCCACACACATGCAGGTATATGCACAAGTATACAATCTCACACACATGTACACACACATGCACACAAATCTCACATCACACTCACATGCACACACATGAACACACATTCCCACACACAGTTAAGCTCTTCTCACAAAAGCAAATGAACAAAGCCCACGTGCCAGGAGAACGTGGCTGGGAGCGACAGCTTTACTGGGCACCTGCTGTGCGCCACAGGCCTTTCCTGGAAGCTTTGCACAGAACAGGACCCCGTGACGCAGCCCTCACCCCAATCCAAGGCGGCAGAAACGCCCGTGCCTGTGTTCCAGGTGAGGAAGCCGCGGTTGAGCCTGCTGTCTGAATTCAGAGAATTCAATCTTCAGCGCTTTGCCACTGACACTTGGGGCGGAGGGGAAGACTGGAAACAACCGCAGTGTCCAGTTACAGGGGATTGCTGAAATAAATCCTATTTCCACTCGAAGGGATATTGGGAAGCCACGAAGAGGCACGGAATAGAAATGATGTGAATCGGAAAGCAGTTATAAAAGGACCTATGTCTAGTTGGTGTCCATTCAAGGAAAAAAGCCACAGCAGGAAATTACGGAGGACGAGAGAGAAGCGTGTGTTCCAAATCACAATCCCCGTGACCAGGCGGGAGAGTTATCAGCGCCTTTACCTTTTTTACGTCTATTTGCTAAGAACAGCAGCTGCTCTCAAGAGAAACACGAAGGGAGGACTTGCCAGGCTCCGGAAGACAAAAGCAAACCCAGAGGCCTCGTGTCTGCGTAGCACCACAGCTGTATTCCCATGAGGCCCTGGGCACCTCCCCCCGCACCTCCACCCCATGCACGCCCCGCCCCGGGGACTGGGGCCTTCGCAGTCCTGACGTCCTGGGCCTCACACACCACGCGGTGTTGTCTTTGAAAACAGCCGCTGTGCCACCTGCGGGGACGCGTGGAGACCTCACAGGGACAGGAGGCGGTCGGCCCCAGCCTTAGCTTCTCTCAGCGCTCTGGGGCACGGCCTGTGTGGCCTGGTGGGGTCCTCACACACCACCAGGCATGTGCCGACGAGGAAAGACGCAGAGAGGGTGTGCAACTTGCCCCCAGTCACACGGCGCATCAGGGCAGGGTTGGGTCTACATCCCCGTCTTTAGGGGGGTATAGTGGGGTCCCCGGGGCCCTGAGGCCTCTCCTGCACTCCTGGGTCTTTATCTGCACCCCCAGGACCCTGAGGAGACAGAGCGCTCTATTCTGGCGGAGATCTGGGCTCCTGGGGCGGCAGGGGAGCAGCCCTGGGAGCAGGAAGTTTCCCTCGGCAGGCAACCGAGCGGAGTCTGGCTGACACTGCCAAGGGAGAGGGGGTCGGGGTCCTGAGCAGTCAGGGCTTTGGGGCAGCAAGGCACGGCTGCACTGCCCGCAGACCCCTTGCCCGGCCTCTCTCCTGTCCTCACCCACAGACTGGGGACAGCACTCCACCGAGGGGTGTGTGTACGAGGCAACAGGCTAACCCACTCTGTCTACACAGCACACTGGACACGCTCAGAAAACAACCACATCGCCTCTCCCTCTCCCTAGTCATCTGGCCCGACTCCGCCTTCACCCCCTGGGGCAGCTGTGGCATCGGTCTCCCCAGAGCACCATGCTGGCCTGGCCTCTGCCCCTCGAGAGGCCGGGGGTGGCTCCCATCACTGTGGGTGAAAGGTCAGATGTCTTGGCCTGGAATATTTGGGCTCCTGCCCCTGTTCCCGAGTCAGAGGGCTGCTGTGCACAACTCATATCATGGGTTAGGACCCCCAGCCCCAAAAAGCTTCTCTCCCCAATCCCACAGCGTAGGGGAGCTGCAGGGTGCAGGCTGGGACCTTGCTCCCTGCACTGTCAGGAACCCCCACTCTTAGGCCCCATGCAGAAGCAAGGCTGGCCCTCCACCCCACAACGCCGTCTCTCTCTCTTAGTACCCTGACGTGGGTATAGTCAGCCCTGGTGCCAGCACACCACTACATAGCCCAAAAGCAAAGACCAGCTCACTCAGGGCGGCGCTGTGTGCCTTTGGCCAAGTGACTTGACCTCTCTGAATCTCATTGCTCTCCTCTGTAAAATGGGTGGAGAGACACCCACCTCAACATCCTGAAACAAGGATGATCAACCGCGACGTGTTGAGGACCTACTGTGTGCAGGGCTCTGTACTGGGCACTAGAGAGCGACAGTCATGACAAAACAGGTGCTCCTGCCCTTTCAGACCTCACTCCCTGGCGCGCACGCCCTGGTGTAGCGGCTGGAACACAGCACTCGACAAATCCTAGCTGCTGGGTTAACAGCATCACTGCTGTCATTCCCTCGTTGTCTGGGCTTCAATTCCCTCATCGCCAAACTTGGCACGTGGCCGGGGCAAAAGCCTCCTAGGACGCTACCTCCCCTGTGCCCTAAAGTAGTGCTACTTCTGCACCCATTTTATGGAGGAGAAAACTGAAGTTCTCAGCATGGGAGCCGGGCCGGGAATTTGAGTCCGGGTCTTCTCACTCCAGGTCGCCACTAGTTCCCATGTACCAGGACTGAAGAATCCCGAAAAGGAACCTGGCATCTGCTGGGCCCTTCGGACTCTCCCGCTGGCCTGCGGGGTAGGCGGGAATGTCCACGTGGTGCACTGGTTTCCACAACACCCTCTCAGCCCTGCAGGCGCTGGAATCCCCAGCCCTGGCAGAATCTGCCTGGACGGTGGGAGCTGATGAAATCCCCTCGCAAGAACAGCCCCAGTCACGTGTCTCAAATGCAAACCGGCTGGCCCCACGCAGGCGTCTTCTTCCTCCTGCAGGGCGGCTGGCTGCTGTCTCTCGGAACAGACCCAAAGAGACTGTCCCTAAAACATCAGACCCGCCCCCCTCCACCCCCAACCAGGTGGGCAGCTATTCTGCCCTCTTAACAAAACAGCCAAAAAGGAAAACCCACCCACTCCAGAGGGCGTGCCCGAAAACGCTCCTGGGAAGTCCCTCTACATATCTAACCCCTACCCTGCCTGCTTCGGCCTCAGCCCACTTCTAGTGCACGGGATGGAGACGCCGCCTCTTTCCACTGTCTCAGCTCCGACTTAACTCGGGGTTGTGACCGGCAGCTTTCCGACCTTGCCACTTGCAAGCAGAGTTTTCAACACAGGTAAGCATCCCCTCCCACCTGTCATTCCTTCCAACGAGAACCCAGGCAGGGGGACACTGGGAGAGTCTGGCCGGGCGCGCGCCAAGCCCGTGCCCCTGCTGTGCGCGCTCGGGCCAGGCGCGCCCCTCTCTGGGCCTCACCTCCACGAGCGCGCCGACAGGGGACCGGCCTCACTCTGCCGCCCGTCCCAGTCCCCACCCTTGCCGGGGCTGCCCAACCCCCGCTGGCCCCTGCTCTCCCTCCCTCCCCCTGCCAAAAAGAGGAAAAGAAACTTGCGTTAGGCGTCCGCGGGAGGGCTGCGCGGGTCGTTGCCGGGCGAGCGAACCGCACACAAATCCCAGAGCCCAGAAGCCCCACCTCCCCAGTCACCACAGCAACCCGAGCCCCGCCTCCAGCCCAAACACAGCGCGAGGCCCCGCCAAGGACCACTCCCGGGCTCCCCAGGGACCCCCTCCCCTGCCTGCGACCAGCCTCGGCCGGAGAGACGCGAACAGGCCGACGCCCCCATTGTGCGGAGGTGGAGACTGAGGCCCGAGGGTGGAGGCCGCAGGACGCCGCGGCCAGCGGGGTTTGGACTCCAGCCCAGACCGCCGGTTCTGGGCTCCCTCCCATTCCGGGACGGCCATCCGTCCTCTTTCCCCCGTGCGCGTGGGGTTTCCACGTGGGGGAAGACCGAAAGCAGCGCCGCTCCTGGGGAGCCGAGCCCTCCGGCGCCGTCCACTCTCCCTCCCCATTCTCCCGGCGGAAAAACTGAGACCCAGCGAGGGGTCGGGGCCCGCCCAGGACCCACCGCGAGCCCCTCCCCGCGTCTCACCTGCCGGCGGCCGCCCTGCTCGCGGGTGGTTTCCTGGAGTTGAGCGGCAAACAAAGGCCTCCAATCCGGGCGCGGGGCGGGGCGGCGGCCTCTTTGCATAATCCCCGAGACCCGCCCGCGGCGGCAGGGGGCGGGCCCTGGAGGCGCGGCCTCGGGAGGCCTCACCAATCGCAGAGAGGGGGCGGGCCGCAGAGAGGGCTGTGACGCAGGGGAGCGCGCTGGTGGACTCCCGGGCCCCAGCCTGCGCTTCTCAAGCCTGCGGAGCCGCACCGCGTGGATCTGTGGCCCGGGGCGGGTTGGGGGGTGGGGGATGTGACACGAGATTGCATGGAGCCGCGGTGAGGCAGAAGCCACGCACTGTGGGGAGGACACGGGCCGCTGAGTAGGAGCAATAGTAAAGTTTTCTTGAGCACTGGGCCCTGTTGTGAGCGCCTCCCGCTCACCAAGGTCCTCCTTAGTGCCTGGGGCACACAGTTTGGCTAAGCTTTAGGATAATCTACAAGTTAGGTGAATATTATGCTCCCCATTTAAAGATGGGCAAACTGAGGCTGAGAAGTTGAAGGACTCGCCCAAGGTCACAGAGGCAGGGCACTGAAGGGGAAGATTGTGACTGAGGTGTGCAGTCTGGGTCGTGCATTGTTCTCCACATCTCTCCCCCTCTGGGCCAGCTCCTCCTCCCCCCACTCTCTCCCAGGCAGAGAGGGCTCAGGGCCTCTCAGTGCTTGTCAGGGCAGGCCCATACCCCAGGAGCCGCAAGCCCCTTCTTTCCCCGCCTTCTTCTTCATCAGCCTTCCGGTCCCTGGAATGTGGAGCAGGAGGGGCCCAGGAGGGTTTCTCATTGTCAGGGAAGTGATTGTGTCCCTGGAACTGAGCAGCCCGGCAGTCCTGGGGGACTTGAACAGGGGGAAACTGAGGCTTGGTGAGGTGTGTCACCTGCCCCAGGGGTTCTCCAGCAAGGGAGGCCTCCGTGTCCGCCTATGTGCAGTGAGGTGGCCCTCTGCCTGCACTCACCATAGCGGGTCCCTTCCAGGGTGTGCAGGATCCTGGGGCTTCCAGTTCTAGAAAGAGCAGGCCCCAGGTCCTTGCTGGCTGGTGACTTGGGTGAGCCACTTGACTTCCCAAGGTACATACAGAAGAATTTGGGGGGACAGGCGTTGGGGTGCACTGGACAAGCCACTGCTAGGGAGCCCACGTCCCATATCAGAGTGCCTGGGTTTGTGTCCCGCCTCTGCCTTGGATCCAGCTCCCTACCAAGGCACCTAGGAGGCAGCAGCTGATGGCCCCAGTGCTTGGGGCCCTGCCTTCCCCGTGGGAGATGGATGGAGGTCCAGGCTGCTGGCTTTGGCCTGGCTCAGCCCTGGCTGTTGCAGACATGTAGGGAGTGACCCAGTGGATGGAGCATCACCTGCCACCATCCTCTGCCTCTGCCACCACTTCTCCCTCTCTGTTGCTCTTTCAAGTAAATAAACAAACAAACAAAAAAGCAACATCCCACTGGGGAAGGGGATCCTTCCCTACCCAATGGCCACAGCCCCAGAGTCAGGCCCAGGCATTGGCGGCGGCAGCATTTGAAGACACTCATGCTTATCCTGCTCTTCCGGGATGCAAATGTGGGGCCGTGGGGAGCAGCTAGTGGTGGCTGGACCGAGTGGGCAGGTGCAAGGACGGTGGCCACCTGTCCCTGCGGTCACAATGCTTGTAGGAGGTGAGTGGCGGCGGGTAGAAAGCTCCCTGCTCAGAACAGACGCACGAGGACTGGGGCCTGGAAAAAGTGTGCCGTACTCACACCAGAGGCCTCCGGCAGTCAGCATCACCCTGACCACAGTCGCCTCCCCAGGGCCCCCCCCCCCCCCCGACCTGCAGCTGCGGCCCCAGACAGCGGGGCAGCCTCCGTGAGGGGGTCTCTCCCTGCTCTGCTCCCCCACGCCCTTGCTGGTCTCCCCTGGGGTGCAGCACCTGCACACAAGCCCCTTTCTCACAGCCAGCTCCAGGGAGCCACCCCTGAGTTGGCCACCATTCCTGCGCATGTGCACTCTGCACTGTGTGTCTCAGTCCCAGAAGATGACCTGCAAATACTCAAGCTCAGCATGCAAAGCTTCGAGGAAAATGCCCCAAGACACGGCTGTGGCTCAAGCGCTCTTGCACGCCCCAATGCCTGTTCCAGCCTGACTGTGCTGGGTGGGGGGCAGAGGCAGAGGTGGGCGAGGGGTGATGCGCGAGGTGCAGCCCTCTCTCCTGCCCACTGCTCTCCGCATGGAGCCAGCAGAAGCCCAGCCCCACGGGCAGCCCACACAGCACGCTGGTCCTAACCTTGTACGGATTTCTTTATTGAAAAATTAAAGTCATAAGCTCTGTATATAAATACACTGACATTGCTGGTTACCTGGGCAGCCTCTGGGATAGGCTGGGGGGGGGGGGGTGCAAAGAGGCGCAATAAATAATAAATACCACGGGAAAGAGGGAGCCAGAAGGGGTGGGTATGATGGGAGGGGGGTGCACGATGCTTATTTGTGGCACTAAAGGTCCTGCAAGATGCCCCTGAGAGCGGGGCCTCGTCCGCGTGGCCCGACTCCTAGGCTGGCGGGGGGGCAGCAATGCCCTCATCCAACATGGAGAAACCAGAGCGCTGCCCTTCGGCCGCATGCCCACAGGTACCCAGCACACGGCTCCCGTCTCCTCCGGGCTCGGGTCAGGCAGGCCGGGGTGGAGGGGGCCGTCTTCCTGCTGCCCTGGCCACGCGGCCCCCGAGCCCTCCTGGAGCCTGCTGATGGGCTGGGCAGTGGAGTCCCTAGAGCATCACGTTGAACTCGGTGACCAGGAAATCGATGCAGTCCCGGTCCTTGGTCTTAAAGGCCTCGGCGATGATGCGGGCGGCCTCCCGGTGCTCCTTGCCACGCAACGGCACCCCGTTCACTTCCAGGATCACGTGGCCCACCTTGAGCTGCCCGCAATTGTGGGCCGAGCCACCTCTCTGCAGGGGCAAGACAAGGGTCAGGGGTCGCCTGAGGATTTGGTGCGCTGACTCTAACCACCCACCCGGCCAAGCCCGACACTGCCAACCAACCAGGCAACTGGATGCCCATTGCCCGGATGAGGGAAACTGAGGCTCAGCAGAGCAAGGGTGATAGCAGCCTGGGCGCTGTGTCACGTCTGGGAGTGGCAAGAGCCTGGAGGGGCTGCGAAGGGAGGTTTCTGGGGACGTACCTGAATCGTGACGATCCTAGGCAGGGGCTGGCGCGTGTTGGCGCCGCCCTCAATGGCGATGCCCAGGGTGGCCGCACTCTTCTTCATGCGAACCAGGGTGGACGTGGGCTCCAGGAGTCCAGGCTGCAGGTGCGAGGAAGGACAGCACTGGGGCCTTTCGGGGGCCAGGCCTGGCCAGGGGCTGGGTGGGGCTGTGACTCGGCCCTGGACCAACAGGGCTCAGACTCCAGCCCCAGGCTGAGAGCCAGAGCGTGCCAGCCACTAGGCTATACCCGCGGTGGCCACACAAAGGCCCCTGGGGCTCAGGGAGCTGAGGCTTGCCCACGGGGGCCTGGTGGTGGCATCAGGACTTGGGTCAGTGAGGCCACAGCGGAGTGGACTCAGAAGGTTCCCGGGATGCACTTTCAGCCCCCATTGGCCCAGGGTCATGGCCAAGGTAGGAGTGCACCTGGGCCTCTGGGCTCCTAACCCAGTGCTCCTTCCTGGTTCCCAAGTCCCTCCAGCAACAGGGGCCCCACGACCTCCCCTGGAGGTCACTTGCCGAACTGCACCTGGTTCCCCTCCATGTCTGTACCTGCAGCTGCCCCCTCCCACCCACCCACAGCCCGCTTTGCAGCTTACTGGTTTGCTAGCCACCTCTGTGGTCCGCTCGTTCCGAGGCAGCTCCTTGCTACTCCTGCTCTTGGCGGACGCCGTCTGTCTGCCCCGGCCTGGGGCGCTGGCCTCCGCCTCACCAGCGTCCACCCCACTGTCCTCGCTCAGGGTCTGCCCGCTGTCTGAGAGCTGTGACAGCGTGGAGGCTGCTGGGAGGAGGGAATGGGAGGAGAACAACAGCTTACAGAGCTGAAGGCAAGGAGGGCTTCCTGGAGGCAGTGGTGGAGCCAGAGGCTAGCAGACTGGTAGAATGAGGGCACTGTGGGGCTGGCGGGGGTGGGGAGGAAGGGGCAAGGAGACTCCCCACCACCTCGTGTACGCCCTGAAGCCTTGCCCTTCCGACGCAACCTGGCCTGAAGGTCACTGCTTCCACACCTGCCTCCACCTCCCAGTGATGGAAACAGATCAGGAGGCACACCCAGCTCCCAGGCTTGGTTTCTTGGTTTCTAACCACACAGCACTGTTAATTATTAACGATGGCCTGACACACTCCAAGTAGGAGATTTCTCATAAAATTTAAATTTCTATTCTGCAGCTGTGTCCCATAAAGAGAGACATGTACTACAGGGTCATAAACATGTCTTTTTTTTTTTTTTTTTTTGGAAGACAAATTTAGGGGTGGGTGCTTGGCATAGCAGTTAAGTTGCTGCGTGGGAAGCACACACCTCACAGGGAAGTGCCTGCTTCCTGTCCCCGTTCCACTGCTTCCAGTCTAGCCTCCTGCTGAGGCACAGCCCGGGAGGCAGCCGGTGTTGGTGCAGGTGCTTGGGCCCCTGCCACCCACGTGGGAGACCTGGATGGAGTCCTAGGCACCTGGCCCAGCCCTGGCCCAGCCCTGGCTGTTGTGGCCATCAGGGGAGTGAACCACTACGCGGAAGACCCCTCTCTCCATCTGTCTTCTTGCTTTTCAAATAAAATGAAAATGCATTGCAAAAATTTAAAGTTTATTTTGGTGCAAAACAGTGTGAAATCCACACGTGGTGTTTTCATGGTGTACATGTTCCATGGATGTGCACAGGCGTGGATCTTAAAATGTTGGCACCGGGCTGGCGCCGCGGCTCACTAGGCTAATCCTCCGCCTTGCGGCGCCGGCACACCGGGTTCTAGTCCCGGTCGGGGCGCCGGATCCTGTCCCGGTTGCTCCTCTTCCAGGCCAGCTCTCTGCTGTGGCCAGGGAGTGCAGTGGAGGATGGCCCAGGTGCTTGGGTCCTGCACCCCTTGGGAGACCAGGAAAAGCACCTGGCTCCTGGCTCCTGCCATCGGATCAGCGCGGTGCGCCGGCCGCAGCGCGCCAGCCGCGGCGGCCATTGGAGGGTGAACCAACGGCAAAAGGAAGACCTTTCTCTCTGTCTCTCTCTCTCACTGTCCACTCTGCCTGTCAAAAAATAAAAAAAAATAAAAAAAAAATGTTGGCACCAAGGGGCCGGCGCCGTGGCTCACTTGGTTAATCCTCCGCCTACAGCTCCAGCATCCCATATGGGCGCCGGGTTCTAGTCCCAATTGCTACTCTTCCAGGCCAGCTCTCTGCTGTGGCCCGGGAGGGCAGTGGAGGATGGCCCAGGTCCTTGGGCCCTGCGTCCCATGGGAGACCAGGAGAAGCACCTGGCTCCTGGCTTCGGATCGGCACAGTGCTGGCCATAGCAGCCATTTGGGGAGTGAACCAACGGAAGGCAGACCTTTCTCTCTGTCTCTCTGTCTATATCTCTACATGTCAAATAAATTAAAAAAAAAAAAAAGTTGGCACCAAAATAAACATCTTCTAATTTCATTTTCCATGAGCTTTTTGAAGTCCCTTTGTTAAAACAAACAAACAAAAAAGCTGAATTTGTAGCTTCTCAAACAGAGGAGGAAGGTCTGGGCCCAGCATGACTCCAGGCCTGGGCGGAGCGCTGGGTGCACACCCGCAGGTGCTCCCGCCACCCGAGCCACCTCTCCTGGCCTGAGGGTGAGACCCTGGGTTGAAAGCACACGTTTTGCATTCTGGCAGGTGGGGTCTGAATCCCCCTGATGCTGTGCAAGTCTGGGTGTGCAGCGCAGCCTCTCTCAGCCTCTGCATTCCTGTCATAACACAGCAGCCAGTGCTGCCTACCCAGGCGGCTATAGAAAGGCGAACAGATCTGGGGCCGGCGCTATGGCACAGTAAGCCTCTGCTGGGGCACCAACATCCCATATGGGCACTGGTTTGAGTCCTGGCTGCTCCACTTCTGATCAGGCTCTCTGCTAATGCCTTTGGGAAAGCAGCGGAGGATGCCCCATGTGCTTGGACCCCTGCACCCGGGTGGAAGACCTGGAAGAAGCTCCAGGCTCCTGGCTTTGTATCAGCCCAGCTCTGGCTGCTGCAGCCATTTGGGGGAGTGAACCAGCAGATGGAAGATCTCTCTCTGTGTGTCTGTAATTCTGCCTCTTAAATAAATAAACAAATCCTTTTTTTTTTTTTTTTTTTTTTTAAGAAAGGTGCACAGATTCGACGTGCACAGGGAAGCATAGAGAGCAGATCGGAGTTTGACTGCCTGGCTCTTCAACTACCGACTGTGGCTCAGTTTCCCCATCTGTAAAATGGGGTAACAGCAGTGCCAGCCTCACAGGGCTGCTGGGAGGATTCAGGGAGTCAGTGAGGCATGAAGGCACTCTGATCAGTGTCCGGTGCTCGGAGAGTGCTCACTATCGGCAGAGCCGTCAGCTCCCTGTCCCACGCGCGTGCAGCTCTGTGCCAGCCCTGGTTTCTCTCACCACATCCTGCCTGCTCTCGCCTTGGCTGCCTCCCCTGAGTAAGCTGCCAATGCCGGCACCTCGCCTTCTGCCACCCATTCCGTTGACGTCCTCAACCTGGCCTGCCCCGTTCCCAGGTCAAGCAGGCCCGCAGTACCACTGCCGCCACAAGATGGCAGCAGACTCCACCAAAATGTACCAGCGGGAGCCCCAGAGACTCCTGGGGGGGAAAGTGGCTGTCCTATCCCTCCTCCTCCTCCTCAGCTGGAAAACCAGCAGCTGCCACTCAGGCCCGGCCTCCCGGGGGTCTGCTCCACCCCGTACTCTGACCCCACAGCCCTGTGTTCCACGTGCCAGGAAGCCAGAGATTCACCTGCAACACACATACTTTCCCACAGCACCTGCTCCGTGCCCAGCCCTGGGGGCTGGGGACAACAGAAGCCACCCTGCCCTGAGTGGGCTCAGTCTCACCGGGGAAACTCTGGTGTGAATATGGGGGCAGGGCTGGGGGCACTGGAGGAGGCTCCCAACCCTGGTGGCACCCTGGCGGGGCTGGGACCCGTTTCTGCTTCATTTAGACCCAGAAGGCAGAGCATCTGGTCTGTGGCCACAGGCTAGTCTCTGTCTACTCCAAGGCCATGCAAGTACTGCACCCAGGGTACTGCTCCCTTGGCCACCTGGACCCTGAGCCATAGGACTGCCAGGCTGGCAGGCTCCCAGGCAAGCTCCTGGCTGACCCCCAAAGGACAGGACCCCCAGCATCCAGAGCCCGCGGGGAAGGTACTCACTGCGCGTCTGGGGCAGCGCCCGCACTTCGTTCACGTCGGGCTCACTGTCTGGGCGGTGCACCTCCACCATGACGAAGTGCTGGCTGGTGCCCGTGGGGTCTGGGGGGCTGGAGGGCGAGGGTGGTGGGAGGCAGCCCCCAGCCCCTGGGGCCTCGGCCTGGGGGCTTTTCAGGTGGGGGGGTGAGTGGACCCGAGGGAAGGGGCCGATGGGGTGCTGGCTGACCAGGGAGAGATGGGCGTCCAGGGGCCTCTTGGAGCCAGGGTTGGCGGGGGAGACGGAGGCGTAGATGGGGGAGGAGGGCGAGTCCCATGCAGAGGAGGAGCCCGGGGTGGCAGCAGTGCCCGCCGGCGGGCTGCAGGTCCTCGGAGCCGAGAAGACGATGCCCGAGTGCGAAGACGCGGAGGAGGGCGCCGGGGGGTCCTCTCGCCCCGGCTTCCTCAGCTGGCCCAGGGGGCGGTCGTGGCCTTGGGCCAGGAGTGGTGGGGGAGGCGGCGGCTTGCAGCTGGGCAGCCCCTCGCAGGTGGGTTTTATGTCATCCTGCCAAAAGACCCAGCAGGAGTAGGAGTCAGAGCCCATGGCAGCTGGGAGCGGGGAGGCTGGAGCTCTGGCCCTGCTCTCTCGGCTCCAGCCTATGCAGATCTGAATAATGCAGCACCCAGTGGAAAATCTCTCCCGCATCTCGGCAGCGATCAGCCTTGGGATCTTGGCGGCGTCTCTGGGGACGGCCTCGTTACAGTCGGGGCCTGGCGATCTCGCCATGGGGAGCGGGACTTCATCAGGGATGAGAGCATGGATGGGCATTTCGTGGGCTTTTCTTTTTAGGGGAGTATCTCGGCTACCAGAGATGGGGGTTCTGATAGCTGGGGCGAAAGGGACACCTGGGCTGTGGTGCTGAGTGGCCCTGGGCAACGTGCGGCACCTCTCTGAGCGAGCCTCTGGGCACTGGGGAAAAAGTACAGTGGCTCAGTTGGGGTGGGGGGATGGGAGGAGCCTCGTGTATGATGCCAGCAAGCTGTCCATCACGCGGCAGGTGCATAGTGAGCAGCAGCTATGGGTACAGTGAGGTTCTTCCCTCTGCCAGGCCCAGCCAACATTTGCCGAGCTCTGACAGCCTGGCAGGCTCAACTGTACGGGGCAGCTGGGTGCTGTTATCATCTCTGTTTTACAGACAGGAAAACTGAGGCCGAGAGAGACTCAGAAACTCATCCCAAGTCGCACCGCGGGTGACAGAAGTGGGATTTGCGCCCAGGCAGTCTGGCTGCATAGGCCAGGCTGTTCAAAAGCCACGTGGTGGTTCAGAAGTACTGGAAGATGATGTCACATTTAGCTTCCAGTTCCAGCCTGGGCACATGGCCTCTCAGAGCGCCTGCCACCCGCTCCAGGGGTCAGTACCCGCTCTGATGGGTCACCGAGCGAGCAGGTGTCTGGTCAGCCTCATGGCTGGACCCCAAAGCGCCAGGCCCAGCCTTTCTGGCCCCTGCTGCAGATGGCACAGTGGGTGCTTGTGCCCGGGCCTGCAGCTGGGCTGGGGGCTCCCAGCAGGTGCCTCTGTCCTCTCAGCCATCATCTGACCCCCTCCCCATGGCTGTCCCCCAGAGTGTCCCCAGGCCTCGGGAAGAACCCAGTGCCACGGCCAGCCAGGCCTTACCACGGACACATCTGGGAGGGCGTTGACGTTGCCCGGGACGGCCTCGCCAGTTTCCTCGAGGTCCAGAGTGTTCTGGAAAGGGACGGAAAGCAGGGTGAGAAAACAAAGCGAAGGGAAAACAGTTTGTTCGCCAGGACACCAAAGCCTGCCCGCGGCTCACGTGACCCTGGGCACACTCTGCTTTACCCCTTACACTGACGTCACCTCTCACGCCAGGCACTTCCCAGCTGGTTCTTTTGGGGATGTCAGGTCTCCCTGCACTTCTGGGGAGGAGGTCCCAGGGATGTCTCCAGCCCCAGCTCTTGGACTTGGCTGTGAGAGCTCAGCACCCCCGAAGCCCAAGTCTCCTCTGTGCACTGACAAAATCCCGAGAGGCTGTGCGAGTGGCAGGGGCAGGTGAGAAGTCGCAGGAGAGCCCCTCTCTGAACTGTCTTAGGCCCACGGAGTGGGGAAAGCGGTCGAAGGCTGAAATGGGCTTATTCTGTGGAAACGTGCACCTGTTTTCCCTAACTCACCGGAAGCAGCCCAACGCGCCGGCCCGCAAGTGACATGGAGCTGCCCAGGGCCATCCCCAGCCATTGCAGGGTGGCCGCGCAGAGCTCTGGCCTGCTGGGCTCACTCTCACCTGCCCCAGAGCCCGGGAGGTCAGTTTGCCTCGGCCACTCCAATACGTGTCAGCTTGGCCGGGCTGAGGGACGGCCAGCAGCCGCTAATAGTACTTCTGGGTGTACCTGCATGACTGCTGGGGAAGACTGGCAGTTGATTGGCAGGCCAAGGGCAGAAGAGCGCCCCTCCCCATTGTGGGTGGGTGTCAGTCAAGGGCCTGAATGGACGACAGAGGTGGGCAGGGGGACCTGCCCTCCTGGAGCTGGGACCCTCAGACCCCAGGCTGCTGGCTCCTGGGCCCTGGACTTGGGCTGGACTTTGGGAGCCAGCAGCTTTCCTGGCCCCTGGCTTGCAGATGGCAGATGGGGGCCTTCCCAGCCCCCATCACCAAGCACTTCCTGTGTCTGTATGCAGCTAGCCCCTGGGCTCTGCTCTGGGGGAGCCTGAGTGACAGCCACCAACACCCGGCTTTCGTCTCCTGCATAGCAATCCATACTGAGCAGCTCTTGAGCCCCAGACGGATGTGGGACTGGGGACACCACCCCCGCCTCCCGGAACTTAGAGAGAGCGGGGTCAGCTGACCATGCAGCAAGGGCACCAAGTGGGCAGACGAGGCCATAAAACACAGCTGGGAGAGGTGGGGGGCATCCAGGAAGGCTTCCTGAAGGAGGGGGTGCAGCTCAAGGTGGGGTCTTGTGGGTGAACAGGGCAGAGGGAAGGCCAAGTGTTTCAGACAGAGGAAAGAGTACCCAAGGCAGGAAGGAAACAGTGGGTGTGAGAAGCGCTGAGCAGCCGCCGGAGTTGAGTGGGTGCTATGGGGCTTGTGCCTGAGCACTGCAGGTTGCTATGGAGACAGGGTCAAGTTTGCCCTCTCCCAGGATGCCCTGGGCTCCTGTCTTCTCTCGCCACGCCCGAGCACCACAGGCAGGCGTCTCAGGACCTCCACCTGGAACATTCTGCTGGGCGGCGCACAGTGCGGTGTTTGCTCACCTCCCTAAGACCCCACTCACGCGCCACCTCCTCTGGGAGGTCTACCCGGCCCGGCTACTGAACACCCCAGCCCTGCCCTGCTGTTTTCTCCTCTTCTCTGGTCTCTCCTCCACCGAGCAGCAGCCAGGATGCAACCTTTGAAATGTGAATCAGGTCCTGTCTCCTCCCAGCTCAGCCGCCGCCCTGGGGGCTGGCTCATCTGCAGGAAATTTCAAACCACACTCACTGTGCCTTTCACTGCTGCTCTTCCAGCTGGTGGGCTCGTTCCTGCCCCGGGGCCTTTGCACTTGCTGCTCTCACTGCCTACCCCTGCTCTCTGCTCATTCCCTTTGGCAGCAACCTCAGCAGACCCCCTCCCCCTAGACCAGCCTGTCTGCAACAGCACGGTGCACCAGCTCACCCTGTGTGCCCCTGCCCTCCTCTATCACGACCCGACTTCGTCCTGCCTGCTAACTTACTGCCAGTCTCTCCAGGGGAAAGAAACTCTGAGAAGGCAGAACCTGTGACTACCCCACCCCCACTCTCTCCTCGGTGTTCAGACGGCGGCTGCCTGATGAGTGTTCGCCAAGCGAATGAATGAAGCCATGCAGGAACCCACGGATCGCTCTACGCCTCGAGGGGAGGAGCCCTGAGCAGACAGGGGGCGGGTGCTGCTGCAGCCCTCGTGGGAGCAGTGGTGACCGCTTGGACTGAGGGCAGAGGCCGGGAGACCCCCACCTCCAATGGTCTCCCTGAAGCCCTAAGCCCAGGGCCTCTGACCCCAAACACCAGAGCCCAGAGCCCACCAGGCTCAGAGCCCTCCCTGCTCTGCCCCCAGCTCTTCTTCTGCCCTACGATGCCACTGCCACATGGGCAGGCCTGGGCCCCGCTGTCACTGTCCCAGCACAACAGGCTTCTGTGCAGCCCGCAGCCTCCGGACAAGTTCACTGCTGCCTGCCTCCCCCCCAGGAAGAGGCTGACAGCCTGGGTGACACTGCAGGGCCGGGGGGGGTGGCGCTCTCCCACCCACTGACGAGCGACGCCGGCTCTGCTTTGCCTCCTCTGAGATCCCACCTGGCTCACAGCTGAGCGCTGGTGGGCAAATCCCTGAGTCCCTCTGTGCCTCGGTTTTCTCAGCTGTAAAATGGGCAGTGTGTGCCGGATGCTGAGGGCATGTGGACACCTGTAAAACACCTGTAACAGAACCTGGCACGACGTACGAGGGAAAGGCGGCTGTGACATAAATCTGAGGGCTCAGGGGCCTCGAAAGCTCGCCCAGCCATCAAACGAATGCTGGAAAGGGCACGGAAGCCGCACTGTACAAGCCCCTTCTCCCGAGGCGCAGTTAGCCCACTGCCCCCTGAAACACTGAAGACACAGAGCTAAGACAACCGGCAGGGCTGGGGCCTGCGATTTCCTCCCAAGACTCGCAGTCATGGCCTTGGCTTCAGCAGGGGCCTCTGCCACTCAGTGCAGCCACGGGCATTCTGGGGGAAGCTGGTGAGGCTTGGATGACAGCGCATGGGGGGCCCCCTGTTCTGTCCTGTCCTGGGGCACTCAGAGCCTGGAACACTCACTCAGTCGTTCAACAAACACTCGTTGGGCACCCATAACTCACGACCGTCTGCTGGAAAGGGTGCTGGAGAACCACAAGCCACAGGGGGCCCAGCTCCGGGCTGGGTGGGTCACTTCTATCTCATTTGGCTTTCCCACAGCCCAGAGGCAACGGTGCCTGCTTCATCACAGGGCTGTCCTACAGCAGATGAGGTTTCTAGAACGGCCCGGGTCACCCCCAAACCCATGCTATTCCGGCCTAGCCAAAGCAGCGGACAGGACCCTGACATCGTGGGGACCTCTCTGTGCTGAGCACAGCCACCACTGGCCACTGTTAATGGCATCCTGGCGGCCAGACAGGAGGTGGGGGAGGGGGAGGGGGAGGGGTGCAGGAGGGAGGGAGGCCTGAAATGGAGCGAACGGCAGACGGGCCAGGGCCCAGCCCTGCCAGACTCCATCTGCTGAATCCAGACACTCAGGAGCCCCGAGTCCCCGAGCCATGTTGCGTGTGCGTCGGAAATAGCTTCAGACAGCAGGCTAAGAACCCGCGGGGTGCGTCAGCAGAAACGCAGCCGTCCGGAGCAGGCTCAAGGTCAGAGCCGCAGCCTGCACGCCCTGGCCACCCCCTACCCCAGCTGCCCAGGACCCTCTCCCCCAGCCTGTGGAAACCAGAGCCCAGCGGCTCAGTGCGTCTTCCTCCCCCACTGCACAGCTGATGTGACTGTGGTTCAGAGAGGGAGGGTCACCTGCCCGGGTGACACAGCAAGGACAGAGCAGGAAACAGAACTCCAGGTCAGGCTCTTCCACTGCCTTTCTCCCCTGCCTGTGCCGGTTCAGACAATCCCCTCCCGTGTAGACAGACCGCCCCCCACCCCGCACCCCTGCCTGCTCGAGTTGGCCCAGACAGCTGCAGGGGTGGCTGGAGCCTGGTTTGGGGCGACTGTGAGGGGTAAATGGAGCAACGTGGGATGATTGGGGGCTTGCCCTGCGCCAGCCTTTGCTGGCGGACCTGGGCGCTGAAGTGGGCAGAGGAGGCCTGGTTGGGTGCTGTCCAGGGTCAGGCGCTGGCCGGGGCCATCCCTGCACCTCCCAGGCCTTCCTCACCGCACCACGGCAGGGCTCGTGCACCAGGCGCTGTTTCCTGCTCGCTCTTCCTCCTGCTCTTCACCGTGACTCAGGCCAACTCCCTTCACCCCCAAAGGCACGAGAGCTCTGGGAGAGCTAGCCCATCCCCCACTCTACGGGGAAACTGAGGCACAAAGCTTCTGGAAGGTCACCTGTGTGGGCCCAGATTCCTGGGGACAGTGGGGCTGCCCAGAGCCAAGGGGTGGCCATCAGGGAGCTGAAGAACTTGTGGGACTGGACCCCGGGATGACAGCCATGCTGGCAGAGACAGGGGATCACTGTTTCCCCCCTCCAACTTCAAGCACACAGTGGGGCTGGGAGCTGGCTGGCGAAAGGCAAGGTCAGGGGGGCGGCCTGGGAGCAGGTGTGGCTGAGCTCCTCCCCCCACCCCCGCCATGGGGGCGGGTGGCACTTGGCATCCTGTAGTCGACAGTCTACTCTACTTAGCACATCTGAGCACCAAGCCACTAAAGCAGAAGGGTCTCCAGGAAGCTTCCAGAGCCGGGGCGGGGATGTGAGGGCCGGGGCCGGGTCACTGCTGTCACAGGAGACCTGTGTCACGGCTGGCCAGATGCTCCTCCCTCTGCTATGATGCAGCCTGCTACGGTCGGGAGAAGGAGGTCACTGGCTGAGGAGAACGTGACCCAGAATCTGCAGGCGGTCAGGGCTGCAGGAGCCCCAGGATGAGCTCTGGAAAGCGGGGCTCGGGGAGTGGGGGCAGGGGCCCGAGAACCGGTGTGGTGGGCGAAGGGCGCCAGTGCATTTCCACCCAGCTCTCACAAGGGGACAGAGGGGACGAGGCCTCGGCTTCCTGACCACGGCGCAGTCGTCACAGATGCGGCCGGGGCCCATGGCCGCTCGCCAAGGCTTCAGGAGGACACCGTCACTGACCCGGCCCCACCTCGGCCCCAGGCGTGCTCGCTAAGCAGCCGGGATGACAGGTGCTCCCTCATGTTGGAAACAGCATTTCAGGGGCTGAGCGTGTGGCACGGAGGTGATGCCAGCATCCTGTACGGGCGATGGCTCAAGACCCAGCTGCTCCTCTTCCCTGCTAATGTGCCTGGGAAAGCAGCGGAAGGTGGCCCACGTGCTTGTGCCCCTGCACCCATGTGGGAGACCTGAAAGCGGCTCCTGGCTCCTGGCTCCGGCTCTTCTCACCCCAGGGAGGCAGTGAACCACAGGATGGAAGTATTCTCTATGTCTCTAACTCTGCCTTTCAGATAAATCAATCTTAAAAAAAAGTATTTCATTATATGGTTCTTCCCTTTGTCAATCGAAGTATTTTAATTTTTGAAAGTGCAGCTTGTTCTGTGGTCATTTTGTACTGTTCATGTAAGCCTCAAGATGACCCACCGATATCTACTGTGATTTTAGAAGGCTGGGTTTATGGCTGACTGAGGTGTTTTGGTTCTTTTTTAAACATTTAAAACTGTTTTTCTGAGGTGGGGGCAGGGCTTCACCAGCTGGCGGCAGGGTTCCACAACACAAAAGCAGAGAAGAACCAAGTCCTGAGCCAGACTCAGACCAACTCCCTGGTGTGACAGTGTGGGAGGCACACAGCAGCCACGTGCCATGGCCTCGGCTCTTTGGTGCAAACAGCTCGAAGCATCCCAGGTCCTCACCCGGGAGGCAGGTGTCCCATAAACCCCTGCAGACAAAGAAAACTACTGAGGGTGGGGTTTTGTGCAGTGGCTAAGACGCCACGTGGGGCACCGGCATCCCATATGGGAGGACTCGGCGCTGCTTCCATTTCCAGCTTCTTGCTAATTAATGCACAACCTGGGAGGCTGTGGGGATGGTTCAAGTACTTGGGTCCCTCCCATCCATATGGAAGACCCAGATGGGGTTCCTGGCTCCAGCCTGTCTGTTGCAGGCATTCGGGGGGAGTGAACCAGTGGATGGAAAGTCTCTTTCAAATAAATATGAATAATCAAATAAAAGTTTGTTTTTTTCTTTAAAGCAAGGTACTGGTGGAGTCCTATTCAGACTCCAGCCAAGGTAAAGCCAAGGTGACCCTGAGGGCCATTCATGCCTGTGGCTAACATGAATGTGGCGGTACAAGGGTCAGGTGCACCTGGGATGGAGAGGGCGGTGGGCACCCTCCAGCCTTGCTCAGCTCCTCCTGGGCACTGGGCAGCTTCCTGGGTGGGGCACGTGGGGTCAGTCCATCAGCAATGCACCTGCACACCTGGACAGTAGTACCAGTCCTCCCTGCACCAGGGGATCCCATTCACCTTGCCCCTCAGCACTCCCCATGTACCGGGGAGGCTTAGAAAAGACGCAAACACAGGACCTGGCCACCTCCTTACGGAGGACCACGGACGGTGTCCCATGGCTTCAGATTGAATGCAGGTCCCTGGTACCTCCTGTCCCTGACCTTTGCCCTCTTCCCACCCCTGCTGGCCTGGTGGCCCCTCTGACCCCTTCGGTTCCTCCAAGTGGTCATGTGCCTCCCAGCTCAGTCACCACGAAGCCGTCTCACCTCATCTGCTGCCTGGCCGGTGCCCAATTTCCCATCTCGCCTGAGCATCTCTCTGGGACACCGCAGGGTCATCAGGTGAATGATGTGGCTGACTTCCCCTGAGGCTGCCTCCTCCAGTAGCCGTCCTGAGGCCGGGAGCGGAGGCTGAGCGCCCGCTGGGCAGGAGGCACCTGACAAGCACTTGCTGCAGACTGGGAGGAGTGGCTAAACAAATGAGTGAGTGCGCAGCTGGAGTCTCTTCTCCCACCCTGCCCTGTGCTCCTGGGAGAGGCCTGGCCAGCGGAAGGCTCTCTAAGCCCATCCACGGGGGGCCGCGCTCAGAACGCAGGAGGAGGGAGAAGGCCCCGATACTCTGCTCCCTGTTTCTGCAAAGTGCTGTCTGGCGATCAGGCACGCGGCAGCTAAAGGAGCCCGAGCCAGGCCTGGGCTTCCCCACGAGGAGGGATATGCAGAGGCCGCATGGGGAGGAAGCGGACGGAGCCAAGTCCTGACGGCCTTGCCGGGCCTGATTTTCACCTTCCTGTGGGGGGCAGGAGGAGGGAGGCAGACCCGGCCCTTCAGGGGCATGGGCCCCATCCCACACCCTTGGGCAGGCCCTGGGAGCCTCTTTCCAGGCACAGTAGGGGCCCGGAGCACAAAACCTCTCAAGTGCAGGTGGAAGACTCCTGAGGTCAAGGGCAGGGCTCCACCCAGCTGCCACGCTCTGACCTCACCAGGGTTTAAGGCTGGCTTTGACCTTGACAATCCCTTGTCCTCCAAAACCCTTTGCAGTGCCCTCTTCCAGCCACAGAATTGACCCCCACACACCCTACAACCACACATCCCTTCTCCCAGAGACGCTTCCTCTCAACACACAGATGGCTGGTTCTAACAGCCCACTGCACAGATGTGGAAGCTGAGGCCTGGAGGGCCTGGTCACTTGCTTGAGAGGGCTACTAGTCTGGGGGGCAGTAGCCAGAGGGTAGGGGTCCAGAGCCCTTCTGCCACGGGCCTGCTCACACCAGACGAATTCAAGTCACGTCGTTCAGGCCGTTCTCTGCCCCGCTGTCCTGGCCACCACCTGTTGGTAAGAAATACTGCCTGGAGGCGGCAGAGGGGCCCAAGGCTGACTCTGCTCCACACATGGAAACAAACCCGATCTGCTGGTGGAGGAGGCCGCATCAGGGTTCCTTTCATTGACTGCATCTGGTCTGGGGGACACTGGCTGCGGAACGAGCCGCGTCTAAGCAGGGACAGCCGACTGCACAGCACGAGCCAGGGAACACGGGCGAGACCGAAGCCATGGCCGGGACATCTGGTCACCGGCAGCCAGCCCGACTGCATGCCAGAGCCAAGGGGACTTTCCTACAGTGTGGGAGGCGAGAGGTCAGAGATGAGCCTGCAGGTAGCTGGGGGGTGGCTCCACTCCACACTCCCCAGGCCTCTACCCCATGCCAGGAGAAAGATGAGGTCCCTGCCCTCTCTCCCCATGTCCTGGGGATGGGAAAGTCGGGCAGAGGGAGCAGTGTGTGCTAAGTGTCCCAGCAGGGAGTGAACGGCAGACAGGCGCTGGCCTCGCAGTGCAGACACCGGCGTCTCACACTGCAGAACCTGGCTTTGACACTGGGCTCTGGCTCCTGACCCCAGCTTCCTGCTCTTGCAGACCCTGGGAGGCAGCAGTGACGGCTCGAGGACTTGGGTTCCTGCCACCCACATGGGAGACTGGGCATGAGTCCCAGGCTCCCAGCTGTGGCCTCAATCCAGCTCCAGCTGCTGCGGGCAACTGGGGGAGTGACCCAGTGGATGGGGGCTCTCTCTGTCTCTCCAATACCAAAATGAATGAATGGAGAACAAATGAATGAATGAGTTTTAAAAGCCTAGGAGCTCCACGAGGGAAGGGATCAGGCCCTGAGAAAGAAAGGCTTTTGTTTGCTGTCCACAGAGATTCTGAAGTTGTCTGCTACCCAGCACTACTGCAGCAAAAGCTTACGCAGACAGGGGCGTCGCAGGCCAGAACCTGGCACCCGGGGTGGGACAGTCACACTGAGGGTGGCCTCGAGCTCTCCCCTGCCAGATGCACACAGCTGTTGGGGACACGGGGTCACCAATCCTTGCTGTGCCTCCCTGTGTAGCTTCCGGCCCCTCCCCGCACAGTGGGAGGAGTCGGGGGGTCTCCCTGGGTCGTATGCAGTGGTGATGGGCTGTCTTCAGTGGGGTTCTGGGCTCCCAGGATGAGTTCCTGTGCCCTTCAGGCCCTGCAGGAGGGGTTCCAGGTGGAGGAGGTGCATGGGGTCTCCAGGCTGAGGCCTGCTGTGTGTGCGACACAAGTCCTCCCCAGGAGATACCGAGGCAGGGGCTGGGCTGGCAGCCGTACCTGCGAAGCCCCATCAGCACGGCTCCTAGCAGCTCAGGCTGCACCACTGCCCCAGGCCCTGCGTGGTCCACACACCTCTGGGCCCAGCTGGCTCCTGGGAAGGAAACTGTCCATCTTGTACCAGCCCATCCCTGCATGTGAATAACTACAGGGATTCTGTAAAAACTAAGTCAGACCATGCCTGTTCCTGCTCTTACCTGCCAAGGACTCCCAGCTCGCTCAAAGCCAGAAAGTCCTCCGCACACGCTCACTCTGCTCTGGCCTTCTGGGCCTCCTGGACTTGGCCCAGGCACAACGCTGTCCCAGGGCCTTTGCACACGCTGTTCCTGCTGTCTGAATTGCTCTTTTCCCAGGGGGTGGCTCTCTTGGCTCTCTCCCTCCCTTCCTGCAGGTCCTTACACAAGTGCCACTTTCCAATCACCCCACCAACCCCCTCCCGGCACTCTGGGTTCTAGTCCCGGTCGGGGCGCCGGATTCTGTCCCGGTTGCCCCTCTTCCAGGCCAGCTCTCTGCTGTGGCCAGGGAGTGCAGTGGAGGATGGCCCAAGTGCTTGGGCCCTGCACCCCATGGGAGACCAGGAGAAGCACCTGCCTCCTTGCTTCGGATCGGCGCGGCGCTGGCTGTAGCGGTCATTTGGGGAGTGAACCAACGGAAGGAAGACCTTTCTCTCTGTCTCTCTCTCTTACTGTCTAACTCTGCCTGTCAAAAAAAAAAAAAAAAAAAAAAAAAAAAAAAAAAAAAAGAAGCCCCTGAGTTCAGATATGCATCTTGCACACTGCTTGTCACCCCTGCTTGCCTTTGAATTTACAACAGAAAAGGTTGCCAGCACCTAGAACCATACAGAGCACACAGCGAGCACTCAAGACTCGTTAGCAGAGAGGAGGGACGAGGAGGAGACAGGCAGCTAACAAGCAGCTGGCGAGGTTCAGGGAAGAGTCGCTGCCAGCAGCACAGGTCCCCTGGGCCACCTCGGAGGCCAGCAGACCCGGGTTCGAATCCTGATTCCACACTTGCCAGCTGTGTCTCTGAGCTCCCGCTCTCTTCGCCGTCAATGGGGCTCACAGCAGTACCGGGAGGGAGAAGTATTCTCACAGAGCCACAGCCAGCTCTCAACAGCTGTCCTCCACCTCTACCACCGCTAACAAAGGCCTGGATCATTCCCACAGGTCAGGATCTGGGTGGGCACTGGGGACTCAGTGTGTGACGGCAGGCACAGTTGCAGCTGCTGTGTTCAGGGGCAGCGCTGGGCAGAACTGAGTAGACAGAGAATGCATTGAGACAGAGGCTGAGACCACAGGAGGCCCCAGGGGCTAGAGGAGCTGGGGGTAAAAGTCAGCCCCTGGAGAGGATTGGGGGGGGGGGTCCTCTCTCCTGAGAGGTGGTGCTGAGCTGAGTGGGGAGGCCACAGAGGAGGCAGTCAAGCTGTAAGAAGTGGGAAGGAGAACTTTCCGGAGAAAGTACATGGTATATGCAAAGGCCAAGAGGCTTCTCATCCTCAGGGCAGAGAAACGATCCCCCTCACTGTACAGACCCTAAAGCTGCAGCCACAGAGGGGACCTGTCCCCGAGGCCACACCGCCAGGGGCAGCCGAGTCGGATCTGGAGGGGCCACGCTCACACCAGAGCCTGTGACACCTGACCACCTGGTGACCAGGAGGGACCCAGAGCACCACGCAGCAGTCCTGGTCTCCATCACAAGGGGGCAGCAAGCAGGGCCACAGCCCCCTGCCTCTGCCCCTGGCTGAGGGACGCCCACCACGCCCACCCGCAGGAAGGACGGTACCTCCATCAGGTCTATAAGCCACAGCAGCCGCTCCTGGGGAGGAAGGTCGGGCAAAAGGCAAAAAGAAAAATGCATCAAATAAACATTAGGGAGAGGGGTGGGCACAGCAACAACCCCGCCCCCAAAGCACACACACACACATGCAAAACACGCGTGACCTTCCAGGGCCTTTTCTGTTTACTCCAGGCAGGAAGATAGAGGGGGCGGGGGGGGGGGGGATGGGAGAAAAAGGCCTCCCTGTGACAACCAGCACCCTGTGTTCTGCCTGCTTCTGGGGGACACTGAGGAGTCCTCGGGGCCCTGAAGAAATGACACCTGGCAGGGCTGGCGCTGTGGCACAGTTGGCTAAGCCTCCGCCTGTGGCGCTGGCAGCCCATATGGGTGCTGTTTCTTGTGCCGGCTGCTCCTCTTCCGATCCAGCTCTCTGCTATGGCCTGGGAAAGCAGTAGAAGATGGCCAAGCGCTTGGGCCCCTGCACCCATGTGGGAGACCCGGAAGAAGTTCTAGGCTTCTGGCTTCGGATTGGCGGAACTCTGGCCATTGTGGCCATTTGGGGAGTGAACCTGCGGATGGAAGACTTTTCTCTGTCTCTCCCTCTCTCTGTCTGTAACTCTGCCTCTCAAATAAATAAATACATCTTTAAAAAAAATAACGAAATGCACACATCCTGGCCTGTGGAAGATGGCTGCTCCCCTTGGGCAGGTCCGGTCCCACCCCTACCTGGCAAATGGACAAACAGGCTCAGGGAAGGCAGAGACTTGCCCAAGGCCATGCCTACTAAGAAGAGGCAGAGCCTGAAGACAGCCCTGTTGGGTCAGAGGAGGCCTGCATTTTGGGGAGGCCCAAGCCCCGTGACGCAGAGCACAGCCCCGGGGGTATATGGGCAGGGCGCCTGGCGGGAGGCAGGTCGGGAGTGGGGAATGCCATGCCCCCAGCCTTGAGCTTCCTGGGGCCTCCGGGTGTCCACAGACCCGGGAGAGAAACCCGCTGGACCTCCCTGGGCAGGCTGGGGATGGTCAGAAAGAGCGGTGCCCCCCACCCTTGACTGCGCCGGATGCTGGGCCTCGGTCCTTTCTCTGGGTTAACCCTCCCAGTGCACAGCGGGAGGATACAGCAGCACTCCTCCGCCAGCGGGGAAACCGAGGCCCCAAGGCCAAGTGACCTCTCTGTACGACTCTCTCGGGAGCTCGTCCCGCTCTAGGCTAGCCCTACCCCGGATGTGTCCACCCGGTGGGCCGTGGACTGCCAAGTCCCCAGGGCCTTTCCCATCCTGAGAACTCAGAGAAGGCACCAGGACCACCCCTGCTGCCTCTCCCCCGAAACTCACTCTCAAAGCCATTGCAAGGCCTTTCTGAGCTTTGCCTCCAGGGGGCGCCATCTGCAGCAAGGGCCCCTGGGGCAGGGCAGGGCCCACTGCCATCGCTGGGGTCCAGACTGGGACAAGGTCATCACGGGCCAGTGCTGAGCTGGGGCTGGGCTGGGGGTCCTGAGCCCTGCCCAGAGCCCTTTCCAGGTGTAAGGGTCACCTGGATCCTCCTATGCTCCAGCCTGATCCGCGCCTGGGGCTTCAGGCTTCGTGACCAGAGCCAGCAGTGACGTCAGACCACGGGGAAACTCTGGACAGGAGTCCAGAGCTCAAATGCAGATCTCCTGCTTCCCAGGCTGGAGTACACGCCGGCCTGCCCACAGGGTCTCGCATCCCTCATTCTAAAGGAACAACGCTGGGACTGCAACAGGGAACCCCAGGCTGTAGAGCACTGGTTCCGGGCTCCTGAAGAACCCCCGGGGATCCAATCTCCGTGGAGCCGGTTCCAGGAGAAAGCAGTCACATTGGCCAAGTCCCTGCAGGCCAACAGCAGCCCATTGCCGGGGTGTGGCGTCACTGCACGTGCTCAGCGCAGACACAGTATAGGCAGGGCCAGCTTCCTCCTGCCGGCACTGAAGGGCCCCGGGTGTGACTCCCAGCCCCAGCTCCTGACTCCGGCTTCCTGCCAATGCAGACCCTGGATGGCAGCGGTGATGGCTCAAGTGACCGGGTTCCTGCCACCCACGTGGAAGCCCTGGACTGAGCATGTGGGAGCAAACCAGCAGATGGGTGATCTCTCCGTTAGTCTCTCTCTCTCTCTCTGCCGCTCAGAAAGTCAAATATAAAAACAAACAACATAGAAATGCCTTGTTCTAAAACACGAAACTGCCTCCTTTGCGGCCTCGTCCAGAGCCCTGGAGGGATGCGTGGTGATTTCTAGGGTCGCCCCAGGAAGGGGACGAGGACCCTTGGGGATGAAGGTGACCCGAGATGGCCAGGATAGAGGCAGCGGAGCAGAAGATCCTCAAGACAGCCCCAGCCCCAGAGCTAAAGCCATGTTGGGAGCTGGAGCCCGTGGAAGAGGGGCACGCAGTGTCTCGGCAGCTGCCAGCTCCCCCATGCCCAGGAAGCCATGCGTCTGTAGCCTTGAACGTCCCTGCACCCCCAGAGCCTCTGCTGCCCCTGTCCAACGCCGTCTGCCTCGGGGCTCAGACTTCCCCAGGAGGCTTCCAGCTCAGCATCTAGGAACAACAGTGGCTAAGAAACACTCCTCTCCCCTTCCCTTCCCAGTGATGGTGGGGAGGGGTGATCTCGGAGCATGGAGGACTGGTGGAGCCCAGCAGCCCCCTGATCCATGCCACCTTGCTCATGGCACGACCCTGAGGCCCTTCCCCCAGGCTGTTCCCGGCCAACGCCTCCTGGCATGAATTTACTTCTGGGTGCTGGGGGTGAAACCATACTTCCAGAGGGCCCTGGTGCCTTTCTGGTGGGCTGGTGAGTCTGCAAGGAAGTCAGGCTGGGCTTGGGGCTCCAGAGTCAAAGAGTGGCTTGCTGAGAAAACCAGAATCATGGCCCTGTGGCCTTGACTGCCACCATTTACCAAGTGCTCTCCAGGGGCCAGGCACTGGGCTGCTGTTTCCCCATCTGGTCCTCCCATGTATTATAATGATTTTTTTTTAACCTCCGCCCCTGGCCCCCAGGCTGTGAGCCCCTTGGGGCAGGGTCATGGCTCTTGCTCACCAGTCTCCCTGGCATTCAGTAGGCACTCAGTTAACTACCGGGTTCTTACAGATGGACAAACTGGGGCTTGGAGAGACAGGGCACACAGCAGGAAAGTGGTGGTGCTGGGATTCGAACCCAGAATGGTCTAGCTCCAAGGCCAGAATCTGGACTCTGGCCCTGGCCCTCAAGCTGGGGACAGGGCACGGGCAGCTCACCCTGGCCGAGCTGACGGTGGTGGAGGTGCCGTGGCTGCCTGTGGAGGAGCCCGTGTCGCTGTAGGAGACCATGGAGTAGGTGTCCCCGGCCCCAGGGCCCGGGGGCTGCCGCGCCTTCATGGACTCAATCTCACGCCGCAGCACCAGGTGGTCAAAGCGCTCCAGGTCTTGTGGGGAGATGACGCCTCTCACCTCCGAGAGCAGTGAGAACTGGAGGAGGAGACAGGCAGGGCATTCAATCTGGAGTCCTCCAGCACAGGAGGTGAGACCCCCTGCACCCCTGCTGAATACACATCAGACCTTCTGTCTGTAACCCTCTATGGCTTCCCAGTGCTCTCAGGACAAAGCCCAAACACCTGTGCCCGGCCACGGGGCCCAGCGTCACCTGCCTCCTGCAGGCACATACCTGCACGAGTCACCCCAGGAGACCCTGGCTCCCCCTTCTCGCAACCTGTCTCCACGCCACATTCACTCTGTTAAGTCTCCCAAAACATACTCCACCCCCAGCGGACTCCATCCCTTTCTTCTGTGACACTTCTGGGCCTCAGAGTGGCTGCACCAGAGCTGGAGGCTTGCAAGGCCCAGTGCCCTGGGGATCTTGTGCACAGCCCTGCTGGCTGGCGCCGTGCACAGGCGAGAGGACTCGGCCAGCCTGGGATGGGGCCCGGCGCTGCTTTAAGAGCAATGGGGAATGGGTAGGTGGGTGGATGGGGGATTCTACAACGCATTCAGCCTTGAAAGGCACTGCATTAGCAGTCACCACACCACTGCCCACCGATATGACAGCTTCCTGGGGATGGGGCGGGGGGGCTGTCTTGGATCCCAGTCTCTGCCTGGGGTTCAGTCCAGGCCTGCCTCTTCCTAGGTGCTCGGGCAAGGAGCTGGGGGCAGAGGGCGGAGGGCAGAGTGTCACCTTGGCGTGGGTGTTGAGGAGCTCGAACAGGGCCATGGTGAGGGCGTCCACGGAGACGCTGCCCCCACGGTACTCGTGCAGGTAGTAGGCCAGGGTGGCGCGCTCCTGCTCGGTCAGCAGGTGCCGAGCCTGCTCCTCCAGCAGCACACGCACCTGGTTTCCCAGGCTGCTCAGGGTCACCTGCGAGCCCACCGGGCCCCTGTAAAATCCCAGCTGAAAGACAGAAAGACAGCAGCCCGGTGACTCTGAGCTGCTCTGTGGCCAGGCGAGCGGGCCAAGCCGGTGGCAGCACTACACAGGGGTGGCACGGTCCGCACGGCCCCCGGGTGGTGTCAGCACACGCAGTAAGCCCCATGGATGTCCCCCATGTGGCCACAGCCAGGGCACAGCACCCACACAGCACCTCTGCCTCTGTCATCTCTTCAGATGTGGCCAACTGTGTCCCAGACGCCGTCAGGTCTCCCCTGGGCCCCCGGGACCCTTTCTATCAATGGCAGGAGCTGCTGCAAAGATCTCCTAGCCACAAGCACAGCACCTCTGCCGTGTGGCTCCTGCTCACAGCCCTCCAGGGCTATCTCCTATCTCAGGTTAGGAGCCACGCCCTCACCACTCCCCAAACCCACGTGATCCTACCATCCCATGAGCTGCCCGCTAGTTCCCAGCTCCTCCCACAAATGCCTTCTTCTGCTCTGCCAGCAAGCCAAGCCATTCCCTGCCTCAGGGCCCTGGCACCTGCTGTGTTCCACCCCTGCCCCCACCAGACTCTGATCCCATGAACTTCCACTCAGCGATGAGCTCACAGCTCCAGAATTCTGCTACCACCGGGGGAGGGGTGGTTCCCTCTCCCTCTGCCCTCCCACCCCACGGAGGTCTGGCCTCGCTGTTACCTCTCTCTTGATCCCCCGCAGCCCACCTCGATGGCTCTGAGCACCTTGTGTAATCACCGGTTTGTGTATCTCTGTCCTTGCCTGGGTGGGGCTTCCATGTGGGCAGGGACCTGATCTGTTTGTTCTCTGACATTACCCTGGGGCCAGGGGTGACGCTGGAACCTGGCAGGCACTCAGGGACACCAGGGACGGGGGATGCAAGGGCAGTCAGGGGACTGTAGGCTCACAGGGGACACTGTGCCAAAGTCAACTTGGCACCTGCTGCCCAGCCCCGAGCTCCTGACCCGGGCATCTGTGAGGAAGCCCACAACACCCCGAGATGGAGAACGCCCTACCTTGTGTGTCCCCTCTGCTGTGAGGTCCCCGGGAAACCTGTGAAGAAAGACAAGCATGTTCAGGTGCACATCCGAGTGGTCCCAACTGGCTCCCACCAGGGACAGGCAGGGAGAAGCTTTAAGAAAACCACAGCGTCTCGGCCTCAGGCCAGGGGTTCCTCGGGGATGCATGAACCCCTGGCCAGATGGGCGGCTCCCAGCCCCCAGCACCCACACGGCGGGGTCTCAGGCTGTTTCCAGCCCCACAGGAGCAGGCCAGCAACACCTGGAGACAGCAGAGGGCACGGGTGACTGCCCTGCACCAGGGCCCCCAACCCTCGGCAGGACGGGGACGGGAATCTTGGAGGGCCCAGATGCAGTTTGTGGGTGGCTTGGCTCCTGCCCATGTTTTTCACACCAAAAAGTGGGTGCCAGGTGCCCGACTTCCTGAGGGTGAGGCAGCAGCTGGAGACCCTTTTTTTTTTTTTTTGGACAGGCAGAGTGGACAGTGAGAGAGACAGAGAGAAAGGTCTTCCTTTTGCCGTTGGTTCACCCTCCAATGGCCGCTGCAGCCGGCGCGCTGCGGCTAGTGCACCACGCTGATCCAATGGCAGGAGCCAGGTACTTATCCTGGTCTCCCATGGGGTGCAGGGCCCAAGGACTTGGGCCATCCTCCACTGCACTCCCTGGCCACAGCAGAGAGCTGGACTGGAAGAGGGGCAACCAGGACAGAATCCGGTGTCCCGTCCAGTGCTAGAACCCGGTGTGCCGGCGCCGCAAGGCGGAGGATTAGACTATTGAGCCATGGCGCTGGCTGAGACCTGATTTTTTATGGGAAAGATTTTTCAAAAAAAATTGGCCATTGATATCTTCAAAGGCATCATATAGTGCAGGTGGAAGAAAGGCGGGGGGGGGAGCAGAGCGAGAAGAGCTGCTCTGGGGTGTGTTTGGCTTGGGGGCCACAGCTGCCAGGGGCCCAACAGGTAACACAGTGCACTGTCAGCACCTGTGCAGCCGCCTGGCTCATGCGTCATGGTTCAGTGATGTCCAAGACCCTGTCGCTCCCACTCCCTCACAGGCCCCTCACTAGCAGCAGCTGGGGACGGGGCAGGGGGACGACACCCACATTTCAGGTGTGGCCAGGAAGGACCGAGAGTGAGGCAAGGGGTTTGCCTGAGGACAGAGAAAGCAGAGAATGGGATCATGCATTTCCGCTTCCCACGGGGAAACTGAGGCCAGCAGGAGCAAAGGATGTGCTCAAGGCCAGGCCCTGCAAAGCAAGGGGACCCCGTGAGCAGGTGTGTGTGTGTGGGGGGGGGGCTGGGAAGGGGCTGCCTGGCTTGCAGACATGAGCTCAGAGCACGCCGAGCGGCCACACCCTGCAGAGTTCGCGGCGATCTCCGTGATGCGGGAACTGGCGATCCACTTGGTCTCGTCCACGGTGGTGCGGGCGTGCGGCAGCCTCCCCACGTCCTTCACGGTCAGGATGAGGTGCCGCGAGCACTTGAGCAGCTTCACGGCCTCGTCGTGCAGGATGTTGAGAAAGCTCCGCCCGTTCACCTCCAGAATCTGGTCCCCGACCTGTCAGGACCACCACACACACCGTCACCAGGGCTGCTGGCAGGACGCTGACCCCCAACACTCCTCCTCCTCCCGGGAGCCTCAGAGAGGTCGTGCAGATGCCCGAGGGTCACACAGCAAAGTCAGCGGCAGAGCTGGCCTCCCAATTCTGACCATGAGCCCACGCTGCCCCGAGCAAGAGCTGCAGGGTCTACAGCGACACCCCCAGGGTCCCCTCATCCAGAGATAAGTCACTGCACAGGCTGCAGTGCGGGTAGAAGTGGAGAGGGAAGAGGTCAGACTTCTGTGTTCTTCCATGCTTCGACACTGTTGAGAATTTAGCCCTAAGCATGCGTTCTTACACCACCTTAAATTGTAAGCAACATTTTAATTTATTAAAGCCATAAATGAGAAAACCAGCTTCCCATTAGAGCAATATATACTACTTGGAATCCTACCACAAGTGGGCAGCTTTATTGTATCATGTAAAAAAAAAAAAACACAAAAACCATTTTTTATGCAAGGATAATAAAGAGAGGCAAAAAACTGCAAACAACCCCAGCCTTTGCAATAAAAATAAATATGTGACAAAAATGGAAGCAGCAGTCGGGAGGGAAGAAGAGGCAGTGCGAGATGGTCTTTGGGTGTGTGGGGGCCGCCCAGGGGCAGCCCCACCCACCGGGGCTTGTTGGGGCAGCCGCCCAAGGTCTGTCACCCTCAGTACTTCCGCCTTCTCCCCAGCTTCCAACCTGCGGATGGCACGTGAGCGACCCCCCCCCCCCAGTCATCCCCAGGGTTTCCCCAAGTAAAATGAGTTTGAGAGGCGATGTGATAACCAGGCTGAGAGCCAAAACCCTGGCCCCAGGCTCCTGTCTCTCCTTGAACTGTCTGGCCCCCCACCGGGGGAGTTTTTGGGACAGAAAGTGATTCTAACTCAGACTTGACCTCTCCCCTCTGCACCTGCAGCCACACTGGGTGTCCAGGACCCAGGCACAGTGGGCAGTCTGTGCTGGGTTTCAAGTGTCCCCCCAACATTTGCTGCAGCCCCACTATGTGCCAGGCGCTGCGCTGCGTGGGGCGACTGGCTCCTGCTTCGAGTCGCTCACGGTGCGAGTGGCCTCCGCTGGGTGCTGTCACCGGCTTTTCCACAAGCGGCTCCACACTGTTTCCCCAGGGCCTGGCCCACAGTGGGAATTCAGTGACAAGTGATCGTGCGAGTAAGGCGCTCCTTCCCACAAGCCTCTCTGCCCCAGCCCAGCAGGGCCAACTGCCCGGCGCCAGCCCTGTCTGAATCGTGACACGTTTCCCCTGCCACACCGCCCCCAACATCCTACAGAAGAGGCATCGCTGCTCTCCATAAACAGGGGAAAATGGAGGCTCAGAGAGGGCAAGCCCGTGGTCTGCGGTCACAGAGCACGTGCAGGGGGCGGCTGGGCCCTCGCACTTCCAGGGCTGCTGCCAGGGGCTCTGTGCGGGGACCACGTGGTATCACTTCAAGTCCAGCATGTCCAAGCCCACTGTCCTGCCACCCTTCCCTGGCCCCACTGCAGCAGCTAGATCTGAACGCCAGACCCCAGCACTGACTCTGCCCTGCGGTCTCCGAGTGGCTTCTTCAACAAGTCCCTTCCAACCTTCAGCCCTGTCCATGCCAGCAGCCTGGCCCTGGGCCCCGGCTGCCCCCGCTGAGGTTCTTGAGCCAGCGCATTCACGTCTAAACAGCCTACAGCCACAGCGCCAGATGGATCTCATCACCCTCTTGCTTTGGGATGCTCCTCTCTGCTTAAAAATCCCCAGTGACCGTCCCTGCAGCAAACTGCTATGGTTCAGGGGCCCACCGACCTGGGTTCACACATCCTGGCTCTGCTACTGCATGCCGTGTGGCCCCCACAAGCCCCTCAACAAGCTTTTGTGCCTCACTTTCCTTGGGTGTAAAACAGGGGTCCTGGCTCAGGACTGCCCTCTCAGTTTTATGGTCACCAGAGCTTGTGTCCCAAGGCCACGCCCGTTGTCCCACCTGTCTCCGAATGCCACACCCTTTACCTATCCCCCAGAGATTTCTGTAACTCCTTCCCTTCTGTGGCTCTGAGCCCCCTAAGTGAGGAGCCTGGGCCCCTGGAGCTTCGGCAGTCCTAGCTGGTCTCTTTGTATACCTCTTGAGAGGAGCCCCAACAACAGATTCAGGCTTGGTATCCAGCAGGCGCTCGATGTGTGCTTATGCACGGAGGTGGGGATTTCAACAGTTCCTACTTTGCCTCCACAGCCCCCTCCTGGCCTCTCTCTCTGATGCTAAGCAGAGCAGCAGTGAAGGAGACTCCCCCGCCCCGCCCCAGGCCCCCAGGACTTTCTGAGAGTGGAGGAGAAACACACATCCTGCCAGCTCCACTCGCACCAGATTCATTAAACAGCCTCCCTCCCTGATCGGGGGGCAGCTGTATCTCCGTCTCTGCCCGCACAGTCCTCCCCACAGCACCCACTGCTCCACGCCGGAGTCCAGGCTGTGCCGGGCAGCCACTGTTTGCTTAATATCTCCCTCTACAGCTCTAGCCTTCGTTGCACTAAGGGAACCAATTTGAATCTTTCCTTTCATGCACTTTATGCCATCCCCACAGTTTAACTGAAGGAACCAGCGCTGGAGAGACCAGGTACATAAGGATGTCCCCTACCTGCAGACTCTGCCCCCAGGTGCATTCCTGGGGGAGAAGGGGGGGGGAGCGACCAACTCTGTTCCACCAGCCTCTCCCTGGCAGCTGGATAAAACACTGATGCCCGGTTAAACTTGAATTTCAGATAAGCAACCAATTCCTTGGAAATATAATGTATGTCCCAAATACTGCATACACAATACATAGTCTAAAAAAAAAAGGCTCACTGTTGACCTGAAACTCCACATTCAATGTGCAGCCTGTTCAGTGCGCCCACAGCTGGCAGCCCTGGAGAAGGGGTGTCGGTGACCTTGCAGCCACGGGCTCTCGGGCCGGGGCTGAGGCGGTGCCTTGGTGTCCACACTGCAGTGCTGCCCCTCGCCCTGCGCCCGCACCTGTCCCTTACACAACCTGAGTCCTGTGACTCACGCAGCACCCCCGGACCTCACCCTCAGCAGTAACAGCCGTGAAATCACAGCTTTGCTGTGCTGGCCACATTATCGCTCAGGCCTGCCAAATAGATACATTCCCGCCAGATCTGCAGGAGGCAGCGTGAGGTCATCCAGCGGGGGAGCGGCTGGGAAACGGGAGTCGGACTCAGGAAGCCCCTGCTGAGCGGGCGTCGGTGCACCCATCTTCCCAATCTCTTTGCAGGGCGCTGCTGTCTTTTCTTCCTCGGGGGTCTGTTTTCCAAGATCTGTTCGAGGCTGCTTCCAGGGTCTCCCCGCAGCCCAGGTGGTCTGACTTGGGCCATTTCGCGTGCCCAGCGCTCTCAGTTGCTCCACCTGCTGGAAAGCGCCAGAGTTCTGTAAGCCCTGTCAGGACAGGGTGATTCACAGATCCCAAACTACCCTCAACCTACTCCCGTCCCCCTAGCTCTCACAGCAGCCCTGAGTGGCCAGGGGGGTGTGGCATTCTGCCCCTCAAGCGCAGCCCCTCGTTCAGACGCCAGGCCACCATGCCATACTACCTGCGTGTTGCCCACAGCACTCAGGTGTGCTGCAAATCTCAGTTTTCTCATCTGTAAGATGGGTGTGATTCAACCAACTCCCAGGTAGCTGTGACAATCAAATGGGACCACAGAGCCTGAGACAGGAGAGGCTGAAGCCACGAGCTAAGCTCTTCATTGGCTTCCTTTCCAGAAGAGACAGGTTTAGAGTTGTCCAGCGGCCAGTTCAAGGTCACTCATCACACAGGAAGCAAACACGGAGCCAGCAGTGGAGCCCACCCGCCCCCTAGCCTTCCTCCCACCTGGGCTGCCTTTCTCCTGGCACAGTGCTGGTCTGCAGGAGATCAGTGGACGGTGAGCGATGGGGCCACCTGTCCTCCCTCTCCCCATGTCACTTCCCTCTTATTCCCTCTCCTCGGTCGGGGCGATCTGAGGTTGGGGGGGGGGGGACAGGCAGTGAGAGGGCGTGATCTTGCTCTCTCCCAGAGAACGCCACGTGCTCTGTTTGGGGATTCCCTGCAGATGGCAGTGGCAAATGGGCAGCAAACAGAGGCTGCAGGTGTTGGGGTCTTCCGAGGGGTCTCCTGCAGCTGGGAGACTCCTCTGTGCGGACCTGCGATGGAGAGGCACAGACCCTGGTTCTAACTGACAGCACCCTCTTAGGCACCCCCGAATTCCCAGGGACAGGAGCGATGGCAATGCATGAGCAGGCCTCTGTCACTGCTCAGCCCACTTCTGGCGCTGGCAGGAGGACACAGAAGGAGACGTGAATCAGGCAGTTTATTTCCCTCGTCACCATGGCGTCCTATTTATCAGTAGTGAGGAGGAGTGGGGGCGGGCCATGGGCGTGCCCTGCGGGTCAAGGCCAGGGAAGGACTCATCTGTCATGCACAGCCCTGGGAGGAGGAAGCGAAGGGATCTGAACGAGGGCAGGACACGGAGATCCTCTGAACTTGGCCAACCACGAGCAGGCAGGGAATTCGCTGCCCAAGGGTGGAGGCAGGCACAGGAGCATGGGGGTGGGGGAAGGCTGCCGGACCCTGGGTGCCTGGGTGACTGTCCCCTGCCACTGGGAAAGCAATTCACCCACTCCAAGTCCTCCTTCCCTCGTGCTGGGAGCCGGATCACCCACCGCTGCAGCGTGAGGCCGGCTACCCGGCAGGGTGCCCTCCACGTGCTCTGAGCTCCTCTACCCTTCCTTCGGCCCCGCCTCCAGCTTCAGCTGACCTCATGCACTGACCTTGGGGTCATGAAGCACCCACCACTCTCCCCATTTTACAGACGAGAAGGATGAGGCCGAGAAGCGAAGTGACAAGAGCTGGGATGTGGCCGCCAGCCTGCAAAACCCATGCCTGAACCCATACCAACCATGCCTCCTGTAATAACAGCCAGCCAGCCTGCCCTGCATCCACCTCTCCCCAGTTGGTCCTGGGCTTCTACCACGCACACAGTAGGGACTCTGTTCACGCCTGGTGAGGACAACTTGGAAACAGACAAGCAGGCGACAGGAGCTCTGAGCTCCCTAGCCAGAGGCTGTCGGGAGCAAGCCAACAACTTGATCCTGTGCGGAGCCAGAGAGGGGGAGTCCCTCCTCCTGGGACAGGCGGGCAGGTGCAAGCCGTGCCGGGAAAGTGCTCACCAAGAGGCCTCGGCCCCGCCTGCCTCTCCGCCTCCCCCGCCGCCTCCCCAAGGCTGCCCTGAAACGGGTTTTGTGGCTTCAAGTGAGGATCCCGCTGGCGGCAGCATCACCACAATGAAAATCCAAATTCGATGAAAGAGTTTTATTGCAATTATGAATCTTTAATAGTTTTCCATGTCAGGTATAAAACTTTAATGGGCTTTATTTTCCCTTTCAGGATAAGTGTGCAATGCAGTTTTAATGAGACAACACTTGTTTTTTTTCCCAACAGTTCAGAAGTCAGGAAACCTTGCTCATATTCAAAAATAAATATAATAGAAAGGTAAGGGCACACGCTGAGCTCAGGTACGGGCTGGTCTGCCTCAGGTTTTTTTGTTGTTGTTGTTGTTTTGTTTTTTAAGATTTATTTTACTTAAAGGCAGAGTTCTTCTCCCCCGACAGGACCCTCCATATCCACTACGTCCACTCTGCTCCCGGCCACCATCAGCTCTCACTCGGACCATTGCCACGGCGTCCTGAGTGGTCTCCCTGCCCCCTGCTACCCCAGGTAGCAACGGCACTGATTCAGACTGCACGTGTGATCTTGTCTCGCCCTCCTCAAAACTCCATAGTGGCTTCCAAGTTCCTCCTCTAACCTGTGGGGGGCTTAGCTCGCAGCCGCATCTCGCATGTCCCTCCCCAGATTCCCTCCAACCCAGCTGTAACTGACATCTGTCAATTCACCGAACAGAAAGAGCTCCTTCCCACCTCAGGAACTCCGCACCTGCTGTTCCTCAGCCCAGAACATTCTCCCCTCCCTTCTTCACCTTCAGGTCTCCGTGCAAATGATCTCTCTCTCGCTTTCTCTTTCTCTCTGTCCCTATGTTTTCCAAATAAGTAAAAATAAATTCACTTTAAAAAGTAAAAAAACAAAACACTAACAGCCAAAGATGGCTTATAGCAAGCACTGGAAAAAAAAAATGTTTTAAGAAACGTAACACAGTTTGCCGCTGTCATGGTGCAGCAGGTCAAGCCGTGGCTTGTGACGCTGGCATCTCCTATCTGAGTGCTGGTTTCAGTCCCAGCTGCTCTGCTTCCAATCCAGCTCCCTGCTAATGTGCCTGGGAAGGCAGCAGAAGGCAGCCCAAGTGCTTGGGTCCCTGCACCCACGTGGGAGGCCTGGATGGAGCTCCAGGTCCCTGGTTTCTGCATGGCCCAGGCATGGCTGTTGTGGCCATTTGGGGAGTGAGCCAGAGGATGTTTCCATCTCTCTCTCTCTCTCACTCTCTCTCTTTCGCTATTTCTGCCTCTCAAATACATAAATAAATCTTTTAAAAATGATTTAAAATTGAAGATGCTTAACTTCACTCATAGTAAGAAATCTACAAAATAAAGCCTCATCAAGATTCCATTTCTCAGGCCGGCGCCGCGGCTCACTAGGCTAATCCTCTGCCTAGCAGCGCCAGCACACCGGGTTCTAGTCCCAGCTGGGGCACCGGATTCTGTCCCAGTTGCCCCTCTTCCAGGCCAGCTCTCTGCTCTGGCCCGGGAGTGCAGTGGAGGATGGCCCAAGTGCTTGGGCCCTGCACCCCATGGGAGACCAGGAGAAGTACCTGGCTCCTGCCATCGGATCAGCGCGGTGCGCCAGCCGCGGCAGCCATTGGAGGGTGAACCAACGGCAAAAGGAAGACCTTTCTCTCTGTCTCTCTCTCTCACTGTCCACTCTGCCTGTAAAAAAAAAAAAAAAAAAAAAAAAAGATTCCATTTCTCACACATCTGATCAGAAGGAGCCAGAAAACACGACAAACACGACAGCACTTGTAGGCTACGGGACACAGGGACCCCCTGCACGGCGGACGGGAATTCCGGAGGTAAAACACTTATGGGATCCCACTGTGAGCAATCGCCCACGAAGACTGCTTCCAAAGTAAAAACAAACGAATAAAAAAGGTACACATGGTTACTCATTGCAGCGCCGCCTACAGCTACAAAATACTGAAAATAACCTGAATGCCCACACAGAGGACAGCAGCTGAATGAAGCATGGGACAGTCCCAGGCAGAGAGCAGCCTGCTGCAAAGAGGAGACGCCATGAGGTGAGTCCCAGGAACCTACCACATTTAAAAAATTAAGTGCAGGGGCCGGCGCTGTGTGGAGCGCACTGCCTGGGACACCGGCACCCCACAGTGGAGAGCTGGTTCGAATCCCGGCTGCTCTAATGCCAATGCAGCTCCCTGCTAATGTGTCTGTCACTGTCACTCACATGGGAAAACCAGATGAAACTCCTGGCTCCTGGCTTCTGCCGGGTCCAGCCCCGGTCATTGTGGCCATATGGGAAGTCAACCGGGGGATGGAAGATCTCTCCCTGTCTCTTTCTGTCACTCTATCTTTCAAATAAATGAAATAAATTTTTAAAAATTTAGTGTAAACATGTGCAGCATAGTACCTTTTATATAAGAAAGGAGATGCAGCACCCACAAGCCTGCTTAGCTTGGCTGAAATAAACTGGAAACCTGTTCATTTGGTTACGTTCAAGAAGTAGGCACATGTGGGTAGAATGGATGTGGGGGAGAAGTCATATTCCAAGTCTACCTTCCTGTAGAATTTGGCTTAGCTGTAGTTACTCAGAAAGTAAAATCACCCCAATAAAGATGGGGAACCCCACCAAATGCCACCAGAAATAAATCAACCTTATCTCAAACGAATGCTATCACCGTGCCCAAGGCACTGACACCAGCGCACAGCCCTCAGTGCACGCTCAGCTTAAAGACCGAACGGGCTTCAAACAGCTCGGGGACTCTCCTGAGATCCTGTTCCACGGGGGTGGGCAGCAGTGATTCGGCAACTGCTTTTGCCTATTGGAAAAAGGCGCAAAGGAGTTAATCCATTGAGGGGGCTTCTTGATTTTCTGCTGTTGGAGAGATAGGTGAAGGCTTTGAGGAAGAGGAGGGTCCAGTAGGAATGGACACACAGTTTCAGACAGATATTGAAATACATTTCCCACGCGTGTATACACACATGCAGTACATGGAATCAGTATGCATCACATACATGCACACAAAGACATGCAAATACTTCTCCTAGCTTGCTCCACTGAAGAGCCTGTCAGCAATGGCAGCACAGTAGCACCAAGTCCAAGACAGCTCCAGACCCTGATTTCCCAATGCCAGTCCCACTGAGGGAGCCAGGGCCTACTGCAGAATGGCTGAGTCCACAGCTGGGCCAGGAAAACAGCCAGGTGAGTCAGCACCATTTTCTTGAGCCAGAAAGTAAGGAAGTGCTCAAAGCATGATGGGCACCTGTCAAAATGACACCGAAGCCAGCTCGAAGGGACAGCCATGCCCAAATCTGGGACACTTTGGGTACCAAAATAATTCATGACCACAAGGAATAAGGCAAGAATGCACCAGCTCATGTCTACACGAAATAAATACAGAAGAGAACCAAGCTGCTCTCTATGGTAAAATGACAGAAGAGTTTCCATAAATTGTTGCAAATAAAGGAGAAGTGGAGCCCTCGTTCTGCCAGGAGGCCAGAGGTGCCGGGTGAACCACAGGGAGAGATGGGGTGGAGCCCTGGGGACTGCATGGACTACTGTTGGGATATATATATAATGGTCACACTAGTCATCCTGACAATAAAAAATCAAGAGTTGCTGAGAAAATGAGTAAGTCATTTCCAAATCAGGCAGAACTCACATTTCATGAGCAAGTGGATACATATCACCCATAAAGTAGTTACACATTACAATAGGAAGAAAGGGTAATTTCAAATCTGGCACAGACTGTACTGACCCAGGGGATGGAGGTGGCCCTCACGAATAATGGGACACACTGACATCATGGGATCCACCTGGGGCCTTGCCTCATGGTTGGGACCAAAACAGAGGAAAATTCTCCAAAATAATGAGCTGGAATCCTTCAAAGGCATGGACGCCACAGGCAGATATAGAAAGGCTGACCAGTTCCAAAGGAAATGCAATCAAACAGTCGGACAACTAAATGCGATGTGTGACCCTGGACTGGCTTCAGCGCTGAAACAAAAATGCACTGCTACAAAAGGACTCTCCTGGGACCAGGGGCAACATGGGAATGAGGCATCGCCATCAGATTACAGCACGGCACTGATGCTACCTTGACCGAATTTGATCCCTGCTCTGTGATTTTGCTACATGAATGAACTTGTTCATAGGAAAAAAAAAAGCTGCTCAAGTATTCAGGAAGACAGGAGCATGAGGTGTACAAGTCCTGTGGTTCATACAGAAGACAGCAACAGAGAGAGAGTGATAAGACAAACGGCAAGACATTAATGATCGGTTCGTGGAGGTGAAGGGTATACGGGAGTTGTTTGCAGGATTTTCCAAGTCCAGCACTTAACAAAACCGTCCTGGTCCCATCTTTCCACAGGGAGCATCAGACACCAGAACGTGCCTGACAGGCATGAAGGAGACGGATCTGCCCCTCCAGACACTTGAGAGCCTGGCACCTGGAAGAAGGCAACGCACGTGAGGCCAACACCAGGGCACGGAAGCCGACAGGCAAGAGCTACGTGCTCCCCAGGGGCCAGAGCTCTAAGGGGTGTTGGCAACACAGTACCCATGGTGTGAGCCCCCTGCAGCCGCTGTAGCAAAGCACTGCAAACGCAGTGGCTGAAAACCACCCCCACGCATCCAAGTCCTGGAGCCATCTCCCTGGGCTCAAGTCACGCTCCCCTCCAGAGAGCCTCAGAGTCAATCTGTTTCCTTGTCTTTTCCAAGCCTCTAGAGGTCGCCCACATTCCTAAGCTGGGGGCCCTCTCCTCTGCCTTCAAAGCTAACATCACTGGGCCCAGACGTCACGCAGTCACTTCTCCACTTCTGTCTGGTTCCTTCCTGCTTTAAGGAACGTGTGTGATCACGCCGGAACAGCCCAGAATCATCTCCTACTTGCAAAGTCAGTCCACCTGCAACCTTAGTTCCCTTTGATGAGTGAGCACATTCACAGCTTCCAGGGACCGGGATACGGATGTTTGGGGTCCATTATTCTGCCCACCACACCTGTGGCACCAAATACACGGTGAGCACCATGGTTTAACCAAATACAACTAAACACCAAAAGGCTGCCACCGCCTCCCCATCTGGGTGAGAAAGGACTACCAGGGCATCCAGCTCTTCGTCAGCTGCAGCATGACATGGTAGAAACTTGCTAAGGTGCATCTGGCAGAACAGTGCCAAAACCCTTGAACTTGACTCCTAGGAATTAACCTTCAAACAACCCCATCTGTGCAAATTTCATATTTATACCAAGAATCTGGACTCTCCCCTGATGTCTAGCAGTCAGTGATTAAACATCAATTGGTAGACCCATACAGTGGTGCTTGTAACGCTATTGAAAGTAATGTTATAGGGCTGGCGTTGTGGTATAGCGGGAAAAGCCAACGCCTATAGTGCCGGCATCCCATATGGGCACCGGTTCGAGTCCTGGCTGTTCCACTTCTGGTCCAGCTCTCTGCCAAGGCCTGGGAAAGCAGTAGAAGATGGCCCAAATCTTTGGGCCACTGAACCCATGTGGGAGACCCAAAAGAAGCTCCTGGCTCCTGGCTCCTGGCTTCAGATCGGTGCAGCTCTGGCCATTGCAGCAACCTAGGGAGTGAACTAGCAGATGGAAGACCTCTCTCTCTCTGCCTCTGCCTCTCTGTAACTCTGCCTTTCAAATAAATAAATAAATCTTTTTAAAAATTAAATAAAAGTAATGTTATGAAATATCTAATGGCATGTACTGATTTTCCCTAATTAAACACTTTTAAAGCAACAAGCCTAATCTAAGCACCAAGTACAAACGGCCCAATGGGGAAGAGGGAGTATAGACAAGCTGTAAACCTTCCTCCGCCAGTCCTGCTCCCTTTAAAACACAGCTCCGGTACCGAAGTCTCAGCACCTGCACCAAGAAATGTAGACATTCAAATCTATTTCCCTCTTTCAGAAACCAAAACCTCTCCCTTTGCTTTCTTCACTTGGTATTCTGCAATGGTCTTTCTGACACGGAAGCAACCAAATGCTACCTTGTTATGGAAGTTGGGGGAGAGAAAACAGCCTGATCGCAATCATGTTAAAATAGTCTTATCCAAATTCTAGCCCACGTTGGCAGAACATGCCAGAAGGTGGGGCCGGTGCTCTGGCACAGCGGGTAAAGTCACCACCTGCAGTGTCGGCATCCCATATGGACACTGGTTGAGTCCCGGCTTCTCCACCTCCAATCCAGCTCTCTGCTACGGCCTGGGAAAGCAGCAGAAGATGGCCCAAGTGTGTGGGGCCCTGCATCTGCATGGGAGACCTGGAAGAGGCTCCTGGCTCCTGGTTCCCTATGGTGCAGCTCCGGCCGCTGCGGCCATCTGGGGAGTGAGCCAGTGGATGGAAGACCTTGCTCTCTCGGCCTCTGCCTCTCTGTAACTCTTTTAAGTAAACAAATAAAATCTTAAAAAATAAAATAAAAAGAATATGCGAAGGATGGACACAGTCTGAGGTGGCTGCAGGACTTCTCCCCCGAGTGTAGGATTCTCTGCTGTGCGCATGCCTCACTTCTGCATTCCAGCTGCTTTCCTGCTGTCATAACACTACCCATCCACGGGTTAAAAGGACTGCAAAGAGGCCGGCGCCGTGGCTCACCTGGCTAATCTTCCGCCTGCGGCGCCGGCACCCTGGGTTCTACTCCTGGTTGGGGTGCCGGGTACTAGTCCCGGCTGCTCCTCTTCCAGTCCAGCTCTCTGCTGTGGCCTGGGAGGGCAGTGGAGGATGGCCCATGTGCTTGGGCTCCTGTACTCGCATGGGAGACCGGGAAGAGGTGCCTGGCTCCTGGCTTTGGATCGGCGCAGCGCCGGCCGTAGTGGCCATTAGGGGAGTGAACCAACAAAAGGAAGACCCTTCTCTCTGTCTTTTTCTCACTGTCTATAACTCTCTTGCTGTCTGTCTCTCTCACTGTCTAACTGTGCCTGGCAAAAAATAAAAATAAAAAAAAATTTTAAAAAAGGAAAAAAAAAGTCCTCAAAGATACAAATCTGGGAGCAGACACCGTAGGGGCTGTCACCTCCTCAGCCTTCTTCCACGTTCTCCTCCGCTCTCCGTCCGTCCGTCCGTCTGTCAGGGCTCTGGGGACGAGGGGGTCTGCGCCCCAGCAGATTTGCGAGCTGAGCCAGAGCAGGATCTTCTGTGTGATGGAGGCCTCCTAGTAATTGAGGATTAATCATTCCTGCCACTGTCTCCGGGCTCGGGAGCCTGCTGGCTCAGAGACTCGGAGGCGGCTTAAACTGCTCCGGGAAGACCCTGTGAGGTTTCTCTCCTTTGAAAACCTTATTCCAATTAGAAACTGCTAAACACCTGACTTCAGGGGCCTGGCTAGGGAAACTCAGCTGCAGACGCAATATTATTCTGCAACTCTTACGAACTGTGCTTGCAAGAAGCTTTTAATTACCATGCGCGGGAGGACACGAGTGAAAAACGTTGACTGCAAAGCAGCACGTGCCAAATAACGGCGATCCCATTAAAAAAAAAAAAAAAAAAGAGAAAAGAAGGAAAAAAATGACATCGAGATGCTAACAGATGGGAAGCGACCCAAATGCTCACAGCTAATGAATGGAGAAGCAACACAGGGTAGACACACAATAGATTACGGCCATAAAAAGGGATGTTTCTGTTGCAAGCTACACCGTTATGCTAAGTGAGAGACGAGACACAAGGCCACATATTCCGTGACTCATGGCTATGAAATGCCCCAAACAGGTCCCTCTATGGAGACGGACAGTAGATGCGTGGATTTCAGGGAGTGGAGGGAGGGGAGGATGTGGAGAGACTGTTCAAGGGGTACAGGGATTATGGGGGGAGGGATGAAAACATTTTGAAAGTAGATAGTGGATGCTGTACAGCCTTGTGAAGATACTGAATACCACCGATTTCTACCGTTAAAAAGAGGGATTTTATGGTAAGGTTGCCCTGAGGAGGCAGTGTGTCTGGAGCATCCTACTTTCCACGCGTGTTTGTGCGTGCATTTGTGTTAGACACTGAGCTTAGCATGACGCTAGATGGGGGAATCGAAGAAACTGAAATGAACCAGGCTCCTCAAAGGGTCAGTGGCTCTGGCGCAGCCCCCTCCCCGGTTCTTTGGACACCCCCGGCTCTGAAAGCTGCGTTCTCCCTCCATCTGCCACACGGCTCACAGCTCGTGACTCTGGAATCAATACGATCAATCCTACTGCCACGTGCAATCCTAGGCGTGCCCAGCCAGCTGCTGGCACCCGTGTCTACCCTACTGCAGGCCCCCTCCCCACGGCTCCTCTCAGCCCCTCGGCTCCTCTCAGCAAACTCGGCCCCACCCCCACCCCATGCCCCAGTGCCTTTGCCCCTCTCCTCTTGCCTTGTAGATGTCTCCCTCCATTCCCTGCTAGCATTGTCCCGCACCGTCAACACCCCAACCAGCCTGGCCACGTCTGAAGGTTTGAGATCACGTGGTCTGGGGCTCACGCTGGCATGTCATGCCCGCACAGCTGCTGGGCAAGGATCTGCTCACCACATACGTGCCCCGCACGACCCAGCTAGGGAGCCACCTGCTCTCTGCCATCACAACTGACCATTTACCTGGACTCACTGCTCCCTCCTGGGCATCCAGCATGGACAGCACCGTGCAATGCCCACCTAGGAGGACCAGCTGGCCCGGGTTCAAGTCCTGGCTCCCCCATGTCCTGGCTGTGTGGCTTTAGGTAAGTCATTTAACCTCTCTGAGCTCACACTGATGAACAAGGGATAAGAATCCTTATCATGGGGCTGGAGTTGTAGCATAGCAGGCACAGGAGGTAAAGCAGCCGCCTGCAACTCTGGCATCCCATATGGGCACTGGTTCAAGTCCTGACTGCTCCACTTCTGATCCAGCTCCCTGTTAACGTGCCTGGGAAAGCAGAAGAAGAAGGTTCAAGTGCTTGGGCCCCTGCAACCACATGGGAGGCCTGGAAGAAGCTCATGGCTTTGGACCGGACCAGCTCTGGGCTTTGAGGACATTTGGAGAGTGAATCAGTGGATGGATGATCTCCCTCTCTCTCTCAGTAACTCTGTCTTTCAAATAAATTTTAAAAATAAAGAATCCTTATCACAAGGTTGCTGTGAGGGCTGAAGGAGCTGCTATGTGCCCAGTGTCTACAGCAGTGTCTATACACAGTAGGTGCTGTGCGTTACCGAAGCATCAGGCGCTGCTGGTAGTAATAGGACAGTACCTCTTTAAGGATCTCGCTCCCAGTTTGCTGGTTACTGTTTGCTCCTGCTCACTAGGTCTTCAGCCATTCAAAAGCAGTCTCCTGTGTCTCTGCCTGTGGACCAGCCACTCCGTGGTTTCAATGTCTGTCCCCTTCCAAACTCACATGGACATTCAGTTGCTGTCCTAGCAATATTAAGGTGTGGACCTTTAAGAGGTGATTCAGCCATGAGGGCTCTGCCTCCTGGCCTCCCTGCTCTCCCTCTCTCAGCCTCCAGAACCGGGAGTCAGGCTCAGGTATGAAGTTATGGCAGGCGGACAGAGTAAGACAAGCGGCTGTCAACGTAATCTGTGGCTGGCAGGAAAAGCAAAGATCCTAGGCTCTGTCCCAAAACTCTGGAGGTGGTCTGTGTTGTTCCAAGTTCCATGCGTGCCCTAGAACCTCGCCACCCACCGTAAAGTGTGGTAGATTCAACTGTGTCCCCCGAAAAAGCTGTGTCTGAGGGCGGGTGTTTGATGCAGTGGCTCAGATGCCACCTGGGGCAGCCACATGGGAATGCCTGCACTTGAGTCCTGGCTCCGCTTCTGATTCCGGCTTCCTGCTAAGGTGCACCCTGGGAGGCAGCAGTGATGGCTCCAGGACTTGGGTCCCTGCCCACCCCGGGAGACCCAGATTGAGTCTCAGGCTCCTGGCTTTGCCTTGGCAGGCATCTGGAGAGTGAACCAGCAGATGGAAGGTTTCGGTCTCTCTGTGGTTCAAATACAATGAGAAAAAAGAATGCTGGAGTCTTACTCCCCAGTACCTGTGAATCTGACCTTCTTTGGAAACAAGATCTTGAGGATCCTGCATTTAGGGGGACCCTAAATGTAATGGCTGTGAAAGGGGAGGGGATTGGATGCACGCAGAGACACAGGGAGGACGGTGCTGTGGAGCCAGAGGCAGAGGCGGCAGTGAGGCTGCGGGAGCCAGCAGAAGCTGGGAGAGGCAAGGAAGGGGTCTCCCGGAAGTCTGGGGGGGCACGACCCTGCTGACGCCTCGCTCTCAGGCCTCTGGGCCCTCCATCTTCAGACACCTGCTGTCTCCCAGCACCCAGCTCGCGGTCACTGCTGTCTCAGACAGGAAGAGTCCCTCCCCTTGCACCTCGCCAACATGTGACTCCTCTGGACACAGGCCCAGCTGGGTGAGTCTTGGTGGCTTTGGAGGCTAGGTCACAGAAAGAAGACAGGCCCCCTCCCCTACTCCACTCTCTCCCGGCACCTGGCTCCGGGTGCCCTTCTAAGCCACCATGCTGAGCCCACCCTGTGCAAGGCAGCACAGAGAGGCCCAGATAGAGAAGACCGGGCCTCTGGCTGCCAGCCAGCACCCACCTACAGACACTGGCCTCCCAAGGATGCCAATGTCTACGCATCGAGGCTGCCCTGCTGGGCCCTGTCCACTTCCTGACTCCTGGTGTCGTGAGCAGAACCACGGCTACTCCCGAGATGCTCCAGCAGCCACCGTGACTGCACCACTAGCTGACCGCAGTCTGCACCTGCCCTGTCCCACGGGGATCCACACACATGTGACCAAGCACCCAGAGCTCGGCCCGCATCATCGCCTCCCTGCCCAGGAGGAGAGGGGTGGCTAAGCGGGGACGCACCAACAGTGTGGCAGGGGTCACCCCACCTCTTGTAGGAAGAGCTGGGGGGATCTTCAGGGCCCCAGTCAGGGGCTTGTAAGCACGTTGCTCAGCCCTGATTCCCTACCTGGGGCCCTGGGCTGCTGTGCCCAAGAGGGAGTGGCCGGAATAGCGTCACTTACCCTGTCCCAGGTGGAACAGCCTGAGACTGTCCCCTGGGGCCACAGTGCAAACAGCCCTGCCCTGGCGTCAGAGGACAGAGCTGGGCCCGCAGCCCTGGGCAGTCCTTTCGTGGCATGTGATACGGGGTGACTATCCCTCCCCCCACACACACTTTCTGGGCCTCCAACCAGGCTGAGGGTGGTTCCCTTACAGGGCTACAGTGAGGGGCAGACTTGGGCTAAGGCAGCACTGTCTTGGCCACTACCCCTTGCACTCCAGACTCCCTGCCGACTTCTTTGCCACTCTCCTACTGAGGCGCAGGCACCCCGGCTTTGCTGGAGAGGAAACCAAGTCTTGAGGAGACACAGGGACACAGCCGTGAACCTCACTCCACAGCACCCGCACTGAACCACCAGCGCCGCTCACGTCCCAGCGCCCAGCACACAGTAAGTAGCAGCGTCTGTTGTTGTTATTTATTTATTTTTTTGACAGGCAGAGTGGACAGTGAGAGAGAGAGACAGAGATAAAGGTCTTCCTTTGCCGTTGGTTCACCCTCCAATGGCCGCCGCGGCTGGTGCGCTGCGGCCGGCGCACCACGCTGATCCGATGGCAGGAGCTAGGTACTTATCCTGGTCTCCCATGGGGTGCAGGGCCCAAGCACTTGGGCCATCCTCCACTGCACTCCCGGGCCACAGCAGAGAGCTGGCCTGGAAGAGGGGCAACCGGGACAGAATCCGGCGCCCCGACTGGGACTAGAACCCGGTGTACCGGTGCCGCAAGGCGGAGGATTAGCCTAGTGAGCTGCGGTGCCAGCCTGTTGTTATTAGCGTTGCCCCAAAACACATTTTCTGGCTAAGCAGGATAGTCGAGAATTCTTATTTAACTAGTCTTAAAAGTAGAGCCAGATCCATGCTGTCACATGGATCCAGCAGACTCTCCATTGCCCAGTGTGTCCTGCCCCCCAGGACACACCGCAGAGCGAGTCTTTGCATCAGTAGTCAAGTACCCGCTCTGAAGCAGCCGACTGCACCCACGTATGCATAAACGCTTCCACAGTCACGCTAGTGAAATGGTGCTGGCGTGCACGACCTACACTGCTTGCTGTCCTGCAGAGCATTGGATTTGGGGTCAGAGAAACGTGGACAAAGCCCTTCCCAATGTAAAACAGAAATCGTTTTCACAGTGCCCAGCACTCAACTGCTGTGCTCAGCGGGCCGTGCCAGCGGCAGTGCTCAGAGGTGACGCACGTGGCCGCGGGGAGCCCTGCTTTAGAATCGCCGCTTCTCTGCCAACTAAAAAATATGCTGTGGAACGAGTGGCTTAAGCTCATCAGGGCCTCCTCCTGGGACTACCAAGGGGACAGAACAGAGCACCTGCAGGGCAGGGGGCCAGCTGGTGGGGTCAGAAAGCAGGTGCATCCATGCTGTGCCTGCTCTGCAGACATCAGGAAGATGCCGGCAGGTGCACACACACCACACACACACACACAGAAAGACCCTGGAGTCAAGGTGTCTATCATTCACTCCTTCCCCTCCAGCGGGGATCCGGGAACTCAGGGCTCTGTTTGAGAACCTCTCTACAAAGGGCTGACCCCTCCAAGCTCTGTAAGACCCACCAGAAGCCCCCAGAGAGGCATGGGGGAGGGAAGAGATGGGAAGGGCCCTTCTGTGACTGTGTACGGACTCACCTCAGTTGTAATTCCAGCTCTTCCATCTACCAGCTGCCCGACCATGGGCAAGTGACCGCACCTCTCTGGGCTTCAGCTGCCCAGTTCAACAATGGGGATGACACCGGCGCCTCCTCCCAGAGGTTCTGGGGACTCCACAACACCCTGCAGGCACAGCCCTCTCTAAGCACCATGGTCGGCACAGAGGGAGCATAAATGAAAAGTAACTGCAAGACTGCTCTCCTAATTTACGTCTGTTAGATAGCGCCCTATGATCACTGCCACCTCATGCCGCTGTATCTTCCACCATTTTCATCAGGCCTCTCCTTAAACACATGCTGAACGGCCAGAGGATCCTCCAGGTCCCAAATCCAAAAGCAGAGTGTGCAGAAACAGCGGGCAGGTGAGTGCTAACGTGCTGATGGCAGCGCTCGGGGCTGAAGCCAGGAGGCTGACTGCTCGTCTGCCGGCCCAGGGCTGACAGCTTTGTTCTACCCTGCACACTCAGTTCTAGGGCTCACAGGGGACGTCCTGGAGCCAGAACCCCGAACCACCTCCGTCAGTTCCTTGCCGTGGGACCTTGGGCGAGTGATGACCGCTCCTCGCCTGTGTTTGCTCCTCTTTCAGTGAAAGACGGTACCAAACCTGCCTGGGAGATTGTTCCGGGAGTCATTAGCATACATCGGAAAAAGTGCTCGACAGGGGCCCAGCCTAGAACGTTCTGCTGTGCTGTCATCCTTCGCTTTGCCAGCACTCAGCACGCGCATCCCCTGGGCCACCAGTCCTTGCTGCCTTCCGTCTCCCACTCCCACCCTCCCCGTTTGACATCATTTCCACACGGAACACGCAACAGATGCAGGTCCCCATGTGGGGTCGCACACACCTTGTCCTGGCCTGGGGAATCACCAGCACCTGGTGCCCCCCAAATGCCCGCAGTGGTCTCACAAGGAAGACCTAGGGGGCCCTGGGGTGTCCGGGGGGGACACAGCTGCCCCCTCTGCCACCAGCAAACAGCTCTCTCCAAATGCTGTCAAGAAAGATGAGCAAGCAGGCACCTTCAGGGGCCTTTTGTGGGGTCTCTTGCCTTGATTTTTAGCAGAAGAGAGAACGTTATAGATTTTAAATCTTAGCAGAAAAACAGAGCAACGAGACTCTAAAATACATGCTCGCTACGTGTGTGCCCATCTCAGTGGGAATCTCATAAATCAGCGATGTCAGGCTTTCAAAGAGAAGGCAAGTCATTTTCTAAGAAGCTGATGGTTGGTTCACAAAAGGAAGAGAATGGACGAGGAGGGTCCCCAGCTGTCACACGCTAGGCTGGACAGAGCTAGAGAGAATGGACTTCCCGAGCAACCAGGAGCCTGCAGATTGCTTCTCCCCTCCACAGCCAGCAAGGAACACTTCTGCAGTTGGAAAACACAGTCAAGAAAGATGTTTTTTAAGTATTATATTTGTGGGAGACAGCCAGAAATTTCCACTGTACATGCATTATAATTATGAAAGACAAGTATCCAGAGATTTTGATACTTTACCCCCAAAGCCCTGTTACTGCTGAGACTTTTGCCCTCTTTCCAGCACTCCCAGGGGCACCTGGCCACAGCGGTGATGACTGATGCTAGGTGCTCGGGCAGTGGGGGGGGACTTTCTTACCCTCTGTTCCTTCCACATTCATTAAGGAACTTAGCCCTCAGGTAGCGCTCTCGCCTCTCCTGTTTGTTTGTTTATGTATTCAGTATTAGCGCAGGCTCCTGCATGCTTCTTTTGCTCTCCTTGGGCCACTGGGAGTGCATTTTTGATTGGTGTCTCTGCCGCCTGACAAGCTTATGGACCGATTATTTTATAGCAGGCCTGTACCTTCCTTGTGCTAACTCTAGAACCAACCACTCCTACAAAGAGCCCTGGTTCCTTTTATCTGGAGAAGGACATTTAGAGACCGAGAGCTGAGTGCTAGGTGTGCTTTTTTATCGGGGTGTCCCTGCCTTGCGCCCCCTCATGGATAGTGAGGGACCACACATATGTTTAACAGCTCACACATATGCACATCCATACTGACATGTACGCATGGACTGCAAAAAAATTTTTGCACTAACATAAAACTTTTAATTCCATCTTCCATTGACTTTTTGAAGTACCCTCATATTTCTGCATGTATACACACACACACACATATTTCTTTTCTTTTTATAAACCAGTCCATGTTGATACAGCTGACTCTACCCTAGCACCACACCGTTAATTCTCTCTCCCTCCTTTCCTTACTTATAACTTTTCCCAAGAGTGAGAAAACTTTCATTATCTAAAACAGGATCACTTATTTTTCCAACATTAGTTGAAACAAAATAGCTTCAGAATTACTAATCTATACCCTTTTGAGGATAAAAAAAAATTGTCGGTACAGAGGGGTCAGCCTATGCTGCGACACCAGCGTCCCATACCTGAGTGCCAGTCCCAGTCCCAGCTGCTCTGGTTCCAATCCCGCTTCCTCCTGATGTGGCTGGGTAAGCAGTGTAAGATGGCCTCAGCACCTGGGTGCCTGCCACCCATATGGGTGACCCAGACGGAGTTCCAGGCTCCTCGCTTTGACCTGGCCCAGCCCCAGCCATTGTGGCCATTTGGGGAGTGAACCAGTAAATGGGAGCTCTCTTTCTCTCTCTCTCCCTCTGGTCATTCTGCCTTGCAAATGAATCTCTAAAAAAAAAAAAAAAAGAAAGAAAAGAAAAATATCTGCCAACTGGAGTGCAGTGTTTGTATGCCTTTTTGTCTTCTGCCTTACAATATTAGTTGAATCAATGTTTTCTCAAATACTTAAATCAGTCCCTTTCTTCTCTCTCCCCTGCTGGTGTGTTTATGGGAACCACTGGCAATAGAGTTAAACTCCTCTGTTTTCATCCACTTCAGCCACATCCATCTCTCCATCCGCAACCTACACACTCACATCCTGGTGGAGTGTTAGAAAGTTGGGTGAAGTTCACTCTGCGATGCACAGTTCTATGGGTTTTGACAAACGCAGTCATGTGTCTGTCACTACAGTTCCAACATCAAAGTTTCCCACCACCTTTTGTCCATTTTGAGAGTTCTGTGTACGTTCTCCAAACAAGCCCTCTGCTAGAAGTGTGATCAGAAAATATCCTATTCCTGTGACCAGTCTTCATTGTTTCAAAGGTGTCTCTTGAAGAGCAAAAGTTGTTAATTGTAACAAGGCTCAATTTTTTTATTTTGTGAAATATTCCTTGCCTAACCCGGTGTCATGCAGATTTTACCCTTCGTATTCCTCAAGAAGTAGAGTTTTGCATTTTACATTTAAATCTATGATTCATTTTGAGTTGATTTTCACATGAAGTGTGAGGTTGAGGTTCATTTTTTCGGCAAACAGACTCCAATTGTTCTAGCACCTGTCTCCATTAAATTACCTCTGTACTTCTGCCAAGAATCAGGAGTATTTGTGTGGGTTTATTTCTGGACTCTTAATTCTGTTCCATTGATCTCCGTGTCTCTCATTTAATAGTGCACTACCTTGTGTACTGTAGCTTCACACTAAGTCATGGCATCAAGTACAGGATCCTCCAACTGTGTTCCTGTCCTTCAGAACAGTCTTGGCTCCAATTTCTTTGTCTTTGCATAAAAAAATTAGAATCAGTTTATAAATATCTACAAAAAAGTCTGCTGGGATTAGAAGTGGCACTGTATTGAATCTAAATCAAACTGGGGAAATCTGACATCTTCATACTATTAAGTCTTCCATCCATGAACATAGTACATCTCTCTGTTTATTTAGGTCTTTTTTGTTTTATAGCTTCAGCATACAAAAACTGCGCATATTTTGTTTGATTTTTATACCTAAGGATTTTGGGTGCTATTATAATTGATATTGTTTTAATAACTTTGAATTCTGGTTGCTTACTCCAAATATGGGGAGGGGATACAACTTGTTTTAGGCTGACTTTGCATATCCTTTCACCTCAGTAAATTCACTTGCCAGTTTTCAGAGCTTTTTTTTTTTTTCAGGTTCTGTGGAGCTCCATATAGTCTGTCTCTGTATAAAGGGAGATTTATTTCTTGTTTCCTGACCTGTATGCCTTTCATTTATTTTCCTTAGCTTATTGCATTAGCTACAACTTCTAGCATGATGTTGCAGAGGACCATTGAGAGATGACATTTTTGGCATAGGTTAATCTGAGAAAAAGTGCAGAGTTCTTCACTGTGAAATACATCAACTGTAGGTGTTGTTAGATGCCTGTCATCAGATTATGAAAGTTTCCTTTAAATTCCAGTTTGATTACTTTTTTAAAAAGATGTATTTATCTATTTGAAAAGCAGAGTTACAGAGAGAGACAGAGGCAGAGGGAGGGAGGGACAGAGAGAGAGAGAGAGAGAGAGAAAGGTCTTCCATCCACTGGTTCACTCCCCAAATGGCCACAATGGCCAGAGCTGGGCCAATTGGAAGCCAGGAGCCAGAAACCTCTTCGGGGTCTCCCATGTAGGTGCAGAGGCCCAAGGACCCAGGACATCCTCCATTGCTTTTCCAGGCCATAGCAGAGAGCTGGATTGGAAGTGAAGCAGCTGGGACTCAACCAGTGCCCATATGGGATGCTGGCGCTGCAGGCGGCGGCTTTACCCGCTATGCCACAGTGCTGGCCCCAGTAGTTTGCTTCCTTTTTATCATCAATGGGTACTGCATTTTTTAAAAGACAATTTTATGATTACATGGCTTTTCTGTCTTGATCATCACAGTGATTTTCCAATGCTGAACTGGTCTTGCATTCCTTGGATGAAGCTCACTGGGTTTGGTTTACTGTCCTTTGATGGCTGGATTTTATTTGCAGATATTTTGTGGAGGATTTTTGAACCTACATTAACGAAGCACAGTGGTTTGCAGTTTTCTTTTCTTGCAGTGTGTTTGGTCTTCTTCCATACTTCTGTCTCAGATAAAGTGTTGGGAAGTATTCCCTCACCTTTCAAGTAGGCACAACACAGTAGTCCTTCTGTGAGTGCCTGGTAGATTCCATTTGTGGAAGCATCTTAGGTTCCAGCTTTCTTTTAGGGTGATTTTTAGCTAAAAACTCAATTTCTTTGATACAAATCAATACAGGATATATAGACTATCTATTTTTTCTTTCCTGAGTGTTAGTGGTTTGTGCCGTCCAAGAAACTGGTTCATTCATCTAAGTTATAGAACTTAAAGGCACAGAGTTATTAATTTTAAAGACACTGTTTTTGTCAGTTTCATTAGGACTTCCATAAAAACCAGCCACAACACAGGAAAAAGTACACTGAAAGTCTGCTTATCAAACAAATTGTCTAAGTAACCACATCCCTTGTCCACTAAGAATAAACCGATTGTTCCTGAAGAGTGAGTCAGGCTTATCCTGGGGGGCACAGGACAGGGTCAGCCCTGATGGTGACAGCTCAGTGCTGGGGATCCAGACACCAGGACCCTCCACCCAGCCAGTGCCGTGCCCTCCTGCAGGCCCTCAGACTCCTCTTGTCTGAAACCCTAGAGTTGGAGGCTGAGATCCATGTGTGTGGACGGACCCCTGCCGTTCCCTCCATCAGAGGAGAGCTGAGGGTGGCACCTGACGCCCACAGAGCATGTGGCAAGCAAAGCTCAGTGTGGGCGTGGCTGCTACTCAGCTCCCTGCAGCCTGCAGAGTCTGCCGGCTCAGTTCACAGCCTGAGCAAGTGGGGCTGTGAGCACTGACGCTTCTGAGCGGGACTGATTCCTTCTGAAAAATGCTGGTCCTGGGGCTGGTGATGCGGCGTAGCAGGTAAAGCCGCCACCTGTGACATCGGCATCCCACATGGGCACTGGTTTGAGTCCCAGCAGCTCCACTTCTGATCCAGCTTCCTGCTAATAGCCTGGGAAACAGTGGAGGATGGCCCAAGTGCTTGGAGTCCTGCACCCATGTGGGAGACCCAGAGGAAGCTCCTGGCTTTGGCTCCGCCCAGCCCCAGTTGTGTGGTCATCTGGGGAGTGAACCAGCAGATGGAAGATCCCTCTCTAAAATTCTTTCAAATAAATAAATCTTTTTTAAAAAAGTCTTCAATTAAAAAAAAAATGCTGGCCCTGTCTATGTTTAGGGCTAGACACTAGAACTCTTCTAAATGGAGCTCAGAGTCAAGGGCACCGGGCTTCGGTCCTGTCTCAGGCACAGCTGCTCCTTCAAGTCCAGAACTATTTCCTGAACACCTACCCTGTGGCAAGCACTGTCTGGGACAAGGGACATGGGGTGTCGAGGACACCCTGTCTCTGCCCCGTGCTGCCACAATCTGGAGAAGGTCATTAACTGAACCCTGCTAATTTACAGGTGGGGTTGAGCTCCCCCCACCCATAGCTCCAGACGCATGGAGACCACCTGCCTCTAGGTGGGCGTTCATGGCCAAGGGCACTGTACAAGGGCTCAGTGCAGAGAGGCCAGGTCGTGAGAACAGAACATGGCAAAAGCAGCCTGGGAGGGGCTCACCCTGGCTGCACCAATGGTGTCGGCACACGGCCCTGAGTCCCAGCACACCCAGTGCCTGCGGCAGCCCCGTCTACACCAGGGGCACTGAGATGCTGTTCCCATACCATTTGACGGGCCTGACCCATAGCACAAGGGAAACATGCATGGGGACAGAGATTCTGCTTTAAGGACCTCAGCCAGGTCGGGAAACGGCCCCCATGAGCAGGAACAAAATGGGCCTTCCCTCCCTGGACAACCTCAGGAGTGGAACCCAGGGGCCGAGCAAGGGCCAAGGCAACCACGCTGGGCTTCGGAAGCTTGGACATTTCAAAGGCTGCCTGACGCCTTGTGTCCCCTCTGGGCATCCTTCTGATACTCCGTCCTGTTAGGATACTAGGGAGACAGCGATCAAAGCACATGGCCTTCAGAGGATCTCAAGGGCTGGGGCCCGGATCCCTCTGTGTGATCCTGGGCAAGCTGCTGCAGCTCTCTGAGCCTCAGCTGCCAAACGGTGCTATTAGTGCCCATCACAGGGCTACAGGCAGGGTTAAATCAAGGTGCGTCCAACCTGCTTTGCACAGTGCCCATTCCTAACAACCAGTTCATAAGTGGCAACTGTTACCGTTAGGACTATTTTTAAACCATCCATCTCAGCTGCTCTTAAAGGAACAAAGAAGGCTTTATGAGCCAGTTAGTGATGGGGTTTGAGGCTGGTGGGGGAGGGGGAACGGGCACCTGCCCCTCCTGAGAGCGGGGTAGAAGTCCCCAGTCACGCGAGGCCACCTCCAGAGGAAATGCTGGGGGCCGGCTTGACCTCGTAAGTGCCTCTCCACTTCAGGCAGCCTGGTCCTTCCCCTTGCTTGGACTCACACGGGGCCCCCGGGAGCGAAGTGGGCAGAACAGCTGGCAGCCAGGGGGAGAGGCGGCACTTTCACCCCAGCAGAGCTCCGCACAGCAGCCAGGAGCCCTATTTACAAATAAAGCCTGTTCCTGGCTCCACCACCCACACAGCCAAGCCCCTTTATTCCATTTCAATACGCCTAATTCCACTGGAAGTGCACCGGCAATCAGCAGAATTCATCAGCGCCGGCCGCGCGAGTGAGTGTGGGCAGGTGTTAGTCGAGGGGCCTGGGAGCGAAAGGGAAACAGTGGCAGGGAACAGAAGGTGCTTCACAGCAGGGCGTGGTAGGGCCGAGCCTGCAGAGGGGAGGACATGATGGAAGGTGCGCGTTCTGGGAGCAAACAAGGCCTCTGCTTGCCTGCGACCGAGAGGCCAGCTAACATGATGGCCGGACTTCTCTGGAATATGCTCCCCTTGCCTTGTTTCGAACTGGAAATGGCTTGACTGTTGCTGCTTTCACAATGATAAAAGTAATCCCTGCTCCATTCGGAGGCTGCAGAAGGAAGGGAGGAACGAAGTGGAAATCACATACAGCCAAGACCCGTGTGCGTGGACTGGCTCCTGCTGGGCGTCGGCTGGCGCCCGGGCTTCTCCAGGCCCATTTGCATGCACAGACACAATGCAAACGAGACCCTGCAGCTTGCACTGTGCCTCCCACTTCACCACAGACCAGGGACAAGCACCCACATCTCCAGCTTCGCACGGCTGCACGGCTCGGGCGAAGGACACGTCCTGGGTGATCAGCTCCCTCCACTCTTGCTGGCACCGCCTGCCACCTTCTCTGGACCCCGCTTTCTCGGTGGCACCTTAGCACCCTGCACCACTTCCTCCTGCAGCCAGGGCTCAGCCTGAGCCGTTCTTTCTGCCCGAGGTTCTTAGTTCCTCTTTCATCTAATTATGGTCTCTTACATTTGTTAAAAAGATTTATTTTACTCATGTGAAAGGCAGAGTTAGAGAGATACAGAAACAGAGACAGAGGGATCTTCCATTTGCTGGCTCACTCTCCAAATGGCTGCAATGGCCAGGCCTAAACAAGGAGCCAGGAACCTCACCCAGGTCTCCCATGCGAGTAGCAGGGGCCCAGGCATGTGGGCCATCTTCCATCGTCTTCCCAGGTGTTTAGCAGGGAGCTGGATCAGAAGCAGAGCGGCATCTGTGGGGAGCAACTCGGACTAGACTAAGTTACTGGAATTAAGACTTATTCTATACATCTGCTTTCCCACAATATGGCGCTGAGAAGGGAAACAGCTTCTACACAGCTGCCTCCAGTTCAATCAATAAACTGTAGGACTTGCTCCTGATTGGAGGAGAGTAGCGTACTCGGCGTGTGGGCAGCCGAGTTGGGATTGGCGGAGGAGGACTATAAAGGAGGAGAGAGACGGCATGCACCAGGAACATCTAAGGGGAACATCTGAGGGAACACCTGTGCAGCCCCCGCGAGAGCGGCCGGCGGTGTGCTGCTCCCCCGCGGAAGTAGGGAAAGTGGCCAGGGGGAACCGCCCTTCCACGGAGGTGGAAGGGATGGTAGCCAACCCGGGAAGAACCAGCAGCAAACCCGGGGAGGGCCGAGCAGACAAAAGAACAGTGCAGGGTCCTGTGTCGTTCCTCCACGAAGAGGGGGAGCGACATAATGGTGCCGTGACTCGGATATGAAGCCTAGGCAGGGTTTAGTGTCGTTCCTCCACGAAGAGGGGGAGTGACATAATGGTGCCGTGACTCGGATATGAAGCCTAGGCAGGGTTCAGTGTCGTTCCTCCATGAAGAGGGGGAGCAACATAATGGTGCTGTGACTCGGATAGGAAACTTAGGAGGGAAGAAACGGGAAGAAGTGGAAAATATCGGAGAGAGAGACTAGCAAACAGCCTAGGGAAAAGCCGGACGAAAAAGGTGCCGGAAGAAGCTATTGAAAGCCTAGGCATAGACTCAGATACTGACTACGGGGGGAAGCTGGGAGAAATCTCTAAGGCCGAAAGCGAAAGTGAAAGCTAGAACAAACAGACTCGGATACGGACTGTGGGGAGAAGCCAGGAGAAATGAGGGAGGAATATTGTTGGAAGAAAACTTAGGGAAACATACCGGGTAGAGAAAAATGTTAGGGAAATTGAAGCCGCGGGGGGCAGGCCGAGGCGGAGACGTAAGCCAGTTTGGAATTCTTTAAGTCAGCCCGGGGGGCAAAAGGCAAAAATCTGGAACCAGAGGCAGAGACGTGGGCCGCCAGGTTGGAATCCGTCAGATTAGCCCGGGGAGCAAAGGACGGGAAGCCAGACCGAAAGGCGCAGACGCGTGAGCTAGGTTGAATTCGCCAGGTTAGCCCGGGGAACTTAGATTGAATACTAGTGGCGGAAACGTGAGCTGGGGCTGTGTGACTCGCGGAAGCCACTGTGTGCAGAGAGAGCACGGGGCGTGAATAGATAGGGAACGCGGGGCTGGCGCGAGGCCGTGGTGCGGACGCGAAGGGCGTGGAGACCGCGGAGTGCGTGCGCGAAGCCGGGAAGCCACGCAGATGAGAGAAGCGCGGGCTGAAGCGGCTCAGAGCCGGGAAGCCGCCGAGAAGCAGCCTCGGGGCGGGCGCCGGGAAGCCACAGGGATAAGAGAAACAGAAGTTTAGAAGTAAAATGAGAGAAATAGGAATGCTGGCAGATAGAAGTAAAATGGGAGAAATAGGAATGCCTGGAGATAGAGAAATAGATTAAAATAAGGCCTCCCCTCAACATGGCAATGAGAGCTTGGATTCGGTCTGCCTGATTAGGGAGGTGGTGAGCACCTGCGGGCGGCTAGCAGTTTATGCGCCGCAGGTCACCGAAGACAGGCACGAGTTAACATCAATAAGTCTCCCCACAATACCGCAATGAGAAGGCTTGGATTCGGTCTGCCTGATTAGTAAGGCGGTAAGCACCAGCAGGCAGCTCGACCAGAGTATGAGCTGCAGGTCACTGAAGATAGGCACGAATCAACACCAATAAGTCTCCCCACAATATGGCAATGAGAAGGCTTGGATTCGGTTTGCCTGATTGGTAGGGCTTGTAAGCACCTGCAAGCAGTTCTAGCAGAGTAGAGCATGCGCTGCAGGGCACCGAACTCAGGCATGCATCAGCGCCTAAAAACCTCCTCACAACATGGCGAACAGAGGACCCGGATTCGGTTTGCCTGATTGATAGGACTTGTAAGAACCTGTGGGCAACTCTAGCAAGCAGAGCAGAGTGTGTGCTGCGGGGCACCGAAGACAGGCGCGTATCAACGCCAAAAATAAAAAGAAAGGGGGATCTGTGGGGAGCAACTCGGACTAGACTAAGTTACTGGAATTAAGACTTATTCTATGCATCTGCTTTCCCACAATATGGTGCTGAGAAGGGAAACAGCTTCTACACAGCTGCCTCCAGTTCAACCAATAAACTGTAGGACTTGCTCCTGATTGGAGGAGAGCAGCGTACTCGGCGTGTGGGCAGCCAAGTTGGGATTGGCGGAGGAGGACTATAAAGGAGGAGAGAGACGGCATGCACCAGGAACATCTAAGGGGAACATCTGAGGGAACACCTGTGCAGCCCCCGCGAGAGCCGGCCGGCGGTGTGCTGCTCCCCCGCGGAAGTGGGGAAAGTGGCCGGGGGAACCGCCCTTCCACGGAGGTGGAAGGGACAGTAGCCAACCCGGGAAGAACCAGCAGCAAACCCGGGGAGGGCCGAGCAGACAAAAGAACAGTGCAGGGTCCTGTGTCGTTCCTCCACGAAGAGGGGGAGCGACACTATCCAGTGCCCTGATATGGATGCTGGCATCTGAAGAGGGAGCCTAACCCTCTGTGCCACGACACTGGCCCTTGTCTTCTTGTAAATTTCAACTGCAATGCTTCTTCCTTCAGGAAGTCTTCCAGACATCCGAGACCTGGGCAGGTGTCCCTCCTGTTGCACACTCGCAGGCTCCGTGTGCATCGCCACGGCCGTAATCCCACGAATGGCTGTGCGATGTGTTTACGCCCACCACCTCTAGTCTTCCCGCTAGAACATAAGCTGCAGGTCTGAGGCTGAATCTCTCTGGCTTGGCTCAGGGGGCAGAGCCAGCGTCTGTGCCAGCGAACACTTGCCAATTCGATGAGAAGGCAGGGGAGCGGGTTAGCCAGGACGCCTACACAAAGGAGGGATGCGCCGGCAGGTCACGGGCAAGCTTCTCTCTATGAACACGGAGCCCACAGCGGGAGGAGCGTGGAGAATGATCTGGCGTCTAGGCACCCTCTGCCCCTCCCAGGCTGGGAAAACAGGCCGACCTAGGAGCAGACCTCCGAGATCACCCAGACTGCATGGACACGCCCACCTTCACACACCTGCTCAGGGGCAGGTGCACGGCTCCTGTCCTCTCCTGCCCACGGCAACACCAGGCTGCCCGGGTTCAACCCCAGCTCTGACCTGAGAAAGAAGTTGACTCTGAGCTGTGCGAGCCTGGGTTTCTTCAGCTGTAGGCCGGGGACGGGCAGGCTGGCGCCGTCACCGAGAGGAGCTGAAGCTGGTGGCTGGGACGTGGGCTTGGAGGGGGCCTGTCAGCTCAAATCGAGCTCGGGCACTCCTCAGCCGGGTGAGGCCGCTTCACGTTGCTCCTGAGTCTGTGGGCTCTAAGGTGGGGACAGGAACAGCCCTATGGAAATAGGTTGCTGCAAAACTTAGGAGGATGAATGGGAAGCTCGGAGCACAGTTGCCGACATGGCAGCGGCCCAACCAGAGGATGACAAGATGATGAAAGAGACCGCCCTTGGGAATCGGTGTCCCCCATTTCCCAACTCATTAAAACAAGAGATTTATTTCTTTGAAAAGCAGAGAACGAGAGAGACAGAGACAGAGAGAGAGAGAGAGAAATCTTCCATCCACGGGTTTACTCCCCCAGAAGGCCACAACAGCCAGGACAAAGTCAGGAGCCAGAAACTCCATTCAGGTATCCATATGGGTGCAGGTGCCCAAGTACTTGGGCCATCTTCCGCTACCTTCCCAGACGCACTAGCAGGGAGCTGGGCTGGAAGGGGAACAGCCGGGACTCAAACAGGCATCCTGATACGAGATGCCAGGGTCACAGGTGGCAGCTTCACCTTCTGCGCCAGGATGCCAAGCCCTTTCTCATTCATTTTTTTTTAAAGATTTGATTTATTTACTTGAGAGGCAGAGTTATAGACACTGAGAGGGAAAGTTAGAGAGAAGGGATTTCCATCTGCTGGTTCACTCCCCAAATGACCACAACAGCCAGAGCGGAGCCAATCTGAAGCCAGGAGCTTCTTCCATGTCTGCCATGCAGGTGCAGGGGCCCAAATACTTGGGCTGTCCTCTACTGCCCTCCCAGGCCAGACAGCTGGATCGGAAGAGGAGCAGCTGAGACTTGAATCCGTGCCCATATGGGATGCCGGCGCCACAGGCAGAGGATTAACCTACTGCCACAGCGCCGGCCCCCCTCACTCAGTTTAAAAAAATCTTCTGTGTTTAGAAGTTGTCACCAGTCTTCGTTGGAATTTTGGGAGGAAGGCAATAGCATGAAAATTGCATACAGACTGAGTGCACTGTGGTCTGCCGGATTAGAGAGTCACAAAAGGGTGTCAGTGGGCAGGCTGGGGGAGACTGAACAGATCTGCAGTTTGTTTAAAAGTCTGATGCCAGTGTCAGGGTCTCAGAGCACTGCACCCCGGACACAGATGATGCCAACACCAGGGGAAACCAAGGGAGGGATACCTGGGAACTCCTTTTGCAACTAAATCTTAACGTGTCTAAAAGGACAAATTTATTAAATGAAACCTGTACGTGGAACATCACGAGACCATTTCCACTCGGAGTCCCAACGAGGTGCTGGTGAAAGCACAGTAAGTGACCGGGGTACCTCGATCAACTGGACCCACGTGGCATTTGCGGGGCACCTGCCGCCTCCCCAGCTGGCCTGGTTATGAGCCCAGCTGGGCCCAGACTCCAGGATGGGAATGCTGGCTTTGCCTCGTGTTAGCTCTGGGACTCTGAGTCTCAGCTGCTGCACCTGTGCAATGAGCCACAGAAAAGAACCTGCTCGCGGGGGCATCAGGAGATTTCACAACGGGGCAGTGTGGGGGGCCCGGAAGAGCACCAGGAAAGAAGAGACACAAGCAAGTGCTCATTATGATGTTTCTAATACTAAGATGCTGACGACGACTTTCCTAGCACTCGAGCTGCCGTAACTAAGTACTTGTGAGTACTGTGTGGCTCATGGACACAGCCCTAGAGACTGCGAGGGCCAAGATCAAGGTGTCAGGGGGTGGCCCACTTCCTGGTTCACAGCTGGTGCCTCTGGCTGCATCTTCACACGGCACAAGGGGCGAGGGTCTCAAACAAGGGCGCAAGCTCCACTCATGAGGGCTACACCTCACAACATCATCACCTCCCAAAGGGCACCCCCCCAACACCACCTCCTTGGGGTGAGGAGTTCAACAGGGGAGTTCGCAGAGACACATTCGGTCCACAGCAGTGCTCACTATGATCAGTAACAATAACGTCCCTTTGTCCCTTGCGCCGCCCTTTCAGAAATCCTGGAAAGGGACACCCAGACAGGTGGAGGGGCCCCCGCCCCAAGGTCCCACAGCTCAACTGGGCTTTGAGCCGGGCCTTCCTGACTGCAAGGCCAGAGCTCTTCGTCACCTTTTCTCCTTGCCTGTGTGGACGATCGAGCCGAGGGCACTCCAAGCCCCTGCTGCAGTCACAGTCTCACCTGTGCGTCAAGCCCCGGGGCCTTGCCCTCCACCCACGGTTCAGCCAACTGCTCCCTTTCTGCCCCAGCCCCCTTACTACCCACCTGTCTCACGCACGGTCCCCAACCCAGGCCTGGCTCCAACAGCACCCGCGCCACAGTCACCCTCCCGCACTGCTGCTGTGTTGGCATCCAGGGCATCAGGATTTCGACCAAGCACACGTCCTAGGTTCGTTGTCCTCAGACACAGATTCTCTGCCTAAACAAGTTCCTGCCCACCCCGCCCCCAAACCCCAGGTAGCATAAAGACCACGGCTTGGGTTCAAATCTGGCTCTGCAGCCCACCAGCTGTGTGAGCTTGGGTAGGCTGGGTCCACTACTCTGGGCCTCAGCTGGAAAATGCAGGAAAAACAATCCGCCCCGCAGGGCAGCCCGAGTGTCTTCCGGGGAAGACACATGTGTGGTGCATCACAAAGGCTGGGCAGGCGGGTAGCCCTCCTGAAAACATGTGCTGATCACATCAGATCATTGCCGACTCCCCGGACTCAATGCCAGCCCTGACGCTGCCCCGTGCAACCCACACCCCAGCCACAGCCTCCTCTCCTCTCCCATCTCCATGCACCATGAGAAACACGCAAGTCGGGGCCATCACAGACCTCAGCAGTGTTTACAAAACAGCAGTCAGGAGTAACTCCAGCCGGCCTGCTGCCCAGGACCAGAGGAGGCCCCTGCTGCTGCTCTGAGCCAGGGGACGGCTCCTCCCTGGGTGCTGACTGCACCGCTGAAGCCACAAAGAGCTCTGGGCCCGGGTCCTCCCCTCTCCCCGTCCCCCTTCACTCCCCCAACCCTCACCTTGAGCCCACTGCCTTCCGCTTCAGAGCCTGGGTCCACGCCGGTGATGTAGATGCCCAGGCCGTACTCAGCTCCCCCTCGGATGGTGAGGCCCAGGGAGCGGCCATCACCCAGCAGCAGGTTCACCTGCAACAGGGAGACACAGCATTAGCAGGCTTTGGACAGCCAGGCCCTCGGCTTGGGAAGAGGCAGCCGCGGGGCCCTCCAGGAGAGGCTGGCGGCAGACTCTGGGAGGCTGCCTTAACCACGCAGGCACCTGCAGGACTGTATGGGTCCTGGGCATGAGAGGGGGATCGGCGGAGAAAGTGTGAACCCAGCCCAGAGCCAAACCCGCCTCACCACACAGGCAGCCTCGATGGCACACTGAGTGACTTGGAGCATGGTGTGCCTGCCCTAGGGGACAGGCAGGGGCAGGGACCTTCGGCTCCAGGCAAGGCCACACCGTTGGCTTTCTGCCTCTGAAAAGTGACTTTTCGGTGCACTGTTCCGCCCAAGCTACGGGGACAAGCCTGTGACACGGATTCTCTCAGTGAACTCCTCAACCCCCTGGTGGTGAAGAAGAGAGACTCCGGTCTAAGCTGCCCGAGGGAGGACCCAGCTGGGAGACCTTGGGCAAGTTACTTAACTTCTCTGGGCCCTATCTGAAAATGAGGATGAAAATCAGACTGCCTGCCTTGTAAGGTTATTGGATGGAGGATCAAATTAGGAGAGCAAGGAGAGTCTGCAGATGAGGTTCCAGCCCACAGCAAGTGCGCAATTAACACTGGCCACTGCACAACCAAGTGGCCCTGTTAAATAACCCGCGTGCAGGGTTCTGCCCGCTTCTGGAGCCCAGAGCTCTCCAGGCTTGGTTTCTCCGCTGGCTGGGACCAGGCTGCAGCAGCTCGGCTCCCTCCTGACTGCCAGAGGGTGTCGGGAAAGGGCCTGGCAGCCAGGGCCTCCTCCGTTTGCTCCTAAGGCGACAGCTCCCCCGTAAGACAGGGTGGCCCATCCGGCAGGACAGAGCCGGGGAGGCCCAGCCCCCTGGGGTCTGGGGCTGGCACGGGGTTCCTCCTCAGGCAGATCCGACCACAGCGGCAGGAAGGGCACAGAGCTTGGGGCGGGGAGACTCACGCGCAGTTACCCGGAGCTGTGAGAGAGGCAGATGGGCTCCTGCAGACAGCGGGCTCCGCGGACACTGGAGGGCAGCCCCTGGGACGTGCCCTCCCCGCCCTGATGCAGTGCTGCCTCCAAGCCCACAGGGGCCCAGCCCAGTCCCTGGTCACACGCAGGTGCCCCTGGGGGGTGCCACGGTGTGGGGCTGCTGCAGGTTAATCCTGGCAACAACACCTGCTGCGTGCGTGGCCTCCAGCAGGCAGCTTCACCTCTCTGTGCCTCGGTTCCCTCGCTGAAATACCAGGAGACACAACACACACGCGAAGCTGCTTCAGAGTTCCTGGAGGCGCGGGGGTGGCCTGGCGATAAAGACGCCTGTGTCCTCTATCAGAGGACCGGGGTTCCACTCCTGCCTCTGACTCCTGCCTCCAGCTTCCTGCTATGCACACCCTGGGAGGCGGCAGGTGATGGCTCAAGGAGTTGAGCCCCCGGGGAGAGCTGGAGGGAGTTCCTGGTTTCAGCCCCCCCGCTGTACAGCAGCTGTTACAGACACTGGGGAAGTGAATCAGCAGCTGGGGGTTCTCTTTGTATGTCTGTCTCTGTCTCTCCAATAAACAACTTTTAAAGTCCAGGGGAAACGGAATTAAAAGTTTATTTGGGGAGCTGGCGCTGTAGCATAGAATGTGAAGCCTCTCCCTCTAGTGCTGGCATCCTATGTGGGTGCCGGTTCTAGTCCCGGCTGCTGCATTTCCGATACGGCTCTCTGCTATGGCCTGGCAAAGCAGCAGAAGATGGCCCAAGTGCTTGGGCCCCTGTATCCATGTGAGAGACCAGGAGGAAGCTCCTGGCTCCTGGCTTTAGATCAGCCCAGCTCTGGCCATTGTGGCCATTTGGTAGTGAACCAGCATACAGATCTCTCTGTCTCTCCTTCTGTCTGTCTGTAACTCTGCCTCTCAAATAAATTTAAAAAAAAAAGACCTCTCCTTAAAAAAAAAAGTTTGAGTGCAAAATGTTGTACAATCCACATACCATTTTTTCAGGATATGCATTTTCCATGAACTTTTCGAAGGGCCCTGGTACTTCACCGTGTTGCTGCAAAGGATGAACGGACCCCTTCCATAGAGCACCCACACAGAGGACGCCCTCACAGGATGCTGGCTACTGCGACCTGCGACACAGCATCCAGGACAGGCCATGAGGCCAGGCTTCTGCAGGTGCACGCTGGCGAGAGTGGCAGGGCCTTCCTCCCAGGCAGGACGCGCGTGGGCTACCCGATGCCCGGCTCCAGGCAGACACCTGTCAAAGCTCGGGTCCACGCAGGCTGTGCTGGGCACAAGCAAGGGAGACTCTCAGAGGCTCCTGACACTGCAGGGCAGTGAGACAAGGCCAAGAGGAAGCATGGGTCTGTGTGGGCCTCCTGGGAAGGTGACCAAGGCACTCGGCCCCCAGGGGCTGCGGGCGCCGGCAGCTGACAGCTGACAGCTGGATGCAGGGCTGCCCCCTGCCCCCATCACACCTTTTCTCCATCCAACGCCTGGTGGACGGGGCGGTCAAGAGCCAACCCTGCCTCAGTTCAGGACGACTCTGCTCCGGAGCCCCCATGGGACCAGCCCGGGCTTGCTGTGTGAGTGCTGCTGCAGCCCCCTCCTCCCTCGGCCCAGGCCCGTGTCCCTCACTCCTCCCCCAGCGCTGGCCCCAGGGTACTGCACTGCTGTGTGGGAAAGCCGTGCAAGCGAGGGGCTTCAGACTGCACAGCCTGATTCTCCCAAGGGGGCTGGCAGGACCACGGCCCTTCTGGAGGCCCTAGGGGTGACCCTGGGGTGACCTTGTGACCTGCTTGTCCCAGCTCCTGGGCTCATGGCGCCACACTCCCTCTGCAATGCCAGCAGCGCAGTGTCCCCTGGCCCCTCCCTCTCTCTGTTCCCCTTACCACATCTCCCTCCACCTGCATGGACGCTGTGATGCCCCCAGGCCACCCGGCTACCGCAGGCCAGCCCCCACCTGGAGGTCCTTCTCTTTACCACGCCTGCCAAGTCCTTTCTGCCACTAAGGTGCCCTGTGCAGGTTCCAGGGACCTGGAGGTGGGACATCTTTGGGGACACTGCTGCCTTCCAGAGACGTCTCTCAGGGCAGTCCTGGGAGCCTGGCTGCAGGTGCAGCTCCTTAGAAACATGGCCCCAAAGGCTGAGGGGCTGTGGGAGAGGTTGTGAGACAGGTAGTGCTGTGGCCACCGCGTGTGCTAAAGCCCAGTTATAGGCCGGGGTGCAGCTCCACACAGCCACAGCGAAGCCGGACCCAGGGTGGGGGCAGGGGCGTGCTCGGCCTGCAGGGGCCTGAGCCAAGCAGAGGGCCTGGAAAGCAGCAGGTGCCTGGCAGGTTCACATGCAGATTCCAAGAGACTCCTGGGGGTTGGGGGTGCAGGTGCAGGAGAGGGGAGACCAAGCCAGGCCTGGCCTCAGGGGCTCAGCTCGCAGGGCCCCTGCCCCTAGTAGGCCTGCACCTAGTAGGAGAAAGCCCTTCTGCCCCCTCCATCCACTCTGCTTGGACCAGGTTGGAAGGGGCTGTGATGGCAGGGGCACATGCTGCCATGCTGCAGCCATGAAGCAACAAGCCTGGGGATGCTGCTTGTTTAGCCCAAGAAGGAGAGGGAGGAGAGACTTGCGACCTGGCCCACCACACCTGAAGACAACAGACCCCGTTCATGGGGCGAGGGAAGGGACTTCCAAAAGCTCCCAGGAAAAGAGAGTGAACTGGCGATAGGCAGCGCCCATGACCTTTCTGAAGGCCCCTTGCACAAGCACCTGCAATACAGGTGTGCTGCTACCTGCAGCCAGACACAACCCTAGCTGCAGGTGCACTGTGGGGACATTGTGGCCATCAGGGCGGCTGGGCTCCCTGCATCCACCCCTGTTCTACCTGCAGCCTGAGTGGACCTGCAGGAACCTCACCTGCTTCTGGCCCCTCTGCTGCTCTAAGCTCTGCCAGGGCTCCCATCGCACTCAGGGTGCACCCCACAGACACAGCCTGAAGCCACTGCTGCTGCCTCACCCTCTGCTCGCCCTCAGAAGGGCCCTGCCACTGCCATCAAGGCCTCCCCGGCCAGGCGCGCCCTGCCCCCACAGGGTGGGCATCCGCGGGCACTCCCTGAGGCCGTCCCTGCACCCCTGTGACCCCTCCCCATGCCCTGTCTCGCCCTCCTCCCTCCACACTGCAATCTTCTACCTTTTACTCGAATGTCCTATCACACACGAGCAGGTGAGCCCTTGGCAGTGGCCATCTTCACCTGTCCACTACTGTTCCCAGTTTCTGGAACAGTTCTGGGCCCATTATAGGGGCTCAACAAACATCTTGAGGGGGAGGTACCAAATGCACATAGCACCCGATTGGCACTGGTGAACTGACAGCTGCTACCGGCTACTGTGTCCCAGGTGCCGAACTCTGTGTGTGATTACTAATCCTTCAATCAGCACCCTGTGGCTGGTGTGATGATCCCCAAACCACACTCAGGGACACTTACAGGACTCATGCAAGGTTAAGCGACTTGCACAAGGTTGCAGTCAGGAAGTTCTGAAAATGGGTTTCAAGCCCAGCACCACTGAGCCCAAAGGCCCCTTCCTCCCAAGCTAAGCTGAAGGGCAGGTCCCATCTTGTTTCTGTAATGGAGCTTGGAGGAGCTGTGGATGCTGCAGGATTGGGGACCGTGGGGTGTGGACACCACAAGGGACACAGGAGGCCACCATAGGCTCCTGGACAAAGGAGCAGGTGGAAGTTGTGGGGCGTCTGAGTCCTGGCTCTCCCTGACCCCACCACGTCTCTAAGTGGATTCCCGGAGCTGACCACGAAGACCGGTGCACAGAGCAGGCACGCCCTGCTGTCTGCAGTATTACACGGTGAGACCAGGCTGCTGGGGAGAAGAGAAGCAGAGCCCCCCAGGCGGCATGCCCAGGATCCGGCAGCAAGGGCTACAGAGACTTGAGCCCACACCCCTCGCCATCTGGGCAATGAGGCTTTTACACCGTGCCAGCGCTGTGGCATAGTGGGTTAAGCTGCCGCCTGCAATGCCAGCATCCCATACGAGAAATGGTTCGAGTCCCAGCTGCTCCACTTCTGATCCAGCACCCTGCTAGTGGCTTGGGAAAGCAGCAGAAGATGGTCCAAGTGCTTGGACCCCTGCACCCACATGGGAGACCCAGAAAAAGCTCCTAGATCCTGGCTCTGGTTTGGCCCAACTTTGGCCATTGCAGCCATTTGGGGAGTGAACCAGCAGATGGAAGATCTTGCTCTCTCTCTCTCTTTTTCTCTCTCTTGGTCTCTCCCTTTCTCTCTGTAACTCTGCCTTTCGAATAAATAGATAAATCTTAAAAAAAAAAAAAAAAAAGTCACCCAGGCAGCAGAATTTTGTTACAGCAACAACAGGAAATGGACTGAGCCAAAACTGTCCATGCTTGTGTCTCTTTCGGCCTCCCTCTCCTACCACCTCCATACTCACTGGACGCTTCCCTGGGTGAGCCCCAGCTCCTGTGTCCACAGCTTTATTTGCACCCCCCCAAGAACACACTCAGGCGCACCAGAGGAGCTCGGTACACACAGGTGCCTCGCTGACTCGGTCCTGGTTACAGCTCGGCTGGGCCTCGGACTCCTTGTCTATAAAAAGAGGTGGCAACACTGACCCTGCAGGGCAGCTTGGGCACACAGGGAGCCCCTGGCCAATGGCACTCACTACTTTAAGCTCCTGCCTCACACAGAAAAAAAGCAAGTTCTCAGTCAGTGCTGGAAGCTGGCCTTGAACCTGACTCCATGTCACAGGCAGCGCTCTCTAGAGATGGCCAGAGAGCAACCTCCCCTGGCGCCCCCTTAAGAAAGCCCCAGTGGATTGCACGGTGCAGAGCAGGCAGCTAGGCCGTCTCTGCCAGCTCCAGCCAGCGGCCCCAGTGGCCACCACACTCTGCAGGCTGACGTCTGTGCAAAGCCCAGATGCGTTAAATCAACACTAGGGTTTTATCGACTGGAAAAGGAAAGCTGAGAAAGTCTCCCGAGGGACGGCGGGTTGCCCGGAGCCCCAAGCTGCGCGGCCTCCTGGCTGTCAGTGTCAAGGTCCCAGGACACCAGAGAGCTGCCAGCCGGAGTCACGCTCTCGGTCCCAGAGACACCAGTGGGACACAGCGCCAACACCATGCAGAGAGAAGGTGGAACCATCAGGGGACCACTTCAGTCTTTTTGGAAACACAGGCCAGGTCTGGCCTTCCTCAGGTGGCGACACCCCACAGTGCTCTGGGCCACAGAATCTGGGCGGTCCTGTCCATCAAAGTGCCCCCGCCAGCCAATCACGTGCCCCCTCCCGGGTACGCGGACCTAGAGGGCAGGACAGAGAGGACACAAGGGTGGATGCCCCCTCCCCAGAGCCCCAGCTTCACTCCCTGGCTGCCCACGGCCTCCCGACGCCGTCCAACTTTGTGGAAGTTGGCCAGCCTGGGTTTCTGTCACTGAAGACCCAAGCGCACATGGCCAAGGGTGCTGTGTGGCCTGGAGGCCTGGCAGCTCCATGTGGCCACACGCTGGGGTCTGGGCCGTGGGAATTCTATCCCCTGTATCTTAAAAGGATGCCCTGGGATCTCTCTCTTCCCCTTTCCTGGGGGCTAAACCAGGCAGCTGGAGGGGCCAAACTCTAGCAGGTGGTACTCAGAGGGCACGAGTCTGGAGAGACTGGAGGCTCCCCTCTCTTCCACTACGTGCAGGAGAAAGGCCTCTCACGCAGATCCCAGAACCTGGGCTCTTCTCCTGTGTCAGCTTAGGCTGCTTCATACTCTATGCTGCATAGATCGAAAAGCAAAGAAAAAGGGGGCTGTGCTGTGGCGCAGCAGATAAAGCTGCCACCTGCGACGTAGGCATTCCATATCGGCACCGCTTCAAGTCCTGGCTGCTCCATTTCCAATTCAGCACCCTACTAATGGCCTGGGAAAGCAGAAGATGGCCCAGTGCTTGGGCCCCTGTACCAACATAGGAAACTAGGATGAAGCTCCTGGCTTCCGCCTGGCCCAGCCCTGGCCAATGCAGTCATCTGGGGAATGAACCAGCAGATGGGAGACATCTCTCTCTCTCTCTCTCTCTCTGCTCTCTCTCTCTCTCTGTAACTCTGACTTTCCAATACAATAAGTAAACCTATTTTATTAAAACAAAGGCAAAAGACAGAACACAAAACTGTTCAGAAAGGACTAGAGGGACCGCACAGAGCCTTCCTTCCAGGCTCATGGAAGCAGAAGCGGTGTTTCTGGCCCGGGAGCTCACCTTCTTCTCATCCCCGCTCTGCAGGAGGTGCAGGGCACTCCTGCGCTCACCGTCGGGCTGCCTTAGGGCGCTGCCGTGGGGCTGGGGCAGGCCGGCCGGCGGGGAGATGCTGCGGCCTTGGGGGTCCACCCAGGTGTAGATGTGGTTGGTGATGCAGCCCCCGGGGATGCGCCCCGCTGAGTACACCGACAGCACCAGCTTCTTGGAGCCCTTGAGCGCCTAGAGAGACAGGGACACAGGGGTTACAAGCAGCCAGGTGGTGTAAGGGACCCCCCACCCCGCCCGGCCCCGCTTCCCAGACAGGCAATATTCTGCATGGATGTCACAGCTGGTGTCGGAGGGATGAAGTGTGTCCCATGGGACTCACGGCGAGGAGACCCTGAAGCTGTGTCTCTTTCCCTCTGGCCTTCGCCCACTGTACCTATCCTTGTGCTCATATGCTTTGCACCCTTTCTTTTTTATGATTTTATTTATTTATTATTTATTTGAAAGGCAGAGTGACACAGAAAGATGGAGACACACACACATGCAGAGAGACAGGGACAGAGAGAAAAAGGGGTCTTCCACCCGTTGGTTCACTCCCCCAACGGCCTGGACGGTCAGGGCTGGGACAGGCTGCAGCCAGGAGCCAGCAAGTCCATTGGGGTCTCCCATGTGTGTGCCAGGAGTCTGAGCACTTGGACCATCTTCCACTGCCTTCCCAGGCACATTAGCAGGGGGCTGGATCAGAAGTGCAGCAGCTGGGACTCGAAAAGGCGCTCCCATAGGGCATCCGGCATTGCAGGCGGTGGCTTAACCACCTGCATCACAGCTGCACCAGTCCACTCTGCACCCTTTCAATGGGAAAACCTTAGCCAAGAATACAAGCACAACTGGCTCTCTGCAGCCATGGGTTCACCAACGGGGCACCAAAAATATCTTCTAAAAAAACTGTATCTGGTTTGGGGCAGAGGTTAAGATACTGCTTGAGATGCCTACATCCCATATCAGAGTCCTGGCTCTATTTCTGAACCAGCTACCTAATGCGTACCCTGGGAGGGAGCAAGTGATGGCTCAAGTGCTTAGCTCCCTGCCACCCATGTAGGAGACCCAGGGTCCTGGCCCAGTCCCAGCTGCTGCAGTTGGGGAGTGAATCAGTGCATGTAAGCTTTCTGTCTCTTTCTCTGCCTTTAAAATAAAATAAATAAAATCTAAAACCAAAACTGCATCTGTACCGAACATGTACAGGCTTTTTTCGTGTCACGATCTCCTATGAAACAGTCTAACAACTATTTACACAGCATTAGGTGTTATAAATAACTTAGAGAAAAGACTTAAAGTGCAAGTATACTGGCGGACGTGCAGAGGTTATGAGCAAGTTATGTCCTCTTATATAAGGCACTTAAGCATCCAAGGAGTTTGGTATCCATGGGGCATCCTGGAACCAATCTCCCCGGGAGACACCTAGGGACGATGGCACATGCTGAGCCCTGGGAGCTTCCGTAGTGGGTCGCCGAACCAGGCGGTGGTGTTAGGGACTCCAGGGAAACATCAGACAAGAGGGTCAAGCAAAAAAAGCATTGGTAATAGCCACAGCCTCCCGTCTGCAAAGGGGCTGGTGGGCCAGGCACACTGCTCTGCACCTGCCCGGCCGTATCTCATGGAATCCACACTGTGGGTGGGAACCTCACCACTCAGATGAAGAAATGGAGGAAAATCATCTGCCTACACAGCTATTAAGGGGTTCCTCCCACAGCCACCTGTACTAGAAACAGCTGGGGGACAGAACAAGCACACAGACCGGGAAGCCCAAACACCACATCACGGGGTAGAAGTTGAGATGGGCCACACCGCCAGGCACCAGTGGCTGAGACAGGGCAGTTCACCCCGGGAGCCTGTCACTCAGCATCTGGACAAGCAGCAGACACGCCCGATGCCAGTGTCTCCCCGACTTCTATACGTTGAAGTCCAGCCCACAACACGGTGGTGACGTGAGGATGGAGCCTCGGAGAGGCAATGAGAGGAAGTCACAGTGGGACCCACAGCTTTGTGAGAAGAGGGACCGCAGCTTGCCCTCAGTCCTCCGTGGGAGGACACAAAGAGACAACCACAGCCACACCAGGCTGGCACCCTGCTCTCAGGCATGTAGTCCCCAGAAGCAGGAGGAAACACATTGCTGTGGCTCAGCATCCCCGGTCTACGGCGTTCGGCTGTGGCAGCCCCAGCCGGCTAACACACCCCATGACGGGGCTGGCTGTGTGCATAAGAGGTGGCATCCATGCGTGGTGAAATTTTATGCTGCTGTTAAAATCCTATCGACCACGCGTTTGTAACGCTATGGAACTGTGAGATATTGTGATGATCAGTCGGGCCAGAAGGCTGCTACCCAGTCAGGTCTTACCGTGTGATCTCAGTGATGTTAAGGGAAAAATCACACAGAAAAGAACAAAACAGACAGGCACTGTGCTAAGATGCGTGCAGCGCTCTCTGGCCGGCAGGATGCTGAGTGATGAGATTTTGTTCTTCCTGTCTCTCAATATTTTCCAAATGTTCCACACTGAGGGTATGTGGCTCTCAACATCAAAAGAAAATAGTACTCTTAAGAATGAGGAGGTTGGGCTGGTGCTGTGGTGTAGCGGGTAAAGCTGCCACCTGCAATGCCAGCATCCCACATGGATGCTGGTTCGAGTCCCGGCTGCTCCACTTCTGATCCAGCTCTCTGCTAATGGCCTGGGAAAGCAGAGGAAGATGGCCGAAGTGCTTGGGCCCCTCTGCCCACATAGGAGACCCAGGAAAAGCTCCTGGCTCCTGGCTTTGGCCTGGCCCAGCCCTGGCTGCTGCAGCCATCTGGGGGAATGAACCAGCAGATGAAAGATCTCTGTCTCTCTGTGTCTCTCACTGTTAACCCTTTCAAATAAATAAATAAATCTTAAAAGAATAAAAGAAGGGGAGGGAGACACTCAGCCTCGGCGGCCCTGTGCCTGCCAGTCCCCCACCCCGCAATCCATGTCTGCAGATGGGGTGACCGGGACCCGGGCTCGTGGATGCATGGGAGCCCTGGCCGGGCAGGAGTACAGGAGAGGGGACTCTCCGACACTTGGTCCTCTCCCAGAGGAGGAAGATGCCAGGGCCCGCCTCCCCTCACCGCTAACTGGCAGTCCCAGTGCAGGGCTAATGAGAGGATGGCGGCTCTCCAAAGCTCTGCTCGTGGAGATTTCTGAGATGAGGAGCAGGGAGAGATTTAGTGTTCTTCTAGCATCCCCCGGGGCGTCCTGCCGGAACAGTCAGGACAATCAGACGTCTGTGAAGCTGCAGGCGCGGGCCGGCCAGAAGTGGAAAGTGGGGCCCAGGAGGTAGATGGCGTCAGCTGGAGCCTAAGCCACCGTGTCCCCCCAAGCCCCTCCAGTCTCCCCGACCCCTCCTCCTGCCCACTGCTTCCCCTCCCTCAGCGCAGAGCTCGCTCTCCCACCTGGCCTGCCTCCTCCTCTGCTCGCTCCGGGACACACTGTGAGAGGAAGCTCTGCCTGCATTGACCAAGGGCCGACAGAGGCCCTACTGTGTGTAGGCCTAGAAGGGACACAGCGGGCATATCTCATGTCTCTTGCAGCCCAGTGAGGGACAAGGCATCTCCAGGTGTACAGCAGTTCCTTGTGCTGCTTGCATCTGGTAAAAAATACGACCTCATCCAGAGCACACAGTAGGTCTCTGTGAGATCTGTGTCCCAGAAGAGGTGAGGCATCGCCCGGCACATAGTAGGTCCTAAGAAAAGACGGGCCTGACTGGACAAGAAAATAAACCCTGCCCCCAGAGGGAGCCCCGACCTCCACAGGCTCCGTGCTGTGGCTGCTTCTGGACGGCTAGAGTTGAAGGCAGAAGAATTTCTGGGGAGGGAACACACTGGGGGCGCAACAACACTCAGGCGGCACCTCTGCCTCTGCTTAGCTCAGAGTCCTGGGCCTACAACTGGCTCCAAACAGGACTAGCAGGTGAGAGACAGCAGGACAACAGCCCCTCCCTGGGCAGCATGGATTACACGCGGCACTGCACGTGACATCCTGAGCCTCTGCACACAGTAGGAGCGCAGCAAATGACAGAGCCCTCCCAACCCTCTCTGCTCCATGGGGTCTCCATGGAGAAGGAAAACCAGGCCACAGCAAAGCACTGTCCAAGGAGTTAAATGGAGAGCGAGGCCGAGACTGGAAAACAATGCACGGAGCGTCATTCGTATTCTTTATCGCCGGCAACAGTAGATCCTCCTGGCCAGTTCTATAAATAGGCAAGCGGCAACCTTGAGAAAGGAGAGGGGGTGAACGCCTTTGATGAGAACACCACAGCGAGCTGGTGCGCAGAGGGCTTGGGAGGTGGCCAGTGTGCCACGGAACAGGGTGTGGGTACGGCAGGCACAGCCCAGGCCATGCGCGGAGGCCGGCGACGCCCCATCCCATCTGACAGCCACTCAGGCTTAGCCCGTTCGGGACCCTTGGATGCTGACTGCTCTTTGGAGACAGGCGCACCTTGCGCAGGGTCCAGGGGAGCGGGACTATCATCATCCTTGGCTGCTTGCCTTATTTTTCTGGCAAAACCCAAGAAAAATACGATTCCTGAGACAGCACTTTCAGGACCTAAGCAGCCCTGGGAACAGGGTCCCGCAGGAAGGGAGGCTCCAGCCCCTGCTCTTCAGCTGAACTGAAATGTCTGAGCATCAGGCGGGGACAAGGACAGGGATGGGGGGGGGGCTCAGGAGTGGGCTTCTCCCATCTTACAGCTGCCTTCTCTCCAGGTTTGCACAAAAGCAAAACAATTCTAAAAACACCACCACCACTTGCTTATTTTTAAGGACATCATTAAACACTGGAGTCAGCTCCTACGGGGAGCTGCCCAATGCCTTCTGCACGTGACAGCTGCTCCACCCGCCCTCCAGCTCACTCACCCTGAGGCTCCAGCCCCCAGGGGGACGGGTCGGTCCTTGCTCAACATCAAGTGCACAAAGCCATTCATTTTGCTTCTTTCCCCAGAGCCTACACAGCAATGGGCCTTAGGCTGCCCTTGGGCCAGGGACCCAGGGACAAACCTGGCTCACTGGGGTTCCCCCTTCCTGGATGGACTTAGTCCTGGCTAAGGTCCTGGCCCCAGCTAAGTGTCTGGGTCTCTCTGGTTCAGGGCTGCAGTTAGAAGGAAAGGCAACACTGACTGGCACAGTGGTCACAGGTCACGAGGGCAGAGCGATCCAGGCCTCTGGGATGTGCAGGGACAGACTCTGGGCGGGCCTGTAGGCTGGGGCTGGAACACCGTCCTCCATGGCAAGTGTTGCTATCAGGTCAGTGACCCAGTCCTTGAACTTGACCCAGACCCTGAAGGCTCTGAGGCTCCACAGCAGTTGGGAGGGGCCAAGAGGGTTTAAGAAAACACCAGAAGGGCAGATGGGTATCTCAGGTATAGCATCATCCCTAGCAGGGACCTGATGACAAGAAGGCCAGGGAGTCACCCTCCAAAGGGACTGCAGCTGTGACCTTGCTCTCTGCAGACAAACCACATCCAACACCCACCTTAAAGCAACCTGCATGCCCTGTCTGTGTGTGTTGGTGTTAGAAGCGAGCCAGTGGTGTATGTTTGTGAGAACTTAGCTCAGCCTAAGTACAGCCATCATGCCAGGGCCTAGTCCCCAGCTGCAAAGGGGACTAAGGAAAAAAATTAAAACTGATGAACTCACTTAGCAGACATGAGGGGCCCAGGTTCCTGTCTCGGCACAAGAAAGAATTCAGACGTGAGACAGCGAGGAGTGGTTGGCAAGGGAGCCAGGTGTGATGCAGCAGGTCACCCATCGAACAGGTGAGCGGATCTGAGTGCCCAGTGTGCATTTAGACTGAGGTTGCTAAGGCATCGGGCTCGCTCTCTCCTCCCTCTCCCTGGACCAAGGATTTGCTGAGTGCACATGATGGAAAATTCCTCCCAACCTAGTGTTATCAGACTGGGGAGCCCCACCTGACTCGGGCAGAATGATCCCCCGGGGGGAAGGCTGGGCCCGGAGCAACTGTGCTATGGACAGGCTTTTGTAGTAGGAAATACTAGAGGCTGTTACTTTCCTGTTTAAAGCAACTTTTCAGGCCCTCACTCACACGTGGGGCCATTTCTAAGCTCCTAACAGTTTCAAGGATGGAAGCACAGGGTAAACTCCCCCTCCCCCAGCCTACCTGCCCAGCAACACCGACCTCCCCCCACCCCCGGCCCTGGCCCCGCCTCCTGGAGCTTCTGCACGATAGCTCTACAAGCAGCTCACCCTCTGAGAGTGTGCCCGCTTCCGCCGCTGGCCACTGCTCTCGAGGCCAGGAATCGACAAATGCCTCCTCCTTTTGCTTTTTCCTTCCTTCATGTTCCTGAGTCCATCCTTTGGTGGGTACATGGTCTCCAGTGGGCTTGTTTCCCATGGCTGGTGACAGTCCCCCGCACCCTCTCCCGCGATGGCAACCCTGCAGGGCCAGCCAGCCCGAACCAACTGCCTGCTGCCAGCGGTGCCCCCCCTCCCCAGCCACCAACCCACTCTGTGCATCTGTTTCCTCTGCTGCACAATGAAGACCAGAATCCCACCCTCCCTGCCGGTAGGGGAGCCCTGGCAGCCTGTGCCTGCCCCTCTGGGATTCAACGATCTATGGCCAAAAAGAAAAAGGTGACATCCAGGGAGAGCCCACGGCAGGGAGGCTTACGAAACAGTCTGGGGAGGGCTCTGGTGGCGGGGACTCAGGGCGGTGCTGCCACGGCAGACACGGGCACCGACTTCCAGAGGCCGCCTGACTGTCAGAGCACTGCGCCGGGGGGCAGGTGCACAGGCAGTGCAGGCAGTGTGCCGACAAGGTCCCGACAAGGACGCATCACAGTGACTCTGCCCGCTTACTTCAGGGTGCTGACCTTGAGAACAGTCACCAGACCTGGCTCAGTGACCTGGAAGGGACAAAAGGACCGTGCTCTTCCAGACTTCACCTTGCCGAGCTGCGACAGGGAGCCTGGCTTTGCTGCTGACTTGCTGTGTGACACTAGGCAGATCCTTTAACCTTTCTGTGTCTGTTTCTGCATTTGAAAAGCAACTGTTATAAGGATTACGAAAATAACCCACGGGGCAGGGGCTGGCGCTGTGGCGTAGTGGGTAAAGCTGCAGCCTGCAGTGCCAGCATCCCATATGGGTGCTGGTTTGAGTCCTGACTGTTCCATTTCCAATCCAGCTCTCTACTATGGCCTGGGAAAGCAGTAGAAGATGGCCCAGGTCCCTGCACCCACATGGGAGACCTGTAAGGAGCTCCTGGCTTCAGATTGGCGTAGCTCCAGCCATTGCAGCCATCTGGGGAGTGAACCAGCGGATGGAAGATGGAAGACCTCTCTCTCTCTCTCTCTCTCTCTCTCTGCCTCTGCTTCCCTGTAACTCTACCTTTCAAATAAATTTTAAAAAATCTTTTAAAAAATAAACTAAAAAAAAAAAACAAAAACCCAAGGGGGTGGCCGTTAGGCACAGTTGCTTATATCACTGCTTAGGATGACGACCCTGCTTCCAATCCAGCTCCCTGCTAATGTGCACCCTGGGAGGCAGCAGATGATAGTTCAAGGGCTTGGACCTCTGCCACCCACATGGACAACCCAGATGGAGTTCAGGGTTCCTGGCCCAGTCCTAGCTATTGTGGGCATTTGAGGAGCAAACAGCAGATCTTTCTCTCTCTCTCTCTCTCTCTCTTAGAAATAAATTTGAAAGTAGAAATAAACTAAGGTGCCTAGTACACAGCAGGTCCTCAATGCAAGCTCATCTCTTCCTGATTCTGCCGGCTCCTCCTCCCAGACTCGAGCCAGGGACCTCCTCTGAACCTGTCCTCTACAGGGGCCCAACACATAGCAGCTCCGGCCACTCCCCACCTCCAGGCCCTCAGCTGTCCTCCTCTTAGGAACTAGACTTCCTTCCTCTAACCTTCAACATTCAGACACTCACACTCCTGTTGGTAAGGCTGTCGGTGAGGCACCCTGTGGGCTATTTCCTTCACAATCTCCCTGTTTCTTCACGCCCAGTCTTTTCCCCATTCATTCACCCAACAAGATACCTAGTAAGTTTCACATATGTCTGGTGGTCTCCAGGATCAGGATTCAGTGCAAATCAGGGCCCAGAAAGGGCAGTGCATAGGGCGGGTGTGTGGCCCAGCACGGTCCCTGCCGGGGATTCCTGCATCGCATATCAGAGCGCCAGGGTTCCAGAGCTTGGGTCCGTGCCGCTCACGTGGGAGACTCAGACTGAGTTCCCAGCTTCGAGCTTTGGGGTGTGAACCAGTGGATGGACGATTCTCTCTCTCTGTCTCTCTCCGTCTTTCATATAAGATGAAGAATAGGAGGAAGAGGAAGATGAGGAAGAACCACACTAACCCTCAGAGTCAGGCAGATGGAGGTCCCTGTCCCTGCTACTCCACGCTGATGTGCGTGTAAGCCCAGCAGACACAGGTGGAGTTTGGAAAGCGAAGCAGAAGAAGGAGCCTGCAGATGCCCATCCCAGCTCTACCTGCCCACGGCAGCCTTGGGCAAGGCACTCATCCCTCCTCCTGAGCCCCAGCTGCCCCGGCATAACGAGGGCTCGCAATGGGATCGTCTCACAGCATGGCTGTGACGAGGAGGAAATGCGGCAACACAGAAAGCACTCGGTCCCGGAACACCGTGGAGAGCTACAAGAGGGCTGGGGTTGCTCTTCCTGGAACCCAGACGCCAGAGCGGGGCCCTCGAGCTCCCGTCCGTGGAAAGCACTGCCGCATTCTGGCGTCTGGCCTTCCTCACTCGTCCTTGTATGTCGTAAACACGTGTGCGGACATGCACAACGCTGTCACCTGGTTTTGACAGAAATGGACGCACTCTGAGCATCTCCTGCTGCAGCCTCCGCGTTCCTGCTGAAAACGGACTGCGGGGTCTTCCGGCGCCTGTTCAGGGATGTTAATTTCATCTCCTCGGCACTACGGCCCACTGGCTGCCAAGGTTCCCCACTTTGGATTTCACTTCCCTATCAATTACCAGTTTTTTGCCAGCACAGACACATGCAATGGACATCCTTTGATATGTCAGCCTGACGACACGTGCACGTGCACCTCACTCTCCTAGGGCAAGGGGCAGTGCCTCTTTATCTCTGGGATCGCGTTCTTTGGGAGGATGTGCAGGGGTGGAGGGGGCAAGCCTCTCTCCCCCACGCAGTTCCTATAACCACCTGCAGGGGGCAGCACTATGCCACCTGGGCCTACAGAAGCCCTGCTTTCTGGGCCATTGGATGGGGCTGGGAGAGACCTCCGCTGTAGTTTTCTCCCAAGGCAGTGCTCTCTCTGGTGCAGGGATCCACTCTCCTGCAAGCTTTCCTCCACAAGCCCCATCTCCCAGTTCATCTGGGGTTAGGCAAACCTTGCTCCCTAAAGTTTTGCAAAGGATCTTGAAACACAAAGGGTAACTGATGTCTTAGGGTGGAGACTTGCACTCCCAGAGCTTTCCAGTGGAAGACACACTTGCCAGGAAGCCATTACCATACAGTGTTCCGCCCCTCCCTAGCTAGGAGGCTTCAGACGACTGACTTGTCTCTGTGGGCCTCAGCTCTCTCACCTGTTCAATGGGTTACCCGTGCCTGGCCCCACAGAGCTGCTGTGTGGGCCAAATGAGGACTGATGAGATAAGGGGCACACAACATCTGACACCGGGCAGCAGGTGCACCACAAACGGTGGCTAAGGTTAGCAGCAGCAGCCAAGCTGCAATGGCGACCAGGTTTTCTTCTTCCCATTGCACGGATGCAGAGACCGGGTGGTGAAGTGTCCTACGAGAGGCATAGCGGATAAGAGGTGGGGCTTGCATAGAAACCTTGCACTCCCTCAACTTGAGCCCCCTCTCTGCTGTTCCTCACTGCCTCTCGCCTGCAGCTCAAGGGGTTCAGATAACACAAGGTCAACCTCCATCTTGGCCCTAGACTCTTGAGCCCTTACTGGGTGCCAGGTCCAGCCACATGGGCCAGCAAGACCTCCCCACACAGCCCCAGTTACAGGAAGGGAAGAAATTGGCGATGTGGACTCTGCCCCAGTGGCATATTTTAATGACACGGGAAAGTGAAGTCCTAATGAGCACGCTGTCCATAGAACTCCTTCCACCTGCACCATTTTTATCTGCGTCAGGTTCATCTGATGGCAGCCACTAATGGCTCCAAGCCTCCTCTCTCAGTCCCCAGCACTGGCACCTGCAGACCACCACAGGATCCTTTAAGAATGCTAAGTAGGGGGCGGGCATTTGGTGCAGCATTTAAGACACCACTCAGAGTGCCTGGGTTCCTGTCTGGCCTCCCTTCCAATTCCAGCTTCCTGCCGATGCACACCCTGGGAGGCAGCAGGTCAAGTACTTGGGTCCCCGCCACCCATGTAGGAGACCTGGGATGAGCTCTGGGCACCTGGCTTGGGCTTGGCTGAACCCTGGCTATTGTGGGCTTCCGGGGAGTGAATCAGCAGATGGAAGATCTCTGTCTCTTTCTGTGTGCGCCTTTCAAATTAAGGTAAAATAAACATCGGGAGTAAAAGTGGGCCCTGTCCCTCCCCTGCCCTAGGCTCTCCGCACTGCTTCTGCTGGAAAACGCAAACCCCGAGCAGTGCACCTGAGGCCCGCACAGCCAGCCCCTGCCACCTGAGCTTTCCGTACATATCAAGTGCTCTCAGCTCTGTTCCACGGCAAGCCTTCACACGTGCTGCTCCCCACCTCCGAAAGGACACCTCTCAACATTCTTATACAATGATCACCTGATCTACGCCTCTCTCAATGGGTCAGGAAGCCAGGACACTCTTCACTGGGTCACAAATATATCAATAAGCAGAAAACACCGTCGGGGGTGAGTGAGTCCCCAAATGCAAGGATGCCTCCCTCTTGGAATCAGCCACCTCTCTAGAAAAGTCAAAAAAATACATTTTCCGTTTTTGCCTTGGTTGCTAGGAAGCTCCGAATTCAATTTAAGGATGAAATGCTGGGGCCAGTGTCATGGTGCAGTGGGTTTAGCCACACCTGGGTATGCCCACATCAGAGAGCTGGTTCAAGTCCCAGCTGCTCTCTCTCTCTCTCTCTCGCACTCTTCATCTTGCTTTTTAAATAAATAACTAAATATTTTTAACATGATGAAATACAGTCCCTATAAAAGGCAACACACACACACACTCATCTCTCGTTTTCAGAATGTGCTGTTCAGGTCATCTGATTTTTGACATCAGTAAGTGTATTAATTATAAGCACACTAACAAGTACGTACATGAGCTATGTGGGGTTTACAGAGAGTGCGACGTGACACTATAGAGGCTCGAATCCCGCTGCGGAGTGGATGAGTGAATGCTCAATCCTGGCCTCTCCGTGCAGCTGGGAGCTGAGCCGCTCGTCCCAGATGCCTGGGCAGTTACTCTGCTTTCTCCTCCGAATTCGCTCCCCCCTTCCCCACAAATGCTTTGCAGCTGCCACGTCTGGTCTGAGAACGCATGGCATTTGTAAATCTCCCTTCAATCAAAATCCACAAACTGCTCTCTCATCTATATTCTCTTGGAATAATGACACGGCCAGTCGCGGCGTGGTAAGAATTCACTATTTCTCAAAGAACCACAGCTTCCCCAACATCTGTGTGCTCATCAGGGAGCCGGGCCCCGAGGCAGCACCAGGCCTCCCCGCGGCCCGTCTGTTCCCCACTCCCTCGTCTGCTTGCGCTGCTGCAGGGCAGCTGTGTGCGCCCCTCCAAGGCCCCTCCCTGAAACAGCTCAACTTCAAGATCACAAAACAACACGACCGCATCTGCCCCACATGAAAGCGCCAGCAAGCAGGAGGCTCAACAATCAGGAAACGGGGGTCCCCGGCGGCAAGGCCAGAGGAGGTGGCAGAGAAAGGGCCGATGACCAGGTGGGAGGACAGCGATGCAGAGTTCTCCTCTTCCCGGTTTTCTTTAATGCTATTTAAATGTGCCTTTCCTTTGAGCCTCACAAAAGCGGTTTACACAAATCCACGGTTTGCTCCCAGCACCCTCTTCTCTTTATGAGTGTGAACTTCTCCAAGGCTGGGATGGAGCAGAACATGACCCCCGCTCCTGTGCCGGAGACACGGGCCGCGCAGGGGCTGGAACAGGGACCTGACATTTGAAGGTCCCGGCTCTCTGCTGTGACTGCTCCTAAACGTCTCAGTGAGCCATGGCTGCGGGAGAAACAAAAGCATCAGCAAGCAAAGAAGGGCAAAGAACCTTAACCTTCGGGGATGACCCTCCCAGAAGCCTGCAGAACAGTGGCCATCAGGGGGCGCACTTCTCAGCCAAACAACTCAGCAGAGGACAGAGCAGATTCCAGAAATGTATCGATTCCTTTTTAATGCAATTCTTCAATTATCCACTAAGCCTGGCTTTTAGTCCCTTGTAACTTAAGTAAATTGCTTTACGAATGTTCTTTTAAATTTTGTCTCTTTATGCTTTTTTTTTTTTTTTTTTGGGTAAAGGAAGAACAAACAAGATTCTAGCAGTTATAAATATAATCGCTCCACATGAGCCAGAGTGAGTTAGCAATGGAGCGTTTTATAGTTTCGGATCAATGTCACACGCACTCAGATCCGTCAGGAATATCTGTTTACATTCATCTCTTTCTCTCGGTACGCTATGGAGTTTATTCCCCTCCCAGGCATCCTACAGCCCACACTCAACACCCTCTGGCCCTTCTCAGTTGAAAAGCTGATGAGCTCCCCATTTAATTCAACCTCGGATGGAAGGAGCTGGAGTCCAGGTGGATGAATCAACCATCTCCTAAAAGTCTGCTCAGCAGATACCAGCATGGAGGGGTAGGCATTGTAGTGCAGTGGGTTCAGCCGCCCTTTGGGACGCCCTTATCACCTATCAGAGTCCCTAAATTCAAGTCCCAGCTCTGCTTCTAGCTCCTGTTTCCTGCTAATGAGCTCCCTGCCACCCGTGTGGGAGACCTGGAGAGAGATTCTGGCTCCTGGTTTCGGTCTGCCCCAGGTATTCAGAGAGTGAACCAGCAGATGGAAGATCTCTCTTTCTCTGTCTCTCAAATAAAAATGTACACATTTTTAAAAAGACTGATAAATTTGATGATATCAAAACACGAAACTTGTGATCACATCGGCACAGGATATCAAGGAAGTTATGCACCAAAAAAAGTGTGTGAATACATATGCACACATATAAACAAAACATGTAAAAGAGTTCAATTTTATTACTTAAATTATGCAAATTAAAATAGGATACTTTTCTATCAGATTGAAAAAAAAAAAAAACAGAAAAGAAATGTAACCTCCCACTGCTAATGTTGGTAGGAAGTACAAAAAATTCCGAATTCTAGGGCCAGGTGTTCAGCCTAGCAGTTAAGATGCCAGTTAAGACACCACGTCCCATATCACAGTGCTTGGATTTGATTCCTGGCTCCGGCTCCTGACTCTAGGTTCCTGCTGTTGTAGACCTGGGGTGGTGGTGATGGTCCAAGTAAGTGGATTCTTGCCAATACATGTAGGAGACTTGGATCAAAGTCCTGGCTCCCCGCTCCAGCCCTGGCTCAGCCCTGGCCGCTGTGGGCATTTGGAGAAGAAAGAACTCTGTCCATTTCTGTCTCTCAAAAAAAAAATAAGATTTTTTTAACGTCCTTCCTAAGAGCTGTTTGGCAACAGTAACAGTTATCAAAAGTCTGGGGGCTGGCACTGTGGTGCAGTGGGTAAAGCTGCCACCTGCAGTGCCAGCATCCCATGTGGGTGCCGGTTTGAGTCCCTGCTGCTCCACTTCCAATCCAGCTCCCTGATAAAGCCTGGGAAAACAGAAGATGGCCCAAGTCCTTGAGCCCCTGCACCCACATGGGAGACCCCAAAGAAGCTTGTGGCTTTGGATCAGCTCAGCTCTGGAGATGCAGCCATTTAGGGAGTGAACCAGTGGATGGAAGACCTTTCTCCCTCTCTGCCACTGCCCCTCTGTAACTCTGCCTTTCAAATAAATAAATGAATTTTTTTTAAATGTCTGAAAATTATGCCTTTTGCAAAGCCCACACCACTGCGAGCCAGACAGCCCGAGGAATCATTTGAGATGTGCTTAAAGATTAATGCCCAAGGATCTTTGAAGCAGCATTATGGATAATATTTAACAAAACAAACTGTCCAACAAGCAATTAGTTAGATAAATCAGGTACCTCCGTGCTCTGCTACACCATGCAGTCATTAAAAATCCAAGCTCTAAAAACATGTCAAAGTGGGGAAACAGCTGGGACACACGGCTGGGCAGAGGGGGCAGGTCAGACCCCCGTGTTCTGGAAGGGCAGGTTTATAGCGAATTCCCACAGAAACGTCTTTTGGGGGAGATAGGAATCAAACTATTAACAGCAATTACTTCATGGGTAGGTAGGTAGGTAGGTATGAATATCAATGATTTTTGTGATTTTCTTCTGTTTTGGGGGCTTTCCACAATGTTTAAATTGAGTTCACAGATCTGAGGTCATTCAGATACAGGCAGAAATAAACACACCTACACAGACGCACAAGCACTGGCTTTTAAGATGAGTCTCCACGGATTCTTCTCTACCCATTTCCTATGAACCAAAACCAGCAGTCCTGGGGCCGGCACTGTGGCGCAGTGGGCTAACACCCTGGCCTGAAGCGCTGGCATCCCATATGGGCGCCGGTTTGAGACCCAGCTGCTCCACTTCCTGTCCAGCTCTCTGCTATGGCCTGGGAAAGCAGTAGAAGATGGCCTAAGTTCTTGGGCCCCTGCACCCACATGGGAGACTGGGAAGAAGCTCCTGGCTCCTGCCTTCAGATCGGCACAGCTCCGGCCATTGCGGCCATCTGGGGAGTACCATCGGATGGAAGACCTCTCTCTCTCTGCCTCTCCTCTCTCTGTGTAACTCTGACTTTCAAATAAATAAAATAAATCTTTAAAAGAAAAAAAAAAAACCGCAGTCCTTCAGGCTGTCTAGTCTGTGACCCTGTTCTCACCCCTGGGTGTTCTGACCCAGTTCCGTGGTAGCGCAGAGGAATCAGAGACCCCACCCTTCAATGTGATGGTTTCACGGGCACTGGTTTAGTCCAATGGGGCTTAAGCACAGATCACAGCCCCCGAGCAGGGAACCGACACAGACACGGAACAGCATAAAAACCTGATAAAGATCAGGCATGGCAAGAGGAAGAAGAAAAGGGTTAAAGTGCCCAGCGCCGCCTCTGTCCCTGACGCCTGGTCAATAAAGCGCGTGGACTTGTCTGGGAGAGGGCAGGGCGGCTGCCACCTGGGCCTCTTCATCAATTGGCTCCATTTCCTTAAAGGACAGACGGGGGAGGACACTTAAGCATCTGCAGAACCTCCACTCCGGCTGCCACCACACGGGCTGCACTCCCTGCTTCCCCGCTAAAGCAGCCGAGGGTCCTGGTCATGACTGTGCACTTGAAAAGGCAGGAAGCCCTGGGTTCTAATCCACCTCCTCTTCCGATTCTGTTTCCTCTCCCCTCCACGGGGCTGCACCCGGAGGCCGGGCAGAGCTCCAGAGGGCACAGAGAGTGTCAACGTGGTGCATTTCATTAACACTCGCAGCACCTTGGGGATGTATTTTGTGCCTTCTCCAGTGCCAGGAGGGGTGCCATCGTACAGGAAAACAGCTCCACCAAGGCAGCGGTGTGAACCAGCAGGTAAGCACCGAATGCTCAGACCCGCAGGTGCGCCCGGTGCTTCGGTACGAGGTCCGCGGCAGTGCGTCAGTATCCTTGTCATGGTGATGAGGAAACCTGCCCGGAAGTGAAGAGACTGGCTCACATTGTGATTTGACTGAGGAGGACTCTGAGAATCAGAGAGGTTTAGAAGCTTGTTCAGGGCTCCAGTCGGGATTCGAACCCAGAAACGTGGCTCCAGAGCCACCGTGGATCTCACCTCTCTCCATGATGGCAGTAAAGGCACAATCCCTCAAGTCAGCAAAACTGGGGCCAACACATAGCTTGGTTCTGCCACTCTCCCCCTCCCCCTCACCTTCCCTCTCTCCCTTCTTTTTAAGATTCAGTTATATGCAAGGCAGAGTTACAAAGAGACTGATATTGTCCATCTGCTGGTTCACTCCCCATTGGCCACAACAGCTGGGGCTGGGCCAGGCTGAAGCCAGGAGCCTGGAAGTGCATCCAGGTCTCCCACGTGAGTGCAGGGGCCTAAGCACTTGGCCCATCATCTGCTGCCTTCCCATGCACACTAGCAGGGAACTCGATCAGAAATAGAGCAGCCAGGACTCAGACCTGTGCCCATACGGGATGTCGGCGTCAGTTAGTGGCTGAACACGCTGCCCCACCAGCACTGGCCCCACCACTTTCTATCTTTGTGACAATTAGCAAGTGGCAAACTCCCTGCAAGGGCTATTGTGAGGCTGAAATGGGTTTGTACAGACAGGGTCTGAAAACAGTGTCTGGCTCATTGCGAGCCCTCGCTCAATACAAAGGTTATTATCATACACTGAGCAACAGAGGGAAGAAAACAGCGGGAAATATATTATCTGTGTTATGACAGAAGCAAAGCAGGCAGTGACAGTGAGGGGACCGAGGAGAGGAAGGGAAGGATCCCACCCACGGGCACAGTGACAGGGTGGGTGGCCAGGTCTGCTGGGGAAGGTGACAGAGGCCAGGCCTAACAGCACCCATGGGTGTCAACAGGTGGAGCGAATCCATGCCTTGTCTCAGAGGAGCGTGCTTGCTGGCTTGGTCTCCGCTTGGGGAGCAGCTGGAGAAGAGGCTTGTGCGCAGATAAACAGGACCAGGTCCCAGGCAGCCTGAAGGCCAGGGGAAAGGGCTCAGCCCCTGGCCTGCAGCCCCCCAGCTCAGGAGCAGGGATCCAGGCAGAGCATGGCTGGAGCAGACAGAAACATCAAAAAGCCATCCTATCCCCAGGATGGAGAACGGGCTGCAGGGCAGGTGAGCAAGAGAGGAGACAGACGGACTGAGCTGTGTGTGGAGGAAGCAGCCACAACCAAGGAGGGGGTGTGTGGACTGAGACCTCTGCAGGGAGCTCAGAGCAACCCCCCTGGGGCTGGTGCAGTCCTCAACAGGACCCTGTGGGGCAGAAACCGGCCAAGGTCAATGCCTTGGGAGATGGCCATGGCTTAAGGGCAAGGGAAGGTGCCATCCCAGGGCGGGAGAGGAGCCAGGACTTCCGGAGCAAATAAAGATGATTCCTAAGGCTGGATACGAGCTAAAAATAGAGACAACAAATAAATCCACTGATATCAGGCGCGGATCCTGCTCAGAGATGCAAAGGCTAGGAAACCGGGGAGACACAGAGGTTTGGAGAGAGGGGAAGGAACAGGGGGAGATGGCTGCGTGCGGGTCTTAGAATCTCAGTTTGGGAAGGGCTCTTGGAATGAGAAGAGGGCTCGAGAGAGAAGGGGAGCAGAAGCAAGGCAATGAAGCCAAGGACACAAGTACGCTGGGCCCAGAGGCACCAACAGCAGGCAGCCCCTGCTCGGGGGCGGGGAGGAGTGGGAAGGCGGGAGGAAGACCCTCCGCCCACCTTTGGTGGGAGGTCTCCCACTATGTGGCAGGTCCACGTCTGAAAGGCGGACCACTTTTCTTTCCTTGTCCTCGCTGGAAAAACTCTCGATGTGGCCTGGCACATTATTTCAGACGCAGTTCAAATAAATTACAGGTTTGGGTTTGTTTTCAAGCGCAGAAGCCCAAGTTCTCCAATCACCACGTTCGCCTGCATTAATTGCTTTAATGGGCTCTGGAAACTGCCACCTCCTCTCCCGCCTCGTGAGAGCCCCCGGGGAGCCCATCAGGGAAAGATGCTGTGGAACAAGGTGAGGCGGCAGCCGTCACACGCTGGGCCGCTGGCTGCGCGGCCTCCCCACATTTGTTACGACAACGTCACAGAAAATCGGACGGGAGGGTAGGGACACACAAATCCATTCGACCCCTGGGGTTGACAACAGACCGCTGTAAAGTGAAAACGCAGAGGCCCAAAGCCAGAGAGAGGCGCAATCACATCCTGAAAGAAATATCCCGTTTAGGCGGGGATATTGATCACATGGAGGAAATGACTCGGCAATTCACACAGCGACAATGGACCACGCGCACACGCGGCCCCTGCGGCCCGACGGGTTCTTCCAAGAGCACTAAAACCAAGCAGGCACAATGGAAGACATTCAAAGCCAAGTGAATGCCGTCGATAACTCTCTTCATTACAATGCCTGCGGCGGGACCTCCAGGGCCATGTTTTCTGAACTTGTGATGTCTGTGAGGGCTGGGAGCCAGCTTGAGCTGTGCGTGTGTGTGTGCGTGTGTGTGTAGGGAGGCCTCTAAGTCAGGCAAAAGGACCTACCTGTGTGTGTGTGTGTATGTGTGTGTGTGTGTGTGTGTGTGTGTATGGAGGTCTCTAAGTCATAGAGGGGCAAAAAGACTTGCCTGTCGCGCTCTCTCTCTCTCTCTCTCTTTATGTGGGGGGGTCTCTAAGAGAGGCAAAAAGACTTGCCTGTCTCTCTCTCTCTCTTTATGTGGGGCGGGGGGAGGGGTCTCTAAAAGGACCTACCTGCCCAGGTCACAGCCCAGGAACACTGTCAGATGAACCCCACTCCAGCTCTGACCTCTTGGGTCCAGGGCTCTCTTCCTTGTGTTTTTCCAGTGTTATCAGATGAGCTTGCACGTCTGGAGTCTGGCTCCACCAGAGCGAAGGCTGGGACAGGTCAACCCTTTCTGTGGCTCCAGATGGGGGCGCTGAGGAGGGGTCCTCAGGGAAGGGAGGGGTTCCCAAGCCTTAGTGCAGTGAAGACTTGCCTGCAGGGCTGGCTAACTCTCAAGCAAGCTCTGGCTGGTGAATCACCCCCTGTAAGCCCCTAACACCTGTGTATATGGAATCAGCCTCTTTGATGTCACTTAACCATGTTCCTCCTGTCGCCTGCAGCCTTTGAAACCGGGGGAGAAGACATCACAGGGCTTGTTTGCAGAGGGCTGATGTATTGGCTTTGCATTCCGTGCTGAAGGGATGCTGATTTTATGAAACTCAGGTAGAGAGGAAAAATAATTCTGAGACCAGCTGCCGGCTGAAGCAAAGCCCCAGCCAATCTAGCCAAAGAACACAAATCCTCAAAGGAGGAAGGAGGCGAGGTGCTGGGACTGGCAGAGGAAAAAACAAAGCTACGCATGCATGCTAGACGCTGGAACATAGCAGCTTCCACACACCAGCGACTGCTGGGGGCGTGGCCTCTGCCGGGAATGAGTGCTTCCTGCTACCCAAAGTGGAGGGGTTTTTTGCTTTTTTTTTTTTTTTTTTTTAAATAAAATACCAGAAGATGTCTTTCACTCCAAACTGGTTCATTGATTGCTTCAGAATGCAAAAATAATTCTACTCTGGAATCACAGAGGTGAGCTGCTCAAAGAAGCTGCATCTGGGAATGGGGTTTTTCAATTAAGAGCAGAGGGGCTAAAGAAGCAGCCACAGAGGCCTCGCAGGATGGATGTGGGCTGCGGGGGGGGTGGGCAGAGGGGAGCTGCTGCCCACCCAGGCACAGACCACGTTTCTTAAAGGCATTTCACAGAAACACTCAGGGAGGGTTTCCAATGTTCTCATGCCCAGTACATCATTCGTCCCCACAACCATCCCTGGAGGGAAGTAGCTATGCCCATTTCACAGCTGTAAAGACTGAGGTTCTAAGATATCATGTGCACTGCCCACCCCAACACATGTGACAAAGCACATGCCAGAGCCTGCGGTTTTCCCCAATTTTCCGTGCCACACCTACTATGCTGCCACATGGGAGCTTTCTTCAATCTCCTATTCAGGGACCAGGGACGCCTGAACTCACTGGTGATAGATTAGGACCAACATCGTTCCGTTCATTCAGTAAAGCCTCACTCACTGATTCAAGTTCCTACTGTGTGCCAGGAGCTGGGGAGCTGCGAACAAGCGAGGGAGTCAACCTTGGTCCCTGGGGAGCTCACCTGTCACGGGGGAGGCAGACAGTGAACAATGTCCTCCTAGTAGCGACAGGTGCACTGAAGGGAATTACAGCAGGGTACAGCGCTGGGGGGCTGGGAGGGACGGGTGCTGCTTTGGAGAGGACAATCGCAGTAGTGGAAACACTTGGTGACCTTGGCCGTGGACAGGTCCATGCCCTTCCGTCCCCTATGACATCATGAGGACAGGGGCCGTGTCCCCTGTACATCTCTGTCTTGCAAGTGGCAGCCACTGGCGCGTGGTGGGCTGAATGATCCCTCTGACGACGGAGTTGGCGGAGACAGACACACTGGACTTGGCCGAGCAGATTTCGAGTCCCCATTGAGTAACAGGAAGTCAGTCTCTGGGCGGTTGGTAAAGGGCCCCTATGCCAGCATATCCTCCTTTCTTCCAGCAGGGGGCTGACGCCAGCTTCCCAAAGACAGGCTCCGGGCAGAGAAGCCACTTGGTTCCTAATCCCAAAGGTGACCTCGGACTCTGTAATTTCATCTGCCCCGGGCCTCCCTGCCTGCTCTGGGGAAGATTAAATGGGACAGGTGGGTCGCCGTGCACGGCAGGTACTCCTCTTTGCTCCCCAGTGTCCCTCCGGCAGAGCAAAGTTAAACAGAGCCATGGACACTAGGGACCGTGTCAGTGTGAGTTCATCAGCTCAGCACCTGTACCTCCTGGTGGGGGGTGCTTATGTCAGGGGGCTCTGCAGGTGTGGGGGCAGCAGATATGAGGCGACTCTGCCCCTTCCCCTCAATTTCACCGTGAACCTAAAACCCCTCTAAGAAAATAAAAAGTCTGTTAAAAAAAAAAAAGCGGCCGGCGCCGCGGCTCACTAGACTAATCCTCCGCCTTGCGGCGCCGGCACACCGGGTTCTAGTCCCGGTCGGGATGCCGGATTCTGTCCCGGTTGCCCCTCTTCCAGGCCAGCTCTCTGCTGTGGCCAGGGAGTGCAGTGGAGGATGGCCCAAGTACTTGGGCCCTGCACCCCATGGGAGACCAGGAGAAGCACCTGGCTCCTGCCATCGGTGTGGTGCGCCGGCCACGGCGGCCACTGGAGGGTGAACCAACGGCAAAGGAAGACCTTTCTCTCTGTCTCTCTCTCACTGTCCACTCTGCCTGTCAAAAAAAAAAAAAAAAAAAAAAAAAAAAAAAAAAAAAAACTCCAAGTGCTCCGGCCCCAGGGTGCCACTTTCAGTGCTGGCACCAGAATGCACGGGAAAGGAATGAGGAGAGAGCTGGATTCCTGCTCCCTGCACCCCTTCCTCGAGCCAGGCTGCTACAGTACAAGGGAAACCCAGCAGCACAGAACCCTTCAGCACCAGCCCCAACCCTGGGGCACAATCAGAAGACTGTGTGAGCTCCGAATTCCTATCAGGTTCTTGCTTGGGGGTTTAAAACCAGAAAAAGAATCTGCTTTGAGAGACTCAGATTTCAGCCTCCAGCTACCTGCACCATTTAATGTCATTTCTTCTAATCAGATTCTCTGGTCTTGGCTGGGGACAAGTCTGTGGTTCCCCAGCTGTGGAGACCAAAGGCTGTGGCAGGAGGGCATTCAAGAGCCTTGCTAGGGGCAGCCAGCTGGGGCCTAATCCCTGACCGACACCTCCCTCCATGCAAAACCCTCTGCAGGACGTAAGGAGGATTAGGGCGGTGAGGAGGGCTCCATGAGCAGTGAGCAGAGCTCACAGGCACGCAGGCAAGCGGCTGTGTGCACTTGACAGGTGCACATAGCTGGCCTGCCGTGCCTGTGGCTGAAGGCGGGCAGAGGAGGCAAGTGCCCGCACACACAGTGTCCCGGTCAAGGGCCAAGGGCCCACCTTTCTCTTTGCAGCTTCATCACATGACCAAGCACCAGTGGGCTTGTCAGCACGGAAGAATGGCAGGGAACAAGAAGCTGGCACTGGGGCGAGTCTCTCTCTTTTGTGCCCAGCCGCAAATCAGGAGGTGAGAATCTTCTCAAAATCTGTGGATCCTTCAAAATAAATAACGGTACTGTCTTGCACCCTACAAAACGCTCCCTTGATCCAAACAGTAAACAGCCAGCTCAGCTAGGATTTTGTCCTAGGTAGGCATCATAATTTTCTAAAACCTGGAGGATTAGTTTGAGCCAAATAAACACATGAGACTAAATTAAAGACATGGACCCTCTGCATGCACTGTTTCGCACTCCAGACACGCAGCAGCCGCAACGCCACTCCAGACAGGGTTTATGAATCATGGACTTTCCACGTGTCACGGCTGGCAGGGCTCGCAGGGCCCAAGGATACAAGCAAGGCCAGAGGAAACACCCAAGGTTTCCAGATGGGAATACTGGAGGGAGCCGAGCAGGCGAAGCCACGCTGCAGATAGCAAGCTGGGACTGGCAGTGATGTGTAACAGTGTCGGCTAACCAAGCGTAAGGGGAAATTGACAAACGTGTGTCGCTACTAACAGGTTCTGCCTGGGTTACTATACACAGGGAGGAGCATGTGATAACTCTTGAATTGATTCAAAGAGCCAGCCAGAGTTTTTAACTTCCAGAACATTCCAAATGCTGTGACACTCCTTAGACTTACCCACGGGGACACTGAGGATACAGTGAAGCAGTTTTCTTTCTATTGAGATGAAACACACCCATGCATACAGCAGCACTCAGAAACCCCGTGTTCTGCTCTCCACATCACCGGGGGACTCAGGAAACAAGTGGGGACGTGAATTTGATTCTGAGCACTCCCAGGGTGGTGCCTGAGGCGACAGAATCCTATTGTGAGTTTCTCATGTACTTGGCAATAGCAATGAGTTCCTGGGTTGAGAGACAGAGGTCAAGGTCTCCCAGAACAGTGTGGAACCCATTGATTTCCTAACTTGGGAGCATGGCAGACAGGCTGCCCAGATTCCTGCCTCCCGATCCTTAGCCAACTTGCTTTACTCTGCCTTCGCCAAAGGCAGTTCCAGAACAGGCAAACATGAGAGGAGGTATTCCCCACGCCTCTGTGCAGCACGTGTAGAGCACATCACAGACTGAGCTTGGGGCCAGAGAGGCCGAGCAGCCTGCTCAAGGTCACACAGCAAGCGAGCGCAGCAGAGCCTACCACAGCCCGGGGCTGTGGACTCCTTGCCCGATGGAGCAAGCATCTTTGGCTGAAAACCTTGGAAAGATCTACCTTTTACTGTTATTAGTTTGGCTCCTGTTCACTCAAGATACATTTCTCCAAAAATCAAACATTTCAACATAATTGCAACTAGCAAAAGGCTCACCCTACCTGGACCTGTCAGGGCTGATTTGGCAAATGGTTTTTTCCCCAAGAGGGTTGGCAGCCTGGCCTCCTAGAGGACAAAACACTCTGGGAAAACAAGGACCATGAGATCTGTCAGAAGGAGAAGCGGGAAAAAATTTGTCAGCTCAATCCTCCCTTTAAAAAGCTGCGACCCTCCTCGACTCCCAACCTAAAATTTATTTCACTTTTTTAAGTAAAAGAAAAGTAATCCCTCTATTAATCTCTCCCTCTGGGAAGTTCCGAGGGTCTCCCCTCACCGCGCACCTCTCTTTTCATCCCAGAAGAAAACTGAAGGTTTTCAGATTGCAAAGACACCCCTTACTAGACGCAAGGTCATGTCCTGGAACAGACAGAGGGGTGAGCAGGAGAGCCAGCGGCGTTGGAGGTGAGTCTGCAGTGGGGTTAGCAGTAATGCATCTTACCATCCAATCCTGACCAGGCGCCACGCAGAGCTGGGCCCACCGACAGCGGGAGAAACCCTCCGGGGGACCGAGGGACCACCGGTGCCAGGCTAGCAGTGAGGTGACTCAGTGCTCCTCATTTTGTGGGAATGTGTCAAGGGCTCTCTCCCAGGTGCTCTTTTAAACTGTCCCTGAAGCTATCTGCCCATCAGGCAACCCCGCCAAGGCCATGGCCTCAGAGACTAAGCTCCGCCTCCTCCGGTTTAAATTGCACCTGCTGCAGTCTAGTCTGTGCCTCTCTCCCACCCGGAGTTAAGGTGACACAAAGCGGCACTCACTCCACCTGCGGCTTCTGAAGGGCCCTAAGGGGTCCAGCCCAGGCAGGCTAGGTGTCTGGCACTGGCCCAGGGGCAGGGGGGTCATTCCGCCTAGCAGCCGCCATCAGAAGGCGGCACAATGGCAGGGACGAAGGGAGGCTGGTGGCCTGGTGCACACAGGCTCCTGCGCCACCACCGGCTCCCACGCTCCAAGAGCAGCTCCGTTCCTCTCAGCCTCTCCGGCAAGGACCCTATCCCGGCCATGCAGGGTTCAGGTTTTGTTCTGGAAGCAACAGGAGTAAATGCACGAAAGCAAAGGCCTGGTGCTGCCCCGAGTCACAGCGCGGCCCTGGGGTACTGTTCAGGAAAGGTCAGCCAGGAGATCCCGCATGTGAGCACCCTAACGGGAGCAGGGAGGGGGGCGACGTGCCAATCAGCTGAAGTTCACGGCCAAGCAGCCCGACCCTCTGCGCACGGCCACGGCTGAGGTGCAAAGGGAATGGAGAGTCGGGGTTTTTCATATCTGGGTTAACTGACAGCAATTCCAGAGCCTCTCACCTCTCCCCCAAGTCTTTTTTAAATTGCCACTAAAATTGAATCCACATTTATAAATGACCATTTGGATCGAGTATCTTTAGAGCAGAAATTTATCATCTGGGAACTCCAGACCTTTTGAGGGCAAGGCTAATGGACTTCTTTATAAATATCTGGAAGGCTAGATCAAAGGAAAAGATTGATGTGGCCAGAGGCAGACAGAGCTGTAGCACAGAAACCCACCGAGAGCTTTGCCCACCGCACCCCGGAACAGTATCCATCAACTGGCCTTTGTCCAGAAGCTGCGAAGAAGTTTCCAAAAGCCCCAGGCCTCCCCAACCCCCACCAGGGGTCCACCGGCAGGGAAGACAAAGTCAAGAAGCAGATGGTGGCGTCCCAGGTGCATGGGTCGGGAGGTGGCTCAAGACCCACCTGGCCACAGGTCAGGGGACAGCACACAGGGAGAGGCCGCAGGTCTCTGTGTCTCAGGAGGCCACAGGCCAGGGTTCTAAACACCAGTGCTGGGGAGGACCGGGAGGCCTCGGGGTGGAGGGATGGTCACGGGCAGCCCCCCCCACCCAGGGAAGCATTTCTCTGCAGCAAAGCGTGCGTCGCTCTGTTCCTCCCAAACACCTCATTTCTTGTACACAAATGGGGGAGCATCTGGGGTGCTCAATGCCTGCAAGGGATCCTTGAATCCACCCCGAACCAAACACCACCCACCATGTGCACTGCACCTGGCTCTCCATAGCCCCAGGCCAGGAGATGAGAGAACACACACACTCCCTTCCACAGCACCGCTGAATCCCTGGCAGCTCACGGCCACAGGATCACTTTTCTCAGTTAACAGCCGCGAGAGGCGCAAACTCTCCTCTCTCTCTCTCTCTCTCTCTCTCTGGGCAGGGGGATTTCTCTTTGACTTCCAGGACCGTTAGGGACCCCCTCGGCTGGAGCAACTGCCCAAGTAGAGAGAAGCAGGGCTTCTGAGAGGCCAAGTGACTTGTTCACGACACCTGCAGGCTCTAGTGCCGGAACTCTGCCGTCACCCCAACAGACGCTGCAGGCCACTTAGGGGACTAACAAAACTTTCTCTTAGGGGCAAAACCTACAGGATGAGGAGAATCACAACAGCAGGGCAGAGCAGGTGAGGCCACCTACTGATGACTGACAGTATGCCAGGCAGAGCCCAGCTCCTAACGCTCTCAGGAATCCACAGTCCTTTCGACTGTTGTAATCACACGCTTGCCTGAGTGTTTACTAAGAGCCACCTCCTGCGGCAGCCTGTAAGCCCCGCAAAGGCAAGGCCCGTGCATATTTTGCACATTACCATCCGCACTTCCCCAGGGCCGGGCACCTATCTGCTCCATAAACTAAGAAGCTATTCTAGTCTCAATGGAGCCCAGAAAGGTCTAGCGATTTGCTTGGAGACACACAGCACGAAGCCCCCACCACTCTGCCCCTACTCCGCCCTCCACTCCTTCGCCAAAGCGCAGCCCTACCTTGACTGCCTCCGCGTGGGTGACGCGGGACAGGGATTTGTCGTTGACGCGTAGAATCTGGTCCCCGACCCGCAGCCCTTCCTTCTCGGCCAGCGAGCCCGGCTCCACCAGCGACACGTAGATGCCCACGCCGTGTTCCGAGCCGCCGCGGATGCTGAAGCCCAAGCCCTCGTGCGCCTTGGCGCGCCGCAGGCTCACCAGGCGCACCTCCCCGGGCCCCGCGCCGTCGGGGCCGCCCCAGGCGGGCTGCCGGTAGGGGGTGGTGGCGGGCAGGTAGAGGCCCTCGGCCGTGTACTGGTCGAACAGCAGCTGGTCGGAGCGCGGGATGACCAGGCGCAGCATGGGCAGCAGGCGCCGCTTGACCGGGCTGTCCAGCAGCACGCGCAGGGTGCGCACCAGGTCGAAGACGTTGCGGCGCGCGTGGTACGCGTTCAGGCAGTGCGTGAACTGCTCCCGCTCCGCCTCGCTCAGCAGCGCCGTCAGCGCCTGGTGCAGCTGGCGCACGTTGGCAGACAGCAGCCGCAGCCCCGCGCCCCCGCCGCCGCCGCCGCCGCCGCCCGCCCCGGCAGCCCCGGCCGCCGAGCCCAGCGAGCCGGTGGAGGACGAGCTCACCGACAGGCCGTCCAGCTGCGCGTTCATCTCCCCGCCGGGCCCGGCCGGACTCGGGGCGCGCGCCCGGGGGCGCTGCACTCGCGGGCTCCGGAGCGACAGCTGGACGCCGGCGACGCGGAGATCAAGGCTGGAGCCTGGGCTTCGGGAGACGCGGAGACGGCGGCTGGAGGATGGGCGTGGGGGGCGCAGCGACAGCGGCTGGATCCTAGGGGCGGGCGAGCAGCGCTGCTGGAGTCCTGGGGTCGCGGGGACGCTGGAGTCCGGGGGACGCGGGGACGTCGGCCGGGATCCAGAGGACGCGGAGACGGCGCCGGGCTCCCGGGGGGCAGAGTTGGCGGCGCAGCCCGGAGCTCGCGGACACTGCGGCTGGAGTCCGGGGGGCACCGGGACGCAGCTACATCCCGGAGGGCAAGGAGCCCACGGGTGGCCGGAGGGCGGGCACAGTAAAGCCGACCGCCCCGTCACACCACGCCCGGGGCTCCCCCAGCCGCGCTGCTCGTTCCCCTCGGGCTGGGGGACCCCAAAGTCTGAAGTTGGCGCAGGGGTCGCGCTAGTCCCCGAGCCTCCCGAGTCGCCGCCAGCGGAGCCGTGCGGGCGTCCGGCAGGGGGTGCGGGGCATGTCCGAGGCCGCCCCGGGATGCAGCAGCCCGGGGGCCCCCGCGCCCCTGCGCCGCCGGGGCGCAGACGGAGCCGCGCGACCGCGGAGCCCGGACTTTCCGAACTGTTGAGCAGCCCGGGGCCGAGTCTTCCAGCGAGTTCCGACGCCGTCGCCGTCGCCAGCCCAGCCTTGGCCCCGCCCCCTCGCCCCTCCCCCTACCCGCCCCCTCCCCCCCGCGGGCTCTTCAGGAAATGACGTCCCGCCTGGCGAGCCTGACGGTTGCCTGGAGACGGGGTGAAACGGGCCAGCCCCGGGAAGCCAGGGGGTGAAAGTGGGGGTAGGGGCGGGGGAGCATCGCGGACCCTTGGAGCTCCGCTCTTCTGCGGCTCCGGGGTCCTGGGGAAGAGGGCCCTTAAAAATTGTGCTTCTGCGGCGACCGCAGCCTGTGCACCAGGATCGGGTTGGAGTAATTAGCCGGCCAGCTAATTCACAACTGTGGAGGGGAAATTGCCAACTTTTTGTTTCTCAGACACTGGACGCTCGGGGCTCGGTGTTCTGCCTTAGAACACTGCGAGCCCTCCTGCGCACGCTCTGCCATGCAAGTTCCAGCGTGTGTGTGGGCACTGCTGGGCACCTGCTGGTGCGCGGAAAAATCACACCGCACCCCTGCCCAGTCTCCAGGACCGCGCCAGGGCGGGTTGGGAGCTGTTTTCAGAAGTATAAAGTGTGCGCATCACACACACACACACACACACACACACGAGTGCAAAAAAAAAAATTCCTGAAGTCTGAACGAGACAGGAGCATTGTGACATTGTGTTGGATGTCTGCCTCCTGGCTGTGATCTGTCATCACTGGGGAAACCGGGTGAAGGGTACATGGCTTGTCTGTGCATCAGTTCTTACAACTGCACGTGGTTCTGCAATTATTTCAGAAATTACTGTGCATATGGAGCTGGGGGGAAGTATTCTAGACCTTTCCATCTCAAGTCAAAACGATAAAATACTCCAGTCTTTCATCGCTGCCCTCCTTCCCCAAATACAATCTAAGCTAAGCTCTTGCATATACCTCAAAGTGGCTTTTGAAGGAGCTCTGTAGCAGGCACACAAACAGACCACAATCCCTGCCGGTCTAAACTGCCTCTCCCAAGCCATTCTCCTATGCAAGAGGGCAGCGATGAAAGACTGGAGTATTTTATCGTTTTGACTTGAGATGGAAAGGTCTAGAATACTTCCCCCCAGCTCCATATGCACAGTAATTTCTGAAATAATTGCAGAACCACGTGCAGTTGTAAGAACTGATGCACAAGCCGGCGCCGTGGCTCAATAGGCTAATCCTCCACCTTGCGGCGCTGGCACACCGGGTTCTAGTCCCGGTTGGGGCGCCGGATTCTGTCCCGGTTGCTCTCTTCCAGGCCAGCTCTCTGCTATGGCCAGGGAGTGCAGTGGAGGATGGCCCAGGTGCTTGGGCCCTGCACCCCATGGGAGACCAGGAAAAGCACCTGGCTCCTGGCTCCTGCCATCGGATCAGCGCGGTGCGCCGGCTGCAGCGGCGGCCATTGGAGGGTGAACCAACGGCAAAGGAAGACCTTTCTCTCTCTGTCTCTCTCTCTCACTGTCCACTCTGCCTGTCAAAAAAAAAAAAAAAAAAAAAAAAAAAAAAAAAAAAAAAAGAACTGATGCACAGACAAGCCATGTACCTTTCACCCGGTTTCCCCTAAAACTGCCCTGGAATTGTCACTGCGGAGCCAGATGGCTTCCCTTCGGGGTGGCAGAGAGATGGGGTCTCACCTGGAGCAGTAGGTTTGAGCTGGACCTGGGTGGAGGGGCCAGTCATTCATTTACTGATTTGATCACGCCTCTCTCACCATTTTCCAAGCACCTGTTCTCTCCCGAGTGGTGGATTGGATGCAGGAGATTTGGGTTAAAGCGACAAGAGGGGCCGGCGCCATGGCGCAGTATGTTAATCCTCCGCCTGCGGCGTGGGCATCCCATGTGCTCACCGGGTTCTAGTCCCGGCTACTCCTCTTCCCATCCAGCTCTCTGCTGTGGCCTGGGAAAGCAGTAGAAGATGGCCCACGTCCTGCACCCACGTGGGAGACCTGGAAGAAGCTCCTGGCTCCTGGCTTCGGATCGGTGCAGCTCCAGCCATAGCGGCAATTTGGGGAGTGAACAAGCGGACGGAAGACATTTCTCTCTGTCTGTAATTCTGACATCTCTCACTGTCTGTAATTTTACCTCTCAAATAAATAAATAAAATCTAAAATCTAAAAAAAAAATAATAAAGGACAAGAACTCTGACCTGAGGGAGGTCACAGTCTGGCTGGGGAGAAAGATGGTGTAAATAGGCAAAGTTGGAGAACCAGCGTCGTAAGGGCGGAGGGAGCTTGGGTTTAAAGGGGTTTATTGAGGAGGTGACACCTGAGTGAAGAAACCCTAGGATGAACTTTCTTCTCTGGACAACGTGGAACGGTGGAAAGATTTTTCAACACTGTTGACTTCATGTATTTCAAAAACAGGAGGTTAGGAATTAAAGCTATATTTTTTCTAGGCAGCATCAATTCTCTTCTTCATTGTCACTGAAACAGCTTAAATGAATGCCCAGTGAATATATTTGATGGAGTGTATGAGGAATATTTTTTTAAATAGCCAGAATCAGGCTACATTGGACATTCGGTTTACAGGTCTAAGTTTAGCACTTTGTAGTATGTTTCCAGATTCTTCCTTCTTAACTGCCTTTGAAAACTTTACTGCAACTAGCCTAAGATATGTAGAAAAAAATTAATCTCCATTCCCAAAATGTATTAATGGCATACCTCAAAATGCCACCAAACAGGGCTTAATTGTATGAGGTTCAGATTTTCTGCAAATGTATTTCATACTTAGCTTTCACCTAGTTTCTATTCTAATTATAATGACTGTGATTGGTTTAATAAATGCATCCCGGGAGCTAAGATCCCTTAACATTTTATCTCTGAGCAAAGGCTGTTTTCAAGAAAGTGTTTTGCCTTAGGCGGCAGAAACCTTGTCACAAAAAGTCTTAGTAGAAAAAGAAACAGTTTCTTCTGTAAACATCCGAGACCATCTGGGATCCTGTGCTATTGTTTAATTTCTTAGAGGCGGATTTGGGAGGGCAGACACTTGTGAGAGAGCAGAAAAAGAAAGCGCTGGGGATTCTTGCAGCCACACAGCCCAGCCCCGCAGCACAGCCACCTTACTATTAGCTGGCACTGTGCACCCTCAGATCAGAGGCAGTGTGACTGCGCTCAAACCCCAGGAATTCAATTCCATGTCTGAAGATGTGTCAGTTGTTCAGAAATAAGCCCTGGGGAATGCGGGCTTCGGAGGAGCTGGGAGGAACCTGTCAGAGAGCACTTGGCCTCGGCTGCATACTGCCCTCTTCAGAAGGAAAACGTTATTCTCCTAGCGTGGTGCTAATTTCTCTTCACTGTGGCTTCCCAGCTCTGGCCAATCCCCCGTGCATATTCTTGGAAACTTGGGACACCCAGGTGCAGCCATGGAAGAGACGGAGAAGGAAGAAGCCTGAACTGGGTGGTGCTTTGTGCTTCGCACAGCCTGCACCTGCTTAGGAGTACTCTGTGTTGAGCTGGGCTTTGGTTTGCTGTTTGTTTCTTATGTGTTGGTTTTGACCAAGAGGCAACACAGGGAGCTGCACTCTGGATATCAGGCAGAGAACCCTTCTCCTGATCACAAAGCTCCCCTTTCGCCAGCGGTGTGAGCCACAGCAGGCGGCTTCACCGCCCCTCGGTGGAATGGGGCTCCCCAGAGGCCAGCTGCTGGCTGCGTGTGTTGTGCCCTGTGCAGCAAATGAGAGCGTGTTGCAAATTCAAGTGTCCTAAAAGAGTATTTGGAAGGCAGAGTTACCAAGAAAAAGGGAAAGACAGAGAGAAAGAGAGAGAGAGAGAGAGAGAGAGAGAGATATCTTCCATCTGCTGGTTCACTCCTCAAGTGGCACGAAGATCAGGCCTGGGCAAGGCCAAAGCCAAAAACTCCATCCTGGTCTCCCATGTGGGTGACAGAGGCACTTGGGCCATCTTCCACTGCCTTTTCAGGCACACTAGCTCCAGGGCTTCTGGCCTGTTAGTGGAACAGCTGGGACATGGAACAGGCGTTCATATGGGAGGCTGGTATCGCAGGCATCGGCTTAACCCACTGCCTTCCATTATTCCTTCTTTTTCTTTTTTAAATATTTATTTATTTATTTGAAAGGAAAAGTTACACAGAGAGAAGAGAGAGGTCTTCCATTAGATGGTTCACTCCCCAATTGGCTGCAACAGCCAGAGCTTCGCTGATTGGAAGCCAAGAGCCAGGAGCTTCTTCCAGGTCTCCCACGTGGGTGCAGGGGCCCAACGACTTGGGCCATCTTCTACTGCTTTCCCAGGCCATAGCAGAGAGCTGGATCGGAAGTAGAGCAGCCGGGACTAGAACCAGTGCCCATATGGGATGCCGGCACTTCAGGCCAAGGCATTAACCCACTGCGCCACAGTGCCGGCCCTCTTCCTTCTTTTCCATGACAGTGTTAAAAAGTCTTGTTCTATTTCACAGTGAGTCAGAGCATATATCCTTCCCTCTTATCCACTGGAATGTCTCCATAGAAGGTAATAGAGATTAATTTGAGATCATGTCCATAATTTCCATATAGGATATATAGAAAATATAGCTAATGTTTATTGAGAGACAAATACTGCTTTAACACTTGCATTTTTAAAAGTGTTTTTAAATTTTATTTTATTGAAAAGCAGAGTAATAGAGAGAAGGACACACACACACACACACAGAACTTCTGCTAGCTCACTCTTCAAATGGTCCCAATAGCCAGTGGTGGACCAGGCTGAAGCCAGAGCCTGGAGCTCCATCCCAGGTCTCCCCAGTGGGTGTCAGGAGCCCAAAGACTTGGGCCATCCTCCCAAGGCACTTTCCCAGGGAACTAGATTAGAAACAGAGCAGCCAGGACTCAAACCGGTGCTCCAATATAGGATGCTGGCACTGAAAATGGTGGCTTAATTAGCTGTAACACAATGCTGGCCCCTAAACACTTGTATCTGCCTGATACTCTATAGGCGAGATGTCATCATCTTCGTTGTCATCGTAATTGTCATCCTCCTCCTAGTAAAGCAGACAGGACACTGAGACATAGAGAGGTAGGTAGATCCGCGGGCATGGAAGTAGTTCATGGAAGAGTTGAAATCTGAACCCAGATAGTGTGGCCCCAGAGCTCTGACTGTTAACCACGGTGCAGCGCAGCCTCCCAGGTGTTGGACTCAGGGTGCTGAACTGGCCAGCAGCCCTGCTGGGCCTGGTGTGAGGACCACATGCTCTCTAGACAGCAGGGCTGGGCGCATGTGAGGTTGCTAAGGATTCCTGCCTGGGAAGCCGTGGTGGAAGGAAGGGGAAGGGGGTTGTGAAGAAGACAGTGCTGAGACAAGGTGGTGGAGAGGACCTGGGTCCTCAGCCTGCTCATCAGGAGGTGCAAAGCTCTCTGATGCTGGATGACAGGCGGAGGCTTTTTTTGAGCTCTGGGGTCCTTGGAGAAAAGACATTAGCAACTGGAGCTATCGCTCGGGCGCCAGGCCTGCGACGATGGGCTGCCTGTAGGCTGCTGTGTCAGTGGGGATGGCATTGGCTGAGAGAGGGGAAACAGCTGCCTCTATGACTGCCAGATAATGCAGTGAAATTGATGGAAGTGCAGGGAGATAAGAGAGGCAAGAGAAAGAGAATGCAGAGCAATGGCAGGAACGGGAGGGATGCAGGTCTCTATCTTGGGCTCGGTGTAATCCCCAAAGGGCCTGTCTCATGGTCACAGAGAATCATGGGATTTTGTGCAGGAAGGGCGCCACAACCCTTCTCTGCTATTTGCTACCTTTGTGACCTTGGGTAAATCATGGAGGGCTTTTCTACCAGAGTTCTTTTGCCTGTGAAACGGGGGCATGAGGGTAGAGCCGCCACCTGTGACGCCAGCATCCTGTATGGGTGCCGGTTCATGTCCCAGCTGCATCACTTCCAGTCCAGCTCACTCCTAATGGATGGAAGATGTGTGTGTGTGTGTGTGTGTGTGTGTGTCCTTCTCTCCATAACTCTTTCAAACAAATAAAAATCGTAAAAAGGGGGGACATGGCATTATTGTGACTATCCCTTGTGCTCTTGTGTGCAGTATCCATCACTGTGTTTGGCATGCACCTGGTGCTCCTGCAATGCTTGGCACCCATCTCTGTTAAAACTTTTAGGGGTTGGCACTGTGGCATAGCCAGTAAAGCCGCTGCCTGCAGTGCCGGCATCCCATATGGGTGCCAGTTCGAGTCCCGGCTGCTCTATTTCCGATACAGCTCTTTGCTGTGGCCTGGGAAAGCAGTGGAAGATGGCCCAAGTGCTTGGGCCCCTGTACCCGCGTGGGAGACCTGGAAGAAGCTCCTGGCTCCTGGCTTCGGATCGGTGCAGCTCTGACAGTTGCGGCCAATTGGAGGGTGAACAAGCAGATGGAAGACCTCTCTCTCTGCCTCTCCTTCTCTCTGCATGTAAATCTGACTTTCAAATAAATAAGTAAATCTTAAAAAAAAAAAAAACTCTTACACATGGGAGCCCCATAAGAATAGGGGCCATGGCTCCCTTATCTCTGTGTCTGGTGCTGGGCCAAGGATGAGCGTGTACTCAGTAATTAGTTGCCGAATGGTTCCTTGGTTCCCTCCCTCTCTGCCTTTGGGTTACAGATGGGACAATCGCAGGAGCCATGGTGCTCGTCCTGGCCTCTTTTGTTAGCAGCCAAAAGGGAGTGCTACTGAGTACTTGCAGAAGACTAAATGCTGTACTGGGGTCGTTTCTTCCAATCCTCCCACTCTCACAAAACGGATACTCCACTTGACAGCTGGGTAAACTGAGTGTCTGGGCAACAGGTAACTTCCCTAGAGTCTGCGTGCTCACTGTGCTTCGTAGTAAAACAGATGGAATTCATGCTGATTTCTCTTTCTCCACTTTCGGGGCGGGGGGTGGAGAACTGTCACCATAACAAAAATAAATTGCTGGGAGCCCATCTGTGGGCTGGAAGTGGCAGAGCGGTGGAAGTGACCTCACTGAGCTTGCTGTGCTGTAAGCCGATTGCTGGGAAGTCTCTAAGAGCTTCTTTAATTAGGGGATTATGTATTGGTAACGCTAGGACACTCACTCCAACCCCAGCTTGGTTCAGGGGAGAGAAGCCCCTGGGAGAAACATCCTTGCCATGGGCACACCAGCATGGTCAGCTGGGGCTTCCATTCATGCTTTCACGCTGTTCACGTGTCACCCCCCAGTGGGAGGGGCTTGTCTGCTCTGGCAGATAACATTTTGAGCACTCAGCAGGAGCAGGGGTGCCATGGCCCCTGACCTCCCCGGGTTCCTGCCCTCCTGGAGCCGCTGGGAGCTTCAGTGTTGTGTGTAGCAACTGTTATCATGGGTGGACAAATGGGAACATTGTGAGCTGTGGAGTGGGTGTTCTAAGCAAGGCTTCCCAGCCGGCATCCCCTTCTGTAATGCCTCAGCCCCCCGACTCATCCCAGCATCAAAGCAGCATGGTCAGTACCGCAGTTTCTTCATCCGTATAAAAGAGAGTTAGGAGTGGGCGTTGTGCTGCGATGGGTTAGGTCGCCACTCGGGATGCCCACATCCCATGTTGGCTGTGCTGGCTACTCTGCTTCTCATCCAGCATTCCTGCTAATGTGCACCCTGGGAGGCAGCAGATAACAGCTCAAGTCCCTGTTGCCCTGCCACCCATGTGGGAGATCCAGATGGGATTCCGGGCTCAGCCTTTCAAGTAGATGAGAATAAACTTTTAAAAAAAAAATAACAGTTTAAAAAAAAAAACAGATAGCTAAATTGAGCTACTGAAAGGGGCTGTTTGAGAGACTAACAGAGACGAGGAATGTGAAGAGTCACACAGCACCTAGGACCAAAAAACACGGAACCAGGGCAGCTCAGGGTTGGCTTTGAAGACTGCAATGCTTTGAGACATCACTCTGTAGCTTTGCAGATCTTTCGATCTCCCACCAAGATTTTTTTTTAATAGTGAGATGTCTGACTTCCTGAATGATCACCTTATTTCCTCACTGGTCCTCAAGGAAGCTTTTTGTTTTGCTTTGCTTTAAACTTCAGTCTTCAGGGAATTCGGCAACTGAATGCTGTTCTCAGGTTCCCCTGTGCGCTGCTGGCCAAATCCATCATCTGTGTGCTTCAGGCTTGCCATTTGCACGGTAAGGGGCTTGGAGGAGGTGATCGGGAAGCATGTTGTATTATTTTGGCTTTTGGCAGAGGAGGAGGAGGGCAGAGGGGCAGAGGAGGATGGGGGGGCATGAAGAGTTTTCTGGGGGCTGCTGCAGATTTGCGAGTGTGTCCCTGGCTCCACAGCTGAATGATGACTGCCACTCACACTGGTTCCAGGCTCTCAATGTCTCTTTGCCTCCGGGTTTCAAATAGCAGTTAATGATCCTAGCTGCCTTTCAGCCAGTTTTGTGATTTCTGCCTTTGACTTTGACCACGTTCAAAGTCACTCAGCAGACATTGTTATTACATTCATAGGGCCCAGTGTGCCCAACTACTTGGCAAATTGTGTCAAGGAATCCATAACTGTTACAGATGGATGCTTGCTCTCTGCATTCTTTATTCCTTGGAAATTTGATATTCTCATTGACCTTCTATGAAGGTAACAGTAAATGGAATTTCAACAGCCTAGAATCATAGCCTTCTTTTAAAAAATCAGGTGGACTGGAAGCCAGTGCTGTGGCATAGCAGGTTAAGCTACCTGCAGTTCCAGCATCCCATGTGGGTACCAGTTTGAGTCCCAGCTGCTCCACTTCCATTCCAGCTCTCTGCTGACGTGCCTGGGAAAGCAGCAGAGGATGACCCAAGTGCTTGGGTCCCTGCACCCACATGGTAGACCTTGAGGAAGCTCCTGGATCCTGGCTTCTGCCTTGGCCCAGCCCCGGGCCATTGTAACCATTTGGGGAGTGAGCCAGCAGAGGGAAGATCTTTCTCTCCTCTCTCTCTGTAACTATTTCAAATAAAATAAAATAAAATAAAATAAAATAAAATAAAATAAAAGTCAGGTGGAATCTTAAAGATCCTATTCATTTTTTTTTTCCATTCAACCAACATTTATCAAGTGCCTTCTGTGTGCCAGGTATCATGTGGGGGGTGAGAGAGCTGAGCTCAGACTCTTGTTCTCACAGCTCCCGTCTATGTGGAAAGCACATTTAAAGGATAATCCTGGGAGTGCGTGTTTAGCTTAGTGGTTAAGATGCCTGCATCCCACATCAGAACACCTGGATCTGATTCTCAGTTTCTGCTGCTGATTCCAGCTTCCTGCTAATGCAGGTCCTGGGAGGCAGCAATGACAGCTGAAGTAGTTGGTTTCCTGCCACCTGCGTGGGAGACCCGGACTGAGTTTCTGACTTGACTCCAGCCCAGTCTCAGCCACTGCGGGCATCTGGGGAGTGAACCAGCAGATGAAAGCATTCCCCCCCTCAATAAATAAATAAACAAAAATGCTTTTAAAAAATGCACTACCAGTTATATGCTATGAGAGAGTATATTAGTCATCTGTTGCTGTTTAACAATTGTTGCTTACTCAATGGCTTCAAGGACACACGTTTATTGTAATGCAGTTCCCACGAGCCAGGAGTCTGGGCTTGGTTTAGCCAGTTTCTCTGCTCAGAGTCTCACAAGGCAACAATCAGGACAAGGCTGTGTTCTCACTTGACATCTTCCCTGAGAAGGAAGGATACCCTTCCCCAGATAAGCTCATACAGACGCCATCGGCCATCACCTCTCATGATGGTGTGATTGAGGGCCCCACTTGTCAGCCGACTCCTTCAAAGACAGTAAACTAATCTCCCCGCCCCCTCCCCCTCCCCCTCTCCCTCTCCCTCTCTTTCCTCTCCCCTCTCTTCTCTCTCCTCTCTCTCACCTGCTAAGCAGTGCCTTCTATAACGCAATCAGAGGGACGACACCCCATCCTCATTGCCATATAAAGTAACCCACTCAAGCAAGTGCCACACCATCGCCTTGGCCATGTTCTGCGGGTCAGAAGCAAGTCACAGGTTCTGCAGAAACTGAAGGGGAGGAGAATATACAAGGGTGCCACCCACTGGGGCTCCCCTTAGAGTGTAGCTGCACATGGAGGATGGCAAAGTGCAACAGGTGCCCTGAGGAAGAGGCCCCTGGGTCTGGCAGGTGAGGTCAAGATTTCCTGAAAGAAGGAACATTTGAAAGAAGACACTAAATTGAGGGGGGGACGGGGTTGTCATCAAGTCCGCAAGTTTGGAAGCAGGTTTACCCGGAAGCAAGAAAAGATGTAATTATGTTCAAGGAACTTGAAGGAAGTTCTGCATAGGCATACGGATGCAGCCAGCACATGGCCAGAGATCTGGCTGGAGAGGGGTGAGAAGAGGTGGGGTCATGTCAGACATGGGTTGCTGGCCTGAGCGATTTTGGCAGGGTTCTGAAAGCCATCAATTTGCAGGTGCAGGCTCTGAGTTTTCCTGGAGAAGCATCAGGCACCTTCTTTAACAGCTCTCCAAGATTTATAGACACTCTTGTACTCCATAAAGATCCTCAGAGAGTGTGGCACTCTTTCAGGAGGATGATAGACACGGGCGCTCGCTAAAAATACGTCTGAGCTCCACAGTATGCCGAACCACAGGCTGCTTAGGTTGGAGGAGACGTTCAAAATCCAGACCAGCCAGCGACTGCCTTTTCCCCTCATCTCAGTTTCACGAGGTTGGCAGGGTGTGGCAGGTGTCCGTGTTACAGTGACCTGCGTTCAGAGCCTGGTTCTGCCACTTGCCTGCAGCAAGTGACATGGTACCCTCTGGTTCGGAATGTCCTCATCCACTCAGTGGACAATAAAGAGTACAGGGATGGTTAAATGCAGCTGCCTACGTACGCCAAGCTCTCGCCTGGCATATAGAGCATTTGTTAGCTCACTAGGGCTGCTGTAACAAAGTATCACAGCCTGGGTGGGGGCGGGCAGGGAACAACAGAGGTATATTGTCTCCCTGTTCTGAAGCCTAGGAGTTCAAGGTCAGGTGTTGGCTGGGATAGTTTCTACTGAGGCCTCTCTCCTTGGCCGCCTGCTTCGTCTGTCTTCCCGAGTTTTTTTTTTTTTTTTTTTTCACCTATCTGTATGCACCTGTCTGCATTCAAATCTCCTTTTCATGCAACTCATACTGGATCGGGATCACCTAGGAGCCCAGTTGAACCTAATTACTCTATAAAGATCTCCAAATGCAGTTGCATTTTGAAGTACTGGGGGTCAGGACTTCAACCGCTGAATATAGGGGCACACGATTCAGCCCAATGTTGTTGAACGTATTCTCAACCGATGTTAGGTGCTTCTTTCCCTACCTCTAGTTGGCACAAATCCTGATGTCCTAATTCCAGGCCCCACTTCTCAGCCTCTCCTAGCTGTTCTATGAGAACTCAATTGTCTCATCAGTAACCTTCCAGAAAGATGTGCCCTCAAATTCCTTTCTCTGTCAATAACAATAACAGCAGCAACAGCCCCAGCATTGTTGAGTTGGGCCTAACGAATCAGAGGAATAACCTTTCTTTAATGGAATCCGACGGCAGTAATTTTCTGGAACACACCATTACAAGGAAGCCGTGTGATCTCCAGGGCTTTTTGACGCCTAATTAAAAAGCACTGTAGCAAGGAGATTACAGTTACGTTTCAGATTTGCATGGTTCTGATTGCGGGGTTGGAGGAAGAGAGACTGTTTTCCAGGACTGTGAGCAGGTTGGGGAGGGTGGCCCAGGGAGACTGGGAGGCTCTGCTGAGCCCATGCAGAAGGTCTTGTGCCATTGTTTTCACCTGACAGAAAATGTCAAGGTCTGGGAGTCGACTTTCCTTACGGGTGATGGAGTGGGAAAGCCAACCGTGGGCTGAGATGCTCATTGGCTCAGAAGTCGGCGGGGAGCTGATCCACTCTCAAAATCAAATCATTAAGCAACACCCTCTTTTTTTAACTGAGCGTGGGTATAAAAATAAACATCCTGGCCATTTATAAATATTTTTAAATTATGGGTTCTTGATTTGGGGGCTCATGGCTTAAGAGCACCTGTGAAGTTCCTGGGATTGTGCAGGATAGTTTGCGCAAGTTTGTGACAATGTCTGATTTTCCTGTGATCCGTGATCTAAAAAGATTAAGATCTGCCTATTGTAAATGATACCGGGTTCACTTTATCGAGTGTTTCCTCTATCAGATACATTATGCTCCGTTCTTCATGCCAACTCTCCAAGATCTCTGTATCATCCCATTTAACAGATAAGGAGACAGAGCCTGGGCTGTATCCATCCATACAACGAACATTAATTGAATGTTCTAGAAGGAGAGTTGAACAATTATGATTCAACGGGAGTGGACATTTTAGGAGAAGGAAGCAAATGGGGTGTGGGAGTGGAGCACCTGACCCGAGGTGAAGACTGGAAGTCAGGAAGGCCTCCTGAAGAAGTGAATGCCCACACTGAGTCTTCAAGGAGAAGGCGGGTGAAAGAGGTAGGGAGGGCACCCACTAAGTGAAGCCTAATATTTAACTGGCAAATACAAGGGTGTCCCCCAGATCTAGAGGGTGGAGAAACCCAAGTCTGATCAAGGTCACTTCTTTTGCACAAATCTCATTCAACTAATGGACATCAGAAAAGCTCTTGGGCCTTACTTGGGATCAGAGACTTGCAAGTTAAACCAATAGCGAGATAGCAACTCTCACGTTCCAACTTGGCAAAATCAAGGTATCTGACATTACCAAGTACTGACAAGATTATGATGCAAGAGGAAGACAGGGCTGGTGGGAGTGGAAATTGGCACGACCATGGCAGAGCGCTCCTTGGCAGTAGCTGGTAGACTTGCAAGCATGCCAACGCTGTAGCCGACAGCTTCATGTCTCAGTACATTTCCTGGAGAAATTCTCACACATTCGAACCAGAATGTGTCAGCACCTGCTGCACAGCACAGGGTACAACACCACACCTCCAACAACCATCACCGATTTAACTCCTTCTTCTGTGGGTCAGCCTGCCTTTGCCTGGAGCCCTCCCCGAGCCAGCCAGCCTCTGTAGGAGGCCCTGGGGGTCATCTAATCAATTCTCATTTCTTAAAGCTTTTAAAATCTATTTATTCAAAAAAGCAACAGAGAAAGAGGAGGAGAGAGACAGACAGACAGATGGACAGACATAAACACAGAGAGAGCTTCCCCCTGCTGGTTTTCTCCCCAGAGGTCCACACGGCCAGGGCTGGACCAGGCCAACGCCGGGAGCCCAGCACTCCAGCTGGGTGTCCCACATGGTGGCAGTGATACCAGCACCTGAGTCATCATCCTCTGCCCACCAGGGTGTGTATTAGCAAGAAGCTGGATTGGGAGTGGAGAGGGGACTCAATCCTGCACACCCCGATTGGGATGTAGGCATCTCAAGTGACATTTTAGCCCCTGTGCCAAACACCTGTCTCCAGTACCCCATTTCTTACTGGTGACCCTGTGGCTGATAGGGTGGTTGAGGTGTCCAGATCATAAATTAAGTTGAGGCAGAATTTAACAGAAACCCACATTTCTTTTCCTTCTTCTTGTGATATGCTTTTTGTATAAAAATTAGAAAATAGATGTAATTTTAAAAGAATGAAAACACATTTTAAAAAAGATCATCTATAATATCCACCTATAGGAAGCAAATACAAACATTTTTGTCTTTAACTTTTACTCACGTAATTATTCATTCATTTATTCAGTATGATAATGTGATTTATAAGAAAAATGATAAATGAGATGATGAATATGTGAATTACCCAGATTTGATCATTGTATGTTGGGTACATGTATCAAAATATCACATTGTACCCAGGAATATGCACAATTATTATGTGTCAATGAAAACAATCTTCTTTTATTTTTATTTCTTTATTTGAAAGGCAAGGAGAGAGAAGAGATCGTCCATCTGCTGACTTACTCTCCAAATGTCCACAACAACGCAGGCTGGGTCGGAACAGAGTCAGGCTGGGTCGGAACAGAGTCAGGACTCAATCTGCACGTCCCCCGCGCACAGCAGGGACTAGAAGCATCGCCTGCTGCCTCTCGGGCTGTACATTAGCAGGGAGTGGGATCAGAAGCAGAGTATCAGGACTCGAACCCAGGCCCTATGCATGGCCTGCAGGCATCCCTGGTGACATCTCAACCCCTGTGCCAAATGCCAGCCCCAAAAACAAAATTTTAAAAAAGAAATACCTAGTTTTGGCTTTGTCCCCGGTACCTGGCCCAGAGTTCCTAAAACCCTTGTGCTTTCCCAAATGAGAGGGGTGCTAGGTGCATCTCATCTTTCGGGCTAATATCTGGTCTTTGACCCCAGTTCCCAATGCAGAACTGCTGGTCCCTTGGACTTTCCTAGGTGGACAGGAGTACCTTTTGTTCAGATGGAGCACTGGTTAGTGGGTTTCTGAATGGCAGTGGTCACCCCAAAAATGAAACTGTGATGAGAAGCTTGGAATTTGCAGCCCCTATCCTCGCAGGAGGAAAAGAGACCGGAGATGGAAGAGGCCATGACCACTCTGAAACTACAAGTTTTCAGAGCTTCCGGTTGCTTAACAGGTGGAGGTGCTGGGAGGCTGTCCCCGCCCCCTCCATCCCGCCTTGAGAAGGCATGAAAGCCCTGAGCCCCCTCCCACATCTCTTGCATTGGGTACCCCTTCAGCCAGCTGTTCATCTGTTTCCTTTGCAATGTTTTCTACCACAACCTGGTAAACAAAAACACGTGTCTCCTTGAGCCCTGTGAGCCGTTCTCGCAAATGATGGGACCCTGGAGGGGGCCGTGGGAACGTCAGATTCACAGCCCGTTGTCTGGGAGTGCAGGTGACAACCTGGGCTTGTGATTGGCCTCTGACGTGAGGGCAATTTTATGGGATTTGGGCCAACTCCAGGGAGACGGTGTCAGAACTGAATTGAATTGTATGACACCTGGCAGGTTTAGGAGACTTGGTAACTGAGGGAAAAAATCCACAATGTACAGACATACTAAGTGTGAGTACAGATAAAACATTCAGGGTTTATTGGCTGGATCGTTGTCAGGTCTCTTACTAAACCTTGCAGACATTTTTGTGTGTGTGTGTATCTATGTAAACATGGAGGGGTACTTCAAAACTTTCATGGAAAATGGGATTAAAAGATAAGTTTATTGGGGCTGGCACTGTGGCATAGTAGGCTAAGCCACCACTCGCAGTACCACCATCCCATATGGGCACCGGTTTGAGTCCTGCCTGCTCTTCTTCCCATCCAATTCTCTGCTATGGCCTGGGAAAGCAGTAGAAGATGGCCCAAGTCCTTGGACCCTTGTACCTGCATGGGAGACACGAAAGAAGCTCCTGGCTCTTGGCTTCAGATCAGCCCAGCTCCAGCCTTTGCAGCCATTTGGGAAGTGAACCAGTGGATAGAAGACCCCACTCTCTGTAACTCTACCTCTCAAATAAATAAATCTTTTTAAAACAAGTTTATTTTGGTACAAAAAATTTTTGAAATCATGTATAAAATGTCTTCAAAAAGTTCATGGAAAAAGCATATTAGGATAAAATTATGCATTGACTGCAAATTTTTTTAAAAATTAAACTTATCTTTTAATTCCATGTTTCCATGAAATTTTTGAATTTTCTTCAAATATATCTCTCCCTACAAAAAACAAGAATATTTATATATATATACACACGCATATGATATTTTAAATTTCTCTACAATTCCAACAATACATCATAAACCCCTTTCTATGGTAATACATCTAAATATACATCACCATTCTTTTTTATTTTTAAGATTTTTTATTTGTTTCAAAGGCAGAGTTACAGACAGAGAGAGGGAGAGAGATCTTCTATCTGTTGGTTCCTTCCCCAAATGGCTGCAACGACCAGAACTGGGAGTTTCTTCTGGGTCTCCCACATGGGCACAGGGGCCCAAGCACTTGGACCATCCTCTACTGCTTTTCCAGGCCATAGCAGAGAGCTGGATCAGAAGTGGAGCAGCCAGGACTAGAACCAGTGCCAATGTGGTATGGCAGTGGCGCAGGCAGCAGCTTTACCTGCTATGCCACAGTGTCTTTCTTAAAGACCAAGTAGATGTGTCTGATTTACTAAGCAATCCCTCATTATTTACACTTAGATAATTTTTAACTTCCCCATATTGTCAATATAGCTATAATAAACAATCTCTTTATCTTTTTAATCCTTGCCATTAATTCATAGGAACATAACTGCTAGTTCCAAGGGTGTTTTCTTTTGATAAGGCTATAAGTGATTCATTTTGCCAATTCATCCATCAAAAGACTATACAAGTGTCGTCCTCCGTGAGTAATGTTTAAGAATGCCGATTTCCGGCTTCTCACACAAATTCTACTAAACCCAACTTGAAACGCAAAACGTGTTAGTGTAAGCTTCCTGGGCTGTGGCCAGGTCTGTTTTCTGTTGCTGTCACTGAGAGCCACAGGCTGGGCGACTCAGAAAGAACGGGAATTTATCCAGCTCGTGGTTCTGGAGGCTGGCAAGTCCAATGGCAAGCTGCCGCTTGATAACATGGCCAAGGGGAGTGCACTGAGAGATGGAGCAAGGCTGCCGAGACACACAGGCAGAGCCAGCTCTGCAGCCGAAGAGGGGTGCGGCGAATGAGCCATGCCATGGTCTCCAAGTGACACCAGCCCTCCCTGCTCCACTCCAAGCCCCGATGTCAACGGGACAGGAGAGAATGATTCTCCCGGACGAAGGATCACTCAATATTGTGAAGCATAAATCCCAGAGTTCCCCACAGCTTCAATTCCTCCCCCAAATCCTAGCGGGCTTCTACCTGCTGACCACCCAATCAGCCCTGACTGTAGTGTCCTCTAGGCCCATACCTGGTTCCACCCGCTTCTGAGACATTTGAGAGTCTTGTTATCCAAGGCTAGTTGGGCTACCCCAGCAGCACCTGGGATCTCCCAAGAATCCTACCTTCTGCCACACCCCACCCCCTACCTATTGAATCCGAATGTGCCTTTTTAGAAGGCCCCAGGCGAGTGGTGGGCCTGTAAGTTTGCAAAATTCTTTTCTGGTGGTCTCTTCTGAGCTTGCACCAAAAGGAGAGGTAGAGACAGAGAGGCCTTCCTTGCACGGGTTCACTCCCCAAATGGCCACAACGGGCAGGGCTGGCCAGGCTGAAGCCAGGAGCTTTATCCGGGTCTCCCGTGTGGGCAGCAGCACCCCAGGCATTTGTGCCATCTTCCATTGCTTTTCCCAGGCCATTAGCAGGGAGCTGGATCAAGATTGAGTAGTCAGGACACAAACCAGCACCCATATGGGACGCTGGTGTCACAGGTGGCGGCTTAACACGCTGGGCCACAATGCCTGCCTCTGGGCAGGTTTTTTATGAACCGGAGGGGCAGCATTGTGTTGGTGTTAGTCCCTCTTAAATGCTGCCTTTAACTTGACAACCACCATGTCCCACGCTGCTGGGAGGGACCGTTGCTTCTCTTTCAGTGGGGTCATCAGGATTTAGTGAGAAGCTGGGAGGGGCCCCGTTGACAGCTGTGAGCCAGTGGCCTCCTTTCTGCAATTTCTTGATCCCTAATCTATGGCTGACTTGCCTGTACCCTGGCTTATAACTTCATCTGAACACCTTCTCTGTAAACCTTTAAGAGACGGGGTTGTATTAGTTTATTGAGTGACTTAAGACAGAAATTGATTCTCTGTCACTGTTCTGGAAGCTGCAAGTCCAAACTCAAGGGGTCAGTAGAAGAATGCTTCCTAGAAGATTCTAGGGCAGGATGCTCCCCAGCCTCTCCCTAGTTTCTTTCTTTTAAAAAAACATTATTATTTTTATTTACTTGAAAGACAGAGTTACAGAGAGAGGCAGAGAGAGAGAGAGAGAGAGCTAGAGAGGTCTTCCATTCGATGGTTCGCTCACCAATTGGCCGAAACAGCCAGAGCTTCGCTGATCCGAAGCCAGGAGCCAGGAACTTCTTCTAGGTCTCCCACGTGAGTGCAGGGGCCCAAGGACTTGGGCCATCTTCTACTGCTTTCCCAGGCCATAGCAGAGAGCTGAATGGGAAGAGGAGCAGCTGGGACTTGAACCAGAACCCATATGAGATGCTGCAGGCTGGGGCTTCAACCCACTGCGCCACAGCACTGGCCCCTCTCCCTAGTTTCTGGGGACTCCTGGCAAGTCCTGGCTTTTCTCATCTTGCAGCTTCACCACTCTGATCTCTGCCTCTGCCTTCCTGTGGCCTTCTCTGTCTGGATGTTCTCTCCCTCTCTTTTTCTTAAACATTTATTTTATTTATTTGAAAGGCAAGTAAGAGCAAGAACAAGGGAGGTCGGCTGGTTCACTCCCTAAATGGCCGCAAAGGCCGGGGCTGGGCCAGGCCAGAGCCAACAGCCAGGAGCTTCACGCAGGTCTCCCATGTGGGTGGCAGGGGCAGGCCCAAGGACTTGGGCATCTTCTGCCACTTTCCCGGGTGCATTAGCAGAAGCTGGATCGGGAGCCAGGCAGCAGGAACTTGAACTGGTACTTCATACAGGATGCATTGCATGCAGCAACCTCACCTCCTCTTCATTGATGAAGCTTCTAGAAGACACTCAAGATCGTGACGGGCCTGAAGCCGTCACTGAGATCCTTCTGGATGAGAGAGTGAGATAGAGATTTGGGGTCTACATGGATAGACTGCTTTTATTTAGCCACAAAATTGTTAAGTGTCTGTTGAAGCAAAGGAAAGTTTTCAGTTGTTTTGTTTTGTTTTGTTTTGTTGTTTGTTTTGTTCTGTTTCCAGCTGAAGATGTTGGTTTCTCCCATCTGGAAATAGCATGCGCTTCTGATGAGATGGACCTGGTTCACCACTTCCCAGCTCTGTGGCCTCAGGCTGGTCAGTTACCCCGAAACCTCACCTTCTGAGCTTCACACGGACAGGGATTTTAGCGGGGGCCCTGTTCTGCCCTACGTGGGGTTCTCGGGACTGACTCCAAGCCTGAGATCCCTTTGTCGGCTCCGTACTTCCTCCACACAGCTGTTCCCCAGCACCCTGGCCTCTTGCCAAGGCATGGTGGTGATGAGAGGTGGGTGTCTTTCTGCAGTTGGCATTGCACTAAACCTCGAATCCAAATGTTGCGAGAGAAGTCAGTGAAGAAGGAATCTCTAACCTTCGCAGCATGCAAATGCATGGTGGACTGCAGCCACTGACTGCACACAGTCAGCTCTAGAAGTGCTTTTCATTACCCAGATGCTGCAAATTCTCCTTACGGCAGCAGCCCCGGGGAACGTGTGAGCCCCGAGGCAGTCGCAAACTCACTTGAACATGACGGTGGGCTTCTCCCTTTCTCTGGGCTGTACCCAGTGGTGGCACAGTTATTTGCAAACGGAAGACCTGGAGCCATGCAGTCCCATCAGACTGGGAGCTCCTGGGAGCAGATGGCGTGCACACACACAGCGGATTCCAGAACACAGCAGTTACTCCATTACCTTCAGTCAGGTTTCCCATAAATAGAGATGAAGATTTCTGCGCAGGTGGGTTATTATGGAAGTGCTCTCACGGGAAGCCCAGAAGGAGCAGGGAACGCGGACAGGGAAGTGGGGGAAGATTAGCACTCAGGGCCAAGGCTAGAGAGGACAAGCAAGCTGCCAGCGGCAGCGCCAGGGACAAGGTCGCTTGTGCATGACTGGCAAGGTCAGCCTCTCCTTAAATTCTGGGCGACCCTCCTGCCTCACTCAGGTCCCAGCCCTCTGGAAAAGGATGTGACTTCAGACAAAATCCCTCAGAAGGGGCTGGCACTGTGGTGTAGTGGGTAAAACCACCACTTGTGGTGTTGGCTTCCCATAAGGGCACTGGTTCTTATCCCAGCTGCTCCACTTCCTGTCCAGCTCCCTGCTAATGGCCTGGGAAAGCAGTAGAGAATGGTCCGAGTACTTAGGCCCCTGCCACCCATGTGGGAGACCTGGATGAAGCTCCTGTCTCCTGGCTGTCGCCTGGTTCAGCCCTGGCCTTTGTGGCCATCTGATGAGCAAACCAGCGGATAGAAACACACACACTCTCTCTCTCTCTTTCAAATAAATAAACAAACATTTTTTAAGTCTTCAGAAAAGCTGGAGTATAAGTAGAACCTTAGCATGTTCCTGATTAGCTCCAGGTGTCAGGACCTTTCTGAGTTCTGCACTGCTGGGTCCACGATGAAAGGCCGCCTGGCAACAGGGAAGGTGGGAACGCCCAGGCCTGAAAGGGGCCCCAGGTGCTGGCCTTTGGACTGGGAAAGCACCCCAAAGGCGAGGATTTTGAGGTACAGCAACAGAAAGGAGTCTGTGTGGAGCACTGATGACAAACCTCGCCAATATTTTTGAAGGCCTGAGTGAACTGAAGGAAAGACTTTATCAGTTAATTGACCACTGAACAAATGAAAGAATGCCCTAGAACGTGAGAGTGCGTATTGGAATCCTGTCCTCCAACCAACCCTGGGTTTGCACCCTACCTAGCTTGCATGGAGTGGCTTGCACAGAGCTAATGGTGATTTAGTGCTTGGCGGTGATGTCCTCGTGGAAATGTCCATGCCATGCCTCCCTCCCCAGGAGATTTCCCATCACTGGGGACACACAGGTACCCAGTGATGTGATCCAAATGCTGGTGGCCATCGCCAAAGAGAGAGCAGGGCAGAGTGTCCTTCCCTTGTCTGGGATCACCCGCTGAAAGAGAGGAAGGTGGGAGGTGTGAAGTCACAGCCTACAGCGGCCTGGCCGATGGGCCCTTGCTCTCCCCGGCCCTCCCTCCTGCTGTGAACTAGGGCTCCCCGGAGCAGCCTGCACACTGTGCCGCCATGGCGGTACCATCACGACTCCCCACTGACTCTCACTACAGTCCAAAATAGTTATTCATCTGCTGGCTCAGAATAGCTGTCTCTGTCCCCAGCCTCCGAGCTTGGCAGCGCAGAGCAGCAGAGAATTTCTGTGTTTGCCCAGCTTTCCTGTAGCCAGCAGAGAAGTGATGGGACCACCAGTTATGGGGGCCACGTGGAATGCTCCAATACTCTGCCCAGTCCAGCCCTTCTCATCCCAGAGACACCTGCCTGCTTGTATTCTCATTTTCTGTTGAGGCTATCAGCATAGTCCTACCAACCCATGCTTAAGACTCCTTCATCTATTAATCCATTGAGTACTTCGTGAGTGCCTACCTTATCCTAAGTCCATGCTAAGCCCTTTAACTGTTCGATAGAGGATCTGTATATAAGTGCCTGTACAGGGTCCAGCATTAGAAAACGATGCATAGAAATGCTTGTAAGGAGGCCAGCGCCGTGGCTCACTAGGCTAATTCTCTGCCTGCGGCACCGGCACACCGGGTTCTAGTCCCGGTTGGGGCGCCGGATTCTGTCACGGTTACCCCTCTTCCAGGCCAGCTCTCTGCTGTGGCCTGGGAGTGCAGTGGAGGATGGCCCAAGTCTTTGGACCCTGCACCCGCATGGGGGACCAGGAGAGGCACCTGGCTCCTGGCTTCGGATCAGCGCAGTGCACCGGCCGCAGCGGCCATTGGGGGGTGAACCAACGGCAAAGGAAGACCTTTCTTTCTCTCTCTCTCTCTCACTGTCCACTCTGCCTGTCAAAAAAAAAAAAAGTAAAAAGAAATAAAAAAAGAAATGCTTGTAAGGTAGACAAATGGGTGGACAGACAAATGGAGGGATGAGGGGGAATGGGGCAATGGATGGATGGATGGATGGATGGGTCGATGGGTGGATGGTGGATGGATATAATGGTGGAATCTGTTGATTATGTCTCATCTGTATCCTTTCCTATGGCTCCTGGAAATAGGATCCCTCTTTCCTAAGGGATACACATTTCTTGTAAACAAATGTGCTGAACCTGACCCCTCATACCTTACACTGGCTATGCACCCCAGGCATTGCTAATTAGACATCCCTGAACTTCCGGCCGCAGAAACTGGTGTCAGTCAAGGACATGCAGCACAAGCCAGACCAGTGTCCTCCCTGGGATGTCGCGGCTGGTGCCAGCAGTAAAGAACCTCTTTTCTCAGGGTTGCTAAGCTGCTGGGGGGTTTGCCTAGGGCTGCCGGAGGCTCTTCTGGTTGCCATAAAGACAGAGCCTGACTGATGATAGCAGGATGAGAGATGGGAGGTATGAAGAAGAAGAGGAAAAGGGGAAACGGGGGACGCAAGAAGGGTAGGAGGCGGAGGAAGAGAGACCTCAGGGCCATGGTCGAATCCCCCGGTGCGGGAAGCCAGCTGAACACGTAACACTTCTCGGCCACATGAGCCAATGAATTTCCCTTCTCTCAGTTAAAGTATTTTTTTCACTGGTAACCAAGAGAGTCTTGTCTGGAGATGGGGGAGTGAATACATGAGTGAATGTATGATTGAATGAGTGAATGAGTTCTGTAAACATCAAACTAGTCAACATTTTTTTCTTCCCCTTGACAGCTCCACCTGCAAATACAAGGACTTAATGAGACGTTCCTGGCTTCCACTGGGGCCTCTCTGATGGCTTCTAGCATGTACGGTGTTGACTCTAACTCCCAAAATGTAAACGCCAAGGGAAAAGGAGAAAACAGTCTACCAAAGATAATGACTTTCTGGAGCAGACATTCAACTCTGGCTGTGGATTCCAGGCTGCAGGAGTTACAAGAGGAAGGATGAAATGAAAACCAATACAACTGAAGATCCTCCAAAGGCCTCTTTCCCCACCCCACTTACTCCCATTCAAGCCAGTGGGAGCAGGTGCCTCTCCACTTCTCTCCATCTCCTGAGTCTTCCGTCCAGGATTTTCAAGGCTCCTCAGTGACTGACAGCAAGCACAGCCGGGGAATCATGGGAGTCTTCCCATCTCAGGTGATTCCTGAGCTGCATCCTGTGGCCTAGGAAGGACCCGGGTATGGAAAAGTGGCAAGGGGTTTTTGAACTTGGAACCACATCTGTAAAGTCCCAGAAGGTTGTGGGCAAGGACAGGCAAGCAGGAAGTGACCCCAGATGAGGTTGAAGAAGTTCCAGGGCCAGTTATTAAATTCCCTGTAAATCCAAATTGTGTGCGTTTCTTTGTCTAATTGTGATGTTCAGAATTTAGTGTTTCTCTAATTGTCATCAATGGAACATAAAGCTCCTAAGGTGCTTTTAAACAATCCCAGTGGCAGGATTTCCTTAGGAGAGAATCTGGTGGTGGGGTCCCAATGCTGCATCTCAATCAGTGCCAAGTGACCCAAAAGCCAGTCCAGTTTGCAGGCTGCTCCTCCAGTTGATGGGAGAGTGTGTCTGTTAAGATTGAGTCTGACTTCAGGAACAGGAATGGAGATGCAATTGCTTAATCAAACAGAGATTGTTTTTGCTTGCATAACAAGTCCAGAGCTCCACAGGCCTGGGTTACTGTGGTTGCCCCAGGAAGTCATAGTGAAAACAGATTCCTTGGAGCTTCCTCTTCCACCATCCCTAACATTTGCCTTCCGTCTTCCTGGTCGGCATCAAGATCACTCCTCCTTTGGCCATTAGACTGTGTGCCCTACTGGACGCAGCAGGGAAGAGCAAAGGTGCTTTGTGCCCATTGAATCCACCCCCTGCTATCAGGAAGACTGTAGCTTCCCAAGAAGCATCGCACTGTGGACCTCTGCTCACATCACACGCACCAGAACCTGGCCACGAAGCCATGAGGGAGCCTGGAAAACTAAGGTTTGAGCCCTGCTGTCCCAGTCCAAAATTGGGACTTCAGGGGGCCGGTGTAGTGACATAGTGCATTAAGCTGCTGCTTACATCGCTGGCATCCCACATCGGAGTTCAAGTTTGAATCCTGCCTGCTCTGCTTCTGATCCAGCTTCCTCCTAATGTGTCTGGGCAGGAAGCAGAGGATGGCTTAAGTCCCCAGGCCCCTGCCACCTGCCTGGGAGACCCAGATGGTATTCCTGGTTCCTGGCTTCAGCCTGACCCTGACCTGGTCATTGTGGCCATTTGGGGAATGGAGCAGCATATGGAACATCTCTCCCTCCCTCTCTCTCTCTCTCTCTCTCTCTCTCTCTCTCTCTCTCTCTGTGTGTGTGTGTGTGTGTGTGTGTCTGCCTTTTAAGTAAGTAAATAAATGAATGAGTAGGAAGGATGCTGTGAAGGGAGCCAGGGAAGGCTTTCCAGCTGGGGAGACTTACAGGTGCATTTCAATCCACCCCCGACCCCGGAGAGTAGAGAAGGATGGACCACGGGCCTTGTCAAGGCAGAAGGAGAGGGGCTGGCGGGCAGTCACTGCAGCCCATCACCGGAAAGATGACAGTAACCTGCACAGGGCGGTGTCTGTGCACGTGTGCTCACGCACAGTTGACAAGATGTGAAGGACTGTATGGGGTCTGAATGGGGCTGTGGACAGTCTAGGGGACAATGCAGCGTGAGGCTGTCCAGTGGGGCTGGGGGGCCTGGGGGCCCCTGAGACGTAGGTAGAACGTCCTGCACAAGCCGGCTGCCAGCTGTGGCTGAAAAGCTTGTTTCCAGACCGGCGGGCATCACCCCTACTAATAGCTTCTTGTGCTGCATGAGTGACTTTGCAGTTTTAAATCACCTCTTCAAGTTAGTTGCAATCTTCCACCCTGAGCAGGCAGAGGAGGGAGATGAGCCCCCCGGGGGGAGATGGGCCATCTCCATGAGCCCCAAGCCAATCAACATACAGTATGTGAACCCCCCCGTACAAAGGGCACCCCCACAGAATGCCTGAAAAACCCTGGGCACTTCCTGAAAGCAGGCGTCCCATTCGGGGACGCCGCCGGCTCTCCTCTCGGACCAGACGCGTTTCTGTCAAATAAAAGTTTCTGCCTCTTTGCAAATTGTTTCCCAGCTTTTTATTTCTCTACTAAGCTGAGGAAAAGAACCCATGGGACTTGCCCCTGCAACCACCCTCCCCTCCACAATCTGTAGCATGGGGTAAAGGAAGGGAGGGAAGGGAGGCACCGAAGATGTCTGTAGGGTTCCGCCTTCCGTCCCAGGAAGAGGATGCCATTCATAAGCGAGTTTTCAACCCACAAGGCGAGAAGTGGTGCTGTTTAGAAATGGGAAATCAGAGCATCTCTGGTGGGAGCTCAGTCTACGGATGAATGCAGCTGACAAAGGGCATGGAATAAGCCACGCCGGGGCCCCCGGAGCTGTATGTGCCCCACACTGGGGATGCCCAGGTCTCCAGAAGGAAGTAGAACTGCTTCGAATTTTCCTCGAAGCCTCTGGTCTGCCGGTTCCAAAGCTCCACCTTCTCTCTGGGGTGGGGAGCCACCAGCAGCCACCCCCACCCTGTCCCCAGGAAACCATCTAAGATCTTGTCCTCTTCTGGACTGAAAAAACCACAACTGCTAATGTGGGCTGGGTGACAGCTCGGAGCAATGCACTAAGGACTTCACAAATCTCATCTCGTTAAATCCATACAACTGCTCCCGTAGGGCTGCTTTACAAACCAGAGCACGAAGGCTCAGGAAACAGAACAAACTTTCCTAGGGGCACACACCTAGTCAAGGTCAAAACCAGCAGGTGAACCCAGATTTAACTCCGAGTTTCAAAATCTTTTTTTTATAAAAGAGATATTATTTATGTATTTGACAGGTAGAATTACAGACAGTGAGAGGGAAGACAGAGAGAAAGGTCTTCCTTCCGTTGGCTCACTCCCCAGATGGCTGCAATGGCAGGAGCTGCGCTGATCCGAAGCCAGGAGCCAGGAGCTTCTTCCCAGTCTCCCACATGGGTGCAGGGGCCCAAGCACTTAGGCCATCCTCTGCTGCTTTGCCAGGCCATAGCAGAGAGCTGTATTGGAAGAGGGGCAGCCAGGACTAGAACCGGTACCCATATGGGATACCAGCACCGCGGGAGGAGGATTAACCTACTACGCCACAGCACTGGCCTCTCAAAATCCTCTTTTAAAAGAGTTATTTATTTGAAAGTCAGAATGACAGAGAGGGGGTGGTGGATATATATATATATATGTATATATGTATATATATATATATATATATAGAGAGAGAGAGAGAGAGAGAGAGAGAGAGAAACTTCCATCCCTTGGTTCACTTCACAAATGGTTGTACTGGCCTGGTCTGAGCTAGGCAGAAGCCAAGAACCAGAACATTATCTGCCATGTGGGTGCAGGGGCCCAAGCACTTGGGCCATCTTCCACTGCTTTCCCAGGTGCATTGGCAGGGAGCTGGTTGGGAAGAGGAGCACCTGGGACCAGAACTGGTGCTCATACGGAAGTCCAGCATTGCTGGTGGAAGCTTAGCTCCCTGTACCTCAGTGCTCAAAATCTTAACCAGTATGCATCACCATTCCCTAGCCTGAAGCATTTTCTACTGACTTCCCATTGTTTACGGCCTTGTCTCTTACCCCATATTGAACGCCAGCTCTCTGAGGCTAGAAGGATATTTTAGATCCTTTCTTAATAACTGCCAAATAGCAGAATCGATGCTGCCTCACTTTATGGCTTTGAAGCAGAGACGCTCCCTGCCATGGATCCATCCCTGGTCCTTTGACCCCGCTCCGCCCTTTGGGACCAGACTTCGTCCATTTTAGTGTTCAGGTTTTTTAAGACGTTGTATTTGTGATTATCTTGATTTTAGAAATGAAAAAATAGCCCATGCCGGTTATTAACCACGGCAAGTACCACTCTGAGAAACCAGGAGAATCAAGTAGCTGCTGCTGATTTAAGAATGAGAATTTTAGTTCTTGGGGGGCTGGTGTCGCGGCACAGCAGGTTATGCCACCACCTGCAATGCCAGCACCATTTATCAGAGCGCTGGTTCCAGTCCTAGCTGCTCTGCTTCTGATCCAGCTCCCTGCTAACATACCTGTAAAATCAGCAGAGGATGGCCCAAGCAGTTGGGCCCCTGTATCCACATGGAAGCCCTGGATGGAGTTCCAGCCTCCTGTCTTCTATTGATCAAAACTGCGGGGCAGAGGGAAGAGAGATCTTATAAGAAAACTGAAGCATGGGCTTAGTGTGAGGCCACCGCGGAACACATCCTACTTACCCTGGTGACACATGGTGATCTGCCTCACTCCGCTGGCTTCATCCTGGCCTCCAGGGGGGCCCAGCCGGGTGCCTGAGCAGCATGTCTGACCCCAACGACATAAACACTTAGAGAAGATGTCTGAGGGCAGGAGGAGGAATTGACGGGGACCAGGGAGCTGAGGCCACTGTTCCCTTCTCATCCGCTGCAGGTTCAAATAGCCTTCTCCCCTTTTCTCAACAGCTCACTTGCCCATACGCTCAGCCTGGCAAGGACTGGGTTATGCTCTTTCTTTCCTGCCCCGAGCACCTTCAGCTAACTCAGAGACCAGCCTCCAGCCTCTTATGAATTAAACTGTGGTTTGTGCTGCAGAGCATCCTTGTTGCATTAATTTAAAGCACATAAAAAATCTGAAGTAAAGTATGTTTGCTGCAAATGCTAACTTGCCCGATGAGACTATCAATTAGATCGCCGAGGCATAGAAATTATGGCTGTTAAAGATCTCAAAGGTCATTCTTAGCCTGCTCCAAAGCAAGGAGACAAGCGATACCTGCTGGAGAGGTAGGGGACAGAGTAAGTGAAGTACAAATATTTGACACCAATGGAGTATCAGGCACTGTGCTTGGGACTGAGAATTCAGGAGTCCCGGGAAGCTGCCCATAGATTCCAGGTTATCACAGACGACAACAACAACAACAAAACAATAACAGCAACGATAGCTTCTACTTACAGAGCAATTACCATGTACCGGGTCCTGTACTAAAGCCTTATTGAATCCTTGCACCAGCTGAATGAAATAAAAGGCACTGTTATTATTCTCATATATCAGGTGAGAAAACTGTCCCATAGAAGATTTAAATAACTTTCCCAGTTTCTATTTCTGACTAAGCCCAATGATAGGGACCATATTCACTCTCTCTCCCAAAGCAACTGAAAAAACAAACAGGAGCTTGCAAGACACTGGAAAGGAGTTGTTGGAGGGCAATGACACTGAGAGAAGGGAGACAAATGAGCTGATCCTCACGACTGCCCCATCTGAGTGCCTGCGGTGAGCGTCCAGTCCACACTGCAGACAGGGCAAGCCAGGAAGAGCCCTGCTTACTGCTGGAGCTGGGGATGCCGAGGTGGGCGGCTGAGAGAGTCAAGAGTCTGTAGGGCTGAGTACTAGAGAGAAGGGAGCTCAAGAGCGAGAGAGTGAGAGGCAGAGAGGGAGAAGGGGAGGAGGAGGAGAGGAAGAGGGACTGAGAACACACACACACTCTAGAACTCTGTGCCAGAGCACTCCCAGGTATTGCTTCCGGGTTACTCCCAAGTACTGCTTCTGGGTCAGAGCACATGCGGAACCCGCCTGAGGCCAGGGAAAGCACCGTCGGGGAGGGGCTACTGCTCAGAGTTCATGCAGAACTCCCAAGGGCTGAAGCCAAAGTGCACGTGACCTAGGGGGCATGTGTTGGAGGACTAAGAAGGGGTTCGACTCCTTTGGGGGAAGTTGACCATTGGACCAAGTGCTGATCTGCTCAGGCCCAAGAAAACTGAGAAATCCTGCAGCTGTCCAGTGCTCCAGGGTGACTGAACCACACCCCAGAGAAGCAGTGCAGAGATGTGTTTCAGACACACATGGAAGCTCTGACCCCGCCAGATAAAATAAGTGGATGAGCTCCATATGTGTAGAAAAGGTCAGAAACTCTACATTTCTCTCCTTGCAGGGAAAGCCTACATCATGGTGTGGTGGAGTCATTGCAGTGAGGCCCTGCTCTCTGGTTCACGGATGGCACCTCCCAGCTGGGTCGCCACGTGGGAGGAGAGGCCCGGGAGCTCTCTTTGGCCTTTTTTATAAGGCCAGTCATCCCGAATGGGGGTGGAGAGAGGACACAAACATAGCTTTAAAATAGTCTTTATTTGTTTTAAAGATTTATTTATTTATGTGAAAGGCAGAGTTACAGAGAGAGAGGGAGAGAGAGAGAGGTCTTCCATCCACTGCTTCACTCCCCAGGTGGCTGGAATGGCCAGGGCTGAGCCAAGCCCAGGCCAGGAGCCAGACACTTCCTCCAGGTCTCCCACAGACGTGGCAGTGGCCCAAGCACTTGGGCTATCTTCTGATGCTTTTCCCCACGCCATTAGCAGGGGAGCTGGATTGGATGTAGAGCAGCTGTCACAAAAAACAGCGCTGATATGGGATGCCAACATCACAGGAGGCGGCTTAACCCACTATGCCACAATACCAATTCCCAAATAGTCTTCATTTTATTTATGTATTTATATTAGAAACACAATACTATCCAGCACATAGTAAGATAAAATGTCAAGATGCAGCAGTTCAGAGGCCACTCGGGAGGCCACATGGTGGGGCAGTGGTGAAGTCGTCACTTGGGAGACCTCCATCCTGGATCAGAGTGCTTGGCTATTTGAGTCCTGGCTATTGTGCTTCTGATCCAGCTTCCTGCTGATGCACACACTGGGAGGCAGTAAGTGACAGCTCAAGTCCTTGGGTCCCTGCCAACCACATGGGAAATTCAGATTGACTCCTAGGCTCGCGGCTTCAGCCTTGCCGAGCGCAGGAGTTTGCAGGCATTTTGAGAATAAAAGTGGGTGGAAGATTCTCTCTCTCTCGGCCTTTCAAATGAACAAAATGGGGCCGGCGCTGTGGCTCACTTGGTTAATCCTCTTCCTGCAGCACCAGAATCTCATATGGGCGCCGGGTTCTAGTCCTGGCTGCCCCTCTTCCAGTCCAGCTCTCTGCTGTGGCCCGGGAAGGCAGCGGAGCATGGCCCAAGTGCTTGGGCGCCTGCACCCGCATGGGAGACCAGAAAGAAGCTCCTGGCTCCTGGCTTCGGATTGGTGTAGCTCCTGCCATGGCGGCCATTTGGGGGGGTGAACCAACGGAAGGAAGACCTTTCTCTCTGTCTCTCTCTCTATCTGTCAAATAAATTTTAAAAAATGAACAAAATGAATAAAAATTTTAATAAGATGAACTTACTTTTAAAAATAAATAAAACAACCAGACATGTAAAAGCAAGAAAATGGGGCCAGCACTGTGGTCCAGTGGGTAAAGCCACTGCTTGCAGCACCAGCATCTCATATTGGTACAGGTTCGAGCCCCAGCTGCTCCACTTCTGGTCCAGCTCCCTGCTAATGCACCTGAGAAAGCAGCAGAGGAGTCCCAAGTCCTTGGGCCCCTGTACCCACATGGGAAACCTGGAAGAAGCTCCTGGCTCCTGGCTTCAGATGAGACCAGCTCTGGCCGTTGCAGCCATCTGGGGAGTGAGCCAGCAGATGGAAAACCTCCCTGTGTGTGTGTCTCTGCTTCTCTCTCTATCTGTAACTCTGCCTTTCAAATGAAATAAATAGATCTTTTAAAAATAAATAAAGGTAATAAAATAAGTGAAAAATAAATCAAACCTGACCCAGAAATGACATAGATGATAGAATCGGCGGCTAAGAATATTAAGTCAGTCATCATAGCTTCATTTCATGTCTTCTAGAGGCTAGAGGAAAGATTGAGCACGTCAACTAGACACAGGGAAGACATTTTAAAAATTAAAACCCCACCAAATTGAAGTTCTGGAGATGAAAACGACAAGGTCGTGCATCAGATGGGATTCAGGGCAGGTTAGAGATCAGAGATGAGTGAAATTGATGACATAGCAAGAGAAACTGTCCAAAATCAGACACAGAGAAAAATTAGAACAGAGCATCAGGAAAATGAGACAATTTCAAGTGGCAAAATTTAATTCCCAAACCACAATGAGATACCATGTCGTGCACACAAGGATGGCCATAAAGTAATACATGGGGAGAACTGAGAACATTAATCGCCTACATTAAAAAAAAAAATGGAAAATCTCAAAAACATTATAGGAAAAGAAAACTACACACCAAGAGGTCTTAGGAACACAGATTCTTTTAAAAAAAAAAAAGATTTATTTATTTATTTGAAAGGCAGAGTTAGAGAGAGGCAGAGGCAGAGAGAGAGAGAGAGAGGTCTTCCATTTGTGGGTTCACTCCCTAGATGGCTGCAACAGCCAGAGCTGCGCCAATCTGGAGCCAAGAGCCAGGAGCCAGGAGCTTTTTTCCAGGTCTCCCACATGGATACAGGGGCCCAAGGACTTGGGCCATCTTCTACTGCTTTCCCAGGCCACAGCAGCAAGCTGGATCGGAAGTGGAGCAGCTGGGACTTGAACTGGCACCCATATGGGATGCCGGTTCTACAGGTGGTGGCTTTACCTACTATGCCACAGCGCCAAAGGAATACAGAGTCTTAATGAGAAAATGCAAAATTTCTTAATGGTATTTTAGTAAATTGAATCTAACCACATGTAAAAAGGATAAATAGGGGCCAGCATTGTGTTGGGACACTGGCATCCAGTTTCAGAGTGCCCCTTTGAGTCCCAGCTACATTGTACTTCCAATTCAGCTTCCTGCTCATGTGCTGGGTAGGCACTGCATAATGGCCCATAGATGGGATTAATGACTTTTTCTATCCCAAGCAATTCCAGAGCCAAGGGTTGTAGTGTAGACATGGCCAAATTCAAGAATCACACCATACACACCCAGCCCCGAGAATGGCATAGAAATGTCATCCTGAGGCCAAAAAGCACAATGAGAAGGATCTGACACAGAGGCAGGCCAATAATACCAAGGCTGGGTGTGCACCTGCCAGGGCTGTCGGGGCCTTTGCCAGTTTAAGGAAGTTAAGTTCAAGATTCATAAGCTGTCAGCTGCAAGCTCAATCAACTTGCCTGCATTGTCCACCCTGAGCTCAAGAAGTATGCTTGTGCCTGCATTGCCAACAGTCTCACGCTGTCCTGGCCAGAGGCAAGGTCAAGGCTCAAACTGAGCCTCAGGCCTGTTCAGGCTGCAGCTCCAGCTCTAGGTCAGCCACTGCCCCCCTCCACCATGAAACTTGCACAGTAATGACCTCCATCTGCTAATGTGTGAGCCCCTCTCCGGATGCCATTTGCATTTGCTGAGGGTCCTTCTGGGCTGTTTGTGCAAATAAACCTGAGGAAGTGTCAAAAACCAAATTAAAATAAATGGACTAATGTCATTGTTGCGGGCCCAGAGAGCTTCAGCTGTGTAAGGGCACAGCTAGAAGGTGCCCTCTATGAACTTTATCAGACACCAAACCTGTTGGTGCCTTGATCTTGAACTTCCCTGCCTCTAAAACTGTGAGAAATAAATTCCTTTTATTTATAAGTTACCTAGTTTTGAGTATTTGCGAGAATAGTCCAGTCTAAGCGACAAATCAAGAGTAAGGGTAAGGGGGTAAGGATGTGGGGCAATCAGAACTCTCTTAATCCACTGGTGGTGTGTAAAAGTGGTACAACCAGGGCCAGCTTTGTGGCACAGCAGGTTAAACCAGCATCTGCAGTGCCAACCTCCCATATGAGCACTGGTTCAAGTCCTGGCTGCTCTACTTCTTTTTATTTTTATTTTTATTTGAGAGAGGTAGAGACAGAGAGAAAGTTCTTCCTTCTGCTAGTTCACTCCCCAAATGGCCGAGCCGATCCGAAGCCAGGAGTCATGAGATTTTTCCGGGTCTTCCACATGGGTACAGGGGCCCAAGGACTTGGGCCATCTTCTACTACTTTCCCAGCCACAGCAGAGAGCTGGATTGGAAGTGGAGCAGCCAGGCCTAGAACCGGTGCCCATGTGGGATGCCAGCACTTCAGGCCAGGGCTTTAACCTGCTGCACCAGTGCCAGCCCCTACTCTACTTCTGATCTAGCTCCCTGCTAACACACTGGGAAAGCCATGGAAGATGGCCCACACATGTAAGAGACTGTATGGAGTTCCAGGCTCCTGGCTTTGGCCTGGCCCAACCCCAGCCATTGCAAACATTTGGGATGTGAACCAGCAGATAGAAGATCCTCTTTTCTCTGTCTCTCCCTCTCTCTTTTTCTCTCTGTCTTTCAAATAAACAATAAAATTAAAAAAATTTTAAATGGTACAATCACTTTGAAAAACAATTATATATGACCCAACCATTCTCATTCTACATACCTATCTAGAAGAAATGGAAGCATATGTCTGTATAACTACTTACACATGAATGTTCATAGAAACACTATTTGTAATAGCCAAAAATAGATATAACTAAAATGTCAGTCAACAAACAGATGAATGGATATGCATATTGTAATGTGTGCATACAAGGGAATAATACTCAGGACTAAAAAGGAATGTACGTAACAATGTGGCTGACTCTCAAAATAAATTATGCAACTGTGTGAAAGAAGCCAGGGAAAAGGGAGCATATGACATATAATTTCATTTATATGCGTTTCTAGAAAATGCACTCTATTGTGGCAGAAAGCAGATCTGTGGTTTTCTGGGAAGAGGGTAACTGAGAGAGGTTGGGGGGGCAAGAAAACTTGTGAAGATGACGGTTGTAGTGATGGGTTCCCATGCATTCACAGGTGGCAAGAATTATTAAATCGTACACTTTGAAGTCTGCACTTTATGCTGTGTCAACCTTCCCTCAATGAAATATGAACAAGGGGCCAGTGTTGTGGCACAGCCTGGGAAGCCACTGCCTGCAAGCTAGCATTCCATATTGGTGCCCGTTTGTGTCCTGGCTGCTCCACTTCCTATCCAGCGCCCTGCTGATAGCCTGGGAAAACAGCAGAAGATGGCCCAGGTGCTAGAGTCCCTGCTGCCCATATGAGAGACCTGGGTTGAGTTCTGGGCCCCTGCCTTCAGCCTGGCTCAGGCCTGGCTGTTGCAGTCACTTAGGGAGTGAACAACAGATGTAAGAGCTCTTTCTCTCTCTCTCTCCTCTCTTGTATCACTCTGCTTTCAAATAAATAAATCTTAAAAAATAAAAAACATGGGTGAACAAAAGCAAGTTTCCAAAGATCACACATTTCATAGATAGCAGTCTTGTTCCGTATACAAAATGCATAAGCAATACTTGATACTGCGAAGTAGATATTATCCCCATTTTATAGATGAAAAATGACAGTGAAGGGCATGACCTCCCCAAGGTCACACTGCTGATAAGTGACAGAGCTGGGATTTACACCTGTGTCTGTTTTACTGCAAATCCAGGGCACTTACTTCAGCTGCCCTAAGTGTTCGCCATTTACTTGCAGTCTGTGGACAGCATGCACACAGCCCCTGCTCTCCCGTGGAGCTCAGATCACCTGCTTCTCACTCTGCACCTGCTCCTGCACACAGAAAGCCCATCCTGGACTCCCCGGGCTCCCCATGCCTCATTACTCAGCTGTTTCTATACCTTCTACACTTGGAAATGTGGGGACAAATCTACTGGCAAACGTCGAGAAGAGAATAGGACTCTGAGTAATGGCCAAGCCATCTTTGTGAAAGTCAGGGTTTGCTGGGCACTAGGAAGGAAGCCCCTGCCTGGTTTAGAGAAATAGCACTCGCAGACTGAGACACGCAGACCAGCTCACGGGCAGCGGCTCGCAGGTCCACAGCCCTTTCTTCTTGCCTGGCCCTTTGCAACGACTTTGTAAGCTCAGTGTTTTCATACCATTCCCCTCAGGTTTCTTTTTCTTTTCTTTTCTTTTTTTTTTTTTTTTTTCAGACAAAGCAACCAGTGCTGGCTCTGAGGCTTGAAGAGGTCTAAATAGCTGAGCCTGAATTCAAACTCATCTTTGTTGGGGAAGGGAGTTTGCTCCAATCCTAGATCTCATTTGGGTCATGGCGGAGTGAACACCTGACCACAGGGTTCAATGTGAGCACGAACTTCTTACAGCCATGGTCGTGGGAGTGAAACAATGAAACCCACCCGAATTTCTGGAGGCAGAGGCTTTCTGTCATTAAGAGGAGTCCGAGCAGCCAAATGGCTGTGATCAGAAACTATGCACAGGTTGCGACAAGGCATTTGGCACAGTCACTAAGACACCACTGAGACTCAAGCCCGCATCCTGTGTCAGGGTGCCTGGGTTCAAGTTCCATTTCTTCTTTTGATTCCAGCTCCTTGCTAATTAATACACATCCCGAGGCCGGCGCTGTGGCTCACTAGGCTAATCCTCCACCTTGTGGCACTGGCACACCGGGTTCTAGTCCCGGTCGGGGCGCCGGATTCTGTCCCGGTTGCCCCTCTTCCAGGCCAGCTCTCTGCTGTGGCCAGGGAGTGCAGTGGAGGATGGCCCAAGTACTTGGGCCCTGCACCCCATGGGATACCAGGATAAGTACCTGGCTCCTGCCATCGGATCAGCGCGGTGCGCAGGCCGCAGCGTGCCAGCCATGGCGGCCATTGGAGGGTGAATCAACGGCAAAGGAAGACCTTTCTCTCTGTCTCTCTCTCTCACTGTCCACTCTGCCTGTCAAAAAAAAAAAAAAAAAAAAAAAAAGAATAAAAAAAATACACATCCCACGAGGCAGCAGGTGATGGCTCAACTACTGGGGTCCCTGTCCCCCACATGGGAGACCTGGACTGAATTCTGGGCTCCTCGTTTAGCCTGGTCCAACCCCAGCTGCTGCAGACATTTGGGGAGCAAACCAGCAGGTGGAAGATCTTGAACTTTCTTATCTCTGTCTCTGTCTTATTCAAACAAAATAAATTTTTTTTTCTGATAGATTTGTGCAAAGAAACCTCTACATGGTGTGGAAGCTGGAGCTGACAAGTTCGGACTTTCCCTTCCCCCGATCTTGTGGTCTCTGAACGACAGGGATGCTAAACTCACTCTAAGGGAACACTGCTGTTATACAGTGGACAGAAAAAAGTTCATGGTGCTGTTTAGGGTGCCCACATCCCACACCCACTCAGGATGAGAACCTGAGTTTGAGTCCCACCTCCGGCTCCTGGCTCCAGCTTCCTACTAATGCTGACCCTGGGAGGCAGTGGCAATGATTCAAGGACCTGGGTCCCTGTCAATCACGGGGGGGACCAGGACTAAACGTCCAGCTGTCGCAGGGGCTGTACTGGGACGTGAACTAGCAAATGGAAGCTGTCTCTTTCTTCCAATCTAATTCTTACTCTCTGCCTCCCAAAGAAATACATTTTTAAAACTTTAAAGGTAATTTATTTTGATGTAAGAATGTTTTGAAATCCATGCACTGTGTTTTCATAATATACATTTTCCACGAACTTTCTGAAGACCCATTTTCATGAGGTTAGGGGTGAAAAGTGGTCTTTGCCTGCCCCCAGTCCTGACTAGGTCAGCATTTCCCAGCCACTGGACTGTCTTTATGTGTGCAGTGCAAAGCTTCGGTCATTATGTAAAATTGTTGTTGCTCTGAGAAGAGCTGCTGGTCCATTTTGTTTACTGAATGAGCAATGGAATCACATGGTTGATGGACACAATTTTATGTAATCAGAATTTTGTGAACTATAAATATTACGATATAAAATATTAACTGTGCACAATTTCTTTTTTTTTTTTTTTTGGACAGGCAGAGTGGACAGTGAGAGAGAGAGAGACAGAGAGAAAGGTCTTCCTTTGCCGTTGGTTCACCCCTCAATGGCTGCTGTGGCCAGCACACTTTGGCTGGCGCACCACGCTGATCCAAAGGCAGGAGCCAGGTGCTTCTCCTGGTCTCCCATACCAGTGCAGGGCCCAAGGACCTGGGCCACAGCAGAGAGCTGGACTGGAAGAGGAGCAACCAGGACAGAATCCAGCACCCGGACCGGGACTAGAACCTGGTGTGCTGGTGCCGTAGGCAGAGAATTAGCCTAGTGAGCCGCGGCGCCGGCCAGCTGTGCACAATTTCAAATAGTGCATCTTCTACTAAATTGTAAAAACTGCAAAATGCAAAGAATCATCTCCAGACCAGAAAGGGGTGGGATGAATTGAGCGCCGGGTTTTCACTTCTTTTTCTTTCTTTTTTTTTTTTTTTTTTTTGACAGGTAGAGTTATAGACAGTGAGAGAGAGACAGACAGAGAGAAATGTCTTCCTTTCATTGGTTCACTCCCCAAATGTCCGCTATGGTCAGCGCTGTGCTGATCCAAAGCCAGGAGCCAGGTGCTTCCTCCTGGTCTCCCATGCAGGTGCAGGGGACAAGCACCTGGGCCATCCTCTCTGCCCTCCTGGGCCACAGCAGAGAGCTGGACTGGAAGAGGAGCAACCGCGACTAGTACCCGGTGCCCATATGGGATGCCGGTGCCGCAGGCGGAGGATTAGCCAAGTGAGCCACGGCACCAGCCCCGAGTTTTCACTATTGACTTATGGCGGTGCCTCTCCAGCAGGGAGCTGCCTTGCTCGGTCAAGGTCTGTCTTGCATCTTGTGAGGTCTCCAGGGAACCAGGTCATGTGCATTGCCCCAGTCAGAGGTGTGGCACAAAAGGTGACACCAAATCAGCTCCAAGGAGGTGCTGTGGAGTTTCTGGAATATTGGAGAACTTGGCATGTAGAGTAGCACAATGCAATAGAAATGTAATGTGCACCACAGATGTAATTCTACATTTCTAGCAGCCATATTTAAGGAGGTAAAGGAAACAGGTGAAATGAATACCAGTATTTCACTGAACCCCATGTATCCAACATGTTATAACATGTAACCAATAAAAATTCTTTTTGGATGGCTTTATCTTCATCCTTTCATAATGATTTTTCAAGGTCTTATGTGTTTTGGATCCTGGTAGGATTCTCAGTTCAGAACAGTGACATTTTGACTGGTTGATAGCTACACTGGACAATGGCTACTGTGTTGGATAGTGCGAGTCTGAAAGAGCTGGGGCATGGTGAGGGCACTAAAGAAGTTTCCCTGGTGAGAGGTGTAATCCGCGGAGTGTGTCCTTCCCTGGAAAGAGCATCACAGCAGGGCTTTGCGACCCTGCACAACACTCTCTCACTCCTGCAGCCGTTGTACAGAACCACTGATCAATCCATGCTGGGGATGTAAGTCCTCTAATCCCTCCAAGTGGCCCATCCCGAAGCGCAGAATTCAAAGGCGTTCTTCACACGAGAAGTCTGAAAACTGCTGACTGTGGATACTGGACGAGACACGAGGTAGTTAACCTGCTTTCATAACAAACTCCCAGCTATAGAATGGTGGTGTCAGGAACACCAAGTAGATACAATGAAACAGGTAACGTGAAAATATTTCTTATAATTTTTAGATTCTTTTTTATTTTATTTACTTTACTTTTATTTTTTAATGATTTATTTATTTTATTTGAAAGGCAGAGTTACAGGAAGAGAGAGAGAAAGCGAGAGAGAGCGAGAGAGAGAGAAATCTTCCATCCACTGGTTCACTCCCCAAATGGCCACAACGGCTGGACCTGGGCCAGACTGAAGCTAGGAAACAGAAGCTTCTTCTGGGTCTCCCATGCAGGTGCAGGGGCCCAGGCACTTGAACCATTTTGTGCTGCTTTCCCAGGCCCATGAGCAGAGATGGATTGGAAGTAGAGCAGCCGGGAATTGAACTGGTGCCCATATGGGCTGCCGGCCCTGCAGGCGGTGGCTTTACTCGCTACACCACGGACCAACCCCTCATTTTTAGATTCTTTATGATCATTGTAGAAAGACATGAGTGGTACAATTTGATTTTTGTCATGAATGATTAAAATTGTATGCCTTGGCTATATTGCTGTGTACATATCTGTGTGTTGACTGGGTTTACATTTCATCCTATCTTCAAAGCAGATGTTTGAATATAGAGCTACCAAAAAACAAATTAGCACAAACTAAAAACCAGGGCTGGCATTGCAGTGCAGGGGGTTAGGCTGCTGCCTGCAAACCAGCATCCCATATGGGCTACGGTTGTGTCTTTACTGCTCAACATCCAATCCAGCTCTCTGCAGGTGTGCCTGGGAAGAAGGCAGAGGATGGCTCAAGTGCTTGGGCCTTTGCCACCTGCCAGTTTCAGGCTCCTGGTGTGGGCCTGGCCCAGCCGCTGCTATTGCAGCCATTTGGGGAATGAACCAAATGGCTGCAGATAGAAAATTCTCTCTCTCTCCTCCTCCTCCTCCTCCTCCTCCTCCTCCTCCTCCTCTCTCTGGCTCTTCCTTTAAAATAAATAAATACATCCTTAAAAAACAAACAGGGACCAGCATCATGGGGAAGCTGCTGCCTGTATTTCACATGGGCGCTGGTTTGTGTCCCAGCTTCTCTACTTCCAATCCAGCTCTCTGCCAGTGGCTGGGAGGAGCAGCAGAGGATGGCCCAGGTGCTTGGGCCCCTGCCATCAACAAGGCAGACCTGGAGGAAGCTCTAGTTCCTGGCTAAGACCTGGCCATTGCAACTACTTGGGGAATGGACCAGCGGATGGAAGACCTCTTTGTATCTCTGTATCTCCCTCTCTCTGTAACTCTGACCTTCAAATGAATAAATAAATATTTAAAAGCCAAACAACAAGTAAAAATCCAAAACTAACCACAAGTACAAGTGTACTCCAAAAGGCTTGTGCAAGATATGTCTCATGAAAAGAAGTTAAGCAATGATTTCAGAATTTTTTTGCACCATTTAATTTTTAATTCCATTTTTCCAAGAACTCTTTGAAGTAGTCACTCATTTGTTGAACTTCCAACAAATCAAAATCAAATCTTTTTTAAAAATTCAAGAATTGAACCGATGCCTAGGAAACAAGAAGAAAGCAAACAAAAGACTCAGTGAGTTATTTCTAACTGGCCTGAGGTTTTCTTTTTGTAGTCCTTCCTCCTTGGTGCCTGATTCCAACCTCAGATCCCAGTCCAGGGTCCTTATCCCCGTCACAGGGTTCCTCTCAGGCGTGACAAACTAATGCATGTGACTATGTGGTCTGTGTGTGTCTGTGTTCCTGCGTACGTGTAGGCAGGAGTCAGATAATCATTCTTTTCTCATGTTGTGGATGCAAAGGCAATGAGGCTTATGTATTTCTTTTACAAAATGCATAAGAAAAAGAATCACTTAAGATGAACTTCCAAGCTGCCAGGACAGAGCAGCCTGTCTCCGATCAATAATTTCAACATGCCCGGCTACTCTGATTGAGAATTTGCTTAAAGGCAATTGCCCTAAGCACCAAGCCATCCGACAACGTGTTCCCCCGTCCTGCTCTGAATCAGATGTTTCCCCCTCATTTGAGTGATAGGTTATTGTTACGTACCTGGGTAATGATTAGAAGCTGCCGAACGTGGGTGTAATGTAAAATTTCACTCAATGCAATTTAATAAAGAGCAACCAGAATAGCTGTATTTAATCGCCTTTGCTTTGACAACCAGTGACACAGCCCAGTGCTAAGTTGTTCAGGACTAGTGCGCTGTGCTGAAGTGGAAAATTTCATGGGGTTTTGCAGTGAGGCAGACCTAATTCGTAGCCTACTTTGGCTCCTTATGCTATACGGATCGAGCGTCCCTAATCTGAAAACCCAAAACCCTGCATGCTCCAAAATCCAAAATTTTTTTAGCACTGACATCACAAGTGGAAAACTCCATGGCCGACATCATGGGCTGCGTTAGCCAAAATGCAGGTACACAACAATTATTGCATAAAGTTATCTTCAGACTGTGTGTGTAAAGTGTGTCTGAAACATAACTGGATTTTGTGTTTAGTTGTGGGTCCCAGGCTATACTCGTCTGCCTTTCACTACTTTAGCTAAATACCCAAGAGGTATTTCTTTTGGAAAGAAAAGCTTTATTTCATCTTACAGTTTGTGACTGTAGGATTGAGTGGTCCTGTCGTCTTGGGTCTGTGGGAGGCTGGAAATGGCAGGTTCCTTGGTGATCAAATAGCGAGCCAGGAAGAAGAAGGGAACTCTGAGGCTGAACTTGAACTGCAACACTCACGCCTTTCATGAGAAACACCCCTCCCACCAAGAGAGCGTGTCTCCAGTGATCCCGTCGGGCCCCACCTCTCAGATGCCATCATTAGATCAAGTCTCCACCCTTCATCAACTAACCATTAACAGGAGGACACTAGAGTTAAAACAGCTGCAGGACTTGGGGAGCAACAATTCCTGCTCAACCCATAACACATCCTCAGAATGTCTCATTTTACATATGCAAATGTACCCAAATCCCAAATCTAAAATACTTCCGGTTCCAAGCATTTCCCATAAGGGCTACTCAACTCATTATCTTAGCTTTTTCATCAATAAAATGGGCATAACTGTGGCTGTCCAGCAAGAGCTAAAATGAGATCACAGGGGCCGGCCCTATGGCATAGCCGCCTGCAGTGCCAGCATCCCATATAGGTGCCAGTTTGAGTCCCAGCTGCTCCACTTCCAATCTAGCTCTTTGCTATGGCTTGGGAAGCAGTAGAAGATGGCCCAAGTCCTTGGGCCTCTGCACCCATGTGGGAAACTGGAAGAAGCTCCTGGCTCCTGGATTCAGATCGGCCCAGTTCCAGCCATTGTAGCCATCTGGGGAGTGAACCAGCAGGTGGAAGACCTTTCTCTCTGTCTCTCTGTCTGCCTCTGCCTCTCTGTATCTCTAACTTTCAAATAAATAAATAATTTTTTTTTTGACAGGCAGAGTGGACAGTGAGAGAGAGAGACAGAGAGAAAGGTCTTCCTTTGCCGTTGGTTCACCCTCCAATGGCTGCCACGGCTGGCGCGCTGTGGCTGGCGCACCACGCTGATCCGAAGGCAGGAGCCAGGTGCTTCTCCTGGTCTCCCATGGGGTGTAGGGCCCAAGCACTTGGGCCATCCTCCACTGCACTCCCTGGCCACAGCAGAGAGCTGGCCTGGAAGAGGGGCAACCGGGACAGAATCCAGTGCCCCGACCGGGACTAGAACCCGGTGTGCCGGTGCCGCAAGGCGGAGGACTAGCCTAGTGAGCCTTGGCGCCGGCTAAATAAATCTTTAAAAAAAAAAGAATGAGATCACATAAGTAACTTCTTGGCCTCACATAAGTAACTTCTTGGCCCATAGAAAGTGCTCAATAAATATTTTCCTTCCTAGTTGGCAAAGCCAGAATTCACCTCCCAAATCCATCTTTCAATTAATTGCTGGATCTTCTCCAAATGGGCCAGCACATGATGAACTTGCTGACTCTGCATAATCACAAACAACTTCATCACAGCAACTCTAGAAATGTCCGCCATCGGCTGTTGGCCAAGAACCCAACCGCCATCAGACTAGGGGATCACCACTAAGTTATCAGGAAGATGCTGTCAGATCTTTTCACGGTACTGTTAGGCTGCTCTTCAAGGCAGAGAAAAGAATGAGAAATCTAGGAAAGCTCTCTGTGAAGAGGTGTGTGCATTCCCGATTAACTCCTTGAAGTAAAAATGCTAGAAAGAGGATAATTTGTTAACACAGCCTGCACATTTTAAAGGCTTTGAGAACAGATTGTGAGGTTGAGCTTGGGAATCTGCCACCAGCAGTGTACCAGAGTGTCCCTTCCCAGCAATGCCCCCAAACCTCATTAAAACCATGCATTGCCATTTTTCTTTATTTTTACCGATACGGAGAATGAAGTTGGATGATGTCTCATTTGGAATGCTTTGTTCAATGTGTTTCTACAGCTTCATCGGCAGTTTGTGTTTATTGTTTTTTGTTCGTGTGTTTTAGGCGATGAAGTGTGTCTTTGTCGCTTTACTTTGGAGAATAGATGTATTAACTCTTGGTCATATATATATAACAACTGTTTCTGGTGTTTTTGCCAGTATGTTAGCTGACTTTTAAGGTTTATTATCCTGTTTTTCAGAATTGTCTGAAAAATAATGAGCAACCATTTATCCATCCAATAAACATTTACTGAATGTCAACCATATGCTAGGCTCTGTGCCAGGCATTGGCATTAGACGAGAAAACAAAGCTCAAATCTGTGTCCTCTAAGAGATCATCGTGTGAGGAACAGACATAAAAACCAATGCCATCCACACAGTTTCATAGTTGCCATGGCCAAGGGAAGCCCCGGGGCATGGGATCAGAATGAGGGTACTCTTACCCAGCTAAGAGGTCTGGAGGGCAATGAAGGAAGGCTTCATGGAGGTGGTGACATTAGAGCCAAGTCTCAATCAGGGAGAGAAAAGAGAGCATTCTAGAAAGAGGGAAAGGTAAGGAAGAGGAAGTGTCCCAAGGCTTGGAATAGCAGAAGACAATGGCTCAAATGTCTGAATCTGCCGCTCACACGGGAAACCAGGCTTGAGTTCCTGGTTCGCGGCTTCAGCTTGGCCCAGCCCTGGCTGTTGTGGGTACTTGGCAGGGGTGGACCAGCGATAGGAGATTTCTGTCTATCTGCCTTTCAAATAAATTTAAAATGCGAGAAAAAGTGAATGTCCTTATTTTGAGAGAGAGAGAGAGAGAGAGAGAGAGAGGGAGGGAGGGAGGGAGACAGTCACAGCTCTCAGCTTCTCTGAGTGGTGACAGTGGACCTGAAGAAACGAAATGGAGCACAGGGACACTAGAGCAGTCAGGAGCCTGAGGGACTCAGGTACGGGTTAGGGTGACACTGTCTCCCAAGGTCAGGTTAGGGAATTAGCCAACAGCTCCTGGACACAGGTCAATTTCCTCTTCCTTTCAACCACCTGGAGGTGGGACCCTCTGTCCTTGTAATGATGGATTCCAGCCAGGATCATGGCTTCCCTAGGCAACCACCCCCTGGCCCGCTCTGAGGCTGCCCTTCCCCCACTCCTCTCAGCAGTCTGCCAGCTACATCACATCCTCCATCTAGGAAGGGGATCTCGGAAGCCAATAGGGCCGAAGGCATTCCAGGGAGGAGCGGAACTGAGCCGGAGAACGAACCCCGCACATCGTGAGGCACTCCACAGTTCTTCAAGACCCCATTCCGAGTTTCTCTCCAGCGCTAACAAGCACACGGTTCTTAGGTTTCCATCTATCGCCAGCTAAGTGGGGATGAGATTTCTACTCGGGATCTTGATGGACGCATGGCTCTGGAAATGATGCTTTTCAGAAGAGACGGGAGACAGATGTTGTGAGCTGAAAGCACTCGGCACATCTGCAGGCAGGATCAACTACCCTCAGAGATTCCCTGGCTTCAGAGAGCTTTTTCTTTCCTTCTGAAGAGGGGGCTGCCTCCTGGAACTGGCATTTGCAGGGTGGCAAGGGGGCTGCCGGGAAAGAGGTACTTAGTGCGTGGGATTGGCTCCTCTTGGACTTCCAACCTCTGTAGCTTGAAAGTTTCCTCTCTCTCTCTTTCTCTCTCTCTTTCTCTCTTTCTTTCTCTCTCTCTTTCTCCCTTCCTTCCTTCCTTCCTTCCTTCCTTCCTTCCTTCCTTCCTTCCTTCCTTCCCAGGCAGAGTGGACAGCGAGAGAGAGAGACAGAGAGAAAGGTCTTCCTTTGCCATTGGTTCACCCTCCAATGGCCGCCACGGCGCATCGCGCTGATCCGATGGCAGAAGCCAGGTACTTCTCCTGGTCTCCCATGGGGTGCAGGGCCCAAGGACTTGGGCCATCCTCCACTGCACTCCCTGGCCACAGCAGAGAGCTGGCCTGGAAGAGGGGCAACCAGGACAGAATCTGGCGCCCCAGCCGGGACTAGAACCTGGTGTGCCGGCACCGCTAGGTGGAGGATTAGCCTATTGAGCCGCGGCGCCGGTCCTACAGGTTCCAGTTAGTAGGCTTGGGAAAAGCAATCACGCGATTGTTTGAAGCTTGCCCAGTTCCAAAGGGCGCCATGTGGAAGAATCATGGGCATCAAGTGTCCAGAAGCCACATCCCTCTGTCTCTTCCAGGGGGGTCTTCCCTTTTCCCCCCAAGGTGTCTCTACTCTCTAAAGCCCCTCAATGGAACCATCCCTCTCTGACTGTGACCTACCCAGAGTCCCCTTTGTGGAATCAGAGGCCACTGGGGAGCTAATATGTGAAACCACTGATCCAGTGCACCCCGTGTAAGGAAGCTGACTGAGGACTAGAGAAGACAATTGGGTTTGTCAAGTTCACACTGCAAGTCCAGGGCTTCACGAACAGAATGCAAGCCTGGGAGGCTGAATGGTAGCAGCTCCCCTGGGCTTGGGCTCACTCCTGCATTTTGGGGGTGACGTCTGTCCTGCAATGAGCTCACCAGCCCCGAAGGTGGACTCAGCAGCAGCTGTTCTCCATCCTCGTAGATGGGAAGCTGTTGTCCCCCGAGTGAGGGAGGGGCTTCTTCCCATTTCCCCACACCCCCACCTACAAAACTAGCAGCTCTGCAGGGCAGGTTTGTAATTTTAAAGCCAACTGGGTGGCTCACTCATCTCCAGCATTTATGATCCAACTCTCTCCCTCTCTAGGTGTGGTGAACCTGGATGGTGGGTCCCTGCTCCACCTCCACCCCAGCTCTTCCCCTCTGCCTCTGCTACCTGGTGTTTCACAAACTCACCTGACCAACCCCTGGCTCAGGATGAGTGCTTTCCAGTCCTATGTGTTGGCAACAATGAGTGATAGAGCCCACAACCATTACTCAGGGGAAGATGGTGGTGAGTCACTCTGAGAGACGCCTTCCCCTGTCTGGCTACTCCACTCCAGGCTGGGCTGGGAGACAGAATAATAACAGCTTTGCAATTGCCTCTTAAAAATAGAACCAATGGAGTCTGCGGCTATGGGAGGAAAATCCCGGGTGCTTTGCCCTGCTCGGTGGGATGCTGGCTCCTGCTTCATCCACCGGTTATTGGAGATCTTGGCTGGGATCATTTAAGATGGGGCTTCCATGTCTTTGGAGGGTTGCAAAGTAAACCAAGCACACACCCTATCCCAAATGCATACACATGTTTGCAAAATCTTCTATACAACTTCAGGGGGCTGTGGAACCCCCTGAGACCTGGCCATGGGCTCTGGGCAGAGATCTGATCTCTGTTCTGTTTGTTCAATGAGTCTATGAAATGTATTTTTTTTAAGATTTATTTATTTGAAAGACAGAGTTACAGAGAGGCAGAGGCAGAGAGAAAGGTCTTCCATCCACTGGTTCACTCCTCAAATGGCCACAATAGCCAGAGCTGGGCCGATCCAAAGCCAAGAGCCAGGAGCTTCTTCTATGTCTCCCATTGTAAGTGCAGGGGCTCAAGGACTTGAGCCATCTACCACTGCTTTCCCAGGCTGTAACAGAGAGCTGGATCAGAAGTGGCACAGCTGAGACTTTAACCAGCACCCGTATGGGATGCCAGTCCTGCAGGTGGTGGCTTTACCTGCTACACCACAGCGCCAGCCCCTGAAATCTATCTCTTTCAACTTCTGCACCACCATCATCCCCCATTCCTGATCCCATGTAAGATCATTACTTTGTCTTTTTTTTTCCTTTTCATTTATTTATGAAACGTGGATCCAGGGCTGACCACTCCCTGGGCCAAGTGCAATGTTCTTGCAAGAAAAGAGAAGGGATCTCCAGCTGGGGTGTGTGCAAGGAGGCCTTGGGCGCTGGAGATTCAGAGGCACTGAAGAATTTGACCCGTGGTCAAGGTTGGCTGACTTCAGAGCCATCCCCTGCCCCTCCACACGCTTTCCTGGCTTGTAAGGGTGAGAGCCTGTCCCCAGCCCCAGGGATGAGTCACCATGTGTGTAACCTGGCCTTGACAATCCCTTCCTCTGATGTGACCGTTTCTAGCCCTGGTTCTCGCCAAAGAAACTGAAATGGGGGCTTTCATTCTTACAAAAATGAAAAAAACATGAGAGCCTCAGAAGGAGAGACAGTTCACTTGTGTTCCTTCTTTCTCCCTGGAGACGTTGGTTGGTCTGAGGACTTAAGCCTCACTGTTACAGCCACCTAAGCGTGAGAATGAAAAGCTAACTGCTCAGGAGGGAGGAGCCGGAGGGTAAGAAGAGACTGGGCTCTTGATGAGCTCATCGGACCTCTGAGTGCCCCAGATGCTCTGTCTGCTACTCTGGTTCTTAAGTGAGATCATAAACATCTCTTTCATTTAGCCACCGTTAGGCAGTTTTCTGCGACTTACGCCAAAAACATCCCTCATGGGTGCCAGCAAATAGTTCAGATCTCCTGTAGGGCATGGACTTGGTATATCAAGAGTTCAGAGAAAGGAGTGATCGATCCACTCAACCTGGTGGAGTAAGAGAGGAGACGGAGGAAGGCTTGAAGGTGACCTTGGGCCAGGAAGAAAGATTCAACTTTCTTTCCCTTCTACTGGATGAGGCTGAAATGACCAGTGCCTAACATGAAGCTCAATCAATATTTGTTGAATAAATCTAGATAGTCACATCCAGGATTGGATAATTCAATTATTTGCAGGATCTCAGAGCCCAGTGAAGTCCCATCTAACGTTTCTAGGAGGCCTCTCGGGCAGGCTCCCCAATGCTTGAGAAGGAAGGACTGACTAGCCTCAGCATCCAGACAGCAGAACCCCGTGGTAGATGTGTCAATCATGTCGCCTGCCCTGAGAGTGTTCCCATCTCAGAGCATTCACGGCCCCACAAGTGTTACTGAGAAAACATGAACTTGACCTGCCGCCGTCTTCCCAGGTGAGTGGGAGGTGTAGATTGTTGTCCCTGTGGATGGTGCAGTGCTCAAGCAGGGAGCCACCCTTTGTCCCCTCCCTAAGGCTAAGACAAGAGTAGGCTCCAATTAGGGTGTCTGGAAGCGAAGCCAGGGCACTGGCATTTCCTCCCACGGTTGGACATCTGTGGAGCCAACAGATCTGAGCAGAGAAAAGAAAATCATGGAAGAAGTGGCACAGTAGATGGTAATTGAGTAGGGAAGGTGCCAGAAAGGTCACTGAGAGTTCCTACTCCTAGGAATTGAAGAAGATGAACCACACATCTTCTTATAAAATGCTCTGTGTGGGGCCAGTGCTGTGGTGTAGCAAGGAAAGCTGTTTCCTGCAGTGCTGGCATCCCATATGCAAGCTGGTTCAAGTCCCGGCTGTACCACTTCTGATCCAGCTCTCTGCTATGGCCTGGAAAAGCAGTGGAAGATGGCCCAAGTCCTTGGGCCCCTGCACCCCGTGGGAGACCCAGAGGAAGTTCCTGGGTCCTGGCTTTGGGTCAGCACAGCTCTGGCCATTGCTACCGTAAGGGAAGTGAATCAGCAGATGAAAGACTCTCTCTCTCTCTCTCTCTCTTTCTGTGCCTCTACCTCTCTGTAACTGTGCCTTTCAAATACATAAATAAATCTTTAAAAGAACAAAACAAAACAAAGCAAGAATGCTCCGTGAGTGGCACTTGAGCAGGTGTGCCATGGGGCAGCCCTGGTGCATCTCAAAGGGGAGCCCAAAAGCACATGGGCAGAGTCATGGTAATTAAGGGGCCAGCATTTGCCTCTAAGACCTGTTCCCAAACCATTTGTCTGTGTCGTTAGATCTTCTAGAGCAAAGTACTCTTAAAACTTGAAGGGCTGCCTACTGGCCACCCAATAATTCCACCTTATTCTGCCACTAAGTACCCAGGGTTAGCATCAGATTCCATTAGCTTAAGGGCTCCATCCCATGAGACAGCCCTCACTTTGGAGGCCAGCCACAAGTCCTCGGTCCCTAGGCTATCTTTATTCCTGCCCAGCTTGGAGACAAATTCAGGGATCTCCATGACCCCTTCCCCTTCAGTTTCCATAATTTGCTAGGGCAACCCACAGAACGCAGGAAAATGCTATCCTGATGACAGTGGTTTATTGTAAAGGATACAACTGAGCAGTCGATCTCTTTAACAGGATGAGATCCAGAAGGGCGTGCCACCGTCCCAGCACATTGAGGTGCTCACCCACCTGGAGGCTCCCTTACTCCCACTGTTTATGGATTTTTCTGGAGCTATCATTACAGTGGCATGATTGGTTAAAACATTGGCCCTTGATCAAACTCAGTCTTCACCTTCTCTCCCCTCCCCAGGGATCGGGTGGAGCTGAAAGCGCCAACCCTCTAATCACATGACCAGAACTGCAGCTACCTGGGGGCCACCAAGAAATGTCTCAGTAGCAGACATTTTCGTGTGCGGTCTAAAGGGGCTCCCTGGGAACAATGAGAGATGCTCCTATCACTCAGCAAATCCTAAGGCACTTAGAAGCTCCTGGCCAGGAACCAGGATAGGATCAAGTCCAAGTGCATATTTCTTCTATCACAGTGTTCTACCAAATTTCTATTAAGACGTCTCAACTCCTTGGATTATAAATAAGGTTACGAAGACTGTTTGGAACATCCTGGCCAACTTGGGATGCATGGTCTCCTTAATAGAAAAACAGCTGTATTTTTCCCAATAGGTGTGCCAGTCCCTATTCCCTGACCCCTGCCTTGCCTTTTCCTCCGAGTTGTGGGTCCTGTGATGTCATGTGGGACAGATTCTTTAATTTACCTTCACCTTATGTCAAAGCCATGGCAGACTGGACTGTGAAGGTGCAGGGACATAAGGAGGAATGGGTCCCTTTAGCTCTCAGAGTAGCCTGAGTAGGACCTGAGGCAGTCAGAGCTCCTGGCCAGCTGCCTTAGACAATATGTGTTCAATCAGTGTCATCCTTATCTATGGGTTTTGGAAGCACTGCTTTAGATTATTAATAAAGTCTCATTTTGGCATTTAAGACAGATCCCTGCTCATTCAATTAACTCACTTCAATTCCAAATGCAATGAAAACTCATTTGCCCCCTCTTTTGTGTGCTATGAGTTAAGACCAGGAGCTCCCTCTGGAAAGACAGGGAGCACCATGGACTTGGCAAGCACAGCAAATACTGCCTTCTCCGCTCCTCAACCGAGGACCCTCGTGCTGGGCATAACACATTCAGCACTCCACGGACTATGCACTGCAGAGGATGCCACGTGGCTGTGGTCCCCCGGAGTTGTGCAGTGCTATTGCCCTAGGCTACTTTCTCTCCTATAAGCCCCTTAGGCACCATTGCAAATGTAGTCAGTTCTGCTATACCATGACAGACGTGTTCCTAATTATCACCATGCTATTGGAAGAAATGCAGTTAGAAGCCACAGGGCTTAAGGGAGATGGCATTGGGCACAATACTCAGAAAGTTTCTCAGTGGCACAGCCTCTGGGTTATTATGCAGTGGTGGAGGAGGGGTCATCTGAAACCTGAATGACAGCTGTCACTCAGCATGAGGCTGGATGTGGCTTGTAACACAATGGTGAACTGAGGCAGCTGGTAGATATTTGAAGTATACACTCGGGTGTGTTTTGCATATTCCTATGGACGATGTAGGATTTTATTGAAGTCCTGTGATCCTGGAAGACAGTGTTGGCTAGAGAAGTCCCCTCCCCTTCCTGTGTTCTGGAAACAGCTTCCTCCGAAGTCCCACATTGACTCTTGAGACTTACAGAAACCTCATGTTTTGAAGCCCTGCTCTGGTAACCTGTGACAGGGCCAGACACAAACCCTCCAGTTTCCATGCTTCACCTTATAAATAATGAGCTAGAATTTTTGTCTCACTAACTAGAGCCACAATTCTTGCTCACCAAACTTTAATCATGCTTCTTGCTTCCTGTGAGGCCCCTGAGCTCTGGTGCACCTTCACACTGGGTGCCCTCCAGGCCCTCCTCAAGCATCCTACTGAGAGTCGCTCCCATTCTCTGAGCCCCTCTACCCATCACACAGCCCTTCACGCCACTGCTCAGGATGGGCTCCACGTGCAACAGAAAAGCCTGACCCCTGAGACGCTCACAAGCCTTGTGCTCAAAGAGGTCTCCCTTTTGCAATAGTCGTCCTTCCTCTTACCCCCCTTAGTGCAAATTCTTTCACAAAGAATTTCCTTGCTTTGGCCTGGATTTGTTCTTCACTCGACCCTAGGCAGCTCAGTGCAGCTCGCAGCTTTCACCTGGTGGAGGTGGTGGATGAAGTCACACAGAAGTAAATGCAGAATTTGCATTATACTCAAATTGTTCTCGAATAAATCAGTTGCCTTGGAACAAATTTGCATTTTCAAAACAACATGAAAGCAAAACTGACTGCTGATGTCTGGTCCACACTTTTGGAACCTTAGGGGTGGATACAGCTGTTAGCATGCCAAGGTCCCTGTTACATGATAGTTCTTTTAAATTAGGGAAAGAGAGATGGCAGGTGAGTGTTTTTATTTATTTATTTTTATGTATGTATGTGTGTATTTGAAAGGGAGAGAGAGACAGAGACAGACAGACACAGAAACACACACACACGAGAGAGAGAGAGAGAGAGAGAGAGAGAGACAGCCAGAGCATAGCCAGGTTGAAACCAAGAGCCAGAAACTCCATCCATGTCTCTCAGGTGGGTGGAGGGAACGTAAGTACTTAAGCCATCATTGCTGCCTCCCAGGGAGTGTGCATTAGTAGGAAGCTGTATTGCAAGCAGAGCCAGGGCTCCAACCCAGGGACTCTGGCATAGAGTGCACATCTTAACTGCTGTGTCAAACACCCACCCTGGCAAAAAGCTGCGATCCGGTGATCATTTCCCATCCTTATCTTTGAGTAAAGCCTTCCTTCAAAGGGCAACCTATGAGAATTGATTTCCCATTCATAAAAACTGAGAAGCTCGAGGTGAGAAGGGACTCACAATAGCTTCCTCTTACACGGAAGGAACGCGATGCTGCTAACTCTGAGTGTATTGAAGCAGGCCCTGGGCCAGGTTCCTGTCTGAGACTCTCACACCTGGCTCAGGATTGGCCCACTCGGGTACTTAGGTGTGCTTGCTGAGCGAAGTGAAGTGTACTGAAACGGGGAGGGAAGGCGGAAGGAGGAGAGGCAGGAGCACACGTTTGCTGACCTCTTGAGTGGCACCGAGGCTACTCCTCCGCCCAGTGCCAACCAGCATTTTCCAATTTCTTCATCCCTGTGTGCTCCAGAGTGTCCCAGACTTCAGAGCACCTTGATGCTCAGCTCACTGACTTGGTACTTTTCTAATTTCCCTGTTTGGCTGTTTTTGCCTATGTCATCGTTGGGGATGTGGATTATAAATGATCAGGCTGTGCTCTCTAAAATGTGACTCCTCTGGGAGTTTTAAATCTGTCCAAGGCACAGACAGGCACCAGCAGGGAAAAACAAAGATATCTCAACTTCATTAGGGAAAATTTATAGCTTGCCTAGGGTTGCCATGGTGACCAAAAGACAGGAAGTATTTGTAGATGCCAGCACCTATGAAAGATCTCAGGTAAGGGACAGAACTAGTTATTAGCAACCAACTCTGTATGTGCCAGGTTGCTTATTTCATTGTTTTATTGCTTTATTTCCTCCTAACAGATACCTGTGAGGTGCTCACTATCATCCCACTTAGAACTGACAAAACTGAGGCCCAGAGACTCAGGGCCAATTGTTGAAGACCACACAGAACTGAGCCGAACTCAGGTCTGTTTGAGTTTCAAGCATCCATAAGACTGTACAGACCACTATACTTCTGTTGGCCAGAGGGTGGAAGTTGCTCTGAAACTGCCAGACGAGGCAGGTGTTTGGAGCAACAGTGAAGTCTGGGTTGCGGATGCTCACTTCCCATACTGGAGCCTGGGTGCCACTCCCCACTCCACTTCCCATCCAGCTTCCTGCTGATGCACGCCTTGGGAGGCAGCAGATCAGGGCTCCAGTACTTGGGCCCCTGCTACCCATGAGGGAGAATCAGATAGAGCTCTGGGCTTCAGGCTTTGGCCCAGTCAGCCATGGCTGTTGTGGTTATCTGGGAAGTGAACCAGCAGATGGAAGATCTCTGTCTGCCTGTCTGTCTGTCTCTACCTTTCAGATGAAGTGGGGATAGATAAATAAAGTGAAAATGACCTGCACAGACACACAGACATCCTGGGGGCGGCACATCAGTGGGGATCCCTACCTCCCTCCGGATGCCCTCAGCCCCAGGGTCTGGCTCATCTGTTGCCTTCCTATTTCTGTTACTTTACTTTCTTCCTTTTGTGCTCCCTGGAAGAACCGGGCTCCTCTACCTAGCCAGGATCGTGCACCCAGTGGAGTTACGGCCGATGACGGGTTGCTCAATCAGTGGAGTCTGGTGGCTAGTGTGGGTTCTATCGGAGCTAGACTTGGAAGTAAGGCTGTGAGCACCACGTTTAATTTGGGAAGTGCAACAGACTTGTAGGGGACTGCAGAGGTGCCCCAGGGAGGGAGGATGTCTTACACAAGTCTCTCATTACAGTGACTTCCCTTTTGGAAGTTTCAGTTACCAGCGGTCAACAGTGGGCCAAAAATCTGATTGGAAAATTCCAGAAATAATCAACATACAGGTCTTAAATTCTGAATAGCGTGATGAGATCTCACACCGACCTGCTCTGAAACCAAGCAGGTGACCCGGCTTGTGTTGAATCGTCAGAAGGTCAGTAGCAGTGTAACACTACATCACGGGTCCAAGTCCTTCCTTGACTGCACCTCTTCATGTCACTGCAGCTTCTCACGTCATCACAGGAAGAAAGACGTCCAGTATAATAAGATATTAGAGAGACAGACCACAATCCACGTAGCTTTTTATCACAGCCTATGATTATACTTGTTTTATTTTTTATTAGTGATGGTTGTCAATCTCTTACTGTGCTTGACTTAGAAATTAAGCTTTGTCACAAGTGTATATGTGTAGGTACAGACTTAGTGCATGTGAGCCTTGGTACTGTCTATGCTTTCAGGCATCCACTAGAGGTCTTGGGACATATGCCTTGTACATGAGGGGGCAGCCATGGTGAGCTAGCTGCTATGGTGGGCAAATAGTTTAATTCCCGGGGAGGTGAGGGAGGAGTCTAGGGCAAACCTGCCTCAGGGCTAACTCTTTCCAGAGTGGAGGGAAGACAAGGTATTTCCATGCCAGTTCCCTGGCCTCACTGGTCCAGGGCTGCTCCCTGGGGGTCTTGGTTCTCAGCCACTTTCCTCCTGCCCTGTAGCTGGGAAGACCCTCCTCCCTCAGTTCTCACAGGAAGAAAGTTTCAGGCTGGCAGGTGCTGCTGGTGGCAGTTGGAAATGGGATGCAGCCCACTCACTGAAAGATCACAGGGAATCTGGTGGGAGCAACGGCAGCTTCTACCACGACAGAATTGTGAGGTCCTACGAGAAGTGTGGAACCCTGCATGCGAGGACTGCCCTCGGCCACTCGGCTCCCACCATGAGCTGAGGGAGCGGCCAATGCGGAGTGAGATCTCCTCCTTGGCACTAAAGGAGACAACCCCTTTTCTGGACTCACACAACCCCTCGCTACCTGTAGTGAGCACAGACTCTCCCTCAAGAGAGCCCACCCACCCCAGACGCCAATCACAAGCAGTAGGCTCCCAGGTCCCCCTGCTTCTGTGTGCAGCGGCTCTAAATCAGGGTTCCCATGGCCCCCTTCCTCAGTTCATTCATTTGCTAGGATGCCTTACAGAACTCAGGAACACATTCAGCTTCCACTTAATGGTTTAGTACAAAGATAAGGCAAAGGATACGGATGCGCAGTTGGGTAACAGACATAGATGAGTTCTGGCGAGTACTAAGTGCAGGAGCCTCTGGCTCTCTGAAGCTGGGGGCGGGGGAATGGTCACCAGCTGGGAACTCTCGGAACCCTGTGCTTTAGCGAGCTTTGTGGAGGCTTCTGCATGTGGGCATGCTCAATTACTGACTCAATCTCCAGCCCCATCTTGAGTTCTCCCCTCCCCACAGAATGGAGGGGTGAGGCTAAGGGTTCCAAGCTTCCAACTTGGGTTTAGTGTTTCTGGTGACTGGTCTCTGTCCAGGAAGATCCAGGGGTCACCACCCCCAGGCATTCCAGTGGCTTTCAAAATGACACTGTTATCACTCTGGGGATCTTAGGGCTTTAGAAGTTCTATGTCAGGGGATGTTGTGGCATAGTGGGTTAACCTGCAACTTGGGACACAGGGATCCCATGTCGCAGTGCAGGCTCGAGTCCTAGCTCCTCTGCTTCTGATCCAGCTCCCTGCTAACATGCCTAGGAAACAGTAGAGGATGGCTCAAGTACTTAAATCCCTGCCTCCAACGCAGGAGGCCTAGATGGAGTTCCTAGCTCCTGCCTTCAGCTTTACCCAGACCTGACTGTTGTGGCCATTTGGGGAGTGAATCAGCAGATGGATGGTTCTCTCTCTCTCTCTCTCTCTCTCACTCTCGCTCTTGCTCTCTCTCCTCTCCATTTTATGTAAATAAAAAAAGTTTAAAGAAGTTCTATGTCAGGAACTGGAGTCAAAGATCAAATATTAGAATAAAATAACTAGAAGCCATATCACTCAGGAGATCACAGAGATTTTAGGAGCTTGGTGTGTCAGGAACCAGAAGGCAGTTTTATATGTGTGTGCACATATATATATATATTTATATATATAATTATATATATACACACACATACACACATACATATATATATTTCTTATTGTTTCACTTGCAAGCTATGGTCTGTCACTTTTAGTCAATTCAGGCTGCAACAACAAAATACAGATGTTCTTTGACTCACAATGGAGTTATGTTGAATATATCCTATGTCAAAAATGCATTTAATGCTTGGAAAAAAACCATCGTAAGGTCGAGAAATTGTAAGTGAACTGCCGTAAGTCAAGGACTGTGTGTACGTTAGACTGGGTAATTTATAAACAGCGATCTATCGCTCACAGCTTTGGAGGCCGGGAAGACCAAGATCGAGGCACCAACAGAGGCGGTGTTTGGTGGGGGTGCTCATTTGATTATGGTGCCTTCAGACCGTGCCCTTGTATGGTGGCAGAGACAAGGCGGCTGCCTGGGGCCTCTTTATGAAGGCATTCATCCCATTCAAGAGAACTCTGCCCTCCTGATCCGAACCCTCCCCAAAGCCGCACTTCGGATACCATCACCTTGGGGTTAGGTGTCAATGTGTGCATTTTGGAGGGGACATGAACAATCCTTCCCTGGGCCCACAGTGGTTTTCCAACATGTTCCCATAACGAAGTAGAATCTCATGTCAAGCATTATCTCACTGACTCCTCCCAACACCCCTGTAACATAAGCACTCTTATTTTCATTTTCCAGATGAGAAAACTACGGCTTAGATAACAGAGAGTAAAGGTTGCTGTTAACACACAATGAAAATCGGTTTGATGGTCATTTTACTTGGAAGGTGATAAATCACTCCTGGCAGGTTGTTTCACCGCACAGTCTGTTGCTCGGCAAAGCTTTGCACACAGAAGATGCCAAGCCAGTGGTGTGTTCACCTGGACTGAATCTCTCCTTGCTGCCTTGCACATACATGCTGAGATCATGTTTTCTAAACCAGGAAATTCCAATTTGTGAACTCGTTTATGTGAAAGATCTTGTCAAAGACAAAAGTGCATGGGACAATTAAGGAGATGATTTGATTTCGGCTATTGCAGTAAGAACAGCCATCCAGATGTGAACATCAAAGTGACACAACAGGTTGGCTTAATCTCGGACGTTTGTACAGAGTAGACACACACTTGAAATTGTTTCACAATCAGAGGAAGTCTTAGTCAACTGAATGAGAATGTTTGCCTTGGTGTCTGGCTAGTTTCAGGGGAACAAACTTCTAATCTCAGTTAATCACTCATGAGACAAGGATTTTATTTATTTAATTAAGTTCATTGGTTTTATTTCTTTTATTTTATTAACACAAAACAAACCAGCCCCCAGAAAGTGACACACATATACGCACACACATACCCATGCACACACATGCACACACATGCACACACATGCATGTTCAGGTCCCCTCCCTTACAGATGGCAGCAAGAACAGTCTTTTGAGTGCATCCTCATTGCCTTTCAGATAGAGAGCAAAGCCCTGAGCAAGGCCCCCACTCTCCCCCCGCCCCGAGCTGGCCCCCCTCTGCTTCTCTGGCCTCATCTCAGAGCCTCTTACCCCTCCCTCGGTGTGCTGCAGCCTTAGTGCTGTTTCTAGAACTTTCCATGCTCTCTTTTGCTCAAGTTGTCCTTTCTCCCTCTCTCTAAAGCTCCTCATGCCCTCTGACCTCAAACCTCAGCCCCGTACAGACACGTGGAGCTTGGGTAGGTATCTTCCTCTCCTTCTTCAATCTCAAACAGCTTCCTTTGTTAAAAACCTTTGGAGCTCAAAATTCTGTTCTTTTAGAGAGCAATTTAGAAATACAACTTAAGTCCCATGAATAATATTGAAATTTCCTACTGGTATAATTAAAAAAGTAAAGAAGAGAAGGTGAAATTATCTTTTTCTGATTTTTTTTGTTTTTATATTTGATTGTGGTAATAATATGTATAGTACAACCATCTTACCATTTTCAAATGTACAGTTCAATCATGTTAAGTATATTCACAACGTTGTGGAATTGACCTCCAGAACTTGTTCATCTACACAAACTGGAACCCTACACCCATTTAATAGCTCCCATTCCCTTCTTCTCCCAGCCCCTGGTAATCACCATTCTACTGAGTCCGACATCTATCTGTCTATCTATCTGTCTTTCTATCGATGGCATTTCTCTTTCAGTGACTGTCTCATTTTACTTAGCATCATGTCCTCAAGGTTATCTGTGTGATAGCATGGATCAAAATATCATACCTTTTTAAGACTAAATAATATTTCTGTTATGTACATATAAATAGGTAAATACCACATATGTTTACCCATTCTTTCTTTGATGGATACTGAGTTACTTCTACCTTTTGGCTACTGTGAATCATGACTCTAACAACATGAGCAAATTCATTTGAGACGCTGCTTTCAATCCTTTTGAGCATATAGCCTGAAGCAAAGTAACTAGGTCATCAGAGAATTCTATTAAGTATCTTGAAAAGCTGCCGCACTGTTTTCCTGGTGACTGTACCATTTTACCTTCCCACTAACAATGCCCAAGTGTTCCTATTCTCATCCTCATAGGCTCTCATTGTTTCCTTTGTTCCTGACAGCAGCTATCTTAATAGGATGAAGTGGTAAGATTAATGACAAGAAGACATTTTACATAGTCTCATCTAAGCTATTAAGTTTACCTGTCATCACTAACAAATTTGTTAATGGGATATTTTACACCTTTTTGGGTATGAAGTCTTAGAAATCGACTGTGTATCTCCTACTTACAGAACATTTCTTTTTTTAAAAAAATGTATTTATTTATTTGAAAGTCTGAGAGAAAGAGAGAGGACAGACAGAGAAAGGGATTTTCCATCCACTAGTTCACTCCCCAAATGGCCACAATGGCTGGGGCTGGGCCAGGCCTAAGCCAGGAGCTTCTTCTGGAAGTATACTGTTAATTCCTCTTCTCTGGTGCCTTTGTTCAGATGTCTTTGTAGGTAATTTACAGGAATAACGTGCAGTTCTTTGTTTCTTTGCTGATCCATTTCTTTCTTTCTTTTTTAAGATTTCATTTATTCATTTGAGAGGTAGAGTTACAGACAGAGAGGGAGAGACAGAAAGAAAGGTCTTCCATCTGTTGGTTCACTCCCCAAATGGCCTCAACAGCTGGAGTTGGGCCGATCTGAAGCCGGGAGCCAGGAGCTTCTTCTGGGTCTCCCATGTGGGTGCAAGGGCCCCAGCATTTGGGCCATTTTCCACTGCTTTCCCAGGCCACAGCAGAGAGCTAGATTGGAATAGGAGCAGCCGAGACTTGAACCGGCATCCATATGGGATGCCGGCACCGCACGTGGAGGCTTAGCCCACTACGTCACTGCGCCGGCCCCTCAGCCATTTTCCAGACATGCTCCTTAGCTTCTGGGAAGGCAGAGGAGCAAACGTGAGCCAGGCCTATCCTGGAGCTGCTAGCGGTGAAGACACTGAGCCAGGAAGCGGACGCCTTCCTATAAACACACAGAGCCCACTGACCGGCTCCACTGGGTGATCAACAGGATCTCCCCAACGTTTGCGACTCTCGGCTCCGTCTCTTCAGTTATCTTCAGACTAAGTCAAAGGAGAAGGGTTAACCGCTAATGCTCAACATCCCAACGTGGCAAATGTTTAAGGGGTCACCTCAGGCAGAGGCCAGGAAGTTGTCTACTGGGAGGCCACCCACTGTGGGGTGGAGGAGATGGGGGTGGGGCAGCTCATTCTCTCATGAGTTTCCTCCGGGGCAAGTCACGTCCTCACCCTGGATTTTGTCTCTGGACTACTGCTGGGCACCAACGTGCTTTTGAAAATCATAAATTAGGAAAAGCTGTTTCCTCTGGGCAGTCGGTGGGCACAGGCTGGATTTCAGCAATCTTGCTTCCTTGTGCAGTGAACAACCTGTCCAACCATGCAGTCTCTAGAAGCAGTTTGTTTGTTAACTGAGTATACTAGGTTGACATATAAAAACTAAAAGCCTATTTATTATTATTTTTGAGGAATCGTTATAAGGGGACCAGATATCTCCATTTTCATGAGTGGTGAGTACATTCAAAGTTAGTTATTTAATATTCCTTTTTTTTAAAGATGTACTTATTTACTTGAGTCAGAGTTACATAGAGAGAGAAGGAGAGGCAGAGAGAGAGAGAGGTCTTCCAACCCTCTGGCTCACTCCCCAGTTGGCCGCAATGACCAGAGCTGTGCTGATCTGAAGCCAGGAGCCAGGAGCTTCTTCTGGGTCTCCCAAGCGGGTGCAGGGGCCCAAGAACTTGGACCATCCTCCACTGCTTCCCCAGGCCATAGCAGAGAGCTGGATTGGAAGTGGAGCAGCTGGGACTTGAACCAGTGCCCATATGGGATGCCGGCACTGTAGGCGGTGGCTTTACCCTCTACGCCACAGTGCTGGCCCCAGATTTAATATTCCTACTGACCATATTATACTGTTATTAACCCCATTTAAAATTATTTATTTATTTTATTTTATTTGAAAGCTTGAGAGACAGAGTGAGAACTTCTAACCACTCCTTTCTCAAATGCCTGCAGGGTAGCCAGGGGCCAGGAGCCCAATCTGGGCCTCCCACATGGGTGACAAGGGTTCAAATCGGTTGCCTCCCAGGGTGCACACCAGCAGGAAGCTGGAATCAGGAGCAGAGCTGATACTTGAACCCAGGCACTTGTACATGAGATGCAAGTGCCCCAAGTGGCATTTTAATTGCTGTGCCAAACACCTGCTCTAATGCCATGTTTAACAAATGAAAAGCCTGAAACTCAAGAGAGGTTAAGTCATTTGCTCAAGGTCACCCAGGAACTGAATGTGGGGGCTAGGATTTGAACCCAGGCCAAGTGCTCTCTTGGCTGAGGCCGTGAGAGACCCCCGCCTGCCTTAGTCACTGCTAGGCTAGAGCCAACAAAGAGCAGCCCTGTGCCTTCTCCTTGTTTGCAGTTTGTGTCTGAACAACCACACCCAATAGTGGCCACATTCTTTGCTCTGATCTGCTACTGCATTCCTTGGTGAGAGGAACCAGCCTCACACTCCCTCTGTGCCCTTCAGATAACCTTGTCACTGCTTGCTCTTGCCTGCTTGCTCAAGACTTCTCGGCTCCTTTAGAGGACAATTGCTTCAATCTCATTTCCTAGTTCTTGCAGGACACCTTCCCGGGGTACCCCCATTCTGACAACAAACACCCACTCAGATCATCAGAAAATCTGAACCAGTCTGGGCAGTCTCAGAGGAGGGACTGTCCAGTGTTTCTCTCTTTACCCAATAAACTTTGGAAATGCTTCCAGCGGCAACAGAATTCTGGGATTTGTATGTACTTAGAATCTTAGGAACAAGAAACTGTGGGAGACCCTCACATTCAATCATCAGCGTGGTCATCGTCATCATCATCATATCATCCTCTCTTCCTATTTTTAAAAAATAACAGCTTTATTGGAGGATATAAGCCATAGAGCAGTTACTCACCCTTCTAAAGCTTACCATTAAGTGTTTTTTGGCATGTTCCCAAGGGTGTGCCACCATCACTACTATCTAGTTCCAGATCATTTTCATCACCCTAAAAAGAAATCCCATTCCAATTGGCAGTCACTCCCCATTTCCTCTCCCCCAGCCTCTGTCTGTCTCTAGAGATTTGCCTATTCTGGGTGTTTCAGGTCACAGCACTGTATGACAGGTGGCCTTTTGTGTCTGGTGTCTTTTGCTTTGTCTAGTGGCACCAAGGCTTGTCCCTGCTGTAGCTTGTACCAGTCCTTTATTTATGTTGATGACCAACTGCAGTTCTATTGTGTGCATATACCACATTTCATGTATCCACTCCACTGTTGGCTACCATCAACTCTCTGAGTCTTCACTCCACCCCGAGAAGTACGCACGTCTGTCCTCTGAAGACGGCGAATCACTTTTTCTGAGAACACAGATATTTATAAATCTTTCCAAGAAATCATTGAAATGGGATTTAAAATTCGCAGAGAGCAATCAAGATCCAGTTCTCATGCCGGGAAGCGATAGGTATTCTGCGGTTACGTCATCTTTCCAAGCCCACCCCCAACCTCAGTGAAATAACCATGAATGCAGCTTCTCCTTGGGTACAGAGATCTTATCAAGAACAATTCTGGCGTCATCTTCCCTCCTCTGTGCCTGGTGGTCTCTAAGAAGTCATCTGCTTCTTTCCACAGCCCACGAGATCTCACACAAGAGCACGATGAGGGAGGTTCCCCCTGCAGCCCTGGCTGGGTCCAAGCACACGGTGTGACAGTCAGTGGTGTGACCACGAATTACTGAACCTGCGGATCTTCCGTTTGGTTGCTATACAATTGAATTAATAACAGTACTCTGAAGTTGCTGAGGAGTAAGTCAAGTGTTTGCAAGACTGTCACATTGGCAAACTCAGCCACTGCCTTCCCAGCTCCCTGTGTGTGGTGGTGGTGTTGTGCCTGAGCGAGAGCTGACAGAAGAGTGCCACACACTGATAAACTTGGGAGTACTTGATTGCCGGTGGTGGAGAGCAGGCTCGTGCCCTAAAGAACTCTCAACCCTGAAACTCAAAGCAACAGGGTTTAAAAAGGTAAAAACCACAAGGGAGAATACATGGTTGCTAGGGTCAAGCTGACCTAAAGCATATGCAAAACTAATATCAATTACAATCTTGACAATACTAATTTCGGTCTTTTATTTTTTTAAAAGATTTATTTGAAAGGCAGAGTTACAGAGAGGCAGAGGCAGAGAGAGAGAGAGGTCTTCCATCTGCTGGTTCACTCCCAAGATGGCCACAATGGCCGGAGCTGAGCTGATCTGAAGCCAGGAGCCAGGCACTTCCTCCAGGTCTCCCATGCAGGTGCAGGGGTCCAAGGACTTGGGCCATCCTACTCTGTCTTCCCAGGCCACAGTTGAGAGCTCAATTGGAAGTGGAGTGATCAGATTTGAACTGGCACCTATTGGGATGCTGGCATTGCATGTGATGGCTTTACCCGCTGTGCCACAGCACTGGCCCCCCATTATAGTCTTGACATTAGTCCAGGTACTGACCTCAATCATATGTGGACATAGGCAAACTACAATCTTAACATCAATCCAGATGCAGCCTATCTGTTTTAAGCTTGAACAATCATTCTAGGGGATTTCTATGTTTAGTGAAGTGGGATGCAGTGTACTGATGTTTTAGTTTCAGACCATAGTCTCACAGGAGGGGTGCTTTCTCAAGATGGAGTCTTGGGTGCTCCATAATAGAGTCCCTACTATCAGGGTGTCTATAGCAACTGCTGTCCCCACCTCCACACACAATGTTCCTTCTCCCCAGACCATCTCTCACCCTGCCACCCTCCACTCTCATTTTCTGGGTACTCTCTCACTCTTCAGAGGTCATTTGAAATGCCATGTCTCACAGAAACCCTCCCAGACACCTTGGCCGGTGCTGCGGCTCACTTGGCTAATCCTCCCTGCGGCACCAGCACTCCGGTTTCTAGTCCTGGTTGGGGTGCCGGATTCTGTCCTGGTTGCTCCTCTTCCAGTCCAGCTCTCTGCTGTGGCCAGGGAGTGCAGTGGAGGATTGCCCAGGTCCTTGGGCCCTGCACCCCATGGGAGACCAGGAGAGGGCACTTGGCTCCTGGCTTCGGATCAGCGTAGCGCGCCGGCCAAGTGACCATTTGCGGGGTGAACCAACGGAAAAGGAAGGCCTTTCTCTCTTTCTCTCACTAACTCTGCCTGTCAAAAACAAAACAAAACAAAAAAACCTTCCCAGAAGCCTCCATATTTGCCTCCTGCTATTAAGTGGGTCCTTCTTATTTTTTTTTTTTTAAGATTTATTTAAACAACGGAGAGACAGGCAGACACACACACACACACACCAGAGAAAAAGAGAGAGATCTTTCCTCCACTGGTTTATTCCCACATGGTGGCAACATGCAAGCCTAGGCCAGGCCAAAAGCAGGAACCAGGAGCTCCATCTGGGTGCAGGGACCTGAGCACTAGGCTCATCTTCTGTTGCCTTCCCAGGTACATCAGCATGAGTCTGCACCTGAAGCCGGCCCCTGGATCCTTCTAAAAACACTTCTCCTTGGCTGCGTTGACCACGGTTTGTGATTATTTATTTTAGTTCACCTCTTTTTGATCCATAAACTGTGAGACTCACCAGAGACCTTGTTTATCTTGCTCTCTGCTGTGTCAAGTATCGAAGGACATCCGGGGTCAGAGCAGGTGTTCCACAGATGTGTATGGAAAATAGTACAAGCTTTTCCTGAACCCACATTCAGAAATGGACAGGGACCTGTTCAAAATCACTCGGATTTTTTTTAACAGAGTTGATCCCAATTTTCCCTGCTGGCAACCCAGGACTCCACCTCTAGAAATGGCAAGAATTTTTCTAAACCTAAAAACAAAGAACCTACTGAAAATGGACTGGTATCTGGCACAGGAGTTAAGATACCCATGGGACTCCAGCATCCCACATGCGCATGGCTGGATTCCAGTCCCAGCTCCGACTCCCGCCTCCTGTTAATGCACACCTTGCGCGGCAGCAGGCGATGGTTCAGGTATTTGAGTCCCTGTCATGCGTGTGTCAGACGGATTGAGAATCCAGGCTCCTGGCTTCGGCTGGGGTCCAGCCCTAGCCACAGTTCCAGTTATGGTGGGCATTTGGGGAGTGACCCAGCGGCTGGAAGACCTCTCTAACTCTGTGACTGTCAAATAAATGAAAACTTAAAATAATAATTTTTTTCTAAACTGTTCCCTAATATGAGTGCCCGAACAGGAGAGAGTAAAAGTCGTGTGCGGGATAGCAGAACGGGATTTAGGTTGGCCCCTTCTCGCGGCACCTTAATGTGCACTGGCTGTAAAGTAAGGGTCTCTACGGCAACTACGACGTGGCACCGTGGCTAAAACGCAACAAGCAAGGCGGCCGGCGCGGGGAGAGAGGAAGCCGGCCACAGTCCCCGCGCAGGCGCACTCGGCCACTCCCCCTCATCCCTCCTCCGACCCGCCCATCCCGCCCGAGCCTTGGGCCCCTTGGGTTGTCTGCCGACGCGACGCTGCGCGGGTCACGTGACGTAGGGGCGGGGCGCCGGCCGGAGGCGCAGGCGCAGTTTGCCCGGTGGGTGGGTCAGGTGACCAGAGGAGCCTTCGAGTCGGTTTAGGCCGCTGCTCTGGGCTTCCAGAGTGCCGGTCGCTATGGCCAGCCAGTCGCAGGGGATCCAGCAGCTGCTGCAGGCCGAGAAGCGGGCGGCGGAGAAGGTGTCGGAGGCCCGCAAGCGTGAGTTTCGGGGTGGGGCTGCCCGCGGGGGGCCGAGGCTGAGGAAGGCGGCTAGGCCTCGGGAGGCGGCCTGAAAAACGGCGCGGGGCGAGGGTGGCGGTAGTCCCGGAGGCCTGTGTGTTTGGAAGCCCTGGAAGGGCTGGTGGGCCGCCCGGAGGCTGCCCTACGCGAGAACAATTCTGAGTGTAGAGACAACGGTGGGTTAGCGCGCTCTTCGGGGTCTGGCTGGCGTCTACAGTCAGGCTGTCCAAACGGAGCTTCGGGAAGCGAGCCACCACCCGCACCACTGCTCGCGCTAGGAACCCGGGGCCCTCCTTGCTCTTCCCCTTAGCCCGATCGCCACGCTGGGTCGCCCAGGCTTTGTGTGTCTGGTTGCCCCTCCCCCCCCCCCCCCATCGCCATCGCCGGCACCTAAGCTCAGGACACCAACTTCTCGGAGCTCCCATGAACAGCCGAAAACGAAAGTTGCTTTCTTATTTCATTTTATTTTTTACGCGGCTAATAACTGCCAGCGCCAGTGCCCACTGCTCCTGTGGTCTTCCCCCATCCTGGTTTTCCACGTCCCAGGAAACCAGGAAGCAAACCCTGGGTAGGGTGATTGCAGGTGAGTTGAAGGCTCCAGTTGGGAAATGCAGGGTTGCCAAAGAACTTAATAGGTGGGGCGTAGTCTCATCTTCCAGGGAGGAGAAGCCGGTCTCTTCTGGTGCACCCTTTCGCGGTCAGCCAGCCCGCCTTTTGGGTCAGCGGACTTTTATGCCTGTAGAATCCAGCACAGCCCCTTCAAGGCGCCGAGTCTCCCAGCACGCGGAATGACTGTGACTCCGCCGAGGCACCTTGGTCCATTCCCTCTGCGAGCTTTTGCTTTCTCCTCCCTGCCCCGCGTTCTCTAATCCTTCGTCTTTCTTTGGACCTCAGAATTTAGGCAGCGCTTCTTCCAGGAAGTCTGCCCTGATTGATGCTCCTCCCCTCAGCCTGGGTCAGGGGACCCTCTTCAGTGCTTGCTTACATGGCTGCGTCCCCAGACCAGGTTCCTGGGGAGTAGACACTGTCTGACTTAGTTTTATGTATCCAGTTTTCCATCTGGTGAGAAAGGTGTTTGTACCCCCACTTTACAGATGGGATACTAAGGCACAGAGGGAAATGATTTGACCATAGCTTGGGAATTAGCTTAGTTGGGGCTTAGAGGCGTGGATAAATTCACCATGCAAGGGTAAATTACCAAGCAGTGTGTTTCCTGGTATAAGACTTAGAATCTGTCCCCCATCCAAGTAGGATTCACGCGTGGCTCCTGTCCATTCTCAGTTAGGATTGTGTGATACTCTGCATTCCATAGGGAGAGCTTTCTTTGAGGGGAATGGGAAGAATCCTTTTCTTGGCCTAGGACTGGAAGGTTTTGTGTTCCTTGTAGACTTTTTCCAATCATGCCCTTGACACAGCGTTTCCAGAATGACCTCTCAGAGTTTGTCCAGTGGTGTCTCATCAGGGAATAAGTTGTGTCAGTGGGAAGGATGTGGAACTGTCTGGGGGAAGCGCAGGAACAAGCATGTAGGGTGAAAGGGTAAGAACAGGTGAGTGCCTTGGAGGCACTGTGAACCTGTAAAGCTGCATAGCCTGGGTAGCCCTTAGGTAGTTACTGGGTGAATTTATCTCACGAGAGTTAGTTTATGGTTAGTGTACATCTCAGAGCTATGGCTGAAAAAGTGATCACCTATCTTGATCTGTAATTATGGTTGACGTGCCCAGTTAGGAATGGGGAAGAGGCTGTGCCTGGTGTGGTAAAATGATCCAACCCAAGTTTTAATGAAATCAGTGCTTTGGACCTTACTAGTAAGAAGAAAAAAAAAGACTGTTGTGATTTATTTCATTGAAGAGACGGAAAAAAACAAAAACAAAAACAAAAAAACACCAGCTCCCAGTGTGAGGCCTGAGGAAAATGAGATTTGGAGGAAATAGGATTTCCTGTGCAAATATTTTGATTTTCAGAGAAGCCGATCAAATTGAACTTTGTGATGTTTACTGAGAGGCAGAGGTGATGGATTCAGTTAGCAGTGGGATTTGGGAGTAACGTATTATAAAATCAGGTTTAGCTACTGCATACTGTTTGGGCCCTGAATGTTATTTGTAGATTGTTGATTTGACAAAGATCTTTGTCTTTGAAATATGGCCCAGTATAACTAGTGCGGAGGATAGCATGCGAATGTTGGGGTACAGGGGGATAGCAGGCCTGAAGTAGTACTGGAGTAATACAGACTGGTAGAAATAGTTCTTGGGTGAGTGCTTAGAGAGAAGTGCTTAGAGAGAAGCCTATTTTAGACTAGCTCATGCAGTGTTGATGTTGTCAGTGTAGTTATAGGTTCAAAATTCTGTTCCTCCTCAGGAAGTGGAAGGCTGAGTTTCCTTCATCTGTATGGTTCTGGCAGGTGCACAGTGTCTTTTGTTCTGAATTAGATACTCAGGTTGATCATCTGAGACCCTTTTTATTCCATCTGGTGAACAGAGATTGAAAGCAGAGAGTATGTGTGGCTGGTCTTGTGCTGTTTTCATATGGGCTTTGACAGGACCGGACTTTTTTCCCAGCTGTGTGTTAAAAACTACCCTGTTCTAGAATCCAGGGCACCTGTGTCCCCTCCCCTCTCAGCCAGTGTGCAGCTTCCCATTCAGTGCTCCCTCTTCAGCCTGCCCTCCCAGTCACTGCTTTCATGGCTGCCTTGTGACAGGCATGGTAGTTTCCAGCATTACATCATCTTTCATTAGTACATTTTAGGCTGATGTCCCTGGTGAACCTATTAGCTCCTTGCTGAGCTTCTCATCAGAGCTCCAATTGTCGCCAGCCCCATACTAGGGTGTATACTTCTTGGGAAGAGGAGTTCCCTGTTGGTTCCTAGCAGAGAATATTCTGACACGTTGCACAACTTTTTCCATCATTTTCATGGCCTGTAATTATGAAGGCATCTTTTTTAATGTAGTAATTTCTTAGGTACAGCCTGTGGCGCCAGGAACCTATTAGCTTTGAATTCTCTTATTCCCATGCATGTCTCTGTCTCTTGGGATTGTGTCTTAACTTTTTCCCCTTGTTTACTGTTAAAACTTAACTATTTTGGTGTCTGCTTTTCTACTTGTCTTTTAACCACTTCCTGATTAGTTCTCTGTTTTGAAAACAGGAAAGAACCGGAGGCTGAAGCAGGCCAAAGAAGAAGCACAGGCTGAAATTGAACAGTACCGCCTGCAGAGGGAGAAGGAGTTCAAGGCCAAGGAAGCTGCGGTGGGCCCCCTTTTCTTTTTCTTTTTTTAAAAGATTTATTTATTTATTTGAAAGGCCGAGCCAGAGAGAGAGAGAGAGAGAGAGAGGTCTTCCATGTTCTGGTTCACTCCCCAGATGGCTGCAAGAGCTGGAGTTGAGCCGATCCGAAGCCAGAAGCTCCTTCTGGGTCTCCCATGCGTATGCAGGGGCCCAAGCACTTGGGCCATCTTCTGCTGCTTTCCCAGGCCATAGCAGAGAGCTGGACCAGAAGCGGAGCAGCCAGTGCTCAAACCGGTGTCCATATGGGATGCCAGCACAGCAGGCAGCAGCTTTACCCGCTATACCACAGCGCCACACCCCCCACCCCCATTTATTTTCATCACTTTCCTTTCCTCTTTCCCCCAGGCTCTTAAAAATATAGCTCAGAGGTTCTGGCTCTTGTAGAGTTCTGCAAATTTGGGTATCATGCATTTTATTGTATGCTCAGGCTGCATCTTTTAGGAGTCTTGTTTACTAACATTGAATCCTAGTCTTCACTTATTCAGTCATTTAACAAATAATCTATCAAATAGTGCCGAGTACTGAGACAGATGATAGGGAATCAGCTGTGAACAGAAAGAGATCTGACCCCTGCCTTCACAGAGCTTAGCTTCCAGTCTTGCAGACCTTTAGCTGTAAAGTAGCATAAACAGAGCCCTGCTTTAGTGTAGTATAGTGAGAGGCATTTACCACTAGTCAGTATACGCATTGGATCATAGTACAAAAACAGATCACAGAAAATACAGAGGAAGCAGGGATCATCAGTCTGTAAAGGGAAAGAGTGGAGGAGGAAAACCGTCAACACTCTTGGAAAACGCAGTTCATACTGGTGCACAGTGGAATTTCTTGGCCGGTATAACTAAAAACCTAGGTGAAAGGCTAACTTTATTTTGATCCTGAGCTTAAAAAATACGCTCAGGATTCTTGCTTTCTGAGCTCTGCTTTTGATTTTGTGTGCTTTGTTCTCAAGTTCTACATTGTGGTGGCTTGCGTCTGGTATTAAGAGGCACATGCGTCCTTCTTGGCCTTCAGTAACAAAAGTTTCCACCATCTTTGCACAGGGTGATTTTTTAAATTAAAATTTAAAATGCAGGGTGAGTTTTGGCACAGTGGCTAAGACACCTCTTGGGCTGCCCATGTCCCCTCTCAGTGCCTGAGTTCGTATCCTGGCTCTGTTTCTGATTCCTGATTCCCGCTGCCTGCTAATGTGCACCCTGGGAGGCAGCAGATGTTGACTCAGGCATTTCAGTCCTGCCACTCACATGGGAAACCCAGACTGAGTTCCAAACTCCTGGCTTTGACCTGACCCATCCCTGACTCGTGTGGACATTTGGGGAGTGAACCAGCAGATGGGAGATTCTCTGTCTGTCTTTCCAGTAAGTAAAAATAAATACAAAAACTGAATTATGTTATCTAAAAAAATCTTAAACTGTTTCCTGATGCTTGAAGTTAGGCTGATTGTTGCTATAAGTCGTCAGACTACTAACAAAACAGTGGAGAAATACTTGTGTCCAGCGGCCATCTTATCTCTGTAGTTTTACCCTCTACTGTGCAATTACAGAGATGTTATCAGTGTTGTACTGTTAAAGCAAAAGCTGAGTTTTCTAGTGATTTTCATCTATAATTGTTTCCATCTTGAGGTAACTTAGGGAACTTGGCAGCGGTTTATATTGGTAACAGAAATGAGTTTTTATCCCGAGTAGAGGTTATGGACTTAAAAATATGAATTAGTGACTGATCTCTTACTAACTGCTCCAGGGTATTCCTATAATACAAGCAGTTATAATGTAGTATGAACAGCTCTTAAGTTTGCACTCAGAAGACTTGGGTTTGAGTCTGCGTGTTTACTTTGCCCTCTTTGAGCCTTATTTTCCTAATCTAAGAAGGGGTGATAGCCTCCTCCTTGGTTGTTGTGAGGAACAGGCAATATGAGAGAATGCTTTGTAAACTAATGTATAAATCTATATGAGAAAATAGCACACTAGCTGATGAGAAGATTCAGACATGAAATTATGTCTTGGAGAACCTGATAGGTCAAGTTCAAATAAACTATCGCAGTTAACAAAGAGCCTACCTGACTGTGAAGATCATAGAAGGTAAAAGAACATTCATCAACCAGCGTGTCTCAAATTATGAATAAAAACTGAAGAGTAAAGTGTAATAAGATAAAAATATTGAGTAGAAAAGGTGGCAGTGAGAAATCAGTTTGCCTCTCTCCCAGCCTGGAAGTCCTCAGAGCTCAACATTGGTAGCAGTGTTTTGTGAGTTCTTCTAGAATATCTATTTGAAAGAACAGATGTCATGTATTTATAATATTGGTGAATCTACTGATGAACTTGAGAGCTTAAACATTAACCAGTAATGGTGAAACTTATATACTTGTCCTAAACTATATTTTCATTGTGTTTGTTTCTAAATAGTTTTTAAAAAAATTTTATTTAAGGTATACAAATTTCATGTATACAGATTTAGAAACAGTGATATTTTCCACCCTGCCCTCCCTCCCACCCATGCTCCCACCCTTCCTCTTTTTTCCTCTCCTAATCCCTTTCTTAATTTTTACAGTGATTTACTTTATACTTATAAGATGTAAGCAATGGTTTACTTATAAGATTAACCATACGCTAAGTAAAGAGTTAAACAGATACTAAGAATAAGAAAAATAGAAACCACTGTTCAGGGCTCTAAACAATCATTGAAACTTAAAATGTCAAATTCACTCCTATACATTACATTTTTGGTACTCTGTTACCACAGATCAGGGAGAACATACCTGTCTTTTGGGGAATTGGCTTATTTCACTAAGTATAATGGTTTCTAGTTGCATCCATTTTGTTGCAAAAGACAAGATTTTATTTTTTATGACGAGTAGTATTCCATTGTGTGTGTTTATACACCATAATTTCTTTATCCAGTCATCAGTTGATGGACATCTGGGTTCATTCCACATCTTAGTTATTGTGTGTTAGCGATAAACATGGGGGTACAGATAACTCTTTGATATACTGATTTTATTTTGTTTGGGTAAATTCCCAGGAGTGGGATTGCTGGGTCATTTGAAAGTCAGAGTTAAAGAGAGGGAAAGACAGAGATCTTCCATGTGCTGGTTCACTACCCAGATGGCTACAACGGACAGGGCTGGGCCAAACTGAAGCCGGGAGCTTCATCTGGGTCTCCCCTGTGGATGCAGGAGCCCAAACACTTGGGCCATCTTTTGCTGCTTTTCCCAGGCCATTTTTAAAGAGTGTTTAAGATACCATGTATTTCCTCTTTTAAAACCACACACACAAATATCTATATCTATACATATGTGTTATTGTGTGTATCTCCTGACTAGTGCTCTGTGTCTTGCTTTTTTCCTCCCTAATTTGTGTACTTTAAGAACTCATCCATGGAAGCACCTTAATTTATTTAACCAGTCCTCAGTTTTTGAGTTTGAAGATCAATTCTAGTCTGGTTAAGGCTACACTTAGACTCTGGAGAGATGTGAGTATCGTCTCTGGAGTAGGGTTCTAGCAGTGGGAAGGCCGTGCAGCTGACCTTTGGATGAACGTGACTCCCGTTAACTCTGGCAGTGTCTGCTTCCCCACATGCTGTGCAGTCATGAGGCTACATTGTCTGCTGCTGGTCGCTTACCTTCATGGAGGAGCCCGGGTTTCCCCAAGTCAGCAAGCAGCTTTCTGGATGTCCTGGCCATTCCTGACGTTCCCTCTGTGTCCTCCTCCCACTGCAGGCGCTGGGATCCCACGGCAGTTGCAGCAGCGAAGTAGAGAAGGAGACCCAGGAGAAGATGACCATCCTGCAGACCTACTTCCAGCAGAACAGGGATGAGGTCTTGGATAACCTCTTGGCCTTTGTCTGTGACATCCGGCCAGAAATCCATGAGAACTACCGCATAAATGGATAGAAGAAAGCTGCCCTTGTTCCACGGCTGGGCGTTTCAGATGCTCTCGTGGAGCATGGAGCCTCAGCAAAGCTCACGCTCTGCCCTCATGACAAGGCATTAAATTATTTCTGTGTGTTTCATAGGAGGGCCTTCACTCGTTAGCTTCTTTATCCAGACTTTCCAAAGAGTTCATCTTTTTACTTCATATTTCTTAGAGACATTCAATAAGTATATGTCGTGTGTTTTCCTGTGCCTTTTAGTTCAAGCAACATATATGTCAGTGTTGACTTTTCTATCTTAGATCTTGTATAAAAAAAAATTCTTTGAAGAAAGAAAGGGACTAAACAATTTGTTTCCCCTATGCTTTCTTGAAGGTCAGGGGCTTTATCTATGAAAAAGTAGTAAATAGTTTCTTGTAACTTGTGTGAAGCAGCAGCCAGCCTTAATGTCTATTCCAAAGGCAAAAGCAATGAATTACTCGTGTAATTGTTTAGGCTGCTTTTAGCTTCTTAATCAAAATTACTAGATGATAGAATTTAAGAACTTATTGCATGTTATTACTTGGTGTACTGATAATTTAAAAGTAAAGACTTTGTCATGTGTTCTATCTCTCACACTTCTCTGGTTCATCCTGTATGATAATGCAAAATGCACTTTGGCCTACAGAATTCTTCAGATTCTGCAGAATTCCACTTAGGAAATTAGCTCACATATCACATTTGCATTCATAGTTAGAAATTGTTCAAGATGTACAGATTTAGCAAGAAGCAAAATGCTTGTAATTTTACCTAAAAATTGGTTTACAAAACAAGAAGTAGTGTCAGCTCGCTGCTGCTTCTTGATACCGGCCTGCCCTGGCAGTTTATCAGCCTGTGTCCTCCTGGTGGGCTAAAGGACGTGACTGAAGCTCTTAGTGACTTCACACTCCTACTTATAAGAGTTAAATGTCTTTCTGTTAGCTGCAAGTCTTTTGTTGGTTTGAAACTAATTTCTGGTAGAAATGGTTGAAAGAGCATGGGATTTCCTTACCAATACAGCTAGAAAGACTTTAAAAATATATTTGAAAGATAGACTTTTTTTTTTTTTTTTTTTTTTTTTTGACAGGCAGAGTGGACAGTGAGAGAGAGAGAGAGACAGAGAGAAAGGTCTTCCTTTGCCGTTGGTTCACCCTCCAATGGCCGCCGTGGCCTGCGCGCTGCAGCCAGCGCACCGCGCTGATCCGATGGCAGGAGCCAGGTACTTATCCTGGTCTCCCATGGGGTGCAGGGCCCAAGGACTTGGGCCATCCTCCACTGCACTGCACTCCCTGGCCACAGCAGAGAGCTGGCCTGGAAGAGGGGCAACCGGGACAGAATCCGGCGCCCCATCCGGGACTAGAACCCGGTGTGCTGGCGCCGCAAGGCGGAGGATTAGCCTGTTGAGCCGCGGCACCGGCTTGAAAGATAAGACTTTTAAAAATATATTTGAAAGAGAGAGCAAGATCTTCCATCCACTGGTTTACTCCCCAGATAGCCACACGACCAGGGCAAGGCCAGGCAGGTCTCCCACGAGTGTGTCAGCAGCCCAAACACTTGGGCCATCTGCTGCTGCTTTTCCCAGGCCACCAGCAGTTTCTGGATCAGAAGTGGAGCAGCAGGGACACAAATGGGCGCCTGTATGGGATGTTGGTATTGCAGGCAGCAGCTTCATCCACTGTACCACAGCGCTGGCCCCCATGTCTGTTTTGTAGTAGAAGAACTCAGAAAGTTTTCTTATGCAAGCTGTTTGACTTTACTGTTAAAACACCCACGCCTGACTCCCTGAAACTGCTCGTCAGGGTCAGTGGTGGTGTCCACACTGAGAAACCCAGCCTTCTACCATTTGACGTTTAGGATTATTTCATGGGCTTGGCCACTCTTCTTCCCCTGAAACATTTTATTAATTTTTTTGAAAGATTGATCTGTTTGAAAGGCAAAGTTACAGAGAGGGAGAGACAGAGTGATCTTCCATCCACTGGCTTACTCAGATGGCTGCAAGGGCCTGGGACTGGGCCAGGCCGGAGCCAGGAGCCAGGAGCTTCATCTGGGTCTCCCACGTGGGTGTAGGGGCCCAAGCACTTGGGCTACTTTCTGCCCTTTCCCGGGTGCATTAGCGGGGAGCTGGGTTGGAAGTGGAGCTGCTGGGACTTGAAGTGGCACGCTTATGGGATGCTGGTGCCACAGGCAGTGGCTTTACTTGCTGTGCCACAGCGCTGGCCCTGAAACACTCTTAGTTTCCTTCTGTTATCCAGTGGTGAGCTACCTTGCTTCTCAGTCTCTTCCCAGTGCCTTCTCCTGTTTTCCCAAGGTTTTGTTCTTGGCCTTCTGTACATATTTCCTGATGAAACCACTCTCATTTCCTGGCATTGTCGTCTGTATTGAAGATACTTGTATCTCAAACTCCTGTCAAATTGCTTATTTGATGTTTTGACATGAATGTTTAGTAAATACCTCCATCTTAACATCCTGCGCTTACTGCAGCTTAACTCTTGGTGTGACTGCTAACTGTAGCAACTCCTTACCTGCTGCCCCTGCCAATACAGGTTTCCTAAACTGGAGAGACAGGAGGCAACACTTAGACTCACTGACCCAAGATTTTTAACCTGGTTGCCACCGATATTTTCATCCTGGATTGGTAAGGCTTTGCTTATTTTATGACTGGTTGAACCAAGCAGCCCTGTGTTGCTAGTCACAGAAGCCGAGGGGAGTATTTAGAAAAGGGATGTGACCAGTGGTCAGTCGACAGAACAAGACATCTGAAAAGTAAAGGGCTTGGTGACCTGGGAGAGGAACCTAGTATAAAGTGTGTAGAGAGAGTTGGTTTGAGGGAGGGATGCAGTAGTGGCTGGTGGGGGGAGTTGGCTTGAGGGAAGTGGTACGTATTTTTGGGTCCCCACACCATCCCCAGATGGGAACTATTTGCACAGCAATAACAGAAGGATTAAAAATAAAGCACAGGGGCTGCTGGTGTGGCATGGAGGGTTCAGCACCTGCTGAAACGCATCCCACATAGGAGTGCCGGTTAGAGTCCTGGCCGCTGTGCCTCAGCGCCCCGCTCGTGGGAAAGCAGCAGAGGATGGCCCGAGTGGGTGGACCTCTGCCCCCCTGTGGGAGACCCAGATGGAGTTGCCGGTTCCTGGCTTCAGCCTGGCCCAGCCCTGCTGTTGAGGCCATTTGGGGAGTGAACCAGTGGATGGAAGATCCCTGCCACTCTCCCTTCCAGATTGATACATCTGTTTCTTAGAGGGAAGCACTGCATGTAGTACTGGAACGATCTAGGTGCTCAGCAAGGGTTTCTTAATTTTTTGAAATCAGCCATAATTTTCTCGCTCTACTCATTATTAAAAGTGTAATAATAGCAGTAGTGGTGAGGCTAGGGCAGGCTCTGCGATCCCAGTGGCTTAATAAAACAAAATTTTATTTCTAGTGCCTGCTGCAGTTTGGGTGACTTCAGGACAGCCTTCACAGTGATTCAGTTTACTTCCACTCCCGTCCCACCATCTCTGCTGCTGGTTTCCTCAGGTGCAGGGATGGGAAGGCAAAGCTGGCAAACATGCTTCAGTGCTGAAAGACACAGGACACTTGCTCTCAGCTGCTTAATCAGCGGAGGTCATGTGACCCAATCTAACCAGGAGGGAGCCGAGAAATAAAGAGGAAGCCCATGGATGTTCCATGAGCAAAAAATGTTTGCTGTAGTTGTCAAGTGTAGGTGTCTCTGGGCTGGCGATTGGTCTAAGAGCTGCCTTTATCATAACTAATCCTCGTAGCAACTAGGCAACTATGAGCTGCTAGGCAGAGAGGTTAGGGAACCAGCCCACTATGTTCTGAGCACTTCATATAACAACCCTGCAGGTTAGGCATTGGCTTTCCATTTCCACGGAGAAGAGATGCGGCCCAGAGGCTTAGAGAATGTTCGAGGTGTGGAGGAAGGAAGTGATGGACGTGAAGTCCACTCAGCTCAGAGGCCGCAAAGCAAAAGCCTGGCTGTGCTCTCAGGTGTTTTCAGAATGCTTTGGGGAGCAGGGTACTCGCCTCCTTCAGCCCAGTAAAGCTCTGGCCCCACCATTCCACCAGGAAGACTGATGGCACCAGGGGTAGGGAAGCCGGTCAGGGTTGTGTGTGTTCTGGGCCCCTCATTTCTACCTCTACCTGTTCAGGGACAGTCCGGCAGATAGGAGCGTTTTCTCCTGTCAGCTGATGTCACAGGACTGGTGGCTGTGAAATGACTGCAGCAGTTTCCACACACAGCAAGCAGCTGTGCCCCCAGCCCCCACTTCCCTTGCAAATAGGTCAGTTTTAAGCAGCATGCTAGGCGCGTGCTTTATGGGAAGCTTGGCCAGTGGTTCGAGGAGAGGAAGCTGCCGGATCGTGTCAACATCTGCTTCCTCCGGCTTTTAGAAGACTTCAGATGACAACGACTGGCTCCTGGGTCAAGTGTGAATTTAAGGCCATAGCTCCCTGTGGGGGGTGGCGGGTGGGGTGGGGAGGCTTTGAGAGTCAGGGAGCAGATCGCCCCGGCCCCTTTCTACTTGAAAATAACTAAAGGCAGAGTGGCAGCGTCCTAGAACCGTTGGTAGCTGCTGGAGGTGAGCTCAGGGGAGGCTGCTAGGCTAGTGGTTGAGACAGGACTGGGCTGTCTGCCACTGCCTCCCGTGTTTTTAAAGCAGGAAAGCTCTAGTTAAAGCCTGGTTACCTTCAATCGCCCTCCCCTCCTCGCCCCAGCTGGAGGTGAGCCCCCCCAACCCTGCCCGTTTTCTATCCTGGCAGCACTTGTCCAGTCTTCAGTGTAGAAAGGGATCCCTGATGGCCTAGGAGGGCTGCTGGCCTTCCTGTCAGGAATTCAGAGGGTTTGTTTTCGTCTGATGTGCCCCAGTTTCCTGACAAACAGCACACGATCTGTCTTACTCCCAGCGCACCTTCTGACAAGGACAGCTGCGTGTTCAGTCCCAAGCTCCCACGCGCTGTCAGCCCGTGTCTTGTATCTAACAGTGGAGCTTGTCACTTGGCCCGGGGACTTCAGCAGTTGAAACAAGTGTCATGGAGCTACCAGCAATAAACATTCTGTCAGGCACATTTTTGCAAATACTTTAAAAAATAGCTTACCAGGGGGCTGGCGTGGGTCTAGGGAGTAACGCCACCACTATGGCACCGGCAACTTTAGTGCAAGTTGTTCAGGCTCTGGTCATGTTTCAACAGTGCATTTCTAAAGTTTAGGAAGACAGTGAATCTGTAAGTGGCAGCTCCAAAAAAACTAGATCTCATTTTCGATCTTTGCCTTTTCACTTACCCCGAGGGGCTGAGGCTGTCCCCTGTACCATCTGCAGCAACACCAGCTGGGAAGTTTATCATTTTCATCCAGGTTGCCAAATCGCGTTGGCAGCTGGCCCTCTGCCAAGGGTCACGGCAGGACAGGTGGAGCCACTGCTGCGTAAGGGTGGCTTTGCCTGGGGTTTGTGACGGCTTGGGTTTATTTGTAGGTGAGACCCTGATGATGTCATTCATATCTATCCATGCACTTCAGATGCATTTAACACATTCTGAGGGTAGGGTGCTGGGAAGACAGCTCCGAGCACAGGCAGAAATACCTCGTGCCCCAGAGGTATACTGTCTTTCTGGGGAAGAACTGAATGACGAGCATACCAGGTGACAGGTTGGGGTGCAGGTCCAACAAGGTAACTGTGAACGGGGGGTGCAGCCAGGCCCAGGACAGTAAAGGGCTCCCAGAGACTGTCGGTCAAGACCTGAGACAGCTGTCCGTGGGGTTTGGGGCGGGCCTTCCCAATGAAGAGGGAATGGTAACCCCGGAGAACTGGAAGTGAGAACTTGGGGTGTAGGAGGAACTGAAAGATACTGTGTATTCTTGGAGCTTAGGGTATTTTAGGGGTTGGGAGAGTGGATAAACATTAGTCCAGGCCAAGCTGAAGGCAGGGAAGGGCTTGGGCTCACTGCCAAAGGCTTTGTGAATTCATCAGAATAACAGTACTGAAGTCTGCTCTCCAGCACACGTGGCTGGATTTTATTGTCCTTTCTCCATTGTACATGGAGCCGCCACTGCGCCGTGGCACAGTAACAGGACTGGCCACGTGCAGGAGTTTCGAGATGCAAACACAAGACGCCTTGCTGTTCAAGCCTGCATTTCACTCTGTGGAGCAACTCCTCATTTCATTTCATTAGTGCAGTCACCCCTTCAGCAGGCATTGTCCACCCTCTGCAAAAACACTGAAGTTCAGGAGGCAAACTGCGGGGCTGCTGGGGTGGTGCAGTGGGGTAAGCTGCCCTCGCAGCATCAGCATCCCACATCAGAGCACCGGTTTGAGTCCCAGCCGCTCTGCTTCAGATCCAGCTCCCTGCTGATGCACCTGGGGAAGCAACAGAGGATGGCGCCGAGTGCTCTGGCCCCTGCCATCCATGTTGGAGACCCGGATGGAGTTCTGGGCTTCTGGCTTCAGTCTGGCCCACCCCTAGCCGTTGCAGCTGTTTGAGGAGTGACGGCAGATGGAAAGTCTTTCTCCCTCTTTGTCACTCTGCCTTTCAAACAAATTTTTTTTCCATTTTTTTTTTTTTAATAAAGTGAACTGAGCCGTCCTGAGGTCACATGCCCCCAAGCCAGGTTGGCCAGCCCCCAAGTCCTCTATCTTCTGTGCCTCCCTAATACAGGACACAGATGTGTCATGTAAGTGCATGCTAGGGTGACCGCAGCGAGGAGGAGGGGTAAAGGCAGCCTAGCAGAAAGGGCAGAGACCATCCACCCAGCTTCACCAGGCAGAGGGGTCCTGCTGGGGACCAGGCCGCCTCCCTGCTGCAGCTGTCTTTCAGTAGCCTATCAGCATTTGGTGAAACTCCAAAGCTCCTTGGGCCCCTTGCTCTCATGCTTCCAAGTCGTTTTGCTGGAACACCAGGCACTAAACACAGCTTACCGCTGCCCAGGACAACACCTGGCAGTTAGCAGACAGTGCTGCTAGGACACTCAGTTGCCTGGTGAACGATGGAGCCAGGGTTCTCAGGTACCGCCCACCGCCTCCAAGCACTTTGCCTGGGGGTGGGGGTGGGGCTGACTGACCACAGCCAGCCAAGCCTGTGTTCGAAGAGCAACCCCCCCCACCCCGGCCCCAACCATTTGGCAAGATCTGTTGAAATTAAAAAGCGCAGGAGCATTCTGAGTCCACCCGTAGAAAAGTGCAGGCTGCCGCGTGGACGTTAAGTCCCAGCCGCATCCCGGCAAGGCCAGGCAGCAGGAGTGGGGACCGCCTTCGTGGGCAGGACGGAGGGCCAGGAGAGTCAAGTGCCTTCCTGCCAGTCGGGGAGCTCAGAGCCCTGCAAGGGGACGGGAGGCAGAGCCCAGTGCCCCTGCAAGCGGAGAATGCCAAAAGCAGAGGGCCCCACAGCACACAACAACGGAACCCCCTTTCCTATAAAACACGCGTCCTGCCACCCTGCGCTCTAAGGAAAAATACGCTCGGGTCGTGCCTTCTGCAAGGGAGAGGGCACTTACTTTTCACGGCAGATCCTGCCACCGTGGGGGTGACAGCCGCAGGCAGGGAGCTCTGGCCTGTCCAGCAGTTGCGGCCACAACTTTGAGCAGTAATTATGCGCCTGCTGGCTGCGCAACACTTCTCCCAGCTGCTCTCCTTAATTCCCCTCGCACGACATAGTTGTATTGGCCAACCCGCCCCCAACCCCTTTTTGCAGAAAAGGCACAGCCAGGTGAGCTAATTTAGCCGATGATGTAAGAAGTGGAGCAAGCCGGATTAGAGATCGGGTTCTCTGACCCCAAACCCACGCTCTTCGCAGGACCTCGCACACACCGAGAGCAAGCGCTCCAGGACCTTCGGTCCCACACACGGCCTCATCCGCCGGGTCGCGTGACTGCGAGCGACCGCACCGGTAAGCTGCGCGCGGACGGGCACGTGGCGCCGTCCCGGGGGAGCCGGCTGATGACACGCGGCCCGCGGGTCCGGGAGAAGCGTTCCCTCAGGGCCCGAGACGAGCCTGGCGGGCGGCTCCTCCCGGTGGGGGCGGACCCGGGGGGCGGGCGGCGCGAGCGGCGGGCGGGGCGCAGCGCGGCGGGACCGGGAGGCTGCGGCGCGGAAGGGGCGCGGGGCCCTCCGACCTCCCGCGTCCGTGGGCGGTGGCGGTGGCGGTGGCGGTGGCGGCGACGGCGGCGCGGACGGTGAGTGTGCGCGGGCCCGGGGCGCGCGCCCGAGGTCGCGCTGTTGTGCGGCGCGGCTGCGGCTGCTGCGCGGCCTTCTGCGCGCGCCCTCCTCGGCCTGCGTTCCAATCCCGAGGGCTCTGGGGTGGGCGCCGCGGGCAGCGTCCCCGCCTCTCCGTGCGCCTTTGGGCCCCTTCCCCGCCACGCGGTGGGCGTGGGAACCGGTCTCCCGGCGCCTCCTGGAAGCCGCGGCGGGGGCAGGGCGGTAGGCTGTCCCCAGGGAAGCAGAGACCCGTTGAGACGCAAATGCCCAAGGCCAAGGCTTCGTGCCCCTGTGGTGGACTCCCGGGCTGAAGGAGCCGGGGTGTTGGTTCTGGCTCGGCTCTGCCCTGGGTCCTGGACCTTGGGTACCTCATCTGCTTTTCTGGGTCTTAATTTTCTGAGCTGTAAAATAGAGAGCCTGGAGCTCCATAGTAACAATCAAAAACAGAATCAACTTAGGCAAATAAGTTTCTCTTTATGGGGGCTGAAGGTCAGGGAGGCACACCGTTCCTGGGGGAGTCAGGGCGCTCACGGTCTGCAGAGATGGAGACTCTGGGGGAGCCGAACTTGTGCAAGACGGGTGCCTGGCAGGACTGGTTCAAGTGCAGGATTGGCCAAGGGAGCTCAGAAGTCAGGCGTTTATACCCAGGTCGCCCGCCTCAAAGCTCTGGTCCGCCCTGCTCTGCCTGCAGCCTGCTGTGTGTCTAAGGACCCTGGACACGCTGGCGGTACTGCGGGTCAGAGCCAGCCCTCGGGCTAGTCAGTGGGCCGTGGGGGCGGGGCTGGAGGTGAGTGCGCAGTTTAGGGTGTGCAGCCCCAGAGGCTCTGGGGGCCCCATCCTGGCCTCTGGTCTGTACTCTGGGCAGGTGCTGATGCTCGCCTCCTCCTGGAAGCACTTCGGAAGAGCCTTTCCCCAGCCCCGGGGAGCTTCTTCTTGGGTGGTTGTTTCTCAGTTCTTCTGTGACTGTGTCTTTCTCCCCAGATGTGGGTCCCCAGCAGGCAGGGCTGAGCTGGGCCTTCAGGTTCTGTTCTGGGTTTTGCAGTTGCAAAGGTGCAGGACCCGGGCCTCCAGGCTTCCTGGAGTAAAGATGCTGCCAGCTCCGCCCCTCCAGTGACTCCTGTTTCCTGGGGTTCTGAGTGCTGTACCCGCGGGCACTTAACCCTCGCAACGACCTGAACGTATCCTCATTTACACAGGGGGAAACTGAGGCAGAGAGACGTTAAGGAACTGGCTCTGGGTGCCTTGGGTTGGAAGTGGCAGGACCGGGCAGGATACCTGGAGCCCGGCCCAGCCCAGCGTCCAGGTGAACGAGTGAAGGCTGCTGACGGGGACCTGTGGGTGGCTGATGAGGCCAACGAGGGAGTTGGGGTTTCTTGCCCAAGACCATACTTCATTGTGGGATTTTGCAGTGACTTCCTGGCACAAACCTTCCAGGCACTTTGGGAGGGGCCTGTGCAGTTCCACCTGTGTGTGTGGGCCCTGCCTGCTCCGGGGTCCCCCAGTCCATGCTGAGACTCCAGTCCCATGTCTCTGGGCCGCGGGCTCCCAGCTGCCCCGCTCTCAGGCTCTCTGGCCCGTGACTGCAAGCGTTGTGTGTGCCTCCTGAGCCTCGGAAGGGGACGGCTGAGGCGGGCGGGTGATTGGTGAGTGCCTGGCGGCTATATTTGGTATCCTGCCCTGTTCAGGCCTCTGGTGGGTTCGAGGTTAGGGGAAGGAAGTGAGGTGTGAACAGATTGACAGTAAACGCTCATCGTATCTGAGTGCCACAGTGAGCCATTTGTTGCTTAACCATGCTTGGGCCTGGGCAATGCCCTTTCCTTGACCCCCCCCCCCACCCCGTTTTTTCAAAGGTGCCTAAGAGACAGCCAGAACCGGAGTCCAGAGGTACAAGGACATGGCAGCTATGGCTTGGACTCTGGAGCCGGTTGGCTTGGATTCGCTGTGGCTCTGTAGCTGACAGCCACCCCGCCCTAAGCAGGGCTCTTCCCATCTTTCAGCCTCAGTTTTCTCTCCTGACCCCCATTTTCCAAACGGGGCTAGGAAGATCTGGGCTGAGTGCCTGGGGCAGCAGATGTCACAGATCACATGAACGACCCGAGTGGGGATTCCAGCCCGTGTTTGCAGGCTGTAAAGGCTTTAGCGTTTCATGGTATTTTGCCTTCCAGTCTTCGAGGCTGGTGTGATAATTGCTAGTGAAACGCTCGTCTTTTATATGTGCTTGGTTGGAAGCACTCCCAAGTGAGTGTCCAGAGCTTGAAGTCGGGGCCAACTTCAGGTGCATGCAACCTGAACTCAGGGCCTTCCACCCAGGGGCTCCCTACCCCCCCCCCCAGTTTTTTTTTTATTTTTAAAAGATTTATTTATTTATTTGAAGGCAGAGTGACAGAGATCGAGAGGGCACTTTCTTTTGCTGGTGCAGTCCCCCCGCCGCAGCTGCAGCGGCTGAGATGGAGCCAGGCTGAAGCCAGGAGCCCAGAATGCCATCTGGGTCTCCCATGTCAGAGACAGGGACTCAAGCACTTGGGCCATCCTCTGCTGCTTCCCCTGGTGCATTTAGCAGGGAGCTGGACCAGAACTGGGAAACCAGGGCTCAAACTCGTGCTCCTATGGGAGGCCAGCGTTGCAGGCAGCAGCCTAACCTGCATCCTGGCTCCAGTATCCCTGGTTTGGTTTCATGCTGAGCTGTCACTATCTTGAAACTCCTCATCATTTCTTTTAAGATTTAATTTATTTATTTGAAAGGCAGAAATGAGAGAGAGAGAGAGAAAGAAAGAGAGAATGAGAACATCTTCCATCTGTTGACTCCCTCCCCAAATAGCCACAATAGCTGGGACCAGGCCAGGCTGAATCCAGGAGCCAGGAGCTTCTTCCAGGTCCCCCATGTGGGTGCAGGGGCCCAAGCACTTTGGTCATCCTCCACTGCTTTCCCAGGACCATTGGCAGGGAGCTGGATCAGAAGTGGAGCAGCCAGGACTCAAACCAGCACCCATATGTGATGCTGGCACTATAGGTAGAGGCTTAACCTACACCACAGTGCCGGCCCTTCCTCATCATTTCTGAACAAGGGGCCTCACATTTTCCTTTTGCACTGGGCACTGCCGGTCATGATCCTGAGAGGAGTGGAAGATGGTGAGGACAGGGGAGTCACCCTTTCATGGGCATTGGTCGGTGCTGAGCCCTGGGCAGCTCAGGATCAAGAGGACGTGAGAACAGGTGCCCGCCGAGCACTTCACGTCTTGCCCTACCTTGTGAACCGGAGTAGCTGCAGAAGGTGCCGGTGGCCTTTGCACCCTGACATTTAAGGGGTTGTGTGTCATGTCAGGGGGCTTCGGCATGACGTTATGTGGTAAGCGGGTGGTTCTGGGGCCCCAGGTGGGTAACGTGTGCAGGGTGCTGCCAGAGCAGATGTCAATGGAGACTTTTTCATCCAGGAAACTTCCCGGCTTTTGCTGAAGAAAGTGGCTAAGGACACTGCCCACCTGTGCCTCCCTGTGACGTGGCCCTGGAGCCCTGGGCAGCATTGCCCAGCTCGTTGAGGGCTCAGTGCCCGGAAGCCACACCGCTCCCCTCCTTTCTCCTTACAGACCACCATCTAATGGACAGTGCTTCCCTTGCAGCTTTGGCTCCCTGGAAACACAAAACCAAATGATTGGCTCAGGTGCAGCAACTATGTCAAGTCTGCCTTTTTATTTATTTGTTTGTTTTTTTAAGATTTAATTATTTATTTGAAAGTTAGAGTTACACAGAAAGAGGAGAGGCAGAGAGAGAGAGAGAGAGAGAAAGAGAGGGAGGTCTTCCATCTGTTGGTTCACCCCCGAATTGGCCGCAATGGCCAGAGCTGTGCCGATCCGAAGCCAGGAGCCAGAAGCCTCCTCCCAGTCTCCCACATGGGTGCAGGGGCCCAAGGACTTGGGCCATCCTCTGCTGCCCTCCCGGGCCCCAGCAGAGAGCTGGACAGGAATTGGAGCAGCCGGGATTCGAACTGGCGCCTATATGGGATGCCAGCGCCTCAGGCCAGGGAGTTAACCCACTGAGCCACAGTGCCAGCCCCTCAAATCTGCCTTTTTTTAAAAAAGATTTATTTTATATTATTTGAAAGGCAGAATTACGGGGTTGGGGGGAGAGGGAGGGAGGGAAGGAGAGCTAGAGAGAGAGAGAAAGGTATTCTTCCACCTTACTGGTTCACTCTCCAAATGGCTGCAATAGCTGGGGCTGGGCCAGGCCAAAGCCAAGAGCCAAAGTTTCATCCAGGTCTCCCATGTGAGTGCAGGGGCCCAAGCACTTGGGCCATCTTCCACTGATTTCCTAGGCCATTCGCAGGGAGCTGGATGAGAAGTGGAGCAGCCAGGACTCGAACCGGCACCCATAGAGCATGCTGGTGTTGCTGTGCCAGCCACTCTGCCGGCCCCAGGTGTCACATCCTGAAATAGCAGCCAGCAGGGCTGCCGTTGGTGGAACAGTGGGCGTTGCCGCTTTCACTGTTGTGTGTATCATCAACCATCCATTCATGGCGGCAGCTCTGTAGGGAAGGTTCTTGGACTGGAAGAGCTGAAGCTGTCCGGCCAGGTGGCCCATGATGAGGAGAGCTGGCACGGAGGCCTGGCTGGCCTGACTGTGGAGTCCATGTTCATGCACACAGTCCCCCTCTGCCTTTGTGTGGGAACCTGCCTGTCTGAGCGTCTGGGTATTTTTGTTCTTTGTGGTTGTCAGGCTTTTTTTTTTTTTTTTGGTAATTTGTTTTTCCCACCACCTGATTTTTTTCATTTGTATTTCGCAATGTCCTGTGGGAAACCATTTGAGATCCTTTTTGTCAGCAAGGCTTCCTATAGAGAATATAGCTGGCCTGGGCCTGGGGACCTGGGGTGCCTTCAGGAAGGGGTTGGGAGCACGGCCTGGTCAGCTGCTGAGCACCCTGTGCCCGTGGGACCTGAGCGAAGTTCTCAGTAAAGGCCTCGGAGGATTTTCTTTCCTGCTCCTTCCCAGAATTTTCCTCGGCATAGCCCGAAAGGCCAAGGTCAGCAGAACGACCCCCGGCGGCTCTGCCTGGCCTTGGTGACTTGGTCTCAGAGAGCCCGAGGCAGCTCGGGCCCCGGGCTGAAGTTCCTTTTTGTGCTGTGTTCTGCAGGCAAGCGCTGCTGAGCCGGCCGCTCCAGGATGAACCTCGGCTCCGAGAAGGGGAAGTAGAAGCCCAGCAGGGCCTCCGCTATGGCCTGTGAACCACAGATGGACCCTGGCGGGGCCGCGGGCCCCCTGCCCACTTCCTCCCATGGCTGGAGCGCCCTGCCTCCGGGGAACCCTCCTGGCTGGGGGCAAGGTAAGGTCAGGACCTTCTGCCTGTGCTGCACGTGCATAGCATGATGGAGGGTCTGGGGTGTGTGTGTGTGTGTGTGTGTGTGTGTGTGAGGCAGGAATTCTTCTATCTACGGGTGTGTTTCCAGGCCACTTTCTGTCCTTGGCTCTCTGCCATCGCCCTCTGACTGTAGCTTCCCATCTGATCTTCCCTTCTCCTTCCTGCTTCGTGCTTCCTAAAATGCACATCCGGCCATGCCACGCTTTCTTCCAGTGTTCCCCTGGGCACAGCGTGATGACCCAGCGTCCCCCCAGCTTGTCATGCCTGCTTGGTGCCTCCTGCGACCCCCTCTTCTTGGCTCTTTGCCATAGTTCAACCTCAGGGCCTTTGCAGCTGCTGCTCTTTCTGCCTGTCATGCTTTTCCCTGCCTCTTTCCCTCTGCGTAATTCGCATTCATCCTTCAGAGCTTGGTTCAAACATCCCTTCCCCGAGGAATCTTCCTAACGGGCCAGCCTCAGCCAGGGTTCTCCTGCTTCCCCCTGCAGCACTTATCACAGTCTGGAAATAACGATCTGTGTGAGAAAGGCCGAATGATCCCTTCCCCACTAGAATGCCAGTGCCACGGGGGCCGGGGGGTGGTGTGGGGGGCCCAGTGGGGTCTTTTCCTCCCTGTCCCTGCAGAACCTAGGACACGGGTTGGCCCATAGTGGATGCTCAGAGGTACTTTTTTATTTTTTTATTTATTTTTTATTTTTTTATTTTTTTTCTTTTCTTTTTTTCTTTTTTTGACAGGCAGAGTGGACAGTGAGAGAGAGAGACAGAGAAAGGTCTTCCTTTGCCGTTGGTTCACCCTCCAATGGCCGCTGCGGATGGCGCACCGCGCTGATCCGATGGCAGGAGCCAGGTGCTTCTCCTGGTCTCCCATGGGGTGCAGGGCCCAAGCACTTGGGCCATCCTCCACTGCACTCCCTGGCCACAGCAGAGAGCTGGCCTGGAAAAGGGGCAACCGGGACAGAATCCGGTGCCCTGACCGGGACTAGAACCCGGTGTGCCAGCGCCACAAGGCGGAGGATTAGCCTAGTGAGCCGCGGCACCGGCCCAGAGGTACTTTCTTGAATGAATGAATGGGTGGCGGGGTATAGGCAGGGGTCCATGGAGTGTGGCTGCTTTTAAAGCTTGGCTTCAGAACCAAGCATCTCTTGTTACTGTAACGAGGACAGGAGTCTGTATAAATGCGAGTACGCACACGCAGCGGCAGAACAGAGTGGGGCGGTCATTTCTGGCAGGACTTTGAAGACGGGTTTCACCGACTGCTGGCAGGCCAGTTCTTGCCCCTTTGCAGGAAATTGCTCCTCCCTCCCTCCCTCCCTTCCCCATTGGTAGCCTTTCTTGGCTTAGCCATAAAAACTAGTATCTCTCCGTGGAGGACTTTCTGTTCTGACTTTAAAGAACAGATGGAAGATACCATTGCCAAGAGTCCAGGAGACACCGTGGACTGCCCGCATCCTTGCATCATCGCACTGGCAGACACTTGGCTCCACGTGCAAAGAGCCGGGCTGGGGCAGGGTTCAGGTTCTCCACGCCCCGGTCCCAGTGCACGTAGGGTTGTCGTTCTGTGTGGGAAAGTGCAGGGCTAGCCTGAGGCCCCGTCCGCGTGACTGCCCCCATTCCAGGCGCTGACTTCCCTTCTCACTCTCCCTGTTCATGGTTCCCATGTTTTAGGGCTTCTGGAGGAGTCAGTGCAATCTGGCCTGAGGCCAAAGCCCCATGCCTGGGGCACAGAGAGGGCTAGGAGTCCAGAACCTGTTTATTTATTTATTTATTTGGAAGGCAGAGTTACAAGAGTGAGAGAAGGAGAGACAGAGAGAGATGGGGCTGGCGCTGTGGCGCAGTGGGTTAAAGCCCTGGCCTGAAATGCCAGCATCCCATATGGGTGCCAGTTCTAGTCCCGGCTGCACCACTTCTGATCCAGCTCTCTGCTATGGCCTGGGAAAGCAGTAGAAGGTGGCCCAAGTGCTTGGGCCCCTGCACCCACATGGGAGACCCGGAAGCTCCTGGCTTCGGATCCGCGCAGCTCCGCCCGTTGTGGCCATCTGGGGAGTGAACCAACAGATGATGGAAGACTTCTCTTTCTGTCTCTACCTCTCTCTGTAACTCTGTCTTTCAAATAAATTAAAAATAAAAAAAAAAGAAAAAAGAGAGAGAGACCTTCCATCCCCAAATGGCTGCAACGGCCAAGGCTGGGCCAGACCAAAGGCAGGAGCTTCTTCCAGGTCTCTCACGTGGCAGGGGCCCAAGGACTCGGGCCATCTCCCTCTGCCTTCGCAGGTGCATTAGCAGGGAGCTGGAATGGGACTGGGGCAGCCCGTGTGGGATGCCGGTGTTGCAGACGGCAAGGTAACTTGCTGCGCCACAGCGCCAGCCCCGTGCCTTTATTTTCTTTTTGCCTAATTTTCTTGATTTGCTATTTTAAAATTCAGTTTTCTCATTTTATTTTTTATGAAGCCACCTTAAATCCTTTCTGGCAGCAGGTGGGGGGAGGGGGCGGAAACCAAGGAGAAGCGGATCAGTGCTGCTCGGCCGTGCGTTCTCCAATCTGCCCGGCTGGCTTTTGGCAGATGACCAGAGCAGCAGCTCCTCAGGGGCCCATCTGTGGTCAGCGCTTCGTCCTTTCTCTCTTGCTTATTTCTCAAGTCCTCTGCAGGGGATCTGGGCATCCTGGGAGAGAGGAGAAAGGCCCAGGGCTTCAGGTTGCTCTCTTCCCGAGAGGCTGAGCTACAATTCGAACCCCAACACTGGCGGGTGCTTCCTCCAACTCACCCCCCTGCCTCCACATCCCTCACCCCTCCCATGGAACAAAACAAGAGAGGCAGTGAGAGCAGCAACAAAGCAAAGTTCTGCTTGGTGAGATGCAAGGAAAGGGATCCTTGGATCAGAGAATTATGAAATTATGGAATCCTTGCGATCATCACTGATACCCTGTGAGAAAAGACCCCTAACAGGTTTGGGGACCAGAGTCCTGTCGTATTCATTCATTTATACCTAAAGCTTATGTGTAGTGCCTCCTGTATGCTCAGGGAGTTCAGTGATGAGCCAGCCGATGTGGGGTAGCTGGTCTGGTAGGGAAGGAAGATGACGTTTCATCGAACAATTGTATATGTGGGTATTTTCATTCTTGGGTGCATGGAAAGAAGAGCAAAAGGCGTAGGTAGGTATAACAGAAGAAAATGATCTGCTAAGAGTTTGGAGGTCAAGGAGACCTCCCCATGAAAATGGATGCAAATAGTGCACGGGATTTAACTGGGAGAAGCTCGCTGGAAGCGTTCTAAGGAGTGGGAAACGAATGCCGCATGTTCAAGGAGCAAAGGAGGATGGTGTGGCTCAAGGCGAGTCTGGGAGAGGCCTGTTCTCCCGAGGGCTGGGAAGGTAGGATAGGAAGGTTGGTTTTCGTCGTCAGGGCACCGGGAAGCTGTTGAGTGCTTTACTCAGGGGACTGGCTTCCTCCGACTCGCGCTCTGCCGCTGGAGAAGCGAGGAAGGAGGCCCCCGAGCAGGTGCAAGGGAGAGGTAAGGAGGTGCAGAGGTGTGTGGATGCAGAGAGATTCTGGTGGCCCAGTTGGCAGGGCTGAGTGATGGGTTGCATGAGGGAGGGAAGGGGGAGGGGCGGGACTCTGCAGGCAGGTAGAGCTAGTCCTGTGGCTTTGAAGACTCAGGAGTTGCTCAGAGCTGTGCTGCGGTGACGGGAGCTTTGGCCAGCAGAGGACGTATTGACAGTGTGGTCCCTCCAGTCCTGCCTTATGGCCTAAGCAGAAGCCACCAGGAACACACCAGAACATTCAGTGCTCAGCGATGCGTGGCTGAATGCTGGGACCCGAGGATCCAGGGCTGAGAGTTCCCTCCGCCCAACAAAGATCCCTGACGAGCGGTCTGATGGGCGGCCTGCAGGGCCACCTGCCGTGGTCGAAGGGGGTCTCTGTCCTTGAGTCCAGAGTTCCTTTCCTCACCCGCGAGGGCAGGCAGGCTGGGCTTTGTGCTGCTGCCCTTCCTTCCCCGGGCTCCTGGGTTTTCAGCCCCCAGCTGCTCTTGGGGCCTGGCTTCATCCCGACACTGTTAGAGTGAGTTTTGATAGCTGTCATGACCTGCCTGTGTGGGGGCATGTGTGTGAGCATGCACCCATGCACACTTTTAAATTTTTAAAATTCATTTATTTTCATTTAATTTGAAAGAAAGGCAGATAGAGAGACAGAGATCTCTCACCTGCTGATTTACTCCCCAAATGCCCGCAGCAGTCAGGGATGGACCAGGCTGAAGCCGGGAGCTCGGAACTCAGCCTGGATCTCCCGTGTGGGTAGCAGGGACCCAAGTACTTGAGCCATCTGATGCGCGTCTTCCCAGGGTGCGTATTGACAGGAAGCTGGGTTGGAAGCAGAGGAGCCAGGGTGTGAACCAGGCACTTTAATATGGGATGTGGGCATCCTGAGCATCGTTTTAACCTTTGTGCCAAATGCCCACCCCGGTGTGTATTTCTTAGAGGGACAAGAAGCCACAGATAGGATTGGGAAGGGTTAACCAATGCATCCTGTATTGATCTGCTATGATTGCTGTAACAGATTGCCACTAAGGTACTGTCTTAAAACATGCACATTTGTCACCGTCCGGTTCTGTAGGTTCTAGGTCTGCTCCTGGCCTGGCTGGGCTGAGGTCAGGGTGTCGGCAGGGTCAGCTCCTTCCCAGGGCCTCTAGGGGACAAGCTGTTTCCTTCCCCGGCTCTGGAGGCTGCCAGCATTTCTTGGCTGGACGCCCTCTTCCTCCATGGTCAAAGGCGTCTGTGCCTTTCCTTCATGGTTACTTCTGACTGCTTCTGCCCACTTCTTCCACCTCTAAGGATGCTTGGAGTTACATGGGGCCGGCCACCCAGCCGATCCAGGATCGTCTCCCTCTGTGAGACAGGCTGATCAGCAACTTGAAGTCCATCTGCAGCCTCAGTTCACAGGTCCAGGGGGGCTAGGCATCCACGTCTTTAGGAGCCGTTGTTCTGCTCCCCGTGGCCGGTATCTGTCACGCAGGCTACCCGAGCCTGCTGGGAATTTTATTTGGTTGCGCTCCCTTTGCAGAGCTCGAATTCCTGTCTGTTGCATCATCCCCTCTGTGGTTACTTGTTTCTTCTTTTTAAATACCCCTTGTGACAGGGAACTCACCGCCAGCCTCACTCACGTGGCCTCACACTGTATGCCAGTGGCCTCCTCACTTTGGCCTCACATCTGCCTGCCAGGCCCCTCCCTGGCAAGTCCAGGCTTTGTCCCACTGTGTGCGTCCTCGTCACGAGGTTCTCCCAGCCAGGGAGGTGATGCCCTCAGGCCCTGGGCTCCCCTTGGTGTGCTTTCAGAACTCCGCAATGGCCAGGTGCTCACGGTTCTCCGGGTCGACAACACCTGTGCACCCATCTCCTTCGATCTGGGGACGGCAGAAGACCAACTGCAGGCCTGGGGCATTCAGGTGAGTGCGGCTCTTACCGAGACACTACCATTTTTGCTTCTTTCCATCCACACATCTTTCCATCTGTCCATTTGTCTGTCCATCCATCCATCCTCTCATCCAACCACCCGTCTGTCTACCCATCCACTCACCTGTCATCCACCCAGGTAGCCACCCATTCAGTCATGTATCCATTTGTCTAGTTATTCGCAAAATATTTATCAAACACTTTGTTCTAGCTGTGGTATATCAGGAAGGTGTATTACAACTGGCCTCTGTTCCCAGTTAGGTCACCTGACACATGTGTGTTTTGGGTACCTGCCCTGTACCAGGCTGGCCCAACATTGTAGGTGAACAGGACACAGTGTTCAGCAAGCCCAGTGGGGAGATGGACATGCATTGGCTAAATCAGGACAACATGACATAAATGCCCCAGGCACTGAAGACCTTCCCAGAGGAAAACAGTCAGCTTGCCTGCAAGGGGCAGTGCATGGCAGTTTTGAAAGCTGAATCTGGGTGTGCTAGGTGGAGAGGAGGTGCTTGGCTGGCATCCACATTAGAGTGCCAGTTCAAGTCCTGGCTGTTCCGCTTCCAATCTAGCTCCCTGTTAATGCACCTGGGAAAGCAGCGGAGGATGGCCCAAGTGCTTGGGCCCCTGCACCCACATGGGAGACCCAGTTGGAATCTTTGGCTCCCAGTGTCACCCTGGCCCAGCCCCAGCTGTTGCAGCCATTTAGGGAGTGAACCAACAGAGGGAAAGTCTCTCACTCTAACTTTTAAATGAGTAAATAGTAAATCTTGAAAAAAAAAAAAAAGATGCTCTTCTGTAGCAAGTCTGCAGGAAACAGTGCCAATAAGCCAACTGGAGAGAGAAACCAACTTGCTGAACACCGTGAACAGCATTTTAGGAGAGGGAATCGCGTGTGCAAGGGAAAGCGCACATGAGTTCATTAGGTGATGGGCCGGCGATTAGGGCCCAGATTTTGCACAGCCATAGGTCTGGGTGCCGATCCAGCCGTGCTGTGCTCTGCGTGTGACCTTAGGCAGGTGATGGGACCTCTCCGAGCTTCAGCGTCGTCATCCGTAAGTGAGGACAATGTTAATGCCTTTATGTAGGGGTTCTTAGGATTAAAGGGAATCGTGCCTGAGCACTTGTTCTGCTCGACACAGGGTAGCTAGCTATGGAAGCTGTGAAGCACACGGGTGTGGGTTACTCTCTCTCTTCCCCAAGCCCCTGACACCTTTAGGTCATCCCTGCGCTAGCCGAGGGCGGTAATGAAGGGTGGGGGAGACACGTTGTTATTGTCACCCTGAGGGTTTCAGAAGGTATGCCTTTAAAACTGAGTCGCAGCGCTGTTTAGATCAACGCTTTGCCACCTCTAAGGGCAGACTTCCCACATCAGCAGAGCTGATTCCGCGTCAGCACCAGTGGGTTGATCCATCCCTTTTCCTTCAGTCTTTGCACAGAAAGACAGCTTTTCTTTTTATTTATTTATTTGAAAGAGAGAGAGAGAGAGAGGGAGGGAGGGAGGGAGAGGAAGGGGGGGGCACTTTCTAGCTGTTGGTTCACTCCCTAAATGGCTGCAACAACGGGGCTGGGTCAGGCTGAAACTGAGCCAATGACTCCATCTGGGTCTCCCACGTGGGTGCAGGGGCCCAAGTCCTTGGGCCATCTTCCGCTGCTTTCCCAGGTGCATTAGCAGGGAGCCGGATTGGAAGCAGAGCAGCCAAGACTTGAACTGGGGCTCTGATATCGATGCTGGCCAAGCAGCTGAACTCCCTGCACCACAGTGCTGGCCCTTAGCATGCCTTTCTTAAATGATTGCCTTCAGACTGGCTCTTCTTCCTCTTCCTCTTCTTCCTCCTCCTCCTCCTCCTCCCTCCCCCTCCTCCCCCTCTCCCTTCTTCCTCTTCTCCCTTCTTCTTTCTTTTTTTTCTTTTTTTTTGGGGGGGGGTTTAAAAAACATTTATTTACTTATTTGAAAGCCAGAGTTAGAGAGAGAGAGAGAGAGAAAGAAAGAGAGAGAGAGAGAGAGAAATTTTCCATCTGCTGGTTCATTCCCCAGATGGCCTCAATAGCTGGAGCTGAGTTAGGCCAAAGCTAGGATCCATGATCTTCTTTCAGGTCTCCCAAGAGGGTAGCAGGGGCCCAAGCACTTGGCCCATCTTCTGCTGCTTTTCCCAGGCCATTAGCAGGGAGCTGGATTAGAAGTGGTGCAGCCAGGACATGAACTGGTGCCCATACGGATGCCAGCATGGCAAGCGGCAGCTTTACCTGGTATGCCACAGTGTCGGCTCTCTTTTGTTTTGGTTTCATGTGTATTTGTTGTGCACTCTCCATTAGAATTTAAATACTTTTAATTTGGGTTTGTTTTTGCATAGGTATGAAACTTGCATGTAGAGCATTCTTGATAGCAGGTTGATGAAAAGAGATCTAACAACTGAAAATCCTTTCTTCTTTCTTCTTCAAGTTTTATTTATTTATTTGAAAGTCAGTGTTACACTCAGAGAGAAAGAGAGAGAGAGAGAGGTCTTCCATCCGCTGGTTCACTCCTCAAATGGCCACAACGGCTGGAGCTGTGCGGATCCGAAGTCAGGAGCCAGGAACTTCTTCCGGGTCTCCCATGTAGGTGCAGGGGCCCAAGGACTTGGGCCATTCTGCTGCTTTGCCAGGCCATAGCAGAGATCTGGATTGGAAGTGGAGCAGCTGGGACTCGAACCGGTGCCTATATAGGATGCTGGCACTGCAGGCAGTGGCTTTACCTGCTACACCACAGTGCTGGCCCCCAAACTGGCTTTTCTAACTGGTGCACAGTTCATATATTTTTCTGCCATGCGTGTTCCTCAATACAATGTTTGATGATTAGATTCTGTTTTCCTGGGTCTACCCTCACAGGGCCTTTGTGTCCACAGTTTTCTTTGGGCAGGAGGACGCAGGTATTCAGAACCTAGGTCTGAGAAGCCCTGGGGTGCAGCTGTCAGTGTGGGGACAGCTTTGTTAGCAGGTATTTGGTCTGTGTCAACAGGTGGTGGCAGTGCAGTAGTGATGGGAGCCCCAGGGGGCTGGCCCCTGGCCAAGCCCCGTTGATGTATTATCCTGTTTAATGTGCACCTCAGCCCTACCATGCAGGTCCTCCTTGTTTTACAGAGGAGGCAACGGAAGCTCAGAGAAGTAGGATGCCTTGCTTCAGGTCACACAGCACGTTTCTGGGAGGGCTAGGGTGCAGGCCCAGGGCTGTCTGAGCCAGGGCCTGTGCCTTAGTGGTTGGGCTGCTCTGTGTTTGCCTCGAGGCCTGGGAGTTGCGGGCATGGCAGTCCCTCTGCAGAACACCCTGCTGGATGTCCAGCTGTCTCGGCTCCCCATGGGTGCCAGGCCTGCCTGACCTGAGAGCTGCACCCTGTCATCTCCACCTGGTGTTCCAAGCTCGCCCTGCCCTCTGGGGTGACCTGGAATGGGACGGTCATTTGAACTGGGAGCCATGGGCTTGCTGGCAGGAAGGAGGCCGGTGTGATGGTCCTGGGGCTGACTGCTGTCTTTCCTGTGGCTGCCTGAGCAGGTGCCGGCTGACCAGTACAGGAGCTTGGCAGAGAGCGCCCTCTTGGAGCCCCAAGTGCGAAGATACATCATCTACAACTCGAGGCCCATGCGGCTGGCCTTTGCTGTGGTAAGGGGGTGTGGGCCGCACAGTGACCCTGCCCGGCCCCGCCTGGCTCCTGGGGCACCTCTAGGACATTCAGTGGTGTGTCCTAGAGCAGATTGGGGCTGGGGCCTGGTGACCCAGCTGTGCCACGTGGACCTGGCTTTAGTCTAAAGAGTTCTCAGGAGGGAGTGCTGACCCGGTCCCCGCAGGAAGTAAGGGTTTACTCTGAGCACGGCTCGGGCTGGGAATTTGCAGACCCACCTGCACTGTGACCTTGGCCAAGACTTTTGTCCTCTCTGGGACTTGGTTTCTCCTCCTGTTCATCAACAGAGGAGTCCATTTTAGCTCCAATCTGATGAGTGTGTGTATTTTGTACATACATGTAAGCATACATACATGAACACACGTATGGCACAGGCAGTGCTGGAACCCAGGCAGTCTTGTTCAGCACGTGTGCTCTCAGCCACGATGATTTGCTGCTGCTTTCTGTGTGTCAGTGGTCAGACAGCGCACCTGCCTCCCACGTGCCACGTCTAAGGAGAAGGGGAAGGGTGGGGAACCAGCATTTGATCTCCTAATGAGTGCTGGGTGATAATCCATTACCTTATTAACTCTGGAACAACCCTGTGAAGTAGGGATCTTACCCCCATTGTACAGATGTGGAAACTGAGGCGCAGAGAGGTGTTCTGACTTTTCCTAGGCCCCACAGCAATTGAAGGATCCCTGCGGGCTTTGGACTAACATTTATCTCACTCCAGGGCTTCCTGCCATTTCTGAGCTTACTTGCAGTCAGGGTGGCTTACAGTTAGGAGTGGCTGCCAGCCCCTTTCCTTATAAACAAGGAGCAGGAGCTCACCCCACAGACCCGGGCACCTGCATCAGCCTCCTGGTGGCAGGAGTGTCCCCAGTGTGTTCCTTCAAGCGGAGCTCCTTTGTTTGAGGATCGAGGTACCTGACCACGCTCTCTTCCCGGCTCCCGGCAGGTTTTCTACGTGGTGGTGTGGGCCAATATCTACTCCACCAGCCAGATGTTTGCCCTGGGCAGCCACTGGGCGGGCGTGCTGCTCGTGACCCTGGCCGCGGTCAGCCTGACCCTGACCCTCATGCTTGTCTTCGAGAGACACCAGAGGAAGGTGAGACGCCTCCTGCAGCAGGGTAGCGGGGCCATGAGACTCCTGAGTCAGCATCTCTCTCTTACCTACCTCGAAGCATGTCTCCAAGCAGCAGCGTGCACACCAGCCCATATGCCCAGCACCGAAAAGAAATCCAATCACATGCATGACTATGTTCTCTGTTTTCTACCTAATCCTTGTGGATTGCTTTTCTGG